>NC_090265.1:1796557018-1797807018 GCF_040414725.1 Anabrus simplex | reverse complement strand
TATTTAATTTTTGTGGAGTATTATAATGAATGGGAGTAATGTTCATTTAAATAATTTCAATTATTATCATGTGATGAATCGTTATGTATCATCAGAAGGTTCTTGGACTACAATCAATCAATCAATCAATCAATCAATCAATCAATCAATCAATCAATCAATCAATCAATCAATCAATCAATCAATACTGATCTGCATTTAGGGCAGTCGCCCAGGTGGCAGATTCCCTATCTGTTGCTTTCCTAGCCTTTTTCTAAATGATTTCAAAGAAATTGGAAATTTATTGAACATCTCCCTTGGTAAGTTATTCCAATCCCTAACTCCCCTTCCTATAAATGAATATTTTCCCCAGTTTGTCCTCTTGAATTCCAACTTTATCTTCATATTGTGATCTTTCCTACTTTTATAAACGCCATTCAAACTTATTCGTCTACTAATGTCATTCCACGCCAACTCTCCGCTGACAGCTCGGAACATACCACTTAGTCGAGCAGCTCTTCTTCTTTCTCTCAATTCTTCCCAACCCAAACATTGCAACATTTTTGTAACGCTACTCTTTTGTCGGAAATCACCCAGAACAAATCGAGCTGTTTTTCTTTGGATTTTTTCCAGTTCTTGAATCAGGTAATCCTGGTGAGGGTCCCATTCACTGGAACCATACTCTAGTTGGGGGTCTTACCAGAGACTTATATGCCCTCTCCTTTACATCCTTACTACAACCCCTAAACACCCTCATAACCATGTGCAGAGATCTGTACCCTTTATTTACATTACCCCAATGAAGATCTTTCCTTATATTAACACCTAGATACTTACAATGATCCCCAAAAGGAACTTTCACCCCATCAACGCAGTAATTAAAACTGAGAGGACTTTTCCTATTTGTGAAACTCACAACCTGACTTTTAACCCCGTTTATCATCATACCATTGCCTGCTGTCCATCTCACAACATTTTCGAGGTCACGCTGCAGTTGCTCACAATCTTGTAACTTATTTATCACTCTATAGAGAATAACATCATCCGCAAAAAGCCTTACCTCCGATTCCACTCCTTTACTCATATCATTTATATATAGAAGAAAACATAAAGGTCCGATAATACTGCCTTGAGGAATTCCCCTCTTAATTATTACAGGGTCAAAGCTTCACCTACCCTAATTCTCTGAGATCTATTTTCTAGAAATATGGCAACCCATTCAGTCACTCTTTTGTCTAGTCCAATTGCACTCATTTTTGCCAGTAGTCTCCCATGATCCACCCTATCAAATGCTTTACTTTATACTTCACACGTAAGACAGGGTATTTTAGAAGTTAAAGATACAACACCGGTGCAAATATGATTCTTAGATCGCGAATATCATATGTAAATTTTTAAAATGTCCCGAAGAATAGATTCTTCTGCAAATATCTGTGTGTTTGGAATGTCGAAGTGAGAACGATGGTCATATAATACGTCACCATTTGATAGTTTGAAGCGAAATGAAAATGTGAATGTTCAAAAGACAATTTATGTAAAGTGTGATGGATTATCCCACACTAATGACAATGAAATAGGTTGAATAACACCATATGGAAATAAAGTATGTTAAAGTTGTACCATAAGAGGCAGCATTAAGCCGAATTTATTGTCGAGGCTGCTGAGGGAAGAGAGATCTCCTTCCTGAAGAGAGTTAAAAGGGGCAGTATGGATTATTTTCTTTGTTAGTTGTTTTACGTCGCACCGACACAGATAGGTCTTATGGCGACGATGGGACAGGAAAGGGCTAGGAGTGGGAAGGAAGCGGCCGTGGCCTTAATTAAGGTACAGCCCCAGCATTTGCCTGGTGTGAAAATGGGAAACCACGGAAAACCATTTTCAGGGCTGCCGACAGTGGGGTTCGAACCTACTATCTCCCGAATACTGGATACTGGCCGCACTTAAGCGACTGCAGCTCTCGAGCTCGGTCAGTATGGATTATCGTTATGTTTAGTGAAAGTGCCAGCTGAAGATTTACGGTCGTGTGTCTGAGGGGAACGATCGCGCCGCAAGGCTTCACAATTCTTGGGACGTTGACTGACTGTTCATTTCTGGTAAAACACGGCATAACACTCACGCACAAAGTAATAAATTATCACCGTGTTAACATATTAGGAGATGGAAGAATTCCTCCCAACCTTTCTTTTATTTATTTTATTCGATTTAGGATGTAAGCATGCACCCAATCGCAAGAAGACTATGGGTTCGACGCCATCCGAGGGTGACGAATACCGTCACTGTCATTTTGATGATGGAGGGACCACACCTTCCATATACCTGTGTATATATTAAAAGTGTTATTATATGTGATTAGCCTTCAGATAAGTGTGTTATTGTATGTGATATCATGGTATTGTTGTCAATATGTTGTCCATAGGCACAGCGTTGTATTTGCATTGTCTCATTTTATGGTATTATTAATATTCGGGCGAAATATGCTCGTGTGATTATTTACATCATGTAAATAATATTCGAATAAGGTTAATTAGTAGGAATTATAATATGACTTTCAAATATTATGGGATGTGCTTATCATAATTAAAGCATCGCTTCAACCACGTGATCATACCTTACATGATCACAGAAGATCAACAAACAACAAGATACAACGAACTTCAACTCATGAATACGAAGTCATGATAATTACACAACGTGTAATTAAAAATATGCCTTTTATTGTACATAATTAATTAATCAATGAGTGCTTTTAACAATGTGTGTGAACAGTTTAAATGATAATGAGGGAATGCCTCTCAAGTATTATGGGATTATTTGGTGCAGAATGCAAATTCTGAAAAGACAGATGAACATTAATTTCACCGATTTAAATCCATCATATATTTGAGTAGTCCAGTTACAAACATGGCCACCTCCATTTCTTAAAATTTTTCAGGAGAGGCAAAAAACTGTTTAATACATTTCCTACTTACCTTTTGAGTTAATTTTTTGAATGCAGATTCTCAGCAATATCAGAAATATATTTACATAAATATTTTTATATGATATTCCATAGTTCAGTAGAAAATCACTGTTGAAATATGGAGTTGGCCAAGTTTGTAAGTAAACATTGGAGCTGGCCACCTTTGTAACTGATGTCCACGCCTAATGCACTGATTTAACATAGTAAAATGGTCAGTAATTCTAAAATTTATGACAGATGCATTCAACAAACACGTAATATGTAAAATTGTCAATTTTAATGAGGAAAATGTGGTTATTTCATAAATGAGACAAATATAAGAAAGTTGATCTTTCATACATTCTATGATAGTTTTCAGTTTTTTGAAACTGCAGAATCACTTCAACAACTTCAAAATCACCCTCAGTATTCTGAATGAGACATTCACAACAATCAGCCGCTGCAGGTACCTCTGGCTTGGTGTCATTTTCGTCAATAATCTTTTGAAACCATTTCAGTTTCTCATGTTTGTTCCACTCCTCTCCATACTGTTTCTGAAGCAAATTTCTCACATCTTGTAACTTCAATGGCTTTACTCTGATGCCAGGAACTAGTTCTGTAGGATTTATATCTTTCGGTCGTTTACCTTTTACCTCTACCGTTTATCTTTTTTCGTAACTGACAAAGACTGCGCAATCTCAAAATTGTAGTTGAGTTCCCCACTAACAGTAATCGAGTTTGACTTTCTTGTAAGCACAAGTCTTTTAATTTGTGAAATTTTAAAGTGAAGTGCTCCAGAATCTTTCACACACGTTTTAGCTTCAGCTTTCCAATCAAGATTATTCCAGTGGGTTTTCAGGAGCTTTACCATTCCATGTTTCCTAAAAACATCGTGGTAGTCTTCTAGTTGAACAATTGTACCCACCTTCTTTAAATCTCTTACAATTGTTCCAAAAACTCTATCGCTCGGCATGTAAGAATGGCCAGTGATATTTTTCTCCATATCACAAAGTAGCCTTTTGATGTATAATTGCCTAATTCCTTTTACGGTATAATAAAACTATTAACAACAGCAAAAAATTTCTAGTACAGCAATCGTTCATATCACACAATATCAACAACCACTGTTTACTTGCAGTTCCCACAAACATCTGTGCCAGTCACGTGATTAAATTGAAACTTATGATTGGTCGACGTGGAATTGGTCGATTTTGTTACCAATGCCTTAAGGAGTTGGACGTTTATGTAACTTAGGTTAATTTTATAATGCTAAATTAAGACTGTTATGGCCGATTTTGATACTAACTAATCTCGTAATGAGATTCCCCATATTCTTTACTGTATGAATCGGCAATAACCCCGATTTTTAAAAAAATGGAGTTGGCCATGTTTGTAACTAGGCTACTCAATTTTGATTAATGTTAAATTTCATGGCATATTCTATATTAGTATTTTGTGTGTGCTCTTTTCTCAGTTCAATAAAATGTATATTTGTAAAAACTTAGGATACCATTCTTCTAATTTAGTAGTGGCGTTGTATTTCTCTTATATTTGAAACCCCTACTTATAAATGTGCCATACCAGGGGGGCTCATTCCCGACTCCCGCGCTTTGCTTCCAGCATATCATCGCCTCATGCTGACGTCACGTGGAGGTCTCTCCTGTCGGCAGCTGTAGCGGTGAACTATAAGGAACTCGCTTTCAGTATAGATCTATTTTGCGGTACGCAGTTTTGTAACATTTTCCGTATTGTGTTGGTTGTTGTGTTAAAGATGAGTAAGGTTTCTAAATATAAAGTTAATTGTGCTACGGCACAATGTACTAATTGTGGATCGAAAACAACTGGTGTCTTGTACCACAGATTTCCAAAACGTGAGGAGCGCAGTAAATTACAGGGAGTCTGAAAATATCGCGGTTTTGACATTTGATGAAATGAATATAGACTGACGTATTTCATACGATTCATCTGATGACCGCATACTAGGGCCTCACAGCAACGTTAGGTAGCGATAGTTCGAGGGCTCTTTGCTGCATGGAAGCAGTCGCAGTAACTTGTGACATGGGGGGCAAAAATACCAATGTGTGGAAGGAACTAAACTTGCACAAGTACAAGAGCTTTTTTACCAATCCAGTGGATGATAAAAGTAAGGTGTGGGTGTTCTGTGATGTACCAAAGCCGCACTAGTTGGCCTTGGATGTACCCCACATCTTGAAATTATTGAGAAACCACTTTTTAGATGAAGGCTTGACGTTAGCTGATGGTTCAGAATTTCCAAAATAAACAATATAACACCTATTACAAACTCAAACAGGTGACCTATTAACTACACATCATATTAATGAGGCTCGTCTGAGTCTAACAAACAGATCCCGTCAGAATGTGAGAATGGCTGCGCAATTATTTTCCAGGCGCACGGCTCTGGCAGTGCGGTATACTTTAAACAAGGACGCCGAAAGCAACTTTATCGAGCTAGTCAATGACACCTTCGACGTGTTGAACTCCAGGGCGCCTAAAGATGAAAAGACTTAAGGAACGCCTTCTGGAGGTGATTA
This sequence comes from Anabrus simplex, assembly GCF_040414725.1. Classification (NCBI taxonomy): domain Eukaryota; kingdom Metazoa; phylum Arthropoda; class Insecta; order Orthoptera; family Tettigoniidae; genus Anabrus; species Anabrus simplex. The sequence goes on along the minus strand of NC_090265.1, from coordinate 1,797,801,549 downwards.
CCTGATTACACAAGTGAGATTTGGTCAACGAAAAACTTTGCTGAAAATAATTCATTGCCGAGTGATAGGGAATTTTTTTATCCTGATACTGATAATGACGAAGATTTCTTGAGCTTCGTAAGCAATGAACTATGTATAGGTGTTTTTGAGGGGCCGTTAACACCTGTACCCGTAGATGAACAGAAAGAAACGTTGGAGTTGTTAAGGATGGAAGACTTGAGTCAGGACTTCGAAACTGAAGACGTAAACCAGGATGCAATTAAATACCTAGCAGGCTACTTGGCATTCCAATGCCGCTCTGTTGATGACAGTTTGGGTGATAAAGGTGAAATGTTTGCCTTGCCATAGGACGTACCTCACAACTGGTTATCAATCATTTCAAAAGGAGACCTTACTCGTCCAACCGAAGAATGGTATCAAAAATTATGCAGTTTGAGGTACTGTTTGGTAGTTTTAACGGGCTTTGTATTTCTAAATGTGAAAGAGTAATGCAGATTTTGACTTCTATAATAAAATCAAAATTTCCAGAAATTGACGAGAATATTATATTGTTGTACGTCAGAACTTTCATTAGACACCTCAACAAGAAACATCATATAGATGCTATGAAGAAGTATTCACCAAAAAAGTGTCGACTGTGGGCAGTTTCACCTTCTTCAACAACTTGCTAAGTCGTCAAAACGTGAGTTTTAAATACAATTAAACCAATAACTATTCCAGTGTTTCTATGTTTGTATTGTTCTAACAGCCGGCTTTTAAAATGTAATTACTCAGAGTTTCTTCTATTTTCTATCAACAGTATTATATCGCTGACTGCATGTGGTATGTTAAATACCACTTTATTATGATAAGGCCAACCTTTTAATTATTTATCAGAAATTGAAGTTATTTTTCCTAGTTATCGAGGTTTATGCTGCATGCAGGCCATGCAGGCGCGCGCTTCGAGCCCTCCCGACTACGTCACGCGCGATCAACCAATGAGAGCGCTGTGAGCGGGAATGGCCTACCTATTATACTCTACCTACCTTGGTGCCATACAATGTCTATTGATAAGGACGCTCCATCGGCTCTAAAGTCTAGTCGCGATTAACATGAAGTACGGGAGATGGGACTTCGACTCTAGGGTTGTTCTTTGAAGATCTCGCCATGTACATTCCATTCAGCTAATGCACCTACGTGTTATTATTATTATTATTATTATTATTATTTATTATTTTTTTTTGATTCGTTGTGCCCAGCTGTGGAGCGCGTTTGAACTTATTTTGCACAATGTTTCTTCTTCTTTTCTTCCCAATATCTCTTCATTTTTTCACTGTGTTCCTTTCTGCGTGTTTCTGTCCAGCCTGTATTTTTTCTTGTTGGTTTCTCTGCAAATTTATGTTTGTTTACTAAGCTTCTAAATTTCATTCTATCTTGAATGGTTTCGTCCTCAATACCCATTTCTTGTAGATCTTCATGTATTTCTGCTAACCAACTGTTGCGGTTTTTCAGGGTTAGAGCTAGGTTTAGAATTTTCTTTGTCAGCCTGTTGTTATCCATTCTGTGTAGGTGTCCGTAGAATTTTAGTCGTCTCTTTCTGATGGTATCTGTGATTTTTTCTGTGAATTGAAAAATTTCGTGTGGTTTCTTTTTCATCCAAATTCCATTTTCGAACTTTGGTCCTAGGATTTTTCTGAGAATTTTCCTCTCTTGTTTCTCAATGCTTTTCATTTGTGACCTGCCGCCAATGATCAGTGTTTCAGATGCATAAAGTGCCTCTGGTTTGATGACTGTATTGTAGTGTCGTAATTTTGCATTTTTTGATATACATCTTTTGTTGTATCTGTTCCATGTGATTTTGTAAGCCCTTTGCAGTTTAGCAGTTCTTTCTTTGTTAGCTTCCTGATTTAACCCTGCTGGCTGAATAATTTCACCTAGATACTTGAATTTGTCTACTTGGGAAATTATTCCACAATTGGTGATTAATGGTTGATTGTCGAATCTTGATTTAGTTCCTTCCATAAATTGCGTCTTTTCAAATGAAATTTGAAGTCCGGTTTTTGCGGCTATTTCATTCAATTTTTCTATGGATTGGATTGCTTCTTGTCTGAAGCCGTGGACAGGTGCAGTATAGACTTAGCCTCTGTAACTTCGGGCCATAACTCCAGATAGAGTTTTAAGAGTTTTCAAGTGTATTTCAAAAGGATTGTAAGTGTCTCGCCTCCTCGCATTTTGTTTTTGGCCGATTTCTTAAACTAAGGCCATTTAGAATGGGCACTTGTTGCCTCTGTTTAATTTGTTATTACTCATAGTCTATAGTGGATCAGAATGCCGAGCAGAAAAGACAGTGAACTCTGTTTTCTAGATTTATCTAGTGTTTTGGATAAGAGAATTGTGCCTTGGAGAAGCTGGGATGTTGTAAATATTGCAGCTCAGTCTCCTAGAGAGAAATTGTGTGGAGCAAAGTTGCTCCTCGGAGCTACAGAACTCATTTCTTCATGTCAACAAATTTCTCTATAGTACCTGATTGTTTTAAGATTTCAAATCATTATTGTTACAAGGGCTGATGAGCTCACCTTTTATCTGTCCAACTGTTATTTGGTGTTCATCAAGGTTCAGAAAAAAAAGGAAAGAAATGTAATTTCAAATTTTAGAGTTTAAATTATTTCTCCGTCCACCATTCACCCCCGGCACCTTCTTGCACCTCTGCCTTCCACGTAATAATAATAATAATAATAATAATAATGATGATGTTATTATTTTTATGTCCCACTAACTACTTTTACGGTATTCGGAGACGATGACGTGGCACAATTCTGTTCCGCAGGAGTTCTTTTACGTGCCACTAAATCTACCGACACGAGGCTGACGTATTTGAGCACCTTCAAATACCACCGCACTGAGCCAGGATCGAACCGGCCAAGTTGGGGCCAGAAGACCTGTGCTCTACCGCTGAGCTACCCAACTCAGCAGCAAAACAATTAAGGTAAAAGATTGATCATGGGGTAGTTGAGGGGTAGGCTCGATACGCTCCTGAACAATAGAACAGAAGGTCTTTGTGTTCAGATTGGTGAACTGTAATTAATGAACAGAAATTACTAGATATCCTTGTGTAAAATAATACGAAGTACAAGAAAACACGGTTTGCAAAACATGTTCTCCACTTGCTCGGAAATCAACCATCGCCTCTTCTTAAAACAGGTCATAGAAACTCGAATGTGACTATTGTCACATATCTAACTCAGTTTCTCATTCCACAGTACTCACAGCACGCAAAATGCTTCAATATTAAAATTAAATTAAATGAAGGATCTTTAAATCAGGACAGGGATAAATGAAAGCAGGACAAGCCACACAAATTCTAGGCCCCCTGAAAAATCTAGATGATGGGCCCTCTCTTCATCAACTTCATTTCAAAGTAATTAATGAACAAAATTTGTACAGTAATGGATACAACGTAACATTAGCTGTTTTTTCTTTAGTAATACAATGTATTATATCACTCAAAACTATTATAGTACGGCGTTTTTACTTCTCCAACCCTCCAGGGTTGGCTTTTCCCTCGAACTCAGCGAGGGATCCCACCTCTACCGCCTCAAGGGCAGTGTCCTGGAGCGTGAGACATTGGGTCAGGGATACAACTGGGGAGGATGACCAGTACCTCGCCCAGGCGGCCACACCTGCTATGCTGAACAGGGGCCTTGCGGGGGGATGGGAAGATTGGAAGGGATAGACAAGGAAGACGGAAGGAAGCGGCCGTGGCCTTAAGTTACGTACCATCCCGGCATTTGCCTGGAGGAGAAACCACTTCCAGGATGGCTGAGGTGGGAATCGAGCCCACTTCTACTCAGTTGACCTCCCGAGGCTGAGTGGACCCCGTTCCAGCCCTCGTACCACTTTTCAAATTTCGTGGCAGAGCCGGGAATCAAAGCCGGACCTCCGGGGGTGGCAGCTAGTCACACTAACCACTACACCACAGAGGCGGACACGACGTATTTTTACTTATTATTAATGTCAAATGATAACTTCATAAGTCTGAGTATCCTGAATATCTTCCACTGGCCCATTGCAGTCTTTGAAGAGAGAATTCATATCTAATGGCAAGTTGACGTGGTGTAACGTAATATATGGCATTCAATATTAATGACATCGTGAATTTTCTCACTAGTACAGACACAAAATTCTATAGATCTTACAGTATAACGCCCGAGTAGTTTTACTTTGATGCTAATTTATGTTACCTCACCGGACAAAAAAATTGCTCATCATAGTGCACTTGCGCAGATGGATCGTACACATGGGGCAGGCATAAGGCAGCAGTGGTCAGTGAGACATTGATGTTTCAAGCGGACAGTAGATCGGTAGATGTAAGGGCGTGGCAGAGTAGCAAAAAGGGGCCATATGGTGCGCGAAGTTGCTGGATTGTTGGGCTTTCGCAGCGGAGTGTTCAGCGTGTCTACAAGCAGTGGTCAGAATTGAGGTTGGAAAAAGCTCCTGACTGAGAAGGAGCGCAGACGCGTTTCACGGCTTGTGAGTCAAAGACAGGAATTGCTGCAGTCAGTGAACAAAGGTCCATCCCAGCCTGTTAGCGGGAACTGGAGTCGGCCACCTCGCTAGAGGTCATTGCTCACACATGCTGCGCGTCTTCAATGGGCTGGAGATGGTCGAACGCGGACAGTAGCTGACTGGCGGAAAGTAACGTGGTGTTTGCCATGTCGTCGAGTGCATGGAAGGCCAAATGAAGCATTTCATTCTGGATATATGCAAGCGGAGGTGAGTCTGTGATGTCACTGAGGTGACCACTAACATGAACCAGCATGATCAGTCAACATCTCCATGATGAGTACGCTATTGATACCCCGATTTTTCAAGATGACAGCAGCAGAGTCCATCGGGCTGGACGTGTGTGTGAATGGTTTTATGAACACTCCCCCAGCCCATTACATCTCGATTGGCTTGCAAAATCACCTGACTTGAACTCCATTGAAAACCTGTGGGACATGTTGGAACAGGGAGTAAAACACCGACATGAGCATCCCCGTAATTTGGCGGAACTGTGTGATCAAATTCCTAGCTTGTGGCTTAATCTGGATGCGAAGTACCTGCACAACCTTCCTCATCGAATCCAGGCGGTTATCAAGTCCAGAGGCGGAGTTACACGCTATTAAATGATGCCCCAGGGGCGATTAATTTGTTTGTCCGGCGGGTAAGATAGATACATAGCTCTTCTCCTACAGCCGACTCTAAATGGATCTTTATGATGGACAGTTGACCAAGTTCCTTAATCATCATCAAATTATGAAAGAGAGATCAAGTGTCAATACACGAATGCTTTTAGCCAGCAATTTTTAACGGGCTAGTAATTAATTAAAACTCCGGCCTCCTGAAAATTCCGGTCCCCCAGATACGTGTGTCCCCTTGCCCAATTCTCCAAACGTTTGGAGGCCCTGGATGAAAGGTGACTGTAATTTACCGTAAAAGAACCAGTTGATGTAACTATCATTTTAAAGCTGTTTGAGGTTTTCACGGCTCAGAACAACAGACATGATATATTTTGGATCTTTGGCGCGTGGAAGAGGAATACTGAAGATTCAAAGACGTGGTCGGTCGAGTTTCTCTTGTGAATATGCAGAGGAAAGTCTTCACAAAACCTGAAGATTTCCTCTTCCGCACGACAAGAACCCAAAAGATATCATATGTAACTTGAAGATTTTCGTATTTTTTCTCGATTGAGAGGTTTTCATGTTTTATTTCTGCTGCAATGTTCTGAATTGTATTTATAACTTTGAAGTACAATTTTACTTACATCAGGGGCATTTTCCTTCATACACTTGGCATATTGAGCCGCGACAGCGCATGCATCAGGATGGGTATTTGCTGTAACAAGCAAAGAACAAATAACTTCTCAATACAGTTGTGTGTGGTTTAATATTACCAGCTAGTGTAAAATGGATGCGTGCACACTTCATTCTTTTCAATCGTCTTGTTATAAATCAGTCGCTGTTACTATCTTATATCGATCACGCCCTCTTCATTCTCAGTCCTAACCGCAAATAATTACGAGTACAGGCATCAATTAACATTCTATTGTATGGTGACCAGATTACAAGCAGGAGAATACGGGACACTTATACTGCCGTTGATTGTTATGCCCTATTTAAGATAACACGGGCCAGAGACCTTACAAAGAGTTCCATTTATTTATAGAAAATAAGTACTGATTATTATTATTATTATTATTATTATTATTATTATTATTATTATTATTATTATTATTATTATTATTATTCCATTTGCGAAAAGCTGATGGTCAAGAATATGTCTTTTAATAAATCAAACTCAAATACTGGTAACGAACTATTTATTTTCATGATGATCGGCTCCATGGCTAAATGGTTAGCGCACGCTGCAGTACACCACGAGGAGCGCGCTTGCTTTGTTTAAGCTTAGTTCATTGACGCCAGGTCTCCTGATTGTAGGTCCACGGGTGTTCTGTGTTGTGTTATTGCAATACACCACACATTTACAAAGGAATTAAGATGAAATACATCAATGAAAAATCGGTAGTTTAGATGTTTTACTCGCTCAGTTGAAACCACATGTTACTTCTGCATGTTAGTAAAATATAAACAAACAAGGGAGCCATGCTTGTACTACTACGATTAACAAAAATACGAATTCCTAAATGTAAATAATACAAATACATAATATATTTAAACTATCAAAGTATACATGTGTGGCAGATATAAATTGAGTACTATTTGGAAGAGGTACAAGTTCTCTCCGTCAGTTCAAATTACAATATTTCCTAACATAACGTAATTGTATTGATTACGTAGTAAACAAGTGACTGTCAGCATGTCTAAGTGTACTTCTACGGCAATACGCCGCGAAATACTTGAATATCCAGCGAAAAACACACAGTAAACTATCATTATGCCGTTACAGGAGAAGTGGAAGTAGTTCTGGGCTTTTAAATGTCCTGCGGGCTCATATTAAATGGCTTCTACAAGCTTTAAACAAGCCGGAATTACTAAAATAAAAACATTTTGTATGGATAAAAAGAAAAACCGAGTGTTTGGCTCAAAATACGAAAACTTCAGTGATACCTCCCCTTAAGAATGCATAATTTCATGGCATGCATGTATAAAATTTACAGCAATGTTTCCAGAAACTGTTTTTTACTCGTATTGTATTACCGATCGCTAATTGCATGTATTGAGCACCTAAGTTAATATATGTCGGCCGTTATTTTACACTCATTTTTATTGCCATCCCGGAGATTTACTGGCCTCGGAATGACTTGTCGGTGTTCCCAATGTCCTTCTGCTTTGAGTGAACACGTCCCTATATTTTTAAATATTCCAATGCGCCATTAATTGCGACTTAAAATTGATTATATTATCATTGCTTCCCCATAAGGAGAGCTCTAGGTTGGGTACACCAACATGGCGTACCGCGCGCTCAACTTGGCGTACTTTCTCCTGCAGCGGAGAGCTGCATCAGCGATCCATGTATATATAGAGATCAGTGGTCACCACGCAACACGTGGAGTGAAGGGGAAGGGACGGAGGACGAAAGACAAGGGTATGCCGCCAACTGGGAGAAATTAATATCCTCCTAATTCTTCTGAATTCTCTAACATTCCCTGACAGCAAGAGCGCCAGTATTTCCTGTATCAACCATTTCCTCCTTTCCTACTTCCAGACTGGAATGACATCCCGTCATTTGAAGTTAGTGTTCCATCCTTACTGATATTAAATCTGAAACTTGGTCTGTCTTTTTTTCTTTTCCCCACATAAAACCGACTCGACCGAGCTAAATCTTTTCACTCACACAGCCGGTACCTTATGCTAGTTAGTGTTACGCTATTTTTTAAGGGGAGCATGCAGAGAAAGAAACGTGAAGCAACTCAGAGGAAAATATACACTTGGTACTCTTGGAAACCTTGAAAGTGAATATACGATGTAAACGATCAGTCCTATTAAGAGCATGCCATTATTTGTACTTACGGTATTCAATTTCCTAGAAAAACAATGTTTATATTTATATTTTGTTCCTCATTCTTAACAGTTTTCCAGAAATCAATCTTTGCTTTGTTTTGGAGCATGTTTTATTGGAAGAAAAGCAAAATAACGGGACATAAAACAAATTCTACACTCACACACGGAAGGCTTTCAGCGACCGACGGAACGTTAGGGTTGTGAAGATAGCGGACGAGGAATTTACCACGGAACACCGTATTCATGGCTGCTGACGCACCATCTCCCGAATGCGCGGCCACTTGCTATTCAGAAGAACAGATAGAATTATTGAGAAAGCACTGAGAAGACGGAAGAAGACAATCTCAAAGGTTTTAAAATCAGATCGTGGATAAAAATCTCTTTTATTTGTTACTATGACGTAATTGCCTTCTTCCCGTAATGTACGGAGTCCTGTGATTACAAATCCTCTCTGATTGGTGGAACTCTAAAGACGGATAGTCAGAGATCATTAAACCTTGTTGAACTGTTTCTCCGCCTGATGGCAGCACTGCGGTTGCGTACTCATCTACACATATCTGTATTTCCAGCTCAAGTGCTCTGACTAATGCATAGGTTAATCCACTTCCAACAGATAAATATCGCATATATCATAAATCCTTCACCGTGCGAGTTGGCCGTGCGCTTAGGAGCGCGCAGCTGTGAGCTCGCATCCGGGAGATAGTGGGTTCGAACCCTCCTGTCGGCAGCCCTGAAGATGGTTTTCCGTGGTTTCCCATTTTCACACCAGGAAAATGCTGGGGCTGTACCTTAATTAAGGTCACCGTCACTTCCTTCCCACTCCTTGCCCTTTCCTTTTCCATCGTCACCATTCAGACCTATCTGTGTCGGTGCGACGTAAAGCAAGTAGCATAAATCTTTCCATTAATTCAGGACCAGAGGACCATGTTTACAACTCTAGAAGCTTAGTGGTCTGTTCTGTGCTTCGAATAACTATATTTTAAATGTTTTATTACAACATAACCCCATGTACACACCTCTTATATGTTTCATAGCGAGACATCAACAGGAAAATAAGAAAACGTCAATGCATGGATCAAATATGGACGACTTGCGTCGTGACGAATGAAAGTTACTTACAATTAAAATCATTTAATTTCATAAATTCAGCATACCGGTAGTCTAAAATAAAATACTGTAAATATCGTAAAGTGATAAGTTTACGTTCACGCTCTACGTACCTTTGTCGCAGCAGTCTTTAACGGCCGTTTTGGCGCTCTCCTTTTTATCGCCATCTTTCATGTACTTATCCACCAACTCATTCTGTTTATCTACCGCCATTTTCCCATCTTCACCCATCTGTAACATAAAATCACTTATGAAGCACTCCTAGTAGTAAGATTTATTAGTAATACATCCGTCTTACAGCGAGGTTGACCAAAACGGTTCGGAATACATAAAGTAACACATCTTCGCTACCGGGGAAAAACCTCCTATGTCCGGCAATGAGTGAAAATGAGACTTTGGTGCCCAGAGCGCACTTTACCAAAACAACTTACGTAACATTTCAAAGTTATAGCTGTTACGACAGAAAATATTCTTCCTCCTACCTGACACTGTTTTGTACAAGTAACATGCTGAGTGAGAATTTACATGTACGAATCTGCAAGCGCGCTTCAGTGTGAGATCATGTATTTATGTACTGTACCATTATTCGTTTAGTAAATATTTTAAAATAGCAAACGATGTCATGTAACGAAACATATCTCCTATGTGCCATTTTGCAAAAAACCGAAATTTCCTCTGTGCTACATCTAAGAAAATTATATTAATTTTGTAGCAAATATCAACATTCTGCAAATATTTAAATCTAGATTCAGGAGGTCAAATCGACTGTATCGCGACTGACCTGTATAAAGCATTTCATAGGGTAGATCATGGAAGACTACTGGCAAAAAAGAGTGCAATTGGACTTGACAAAAGAGTGACTGAATGGGCGGCTATGTTTCTAGAAAACAGAACTCAGAGAATTACAGTAGGCGAAGCTTTATCTGTCCTTGTAATAATTAAGGGAGGAATTCAGTATTCTTGAACCTTTATGTTTTCTTATATATATTAATGATACGTGTAAAGAAGAGGAATCAGAGATAAAGTTTTTGCAGATGATGTTATTCTGTACGAAGTAATACATAAGTTACAGGATTGTGAGCAACTGCAAAATGATCTCGATAATGTTGTGAGATGCATAGTAGGCAATGGTATGTTGATAAATGGGGTTAAAAGTCAGGTTGTGAGTTTCACAAATAGGAAAAGTCCTCTCAGTTTGTATTACTGCGTTGATGGGGTGAAAGTTCCTTTTGGGGATCATTGTAAGTATCTAGGTGTTAAAATAAGGAAAGATCTTCATTGGGGTAATCACATAAATGGGATTGTAAATAAAGGATACAGATCTCTGCACATGGTTATGAGGGTGTTTAGGGGTTGTAGTAAGGATGAAAAGGAGATGGCATATAAGTCTCTGGTAAGACCCCAACTAAAGTATGGTTCCAGTGCATGTGACCCTCACCAGGATTACCTGATTCAAGAACTGGAAAAATCCAAAGAAAAACAGCTCGATTTGTTCTCGGTGATTTCCGACAAAAGAGTAGCGTTACAAAAATGTTGCAAGGTTTGGGCTGGGAAGAATTGAGAGAAAGAAGAAGAGCTGCTCGACTAAGTGGTATGTTCCGAGCTGTCAGCGTAGAGATGGCGTGGGAGGACATCAGTAGAGGAATAAGTTTGAGTGGCGTCTTTAAAAGTAGGAAAGATCACAATATGAAGATACAGTTGCAATTTAAGAGGAAAAAGTGTGGCTAATATTCGTTTATGGGAAGGGGAGTTAGGGATTGGAATAACTTACCATGGGAGATGTTCAATCAATTTTCAATTTCTTTGAAATCATTAAAACAAGGCTAGGAAAACTACATATAGGGAATCTGCCACCTGGGCGATTGCCCTGAATGCAGATCAGTAGTGATGTATGATTGATAAATATAAGAAGTGATGATAAGCGAGAATTGTTCATAATCTTGGTCATTAACTACATCACTTTAAAGTGAAAGAGTTCTTATTGTCTCCTGTGTAATGTTATGCTTGACATATAGGAGATTTCTTTCCGGCAGCGATGACATGTTAGTAGCCTACCTATAACTAGAATATAATTATAGTTACATTGTCTGAAAGAAAAAATCATAGTTAGCCGAAGATTATAATCTCCTGAACAAATAACATTATGTAATTATTAAGGAATCTCTTAGGATCTTTAACAAGGTTCTTTCCACTTCATAAAACGGAATTTTCAGGTTTTGTAGAGTATAATTACAGATACTGTGTGCCGTTCTTGAGAGCTCACTTCCATTGTTTAGTGGTCACAAAAACTAACAGAATTATACCAATTTCACTACTTTCTTAAGGGTAAACAAATGAACACGTTGGGATACTTTCAACAGCGTTGTCGTCAGCAATTCACATCCAGGACATGAGCCCTTGATGCAGCCTATTGTGTATCGGTTAGAAAAGCAATTTTGATGTGGTATCTGTTTACTGAAAATGTTCTTATTATGAGAAAGTACGTCTATTGGTATTTCATATTGTGACAATAAGGATCGTGTCTGCGTGCAGGACAGCGACAGCGGTGGGCAGAACAACAGTCACGTGACGGGGAAGTTGATCGTGCCCCTTCGGAGGCTAACAAGGGAATGATCTGAAAGTGGAAAGTGCGAGATAGTTCGTCTAGAATCCTCCGCTGGTCTAAACTGGGGAGCGACCGTCAGACAGGCGGAGTTGTGTTCAGCCTTGGACTGAACTTCACACTCTACTGTAAGGGACCGTGTTAGAGGAAACTGAACTTGACAGAAGGTAGCTTTATCATTCTATCTGTTTCATTCTTTGTAGCCATTTTAGTTTTAACGATCCTGACAACTCACGACAGTGAAGAGCATCTGGCTGTCCGCAAAGTGATGACCCCGAAGTTTCTGATGTTTAATCTTCAAAATCGCAATTAACTCACAATATGGATGCACTATTTAGATTTGATTACGACGTACCACAAGTTTACATGATTTTCCAGTAAACATTCTTACCTACAAATGCGAAGAGGCGTGGGTTGTTTTTCTTCTTCTTTTTTCACTAAACCAAGAAAAATCTACGATCAGAAAAAGACTTCCACCCTATTCCGTGTTGTCACGTATTCTTCGAGTAGAAACCTCACAATTAGAACAGTGTTTAAATCATTGGTTTCTCATATTCAGAAGCCACAATATTCCCATTGAACAGTGTGTGTGCAGGAGTACGTCAAAATAGGTTTCACAAGATTTTTGTGGTTATTTCTGCAGAAAGATAATTTATTCTCTTTCTATTTTGTGCCAAGTGATGATAAAATTAGAGGCTTCTCACCCTCTTTTTTTGACTTAAATATACGTATGTAATTTGTAGTTTTACTTCCGCATGGATAAAACAGATCTTAATGCATGATCCAGCTCTTGATACATTACTTAAATGGACTATGTATGCCCTTCGTTAGGCATTACGTTGGTTAACCTTGTTCTAGAGTATTGATGGCGTGTCCTGTATCGTTGATGTGGAGAAATTCCCTGCTTCTGATCATGTCAGTGTATTCGTGTCCTGTATATAGGAATTAAAGTTTTCGTGCTGCTATTTTCCAAATCAGTATGCATAAATAAAACCCTTTATTTAAAATAAACTTGTTTGTTAGAAATACTATTATTTCCTTACCGTTTCATATTTCTTCATCACACAGCCCATGAAGCACTGAAATATTAAACAGAAAAAATGTTAATATCATTTGGAAAAACATAGTCTAGAAGGCTTACACAGATATACTATACGGTGTATCAAAATTCAGTCCTGCAAATTCCAGGAGCGAAACAAACCATGAGCCTCAAATGAATGAATTATTGAAAAATCAGAAATTGTACTGCAAGGGCATGACTTTTTTCAAGACCATCAATATCAGATGACATGACGTTAAAGTGCATGTCTGTGCTGTGACAACACGCACTACGTGTAGTGACGGGACTATTCGAGACCAAAATGTCGAATATTTTGATTCTTACAAGATATCTCGAATCCTGATAAAAAGTATTCGAATACTTCCGTTCGGGGTAGATTAAAATCCCAAAGCGAAACCGCATTGTTTACCGGCTATTGTTTATGCAGCATCCGAAACCAGTGATGATAGTAGCGCCATCTCTGACGTAACTCAGAACTACCTCTGTATTCATGATTTGGTTTCAGAGGTTAAAGGTTATATATTGGTGTTCCGTGGGTTAATGCACATCATGCAGACAGAGGAACGAGAAGTTCTCGAATAGAATCTTACTGATTAAGATCATACGCCCAGATCAAAATATAATGATGGTTATAAGTTACTACCAGAACGCAAATCACTCACAATCAATTGTTTGGTTTTTTATATTTCCTATAAAGAGTTTTTTTTTTAAGAATTTGTTTTACGTCGCACCCACAGACAAGTCTTATGGTGACTATGGAATAGAATGCGGCAAGCAGCGGGAAGGAGCGGCCTTGGCCTTAATTAAGGTTCAGCCCAGCATTTTTCTGGTGTGAAAATACGAAACCACGGAAAACCGTATTCAGGCCTGCTGACAGCGCGATTCGAATCCACTCTCTCCCGAATACAAACCGACAGGTTCGTGCCCAGGTCCACGCGGCCAGTCTCTCCGTGAAATAAAATGTTAGTTATCCCAACTGATATATAATATATACATACTATGTGAATGAAAATACACGGTAGAGGCTGACATTTTGACAACAACCAATGGCGTTATATCAAATTTATATAAAATAGCTGCAATTTCAAATTCCTTATATGTTCGCCGTATAATATGTACACCATACCCTTCCTTGCGAACCATGTGATCTTGCCGCGGTGGGGAGGCTTGCGTGTCCCAATGAAGCAGATAGCCGAGCCGCAGGTGCAACCATATCGGATGGGTATCTGTTGAGAGACCAGACTAAGGAATGGGTCGTCGAAAGGGAGGTAGCAGCCTTTCGGTAGTTGCAAGGGCGGCAGTCTGGATGATTGACTGATACGGCCTTGTAATAATACTCAACATGGCTTAGTTGTGTTGATACTGCTACACGGCTGAAAGCAACGGGAAACTACGGCCGTAACTAACTCCCGAGGACATGCAGCTCTCTCTGTATGAATGATGTACTGATGATGGCTTCCTCCTGGGTAAAATATTCCGGAGGTAAACTAGTCCCCCATTCGGATTTCCGGGTGGGGACTACACGAGAGAGGGCGATCATCAGGAAGATGGATACTGACATTCTGCGAGTTGGAGCGTGGAATGTTAGAAGTTTGAATCTTTGTGGTAGGTTAGAGAATCTAAAAAGAGAGATGGATAGACTAAAGTTAGATGTAGTTGGTATAAGTGAAGTACGTTGGCAGGAAGAACAGGACTTTTGGTCAGGCGACTACCGAATTATCAACACAAAATCAAACAGAGGAAATGCAGGAGTTGGTTTAATAATGAATGAGAAAATAGGGCAGCGGGTACGCTACTAAGACCAGTATAGTGAAATAATTATTGTCGTCAAGATAAACACCAAACCAATGCCCACCACAATCGTGCAGGTCTATATGCCTACTAGTGTTCAGCGGATGATGAGGAAATCGAAAGAATATATGAAGAGATAGAAGATTTAATACAATATGTAAAAGGTGATGAGAATCTAATTGTGATGGGAGACCGGAATGCAGTGGTAGGCCAAGGAAGAGAAGATGATACAGGACAAGCCCACGTACATGGCATTATTCGTAGATCTAGAAAAGGCATTCGATAATATTGATTGGACCAGCTATTTAAGATTCTGAAGGTGATTGGGATCAGATACCGAGAACGAAGAATTATCTACAATCTGTATAAAAATCAGTCTGCAGTGATAAGAATCGAGGGCTTTGAAAAAAAGCAGCAATCCAGAAAGGAGTGAGGCAAGGCTGCAGTTTGTCCCCCCTCCTTTTCGGTGTTTACACAGAACAGGCAGTAAGGGAAATCAAAGAGAAATTTGGAAAGGGAATCACAATCTAAGGAGAGGATATCAAAACCTTGAGATTTGCCGATGATATTGTTATTTTATCTGAGACTGCAGAAGATCTCGAGAAGTTGCTGAATGGTATGGACGAAGTCTTGGGTAAGGAGTACAAGATGAAAATAAATCAGTCCAAAACAAAAGTAATGGAGTGCAGTCGAACGAAGGCAGGTGATGCAGGAAATATTAGATTAGGAAATGAAGTCTTAAAGGAAGTAGATGAATATTGTTACTTGGGTAGTAAAATAACTAACGATGGCAGAAGTAAGGAGGACATAGGATGCAGACTAGCACAAGCAAGGAAGAGCCTTAAGAAAAGGAATTTGCTCACTTCACACATTGATATAGGAATTAGAAAGATGTTTTTGAAGACTTTTGTGTGGAGCGTGGCATTGTATGGATGTGAAACATGGACGATAACCAGCTCAGAAAGAAAGAGAATAGAAGGTTTTGAAATGTGGTGTTACAGAAGAATGCTGAAGGTGAGATGGGTAGATCGAATCATGAATGAAGAGATACTGAATCGAATTGGTGAGAGGAGATCGATTTGGCTAAATTTGACGAGAAGAAGAGATAGAATGATAGGACACATCTTAAGACACCCAGGACTTGTTCAGTTAGTTTTTGAAGGAAGTGTAGGTGGTAAGAACGGTAGGGATAGACCAAGGTATGAATATGACAAGCAGATTAGAGCAGATGTAGAATGCAATAGTTATGTAGAAATGAAAAGGTTAGCACAGGATAGGGTGGCATGGAGAGCTGCATCAAACCAGTCTACGGACTGACGACTCAAACAACAACAACAAGGTTACCCTTTACTAAAGCGCTTCCTGGACACTAATTGTGCCTGATGTCCAGAGTTCACGTATATTTTAGTTGCTCGAATTATGTATGATTCGAGAACTTGGATTCGAATGCAAGTTTCCATTCTTAAATGTACTCGGATGCATAGTAATCGATTCTGGACAGTATTCGATCCTGCCCATCACTAGTTTAGAGTGTCTCAAGAGCTCGCCGCTTGCAGCACATGCACGTCAAATTGGCATGGAATACTTTTATTCCCAGCCACCTTGAAATGAACTTCCATTAGTGATTTCCGAGCTGTGTTCATTTCATTTAAAAGACCTCTGCCTGTGTCATCCCTAGAAATTTGAGTGATGAATTTTTCTACAGCTCGCGCATGATGTTAAATACGAGTTGCGCAGATGTCATTAATAAGCTCACCGGACACGCGCGCAGTAGTGGTGTTTGAAGAGGACAGTGTACGTCAACATTGGTAGATGTAAGCATGTCACAGAATGGGGCAATCGTGTTTGGCCGTACGGTGGCTCAAGTTGCTGGATTTGTTGGTGTTTCGTAGCGAAATGTTCAACGTGCTACACGTGGTGGGAAGAAGATCCTGACTGAGAGGGACCGGAGACGCGTTTCGCGGTTTGTGAATCAAAATCGCTTCCAAACACGACAGGGATTGCTGGAGTCAGTGAATAAAGCTCCAGTCTGTTAGCGAGGGAACATTGCGACGGGAACTGCATGCAGTGTCACCTCGCAAGAGGCCATTGCTCACACAGGCACACACAGCTGAGCGTCCTCAATGGGCTAGAAATCATTGAACGCTGTGGTCTGACGAATCACGTGTTTGCCTATATTCCAATGACGCACGTCGTCGAGTGGATGATCAGGTTTCGCCTTTCACTCAACATCTGCATGTTCAGTGTACTATTGATACCTCAATTTTGCAAGATGACAACAGGCTGCACGTATATGTGACTGGTTTTATGAACACTCCTCACCCTCGATTGGCCTGCAAATACACCTGACTTGAATGAACCCCACTGAAAATCTGTGGGACATGGTACAGCCGGTAAAACGGCGACCTCAGCGACAGGCACAACCTTGTGGAGGCGCAGTTACACGGCATTAAATGATGCTTGTCCGGTGAACTTATACTCAATAGCAGGTCTGGTGTATCTAACCAAATAAAAAGCTCTGAATCAACAATGATCTGTTAACTATGACAATCAGTTAATAATAACAACCTACCTTGCCGTCCTGGGATTCAGGTACTTCGTAATTTACCATGCTCAAACAATCATCTGTAAAACACAACAGGAATTATTAGCAGTTCCTATTTATATAACGATATTACTACTAAATACAGTCAAGTATCACTGCAAATAGCTGCTTGCCAAGGCCACAGACGAGGAGAAATGTGGTTTGTGAAATAGCAACTGAAGAAATAAATTTCAAGAAGAAGAAATATTGGGACTTGTAATTTATTTTTTGTGATTTGGTGCAAGGAAGTGGTTACTCCATTTTATGTTAATGTCAATGATGTTAATTGAATAAAATTCCAAATTATAGCTAAAGCAGGCCACTTCACAGTCCTTGTAGAGTACCTCGACCTCGTTAACAGAACTATATCAACAGGGGAAATTCAGGAGATGGTTTAATAATGAATTAAAAATATGGCAGCAGGTAAGCTACTACGAGCAGCATAGTGAAAGAATATTATTGTTTTCAAGATAGACACCAAACCAGAACCCACCACAATAATACAGGTCTATATGCCTATTAGTTCAGCAGATGATGAAGAAATTTAAAGAATATATATGAAGAGATAGAAGGTTGAATACAATAAGTAAAAAGTGACGAGAATTTAATTGTGATGAGAGACGGGAAAGCAGTGGTAAGCCAAAGAAGAAAGGTAAGGTAAGGTAAGGTAAGGAGAACTAGGATTGGGACAAAGGAATGAAAGAGGAAGTCGGCTGGTTGAATTCTGCACCGATCATAATTTAGTCCTTGCTAACACTTGGTTCAAACACCACAAAAGACGACTGTATACGTGGACGAGACTTCGAGACATAGGAAGTATCAAATAGACTTCGTTATGATTAGGTAGAGATTCAGAAACCAAGTGCTGGATTACAAAACTTTCCCAGGAGCAGATGTGGACTCTGACACAACTTGTTCATCATGAAATGCCATCTGAAGTTGAATAAATTAAAGAAAGGAAGGAATCCGAGGACATGGGATCTATGCATGTTGAAAGAAAATATTGTGAGCGATTGTTTCAAGGAACATGTTGCACAACGACTAAGTGAAAAGGCTGAAGGAAACACAATAGACGAACAATGGACAGTCGTGAAGAATGAGATTAGTAGGGCTGCTGAAGAAATGCTAGGAAAAGAGGAAAGATAAACTAAGAATCAATGAATAACTCTGCAGATATTGGACCTGATTGATGAACGACGAAAGTACAAGAAATCAAAAACATGAAGAGGCCAGAAAAGAATACAGACGATTAAAAATTGTAGATAGAAAATGCAGGACAGCTAAGGAAGAATGGCTGAAGGGGAAGTGCAAGGATGTTGAAAGATATATAGTTGTGGGATAGGTAGATGCTGCTTACAGAGAATTCAAGGAAACCTTTAGTGAAAGGAAAACTAGGTGTATGAATATTAAGAGCTCAGATGGAGAAACACTTGTAGGCAAAAAAAGACAAGGCAAAAAGGTGGCAGGAACATATTCAACAGTTGTATCAAGGTAAAGATGTAGATGATATGGTTCGGGAACAAGAAGAGGCTGTTGATGCTGATGAAATGGGAGACTCAATTTTGAGGTCAGATTTCGATAGATCTTTGAGAGACCTAAATAGGAACAAGGTAATATTAGCTTATTAAATGAAGTCTTAATGGAAGTTGATGAATAGTGACTTGGATAGTGAAATTACTAGCGATGGCAGAAGTAAGGAGGACATAAAATGAAGACTAGCACAAGCAAGGAAGACCTTTCTTAAGAATATAAATTTGCTCACTTCGAATATTGATATAGGAATTAGACAGATGTTTTTGAAGACTTTCGTCTCGAGTGTGGCAACTCAAAAAAGAAGAACCTCAAGGAAATCATAAAATGAAAAGCAAGATTCCTGATAAAGATCTTAAGTATTTCAATGTATACATCTTCAAGCCTGGCATACTATATGTACTCGCCAGAGAATCCTTCTACTTCGAGGATTTGAGTTTTGAACTATTACTGCCATCAACAGAAGCATACCAGAGTCTGCCCCGAGAAATGCAAGGAAAAAAAGAGAAGAAATAGTTTCTTAATTCTACGCTACAGATGCAATGATCAATAGAGAATTGATAAACGCCAAATATGCATTGAGACACACATTGATGCGTTTTGCGGTTCATGGTTTTCACCACCGTTTCTACACGAGAGACATCTGCCAACAACCGGACAAACTATGTGTATGCAACTGTGTGGTAAGCCATGCGGTAGATATCACGTAATGCGCAGTCGAAATTCTGTGAAAGTGCTTACGATGTACTCTGCTCATACACATTGTGCGCAGTTAAATTAATCAAGCCTTAGATTATTTTTTTAAAACAGTTCTATGTCTCCTGAATGTAAAAGATTGGTAAAATGGCGTTAACCCAGTCTTGCATCGAACCGTTCAATTAACATTTGTCGAATGTTGAAGTATCGAGTAGTGTGACTGAAAACGTGCAAAGAACTGAGTTCTTTTTGCTAGTTGCTTTACGTCGCACCGACACAGATAGGTCTTATGGCAACGATGGGACAGGGAAAGGCTAGGAATGGGAAGGAATTGGCCGTGGCCTTAATTAAGGTACAGCCCCAGCATTTGCCTGATATGAAAATGGGAAACTATCTCCCGAATACTGGATACTGGCCGCACTTAAGCGACTGCAGCTATCGAGCTCGGTAGAACTGAGTTCACAGTTAATTCATATTGGAAGCAATTAATTACGTATTTATTTAGAAGCTCGTTTATAGTTAATCAAGCTTCTCTGTCATGTGTAAATAGAAGGCTCACCTGTTGTTATTTTGTGTTCCTTGCCACACGTTTCAAGATTATCGGCCAGTTTGTCCACCATTGGATATATATGGTCGTGCTGAAATAGTTCAAGACAGTTCTAATTAATTGTAATTCTCACAACCTAAAATAAATAAATAAATAAATACGTCAGTCACTACTGATCTGCATTTAGGGCAGTCGCCCAGGTAGCAGATTCCCTTTCTGTTGTTTTCCTAGACTTTTCTTAAACGATTGCAAAGAATTTGGAAATTTATTGAATATCTCCCTTGCTAAGTTATTCCAATCACTAACTGCCCTTCCTATGAACGAATATTTGCCCCAACTTGTCCCCTTGAATTCCAACTTTATCTTCATATTGTGATATATCGTACTTTTAAAGACACCACTCAAACTTATTCGTCTCCTGATGTCATTCCACGTCATTTCTCCGCTGACAGCTCGGAACATACCACCTAGTCGAGCAGCTCGTCTCCTTTCTCCCAAGTCTTCCCAGCACAAACTTTGCAACAGTTTCGTAACGCTACTCTTTTGCCGGAAATCACCCAGAACAAATCGACCTGCTTTTCATTGGATTATTTTCAATTATCGAATCAAATAATCCTGGTGAGTGTCTCATACACTGGAACCATACTCTAGTTGGGGGTCCTACCAGAGACTAATATATGTCTTCTCCTTTACATCCTTACTACAACCCCTAAATACCCTCATAACCATGTGCAGAGATCTGTACCCTTTATTCACAATCATATTTATGTGATTACCCCAATAAAGATCTTTCCTTATATTAACAGCTAGGTACTTACAGAGATCTCCATAAGGAACTTTCACCCCATCAACGCAGTAATTAAAACTGAGAGGACTTTTTCTATTTGTGAAACTCACAACCTGACTTTTAACTTCGTTTATCAACATACCATTGCCTGCTGTCCATCTCACAACATTATCGAGGTCATTTTGCAGTTGCTCACAATCTTGTAACTTATTTATTACTCTATAGAGAATAACATCAGCCGCAAAAAGCTTGATCTCTCATTCCACTTGTTTACTCGTATCATTTATGTATATAGGAAAACATAAAGGTCCAATAATACTGCCTTGAGGAATTCCCCTCTTAACGGTTACATGATGAGATAATGAAAGATAATACAAAGAATACAAGAAAAATAATACAAGGAACGATAACAATATAATTACATCTTCATTATAGACTCTAAGCCGTTCAGTTTTCAGTCTGCAAGTCTCTGTGCATTACCTAAACTCCTCTATAATTCTATATTTTCAGCTATCTGTCTTCGCTTAGTTCCATTTTTATTATTTAGAAATTATTAAAAAATTAATGTAATCACCGTCGTCTTGGCTCCCTCTACTTCTCTTACCCTCAATAGGCGACGTCATTACTTTTCTAAATAACCTATCTTCCGACGTTCGCCTCACAGGACCCCACCCCCGAGGCTGGTTTATGCGTACAGCTTCATCCATCGTGCTTGTTCTTAAGTTTGCCTTTATCTCCTCATCCTGAGTAATTGAGTACCCTCCTGCCATTCATGGCACCTGTTTGTACCAGCAATCATTCTTGCAACTTTCATTTTTGTTAGTTCTAACCGGGCCGATGACCTTGGATGTTAGGCCCCTTAAAACAACAAGCAGCATCAGTTCTAACTTATCACTTATGTATTCTGAGCCCACCTAGTTTTCACTCTCGTACAGCAAAAATGGTGTGAAAACTGATTTCTTTGTTGCAGAATACCGTCGACAGCAACTTTGACATATCCTGACATATCCTAAGTACCATATCACCTCAATCTTCACCGCACCTCTTTTCAAGTTCCAACATATTAGACTGCAGTCTGCCATCGAGACCATATCGTTGGCATAGCTAAAGTACTTATACCTTTAAGTAAATTATTGAAACACTCGCAATGGCACACTCACTTTTGCCAGTAGTCTCCCATGATCTACCCTATCAAATATCTTAGATAGGTCAATCGCGATACAGTCCATTTGACCTCCTGAATCCGGGTTATCTGCTATATCTTGCTAGAATCCTACACGTTGAGCTTCAGTGGAATAACGTTTCCTTTATCCAAATTGCCTTCTATCAAACCAGTTATTAATTTCGCCAACATGTCTTATATAATCAGTAAGAATGCTTTCCCAAAGCTTAGTGACTGAATGGGTGGCTATGTTTCTAGAAAATAGAACTCAGAGAATTAGAGTAGGCGAAGCTTTATCTGTCCCTGTAATAATTAAGAGGGGAATTCCTCAAGGGAGTATTATTGGACCTTTATGTTTTCTTATATATATAAATGATATGAGTAAAGGAGTGGAATTGGAGGTAAGGCTTTTTGCACATGATGTTATTCTGTACAGAGTAACAAATAAGTCACAAGATTGTGAACAACCGCAAAATGACCTCGATAATGTTGTGAGATGGACAGCAGGCAATGATATGTTGATAAACGGGGTTAAAAGTCAGGTTGTGAGTTACACAAATAGGAAAAGTCCTCTCAGTTTTAATTACTGCGTTGAGGGGGTGAAAGTTCCCGTTGGGGATCATAGTAAATACCTAGATCTCAATATAAGGAAAGATCTTCATTGGGGTAATCACATAAATATGATTGTAAATGAAGAGTACAGATCCCTGCACATGGTTATGAGGGTGTTTAGAGGTTGTAGTAAGGATGTAGAGGAGAGGGCAGGTAAGTCTCTGGGAAGATGCCAACTAGAGTATGGTTCCAGTGTATGGGACCCTCACCAGGGTTACTTGATTCAAGAACTGGAAAAAATCCAAAGAAAAGCAGGTCGATTTGTTCTGGGCGATTTGCGACAAAAGAGTAGCGTTACAAAAATGTTGCTAAGTTTGGGCTGGGAAGACTTAGGAGAAAGGAGACGAGCTGCTCGATTAAGTGGTATGTTTCAAGCTGTCAGTGGAGAGATGGCGTGGGAGGACATCAGTAGACGAATAAGTTTGACTGGTGTCTTTAAAAGTAGGAAAGATCTCAATATGAAGATAAATTTGGAAATCAAGAGGACAAACTGGGGCAAATATTCGTTTATAGGAAGGGGAGTTAGTTGTTGGAATAACTTACCAATGGAGATGTTCAATAAATTTCCAATTTCTTTGCAATCATTTAAGAAAGACTAGGAAAACAACAGATAGGGAATCTGCCACCTGGGCGACTGCCCTAAATGCAGATCAGTAGTAAATGAAATGTCGTATGGCTTTTAGTGCCGGGATATCCCAGGATGGGTTCGGCTCGCAGTTTCAGGTCTTTTTATTTGACGCCAGTAGGCGACCTGCATGTTGTGATGAGGATGACATAATGATGATGAAGACACATACACCCAGCCCCCGTGCCGTAGGAATTAACCAATTAAGGTTAAAATCCACGACCCGGCCGGGAATCGAACCCGGGACCCTCTGAACCGAAGGCCAGTACGCTGACCGTTCAGCCAACGAGTCGGACAGATCAGTAGTGATTGATTGTGATAGGCATGGTCGTGTCAAGAGAATGGCTAGATAAAATTGTTTAAGAGATACCCTGAGGTTCCACCTATTCAATATCACTTATAATCTTATAGGTTACATATACTGAAATGAAAAATGAAAACCTACAACCTGTTTTCCAGTCATTGACCGGGTCAGGGATATAATGAATGAAGCAGATATAGGCTATTAGTACGATGGGGTCGCCACTCCCAAAGTGATTTATTAATGACGATAGATGCTATGAAATGAGAATGGAAAGTGTTGCTGGAATGAAAGATGACAGGGAAAACCGGAGTACCCGAAGAAAAACCTGTCCCGCCTCAGCTTTGTCCAGCACGAATCTCACATGGTGTGACCGGGATTTGAACCACGGTATCCAACGGTGAGGGGCCGACGCGCTGCTGTCTGAGCCACGGAGGGTCAGGTTACATATACTATATTTTCTTAATATTTAAACGCGGGACATGTTTCGTCTCGTCTTTGAGACATCTTCAGCCGTGAGAATCATTCAGATTAAAATATGATACAGACTGGCCCTTGCGAGTGTTAATTTAATATATGTTTTTAAATCTTTCCTGTAGTGTTTTTATCTGTGGAAATAGTCCTCATTTACTAGAACCTTAAGGCGGGTACAGACATCGCGCCCTAACGTAACCTCGTCGCGCGTCAAGGTTAAACGGGGCAATGTTAAACACCATTGTTGTGAGGTAAAATTGTCCACCGCGCACGGCAGCCCGTAACGCGTTATCTTACTAGCGTTCCGCCTGTTGAACTACAGTGGTACAGTTTTCAAACATGGAGATAGCTGTAGCAGCCTTTTGCATTATGGAAGCAAACTGAGAAGGAAACACAGGCGTTGTTGGCGGTGCTAATTTACTGGTGACATGAAGTTTCAGACAGTTAGTGGCAGTAGGGGCGATTGAGAATTAAAAATGCGGGGGCAAAGAAAATAATATACAGACACCAACTAGTACCTGCTTTTGCGTGATATAGCCGCCGGGAAGGGGGGGGGGGTAGGGATATGCATCATCCCCCTGTGGGTGGGGGCGGTAGAATAACACCCACGGTAACCCCTGCCTGTCGTAAGAGGCGACTAAAAGGGGCCCCACGGGCTCTGAACTTTGGAGCGTGGTGTGGCGACCACGGGCCCTCAGCTGAGTCCTGGCATTGCTTCCACTTACTTGTGCCAGGCTCCTCACTTTCATCTATCCTATCCGACCTACCTTGGTCAACTCTTGTTCTTTTCCGACCCCGACGCTATTAGGTTTGCGAGAGCTAGGGAGTCTTTCATTTTCACGCCTTTCGTGGCCCTTGTCTTGCTTTGGCCGATATCTTCATTTTTCGAAGTGTCGGATCCCTTCCATTTTTCCGTCTGATTAGTGTTATATAGAGGATGGTTGCCTAGTTGTACTTCCTCTTAAAACAATAATCACCACCACCACCACCGGATATGCATCAAAACTGAAAAAGAAAACCTGCAAAAGGGTAAGGTTTTTAATGCTCTCTGAGCGATTTTCGACTGAGTTTTTTGAGATTTTGATTCAATACCACACAATAAAACTTTCACCAAAGGAAGAATATTACACATGCGTTACAATTAAATAGAAGTACGGCGAAGTTATACATATAAAAATCGTGTAGTTTTTGATTACACTACGAAACTAGCAGACACCAAAGAGACTGATGAATGTGCGCGGCAAGCGGGAGAATCATCTACCTGTGTCCATGACCTTCGCTGCTACCTTCCTCACAGCACATGCGATGTCTCCGCTACTTGTGGCGCTATACAAATCGGTTAGCCGCGACGAACAACATTTTGTGCGTATTTACGCTAATAATTTTGTTAATAATTAAAGAAAATGAAGGAAATAATTAGCTGATAAGACAACAAGCTTGAACAAATTGCTTGTTTTAATAAATTAAATAATTCCTGGTTTCAGCCGGGTAAAATGGAATAAAAATATAACGTTTTCTCCACGAAGTGGGGATAGCTCCCTCCACCCTTCCCCCCACCACTTGATCACCGCTTCTGGATAAGACTCCAAGACCTAGAGAAAGACTTTAGGAGAAACACAATTGTCATGTGATGCACCAACAGCTGCGGATGGAGGAGGCTCGCTGAACCGATCAGAACCAAGAAATCGTTCTACCATCAGTTCTCACTGCGGCCCGATTGTCTTTTAATAACCTGTCCGTAATCCTGAAATCATTTCCCTTCGTACTCTGCAATATGCACTGAAGACTTAATTAGAACAAACAAAATATAGAGGAAGGTTGCACTTACCTTTTCACACTTGGTGAAGTAGCACTGGTAGAGTTCATGTACAGAGTTGCAAGTTTCATCATATTTCACTGAAAGAGAACCAGAGTAATTAATATTAAAGCAGCGTGTTTGGAGCAAAAATATGAATACGGGAAATAAATACTAAACCTTACAATGAATGTTACTTTGTAACTGCCAAGTGTGGAGGCTGTGCCAGTCGGAACATCACTTCAACATACTTGTGCTTTAATCTCTCCTATCCCACCTCACTTGTCTTGTTCTCTTCCTACTCCTACGGTATTGGGCCGATAGCAGAAACGGTATTTAGACATTGGCTTAAACTGATGTTCAACCGGCCATGTTTAAACACTGCCGAGAACACTGTTTAACCTCAAATTTTAGGACTGAATCACAATCAGAGATTATGCACCATGAAACATATGACAGAAAGAACAGTCCGGTAAACGTCAACTTGACTACAATTCTTGGAAACCGATATGTTTTACAATATTTGAAATAATTTAACCAGAATTACACACTGAAGAAAATGGAAATTGCAACACCCAGAAGGAGTGGTGTTACATTGCTGCAATTGAACATGCAGGACGAGTGTTCGGTTGTGCTTCGATGATTACACTTTCAGATCCCTCTGAACGCAAGTTTGGACAACAATCAATACAGGATGTGCCCACCACGAGCTGCAATACATTGATGAATTCGTCGAGGCATGGAGTCAATAAGGCCCTGGATCGCTTCCTGAAGAATTGTGGCCCATGCTTGCTGCACTGCACGGGTCAGTTGTTCCAGAGTTGTGGGTGGCTGAGGACGGTTGGCCAGTTGTCGACCCATCATGTCCCACACATGCTCAATAGGACTGAGGTCCGGGGATCTGGCGGGCCATTCTAAGGTTGTGATGTCGTGGAGAGCTTCTCTGGAGATGCGTGCAGTGTGAACCCGGGCATTGTCCTGCTGAAACATCCCATTAGCAATGTTCGCCATCATAGGGACAACCACTGGATTGAGTACCGTATGAACGTACTGTCGAACAGTCATAGTGCCCTCAACAAGCAATAATTATGATTTTACATTAAAGCCAATAGCTCGCCAGACCATAATTCTTGGTGTTGGCCCTGTGTGCCTCTCGACAATAAGATCTGCGTGGCCCCTCTCCCCGGTAAGTCGGCGCACACGATTCCGGCGATCACTGCGGGCAGGACAGAAGCGCAATTCATCACTAAAGACGACCCTATGCCATTCGTCGACCCACGTCGATCTTTCTCCACACCAGGCCAGCCTTACACGTCGCTGTTGTGGGGTCAATGGAACACCTTCTGCAGGGACACGGGCTCGTAAGCCAGCTGCACGCAGGCGATTACCAACTGTTTGTTGTGTAACGTGGGGTGTCACAGCTGCTCGAATTTGCACTGCTGTTGCATTGGGTTTCCATTTGGGCCATCCGAATGATGCGGCGATCCTCTCTCACGGTTGTATGTCGCGCTGGGCCTGTGCCAGGTCTACGAGTGTGGGTACCTTCATTTGATCACTGCTGCCATACACGTTGTACTGTAGATGCCTGTCGGCCAACACGTGCAGCGACAGTCCTTAGCGATAATCCAGCCTCATACAGCCGAATTATCCGAGCCCTCTCAAACGGCGACAGTTGGTGATAGCGTGCTCTTCTCTGTCGTCGAGGCATGTTTGACGGGGAACACTTCACTGCACAGACTGCAAGTCAACTACGCTACACCAGAGTCCGTATACTGGAGTTGATTCCTCCGCGACCAATCATGTGGGGAGACCTGTAGCAACAATCCAATGGGTCTGAAACTTTGATCGTTTACATACCTACATGGCATTGTTCCACATCTTGAAAATCAACACAATTTCCATTTTATTAAGTGTAGGTCACTTCGACTACATACAGACAGAATAACCTGTCCCAATCGTCAGAGGGCTGTCACATTCATCATCCGAGAGAGATTCAGTTATTACATTCAATGACAAATAAGCACACAAGTTGTGTGTTTTTTCTTTTTGCGCATAATCGTTGCGCTAATTCAGGTAAGATTTCGGAAACTATGAGATAGGAAAAGGCAAACTATATCTATATGACCCGTGCAACTCATTCGGTTACACAATGTTGTTTCATCTTTCCTTTCCAGAAGCTATTTAGATACACTAACCGTAACAACACTATAATCAAAGCTACACTTCCTCGTACGATGGCTTGTCGCTTTAGTATTGATAATATTATGAGATTTGATTTCCATCGAAAGCAATATTCTTATCTGTGCGCAAATCATGCACATGCTAAGCTATTTTGAGCAATGTGTAGGAAGATGACAGCTAACTAACGTTTGACGCATGCACCGACGAATTTCATTTGTTGCGACAAACAAAGAGTTGCATGCAAGATACTTCTATTTCCATTCACCCCACCCTCACCCAGCAATATTAAGACCTCACTTCCAGAAGTACTCCCAAGTTTTCTTGTCCAAAGCACTGGAGCAGATGCGTCAGCAATCATGACAGTAAAGCAACATCGAGCGTGATCACCAATTGGATGGATGATCATACGTTTTCACTTGCTTCACTCATCTTAATTACGACATCCCTGGACTCCGTCACACGAGATCCTTGGACATCTTCGACAAATTACCCTCAAAATGGCGCAGGTCATATTCTGATCCCTCAAGACCAACAATAACAACCGGCCATCAAACAACAAATCCAGCCCCGGAAAGAAGAAATCTTCGGAATAGCACTCAAAGCCTCAACAGTCTGATAGGCTAAAATCCTCACGGTGAAGGCCCCGCCTGTTGAGGGCCGATTGCAGAAACGATGACTAGTTTTAAGCCTTAAACAACGTCTATATGCTAGTTGCTTTACGTCGCACCGACACAGATAGGTCTTATGGCGACCATGGGGTATGAAAGGGCTAGGAGTGGGAAGGAAGCGGCCGTAGTCTTAATTAAGGTACAGCCCAAGCATTTACGTGGTGTGAAAATGGGAAACCACGGAAAACCATCTTCAGGGCTGCCGACAGTGTGGTTCGAACCCACTATCTCCCAGATGCAAGCTCACAGCTGCGTGCCTCTAACCGCACGCCCATCTTGCCCGGTAAACAACGTCTAAGTTGCCCACAGTTTCCATTACATAAACAATGTTCAGCCGGTGTTTAACTAGACATCGTTTAAAGTTTCAATGTTGGTTCGAAAATGGAGATAGAAGTATCTTTCATGCAACTCTTTGCTTGTCGCAACCAATGAAATTCGTCGGTGCTTGTGCCAAACGTTAGTCAGCTGTCGTCTTCCTACACATGGCTAAGCATGAGCATTACTTGCCCACAGATAAGAATATCGCTTTCGGTGGAAATTACATCTCATAATTAAATATTTCAACACTAAAGCTCGATAGCTGCAGTCGCTTAAGTGCGGCCAGTATCCAGTATTCGGGAGATAGTAGGTTCGAACCCCACTATCGGCAGCCCTGAAGATGGTTTCCGTGGTTTTCTATTTTCACACCAGGCAAATGCTGGGGCTGTACCTTAATTAAGGCCACGGCTGCTTCCTTCCCAGTCCTAGCCCTTTCCTGTCCCATCGTCGCCATAAGACCTATCTGTGTCGGTGCGACGTAAAAACCAATAGCAACACGCCACTGTGTAGCTTTGATTATAGCGTTGTTACGGTAAATAGCTTCGGCGAAGGAGAGATGAAACAATAGTACGGGCCATATAGGTGGAAATCATAGGTTCGAAACGCATCATCGGCAGCCTTGAAGATTGTTTTCCGTAGTTTCTCTATTTTTAAACCAGCCAAATACTAGGATTGTTATTATGGCCACAACTCTTCTTCCCCAGTCCTCCTCTTTAAACAATAATCATGACCATCACCACCACTTGCCTTTTCCTATCTCATAGTTGCCAAAAACGTATCTGAATTAGGGCAACGATTATAAAAACAAACACCACACAACTTACATTTAGTTGTTCGTATCTGTGCTTACTTGGCAGTAAATATAAGTGTTGATGTATGTGACAGCCTCTGACGATCGGGACACGTAATTCTGACATGTATGTAGTAGAAGTGACCTGTAATTCCATGAAAATTACCTCATGTTTAATAAAATATATCGGTTGCCAAGACTTGTAGTCAAGGACTGTCCCTTTGTCAGTCTCATGAAACAAGTCTCTTGAAAAGCGAAACCTTATTTTAAGATCTATCTCCACGTACATGTCATATGAATTGCTGTGATTTAGCAGCGGCCGACCCACAGAGAGGCCATCGGACTGACCTTTCTTCCCGCAATCGTCTCAACATGACAATACAAATTACATGTTTCATGGTACAAAACCTCTGATTGTGATTCACTAATCTCATTTAAGGTTAAACAGTGTTCTCGGCAGTGTTTAAACATGGCCGGTTTAACATCGGTTTTATACAGTGTCTAAGTGATAAATAACGTCTCTGCAATGCGGCAGCCATATCTAGACATTGTTTTACCGTAGACCTTGTCTAAACACCGTTTCTGCAATCGGCCCATTAAGTTTCTGAGCTCAAGGAGGTCCTTCGTGCCGTTACCCTTCTTATCTGCCCCCGTAGCGTAACGGTTGCCGTTATTACCTGCCATCCTCGAAGGCCTGGGCTGGATTTCCGGTACTGCCAGAAATTGAGTAATGGCAGGAGGTCTGGTACGTGAAGCTCGCCTCAAAATGAGAACATGAGTTACTTTTTACTTAACCCTAATGCTTCCGAGGATTGGAATTCTTCCATTTTTCCTATCACTAGAGTTCATATGGAACTTCCCTTTCAAAGAATGACCAAAAATAATCACATGAAATAAATAATTTAAATAGGTACATTTCGCTACTTATCTTCAAACGGCTAATTAAATTAATAATTTCTTTTAGCATATGACTTGAGATTACGTCAAATAAAAGTAAGTGTGGGCGGATAGGGATAGACAAGGAAGAGGGAAGCAAGCGGCCGTGACACTAAGTTAGCTACCATCCCGGGATTTGCCTGAAAGGGAACCACTTCAAGGATGGCTGGGGGATTCGAAACGCCCCCTACGCATTGCCTGAGTGGACTTCATTCCAGTCCTCGTGCCACTTTTCAAATTTCGTGGCATAGCCAGAAATCAAACCCGGACCTCCAGGGGTGGCAGCTGATCACACTAACCATTACACCACAGAGGCGGACTATTTATTGACGGCATATTTTTTACAAATTTGAAGACAATTCTATTCAAGTTATTCAGAGTCCACCTCTATGGTGTAGTGGTTAGCGTGAATAACTGCCACCCCGGCGGCTCGAGTTCGATTTTCGGCTATGCCACAAAATTTGAAAAGTGGTTCGAGGACTGGAACAGGGTCCACTTTGTCACGGTAGGTTAGCTATGTAAAGGGAGATTCGATTCCAACCTCAGCCACCCTGGAAGTGGTTTTCCGTGGTTTCCCAGTTCTCTTCCAGGCAAATGCCGGGATGGTAGGTAACTTAAGGCCACGGCCACTTCTTTCCCTCTTCCTTGTCTATCCCTTCCAATCTTCCCATCCCCCTACAAGGCCCCTGTTCAGCATAGCACATGAGTCGTCTGGGCGAGGTAGTGGTCCTCCTCCCCAGTTCTATCCCTCGACCCAAGGTCTCACGCTCCAGGACACCGCTCTTGAGACGATAGAGGTGGGATCCCTCGCTGAGTCCCAAAGAAAAACAAACCCTAGAGGATAAACGGATTAAGAAAGACAGAAAATAATCAGAGTTACATTTCTCACCTTCCTCGACACATTCCTGGATCATTTTCTTGTTATGATCTCTCTTGCCTTCATCGTACTTGAACAGCACATGTATCACCATTTCCATACTTTTGATTTGGTACTCGTTGTCTTTAATCTGTTTGCAAACGAGACAGGCATGTTTTATATTGGTTACAACAATATCGTCATGCATGCTACAGATAGTGACTACATGCAACAAACTATAAGCCAAATGTACTCACAAAACCGAGCTCCTCAGCCATGCACTTCACGAAGCACTGGAACAGAAGAAAACATCCACATCACATTTCACTTACGTTTGGGATGAACTAAACATCGTTAGAAGTGCGTGGATGAGAAAAGGGTTAAATATAAAGGATTATACGGAAGATTGTATATATTTTACGAATATTGCAAAGTAAGAGATAATGCAGCGAAAAACATCCG
Source organism: Anabrus simplex (assembly GCF_040414725.1). Classification (NCBI taxonomy): domain Eukaryota; kingdom Metazoa; phylum Arthropoda; class Insecta; order Orthoptera; family Tettigoniidae; genus Anabrus; species Anabrus simplex. Next base: position 1,797,769,683 of record NC_090265.1, on the reverse strand, counting down.
AACTATATTCAGGCGGCGTTGATCAACTGGATCCTTTCTACGTTATCTGAAATAAAACGTAATCTCTCTTGAATCAACATTTTTAATGATTAAAAAACATGAACGTAGTATACGGTCTCAGATGTTATAAGTATCTTTATATGTTTCCAAAATTGCCCTGTAGTACTACCAACGGGACCCTTCTGAAGCCCCATGCACAATACGAATATAAATCATATACTAATACATTATTACGTTTTCTTGCTCCAGTGATTGTAAGTGACAATAACAAAGTGTTTCAATTCTTATATTGATGGATACTGTTACAACACACACAAAATTACATCAGTGCCTTTGCTATTGCTGCGCGTAATAAGAACAAACAAAAATCGGTGAAAGAACTACCTACTTTCTACAAATAGACGGTAGTTTATAACTCCCATTCGGAAATCTTCCATTTCAACGATAAAATATTATAATACGAGTATGACTTTAAAATTACAACTAAAGTGCAGGTAAGATGGGGTTGACTTACCTTTCCTTCGTCGGATTCACATGGCTTTCTCCTTAACATGTTCAGGAATTCCCCTGGAACAGGATAATATAGTCAATAATAACGGAAAACTATTTTCCCATTAACAAATGTACACAACTTCAAAAGGAACTATTACGACTTTTTGAGGTTTATATATTATCTCTCCATCCAGTTGACCTGGATTGGGTTCGGGAGATAAGGGGTTCGAACCCCACTGTCGGCAGCCCTGAAAATTATTTTACGTGGTTTCCCATTTTCACCCCAGGCTGCACCTCCATTAAGGCAACATCCGCTTCCTTCCCACTCTTAGCCCTTTCCTATTCCATCTTTGCCATAAAACCTATCCGTGTCGGTGCAACGTGAAAGAATAATGATAAACACCCCTCACTGCGGAATCAGATAACACTTCACTTCTAGCTTAGCATTCCTACACTATTTAACATCTATACAGCAGACATCATGAAAATCGTTAAGGGGAACTGGAATGCAACTATAATCCTGTATGCAGATGACGTGGTGATCGGGTCTCCCATCAGGACAGAAGTACAAGAAACAATTAACAAGCTGGAGAACTGAACCAGGCAAAACGATGTCACTATAAACAAAGAGAAAACTGTACAGATGACTGGGTGGAAAAGCAGCAGCAACCGACAAAATAGTGACTCCAGGCAATCCGCTAGAGAGAAGTTATAGATTCAAATACGTAGAGGTCACATTGCAAACAACAGCATCCTCATCCAGTTTCCACATAGAAGAGAGAACAGCGGCATAAAGAATATTAGGAACCTGTCCATCAGCACGGCGATGGCACTGTTTACCAGTGCAATAGCCCCGATCATCACCTATGACATACAGATCGTCTGGGAAAATTTAAAAATAGGCGAATTAACCAAAATTGCAGAGGTGAAGGCGATGTACATGAAAAGTGCAATGGGATTAGGGAAGACTTCTATACGAGATGATGAGAGGATCCAACACCACCTACTAGCAACATCAAGAGCTACTAAGAAACCAAAATAAGAAGAGAGAAGTAATGCAGCTCCCCTGCTATGGTGCAGAAGTCCTGGACCAGAGAGAGCCAGCAGCAAAGACATGCAATAGTCAGACTTGCAGTACAAGCTGCGTATTAACAAGAGATACCACAAACCAGACACAGATTGCGTGTGTGTGCTGTGCGGTAGAAGCTGTGACACATAATAAAGTTACGAAATCGACCACAGACTACGGTAAGGACTAAAGAGCTCACAATCAATCAATCAATCAATCAATCAATCAATCAATACTGATCTCCATTTAGGGCAGTCGCCCAGGTGGCAGATTCCCTATCTGTTTTCTAGCCTTTTCTTAAATAACTCCAAAGAAATTGGAAATTTATTGAACATCTCCCTTGGTAGTTTATTCCAATCCCTAACTCCCCTTCCTATAAATGAATATTTGCCCCAGTTTGTCCTCTTGAATTCCAACATTATCTTCATATTGTGATCCTTCCTACTTTTAAAGACGCCACTCAAAATTATTCGTTTGCTAAAGTCATTCCACGCCATCTCTCCGCTGACAGCTCGGAACATACCACTTAGTCGAGCAGCTCGTCTCTTTTCTCCCAACTCTTCCCAGCCCAAAGTGTGCAACATTTTTGTAATGCTACTCTTTTTCCGGAAATCACGCAGAACAAATCGAGCTGCTTTTCTTTGGATTTTTTCTGTTTCTTGAATTAGGTAATCCTGGTGAGGATCCCATACACTGGAACCATACTCTAGTTGGGGTCCTTCCAGAGACATATATGCCATCTCCTTTACATCCTTACTACAACCCCTAAATATCCTCATAACCATGTTCAGAGACCTGTACCCTTTACTTACAATCCGATTTATGTGATGACCCCAATGATGTTCTTTCCTTATATTAACACCTAGATACTTACAATGATCCCCAAAAGGAACTTTCATTCCCACAACGCAGTAATTAAAACTCAGAGGACTTTTCCTATTTGTGAAACTCACAACCTGACTTTTAACCCCGTTTATCAACATACCATTGTCTGCTGTCAATATCACAACATTATCGAGGTCACGTTGCAGTTGCTCACAAAGTTGTAACTTATTTATTACTGTATACAGAATAACTTCATCCGCAAAAAGCCTTACCTCTGAATCCACTCCATTACTCATATCATTTATATAATATAAGAAAATATAAAGGTCCGATAATACTCCCTTGAGGAATTCCCCTCTTAATTATTACAGGGTCAGATAAAGCTTCGCCTACTCTAATTCTCTGACACCTATTTTCTAGAAATATAGCCACCCATTCAGTCACTCTTTTGTCTAGTCCAATTGCACTCATTTTTGCCAGTAGCCTCCCATGATCTACCCTATCAAATCCTCTAGACAGGTCAATCGCCGTACAGTCCATTTCACCTCCTGAATCCAAGATATCTGCTATTTCTTGCTGGAATCCTACAAGTTGAGCTTCAGTAGAATAACTTTTCCAAACCCAAAGTGCCTTCTATCGAACCAGTTATTTATTTCGCAAACATGTCTAATATAATCAGAAAGAATGCCTTCCCAAAGCTTACATGCAATGCATGTCAAACTGACTGGCCTGTAATTTTCGGCTTTATGTCTATGACCCTTTCCTTTATACACAGGGGCTACTATAGCAACTCTCCATTCATTTGGTAAAGTTCCTTCATGCAAACAATAATCAAACAAGTACTTCAGATATGGTACTATATCTCAACCCATTGTCTTTAGGATATCCCCAGAAATCTTATCAATTCCAGCCGCTTTTCTAGTTTTCAACTTTCATATCTTATTGTAAATATATACGATTCTTTGGCTGAATGGTCAGCGTTCTGGCCTTCAGTTTAGAGAGTCCCGGGTTCGATTCCAGGCCGGGTCGGGGATTTTAACCTTCCTTGTTTAATTCCAAAGGCTCGGGGGCTGGGTGTTTGTGCTGTCCCCAGCATCCCTGCAATTCACACACCACACATAACACTATCCTCCACCACAATAACACGCAGTTACGCACACATGGCAGATGCCGCCCACCCTCATCGGAGGGTCTGCCTTACAAGGGCTGCACTCGGCTAGAAATAGCCACACGAAATTAGAAATTAAATTAATTGTAAATATTATTGTTATCATACGTAAATTTTAATACTTATTTAGCATTAGTCTCCTCCTCTATCTGGACATTATTGTAACCAACAATCTTTACATACTGCTGACTGAATACTTCTGCCTTTTGAAGATCCTCAGATACACACTCCCCTTGTTCATTAATTATTCCTGGAATGTCCTTCTTGGAACCTGTTTCTGCCTTAAAATACCTATACATACGCTTCCATTTTTCACTAAAATTTGTATGACTACAATTATGGTTGCGTCATGTTATCCTTAGCTGACTTCTTTGCTAGATTCAATTTCCTAGTAAATTCCTTCAATTTCTCCTTACTTCCACAGCCATTTCTAACTATTGCTTTTCAATCTGCACCTCCTTCTTAATCTCTTTATTTCTCTATTATAATAAGATTGGTCCTTACCATTCCTTAGCACCTTTAAAGGTACAAACCTGTTTAAAGGTGGTAAGGACCTACCTTACTGTAATAGAGAAATAAAGAGGTATAACACTTCACTTACTCTAATTCTTTGAGTTTTATTTTGTAGACATTAAGCCACCCATTCAAGCATTATTTTATCTATCCCTCATTTTCGTCTGACCAAGGCGGTAAAGCGTGCTCGGTTCGCCCGGGGGGACGTGGGTTCGAATTCCCCTCAATTAGTCGTAAAATTTAAGAAACGAGATTTCCACTTCCGGATGTGCATATGGACTCAGCCTACACCAAAAATGAGTACCAGGTTATTCCTTGAGGCAAAGGCGGTCGGGCGTAGAGCCAACCACTCTACCCCATCACGTGCCGCGGTGCCACTCCTCCAAGGGCCTTCATGGCCTGTACGGAGGTGACTTTGTTTTTGCTTTACTTTGCTCATTTTCGTCAGTAATCTCCAGTGATCTACCCTATCAGAAGCTTTCGATACTGATACAGTCCACTTGACCTCCTGGACCTAAAATATCAGCTGCAAGTCGCACCTCACAGGAATAACCTTTCCTAAACAATATAATAATTAACATAACTACCACTGCAGTACTTACCAGGGGCGAGGTCATTGGACTTCCGACAGTCCGTTATCGCTTTGGCTATTTTCTCCCTCATAGCTCCCGCCTGCAACAGAAAATACGATTCTTCAAAAATATTGCAAGACTTTTCGAGCAAGAAAACTTGTACCTGTAAAGATGGTAAGGAATGGTGAAGATCCAGTATATTATAACAGAGAAGTAAAGAGACTAACAAGGAGGTGCAGGTTGGAAAGAAATAGAGTTAGAAATGGTTATGGAAGTAAGGAGAAATTGAAGGAAAAAGATTCTATCAAAGAAGTCAGCTAAGGATAACATGATGGCAAGCATAATTGGTGGTCATACAAATTTTAGTGAAAAATGGAAGGGTATGTATAGGTACTTTAAGGCAGAAACAGGTTCAAAGAAGGACTGAATGGGTGGCTATATTCCTAGAAAACGGAACTCAGAGATTTAGAATAGGCGAAGCTTTATCTGACCCTGTAATAATTAAGACAGGAATTCCTCAAGGCAGTATTTTTGGACCTTTATGTTTTCTTATATATATATAAATGACTAGCAAGATACCCGTGCTTCGCTACGGTATTATACTGAAATTTATAATTGAATGCTTATTGTTTTATATATATAATCCGCCGAAATTCGCAATCTGACTCGTTTTCTGCGAGAATCCACCAAAATTCCCGATCTGACTTGTTTTCTATTATTTTACGGCACGTTTCCTCACATTTTTCAATCTTCCTTTCCAGCAATCGATTTCGTACTTCCCGGGCTATGCTCAGGTATTCCTCCCGGTCAGTTGAGTCCGTAAATCTTTGCCATCCTTTCCTATAATCATTTTTAATATGGATAAAATCCTTCAGGAGATCCGGTGTGGTGTCATATTGGGTGCCTTGGCGGCACTGAACCCGCGGCCGGACTGCATTCTTAGTCATTACCCGTCCAGGAGTCGTTTCCAGCGCGGTCCGCACATTTGACGACGATCCGGATTATTATTATTATTATTATTATTATTATTATTATTATTATTATTATGTCTTGCTGGAATGGCTGATGACAGAGAAAACCGGAGTATCCGGAGAAAAACCTGTCCCGCCTCCGTTTTGTCCAGCACGAATGTCACATGGAGTGACCGGGATTTGATCCACGGAACCCAGCTGTGAGAGGCCGGTGCGCTGCCGCCTGAGCAACGGAGGATCCTTATAAGTACATTAATAACAGTAAAATCAATTGGTCTCACCTCCTTCTACACCCCACCGCCGTTAAGTTTATTTACCGCCACCCCCCCCCCCCCAAATAAAACGAAATTAAAAGAATGCTTGTTTCTTTATGTTTAAGGGAGATTCCAAACACCAATGTTCACGTCTATTACCTTCAGTTTTGAGATATAAGTATCCCCCAAAAAATAATTTACATTTTTCACTTCATTTCACAATACTTCCCCCCCCCCCCCCAAGTGAATTTTCCCGCAAAAAATACTTCTTTCTTTAATAGTAAAGGATTTTCTAAATACCAATTATCACGACTCTAACTCTTCAGTTTTTGATTTATGTGTCCTCACGAAAGGAATTCAACTCCTTTACACTCCCGCCCTCCAAGATGGTTTCCCCACCAAAACGCGTTTTTCTTTTTTTTTAAAGGAGATCCAAATACGAATTTTCACGTCTGTAACAACTTTAGTTTTTATTAGATGCATGTATGCTCATACAATTAAGTCAATTAATTTTTCAATTCTTTCACACCCCCCCCCCCCCCCCGTTCATTGGATTTTCCGAGAATACGTGTTTCTTTACTTTTAAAGCACATTGCAAATATCAATTTTCACGTCTGTAACATCTTCATTTTTGAGATATCAGTAACCTAATTAAAAGAATTCAACACCATTTTCAGTCACTTTTACCCCCCACCACCACCACCCAAGTGGTATTTGCGAAAACTAAAAGTGCACGTTTCTTTATGTTTAATAGAGATAAATAATACCATTTTTCACTTCTGTAACATGTTAAGTTTTTTAGATATACTGTAAAAATACTCATTTTAAAATTTCACCCCTTTTGAGTTCCCCTTAAGTGGAGTTTCCAAAAACAAATCACCTATGTTTCTTTACATTTACAGGAGACTCCAAACACCCACTTTTTACGTCTGTAACATTTTACGTTTCCAAGATATTCTGTAGATATAGTCTTTCAAAAAATTCACCCCAATTTGTCACTCCTGTTTAATCGCCATTAATTGGATTTTCCAAAATCTAAAAAATACGTGTTTCTTTATTTTTAAAGGAGATCCCATATACAAATTTTCAGTTCTGTAATATCTTTCGTTTCTGAGATATGTGTATCCTCATTAAAGGCATTCAACCCATTTTCACCCTTTTACACCCTTCCTATTGGGATTTTCCGAAAACAACAGAATAGATGTTTCTTTATTTTTAGAGGAGATTCTAACTACCAATTTTTACATCTGTAAATTTTAAAGTTTTAAGATGTAGACACACTCATTTTAAAAATTCACCCCCCTTTTCACCCCCCAATATTTGGATTTTCCAAATAAGGAAAAATACGTGTTTCTTTACTTTTAAAGTAGATCCAAAATACCAATTTTCAGGTCTGTAATATCTTCAGGTTCTGAAATATAAGTAACCTCATTAAAGGCATTCAACACATTTTTCACCCTTTTACACCCTTCCTATTGGGATTTTCCGGAAACAAAAGAATAGATGTTTCTTTATTTTTAGAGGAGATTCTAACTACCAATTTTTACATCTGTAAATTTTAAAGTTTTAAGATGTAGACACACTCATTTTAAAACTTCACCACCCCTTTTCACACCCCAATGTTTGGATTTTCCAAATAAGAAAAAAATACGTGTTTCTTTACTTTTAAAGTAGATCCAAAATACCAATTTTCAGGTCTGTAATATCTTCAGGTTCTGAATTATAAGTAGCCTCATTAAAGGCATTCAACCCATTTTTCACCCTTTTACACCCTTCCTACTGGGATTTTCCGAAAACAAAAGAATAGATGTTTCTTTATTTTTAAAGGAGATTCTAAATACCAATATTTACATCTGTAAACTTTAAAAGTTTTGAGATATAGATACACTCATTTTAAAAAATCACCCCATTCCCCCCCCCCCCCCCCATTAATTGGATTTTCCACAAACAAACAAAATACGTGTTTCTTTATTTTTAAAGGAAATCCCAAACACCAATTTTCAGGTCTGTAATATCTTCACGTTCTGAAATATAAGTAGACTCATGAAATGCATTCGACCCCTTTTTCAACCTTTTCCACCCTTCCTATTAGGATTTTCCGAAAGCAAAACATACGTCTTTTTTTATTTTTAAAGGGGATTCTAAGTACCAATTTTTACATCTATAACCTTTAAAAGTTTTGAGATATAGATACACTCATTTTAAAATATTACCCCCTTTTCACCCCCCCCCTTAATTGGGTTTTCCAGAAACAAAAAAATACGTGTTTCTTTATTTTTAAAGGAGATCCCAAACACCAATTTTCAGGTCTGTTATATCTTCAGTTTCTGAGATATAAGTAGCCTCATTAAAGGCATTCAACCCCTTTTTCACCCCTTTTCACTCCTCCTATTGCGATTTTCCGAAAACAAAAAATACATGTTTCTTTATTTTTAATGAAGATTCTAAATACTAATTTTTACATCTGCAAACTTTAAAAGTTTGGAGATATAGATTCACTCATTTTAAAAATTCACCCCCCTTTTCACCCTCCCATTATTTGGATTATCCAAAAACAAAAAAAATACGTGTTTCTTTATTTTTAAAAGAGATCAAAAGTACCAATTTTCAGGTCTTTAATATCTTCAGTTTCTGAGATATAAGTACGGGTATTCTGATTAAAGGCATTCAACCCCTTTTTCACCGTTTTTCACCCCTTCTATTGGGATTTTCTGGAAACAAAAAAATACGTGTTTCGTTATTTTTAAAGGAGAATCTAAATATCAATTTTTACATCTGTAAACATTCAAAGTTTTGAGATATAGATACACTCATTTTAAAATTTCAACCCCCTTATCACCCCCTTAGCGACGGAATATCCAAAAATCCTCTCTTAGCGAGCACCTACATCTTAGTATGAATCTATGCCCAAAATTTCATTTCTTTATGTCCAGTAGTTTTGGCTCGACGATGGCGAATCAGTCAGTCAGTCAGTCAGGACAAGTTACTTTATATATATATAGATATGTGTAAATGAGTGGAATCGGAGGTAAGGCTTTTTGCGGATGATGTTATTCTCTATAGAGTAATAAATAAGTTACAAGATTGTGAGCAACTGCAGCGTGACCTCGATAATGTTGTGAGACGGACGGTGGGCAATGGTATGATGATGAACGAGGTTAAAAATCAGGTTTTGAGTTTCACAAATAGGAAAAGTCCTCTCAGTTTTAATTACTGCGTTGATGGGGTGAAAGTTCCTTTTGGGGATCATTGTAAGTATCTAGGTGTTAATATAAGGAAAGATCTTCACTGGGGTAATCACATAAATGGGATTGTAAATAAAGGGTACAGATCTCTGCACATGGTTATGAGGGTGTTTAGGGGTTGTAGTAAGATGTAAAGGAGAGGGCATAGAAGTCTCTGGTAAGACCCCAACTAGAGTATGGTTCCAGTGTATGGGACCCTCACCAGGATTACCTGATTCAAGAACTGGAATAAAATGCAAGGAAAAGCAGCTCGATTTGTTCTGGGTGATTTCGGACAAAAGAGTAGCGTTACAAAAATGTTACAAAGTTTGGGCTGGGAAGACTTGGGAGAAAGGAGACGAGCTGCTCGACTAAGTGGTATGTTCCGAGCTGTCAGTGGAGAAATGGCGTGGGAGGACATCAGCAGACGAGTAAGTTTGAGTGGTGTCTTTAAAAGTAGGAAAGATCACAATATGAAGATAAAGTTGGAATTCAAGAGGATAAATTGGGGCAAATATTCATTTATAGGAAGGGGAGTGATTTGAGTAACTTACCAAGGGGGATGTTCAATAAATTTCCAATTTCTTTGAAATCATTTAAGAAAAAGTTAGGAAAACAACAGATAGGGAATCTGTCACCTGGGCGATTGCCCTAAATGCAGATCAGTATTGAATGTGAAGTAACGTGGCTGTTAATATCGTGATCGTTACTACCGGAGCTCGACAAAGATGTGACTTTCTACTTCAAAATTTCACATTATTGTTATTATTATTATTATTATTATTATTATTATTATTATTATTATTATTATTATTATTAAATGCGTCGCAATTGGGCAATCTCCCGGTGGCAGTGATCACCTACACTAGTGTGATAATAAAGAAAATATTAGAAGAAATACTACTTGTTTAAATCCAGCATCATCATGTACATATTCTCACGTACCTTACGCATTTCACAATTTTACACCATGACTTGCAGTAGACTGAGCAGTCTTAGCATTGTAAACACAGCACGTTCATATACAAATTCACACATACCTTAAATAATTCAGATGCCTCAATGTTACAATGTAGAGTGGGTTGCGCGTTGTATTAAAATATGACACCTTCACATGGAAATTTACTCACATTTTACAGAATGCTGGAGTCTATGGGAAAAGGCTCTAAGTCATCAATTCTCCGATTTACGAACGAATATTTACCGTAGTTATTTTTCTGCGATCTACATTTTACTTTATGTGGATGATCTGACCTACTCATGTGACAGGGCTCAGCTGGCACATCACCGTGTTCCTTTCCTTCTAGTCCGCAGTGTTTCCCACCCAAGTTTTACTTGTCACACTAGAAGTGAAATCGTTAAGCACGAATCTTGCAGCCTTTGACTGTGACATCTCAAGTTCATTAAAAAATTGGCCTGAATTCAAAACAGGACTCCTATAATCTCGGCTATTATGATACCTTTAGGGCTGTTTTAGTTCTTAAATATTAAACAGTTGTTTTCGTTTTTTTATCTACCGATTCACTCAATGTTAAACTGACAGATGCATAACAATGATCCAATATTGAGAACTTGAGGCTCCTGAAAATGAGCTCTTTCGATATACTGCGTATCTGACTGGGAAGTGTTCTGAGAGGACACCGCATGAGAATTACTGAGTAAATGGGGATGGCGCACATCCTCAAACTGTGAGCTCACTTCCTTCTTACGCAAGTAGAGCATGGCGGACATCCTCAAACTGTGAGCTCACTTCCTTCTTATACAAGTAGAGTATGGAGGACATCCTCAAACTGTGAGCTCACTTCCTTCTTATACAAGTAGAGTATGGAGGACATCCTCAAACTGTGAGCTCACTTCCTTCTTATACAAGTAGAGTATGGCGGACATCCTCAAACTGTGAGCTCACTTCCTTCTTACGCAAGTAGAGTATGGAGGACATCCTCAAACTGTGAGCTCACTTCCTTCTTATACAAGTAGAGCATGGCGGACATCCTCAAACTGTGAGCTCACTTCCTTCTTACGCAAGTAGAGTATGGCGGACATCCTCAAACTGTGAGCTCACTTCCTTCTTACGCAAGTAGAGCATGGCGGACATCCTCAAACTGTGAGCTCACTTCCTTCTTACGCAAGTAGAGCATGGCGGACATCCTCAAACTGTGAGCTCACTTCCTTCTTATACAAGTAGAGTATGGCGGACATCCTCAAACTGTGAGCTCACTTCCTTCTTATACAAGTAGAGCATGGCGGACATCCTCAAACTGTGAGCTCACTTCCTTCTTACACAAGTAGAGTATGGAGGACATCCTCAAACTGTGAGCTCACTTCCTTCTTACACAAGTAGAGTATGGAGGACATCCTCAAACTGTGAGCTCACTTCCTTCTTACACAAGTAGAGCATGGCGGACATCCTCAAACTGTGAGCTCACTTCCTTCTTATACAAGTAGAGTATGGCGGACATCCTCAAACTGTGAGCTCACTTCCTTCTTATACAAGTAGAGTATGGCGGACATCCTCAAACTGTGAGCTCACTTCCTTCTTACGCAAGTAGAGCATGGCGGACATCCTCAAACTGTGAGCTCACTTCCTTCTTACACAAGTAGAGTATGGAGGACATCCTCAAACTGTGAGCTCACTTCCTTCTTACACAAGTAGAGCATGGCGGACATCCTCAAACTGTGAGCTCACTTCCTTCTTATACAAGTAGAGTATGGCGGACATCCTCAAACTGTGAGCTCACTTCCTTCTTACGCAAGTAGAGCATGGCGGACATCCTCAAACTGTGAGCTCACTTCCTTCTTACACAAGTAGAGCATGGCGGACATCCTCAAACTGTGAGCTCACTTCCTTCTTATACAAGTAGAGTATGGCGGACATCCTCAAACTGTGAGCTCACTTCCTTCTTACGCAAGTAGAGCATGGCGGACATCCTCAAACTGTGAGCTCACTTCCTTCTTATACAAGTAGAGTATGGCGGACATCCTCAAACTGTGAGCTCACTTCCTTCTTATACAAGTAGAGTATGGCGGACATCCTCAAACTGTGAGCTCACTTCCTTCTTATACAAGTAGAGTATGGCGGACATCCTCAAACTGTGAGCTCACTTCCTTCTTACGCAAGTAGAGTATGGCGGACATCCTCAAACTGTGAGCTCACTTCCTTCTTATACAAGTAGAGTATGGAGGACATCCTCAAACTGTGAGCTCACTTCCTTCTTATACAAGTAGAGTATACCGGGTGAGTTGGCCGTGGCTGTGAGCTTGCATCCGGGAGATAGTGGGTTCGAGCCCCACTGTCGACAGCCCTGAAGATGGTTTTCCGTGGTTTCCCATTTTCACACCATGCAGATGCTGGAGATGTACCTTAATTAAGGCCACGGCCGCTTCCTTCCAACTCCTAGCCATTTCTATCCCATCGTCGCCATAACACCTATCTGAATCGGTGCGACGTAAAACAAATAGCAAAAAAAAAATAGACTATAATCATAAACTTTTCCATAAAAAATAGTTTTATAGCCATTCAAATAACTGCATGAACCTAATCAGGGAGAAATGGAAACTGAATTCCACTGATCGCAATTTCGAGCTCGCAGAAATGGACCGAAATCGTAACAAGTAATTTTGTGAGCACCTGAATTCGACACATGTCTCCCCTCAACACGAAAGGAAGAAATGATACTCGTTCAGTACATTCGCAATAGAAGTCAAACTACAGGGACATAACCTTGGCAGCTTTAACACTGAAGAGATGGGAACTCCAAATTTCCTTAATGTAATTCCATTAATGAAGAGTGCAGAGAAACAACTATCATAGCTGCAAATATTAAGTTTCTGTTAATGGTATCTGATGTAAAGACTTCCACACGGTCCGCGATATTCAGTCAAGAAATATCTCTACTCACAGAAGTAACGATCAGAGGGAATGTACCGAGACTGTGGTTACTGAAGGTAAGGTTTAGTTGAAATGCTGCATTTAAAAAAGTGCTGCATCACGTAAAAACAATAAACTTAATGGCTTTTCTAAATTTCAGGTGCAAGATACCTCCTGGTATAGATGAAAAATTACAAAAGAGAATATAAAAAATGACAGTAAATTGTGCTTAATAAGAATTCTATTTGGGACGTGGAACAGCATTTATCCCAGTGACATAAAATTTTAATATTGACATCTTCTGCAATTTTTCTTTCCTCCTCTTCCAGCCAGAATGCCCTTTCTTCCTTTAAGAGTGTCTTGTATTCTCGTCTTAAGACGTTATAATTTTGAAGTTGCTCGTGAGTCCTGGACGATCTTGGCTTATGGAGTATTGTAGCAGGCGGGCAGTGTCGAAGCATTGTTGCGATCTTCTTGTCTTCACATGGGAAATTATGTTTGCTCAAGCATTAACGCAGCTCTACAATCTTCCCTTGTTGAATCACTTCTATTAGTTCATTGGAGGATAAAGCGAACTCTTCAACACGATTGATGTTGAGTGTTCTTCCATGAGCCAGCCTTAGAGTGCATCTGTGAGCTGTGTGAACAAAATCACGCCGATAGAGCTCCCTTAAGGACTTATGTAGTGGACAACATTATCACTACAATTATTTTTTCTTAATGGCTATTAGCTGCAATAAATCTATTATTATACAATTTAAATATAATAATACTTTTCTTTTTGCTATTTGCTTTACGTCGCACCGACACAGAGAGGTCTTATGGCGACGATGGGATACGAAAGGCCTAGGAATGGGAAGGAAACGGCCGTCGCCTTAATTAAGGTACAGCCCTAGCATTTGCTGGTGTGAAAATGGGAAACCACGGGAAACCATCTTCAGGGCTGCCGAGAGTGGAATTCTAACCCACTATCTCCCGGATGCAAGCTCACAGCTGCGCGCCCTTAACCGCATGGCTAACTCGCCCGGTAATAAAAAAAAAATATAACAGGGTTGAGACAATTAGGAAAGTTTTAGTATACAGTATTATCTCGAATTAAGTACTGATAAGAAACTAGCAGAGTCAGTCATCAACTGTAAAAAAGAAAATATTCGCAAAATGCTCGTGATATTGGTTTTCAAATGCGAAAATATACCAAATAGTGCCTGTTACTGTTTAAAAAGTTCAAAAAGTTATTGTTTTTTTTTTTTTTTTTTGCTAGTTGCTTTACGTCGCACCGACATAGATACGTCTTAAGGCGACGATGAGACAGGAAAGGGCTAGGAGTGGGAAGGAAGCGGCCGTGGCCTTAATTAAGGTACAGCGCCAGCATTTGCCTGGTGTGAAAATGGGAAACCACGGAAAACCATTTTCGGGGCTGCCTTCAGTGGGGTTCGAACCTATTATCTCCCGAATACCGGATACTGGCCGCACTTAAGCGAATGCAGCTATCGAGCTCGGTATTGGGTTATTTAAGGTGATGATTTGTTTTCAAAATGTAAAGTAAATATCCTGTAAAAATTAGATTTGTGTGACCCTGACCAATCTTCTCTGTGTCCTTCATATGTTAATTCATCTACCCAGCATAACATCTTATATATAAATGCTGTATAAAGAAATCTACATCAGTTAGAGCAACTCGCTGATTTTCTCGTTTAACGGGACCTAGACGTCAGAGATTTGTCAGTTGCATCACCAACGTGTAGAGGAAACCTCCGTTGCTGAACTGTCGTGCATTATTTCCTGTAAAATTCGTACTTTGGGAACTAAGTATTCTGATAAATTAATGCAAGTTTCAAAGAAAGTATATATTAGTATTTTCTGTACAAAAATGAATTTATTTAGTAGAAAAGATGCCATACTATTGTAAATATTTGCAAAATAATTGAAATAATTTTAGGATATAAGACATCTAATGAAATTGTCCATTGTACATTTATTTAAATGAATAGAAATGGCAGAGCGAAACTTTTATGAATATGATGATGTAAATTAGGAAATTTGGTACAGCGTTATGAAATACCCTACTTTCTGAAATATGCGTAGACCTACGAAAAATGTTTCCATAATCTGAACACGTTCAAAAAGTGTTTTAGCATTCACGGGTTAATGATATGTAAATAAAAGATAGTAAACTGATAGTTGCTTTACTTCACACCGACGCAAATATGTCTTATGGCGACGATAGGATAGGAAAGGACAAGGACAGGGAAAGAAGCGGCCGTGGCTTTAATTAAAGTACACCCCAGGATTTTTCTGGTGTGAAAAGGGGAAACCGCGGAAAACTATCTTCAGAGTTGCCGACATTGAGGTTCGAACCCACTATATCCTGAATAACAGCTCACAGCTGAGCGCCAACTCACCCGGTAATTAGTGTGCCAAAAGGTTTCAGAAAAATCCACTTCAAAGTAATTATTTGAAATGGTTCTCGGGTCTAAGTCCCCTTAAAGTTGATTTTTCTTCACTGAGGAGCCGATATTCAGTTCAAATGACCACATCGTCACTGTCACTACAATACTCAATAAAACAATCCCGAATTTAATAATAATAATAATAATAATGTCCGTCTATGTGGCGTAGTGGTTAGTGTGATTACTTGCCACCCCCGGAGGCCCGGGTTCGATTCCCACCTCAGCCATCCTCGAAGTGTTTTCCGTGGTTTCCCACTTCTCCTCCAGGCAAATGCCGGGATGGGTACCTAACTGAAGACCACGGTCGCTTCCTTCCCTCTTCCTTGTCTATCCCTTCCAATCTTCCCATCACCCTCCAGGCCATTGTGAGGATGCCTGGGCGTGGTATACTTGGTTCCTCCCTAGTTGTATCCCCTGACCCAAAGTCACACGTTCCAGGACACTGCCCTTGAGGCGGTGGGGGTGGGATCCCTCGCTGAGTCCGAGGGAAAAACCAACCCTGGAGGGCAAATAGATTAAGAAAGAAAGGAAGAAAGGAAGGAAGGAAGGAAGGAAGGAAGGAAGGAAGGAAGGAAGGAAGGAACAAATAATAATAATAATAATAATAATAATAATAATAATAATAATAATAATAATAATAATAATAATAATAATAATAATTGTTTAACTCTCTACTGACCGGGGACGACGGGGTGTCGGAATGTATTCCCGCAGCAGTTCTTTTTCTATCGACAAGAGCCTGACGTATATGAACACGGATTGAGCCAGGATCGAACCTATGAATGTGGAATGAGAAGGCCAGTGCCTCAACTGCCTGTGCCACTCGGCCCGGCTGTTAACTAATTCGCATTCACTTACCAGCACATCCGAAAAGAACGCCACAAGCACAATGAAACACACTGAAGTCCTCATGGTTGGTTGGGATACAGAACGGAGCAGAGCTGTGCCCCTCTTTATATGAGGGGGGCATATTAACCGGAGCATGAAGTACATTTCGCAACAGCACCTAGTGATCATGTGGTAGATCCCCGCGATTGTATTCATACACACAAAAACAGTTCTATGAACGACGGAACAGGCCCATTTTGAGAACATAAAATATCGACTACATCCTCGTCCTTGTGCCATGGTAGCCGACTCCCCACCAACCCGACCAATGCATACAGAACTTGAGAAATGAAAAGAATTATTTCCCTGTAGCTCGGATTCCCGGAAAATCGGAAGATCCTGCTGCTACAAGCAGGTACGTAAAGCTACAAGTTTACCTGATTCTGTGCCCAACCTGATTCGAACCCCACTGTCGGCAGCCCTGAAGATGGTTTTCCGTGGTTTTCCATTTTCTCACCAGGCAAATGCTGGGATGTACCCTCATTAAGGCCGCGGCCGTTTCCTTCCCACTCCTAGCCCTTTTCTATCCCACCGTTGCCAAAAGACTCGGTGCGCCGTAAAAGCGCTGCCAGTGCATTTTATTGTTTCGTTTAGGTATTTCATTACCTGTTAATTAGGTGCGAAGAGACATTTTGTAGATCTAGTTATTGTCGCGTTGACTGATTAAGAACTATTTTGTAGTTTAGAAGTTATTGTTGTGTTTAATTTCAAGTTGTTTAGATTATTTTATTTCTCGTTAATCAAACTAATCTCGATAAGTTTGGACATTTTGTAAATCACCACTTTTCGTCATGCCTACGCAGCTGAACTGACATCCAGAGTGCCTTAGCGACCGCGGTAATATTGCTCGTTTCCGTCCGCCATTCCCTTAGGTTTATAAAATTGTTATATTTATAACCTCCTATTCAATACTGAATTATACTATAATCATGAAGTGTCTAATATTGGGACATGTTTCGTTCGACATAGCGAACATCATCAGCCATCAATGCAATAAAAACTAGGTCAGGGCCCTGAGCTTAAAATATAGAAAATGTTATCATCATATTAAAAAATGAAGCATGTCGTAATAAAAAGTGATAATCAACAATCAATACAATAGAAACATTAGACTTGAGGCTGTAACAATGTATGCAAGTTAAAGGCAAAATTCGTTGTGGAGTACATTAACGGTGGCAATCTGGGGAATTAAAAACAATTATGAGGCCGCTGGAACATGACAGTGGATATTGTGACATAAATATACGTCAATGTGTGAAGCGTGGATTAATATTTTGAGGATGAGGTTCCGTTGTTTTTCATAAATAAGAGTTTATTGACTTGTTACGAGCCTAAGTAAAACTAGTCGAAGGCACATGACATTGAACAAACTAAATTTGACGTATAACATTCTCTATATTTTAAGCTCAGGGCCCAGGCCTAGTTTTTGTTGCGTTAATGGCTGATTATGTTCGCTATGTCGAACGAAACATGTCCCAATATTAGATACTTCATGATTATATTATAATTCAATGAGTGTATTGTAATGCATTGAATAGGTGGTTAAAAATAAAATAATTTTATAATTTTAACATATCATCTTCAAACTCTCTTAGGTGTGCTAGAAGATGTTTTACACCTCTATTATCTTTTCGAGATAGTAATTCGTATTTGTACGAAGTTTGGTTGAGAGCTATTCTGTAAGATATTGTACACACGTACATCTAAAAGGTTTTTAATTTTCTGTTTCACATCTCTTGCTTTTAGGATTTGTATTACTTGTTTCAAGTGTTTTTGTCTTAATTGCGACGTGGATTGATTGTTCATGAACTCTCCTGTAAATTTGTAAATTTAGAAATATGTTATGTATTGTACCCCGAAGGTATAGGCCCTAGCACATACGAGTTGTAAATCTTTATTCATGAGCGAACGGCTAAGTTACGATGCACGAACAGCTGTGCGAGAGAAGGTTCTCGTTCTCACTGCACTGCGTGAGGGGGACCGCATGAGTGGAGCAAGGTCAAGTGACGTCAGCACTACCTGTAGCTAGCCTCCCCTTAGAATCCTCTCGAAACCATTTTCAAGATTCTCAACGACTGGATCAACAAGTATGAGACCAACACTAAATTGTGGCCCATATTTTAAAAGTACAACCCTGCAAATTTGAGATTAATCCGTCCAGTGGTTTCCAAGATATAACAGGTTGAAGTTTTGAAAGTGTTATCACCTGATTCAGAGCGCTGCTCGCAGCCGGATGTAAATAGATGAACGAACCAAGGTTATAGCCAGTGTATGTACCTTAAGCTCTACGATTATGACAGAACGACTGTATGCTCCGTCGCGATCCGCGAAGACGTATAAGTCACACTCGAGCACTTTGAAATGGTGCGAAGACGTCGCAAGTAATGTTTCTACCGCGTCGTGACGAATGAAATGCCATAAAATTTTCTCCGACTAAATCGTCATTGTATAATATTTAGGAGTGTGCTAACCGAGTGAAGTTACAATAGAAATTGTGAATTGAAGTGTAATTGGAGATTCAAATATTTTAACTACCAGTTGACGCTATTGTGGACTTTGTGTCATTTTCTTGTAACTTTGAACTTTGTCATTGACTGTGACAGTATTCCAAACTAAACTTCTAATTTACGACCATTTGAATGATTCTGAGACGCATTTCTCCTACACTAGTACAATTGTGACCATTTTTTCGTGTATTTTCTCGAACTTTCGTTTACTACCACGAGAAATTAACTGAATGTTAAGAACTTTTTATGGCAATATTAGGTCGTACGGAATCGTGTTAAGCAAATTCAGTCATGAAATGTTCTTAATCTTTGAACATTATTATCCCAGAGACTGTTGTAGAGACTGTTATTAATGCCATTTTTTCAAGTGTTTCATGGACTGTGATGATTATTCTACGGTCAAACCTAAGACATAATCAGTGACTATTATGAACTGTGACAGTGTTCAACCCTTATTCTATAAACTGTGTGTGTGTGAAAACGACTGTAAGTCATTACTTCATTAACTAGACTTGCGAACCATACTGTAGCATAGACTGTGATATTCTAAGTCACGTATTCAACATCGCAAAACAAAAGTGAGAATACGAGCTGTGCATTGAGACTTGTGTCAGTGTATAATACCAATCTAAATGATAATTGAGAGCACTATAGTCCATTGTTTGTGCCAATTGAACTTTCCGTGTTCCGGCATTATCTTTAAAAGAACATCGGAAATCTTGGCAAAGTGTTGTGAGATTCTGCTCCGTAGAACGTCATTCCCAGCGTGGTTTCATCCATCATGGTACCCATCGAGGGATAATAACGTGGTGTCTTCGTTGAACGGACTTGTCACGCTGCTGGTGCTGAGTTCGAGCTTTGGCTGCACTCTGCAGAAAGTTACAGTCACCAAGCCGCAGGACAGAACTTTACCAACCTTTATAAGCAGATTCCAGGTGATGTTCTTATATTTCGAGTGAGTAATTCCACGTAGACACTAACTGACTTTTAACAAAGCACTCAGTTAATCATAGTGCTCCATCCAACAACTGAAAAATGCTTCGTGTGAATTTCTTCTTGCTATTTCTAATAATTTGAGAAGGCTTCGTGTCTTGCTTTTTGAACTGTAAATTCCTTTTTAAAATCTTTCATAACTTGAAATAATTTCACATAGATGAACTCTAAGATTTGCAAGTGCACTATTTCATTTTATTTTCTTGTAAAATCAACTTAGATTGTTGGTTACAAGGATAATGTCGAGATAGAGGAGGAGACTAAGGCCAAAGAAGTAATAAAATTTACGTATGATAACAATGACATTTACAATAAGATACAAAAGTTAAAAACTAGAAAAGCGACTGGAATTGATCAGATTTCTGGGGATATACTAAAGACAATGGGTTGGGATATAGTACCATATCTGAAGTACTTATCTGATTATTGTTTGGTCGGAGGAGCTATACCAGATGAATGGAGAGTTGCTATAGTTGCCCCTGTGTATAAAGGAAAGGGTGATAGACATAAAGCTGAAAATTACAGGCCAGTAAGTTTGACATGCATTGTATGTAAGCTTTGGGAAGGCATTCTTTCTGATTATATTAGACATGTTTGTGAAATTAATAACTGGTTCGATAGAAGGCAATTCGGTTTTAGGAAAGGTTATTCCACTGAAGCTCAACTTGTAGGATTCCAGCAAGATATAGCAGATACCTTGGATTCAGGAGGTCAAATGGATTGTATCGCGATTGACCTGTGTAAAGCATTTGATAGGGTGGATCATGGGAGACTACTGGCAAAAATGAGTGCAATTGGACTAGACAAAAGAGTGACTGAATGGGTTGCTATATTTCTAGAAAATAGATCTCAGAGAGTTAGAGTAGGTGAAGCTTTATCCGACCCTGTAATAATTAAGAGGGGAATTCCTCAGGGCAGTATTATCGGACCTTTATGTTTTCTTATATACATAAATGATATGAGTAAAGGAGTGGAATCGGAGGTAAGGCTTTTTGCGGATGATGTTATTCTCTATAGAGTGATAAATAAGTTACAAGATTGTGAGCAACTGCAACGTGACCTCGAAAATGTTGTGAGATGGACAGCAGGCAATGGTATGTTGATAAACGGGGTTAAAAGTCAGGTTGTGAGTTTTACAAGTAGGAAAAGTCCTCTCAGTTTTAATTACTGCGTTGATGGGGTGAAAGTTCCTTTTGGGGATCATTGTAAGTATCTAGGTGTTAATATAAGGAAAGATCTTCATTGGGGTCATCACATAAATGGGATTGTAAATAAAGGATACAGATCTCTGCACATGGTTATGAGGGTGTTTAGGGGTTGTAGTAAGGATGTAAAGGAGAGTGCATATAAGTCTCTGGTAAGACCCCAACTAGAGTATGGTTCCAGTGTATGGGACCCTCACCAGGATTACCTGATTCAAGAACTGGAAAAAATCCAAAGAAAAGCAGCTCGATTTGTTCTGGGCGATTTCCGACAAAAGAGTAGCGTTACAAAAATGTTGCAATGTTTGGGTTGGGAAGAATTGAGAGAAAGAAGAAGAGCTGCTCGACTAAGTGGTATGTTCCGAGCTGTCAGCGGAGAGATGGCGTGGAATGACATTAGTAGACGAATAAGTTTGAATGGCGTTTATAAAAGTAGGAAAGATCACAATATGAAGATAAAGTTGGAATTCAAGAGGACAAACTGGGGCAAATATTCATTTATAGGAAGGGGAGTTAGGGATTGGAATAACTTACCAAGAGAGATGTTCAATAAATTTCCAATTTCTTTGAAATCATTTAGGAAAAGGCTAGGAAAACAACAAATAGGGAATCTGCCACCTGGGCGACTGCCCTAAATGCAGATCAGTAGTGATTGATTGATATTGATATTAGATGAACTGTAGGGGTGTACAGCAAGTGTTTGAAGCTTTCATTTGAACTATCACATTAGTAATGGAAGTGTGGGTTAATATTATGTTTAAAAATATTAGAAAACTGTAGATTTGCATCACAAGTGTTGGACTTGATGACATTCTATGTGCATAGTGTTATTTTGGTATTTAAATCCATTTCAGAAATCTTAGATGAATTGCAGGGTGATTTACATGAATATTTTTAATAAATATTTCTAAAAAGATTTTACCATCTATTATTCGCCCTGCGAAAGTATCCATCTCTGTACTGCTCCAATAAGTAACCGAACACTACCTGAGATCCTTCCCATGCTCTGGCCCCATAAACATTTCCTGGTACAGTATATAATTTTACGTTTTAGCTTGAAATTAATTTGTTTTGCCTTAAAGTATATCCTTGCGGCAGCCCAGATTGTCTGAGAAGTAGTTGATCCTTTCAAACAATAGTGAACATAAGTGATAACATAATGTATTTACGCGTCGCCACTGGGACTGCCACCAATCAGCTGAGCGACACGTCCGGGTGAATTTGAACATTTTCTTTATCACCCCTTCTAAATCACCATGCCGATGGGTGATGAACTTGGACTAAAACGACATTCGGAGTGTCACTAATAATCGCAGTGACCCAGGAAACTGTGGATTCGACACTAATATCGGTGTATTTCGATTATTTTACATGTCATCCTCTCTCCCAGGGATGTCTAACCCCTACAGTATCTTTTCGAGATAGTAATTCATATCCGGGTACGGAGTTCGGTTGAGAATTGTGATGGGGTATGACCTTCAACTTAAAGGCATCCGGAGTGTCATTATTCATCCACGCGACCGCGAAAACTATGGATTCGACAATAATAATCGTCGTTTTCGATTATTTTTAGTATCATCCTGTCCGCCAGGGGTGTCTTATCCCACGTCATCTTCTCCACGTGAGGTCTCACCTCTGGACATTGCCTCATTCATCCTGCATCCCGTAGCCACGTCGAGCACCCATCCAAGCATTCTGCTAATACGAACTCTCTCTACAAGTTCCACTTGTTATTATACATGACCGATAGTTTTCGACTATCAAGAACATTCTCTTATTTGAACAGACTGTCTCATCAAGTTAAAGATGAGACACATGAAATTCTAGGTGTAAGGCTCATTTCTAAAGATAATAGGCAACTTGATATATTTGGAGTGTACAGATCGGGAAAGGGTAGCACTGACGCGGATTCGGAAATATTTGACAGGATAGTCAGCTATGTGGGAAACGACATGGAAAGAAATGTGATTGTAGCGGGAGATCTGAATTTGCCAGAAGTCAATTGGGAAGGAAATGCGAACGACAGGAAGCATGACCAACAAATGGCAAATAAGTTAATATGGGAAGGACAGTTGATTCAGAAAGTGATGGAACCAACCAGAGGGGAAAATATCCTGGATGTCGTCCTGATAAAACCAGATGAGCTGTATAGGGAAACTGAAGTAATAGATGGTATTAGTGATCATGAATCTGTTTTTGTGGTAGTTAAAAATAAATGTGATAGAAAGGAAGGTCTTAAAAGTAGGACTGTTAGGCAGTACCATATGGCTAATAAAGCAGGCATGAGGCAGTTTCGAAAAAGTAACTATGATCGGTGGAAAACGGTAAATAAAAATGTAAACAGACTCTGGGATGGGTTTAAAGAAATTGTTGAGGAATGCGAAAACAGGTTTGTACCTTTAAGGGTGGTAAGGAATGGTAAAGACCCACCTTATTATAATAGAGAAATAAAGAGACTAAGAAGGAGGTGCAGACTGGAAAGAAAGAGAGTTAGAAATGGCTGTGGAAGTAAGGAGAAATTGAAGGAACTTACTAGAAAATTGAATCTAGCAAAGAAGGCAGCTAAAGATAACATGATGGCAAGCATAATTGGCAGTCATACAAATTTTAGTGAAAAATGGAAGGGTATGTATAGGTATTTCAAGGCAGAAACAGGTTCCAAGAAGGACATTCCAGAAATAATTAATGAACAAGGGGAGCGTGTATGTGAGGATCTTCAAAAGGCAGAAGTATTCAGTCAGCAGAATGTAAAGATTGTTGGTTACAAGGATAATGTCCAGGTAGAGGAGGAGACTAAGGCCAAAGAAGTAATAAAATTTACATATGATAACAATGACATTTACAATAAGATACAAAAGTTAAAAACTAGAAAAGCGACTGGAATTGATCAGATTTCTGGGGATATACTAAAGACAATGGGTTGGGATATAGTACCATATCTGAAGTACTTATCTGATTATTGTTTGGTCGGAGGAGCTATACCAGATGAATGGAGAGTTGCTATAGTAGCCCCTGTGTATAAAGGAAAGGGTGATAGACATAAAGCTGAAAATTACAGGCCAGTAAGTTTGACATGCATTGTATGTAAGCTTTGGGAAGGCATTCTTTCTGATTATATTAGACATGTTTGCGAAATTAATAACTGGTTCGATAGAAGGCAATTCGGTTTTAGGAAAGATTATTCCACTGAAGCTCAACTTGTAGGATTCCAGCAAGATAAAGCAGATATCTTGGATTCTGGAGGTCAAATGGACTGTATCCCGATTGACCTTTCTAAAGCATTTGATAGGGTGGATCATGGGAGACTACTGGCAAAAATGAGTGCAGTTGGACTAGACAAAAGAGTGACTGAATGGGTTGCTATATTTCTAGAAAATAGATCTCAGAGAATTAGAGTAGGTGAAGCTTTATCTGACCCTGTAATAATTAAGAGGGGAATTCCTCAAGGCAGTATTATCGGACCTTTATGTTTTCTTATATATATAAATGATATGAGTAAAGGAGTGAAATCGGAGGTAAGGCTTTTTGCGGATGATGTTATTCTCTATAGAGTGATAAATAAGTTACAAGATTGTGAGCAACTGCAACGTGACCTCGAAAATGTTGTGAGATGGACAGCAGGCAATGGTATGTTGATAAACGGGGTTAAAAGTCAGGTTGTGAGTTTTACAAGTAGGAAAAGTCCTCTCAGTTTTAATTACTGCGTTGATGGGGTGAAAGTTCCTTTTGGGAATCATTGTAAGTATCTAGGTGTTAATATAAGGAAAGAACTTCATTGGGGTAATCACATAAATGGGATTGTAAATAAAGGGTACAGATCTCTGCACATGGTTATGAGGGTGTTTAGGGGTTGTAGTAAGGATTAAAGGAGAGGGCATATAAGTCTCTGGTAAGACCCCAACTAGAGTATGGTTCCAGTGTATGGGACCCTCACCAGGATTACCTGATTCAAGAACTGGAAAAAATCCAAAGAAAAGCAGCTCGATTTGTTCTGGGTGATTTCCGACAAAAGAGTAGCGTTACAAAAATGTTGCAATGTTTGGGTTGGGAAGAATTGAGAGAAAGAAGAAGAGCTGCTCGACTAAGTGGTATGTTCCGGGCTGTCAGCGGAGAGATGGCGTGGAATGACATTAGTAGACGAATAAGTTTGAATGGCGTTTATAAAAGTAGGAAAGATCACAATATGAAGATAAAGTTGGAATTCAAGAGGACAAACTGGGGCAAATTTTCATTTATAGGAAGGGGAGTTAGGGATTGGAATAACTTACCAAGAGAGATGTTCAATAAATTTCCAATTTCTTTGAAATCATTTAGGAAAAGGCTAGGAAGACAACAGATAGGAAATCTGCCACCTGGGCGACTGCCCTAAATGCAGATCAGTATTGATTGATTGAAAACTAGAAAAGCGGCTGGAATTGATCAGATTTCTGGGGATATACTAAAGACAATGGGTTGGGATATAGTACCATGTCTGAAGTACTTATTTGATTATTGTTTGGTCGGAGGAGCTATACCAGATGAATGGAGAGTTGCTATCGTAGCCCCTGTGTATAAAGGAAAGGGTGATAGACATAAAGCTGAAAATTACAGGCCAGTAAGTTTGACATGCATTGTATGTAAGCTTTGGGAAGGCATTCTTTCTGATTATATTAGACATGTTTGTGAAATGAATAACTGGTTCGATAGAAGGCAATTCGGTTTTAGGAAAGGTTATTCCACTGAAGCTCAACTTGTAGGATTCCAGCAAGATATAGCAGATATCTTGGATTCTGGAGGTCAAATGGACTGTATCGCGATTGATCTGTCTAATGCATTTGATAGGGTAGATCATGGGCGACTACTGGCAAAAATGAGTGCAATTGGACTAGACAAAAGAGTGACTGAATGGGTTGCTGTATTTCTAGAAAATAGATCTCAGAGAGTTAGAGTAGGTGAAGCTTTGTCTGACACTGTAATAGTTGAGAGGGGAGTTCCTCAGGGCAGTGTTATCGGACCTTTATGTTTTCTTATATATATAAATGATATGAGTAAAGGAGTGGAATCGGAGGTAAGGCTTTTTGCGGATGATGTCATTCTCTATAGAGTGATAAATAAGTTACAAGATTGTGAGCAACTGCAATGTGACCTCGAAAATGTTGTGAGATGGACAGCAGGCAATGGTATGTTGATAAACGGGGTTAAAAGTCAGGTTGTGAGTTTCACAAATAGGAAAAGGCCTCTCAGTTTTAATTACTGCGTTGATGGGGTGAATGTTCCTTTTGGGGATCATGCAAGTATCTAGGTGTTAATATAAGGAAAGATCTTCATTGGGGTAATCACATAAATGGGATTGTAAATAAAGGGTACCAATCTCTGCACATGGTTATGAGGGTGTTTAGGGGTTGTAGTAAGGATGTAAAGGAGAGGGCATATAAGTCTCTGGTAAGACCCCAACTAGAGTATGGTTCCAGTGTATGGGACCCTCACCAGGATTACCTGATTCAAGAACTGGAAAAAATCCAAAGAAAAGCAGCTCGATTTGTTCTGGGCGATTTCCGACAAAAGAGTAGCGTTACAAAAATGTTGCAATGTTTGGGTTGGGAAGAATTGAGAGAAAGAAGAAGAGCTGCTCGACTAAGTGGTATGTTCCGAGCTGTCAGCGGAGAGATGGCGTGGAATGACATTACTAGACGAATAGGTTTAAATGGCGTTTATAAAAGTAGGAAAGATCACAATATGAAGATAAAGTTGGAATTCAAGAGGACGAACTGGGGCAAATATTCATTTATAGGAAGGGGAGTTAGGGATTGGAATAACTTACCAAGGGAGAGGTTCAATCAATTTTCAATTTCTTTGAAATCATTTAGGAAAAGGCTATGAAAGCAACAGATAGGGAATCTGCCACCTGGGCGACTGCCCTAAATGCAGATCAGTATTGATTGATTGATATTGATTGATTGATCAAGACAAGATTTAATGTGTATAGGAATCTCAAATGTAAATATTATTCAGGCCCTCAGCCTACTACCTTATATTAACATTAAACGCGTGCAACTCAACAAGCATCAAGAAAAGTTTCATTCTATTTCATGTACATATTGTATAAATGTGTTGAAGCAATAAACTTTTATGTTGTGCCTTGTATACAACACATACTACCAGCCCTATGTGCCCAGTGATGCATTTTCGCAACATGCAATATCTACGGATTGTGAGATGTAATTTAAAAAATCCTGAAAATCCTATGGGACTCAGGACTTCGGTTCTGTTCAAATTGTCTTATTATTATTACTATTCTCCCTCCTTTCCTTTTTCCTAATTAGCATATACGGTAGCCAAAAATTTATAAATTGAATCGATACAAATGAAATTTCTAAGGTACCGTCATACCAATGGTGTATTTTATATAAACACGTCTCTGTGCATTAGAAATAGTATCATAGCATTATAATAAAACTGAAAAATATGTTATTCAAATGATACATCCAGTGATCAGAAGAACCAGAAATGGAAGAAGCGATCTAATAACGACAGGGAAACAACAGAAATATTATCACTATGCAGAGCTCATCTTGATGTACCGAGCTTGATAGCTGCAGTCGCTTAAGTGCGGCCAGTATCCAGTATTCGGGAGATAGTAGGGTTCGAACCCCACTGTCGGTAGCCCTGAAAATGGTTTTCCGTGGTTTCCCATTTTCACACCATGCAAATGCTGGGGCTGTACCTTAATTAAGGCCACGGCCGCTTCCTTCCCACTCCTAGCCTTTTCCTGTCCCTTCGTCGCCATAAGACGTATCTATGTCGGTGCTTTCGTAAAGCAACTAGCAAAAAAAAATAACATCTTCATGTCGAGCAGTCAGTGAAATTTGATAACAATAATTTATTCTGGTGATATATGGGTTTAATAAACTGATGCGTCCACTACGACTTGTGGTACGTCTGTACTTCTGTAGAATGATCGCCGAATACTCTACTACAACTTAATGCCGGAATGTGAAGACCAAAGAGAATGAGTGAAGACGGAAATGTGGCTCGAGTCACAACACACACGTCCTTCTTAGAGCGCATGCAAGCCTACGTCACGGGGGAATTCTGTGCTGCTCGATCTTGTTCGACCATGCTCGACACACCGTTTGTGACGTCAGCACTCGCGAGTGGCACATCCCTAATTTCAGTGGTCCACTTGCATTTATTTGGAGTAGCCGTTCTGAGGAGTGCTAGTTCCAGTACGTCACACTAAGTGATCGACTTCAGTTGTATGTGTATATTATTTGTACATCATCTGTTTAATATACAAATATGTAGGAAATCATATAAGCCTCTGTGGCTCAGGTGGCAGCGCAGTATTCCGTCGTTCAAATCCTGGACACTCCATGTGAGATTTGTGCTGGACAAAGCGGAGGCGGGGCAAGGTTTTCTCTGGGTACTCCGGTTTTCCTTCCCTGTCATCTTTCATTCCAGCAACACTCTACACTATAATTTCATGTGTCTGTCATTAATCATTGCCCCAGAGGAGTGCGACAGGCTTCGGCAGCCGATACAATTCCTATCCTCGCCGCTAGATGGGGAATTCATTCATTCCATCCCTGACCCCGTCAAATGACTGGAAATAGGCTGTGGATTTTCACTTTGTAGGAAATCGTGTGGGTTTCAACTCTTAACATCCAACTTACGTAACGCCTATACATTACTGTTGTTAACCGTCTCACCTTTTGGCGGGGATACGACAGCACACTTGTAAGATACTGCGAGGTCGCTAAGTCGGAAGACGAGTGAAACAATGTCATTTGCTTTATCTTTAACCAGCCGAGTGTCAGGGTGCGACTGCGTGCTATACTTTAATGTAAAAATAAAACGATTAGCAGAGCCTTCTGCGTATTGGACATGAAAAGTTTCTACACTACCTCGGTGATGCCATTATTAAAAAGGAACGAAATGGGACCTGAATTATTAAAAAAGGGACAGATTACCGCCCCGTTTGAGTTTCCTGGGGACAACGGGACGACAATCGAAGGGGACAGTCCGGTTTAAAACGGGACGTCTGGTCACCTGAGCTCTGGCCTAGTGGTTTCAAAATGGCTTGAAATAATTGATTAGTCAAAAAGAAAGCGTGGTATTTTACACATCCAGGGAATAATTTCCAAACATGGGAACCCCTAGAGTAACGCTACTGTACCCTGATGAGATAGGCTCTATCTTTCATGATTTGATTTTGATACGAGAAATACAGATATAAAGGAATATTAAATGAATACAGTGTCAGTTTTGTGTGGACGGGATAATTTCGACATAAGCTAGACATATCGCGACTGTCAGTCGCCACAGTAAGCTTGTCATTAGGGGGAAAATGTTTCTTGGCCAGAAGATAAGAGGATTAAAGCTAGAGCTCACAACAACGAAGTAATGACTTCGAGGAAGTGAAAGAGTATATATTTCGGACCAAGGGCGAGCAGATGTATCACCAATACCGAGAATGTGACGTGCCAGTTTTTCCACGCCCGAGGCATTTGGTGTTGTCAATGTTACAAGGAAGAGATTTCAAACTAACCGAAGCGGTGTTGACCAATGAGAAAATTTATCATAGGCCCGCAGATAAACCAACATAAGAAAAACTCAGAGTGAACTCCAGTTAG
This sequence comes from Anabrus simplex, assembly GCF_040414725.1. Lineage (NCBI taxonomy): Eukaryota > Metazoa > Arthropoda > Insecta > Orthoptera > Tettigoniidae > Anabrus > Anabrus simplex. The sequence continues at coordinate 1,797,740,075 of NC_090265.1, read as the reverse complement.
CTTCTCCGAGAACAATAATTAAATTATTCCAACCACATAATTGAATAGAGGGGATTTTTGTGATATCATTCCCATGTTGATTAAATGTAATCGTAATAAATTCAAGTAATGAATTCGTGGAAATGACCCACGCTATCTCGCCATTGGTCGAGATGAGCACGCCATCAGGGACGCCGAGTTAGCGCGCGAAAGATGGAGGACAGAAATTAAGTGATATTTCCATGATCACCGAACGATATGAGTTCAGAATACGACACATGAATGTGTATCGCCAGTGTATTAAGTAGGATAAAGCAAGAGATCCAAATCCACCTGCATATGCCGATTTAGGATAACCAACCCCCCTCTCCAGGAGCTGACCGCGGATGACCCCGGCGGGAAATCATATCGTCCATAAAAGTCCAGTAGCGGACCTCACATCACTCAGTTCTTACCAGTCACCAGTCGTTATCGGTCACCAGTCGTGTCAGTCTATGAAGTAGTTGAGACTCTGACACGTTGACTCTGTAAGTCAGTACCTCGGGACGCATACGAAGTCAGTTAAAGCTGAAAGTGCGTGAATTATTAGGAGAATGAATACGAACAGTGAAATTATCCATAGTACCGAGTGTAAAATATCAGTACAACTGTATGTTGAATTTAATAAACGTCATGTGATTAAATAATAAATAACTAACGGAACGCCGATAGTACCTTTGGAAGGCAGTGTGCGGAGCCTGAAGTAAACACCTCAAGATAGACGGTGAATAACTATCCGAACAGGGAATCATAGGAGCTAGGCGATTATCAAGACGGCTTAGAAATAAACCAGGAAGTGCCGGTTGAAGACGCGATACGCGCCGGTTCAAATGAACGACATTTCGTCGTAATGTGTCACGACGTGTGTTTCGGGCGTATATGAAGAGTATATTGTGCGAGTGTCAGGGGTCTAGGAGCACCTATAAGTGTTTTTTTGTTATTAGTATTCTTGTGTAAAATAGTGTAATAAGGTATTAATCATGGGTAGTCACCCAGAAGTGTTTTATTGTGTTAAATTTGTATTGTGCGACATGATGGACGAGTAGATCACCATGGGGCCGTAAGGCCTATATCTAATCCGCTACGAGACAATGGAATTCTACATAGGAATGAGTACACAATTTTGATATTTGGGGGATGTTATCGCGACTAAACGGGGTTCAGTGTAAATTATGGTTACTTAACATGGTCCGCCTCCCGAGTCCATGATTGTTTTTGTTAGACGGACGAACTAATGTATATTAACGTAATAATGGGTTAGATTAATTAATTTGAGTATTTGTTTGTTGTATATAATGTAAATATGGGATATATTTCTTTCAATTAATGCATGCTGTTCGTAATACTTTGACTTAAGTTCATTTCAAGTGTTAAATTCCTTTTTTGTGCTAACCCATTTATTTGATTTTCAATCACTGCGGTGATCATTTGTAATTTAATTATGAATATTTTCTACCTGACAGCCAGATTATGAAAGAGCCAGAGTATGTAAGATTTGTGTTGCGTACGGAAGGTCATTAAAATACTAATAATAATAATGTTTGTGAGTTGACAAAGGAAAGTAAATTAATAATAATATTTGTGCGTTTGCGAGTTAAAGTATAATAATAATAATGACAGTGCTTCGTGAGTTAGCCAGTGCAAATATAATAATCAATGTGGAGATGACATGTAGCGTTAAAGACTTTCGTTCGCGTAGTCAGTTTGATTTTACGTAAATTTTTGATTTTACGTTTTTGGACTTTATTTTAACCATTAAAATTTTGTTTAAAAGCGATAAAGGCACGTGAAGTAGAATGGTCACGATATGTTAAAAGCCCAGAATGATTTGAGCCCATATTTAGAGTTGGAAGTCATGAGGGACGAATATCCGGCGTGAAATAAATTGAGCCGTATTGTTTGTAATGATGAGATAGATGAATCTCAAGGCCTAAGATGATATAAATGCATATGCCGGTGTTATTAGTGGTAGAATCCACGCACCGAGGATTAATTTATGAATTAAATGTTTGAAGAGTTCCGATGAAAGGAAATGGACTTCAAATTTGAAGGAATAGTTTAGCAATCGCCGGCATTGGAGGTATTTGCCCAGCCGCGATGTGCCATAGGTTGTGAGATGTGTCTTGTGAGGACAGGTGTCCCCATATAAAATTAACGGCAGTACGAAGTTGAAGGTACGGTCCCGAATACCGTGTTGTCCCGACCAATATAAAGCAGATCTTAGTGGTTCATAACGGGATTTAACATATGTGACTAAATTCTAAAGAGTGGAAATTAAAATATCATCTTTCCATTTTTAATAATAATAATAACAATAATCATACTCCAAGTGAATCTTGTCTTAAATCAAGTGCTTAGTGCCAAGATAAATCGGAATCGTAAAAAGGGGTTATGCGTTAGACATATTAAGAGTGAACTACCGTGTAACAGGCGAAATTAATTTTTTTAAATTAATAATAATAATAATAAATAAAAACTAAGCTACTTTTTTTTTGAAGAATTTACTTTTTTATATTTTGGACATAATAATGATGTTGGGAGTAGAAATGAAAGATTTGAGATTTTAACTAATAATAATAATAATAATAATAAATAAAATATTTGAAGAAGGAGAAGAAGAATAACCAATGAAGCTACTTTTTTTTTAATTTTAATTTTTGATGAAAATAATAAGAGCGAGAAGTTGAAGTATTATAGCAAGGATGATTACGGGTTACGATAATCACGATTTCCACTATTAATAATAATAATAATAATAATAATAATAATAATAATAATAATAATAATAATCATAATCATAATAATAAAAATATTTATGAGGAAGCTGATCATTATATTGTGCGGATAAATTAGGAGGAAGAACGACCCTTCGTTTGAAACGTCGGCAAGGGTTGGCATATAATCATCCCGGATGACAAATGATAATAATCAAATACAGGATTATAATTGAAATTAATGATAATAATAAAATTAATTGATGGTAGTCAAAGAATATGATAATGATCAGATAAAGAATGGTAATGATATTATTTAATAATCATAGGAGGATATGCTAGGGACAGTCATCCTGTGTCGAACTGCTCCGAACCAGATGTTGGGTTTTCACGGGGAGATTGTTAGCGGTAGATACGTAAATAACCCGCGGACGGCACATGTCTTCAGGGTCAGAGCATAGTAATGAACCTTTCCGTACGTCTTGTCGTATTGACAAGTGTAAATATTAAAGTAGCTTTTGAGTTAATGAACTCTACCTGGTGTGTTTGTGAATCTGGAAATAATAGGCTAGAGTTTGTCCGTATTATAAATTCCCGTTTTTTTCGAGGCGATAACATTTTCCAAGGTGGGTGTCCGGCTCACCAGAATGTACATACCGGAAGTGTCTCATGTCCAAACGGAACGAGGAGACGACAGTAAAAAGTTACTGTCGTGCCTTCGTCTCCGAAAGAAGATCTCCAGCGGTGAAACGTCCAATCATACGGATGTGAATTCCATCCCCAGTAACCAATTGGGGCGAATTCACCAGATGTTTTACACTACCAGAGTAGTGAGGTAAAATCCAAGTATTATGTCATTTATTTTTCAGGATTAAAGTGCCCCAATGTAAAATTGTCATCATGTGTAGTATGCAAAATAAGTGAATAAATTGCTCCTCATTGCAATTTAAATAGGAAACAGTTTCCATATCTTTTCATTGTAGTTAATCCAGTATGCCCATGGAATTTAAGTTGTCACTTCCCAGTCCTATTGTGGAGTCAAAAATTTGTATCCATGAATGAGTCGTCCCCCGTAACCTTAAATTTGCATGCCCCGTTCATCCCTGTGTTCATTTGATGCGCCGATATATATTTTTTTGATTTTCTTTATATAATTTTTTTATCGTTTTCGAACTGATCACCCCTGAGATAAATGCTAGTCTGGGACTCAGGAGGTGAGCGGGTGCACTACATGTAGAGTGAACAGCCGTTCCGGTTCGTAAATTGTTTCCATTTCAACCTCTCGCTCACACTCAACATGACTCACTTGTCAGCACCGGAATTCAAGTTTGTGGTCTGGGATTGGTGAATTCAGTTAGTACTATAGTGAACGGGTACTCACTCTACCCTTACCAAACAGCAGACCATCTTAATATACTATGAGGTAGCCGGTTACATTAGATTAGTTAAAATGATTAAGTTAAAGCACATAGAGTACCTAAAGTCTAACACAATAATCTTTACATTAACTTTCAGACTTCAACATAGGTAACTAAAATGTTATTCAAAATGCTTGATGATGATGATGCTTGTTGTTTTAAGGGGCCTAATATCGAAGGTCATCGACCCCTATATTCAAAATGAACCCGTGACATTCGTATCGTGATGCTGCCATCTTGACGTGACCGTTCTTTGCTATTTGTGTCAATCGTAAGATGTCTTCCTTTCAGGTGCCAGGAGTTGACGTATGGTAGACGCGTAGCGGAGTACCTACCAGCTTCATAAACACCAATGAACTCACAGTTGCCGGTGTCAGTATTGTGCGAGAGACAACGTTCACATTCAGAGGGAGAAATGAGAATGCTGTTGGTGGTGTGACGCTGGCATTTTCTTTTCAACAAGAATGTGATGATAACCTCTTAGAACTTGCCTGTCTTGAATCTTTTATCGTCTACAGAAATTTTTCACTTCAACTTCAACAAAAGTGACATTCTTCCGAACATTATTTGAGCAACATTCTGGATACAGTACTTTTGTCTATTCTGGTATTTGTGGGTCTTCTTTTGTTAACAGACTATTTTCCATCCGTCGTCTTATGCTGTTATAGAACAGTTCAGGATCAAGAAAGGCTTTTGCATGGGCAGCTCGACTTTATTTCCCTCTTCTGCAGGGTAACTCCCTTCATCTGCCCTTTGAGTTTCACGATAGCAAGACCCGCTATTATATTTCCTACCTTCAAACAGAACGCGCAACATGGTTATAAGGCGGCTATTTCCTTGTAGGCGTACTTATGGTACTAATGTCCAGTGAGCACGTTTTGCACACGATTCTGAACCCGACCGACAGGTTATATCGTCCGCTAGCGAAACATGACGCCTTAAAATCATGTAGCGACGTCCTTAATGTGTTGTGCCTCGTGACGAAGAGAGGAATCAATGCGTAAAACTCTAGTCTCCTTGGACCAGCAGTGTACCGTAGCGGATGTGGTTAGGCGTTACCCGAACAATCGACCTCGTGTGCCATTGGCGGTTCGAATCCCGTACCGTTCGATTATTTTTGCATCGGTATTATGTAGTAAGGGTGTAAAGGAGAGGGCATATAAGTCTCTGGTAAGACCCCAACTAGAGTATGGTTCCAGTGTATGGGACCCTCACCAGGATTGCCTCATTCAAGAACTGGAAAAAATCAAAAGAAAAGCAGCTCGATTTGTTCTGGGTGATTTCCGACAAAATAGTAGCGTTACAAAAACGTTGCAAAGTTTGGGCTGGAAAGACTTGGGAGAAATAAGACGAGCTGATCGACTAAGTGGTATGTTCCGAGCTGTCACTGGAGAGATGGCGTGGAATACATTAGTAGACGAATAATTGTGAGTGGCGTTTATAAAAGTGGGAAAGATCACAATATGAAGATAAAGTTGGAATTCAAGAGGACAAATTGGGGCAAATATTCATTTATAGGAAGGGGAGTTAGGGATTGGAATAACTTACCAAGGGAGATGTTCAATAAATTTCCAATTTCTTTGAAATCATTTAGGAAAAGGCTAGGAAAACAACAGAGAGGGAATCTGCCACCTGGGTGACTGGCCTAAATTCAGATCAGTATTGATTGATTGATTGATTGATTGATTGCTGTTTCAAAACGTAAACACAGCCCACACTTGCCACATTCACACAGTAGAACGACGCTGTACATACTCCGCTTGTTAGGACCTGAATGTGATCTCTACTCTCTTTTGGCATGGTGAAATGAAACGGCGTAAAGCTTTTAGCGCCGGGAGTGTCCGAGGACAAGTTGGACTCGCTAGATACAGGTCTTTCGATTTGACTCCCGTAGGCGACCTGCGCGTAGTGATGAGGACGACACATACCCAGCCTCCGTGCCAGCGAAATTAACCAAGTATGCTTAAAATTCCCGACCCTGCCGGGAATCGAACCCGGTACCCCTGCGATCAAAGGCCAGCACGCTAACCATTGAGTCATGGAGTCGGACTTCGGCATGTTTTCTACAGAGGAATACGTTGACATGCTCCTCAGTTATGGGGAAGCAAGACAAAACGCGCGCGAGGCGCTACGTCTGTACCAGGAACGGTATCCCGACAGGCGACACCCGGCTGTTACGACATTCTGCCGTGTTGAAAGACGCCTAAGGACAACAGGCGTGATTTCCAACCAGCCACCAGTCCGCGACAGGCCCGTTACATCGGTTGAAACAGAAGAGGCCGTTCTGGAGGCAGCTCGTACAGTACAAGGGCGATTGCACGACAGGTGAAGACCAGCCAGCCGTCCGCCTGTACCATCTTGAGCTACACCAAGAGCTCCAGGGGCGGGATTTCGAAGCTCGAATGGAGTTCTGTCGGTGGCTATTAGGCAAGTTGGGCAATGATGCAGCATTCGTATCGCATATCTTGTTCTCGGACGAATCGCGCTTCCACAATAATGGGAACGCCAATCGCCACAACATGCACTATTGGACAAGTATGAAGACTGGGTATAAGCTATGTGTCCGTAAACTGGTCCCTGAACCTCTTATTCTAAGGAACATGACACCACCGAATATTTTCGGCACAACAATGCACTTCAAAGATCTCATAAACCGTTGGACACAATAGTGGCTTTAACACAGATAACCGGACAGCTGAATACCAGTGATTCGTGATCAACTCCAAGAACTGTATCCGATTCCAGCCTCAATATATGTAATATTTGAAAATAACACCCTTAACCCCAAAACTGTACCATATGTATAATTGCTCATATTAAGTAGGTGGTATCATGTTTATTTAATGGCATTCTTGTTTAGTTTTAATTTTAATACGGTTTATTCTGTACAGTCGCTATTAAGTAAGTTCTCTAGCAGCTGAAGATGACCTATTTATGGGTCGAAACCGGTACTGTTTTTATGTAAATCATTCACACTATGTAAAATAAAGTATTGATTAGGTGGAGAACTCATCCTTCATACTTGTACTTGAACTATCAATACGGACCATGAAACTAATAGATTATAGTATGCACTATTGGAGTCCGGACAATCCTCACTGGGTGCGACAGGCGGCCCATCAAGTACGATGGGGAGTGAATCTTTGGTGTGGAATCTTGTGGGATCGCCTGATTGGACCTTATTTCTTTGAGGGCCATTGGACGGGCCCACGCTACCTGCACTTTCTGCGCCAGGAACTCCCAATTCTGCTGGAGGATGCCCTTACACGATCGTTTGACGATGTGGTTCCAAGAGGATGGAGCTCCACCATATTCGACTTTCGTAACCATCTGAACGAGGAACTGCCAGGGAAATGGATAGGAGAGGAGACCCTGTTTCTTGGCGCGCCAGATCACCGGACTTAACGCCTTGGGCACATTTGAAGAACGTCGTTTACACTCAAGCGCCGGAAAACCCCAACCAGCTCCGGAAACTCGTCACGGATGCCTGCCCAGCAATTACACCTGGAATGCTTCAGCGCGAAGACGATCTACTGGACACCGGGCGCGAATGTGCATAAACCAAAACGGTCATCACATCGAGCATTGTCAGGGCAGTTGCGTTCCTATTATTTCCGGCCTGCTAATTATTGGGCCTTTCTTAAGGTCACAAACACATTCATTCACACGCAACTTGCATGAAAGCGGGTATTGAATTTATATTACGTGCGGTACGTTTTAAATAAATATTTAAAAAATATAGAGCCTTCGCCCCAGACTTGACCTCCCACCCCACAGTACGCCCGCACAGCCGCGCCTTCACCAACTGCGCTACGGCTCCGTACGACACGACATGCAGCTGATTCTCCACGAGCAGGTTCGCCCGCTACAAACCAGAACTATGGGGTATTTGTAGAGCTGTCTACACGGGCGGTTTGCACGCCACGGGTGGACGCGTCCATGAGCGGGCAGGCGGGTCTAACGCCAGCAGAGGCGTCATTCCCGCTAGCGGTAGAACAGCGAATCATTCTCCACGTGGCGGCAGTGAGCAGTTCACCCGCCTCTGTCGCACGATAGGAATTGCCTGAAGTGTAGTATATTCTTTACTAGCTGATGTACCCGTGCTTCGCTACGGAATTCTACATTGTATACAGAATTCTAGCTTGGGTAGTGTACACGTTGTGAGCGAGATTGTATTAAGTTCCATAGCTCTTAACGTTACCCTAGAAACACAACGGGAAAGTCATCGAACGTCTTTTCTAATATGAAGACTGTATTAGGGAAAATCCATTGTAACAATAGGCCCGCTTGCCTACCGTCAGTCAAAATCAAGTTGGGGAGCATTATAATGGCAGACACTCAATCTCCACCTGCGTTTTTTACATCCTCAGAAAGACTGTCTTTATCATTTTCCCAACTGAAATTAACATAGGTCATTATAATGATGTCAGTAGGAATGACACGATTAAAAGCAATCTTCTGATATGAAATACTCGATCAAATGAAAAACCACACATTTTCTCACTTTTAATGAACAGTACTACGCTGGCAATCTAACAATCCAAATTTTCAGAGCTGGAGTGTCCAAGCCGCAGACAATCGTGATCCGTGAACACTCTTCGTCTTTTTTTTTTCGGGGGCAGGGGGGGGGGCCATGGACTTAGCAACAAAAATATAAATTCATGAATGTCTCTGTTATCATAGCCGGTACGGTAAACATGTATGAGACATAAATAATCGGGAATTTAATTCTATATAACTTGATTTATGTAATATTTATTGATAAGACCACTAAGAATATAAATTTTTCAGAATTAAATTTCAGGACTTCCCCTAAACTACCACTTCACTAATTTAGTAATACGCAACTTAATAAGTTCAAAAAGCTCATCGAATGAAGCAACTGACATTCTATAATATTGGAAAAACATTTCCGGATAGTTCCTGTGTTCGCACAACTGTAAATGAAATTGTCCAGTGGTGAGTCGATTCGTTAACGCAGGGTGAGTCCACCAACGTCTTTTCTTACCAGGTTTACTTTTTAATATTGCTAATAACTGTAGTTTAACAGCTCCACGACATCCATCATTACAGTATGGCGGGTTTATCGCTGGTGGAGAATGGCTGCGCGTGTCGCCGGCGCAGTTCAACCGCTCGTGTAGAATCAGCCTTAGGCTGATTCTCCACGAGCAGGTAAAACGCCGCTGTTCGCCCGCTACAAACCCGCTTGTGGAACAGAACTATGGGGTATTTGTAGAGCTGTCTACACGGGCGGTTTGCACGCCGCGGGTGGACGCGTCCATGAGCGGGCAGGCGGGTCTAACGCCAGCAGAGGCGTCATTCCCGCTAGCGGTAGAACAGCGAGTCATACTCCACATGGCGGCAGTGAGCAGTTCACCCGCCTCTGTCGCACGATAGGAACTGCCTGAAGTGTAGTATATTCTTTGCTAGCTGATGTACCCGTGCTTCGCTACGGAATTCTACATTGTATACAGAATTCTAGGTTAGATAGTGTACACGTTGTGAGCAAGATTGTATTAAATTCCATAGATCTTAACATTGCCCTAGAAACGCGATGGGGAAGTCACCAAACGTCTTTTTTTCATATGAAGACTGGGTTAGGGAATATTCGTTGTAACGGTAGGCCCGCTTGGCTACCATCAGTCACAATCAAGATGGGGAACATTATAATGGCAGACACTCAATCTCCACCTGCCTTTTTACATCCTCAGAAAGACCATTTTCCCAACTGAAATGAACATAGGTCATTACAATAGGTCAGTAGGAGTGGCACGATTAAAATCAATGTTGTCATGTAAAATACTCGATCAAATGAAAAACCACACATTTTCTCGATTTTAACGAACAGTACTACGCTTCCGATCTAACAATCCAAATTTTCAGAGCTGGAGTGACCAAGCCGCAGACAACCGTGATCCGTGAACACTCTTCGTCTTTTTTTCGGCGGAGGGGTGGAATAGTGGAGAGTCCCAGGGCAAAAACTATCTCATTTTACTACTCTGTTTCCTAGGAATACACGATGAATCGGAAAATCTCAATTCACTACACTGGCGGGGGAAGAAACTATCTGACTTGGAAGCAAATTCTTCTTCAAAGCCAGAGGAGAAAGCCCCTCTTCACTGATAATTTGGAATAAAATGAATATAGATTTAATAAAAGTGAAGCGGAAGAAGCTTTTCTTAAGAAACGGCTCTTTTCAGGGTTGAATTTTGAGTTAATTTAGTGAATTGTGGTGCTATAATTTGGAGTAGACCTAAATTGTAATTCTAGACCAGGTCATACTACTACTACTACTACTACTAGTCCGACTCGTTGGCTGAATGGTTAGCGTACTGGCCTTCGGTTCAGAGGGTCCCGGGTTCGATTCCCGGCCGGGTCGGGGATTTTAACCTTCATTGGTTAATTCCATTGGCCTGGGGGCTGGGTGATTGTGCTGTCCCCAACATCCCTGCAACTCACACACCACACATAACACTATCCTCCACCACAATAACACGCAGTTACCTACACATGACAGATGCCGCCCACCCTCATCGGAGGGTCTGCCTTACAAGGGCTGCACTCGGCTAGAAATAGCCACACGAAATTATTACTACTACTACTACTACTAAGTGAGCCTCTGCCTTAAATGTGCACATTGCTCATTCAAAACAGCGCGTCAGAGTAGGGATCGAATGGCTGGAATACTATGATGAACCAGTGTGTTACATATGTATGAACCAGAGGAATGGAATGCTAAAGAAGAAAGTTTTCTAACTCCCCAGCTATTTCCCGCCAATATTCAGTCAGGCTGTTATACTCTGTACGCAGCAGTAATCCCATCTATCGGACTTGAGTGGCAGCATAAGAGAAGAAGAACATCACAACTAACTATGGTCAATATGTTATTGTTGATGAATGTTATGCACTTTCGATATCGAAGGCCTCACATTCAGTTTTCTAAATACCACTCTTGTCATAGTCGGTGCGGTAAAACTGAATAAAACATAGAGGTAAGGGTGTATTCTGCCAGAAGGCAGGTCCGAACCTCCGCAGAGGTGTGCCTGAGCCGGAGTTTACGCGCGGTAGGTGGCCAGTTCCTTTCCGCTCCTCCATTCCCTTACCCCCGACCAACAGCGCGTGGCAACCCATCCAAATCTTGACCACTCCCAATGTTGCTTAAATTCGGAGATCTCACGGGATCCGGTGTTTCCAACACGGCTACGACCGTTGGCAATAAAACATAAATGATCGTAAATTGTATTCTCTCTAACATTTGTTATGCAGTACTTTTCGATAGGACCAATAACTTATTGTAGGTATTAAAAAAAAAAAATTAGGTGCCTTTCCCTGAACTACAATTTCATCCAGGGTGAATAAAATTGTTTATAGCTTAGACTGTAGTTTCTAGTATCGATTTTCATTATATTCTGTTAACCCATTTCCTCCTGGTTCGGCGTTGATTTGGACTTAGCAACAAAAATACAAATTCATGAATGTCTCCCATATCATAGCCGGTACGGTAAACATGTATGAGACATAAATGATCGGAAATTTAATTTTATATAACTTGAGTTATGTAATATCTATCGATAAGACCACTAATAATATAAATATTTGAGAATTAAATTTCAGGCCTTCCCCTAAACTACCATTTCATTCGTTTAGTAATATGAACCTTAATAAGTTTAAACAGATCATCGAATGAAGCAACTGACATTCTATAATATTGGAAAAAATATTTCCAGATAGCTCCTGTGTTCGCAAAACGTTCAATGAAATTGTCCAGTGGTGAGCCGATTCGATAACGCAGGGTGAGTCCACCAACGTCTTTTCTTACCAGGTTTCTTTTTGAACAGCTCCGACAACACAACCTATTTGTACGACATCCATCATTATAGTATGGCAGGATTATCGCTGGTGGAGAATGGCCGTGCGTGTCGCCGGCGTTTTTAGCGCTGTTTACAGGCGCCAATTCAACCGCTCGTGTAGAATAGGCAAAAAGTTTGAGCGGTCAGGCGGGCGAACAGCGGCGTTTTACCTGCTCGTGGAGAATCAGCCTTAGTGTTTCGCCGGCGTGTCGGTTTCATATAATCCAGAAGACCCCGTATCTCTTCCAGTCTTTAATACGAGTAAAACATTACGGCGGTCCGCCTCTGTGGTGTAGTAGTTAGTGTGATTCCCTATCTGTAAGTTATTCCAATCCCTAACTCCCCTTCCTATAAATGAATATTTGCGCCAATTTGTCCTCTTGAATTCCAGCTATATCTTCATATTGTGATCTTTCCTACTTTTAAAGACATCACTCAAACATATTCGTCTACTGAAGTCATTCCATGCCATCTCTCCGCTGACAGCTCGGAACATACCAGTTAGTCGAGCAGCTCGAATCCTTTCCCCAAAGTCTTCCCAGCCCAAACTATGCAACGTTTTTGTAACACTATTCTTTTGTCGGAAATCACCCAGAACAAATCGAGCTGCTTTTCTTCGGATTTTTTCTAGTTCTTGAATCGAGTAATCCTGGCCAGGGTCCCATACACTAAAACCATACTCTAGTTGGGGTCTTACTAGAGACGTATATGTCCTCTCCTTTACATCCTTACTACAACCCCTAAACACCCACATAACCATGTGCAGAGATCTGTACCCTTTATTTACAATCATATTTATGTGATCACCCTACTGAAGATCTTTCCTTATATTAACACCTAGATACCTACAATGATCCCGAAAAGGAACTTTCACTCCCATCAACGCAGTAATTAAAACTGAGAGGACTTTTCCTATTTGTGAAACTCACAACCTGACTTTTAACCCCCTTTATCAACATACCATTGCCCACTGTCCATCTCACAACATTATCGAGGTCATCTTGCATTTCCTCACAATCTTGTAACTTAATATTGCGGGTTGAATAAAACTACATTGGAAGGGGCGGCTGAATCACATTTTTTTTTCGCAAGTTGCTTTACGTCGCACCGACACAGATAGGTCTTATTGCGACGATGGGACAGGAAAGGGGTAGGAGCGGGAAGGAAGCAGCCGTGGCTTTAATTAAGGTACAGCCCCAGCATTTGCGTGGTGTGAAAATGGGAAACCACGGAAAACCATTTTCAGGTTCGAACCCACTATCTCCCAAATACTGGATACTTGCTGCACTTAAGCGACTGCAGTTATCGAGCTCGGTGCGGCTAAATCACACGGTGTATATGTTTTAAGAGAACAGTGAACTGACTTCTTCAGGAAGTTCAACTAATAAATACTTAGTGTAGACTTAAGTAAATAATGAAACTGTAAAAGCCAATACCTTATTTACATATTATATCTTAATAATCATTTACGTAAGGACCATTATCGTAATAATCACAATCACCGAGCTCGATAGCTGCAGTCGCTTAAGTGCAGCAAGTATCCAGTATTCGGGAGATAGTAGGTTCGAACCCCACTGTCGGCAGCCCTGAAAATGGTTTTCCGTGGTTTCCCATTTTCACACCAGGCAAATGCTGGGGCTGTACCTTAATTAAGGCCACGGCCGCTTCCTTCCCACTCCCAGCCCTTCCCTGTCCCATCGTCGCCATAAGACCTATCTGTGTCGGTGCGACGTAAAGCAACTAGCAAAAAAAAAAAAAAAAAAAAAAAAAAAGAATTCACAATCACGTGTGCAACAAGTAACAGTATCCATATGTCATGAGTAAATGCTCATCTGTCGCAATTATACGACGAATCCTTGTCGGTATCGGATGTGAATTGAGATGAATCTACGCAGTGAGATTTTACGACTGGATGCCCCTCTTGACATCAACCTCGTCAGAGACGAAATGAACGGCCTGAGATGTAGTAGTAGGAAGCGGTGCCGGCACATCGCCTGCTCCTGTCGAATAGTCCCGGAGGTTCTACTCAAGCTACACAGCTCCATGCGTCATATGCCGTCTCTCCATACGAACCAGGCTTGCAGTGGCTTTCAGACCCACTTGTGAAATGAGCGGAGAACGGAGCTTTTCACCAATTAAAACAGGAAAATAATTTTATTTGAATGTCTCAATATTCCACTGTAGGTATGTTCAGAAAATCCAAAATCCAAAGAGCAAGAAAGCTGCACACCACAGCTATAGCAAAACATTACAATTATTTTGCTGTGTTGCCGTAACTCAAAGGTTGATCAGTTATTTAAAATGGCTTTGTCAGTTGCACTTGGTTTCTATATCTATATAAATGAAGTTGTAGGGGGTCCGCTGTCTGTAATTTCGTTTATTTTGTCCATTTTTCAGATATCTATTCGTTCAAGGTCAACTCAAGACCGTATCAGCTTTTGTGTCTGTCCGTCTGTCCATGCGTTCCAACATCAAGCGAAACGGGTGGATAGACTTCCACCAAACTTCATATTTAGAGTACACTCATCCAGGAGTAGGTACAGATATGCATATGATTTAAAAATTACAGAATAGACCGGGGTTTATAAGAAAAACAGAACAGGTTTTTTTCTTCAATTTTCTCTTATACTATTGATTTTCTGTAAAATCCGTAGACTGTACGTGAAATGTTCCTTCATTTTAAACAACCTTTGTTAAGTACATAATTTCGGTTACTCTTCAGATGACGGAGAAAAGTATTATTCTCTGCATTGAGTGACCGACAACGAACCTATCGGTTACCATGGCAACGTCTCTGGCTGCTTGCCAGCATGGAAGTAATGTAATGCCGTGTTCATCGTCGTTCCTGTAAACTCGTGGTTGTTCGTTCGGTAGAAGGCAAGAGAGGCGTCAAGCTGCCATTCTGCGGGGTATTTCTCTCTTCATAATGAAAACTCCCCATCTCCATTGTGAATGGCATTAGGCAAGTGAGCCTGCCGTTACTGGTAGAAATTCCGGAACTCGAGTGTGAACAACAGTAGGATACGTGGCCTGCCATTATCATCAAAACTTCCCAAAGCGCACCGTACACCGGAAGCAACGTATGCGGTCGTCCCCGTGGTTTTCTCGCATAACGCTAAGAGACTTGCAATTCAATATAATCGTTCTCACTGTGTGTAGCAATTTACGTTGAAATCCATGTACAATATAGAATACCTTAGGGAAAGCACGGGTACATTTGCTAGTCTTTTTTGTTTTTTTATTTTTTGTGGTTTAGTCTATATCAATTTAAAATGAATGTACATTTCTATTACACTTTATTCATTCTTATTTTACTGTTAGCTCTGTGCGAATGCGAGTTTTAGCTTCACGTTAGTTTTATACCTTTTGATGAATGAACTCATATTTTTTTGCCGTTCTTCAAAACGCTATAAAAGGCTCATTCAAAACTGTATAAACACTACAAATGCTAAATTTTAGACTTCAAATCGCAAAAATATTACCAACCCTACATATAATCGTTCCTGTAGATCTTGAAGTCTACGAGCAAAAGAATGGAACAAGAAAGTGACGATATTAACTACTTTCATGATCTCGTGGTGATGACTATTGTTTTAAGAGGAAGTACAACTGGGCAACCATCCTCAATATAGCAGTAAACAAAAAAAGGGAAGGGATCCGACACGTCGAAAAATTAAGGTATCGGCTAAAGAAAAACAAAGGCCGCGAAGGGTGTGAAAATAAAAGACTCCAAAGGCATTGGCAAGCTAATACCGTCGGGATGGGGAGTCACCAGGAGTCGACCAAGGGAGGTCAGATAGGACCTGGCACAAGTAAGTGGACGACACAAAAGGGGCCCGTGGTCGCCAATCCACGCTCCTAAGTTAATCCTTAACTGCGCAAGTTAACATTTTGTGGGAAGTTACTGATTGAGGGCCCACAGGCCACTACTCGAAATATGGGTTAAAAAAATGTTAAAGTATTGATTTTGATTTATTAAATATGTATTCTAATAAAATACACATTACTGAATTAAAATATATGAAACACAGACTGTTAGTAGCACTATTAAAGCACCAAAAGTAATAGTAGTTGTAAGGTTGCGGTTTCCTTGTTACAAAACAAGAGGCTTCGGAAATATCTGAGTAATAATAATAAATAATGTTATTTGCTTTACGTCCCACTAACTACTTTTACGGTCTGCGGAGACGCCGAGGTGCCGGAATTTAGTCCCGCAGGAGTTCTTTTACGTGCCAGTAAATCTAGCGACACGAGGCTGTCGTATTTGAGCACCTTCAAATACCATCGGACTGAGCCAGGATCGAACCTGGCAAGTTGGGGTTAGAAGGCCAGAGCCTTAACCGTCTGAGGCACTCAGCCCGGCGAAATATCTGAGTATTGACACATTTACATAACTGCATCCTAAACATAATTTTCATACAACGGAGCACATTAAGAGCTGCTTATCACACGCAACAGAAAATAATGTGCAACACTTTCTTTCACGTTTTAAATCAAACACCTCTTCTGAGATCTTTGTTTAGAAAACATGGGTCCATCAAGCTCATTGAGTGTGAATGTTTGTACTTTGTGCTCGTCGCTGCCAATAGAGGTGAGCTGACCGTACACCAGCGCTCCTTATGGCAATACTGGAAATTGAACCCGTGTCTCTGAAGACCGCAAGTAATATTGTTAACTATTACATTATGGAAGCGGGCATTCACGAATGAGGAATTTAAAGAATCGCACTTAGTTACGTGACTACGGAACTGAGGTACCAGGGACCTCACGTCAGTACTTAAGGGTTAAAAGCCCTTCATATGCTTGCATAACAATAAGAATCAAGGTTCTTAACGATAGGAATGGATTAATTTACGGCTACCGAATGGTTATTGAAATTAAACGTAATAAGCGAGAACTCAAGCCTGTACACATTAGGTTAAAATTACGTTAAATTGAACACGTTATTTATGGTTGCTTTTAACTTAAGGTGAGAGAGTACATTTTATGTAGCTATTTAAGGGAGTATTGGACATGCATGTGGACTCTCGGGTCGATGAAAGCTAGTCGCCCAGGTGGCAGATTCCCTATCTGTTCATTTCCTAGCCTTTTCTTAAATGATTTCAAAGAAATTGGAACTTTATTAAACATCTTCCTTGGTAAATTATTCCAATCCCTTAATCCCCCCTCCTATAAATGAATATTTGTCCCAGTTTGTCCTCTTGAAATCCAACTTTATCTTCATATTGTGATCTTTCCTACTTTCAAAGAGGCCACTCAAACTTATTCGTCTACTAATGTCATTCCACGCCATTTCTCCGCTGACAGCTCCGAACATACCACTTTGTCGAGCAGCTCGTCTTCTTTCTCCCAAATCTTCCCTTTTATTTTGAGATCTGCAATCAGTAGTGTCCGCCTCTGTGGTGTAGTGGTTTTTATGGTTAGCTACCACCCCCCGGGGGCCCCGGTTCGATTCCCGGCTCTGACACGAAATTTGAAAAGTGGTACGAGCGCTGGAACGGGGTCCACTCAGCCTCGGGAGATCAACTGAGTAGAGGTGGGTCCGATTCCCACCTCAGCCATCCTCGAAGTGGTTTTCCGTGGTTTCCCACACTGACCTTGAGTCGGTAGAGGTGGGATCCCTCGCTGAGCCAGAGGGAATAACCAACCCTGGATGGTAAGCAGATAAAGAAAGGAAGAATAAATAGTACCGAAATGAAGTACCGTAACAGCAATTCTCCTCACTGAGTTCCACGATACAAGCCCTCGTGTGACCCTCCTGCCTGTGTCGACTCCTCGTAGTAGGGTTGTGTTTTGTAACTATCAAGGAACGCATCTTAAATACCAAGAATACTGTAAACAAAATCTATGTTTGGTGCATTACATTGATAATTATACAACCCCTGTGAGGTTGGTTTCTCGGGGAGTCCGGTGCCTTGGGGTCTACCTGAGACTTGTTCTCACACAAAACTGTCGCTTCGGTGACATCAATCATTACGATGGATTGCGAAAGCACAAGAAGAAACCCACTTAAGTGCAAATACAGCGCATCAATGCGGTCTCATTAGGAGGAAAAATTGAACCCACCCCAAAGGCGACTTCGACTCTCTTTTTATTTCTGTCTAAAACAGCTGTTCTTTCTTGTTTCAAAAGTTTCTAGAGGCCATGAATTTTAAGATCCACATTCAGGTAGGCCTTGGATTTTGAGACCTTATAAAAGAATGTAACGAGATAAATTTGGCCTTGAAGTTTAAAAGTACGGAAAACACCGTTTTAGAGCTTTACCAGGTGTATGCACAAATTTTTCGGGTTTCACTAAGAGATGGCGCCAGCGAACAGTACGCAGCATATAAATTTGGCACATACGTCAGATTGTCCGTCTGACACACACCAGCCTCTGTGTCCTATCGTTCAGTGACATGTCGACGTTTGTGCCTGCACGCATTGCTTCTCTCATTTAATCAAATGAAAAAGGCCGTGGGAAGTCAGAAACATGTGGTGAACACGCTACGTCGATTAGAACATGTGAGACAATTTCAACGTGCTGACTTCAATGTGAAACACAGTGCGCAGTCTGGTAGACCACAAAAGCGGTATTGTTAGTATTGAACCATTCTGTTCACGGTCCAATGGAAGCCATATTTATTGTATTGATAGAAATTGCATGAGACCACAGGAAAAGGGCGCGAACTGGAGCAGTAGCGCGCTTGAATCATCGCGTCAGTTTCGGGTTGATTCGCTGTGTGACAAGGACAGAGGCAAGGGAAGCCAACCACTTGATGCTTATGCCAATCTACGGAGGAGAAACGCAGGAGATTCCAGGGCTGACGAGAAAATAAACTTGAGACGTCTCTCCGCCTACAAACGGAATCTGGAGAAAATAAAATGATAAATAACTTAAATGACAAATTGGAAGGATTAAAATTCCTAACGTGGTCGACCAAGCAAAGAAGAAAGTAATAAATTAATAATTAAACAAGCTAATTATTCCAGAAACCTCAAATCTCAGTGAAATTGGATAAATCAAGATTTTATTTTAGTTGGAAAAGTAAAAGTTCCCTATAACTTATCCTTTACAATCTACTTCAGTTACGAAACATAACGACACCACTAATCACGGAGTTCTCTCCAAGGGAATCAGATACTAACTCCGCACGTTACCATCAACCAAAAACGAACTACCACAAGTACCAACGGGAAAAATATAGATATATCCCAGACAGGATAGAGAAAATTCAAAGGAAACGTTAACTGCCCAAAAACATGCTCCAACAATTCACAAGAGCAAGGGCCAAGTCATCCACCAACTCGTCAACAGTCCCCAAGAAAAAACTATCATCATCACCAACAACAACCCATCGTCATGGCAACGAACACACGCCATGACCAATCAGTACAACCACAAAAATGCCCATTTCTTTCCAGGGGGAAAACCCACACATTACAAATACAAAGAAAAGGAATAACAAGGAAAGAAATAAAGACAGGGAAAATTAAATAACATTTCAATCCTCTTGGGGAGAACTCGCGTGAACTTTCCCAAAAAAGAAATAACATAGTGGGGTAATTTCATAGCGATCATTAATAACATTACACACTATGCATTCGCCGTAATTGATATTAACTTACTGTCGACCAAAGTAAATGTAAAACGATAAGCTGTAATATGCGTACAGAACACGATTATCTAGTATAGATATCTATATTTAACTTAGTTTTGCAAGGAAACCCGAATATGTTTAAAAACACGATGAATCAAATTTAAAGCCGAGGCAGGAAGATTGAACCAATTTAGGAGACTAGAAACGCCTCAAATCCGAATAATAGTTTTTTTCCAAAGTCATAGAGGAAGTACAGAATATCCATTTCACTTAAGAACATGAAAAACTTGCAGGTTTTCAGATGCTTGCACAGACGCGTTAGCGTCAGTTCCCAATACTCACGTCGACACAATTATCCAAGAGATTTAAAAAAATCCATGCGGTCTGGGGACGTTTCCAATAAGATAGAAGTAAAGATGCAAGAGGGAGCCATCTCACACAGATTATTTATCCATTATCCAAAATGTGGACCGACATTTGGTCCTGCAGGAGACACCAAGCACGCCAGCGATCCATCTTACTCCAACGACTGGATGTAATGGCGGCACACGCCCGCTAGATAAGGTAGAGAGAGCTCTCATCGGTTAAAGGGCGGAGCATCACAATAAGAAGATAGGGATGTTTCAAGCATTAAGAATAGAGTACGATATCGAGCGCTAGGCTCGGGGCATATATGAATTAAATAAGACATGAAATGACTAGGAAAAGTGGGCTGAGATGGTTTGAAGAAAAATTAGAAAAATAGAACACAGATTTCAATGCGCGATTAGCCCACAACTAAAATGTTAGGGGAGAAGGTAAATGAACACGACACCGCGGTGTCAAAGCTTGATTCCTAACTTGCTCTAAGAACTGTGTGAAGACAGACTCAGCTATAGAAATTAGAAGTCTCGTTAATTGGGCTTAATGTGGACTGAAATTATTCTGCGGATTGACAGGGCGCTAAGCTAGCTTACGCTAGAAGAGTGATTGCGAACAGCACTTACCGTAGTAAGCGGAGCAGGAGGAAGGATGAACTAGCATAGACCTTTGCTATACAATTTGCTAGGACAGAAGTGTATGTGCGGTTCAGCACGTTGATTTGCTTAAAAACTTTATGTCAGGAAAATGACAGGGGCAACGGTGCTATGCGATAGTAAGGGAATATGTACCTAAACAGATACGGACATTAATGGAGTGTTTATTTGCAGTTAATGTTTGACCGCACGTGCGCTCATCAGTAAGCGCTGATACCCAACTGCGCATCCCAGACGTACGAGAGGTTGTAAGGAGACAACAGGTGCCGCCGGGAGAAGAAGATCGAGGATCAAGCAGAAGCTCAGGATCAACACGGTCGTGAAGGAGCCAGCAGCCCAGGATCAACGGCCAAGAAGACGCAAGACCATGGGGAAGCCACTGGAGATGAACCGAGGACTGTGGACCTGTAACAACAGCTGTACCATGGAGTGCTACGATCTATGGTCCGGTGTGGAAGACCGCGAAGGTCATGAGATATTAAGGTGGAACAGACTCTATTTTAAGCATGACTTAGGGATAGGGTAGCTTCGCAGGTGTTTGTATATAATTATTTTACGCCCTTCAGGCAAGAATGATGTATTTTTCACACTCAGGACTTGCATGCGAGGATAACGTAGTTTTCTTTTAGGGAGGGGTAGATTATATTTTGGTTCACAGCTGCAGATTTGATTTGTGTTTTTGTGTACATAGATTTGTGATTTATTTCAGAGATAGGGCTTGCAGTGTAAAATCATCAAAGGAAAGTGACCTGTACTGTCCAGTAACATCATTAGGCAGACCTTGTGAGTTAGGTGAGCTATTTAGAGAGAAATTCGCATCAGCATGAATTACATATGTAGTCTTAATAATTTGATGTTGTCAGAAAGGTCATCACAATATATCCCTCAAATATTCTCTTAGACATGAGCGTGGCTTGAACGGCGGACCACAGAGTTCAGAGAGATGATCCCCAGACCAGATCAAGTAATGTTGATTATCCCGTAGGTAACTAGGCTGGATGGCCCTTAGTTTGCGTGGTTACGCAAGTGATAAATGTGTAATGTACGATATTCAATGGCCTGTAGAGATAGCTCTGCAGATGAGCTCTATTGTGTGCGAATATACGCATGAAATGAGAATGAGAAAGTGTACTTCGCGATACATAATGATATGGGAACATCCATGCAGATAAGCCTCTTTGTTTGTGTGTACGCAATGAAGGAAACTAATTATAATTTTGTAACGGGCCAGAATGAACGGTCAGACGGTCGGGTCTGTGATTTACGAGGGTCTAAGTGGCAATAATGATGGATACCGTTGTGGCGTATAGTCATCTCTGGAGAGTCGAGTGGAATGAGTAGAACTGTTGGTGACGTCATTTTTTGGGTTTCTGAGTCTCCCCTCGCCCAGGAAGGAGGTCAATAGCCCAAGGCAGAGTTGCTTGATACAAGGCCGGCTCTGTTATTTTGTAAGCTGCAAGATTCTCTGTATTTTATTATTGTGCTTCTATTACAGGTGGCTGAAGGTGCATATATTGTCATTGTATTGTTTTCTTTCGTCCCTGCATTTAAGTTACGCTTAGAGGTAGCGCATGGATACGAGAGAGGGTCGCGTATTCGTATCCCAGCTGGTGAGTTATGACGCCTGTGTGTGTAGTTTTAAGTATTGTTGTATGGGTAATTTCAGTCCTGTAGTGCAGTGTAAATATTTCCCTACACTGGGAACTGATAATTTAAGTAATGCGAAGTGATTCCTCCCTAATTTCATAAAATTTACTTCCAAGCCTCATACCATAACGAGTCAAGTCGAGTCTGTCCACGCCATGACACTACTCCAGCCGGGATGAGTGGCTCAGACGGTTAAGGTGCTGGCCTTCTAACCCCAACTTGGCAGGTTCGATCCTGGCTCAGTCCGGTGGTATTTGAAGGTGCTCAAATACGACAGCCTCGTGTCGGTAGATTTACTGGCACGTAGAAGAACTCCTGCGGGACTGAATTCCGGCACCTCGGCGTCTCCGAAGACCGTAAAAGTAGTTAGTGGGACGTAAAACAAATAACATTATTATTATTTGACACTACTCCAGCTCAAATGAGAATTCTCACCGGCGAAGTCCGAAGGAAGATTGATTTCTGGCCACTTCATGGCAGAATTATTTATTCAAATCTTAATGTAATTAACTATTCAACAGTTTGTTTGTTTTTGGATTTCGCATCCATCTTTATGTTGCAATAAATTGTTATTTTGTTTTAAAGTCATTTTTGGACACTCACACAAATATAGACAACAGACCTACAGACCTAGGCATATCTCCTGTACCTCTTAATTTCATTTATAAGTCACGCGAACAATCTCCACGGATCCCGCCGACTGAGCAGCTTGGTGCTGAAGAGGACAGGATATTATGGTAAGCTATGTGCCAATATTTGCGACCCACAACGTTAGGTATTTCTACGATACTATAGAATGTCAGATACGTTCTCAGCATTCGCTTGACGTGTACAGCACAATATGAACGCCTGAAGCCCGAACGCTATCGCCAACAAATTATTAATTTAAATCACGTCTTGATCGAAAAACGTGTTAAACTTTGCGATTGTAGATGCACACCGTCTCAAAGTATATGCTAGGAAGCAACCTGAAGGAAAATACCTTGTCAGCAGAAACAAGAATATATTGTCATGAGACTCTCTGAACCAATATTCCATACAGGAAGAAACATCACTGCAGATGTCAACGTAGTTAAGGAGTTACAACCAACGAGATTGTCACTTTAGGGGTCACTAGAGCTTTAAGGAATCAAAGACAGACCAAAGTATTCCAAAGGAAAATACCTCTCAGTTTTAATTACTGCGTTGATGGGGTGAAAGTTCGTTTTGGGGATCATTTTACGTAGCTAGGTGTTAATATAGGGAAAGATCTCCATCGTGGCAATCATAAAGCGTACAGCTCTCTGCACATGGTTATGCGAGTATTTAGGAGTTGTTTTTTTTGCTAGGGGCTTTACGTCGCATCGACACAGATAGGTCTTATGGCGACGATGGGATAGGAAGGGCTTAGGAGTTGGAAGGAAGCGGCCGTGGCCTTAATTAAGGTACAGCCCCAGCATTTGCCTGGTGTGAAAATGGGAAACCACGGAAAACCATCTTCAGGGCTGCCGATAGTGGGATTCGAACCTACTATCTCCCGGATGCAAGCTCACAGCCGCGCGCCTCTACGCGCACGACCAACTCGCCCGGTTTTAGGAGTTGTAGTAAGGATGCAGTCCGCCTCTGTGGTGGTGGTTAGTGTGATTAGCTGCCTTCCCTGGAGGCCCGGGTTCGATTGCTGGCTCTGCCACGAAATTTGAAAAGTGGTACGAGAGCTTGAACGGGGTCCATTCAGCCTCGGGAGGTCAACTGAGTAGGGGTGGGTTCGATTCCCACCTCAGCCATCCTGGAAGTGGTTTTCCGTGGTTCCCCGCTTCTCCTCCAGGCAAATGCCGGGATGGTATATAATTTAAGGCCACGGCCGGTTCCTTCCCTCTTCCTTGTCTATCCCTTCCAATTCCCCCCCCCCGTAAGGCCCCTGTTCAGCATAGCATGTGAGGGCGCCTGGGCGAGGTGCTGGTCATTCTCCCCAGTTGTATCCCGACCCAGAGTCTCAAGCTCCAGGACAAGCCCTTGTGGCGGTGGAGGTGTGATCCCTCGTTGAGCCCGAAGGAAAAGCTAACCCCGGAGGGTAAACAGACAAAGAACAAGAATAATAATATAATAATAGCAAAGCATTAATGAACGTATTTTTTAAATTCACATAAAAGCCCAATAGTAACTTAACTGACCTGTAATACAGTTCTATATAGCATGTTGCACTGTATTTGTCATGATAACACTAATGCAAACACTCACGGTCAAAAGAGATTACAGAGTCTTGTATCTTTCGTTTTCTTGACGCTGATGCTGTCTGATTCTTGTGTCATCCGCCGTCCTATGTTTCAGCAACCATTCTTCTACATAAGGTGTTGTATCCCACAGAACTCGTGGCTCGAGTAAGTTGATGAACATCAAAGTAGGCATATTTTCAATCACAAGGCGGTTCTTGGATCGTGACATTCAAAGTGCTAAATCCCCTTTCAGAGTCAGCGTTAGTTATTGGCAATGTCTCACTTTATTCAAATTGCGTTTGGCCATTACTGTTTATGAAATCCCTGAAGTCTCCACGATCCAGGTCGAATGGCGTGCAGAACCTTTGGCATAGTTGTGCAAATTTATTTTCTCCTTCAAGCCATGCAATATCTACATCTACTGGCTCCATTACTTGATCTGTTCAATGAGTGCTTTGAACTCTGATGTATTGCAGCATCGCTTTGGGAATTACAGCAGTGGTAAATTTGTGTGAACAAATAAAATGGCAGCGACCTTCATACATTGAAAGCTCTTTAGAACTGTGATTCTGATCGTCAGATGCGATTACGAGACATTCGTAAAGTATTGTATAACTCTTTACGGTTGCCTCAGCAGCTCTGTGAGATAAAGCAACCCTTAGTGATGGGCAACGCTCTCGCTCGAGACTCTCGCGAGAATTTCGAGACCGATCCTCCTGTAGCGCAAGCTGTGCGACGTACCAGTAACTGCGACTGTGAACTTGATAGTGTATCATTGGCAGTTATTGCGTGAAATAACGTTATCATATGGAAACGTGTGAGCCAATAAACTTTGTCAAAAGCCTAGGAAAGCTCTGCATGTTCAACTATGAACCCCTTAATACCATTAACGAAAGTGAAAACAGAATGTCAGTATCTTAAACTGTTCACGACTTATTTGTGGGGGTGGGGGGGTACATCTTCGCCGAATAAACCCTGCATAACTTGTGAATAACTGTAGATAGGATGTACACCTACTTGGATACTGGAGGCGTGCATTATTCGAACCTGAGACGGGGAAGATGAGCTTTGTTACATATGCGACCTCCATTACACATGAGTGCAACGTGTAATCTAAAACGCCCGAGTTTGCTCCAATTCTGTCGACAAGGGTGACGGGCAACGCTCTCGAGACCGATTCTGGTGTGCTGCGAGCTTTGCGACGTCCCAGTAACAACGAGTGTAACTCTCCACAGCAATGCGTTATTGTTTTAATTTCTGATTATTATACTCTCAGATTACTTTTCTGCCACGGACAACAGACTATCAATAAGGGTTGATCTCGGGTCAGGCGGCATTGCCATTTTTTATGATGATGATGATTATTATTATTATTATTATTATTATTATTGTTTTTGTTCATGTGTCTGTTTGTTTATCAGGTGACAGTATTTTCCTTTTCCTTTTGTGAGCTGGTTTAGGTAAGAATTGTTATTTTTTCTCCACATAAATGGATCATATACATATTATGTACATCTGGAGAAAGAATAAAGAATATGATGATGATGATGATGATATAAAACTACGAGTGTAAGCTTCAGAGTATACCATAAGCAGTTCGCATATGGAAACGTGTGTGACGATAAATTTTGTCAAAAGCCTAGGAAAGCACTGCGTGTTGAACTATGAGCTCCTTAATACCATTAATGTAAGTGGAAACAGAATGTCAGCATCTTAAACTGTTCACGAGTTATGTCAGGTGGACTTCTTAGCTGAATAACCAATATAGTTTGTTAATAATCGTAGATAGGATGTACACCTACCTCGATACCTCGCAACCGTTGTCGACAGGGTAGCTTCTTGTGATGCAGACCGGGCCGGAGGTGTTCTGTGAAGTTTCCTCTTCATTGATATTATGTGTTTGTTCGTGCCGGATCATAGCAGAAGTATTTCTGCCCACGTATTTTACTTCTTTTGAACAAGCAACACAGCGGGCTGTGCTATGTGGCATCTCTTCAAAATAACAGACATCCACGACTTACGTTGCGTTTCGGGCCTCGTCTTAAAGTTGTCGCGTACAACTAGACACAATTTCACATTGCACCGTCATATATCAAAGTACCTAATTATGACGCGAATACTCTATAACATTGTAAGGAGTTATTTCCTTCGTCACCAAAATATCGGTAAACACAAGCAGTGGTCATATGTTATTGAATGTGGGATCTGATAACGATGTACACCTACCTGTCGAAAGAATTGGAGCAAATTCAAGCATTTTAGATTACACATTCCACTCGTGCGTAATGGCGGTTGCATATGCAGCAAGGCGTATCTTGCCTCGTCTCGAGTTCGAATAATGCACGCCTCTAGTTTCCAGGTACGTGTACCTACAGTAGCCGTCAGTTTCTGTACTTAGCCTATTCATTCGTGTACCTACCAGTGCATACAATGCCAGAATTATGTTATACTGCGTCAAAATATACCTCGGTAGAAATGAACGCCCTAGTTGCTTATTGACGCGTATTTATGGAATGGAGAAGGTGGATGGTTTGCTATTCGAATACTCGGCACAAACAACATTCAGCTCCATAGGCCTGTAGGTCTACGACACGCTGCTCGCCACAATGAGGGGGCAAGGCTCTCGAGATCTCTCGAAATTTCTCGCGAGAAATAGTGCCTGCGCTAGTCTCGAGAAATATCGAGAAATCCTGAGACCTTGTCTCAGACTGCTCATCACTAGCTACCCAGCGGACAGACAGATTTCTCCCTACTTTTGCTATTTGCAGTCCTAGGTCGTTTGCCTGGAGTTGATACTGACTTTTTGGGTACCTATGGTACTATGAATAGACTTTATCTATGAAAATATAAAATTCATTTACTCCTGACACGGAGTTTACGGTCTTACCCACACTCAGTTCTATTCTGTGACACAGACTATACAACTGTAGGATACTTCAGACTCGGTTATTTTAGCACACAACAATTTTACCCATCATGGAACTCGCACCATCTTTATATACAGAAATTCAATGTTTTGCGAAAAATTCATGTGAGATGCCACTAGAATACAATCAATTAAAAAGGTATCGACTATAATCTCAGAACCAGAATCCCATTCCAGTATAGCAGTTTAAAGAAAAATATTATTGCTTCATCACTAGTGAAATATGCTGGGATATATACTATTAAAAGTACTTTTGATGATATTGCTGTCGATTCATCTATAACAACCGACAGTTTAGAATCAGCTGCAACTATTTCCTCGCATAATATTAATAGAGTTAATTATAGCGGAGGCTGACGTACGACTCTGGAGGTCAGTTGACTGGTTACCTGTAGATCTATTAAATCAGGGTATTTGTTATATCATATGAGCTGCACTGCATGCTGTGTACTGAGTTGTTCACTAATAAGATGTTGTAATTGCTGCTTCTATGCAAGGTTAATCTTATTTGAGATTGTTCTGTTCGCCTTGGCTTATAATGATTAAAATATTTTGTTCCCCTTTCTTACTTACGTAATACGTAACCTCATTCACATTCTTTTGAAATATGGAGCTCTGATTCTCTTTCAACATCCAAACTAAGTTCCATTTCCTTTGGACAACCATAAAAGAAATTTTCTGGTCTTCAATAACTAGCCAAGTTCTCTGATTGTTTAGTAGTGCAGACGCTGCAAAGGTAGAACTGCTACTGGCATCTGAACTTAAAACACATACAATAACCATGTGGCCATCATCTCTAACTTATTATTTTTTGTGTGTGAGAGAAGATTCTCCAGATTCCTTCCAGTCCATACGTTCTTCATCTTCGTAAATTAGAGATCTGCTTTTATTGAAGTTCACTTTTTATGTACTTTAGAAGCTTGATCAAGACTCGAGCACTTCCAGAAGTAAAAATCGACACAAGCGGGATCAAGGAATAAGGAAAGAGAGAAACGATACGGCTTTTATTTTTTTGTGTAAATATAAAAATTAAAAGTTCTGCCACGTTTGGAAATTTGAAGTAGGTAATATTGAATATCACACATCCCAGAGATTTGATTAAGCAGTGTGAGCAGAAATACAGTTGGCAGTAGTGATTTGACACGGAAGTTCTTCACTACTCTCCTTTGAAATACTGTGGGAGATTTAAAACATTCCAATGTTATAAAACAAAGAAACTTCAGTCAATTTAAACGCGAATAAGTTTCAGACTGCACCACTGCACCCCGGATAAAAACGCTACAGTGAGGTTTGGAATTTAATCCAGGCTTTTGGCTCTCAATCTAGTAATTATAAATTGTACAGCCCCGCACCCCCTACTCTGCCGGCCAACATTCTGATGGCGAACGGGACTCGAACCGGATAACCATAGCGGAAGACCTCACCCTACCGCAGTGGCACAGTTGTGGTGGCCTCTGTGGTGTCTCCGTGGACTTTCTGGAAGGCGTCTACTGTACTGCTTCATCACCAGGGATGTAATAACAGGCTGTCATTGGAGCACAGCTGTGAGTGTTGAGAGTTGTTGATGATGTTATTAATGCCATTGGCTTTACGTTCCACCAGGTCGGAAACGCCGAGGTGCCGGAATTTTGTCCCGAAGGAGTTCTTTTACGTGCCAGTAAATCTACCGACACATGGCTGACGATTTGAGCACCTTCAAATACCACCGGACTGAGCCAAGTGGTGGTGTTGAGAGGCTGTCCTCGTGAGGAGTGTTTGACATCTCACACATCGAACGAGGCAAGGATGCGGTGGCTTTAATTGAGGTACAGCCTCGGCGTTTGTCTGCTGTGAAAATGGGAAACCATGGAATACCATCGAGACGGCTGCCGAGAATGGGGCTCCAATCCACCATCTCCGGTATGCAAGCTCACAGCTACACGACCTTAACCGCGCAGCCAACTCGCTCAGTGTGAGGAGTATTATTGTCGACTGATACGTGTTGAGTAGTTCAGAGTGTGGAGCAGATTGTGTGAGAGCCGATGTTTGTGCGTTCGAACCCCACTACAGGCAATTGCTGAGCGAAGAGACTGGTGCCTGCGTTGGAGAGGCCTTTCAATCAACAGTACCATGTCTGAAGTACTTATCTAATTACTGTTTGGTTGAAGGAGCTACACCAAATGAATGGAGAGTTGCTATAGTAGCCCCTGTGTATAAAGGAAAGGGTAATAGACATAAATCTGAAAATTAGAGGCCAGTAAGTTTGACATGCGTTGCATCTAAGCTTTGGGAAAGCATTATTTCTGATAATATAAGAGATGTTTGTGATATTAATAACTGGTTCGATAGAAGGTCGTTCGGGTTTTGGAAAGTTTATTCCACTGAAGCTCAACTTGTAGGATTCCAGCAAGATATGAATGGGTTGCTATATTTCTAGAAAATAGATCTCAGAGAATTAGAGTAGGTGAAGCTTTATCTGTCCATGTAATAATTAAGAGGGGAATTCCTCAAGGCAGCATCATTGGACCTTTATATTTTCTTATATATAAAATACTATGAATAAAGAAGTGGAATCACGGATAAGGTTTTTGCGGATGATGTTATTCTGTATAGAGTAATAAATAAGTTACGAGATTGTGAACAACTGCAAAATGACCTCAATAGTGTTGTGAGATGGATAATAGACAATAGTATGTTGATAAACGGGGTTAAAAGTCAGGTTATGAGTTTCACAAATAAGGAAAGTCCTCTCAGTTTTAATTACTGCGTTGATGGAGTGAAAGTTCCTTTTGGGGATCATTGTAAGTATCTAGGTGTTAATATAAGGAAAGATCTTAATTGGGGTAATCACATAAATATGACTGTAAATAAAGGGTACAGATCTCTCCACATGGAATGAGGGTGTTTAGGGGTTGTAGTAAAGATATAAAGGAGAGGGCATCTAAGTCCCTGGTAGGACCCCAACTAGAGTATGGTTCCAGTGTATGGGACCCTCACCAGGATTACTTGATTCAGGAACTGGAAAAAATCGAAAGAAAAGCAGGTCGATTTGTTCTGGGTGATTTCCGACAAAAGAGTAGTGTTACAAAAATGTTGTAAACTTTGAGCTGGGAAGACTTGGGAGAAAGGGGACGAGCTGCTCGACTAAGTGGTATGTTCCGAGCTGTCAGTGGAAAGATGGCGTGGAATGACATCACTAGACGAATAAGTCTGAGGGGTGTGTTTAAAAGTAGGAAAGATCACAATATGAAGATAAAGTTGGAATTCACGAGGACAAATTGGGGAAAATATTCGTTTATAGGAAGGAGAGTTAGGGATTGAAATAACTTACCGAGGGAGATGTTCAATGAATTTCCTATTTCTTTGCAATTTTGGAAGAAAAGTCTAGGTAAACAACAAATAGGGTATCTGCCACCTGGGCGACTGCCCTAAATGCGGATCAGTAGTGACTGATGATGAATACAAGGGAGGGACCTCCCATTTCATGTAAACACCGGCCAAGTTAAGGCCCACTGTGAGGACTATGTCAGCAATTTTGTAAATATCCACAAATTATTGACCTATCGTCATTCATTTTCGAGTATAACTGTGTGTGTACTAATTCGGTATTCCAGGATGAAACAAGTAGAATAAATCAGACGGTATGTCACATCACATATCAGAGATTTACATCAACAAATAAATAAGAGCACGTCCTGTATCGCCCGGATGTTTGTCCGCAACATACAGAGCTCTTGCGATAACATCGCAGGAAACAAGGAAGCTACTCTTTCCCGGAAACGGAAATGTGATATTTTCTGTAACGTGAAGGCTACTCTGTGCTGGTAACAATTCTGACGAAAGGGGAACTCGCGTCATAAGAAAACGATATCCACACTTCGAAGATCGAAACTATCGAAAGAAAGAAAGAAAGAAAGAAAGAAAGAAAGAAAGAAAGAAAGAAAGAAAGAAAGAAAGAGAAAGGTCGTGAAACGCACAGAAAAATTGAAGACTGTCTGGACTACGAAAATCTAGAGCAAGAGTTGACCAAGTCAGCCAAAGCCCAGCGGCCGCTGTTATGGGTTCGAACCTCAGTGCTGGCAGACCTGAAGATTGTTTTCCGTGCTTCCCCGTTTTCACGCCAGGCGAATGCTGGGGCTGTACCTTAATTAAGGCCACGGCCGTTTCCTTCCCACGTGTAGCTCTTTCCTATCCCATCGTCTCCATAAGACCTGACTGTGTCGGTGCGACGTAAGTAAAAATCGTATTCCATTCCTTTACTTGTAGACAAATGAAAATGTCGGCGAGTTGAGATGGTTATATTCCTAGTAATGTGGAGAACGTAACATTATGTAGGTAATTATAAATTTTTAAAAATGTGTCAGTCCGTCTCTGTGGTGTAGTAGTTAGTGTGATTAGCTGCCACCCCCGGGTACGATTACCGGCTCTGCCAAGAAATTTCGAAAGTGGTACTACCGGTGGAATGGAGTTTACTCACCCTCAGGAGGTCAACTGTGTAGACGGGGTTCGATTCTCACCTCACTCATCCTCGAAGTGATTTTCCGTGGTTTCCCACTTCGTGTCCAGGGAAATGCCGGGATGGTACCTAACTTAAGGTCGCGGCCATTTTCTTCCCTCTTCCTTGTCTATCCCTTCCGATCTTCCCATAACCCCACCCCCACCCACACGGCCCCTCTTCAGCATAGCAGGTGAGGCCGCCTGGGCGAGGTACTGGTCCTTCTACGCAGTTTAATCCTCCGACCCAAAGTCTCACACTCCAGGACACTTCCCTTGAGCCGGTATTGGTGGGATGCCTCGCTGAGTCCGAGGGAAAAGGAACCCTGTACAAAGAAAGAAAAACTGTGTCAGTTTCTTTAATTTTCAGACTTTATTAAAAGAGGCGAATTTTGTTCTCATATAGAATATATTTCAACTGCTACAGTTCGCTTCAAAATTCCTTTAAAATGAGGATTTGTGAAGTACGGTAGGTGCGAGCGCCTCAACTAACAAACACCGTGCAGTGGCGAACAAGAAGAGTCCCCAGGAGATATTTCACCCAGCTAGTTCAATCTTTTAAAATATGCACCGGTGACTTCCTGCGATGTGGAACAGTCCTTCTCAGTCTACAAGAGAATTTTATCGAATCAGTCCGGCTCCATGGCTAAATGGTTAGCATGCTGGCCTTCGGTCACAGAGGTCCCGGGTTCGATTCCCGGCAGATCCGGAAATTATAAGCATAATTGGTTAATTTCGCTGGCACGGGGCTGGGTGTATGTGTCGTCTTCATCATCATTTCATCCTCATCAAGACGCGCAGGTCGCGTACGGGAGTCGAATCGAAAGACCTGCACCTGGCGAGCCGAAAATGTCCTCGGACACTCCCGGCACTAAAAGCCGCACGCCATTTCATGTTTTTTATCGAATCAGCGCTAAAACACAATAGAAAACACGGAGAATTATTTACTGCTTACCTCGTGCGCACCACTATCAAGAAAAAATACCGTACTATTTGTGTTACTTAATACGGGCTTAAAGACTAATTCTATATTCAATGAATTTAGTTCGTTCGTTCGTAATCTGTTTGCCCTTCAGGGTCGGTTTCTCCCTCGGACTCAGCGAGGGATCCCACCTCTACCGCCTCAAGGGCAGTGTTCTGGAGCTTCAGACTCTTGGTCGGGGGATACAACTGCGGAGGATGACCAGTACCTCGCCCAGGCGGCCTCACCTGCTATGCTGTGAGCGGATGGGAAGTTTGGAAGGGATAGACAAGAAAGAGGGAAGGAATCGGCCGTGGCCTTAAGTTAGGTACCATCGCGGCATTTGCCTGGAGGAGAAGTGGGAAACCACGGAAGACCACTTCCAGGATGGCTGGGGAGGGAATCGAACCCCCCTCTACTCAGTTGACCTCCCGAGGCTTAGTGGACTCCGTTCCAGCCCTCGTACAACTTTTTAAATTTCGTGGCAGAGCCGGGAATCGAACCCGGGCCTCTGGGGGTGGCAGCTAATCACACTAACCACTACACCACAGAGACGGACATATTTTATTTCGAAATCCACTAATTCACTTCAAGTTTTGTACAGTAAGTGTGTATAACACCTGTCGTTCCTAGTAAGATTCCGGTAGTGAACTTTCATTTTCATTTTCAGTGTCTAATGACAAGCACTTCAACAGTGTACCGGTAACCAATGTTTCAAAGGTCATGTATTTCAATTGTTTCGGGAAACATGGACTAGGCGGACCCATATAACACAGATTATAGGACTTCAACTTCCGAGACCTAATAATGAATAACTCAAGGAAGCGAACCAAATAGTTATGCATCGGGACGAACACATGTACAGTCTGTCTCGCTATGTTTGAGATTCGAAGAAAGCAATCGCAAGCGCGTGTATCGTGAAATACTACCTGTTCCAAAATATGTCTCTTTCCTTCATTAGCTATTTCTCCTGAGCAATAATCCTCATTATTATTATTGCTTATCACACAAGAGTTAGCACAATTTGATTTTCCTCTGTCAGCTTTTTTTTTGCAAGTTGTTTTACGTCGCACCGACACAGATAGTTCTTATGGCGACGATGGGAGAGGAAAGGGCTAGCAGTGGGAAGGAAGCGGCCGTGGCCTTAATTAAGGTACAGCCCCAGCATTTGCCTGGTGTGAAAATGAGAAACCACGGAAAACCATCTTCAGGGCTGCCGACAGTGGGGTTCGAACCCACTATCACACGAATACTGGACACTGTCCGCACTTAAGCGACTGCAGCTATCGAGCTCGGTCTGAGCATTTTAGTATAGAGACTGAACGGAAGGACAACCTAATGTTTAGCCATATACAAGAATGACGTCAGTGACAACGCGTCTGATTAGATACACAAACTCACTGAAATATTAGCTACGCACTGCAACATCAAATCCAAAATTATTATATTGCTAAATGAGCATCTCTTCTAAACGTTAATTTTTGTACAGATTTTCATACAGTGAGTGCGTTAAAGCCTGTCAAACATTGTGAGACAAGACTGCGTTAAGAGGGGGTGGACAGTAACCATCACCACCATCACCAGTTATCCTGAGGGGCGTTCATTATTTCAGATTACTCTATTTCTCACTATTGCTATTTAAGAGAAGCTTTTAAATGTCTTGCTGTGAAAGGTTTTTTTTATACTTTTCCTGTGACATTCGTTAGTTACTGGTCATATATCCAGAAGTGTAATGTGAGATTTACGGGGAATTCCCTCAGAAAAACAGAGCTGAATATTAGTCGACATGCGATGCTCGCCATATCAGTTGTTTCTCATCTACCAGACGTAAATGTTGCGTCAGCTTTAACCCCTGGTCATGAGGTTTAATGCCAGGCTCCATGGCTAGCGTGCTAGCCTTCGGTCCAGTGGGTACCAGGTTTGATTTCCGGCAGGACGCTGGGTGTGTGTGCCATCTTCATAATTAGAAACCATAATAAGCACGGCCCGTCCTCACAGGCCATTAATGTGTGGCACCACATTCTCTACGCGGTCCGTCCTGGCTGCAATAAGGGTATATGCGAAGTAGCGTTTGCATGACTACCGCTTCTAGGATCAATTATCTCTTGACCGCGTGCCACTGACTATCTACTGGTAGCTTTTCCAATTTCCACCTTGAAAGCCTTGCAGGCGGCCATGGACCGGGGATGACAGTGGCGCTTGAGCGGCAGAGGTCTAGCGCCGGGGACAGGGTAACCAGTGCTGAAAGGGGATATGGGATTGCCTGGTGGGTTTAGGAAGCTTTCTCATAACTTCTCCTTTACAGAGGGGTAGAAGTAGCTGGAACAAGACCAGCCTTTGCACCTCAAGTTATTCTGTACTCTTGTACTAGGCTCTGTTCCAGCGTTAGTACGTGCTTGTCGGTCACTCGTCAAACAGGTAGGTCACCAAGGCCTGTGAGGCGGGGCGGAGTCTCACGGCACCCCAACACAAAACAAGGACATAATAACACAGTACTATTCACTCTATGTCACCTAGAACGAGACATAACTAGTGGAGCTGGGCTGAGCGATGACCATCCAACCCCCTCTTTCAGCGTGGACCTGGCACCCAGTGACTTTCACCTATTCAGGGCGTTGAAGAAACACCTTGGTATTAAGCGATTCAACGACGACTCGACCGTCATGACGTGGCTTCAAGCCTTGGCGTACTGTTGAACAAGTGCTTGGACAAGAATGGTGAGCACGTTCAATAGTAAAGTGTATCACTGCCCTAATACTGTGTATCTGACTGTGGGCCGGTTCTACCATCTGCTGGTAAACCGGATGCCAGCTACGCGGGAGGTAAACTACCCGGGGGTGTACTTTGTCTTGTGTGCTACCACCTCCGTGTAAGCGCTAGGTAGCTAGCTACCCGGACCTAGACACCGAAATACGGGGGTTGGCTAGACTGGTTTTCAGCGACAACTCGCTTTCGACTGAGGTCCTATCTACCGTTAAATGTATGAAGCTCATTTCGATTGTTTTATTTTCCCGTGCTTGGGTCTGCTGTATATCACCATCAAGCCAAATAAGAGGAGTCTTAGAATTATGGACAACGATTTATGTCAAAATCTCAAGATTTTAATCCTGTATTTACACTTCCTTACGCCAGTTATAACCTGTCATGTAAGGCAGCGTTTTGTAAAGTATTCTCGTAGTAGATTGGTCAAGGGATCGCTCATTCTCTTTGTCTTTTTAATTCCAATTGATATTCGCTCCCTGCCGTTGTTCTTATCTCCCTCATATACTTACTGCACTTGAGCATTCTATCTGAAGGCTTCTGTGAATTGATGAAGTATCTCCACGATCCTTTATTTACAACTAGCTCTGTGACCTTGTTAGGTTGCACATGCTTCTATTCATTTATAATTTTCATTCTGTTGGAAGATGAAGTTAATGAACATACTCGGGTAAATGTCCTTTATAGGAAGAGGAATTTGGGAATGGAAATAGTTTCCAATTTCTTTGAAATCATTTACGAGAAGACTGGGCGACAGTCAGTGATAACTGAACATCGCTTTCTATAAACAGCACACATATAAAACATTTTCCTAGTAGAGAATATTTCATTGAAATATATTATTAACAAAAGAACGTATGAAAAAAGGCACACAGAAGGATATAACAGCTAATTATGAAAATAAAAATATTCCGCATAAAAGACTCGAATTTGTATACCTCTTATTACGAAGCGAGGGAGTTAGTCATTACACTACGAGAACTCGTAGGGTGATTGTGATACACATACAAACTTATACCCCGTGTCTGAAAATTGAAAAATTAAAATTACAGAATTAAAGCCCATTTGAGATGATTTCCAAGTTGGTTATAAGTTTGTATCCTTGTAGAGTTTCTTTGCGAAAGCTTGACATATAAAATGTGTCCCCGACGCTGTTGATGTGAGACCGTTGCAACTCAAGGGAAGCTTTAATGTTCAAAATCGTGCAATACAATGTCGATCACAGTTACGGTATCATGCTTTTTTCGGTATACTAAGCTAATTTAAGCTGCATGTCACCAGAAATACAGTTAATAATGTTCAGCTCTCAAAACTTGTCCGGCAGGTAAAGTCTTACCGGCACTCGAAGTGATTTATGCTACCGATAGCGCTACCCAGGAGTGGCCGAACGGGAAGATCCTTTTACGCGGAGGGCAAGTCACGCGCTATTTTACCTGGAGGTGGTAGAACTGGCTTTGTAAAATAAAGTTTCTCCATACGAGTTCTTGTTATCTTGTTTTTTGAAGCTACCTAGCAGAAGGTCGGAAGTCAACGCTACAAAGACTGCACCAGGCTTAGCAATAGCCAAACGTACAGTCTGTCTCGCTATGTTTGAGAGTCGCAAGCACGTGCATTCTAAAGTACCGTACTACCTGTTCCACAACATTTCTCTGCCGTTCATTTGACTGTTTCGCCTGAGAAAACCCTTTTAATTTTCTATGTGGAGTACAATAAGCCGTTAACCCTTGCCGGGGGAAGATTTCAACCCACTCGATAATCCCCTAACTAGAACTTTACTAGATTTTATAGTCTCATCTTTCCAAATTTTCGTAGTAGTGTATCTTGCCTTTACCCACGTTTCATCAAGGTAATAAATAGATCCACCCTTTCACGAAATTTCTTATTCTGATGTAAATACTTTACACTCCACAACACTAAGCGCCCACACGGAGGTGAAGAGTTGCACAAGGCGAAGTATCGTCGCTATTAACAGAAGCTAATATTTTATTAAGAGTTGCTATTTAATTTCTTACAAAGAAGTCGTGAATTTTTTACGGATAACGTCTTTCGAAAAACTGCCGTATTTTTCACTTAACTTTGTCGCTTTACGTGCCTTTTTTTAGGAGTAATCAGTTTCCTGTCGACCTAAAATTCTATCCTAGCAAGGTAAATGCTCGCCTTAGAAATACCTTTTACATCGGCCACTTCACGTGTTACTTCATTCAGAGTACTTCCAGGATTTTCTTCATGAAATTTGGAAAACACATTTAAGACACATGTTCTCGCCACTCTAGTCGTTTACCTTTCTTATGTTTAATAGTCACAGACCGCTCTGGGTCACAAATGGTTTACAATTAGGGCACTCTCTCATATATACACACACACACATACTGTACGGACGTTTGCACTTATAACTAATCTATATATATAAAATAACTTGTCCTGACTGACTGACTGACTGACTGACTGACTGACTGACTGACTGATTCATCATCAGAGAGCCAAAACTACTGGACGTAAAGAAATGAAATATTGGGGATATATTCATATTATGATGTAGGTGCTCGCTAAGAGAGGATTTTTGGATATTCCTTCGCTAAGGAACCTCCTCTGCGAACCATGTGACCTTGCCGTGGTGGGGAGGCTTGCGTGTCCCAATGATGCAGATAGCCGAGCCGCAGGTGCAACCATATCGGATGGGTATCTGTTGAGAGACCAGACTAATGAATGGTTCATCGAAAGCGGGGTAGCAGCCTTTCGGTAGTTGCAAGGGCGGCAGTCTAGATGATTGACTGATACGGCCTTGTAATAATACTCAACATGGCTTAGCTGTGTTGATACTGCTACACGGCTGAAAGCAACGGGAAACTACAGCCGTAACTAACTCCCGAGGACATGCAGCTCTCTCTGTATGAATGATGTACTGATGATGGCTTCCTCCCGGGTAAAATATTCCGGAGGTAAACTAGTCCCCCATTCGGATCTCCGGGTGGGGACTACACGAGAGGGGGCGATCATCAGGAAGATGGATACTGACATTCTGCGAGTCGGAGCGTGGAATGTTAGAAGTTTGAATCGTTGTGGTAGGTTAGAGAATCTGAAAAGGGAGATGGATAGGCTAAAGTTAGATGTAGTTGGTATAAGTGAAGACGTTGGCAGGAAGAACAAGATTTTTGGCCAGGCGACTACCGAATTATCAACACAAAATCAAACAGAGGAAATGCAGGAGTTGGTTTAATAATGAATAAGAAAATAGGGCAGCGGGTACGCTACTACGACCAGCATAGTGAAAGAATTATTGTCGTCAAGATAGACACCAAACCAATGCCCACCACAATAGTGCAGGTCTATATGCCTACTAGTTCAGCGGATGATGAAGAAATCGAAAATATATATGAGGAGATAGAAGATTTAATACAATATGTAAAAGGTGACGAGAATCTAATTGTGATGGGAGACTGGAATGCAGTGGTAGGCCAAGGAAGAGAAGATAGTACAGTAGGAGAATTTGGATTGGGACAAAGGAACGAAAGAGGAAGTCGGCTGGTTGAATTCTGCACTGATCATAATTTAGTCCTTGCCAATACTTGGTTCAAACACCACAAACGACGGCTGTATACGTGGACGAGACCTGGAGACACTGGAAGGTATCAAATAGACTTCATTATGATTAGGCAGAGATTCAGAAACCAGGTGTTGGATTGCAAAACTTTCCCAGGAGCAGACGTGGACTCTGACCACAACTTGTTGGTCATGAAATGCCATCTGAAGTTGAAGAAATTGAAGAAAGGAAAGAGTGCAAAAAGATGGGATCTAGACAAGTTGAAAGAAAAGAGTGTGAGGGATTGTTTCAAGGAACATGTTGCACAAGGACTAAATGAAAAGACTGAAGGAAACACTATAGAGGAAGAGTGGAGAGTCATGAAAAATGAAGTCAGTAGGGCTGCTGAAGAAATGTTAGGAAGGAAGAAAAGATCAACTAAGAATCAGTGGATAACTCAGGAGATACTAGACCTGATTGATGAACGACGAAAATACAAGAATGCTAGAAATGAAGAGGGCAGAAAAGAATACAGGCGATTAAAGAATCAAGTGGACAGAAAGTGCAAGATAGCTAAGGAAGAATGGGTGAAGGAGAAGTGCAAGGATGTCGAAGGCTGTATGGTCCTGGGAAAGGTAGATGCTGCATACAGGAAAATCAAGGAAACCTTTGGAGAAAGGAAATCTAGGTGTATGAATATTAAGAGCTCAGATGGAAAACCACTTCTAGGGAAAGAAGACAAAGCAGAAAGATGGCAGGAGCATATCCAACAGTTGTATCAAGGTAAAGATGTAGATAATTTGGTTCTGGAACATGAAGAGGCTGTTGATGCTGATGAAATGGGAGACCCAATTTTGAGGTCAGAGTTTGACAGAGCTGTGAGTGACCTAAATTGGAACAAGGCACCTGGAATTGATGACATTCCCTCTGAATTACTGACTGCCTTAGGAGAAACCAGCATGGCAAGGTTATTTCATTTAGTGTGCAAGATGTATGAGACAGGAGAAGTCCCATCCGATTTTCAGAAGAATGTTGTTATACCTATTCCCAAGAAAGCCGGTGCTGACAGGTGTGAAAACTACCGCACCATTAGTTTAGTACGGTATCTCATGCCTGCAAAATTTTAACACGTATTATTTACAGAAGAATGGAAAAACAAGTAGAAGCTGAGTTGGGAGAAGATCAATTTGGCTTCAGAAGAAATGTAGGCACACGTGAAGCAATACTGACTTTACGTCTGATCTTAGAGGATCGAATCAAGAAGGACAAGCCCACGTACATGGCATTCGTAGATCTAGAAAAGGCATTCGATAATGTTGATTGGACCAAGCTATTTATGATTTTGAAGATGATGGGGATCAGATACCGAGAACGAAGAATTATCTACAATCTGTATAAAAATCAGTCTGCAGTGATAAGAATCGAAGGCTTTGAAAAAGAAGCAGCAATCCAGAAAGGAGTGAGGCAAGGCTGCAGTTTGTCCCCTCTCCTTTTCAATGTTTACATAGAACAGGCAATAAGGGAAATCAAAGAGAAATTTGGAAAGGGAATCACAGTCCAAGGAGAAGAAATCAAAACCTTGAGATTTGCCGATGATATTGTTATTTTATCTGAGACTGCAGAAGATCTCGAGAAGTTGCTGAATGGTATGGATGAAGTCTTGGGTAAGGAGTACAAGATGAAAATAAATAAGTCCAAAACAAAAGTAATGGAGTGCAGTCGAACGAAGGCAGGTGATGCGGGAAATATTAGATTAGGAAATGAAGTCTTAAAGGAAGTAGATGAATATTGTTACTTGGGTAGTAAAATAACTAACGATGGCAGAAGTAAGGAGGACATAAAATGCAGACTAGCACAAGCAAGGAAGAGCTTTCTTAAGAAAAGAAATTTGCTCACTTCAAACATTGATATCGGAATTAGAAAGATGTTTTTGAAGACGTTCGTGTGGAGCGTGGCATTGTATGGAAGTGAAACATGGACAATAACTGGCTCAGAAAGAAAGAGAATAGAAGCTTTTGAAATGTGGTGTTACAGAAGAATGCTGAAGGTGAGATGGATAGATCGAATCACGAATGAAGAGATACTGAATCGAATTGGTGAGAGGAGATCAATTTGGCTAAATTTGACGAGAGACACCCAGGACTTGTTCAGTTGGTTTTTGAAGGAAGTGTAGGGGGTAAGAACGATAGGGGTAGGCCAAGGTATGAATATGACAAGCAGATTAGAGCAGACGTAGGATGCAATAGTTACGTAGAAATGAAAAAGTTAGCACAGGATAGGGTGGTATGGAGAGCTGCATCAAACCAGTCTATGGACTGATGACTCAAACAACAACAACAACAACAACAAGGGGGTGAAAAAGGGGGTGAAATTTTAAAATGAGTGTATCTGTATCTCAAAACTTTAAAAGTTTACAGATGTAAAAATTGGTATTTAGAATCTTCTTTAAAAATAAGGAAACACGTATTTTTTTGTTTTCAGAAAATACCAATAGGAGGGTGAAAAAGGGTGAAAAATGGGGGGAAATGGGTTGAATGCCTTTAATCAGGATACCAGTACTTATATCTCAGAAACTGAAGATATTACAGACCTGAAAATTGGTGCTTTTGATCTCTTTTAAAAATAAAGAAACACGTATTTTTTTGTTTTCGGAAAATCGCAGTAGGAGGGGTGAAAAGGGGTGAAGAAAGGGTTGAATGCCTTTAATGAGGCTACTTATGTTTCAGAAACTGAAGATATTACAGACCTGAAAATTGGCGTTTGGGATCTCCTTTAAAAATAAAGAAACACGTATTTTTTTGTTTCTGGAAAATCCAATTAGCGGGGGGGGGGGGTGAAAAGGGGGTAATATTTTAAAATGAGTGTATCTATATCTCAAAACTTTTAAAGGTTATAGATGTGAAATTTGATATTTAGAATCTCCTTTAAAAACAAAGAAACAAGTATATTTGTTTTCGGAAAATCCCAATAGGAAGGAAGGGTGGAAAAGGTCGAAGAATGGGTCGAATGCGTTTAATGAGTCTACTTATATTTCAGAACCTGAAGATATTACAGACCTGAAAATTGGTATTCGGGATCTCCTTTAAAAATAAAGAAAGGCGTATTTTTTGTTTTTGTTTTTGGAAACTCCAATTAATTGGGGGGGGGTGAAAAGGGGGTGATTTTTTAAAATGAGTGTATCTATATCTCAAAACTGTTAAAGTTTATAGATGTAAAAATTGGTATTTAGAATCTCCTTTAAAAATAAAGGAACACGTATTCTTTGGTTTTCGGAAAATCCCAATAGGAAGGGTGTAAAAGGGTGAATAATTGGTTGAATGCCTTTAATGAGGCTACTTATATTTCAGAACCTGAAGATATTACAGACCTGAAAATTGGTATTTGGGGTCTGCTTTAAAAGTAAAGAAACACGTATTTTTTCGTTTTTGGAAAATCCACTATTGGTGGGTGAAAAGGGGGCGTGAATTTTACAAAATGAGTGTGTCTACATCTTAAAACTTTAAATTTACAGATGTAAAAATTGGTAGTTAGAATCTCCTTTAAAAATAAAGGAACACGTATTCTTTTGTTTTCGGAAAATCCCAATAGGAGGGGTGTAAAAGGGTGAAAAATGGGCTGAATGCCTTTAATGAGGATACATATATCTCAGAAACGGAAGATATTACAGAACTGAAACTTTGTATATGGGATCTTCTTTAAAAACAAAGAAACACGTATATTTAAGTTTCTGGAAAATCCAATTAGTGGCGGTTAAACAGAAATGACAAATTGGGGTGAATTTTTTGAAAGACTATATCTCCACAATATCTTGGAAACGTAAAATGTTACAGTCGTAAAAAGAGGGTGTTTGGAATCTCATGTAAATGTAAAGAAACATAGGTGATTTGTTTTTGGAAACTCCTTTTAAGGGGAACTCAAAAGGGGTGAAATTTTAAAATGAGAATTTTTACAGTATGTCTAAAAAACGCAACATGTTACAGAAGTGAAAAATGGATATTTTATCTCTATTAAACATAAAGAAACGTGTATTTTTAGTTTTCGGAAATACCACTTGGCTGGAGGGGGGGGGGGTGTAAAGGTTTCTAAAAATGGTGTTGAATTCTTTTAATTAGGCTACTGATATCTCAAAAATGAAGATGTTACGGACGTGAAATTTGATATTTGCAATCTGCTTTAAAAGTAAAGAAACACGTATTCTTGGAAAATCCATTATGGGGGGGGGGTGAAAGAATTGAAAAAATAATTGACTTAATTGTATGAGAATACATACATCTAATAAAAACAAAAGTTGTTACAGATATGAAAATTCGTATTTGGATCTCCTTTAAAAACAAAGAAAAACGCGTTTGGTGGGGGGGAACCATCTTGGGGGGCGGGAGTGTAAAGGAGTTGAACTCCTTTCATGAGGACACATAAATCAAAAATTGAAGAAGTTAGAGACGTGATAATTGGTATTTAGAAGATCCTTTACGATTAAAGAAACAAGTATTGTTTTTGCGGAAAAAATCACTTAGAGGGGGGGGGGAGTAGTGTGAAATGAAGTGAAAAGGAAAATTATTTTTATAGGGATACTTATATCTCAAAACTGAAGGTAATAGACGTGAACATTGGTGTTTGGAATCTCCTTTAAACATAAAGAAACACGCCTTCTTTTAATTATTTTTTTGGGTGGGGGGTGGCGGTAAATAAACTTAACGGCGGTGGGGTGTAGAAGGAGGTGAGACCAATTGAGTTTACTGTACTTAATGTACTTATAAGGATCCTCCGTTGCTCAGGCGGCAGCACGCCGGCCTCTCACAGCTGGGTTCGGTGGTTCAAATCCCGGTCACTCCATGTGACATTCGTGCTGGACAAAATGGAGGCGGGACAGGTTTTTCTCCGGATACTCCGGTTTTCCCTGTCATCATTCATCCCAGCAACATATAATAGTAATAATAATAATAATAATAATAATAATAATAATAATAATAATGTTCCGGACCGTCGTCAAATGTGCGGACCGCGCTGGAAACGGCTCCTGGACGGGTAATGACTAAGAATGCAGTCCGGCCGCGGGTTCAGTGCCGCCAAGGCACCCAATATGACACCACGCCGGATCTCCTGAAGGATTTTATCGATATTAAAAATGATTATAGGAAAAGATGGCAAAGATTTACGGACCCAACTGACCGGGAGGAATACTGAGCCTAGCCCGGAAATACGAAATCGATTGCTGGAAAGGAAGATTGAAAAATGGGAGGAAACGTGCTGTAAAATAATAGAAAACCAGTCAGATCGGGAATTTTGGTGGATTCTCGCAGAAAACGAGTCACATCGCTAATTTCGGCGGATTATATATTTAAAGCATTAAGCATTCAATTATAAATTTCAGTATAATACCGTAGCGAAGCACGGGTATCTTGCTAGTTAACAAATATAAATGATAAATCTTGTATATTATTTTTATTCACAGTTAACTTAGAACAAGCAAACAAGAAAAGTGGACACATGTGCTTGGACCAGCAATCACTGAGCTACTGGACTCAAAGAACAATGTTTGTGAAACGGATCCTCGTTTCCGGCAAACTCTTCGTCACGTGACTTGCCTCCCTGTTTCTGCGAGATGTAACGT
Organism: Anabrus simplex; assembly: GCF_040414725.1. Classification (NCBI taxonomy): domain Eukaryota; kingdom Metazoa; phylum Arthropoda; class Insecta; order Orthoptera; family Tettigoniidae; genus Anabrus; species Anabrus simplex. Next base: position 1,797,695,389 of record NC_090265.1, on the reverse strand, counting down.
ATTTGTATTGAACCCATAATACTACCATGATAAATATTGCAGCTACAAATAACTATTGGTGCAGCTATATTCTTTATTGCGAGATTATCTCACCCTTCATGGCGTGAGAAGACCGTGGGACTGTACTCACCTTGGCAAGCGATCCATCCGCTCGTAAAATGTCGCGATACCTCGGCTGATTTCAAGTATTCAATAATTAGGATTGCACCACAAGACTTCATGACTGGGGTAACGTCATCTCAGACCTTATAAATAGACCTCCCGTGGAAATTCACACACTCTCTTTGAAAGTTCCGGCGGAGGAACCCGTGCCGCGTGTCTCCGAGAAGAAGTTCGGTCATTGTTTCCTCAGAATAACTTGTGATATGTATTCATGTAGGTGGTTCAAGTTAAAATATTTATTGGGATTGATATTAAATTCCTGAACTTCTGCCGACGAAAACCGTGAAGGCATAAATATTTTTCATTAAAGTACGTAGCTGGCTTTCATTTTACTATTGTATGTTGGAAATAAATGAAGGGAGCTTGGAGACTAGTCAGAGATAAGTTCGAAGTCTGATATCTTTTGAACACCTGGCCGAATAGAGTGGAGGAGAAAGGGTAGTTCCCGCAAACTGTTTGCTGCTGTCCAGCAGACAAAGTACGTTCGCCTGATAACTAGCGAGAATAGTACGTCATTTGTGTTTTAAAATTAATAGCGAGTGTAAAATCTGTGTAATTGTAAATAATGTATAAGAAGACGATGTATTCTCCAGTCATATGTGGCTGAATCTGAGACAAGCTGGCTAACATGTAGCCAGGACTCCAGGATGACTTCATTAACAGGTCTGTCTACTTTATATTAATGTTGTAGTTAGACTGCAATTTGCTTGTCCACTAAATTTATCACTGTGTGTGTCGAATAACTTATTCAAAATGCTCAGGTGGAGTGTCTATTATTCTTGTCGGCGTGAGAAATTCTTAAATGCGTTTAAAATTACGTTAAGAAACGATCAAATGCGAACTTTAAATATTGTGCTAAAAATCTGTGAAATATTGTTCAAGCTGATAAAAGTTATAAATATGATACCGATAATATAGTCGTGGTGAACATGATAAATTCAAATATCATATGAGTTCAGATAATAATAATAATAATAATAATAATAATAATAATAATAATAATAATAATATTTACATCAGGATAAATTTTTCTATGTTAAAACATGTATTTAACAGTAATGTCGAGTGAGATTTACGATTTTACCGAAATCCAGTGAAGTCTGATAAAGTTAACATTTATTTTTGGGAAGCTTAAATTTTTGTGCCAGCGTGTATTTGTGATACAGAAAATCACGGTGCGTTATTTTTGTTCTGGGGGTTGGAAAGATGTAATGAAGTAAATTAAAAGATTCTTATAACATTGTTTATCATGGGATTATTGTACTTGAAAAGTTTTGGACAGGAAAAAATGGATTGTGTTGGAAATAAAATGTTATGAGAATAGTTAGGAAGACGTTGAAGGCAGAGGAAGCCTGTACTTTATGAGTTATGAACGCGTAGGCGAGATGGTCGGCTATGGTTGTCAATGGAGAAGAATTTTTGAGACAAGCTGTATGTTAAAATGTGATATTTCTGAGACAGGCTGTATAAGTTAACGATGGCCTGTTAGCAATCCGGAACAGCTGACTGATTTAATAGTGGTCAGAATCGAAGTGAGTGCGTTGTAACGCCTATTATGATTTCAAGTCGAGAATCTCCCATGATAACCAATTTCTGTAGAAGATTGTAGTTCTTGGCAGTTAAGTCCAACTGACGATTCTATGTAAAAAACAGCGCAGTGCATTTTATGATAGTTGACCTCACGAACAAACACGGTCGAGGTGTTATTTGATTATTGTAACAAAATTCCATTCGGGATATTTCTACGAGACAAAATTATCATTTAATTGGAAGCATTGTGGGATAGAATATTGGACGTTATTAGAGTGATAGTCTGGTTTATGTAGATCGATGAAAAGTTGCTTCACTGGATAGTTCATGGATAGAAAGGTTTGGAACGCTGAGAGGGTAGGCCATTCGGAAATCTCATGCTTGAATTACACGGTTGATTTCGTGATGGTGGTGATTATTCTTTTGGTAATATTTATGTAAAGTTAGACGAGTGTTGAATTTATACTTTATTTTCCGAACTTCACTGCGTGTGTTGAGATTGTATTTGAGTCATGGATTAAAGTAGCCGCATGTTGTTAATTTCAATTTCACGTTTTCGTTCGAAGGAAGGGACGTAGTTATATTTCTAGACTTGAGTTCATTCTGTGGCAAGTTTCACTTAATTGTGATAGAGTTTCAACAAGGTTTAAAGTTGAATATCAGCGATTGTGTTTGAAGTTTCGACTTCGCCTGAATTTGTAGATGACGTGTAAATATCCCATTTTCCGCTCAACGATAGGTTTAGGATGTTGCGCGTATCATATGAATATATGGATGAGTAGACATCCCAATTCCCTCTCAACGATAGATTTAGGATGCTGAGTGTGTTATAAAATTGTTTGTTAGGATGTTTAGACACTGCGTAGGCTCGACGACAGGATTAGAGTGTCGTTTGTATATAGTCAAGTCTTAGGTTAGTTGTTTTGCGAATTGACTTGAATGATGTTAGTGTCTGCAGTAGTGAATGCAAATGCGAAGAGTGTTAGCAAAGTATTATTGAGGCTGTTTCAGCATAATCGTTACTAGCCAGAAGGTATTTCCATAATAGCATGGAACCAATAGTGGCATAAATGTGAGGATTGTCCGACGTGGATACTTAGCTAATGGAGATTGCTTATTACTGTTTAGTCACGCACATTCGGGTTCCATGAACTTAAGTTTCTTAATTTACTTTCTTGACTTTTGATTTATTGTTCGGATGACCGGTATCTTGTGATAGTGCCGTGTATGGACACTTAGCTGATTTATGTAAGACTTGCGTTACGAATGCGGTTTCGATTCGTCAGCTGTTAATGCATTTTATTTTCAATTTTCGTTCTTTCACTTTATATTAGGTGAGACATTGGTCTACTAATTACCTGTAGTTTGGTTTAATGAGACAAGCATAGGTAGACAGATTTGTAATGGTAGTCGTAGTTAATAGAAAAAGGAAAGATTTACTTTGATTTAGTCTGTCATGTGGACTTGTATATTTATTAAACTTAACATATCCGTTTATAACCTGAAAGATGGTTTTATAAGAATATTTTCAAGTGACTTATCACTTTTATTTAACCTCAGTGTTTGGCATTTCTTCTAAATGCATAATGAATAAGTGTTTCCTGCATTTCGCAGTTTTGTTCCTTCAGAACGACTATTCTATCACTACTGATCTGCATTTAGAGCAGTCGCCCAGGTGGCAGATTCCCTATCTGTTGTTTTCCTAGCATTTTCTTAAATGATTTCAAAGAAATTGGAAATTTATTGAACATCTCCCTTGGTAAGTTATTCCAATCCCTAACTCCCCTTCCTATAAACGAATATTTGCCCCAATTTGTCCTCTTGGATTCCAACTTTATCTTCATATTGTGATCTTTCCTACTTTTAAATACACCATCCAAACTTATTCGTCTACTGATGTTCCCACGCCATCTCTTCACTGACAGCTCGGAACATACCACTTAGTCGAGCAGCTCGTCTCCTTTCTCCCAAGTCTTCCCAGCCCAAACTTTGCAACATTTTTGTAACGCTACTCTTTTGTCGGAAATCGCCCAGAACAAATCGAGCTGCTTTCCTTTGGATTTTTTCAGTTCCTGAATCAAGTAATCCTGGTAAGGGTCCCATACACTGGAACCATACTCAAGTTGAAGTCTCACCAGAGACAATATGCTCTCTCCTTTACATCCTTACTACAACCCCTAAACACCCTCGTAACCATGTGTAGAGATCTGTACCCTTTATTTACAATCCCATTTATGTGATTACCCCAATGAAGATCTTTCCTTACATTAATACCTAGATACTTACAATGATCCCCAAAGGGAGATTTCACCCCATCAGCGCAGTAATTAAAACTGAGAGGACTTTTCCTATTTGTGAAACTCACAACGTGACTTTTATCCCCGTTTATCAACATACCATTGCCTACTGTCCATCTCAATATTATCGAGGTCATTTTGCAGTTGCTCACAATCTTGTAACTTATTTATTACTCTGTACATTATCTGCGAAAAGCCTTACCTCTGATTCCACTTCTTTACACACATCATACGACGTAACGTAAGATCCTCTTGGATCACGTTGTTGTTGCTTCCTTCTGAACAGCTGTTTGGGTGATGCATGTTTCAGCAACGGGATTATTCCGTAACTTAAGGGTGTCACGAGATGACAATACATGGTGGAATTTTATTTTAATTGTGACTATTGCTGTTAACTTGTAGTGAACACCTTGCTTTCTAGTGATATTTCGCAACCTATCCAAATCAACTGATAGTCAATTTGGTTCATTTAAAGATCCATTCGGCGGGTGTTCCAATATCCGATAGTGTATCCGACTGATGGATAACCTTAATTAAATGTAAATCTGGAATTCTACTTGAAGGTCAGATTTTCCACGGATCGTCTGGATTAATTCTCAGTTATGGTGCCCTATTTTCAGGTTTTATTTTCGTTTTCTAGTTTTGCTGTTCACGAATTTCATGATATTTTTACTTTCCTCTGAAACAATCTTAAACAATAAGAAGAAGACAACATTCACGCATTGCAATGTGACTGCGTTTAAATATTATAAATAAATAAATGATTTGATGGATGATTTTTATAAACATATTTTTGCATTGATAATTGAATAAAATTTAAGGAAGCACATTTTGCTCCACATTTAAGGAAGTTAGGCTCTCTTCTGAACCCCATCGTTTGGTCAATATAGTGACAGAAATATACTCGCTACGACCCCAAGATCTAAGAGTTCGATAATGGTCTATTGCAGCAGCTGTGGCAGAAGACCAACGATGGAACGGTTAGTTCAAGGGTTCAGTGTATACATGTGGGAATAACAAGGAATACTCAAATTATATTGCTAATAATGAGCAAATGCATCATATGTTAGGCTTGTTAAATTTCTTCCAAATTTTGAAAGCTGAGCAACGTTAATTTTGTGCAGATGTGGAGAGTGCGTTGCTAAAAGCAAACCTCGCACAGATTGCACACTCTGACACTCAAACATGGTGAGATAGACTGTAGCCCGATAGATTAATGCGAGCGGGCATTATCTTATTCATTACTACAGGGGTGCTACGGTGCTCGAGCAACACCCAATATTTTCATGGGAAGAAGAAATAGTAACATAAGAAAGGAAAGAAATAAAGAAAGAAGCAAAGAAAGCAAAAAAGGACAAATCTTAATAGTTCATCGTAGTTTCAACCCTAGCAATACAAAAGTCCCTGCGTTACCAACAGTGTTTACTCTACTCTCAATCACAAGTAACCTATGTGGATATTTTATTAATTAGATCTGATTCGCCGAAAACTTCATAAAGGGTACTTGATCCCAGAGGTAAAGCTTTAACTATAGGCCTACCCGTTTTTACATGTACATCAGAACGTGCTTTATCCGCCCTGATAAGGTTAAAAACTTGCCTGCGCACTACCATGATGCAAGGAAAATTGAATGACAACGAAATCATTATTCATTCCATAATCAAGAAACAAAATATATTGATCGTCGAAACTGTGGCGAGTATCCTTCATCAAACGATCAACTGTTCTTAGGAACACTCTTTATGCGTGAGAATTACGAATTACGCAAAAGTTTTAAATTTTGTACCGAAGAATTGATACTTTCTCTATTATTATTGTTCCGGGGTATCTGTGGAACGCAGAGGTGAAAGAAGGTGGCGGGGTGAATGGGTCTAACTACGATGTCAAGAATAAAATTTAAAACTTGAACTGAAGGTTATATTTTCAGAACTTTAAACTCAACAATTTTTTTCATGACAATATTACAGGTACAAGTAGCAATCATAAAACAAGTCCAGGAAAGGCAAGATTAGTGGTTTTAACAGATCCTGGACTTCAAGCCCTCGCTTTATTTTTCCTGAGCTCCTGGCTCAAATTTACAAAAGAGCACAAATTTACACAAGGGCAGAAATCCCCTAATTCAGAGAGCGCATGCTCCCAAACTTACAACATCTAGCCTTCAGGAGGCATTCATTAACCTTTCAAAAACTTTGAAAAAGATCAAACAGGCTCTCAGTTTTCCAAGCCTACTCAAGGCAACATCAACTTACAATTTCTGGCCTCTCATGGCACAACTTACAATTGGAAAATGATTATACAGGGGTACTTAATACCCAACTTACTGGGCATTCATGGAAAAAGAACAACGGTTAAATAAATGGCCGGAACACGAAATGAATGGAAGCGAATACTTGCACTCCTAGATGTGAACACTTAAAACCTAAAGGGCACTAGGCCGATAAAACAGGGGCTATTCCCAAACAACTGAGGTGACTCGTATAGAAATTACATTACCACGTTACAGAATGAAAAACAGTTATGAAACGTAGTCACCTCAAACCAAGATGAAGGGGAGCTCGAGAGGGTACATCACTCTCTATCCCCGGTTTACAGTTAAAGATTTATGAAGTTTTTACATTTGCCGACAGAAAGTTACATTTTTAGAAAAGAAGGTTGCATAGTTAACGATTCGGACCTTTCCCTCGGGTTAACCTGCGGAGTTAGCAAGAAAGAAAGATGTAATGATGTGGTCATACCTTGTAGCAGTTCTAGTTGCACCGAGTTCGATAGCTGCAGTCGCTTAAGTGCGGCCAGTATCCAGTATTCGGGAGATAGTAGGTTCGAACCCCACTGTCGGCAGCCCTGAAGATGGTTTTCCGTGATTTCCCATTTTCACACCAGGCAAATGCTGGGGCTGTACCTTAATTAAGGTCACGGCCGCTTCCTTCCCACTCCTAGCCCGTCCCTGTCCCATCGTCGCCATAAGACCTATCTGTGTCGGTGCGACGTAAAGCAACTTGCAAAAAAAAGTTCTAGTTGCCGACGAAAAGGCCGCCCGCCTCCTGCTTAACACACACACTCAGATAGATGCCGATCACATTGGCCAAAAAACGTGAAAAGCCGCAGTTTATAAACCCTCAGGGAAGGTTCGAGATCATTAAAGAATAAACCAGCTACACCCTCTCAATTTAATTGGTCCAATTCAAAGTTACACTTCAGGATCGAACAAGAAGCCAGTGATTGGTAGAAAATTAATTACAGAAATTAGGGATTGGTTGAATTCAAAACTGGCGGAAAGAAAAAGTAAATATTGCAAAGCCAAAAATAAATGAACATCAATTAGTTAAAAAAAACTAGTAATACAAAACTTCTTTAAATTATAGGTTCTTTCACCTCGCACCAGGGTGCATGATCATAGTTTTTAGTGGTGTCATCTGTGGAAGAAAGTCCAAATTTCTTGATGAATGTCAAACAAAACAAGTAGAAATTCACCCAGGTTAGGAAACTGCATCATAACAAAATTACATCATATTTCTGTGGTGACATCTTCAGAATAGAGTTCTAAGTTGGTGTAGTTTCAGTTTCACTGTTTTGCCACTAGAGGAGTTCATTTAGGCACTGAATTTAAATGCGCGCCGTTGGTGTGTACCTCCCGGTACAATTATTAGTACAGAGTAACCCAAAAGTCCGACGCAATACTTCACGGAATATTGGAGGCACAGAGGTAATAACTGACACACGTGATTGACATGACATGGGGCGTTATTGACACCAAAATAAGGTCAATAAAGCCTTTCCTGGTAACGTCAAGATGCCGGCCCTCTCTACTACTAAAATGCTTTCATTCCTCCCCTGAAGGGGGTGGCGGCCCTCTTAGTCGGTGACGCCGTCTCTCTGGCCGGGAGATACGTTACGGCGAAGGAGATGCTCGAAGAAGGTGAGGGGGTTGGCGGACGTGGCCTATACTAGGAACTGTCCAGGCATTCGCCCAAGTGCAGGACAGCCGGCGGTTGGTGCCAGACATGAGGCCCAGCACTGTCCCGTCTCCCGAATGCAGAGGGATAGAGCCACACTAGAGCCGTGGCCACCCCTCCTCTATTAGGTTGGTGGGTCAGAGTGCAGAGCTGTTGGACCACGGACCAGCCGTGGCCACTTAAGGACCGAGACCCATTCTTCATCTACCAACCTTCCCTTTATCACGACAGCTCCTTTTATACCGTATACGGGTCTCATGCGACATCACTGACGTGTTGCTGTCCAGAGCCATCTGTTGGCCTGTTTGTACATTAGTTGTTGGTGTCAATAAAATCCCATGTCATGTCAGGCACGTGTCGTCTGGACATCTGTTGGTCATTTTGTGTTCTTTATGTTGGTGTCAATAAAACCCCATGTCATGTCAGGCACGTGTGTCAATTATTCCCTCTCTACCTGCAATATTCCGTGAAGTGTTGCCCCGTCAAATGTCAATGGACTTTTGGGTCTCACTGTACTAATAATAACCGCCAAGCTTGCAGCGATTAACTTTTTTTAAAACTCAGTTTGGTATCATTCTGGGAGAAAAAATATTTGATGATGATGATCCTCATTGTTTAAAGGGGCCTAACATCTAGGTCATCGGCCCCTAATGGTACGAAATGAGACGAAATGTAATGACAAATCAAAAGTACAAAATCCTCTACTGACCAGAAATCAAAACGCGAGGACGAGGAATGAATGGATGGATGGATATGAATTTAAAACTATCAGTGCATTGACCCGCAATGCCTCACTTTCACAGAAACTGACGTAAAACAATAGTATTGCTGACCAAGGGCCTGCTTCTATAGCACAATACTGAATCGATGATGCATGCAGTCTAAAGGGGTCCTAAATCGAAGTCATCGGCCTCTCATAATGGTACTCACCGCTAGGAAAGTAGAAGCATGGTATTTGTCATATTGCGGTACTAATCAAAAGTAGCGTAGACTGGCGGTTTTCCACATATTATGGTACAACTCACAGGTAATGAAATTCGCACATCTAATGCATACATATGGTGTTCCTCACACAGCCTAGTGGGTACTAGTCACAGGTACTGTAAAAGCCGACAACGTAATCTGTTGCTACTAATCACAAACCTATTTTGTTCTAGGTTAAGTAGGCTAGCTAGGTGTACCTTATTTCGAATTTAGGTTTAGGAAATACTTTAGGTAATAATATTAACTTTAAAAATATTTGTAAATATCTGTAGGTTCGTTGGTATAATACTTACAAAGGCAGAGTATCATAAGGAATAGTACCGTAACTTACGCCGCAAATTCTCCGGTATTTCGTATAGATATCCGTTCAAACTACATTAACAAACACGATACGCCTGTAAACTTCCATTTAAAAAGAGCAAAAGTAGTTAAAGAGATTACACGGTAATAGTTAACAGTCGTTGTATTGTTATTGGTTATTGTCGCTCTTCATTTTCAAATATTGTATTGTTCGCTACAGTCGTGAACAAAGCGTGTAGTAAATCATCTGATCTTGTAGTTCTGAGCAAAAGCGGCCGATGGTGTTCCACGCGTGGTGGTACTAATAAGGTTCTATTTCGGTCATCCCAGGTCGCCCCTTTCAGTCGCCTCTTACGACAGCGTCTGCGTCCCCCACCTACAGTGGGTAGAGAGAGAGAAAAGAACAAGGGTACCGTCACTAAGAAAGACAAGAGCCACGAAGAGCGTGAAAATGAAAGACTCGGTACGCCTCGAACGAGAAGGAGAACAGAGTTCACCAAGGGAGGTCAGACAGATAGAGCCTGGCATAAATAAGTGGAACCAATACCAGGACTCAGCTAAGAGCCCCGTGGTCGCCAACCCACGCTCCCAAGTTGAGAGCCCCTGGAGCCCTTTTAGTCGCCCCTTACGACAGGAAGGGGATACCGTGGGTGTATTCTTCGTCTGCGTCCCCCACCCACAGGGGGCAAAAAAGACATGATTTTGCCTTAAGCTATTTAGAGACAATTTGTATTTCGTTACCTTCCATTCTTGTAAAATAAAATAAATTTAAAATCTCTTACTTTTTCATAACTAAAACACACCTTCTGCATTTCTGTGGACCTTATGACGATTGCATGTAGATTTATGTAGACTTCTGTACTCATTCATTACTGTTGAAAAAGCGTCTAATAGTTTATGTTTTTCATCAGGTACTGCCCATTCAAAAAGACCCAGTCCGCCTCTGTGGTGTAGTGGTTAGTGTGATTAGCTGCCGGACGCCCGGGTTCGATTCCCGGCTCTGCCACGAAATTTCAAAAGTAGTACGAAGGCTGAACGGGGTCCACTCGGCCTCGGGAGGTCAACTGGGCATACGGCGTGGGGGGGGGGGAGGGTCGATTCCCACCTCAGCTAGTCCGAAGTGGTTTCCCGTGGTTTCCCACTTCACCTCCAGGCAAATTCCAGGATGGTACCTAATTTAAAGCCACGACCGTTCCCTTCTCTCTTCCAATCTTCCCATCCCGCCCACAAGGCACATATTCAGTACTGGTCCTCCTCCACAGTTGTATCCCCATCCCAAAGCCTCACCCATTAGGATCTAAAAATTTCACTTTCAGTTTCCCCACATACCCACTCCATGGTCTCATTTAAATCCCCAATCACCCTCCAGTCAGTATCCCTCCTACACAGTATTCCACTGATAACAATCTCCGCTTTCTTAAACTTCACCATTGCTGCATTTACCAGATCCCACACATCTCCAACTATGTTGGTACTTATATCAGCTTGCCTTACGTTGTTAGTACCAACGTGAAACATTACCACCTTCTCCTTCCCCTCCTCCCTCTCTTCTACTTTCCTCAACATCTGCCTCAACCTAATTCCTGGATAACATTCTACCCTGGTTCCCTTTCCTCCACACACTTTCCCCACATGTCTAACGATGGAATCCCCCATGACCAGAGCCTCAACCCTACCCACCTCATTTGATTCCCTCCCATCCTGGTCAGCCCTATCTTTCCTGATAGCTGCAGAAGCTACTTCCTCCTCACTTTTCTCCTTCGCATGACCCTGTTCCACCTGTCTTTTCCTATCCTCTACTCTACATTTTCCTTTCCTACCTTTTCCCTTCCTCCTACTTCCATGCATCTCAGCAACAGTTCCCTGTCCCTCATCTTCCCTCTGTTGTTCTACCTGGAGTGACTCGTACCTATTTCGCACAGACACCTGTCCTGAATTCTGATCCTGAATAGAGCCCTTAGCCTGCAATCTCCTTCCCCTTAGAACATTAGACCACCTGTCTTCTACAACTCCCCGCTTTCCTTCCTCTCCCTCTTACACCTACTGTAACCTGTACATTGTTTGAGGGAGTCCTATCTTCCTTCCTGTCTTCTGTGAGAATCCCAATTATCTCCCTCAAACTCTCCAACTCCTCCCTCATGCCCCTCAATGCCTCGCCACACCCACAGTAAGTACACTCGCGCTCCTTAGCCATTCTTTACGAAAGAAAACAAAATAAAATGAAAAATGAAATAACTTATGTGAACGGAGGAACGACGATGGGAGTCTATTGCGCATGTCTCGCGACGCCTAGCGTCTCTCTTCTAGCTACCGTGGTGTGATGTACCTTCCGTTCCTTGTCTTGTTACACGATCAAGTAAGGTACCTCCGTGGTTAATACTGTGACTTGAAATAATTCTGGACCTGCACACCGGGCCAAATGTGAACACGGACCCCTCCATTTTTCGGAGGTTCTTTTTGTCCCTTTTTGCCTGGTATCGAGATTTGGTACTTATTTACACGGATGGTTCGAGGGCAGAAACGAAAATAGCCTGTGCGTTCGTTGTTAATAATAAGAGGTTTCTTTTTCTTTTTCTGGAAAACTGTAGCGAGTACTTAGCAGAGTTTTATGCTATCCTTGAAGCTTTGCGGTACGTGCTGTTCAATGGATGTCGTCATTTTCTGTTGCATACGGACTCCTTGAGCTCTATTGGTGCACATTTCCCGCGGCACCCTTTCGTGCAGCGATCCAGGACCTGTTGGTCGGGTGTTGAAGTGCTAAGCCAAGCTACGTGGGTATAGCGGGACAGCGCCGCCATTGCCCCTGTTGTCTTACAAGGTTCCAAGCAGTGATATTCGTTCTCAGCCGAAACATTTGTGCGCCGATCCTGCGTCTTGGGCGGGTCGCGAAGAAATCCAGACTAGCTCGTTTATGTTTAATTTCCAATCAAACTTTGTCTTGTTGTCTTTGATTCGGAGAGATTGCAAATGATGTTATGCTTGACGGCTATTTCTTTTATCGATAACGCCGATGGACGTTTCCACCGTATCAACTAACCTTTCTTGTAAAAAAAAAAAGTTCCGCAAATCTTAAACTAAAGATGACTATGTGACTATAATGCTTACACTAACATATGAATATAAATACCAATAACGTTTCATCACATTCATTTATTAAAATATCTAGCAAATTAAAGGAAAGAATGAAATATTCTTGAAAATATTTACTATCTTCATTTAAAATGATTAATTATCTTGCATCATTTCATCAAAGATCTTTAAGTATGTTAAAATATTAATCATTATGTACAGTAGAATATAGACAATTGGAACCATTTTGAAAAATTCTACCCATGTAAATTTAAAACACATCGTTGTTTCATTTTTCATCTGTGTAAAAGATAATATTCCTGCTTTAGTTCAAGTTATAAAAATATTTACAGATCTTCCTAGGAAATGATTCATTTCAGCATCAATCACTTGCCTTCCTAAATTTTATATGTTCTTTTAATTATTTAGTTATAGGTATTCAGGTCTTAAATATTTAAGTATTCAAATATTTATAATATCTAGGATGAGGATAAATTTATTTCTTAGGAACTGGTTTTCATGGATACATCAAGAAAAAGATAAGTATTAAGTCAGTTACATCATGTGCTTTCTTCTTAATTCATATCTAGTATCATAATATATAGCTCAACTGCATATCATTCCTCTCATAAATCTTACAAGTTAGATTAACTGTACGTGTCTCACGAAATCTGTCATCAGGTAATTAATAAAATCCCAACACCTCACACACTGTTACATGTATTGAATATTATTTATGAAGACTCTAACAATCACTACCTTCTGCAATTATATGTGAAAAACTTGCCATACTTAAGCACGTGGTAAAAATACGAGCCATGTACTTGTTTATCTGGTAGAGATCTGGATTAACTTTTTATTAATCTTCTACTCAACTTTCCTTACAGTGAGTTATCTTGATGATTTACATGTGCCTAAACTCTATTTATAACCTGCATAATATATATTTACAGTATGTTGGATATGGGATATCTAGGGACTATCATTCATCATGGAATCAAATACAGCACTAAACCTGAATTGCGTCAACATTCTTATTTTTATCTTCACAAGAAATCCTTTTCTTTACCGACGAAACAATAAATATCACTTTCATTACTCTTTTTCATACTCATTCAATATCCATATACCTTTTCTTTCATATCTCATTGTCATATTTCTCCTTTTAATTGCAAATAACCTTCATGTACACGTTGACTTGACGCATAGATTTCTGTAACCATCATCAATCTACTTGATTATTTTCCATTTCTTCTTAATCCATTTCTGTTTCACTCCACATTATTCCAATATCCTCATATAATCCAACTAAGATCTGTATATAGCACTGTACTATCTCCATCTTACAAGATATTAACCCTTATTCATTCATAATATTAACCATTACGTCGTTATAGATCTTATAATTCACATATGATAACCACATCATTTGATCAAATATCATTACGAACGCAATTACATGTTATATATTTCACATATATCCTAGCCAAGGATGGGTTATATTGTATAGATGACTACCTATCATCCCTATACTTCGACACAAACATATTATTAATTCGCAAGAATTTACTATTTCTGAGCTAAGTTGATCATCTCCCTACCTCACTATTTGTTCACCACAAAAAATATAATTTCATTCCAAAAGATTTACGCTACTTACTGCACTAATGTATATGACATCTCCTTTTCCATCCACTTCAACGGAGTTTTTCATTAGATGTAATGGGACATGTATAGATCCGACACGGCCGCTACATCTTCCGCTGGTCACTGGGATATTATGGGATAGGTAGGGTTTCCCTTACCTTCATCTCAGGTTAGCCTCCTCCGGAAATCGGGCCATCGCCTTTTTGGCACATCTTGACAGCCATTTCTTGCGCAAATGCAACAAAAATAAATACAGATGAAGTCAATTTCGTCATCATAGGGATTTCATAGCCTTCTAACATGGCAATTTCGATATTAAGTGCGACGTTTTTTAACTTCAATTCTAATTCCGCTTGTAGATTACCAAGATGTCTGCTCTTAATTCAACTATTTGTATTATAATTGCTATTCTATACGTCAATTCAGTTATTTCCCGTATCTTAAATATTTCATTCTCGGTAGCTATCAATCCCTTGCCAATTAGAAGATGTGACGTAAGCTTTTCTCGCCATCTTCCTTATAAACTTGCCAGTTTACTTTCGACCTTTATTTTCTGCGTTCTTCCGTTAAATTATGCGAAGTAAATCTTCTCCTTTAAATAAAATTCTTAAGATTCTCTTCAAGTCTTGATCTGCTGTTCGCGATGTATCTCTATTTCAATACGATCGTTGCCTCGGTTTGCTGTTTCAATTTGCAATTTTCTTTAATAGTGGTATTGTAACAATTCCAGGCTTTACTTTGTCTTATTCACTGCCGCCGTGATCATTCCTGCCTTGATCACGCCATACATTATATTTTATTGACATAGATGATTGAGTTTATGTGACGTATTTACTCAAGTCGTGGCAATTGCGTCCATTTAAGTTCCAATAAACTATCAATTTAGGACAGTGAACTGGCACATTTGGGAGATGGAGTGAAACTCAACCCCTCTTCCAAATAAGCTGAAAACGATAAAAGGAACTACGAGGTTATGGAAGACTTCCCTTAGGATTTCAGGCAGAGAAGCAGTGGTATTGTGTCAGTCTTCGGATCGGCCACGGTATAGCAAGGCAAGGCGTCATTCCCCGGCTGGTGTCTACTTGCGATGGTCATCTTAGCGCGGTACACATCTTTACGGAGTGCGTGAACCTGGCGCCGTAGTCTAAAACTTAAGGGTACATTTATGCTGTAGATTCGCTGCTGGACACCGCCAAGCCTCGCTGCTTGATGTTGGGCGATGATGAAACAATCCAATGGATCTCAATCGGTGCTTTTACCATGAAGCTGGCTGTCCGCTGCTGTCCTCGCCATATCGATGGCCTCAAACATGTTTGTTTTTCAAGCCTAGCACATCGCCGCCTATCTTGTAACTTGGACTGTGATTGGTTCTTTCAAGGTCACCCATTCTTCCTCTATTCGCAATCGATACAGGTGTGCTGTGATCACTTGTTATCTGAACCTGTCTTCGAACGCAATGCGATTTGGAACCAGCGGTATGCGGATCATAAGAGGTTCAAATGGGATAAATGGAGTGACGAGATGACGAGCGGCCAATAGACCTCGTTCTCCGCTTTATGAGGGATAGTGGCCTGTTTTATAGTGTTTAAAGTTAAGTTTCTACTTGTTTTTAACTTTTCATCTATTGTTAACTACTCTTTTATTCTATTGACTATATATGTATCTTTGTGAGGCACGTTATAAGATCGGAAAATGTAGTTGCGGATGCATTAACCGACAGACATCAAACCTACCAAGTTGGGAATGAAGGCCAGCGCTCTACCATGGTCGGTTACTTGCTTTCTTGGCTTACGCTGCCTGAACCGTCAACGATAGACCCCAAGTGTAAGCATACGAATTGTAGAGCATAGAATCCTCTACAAAAAAATCCGTGATGGTGTATACCTATTTCCAATCGGTTGCCCACTAAAGCGATTTTATGTTATATTCCGCGGTAAAAAAATAACTCCATAAGAATAAATAAATATTTCGATATTATCCTCGAACTCCTCATCAAAATAAATTGTTTGACCTCCTCCAGTATTTCATAAGGATTACAATAACCTTGTCAGGACATTATTTGCATGAATGGTTCAGAAGTTATGACCGTTTTAGACTGTAGTGTAGTGATGGGCAGTCTGAGATGAGGTCTCGAGATTTCTCGAGACTAGCGCAGGCATTACCTCTCGCGAGAAATTTCGAGAAATCTCGAGAGCGTTGTCCCCACAATGTGCGGCGAGCAGCTTGTCGTAGGCCTGCAGGTAGTCGGAGCTGAATGTTGTTTGTTCCGAATATGCGAATAGCCAACCACGGGCCTTCTCATTTTCGTAAATACGTGTCAACAAGCGACTAGGGCGTTCATTTATACCGAGGTCTATTTTGACGAAGTATAACATAATTATAAAGCATACGCATTCGGGCATTGTATGCTCTGGTAGGTACACGAATGCGTGGTTTAAGTACAGAACCTGACGGCTACTGTAGGTATACGTAACGGGATACTAGAGGCGTGCATTATTCGAACTCAAAACGAGGCAAGATGCGCCTTGCAGCATATGCAACCACCATTACGCATGAGTGGAATGTGCAGTCTAAATTGCTATAGAGTGTTCGCGTCATAATCAGGTAGGTACCGTACTTCGATATATGACAGTGCAATCTGAACTGTGTCGAATTGTACGCGACAACTTGAAGACTATGTCCGAAACGCAACGTAAGTCGTGGATATCCCACTGTGTTGCTTATTCAAAAGAAGTAAAATACATCGGCAGGAAAACTTCTGGTATGATCCGGCACTTACAAACGCATAATATCAATGAAGAGGAATCGTCACAGAACATCTCCGGCCCGGTCTGAGTCACAAGAAACTACCCTGCCGACAACGATTGTAAGGCATTCAGGTAGGGTAACATCCTAATAACAATTATTAACAAATTATACGGGTTATTCAGCTAAGAAGTCCACCTGACATAACTCGTGAACAGTTTAAGATACTGGCATTCTGTATTCACTTTCGTTAATGGTAAGGAGCTCATAGTTCAACATGCAGTGCTTTCATAGGATTTTGACAAAATTTATCGTCACACACGTTTCCATGTGTGAACTGCTGATGATAACTGTCAAGCTTACACTCGTAGTTACTGGGACGTCGCACAGCTCGCAGCACACGAGAATCGGTCTCGAGAGCGTTGCCCATCACCCCTGTTACACGTTCCACTCCTGTGTAATGGGGGTTGCATATGTATCAAAGCACATCTTCCCCGTCTCAGGTTCGAATAATGCACGCCTCTAGTGTCCAAGTACGTGTACATCCTATCTACAGTTATTCACAAATTATGCATTGTTATTCACCTAAGATGTCCACCCCAAATAAGTCGTGAACAGTTTAAGATACTGACATTCTGTGTCCACTTTAGTTAACGGTATTAAGGGGGTTCATAGTTGAACATGCAGTACTTTTCCAGGCTTTTGACAAAATGTATTGGCTCACACGTTTTCATAAGAGAACGTTATTTCACGCAGTAACTTCCAATGATATACTAATGAAGCTTACAGTCGTAGTTACTGGTACGTCGCACAGCTTGCGCTAAAGGTGGATCGGTCTCGGGATTCTCGCGAGAGTCTCGAGATCTGCGACGTCAGTCTCGAGAGTCTCGAGCGAGAGCGTTGCCCATCACTACTGTAGTGGTAATTCGTTCCCTGTTGTCTGCTAGCAAGTTGCCTCTACCACGCCGCTAGAGGTGCTAGTGTCACTCAAGCTGTCCTCTTAAGAGCTTCACGACTGTATGTATTAGACTGTGGTATGACTGTTCTGGCTTTTAACGTAGGTCTCCGATATTTACGAAAGCACGCAAATCAAATAATGACTAATAGTTTTATGCAACATCTTAGTTATTTTCACGAGAAAATATTATTTATTTATTTATTTATTTACATATTTTACGCCCACATTGGAGCACTGAAATCAATACATTTGAGTTCATTTCTTCTTTTTCTTCTCCCAGAACTTTCTCATCCTCTCCGACCTGGAAGCCCTTTGTGTGTCCGATATAGTAGATTGTTTCCGTTCAACTGGTTTAGTTTGAGACTTACGCTTTTGTTCTTCAAATTTCTCTTCTCTTTTCTGTCTTTGATTTGTTGCCGAGTTATACCCAATTCTTCCAAATCATCCTAAACTTCTTTGAACCAATTATTATTGATTTTATTCTTCAAAAAGTAATCGAATAGTTGTCTCGATATCCTGGTGTCTGGTAATCTTGATATGTGATTGAAAAAGGAAATTCTTCTCTTACGCATTGTAGATATTATTCATTCACATTCACGATAGACAATGTTGTTAGGCAACAATCTCCACTGTCCATCAACTTGGTGTTTTTTATTAATAATTTTTCTAAAAATTCTTCTCTCAGTTTTCTGTAATTGGTCTGTTGTAGATTTTACATTTAATTTGAATAAAGTTTCACTAGCATACGTTGTCTCTGGTTTAACTATGGATTTATAGTGTTCGAGCTTAGCGTTTATCGAAAGAGTTTTTTTTAATAGTTTGGCCAGGTAAGTCTTTGTGCTTGTTTAAATTTAGTTGTTCTGTGTTCTATTTCTTCTTTTTCACTTGTGTTCCATGTTATTATTTCCCCAAGATATTTGAATTTCTGAACAATTTTAATATCTTTATTACTGTTCAGTTGAATAACTGGTAAATCAACTTTAAAAGTTAGCATCATTTCTGTTTTTTTCAAATGAAATTTGTAATCCCATTTTAAGCTATAATTTCTAGTTGTTCAATTTGAAATTTAGCCTCTTTTATTGTATTTGCAAGTAATACTAAATCGTCCGCAAAAGCAAGGCAGTTGGGTTGAATATTTCTACCGATCTTGATAGTTGGTTGGCATTTCTTGTTCCATTCACCCAAAACCTTCTCTAATGCACAAATAACAATGGTGAAAGTCCGTCTCCTTGTCGAAGTCCAGTTCTTATAGTGAATGATTCTGATAATTCACCTCTAAATTTAACTTTTGCCTTCGTATTTTAAAAAGTCATACTAATGAGGTTAACAAGTTTTTGGTGTAAGCCAAATTCTTTAAGGCTTTTTAATAAAATATTATATTACAACGTAAGAGTATTTGTGATAAGCGGGGCGCCTACCGTGCATCAAACGTTCTGTAAATGCTATCCAAGCGTATACCAACCAGCTACGTTGCTCGTGGATAAGCAGCGTGCAGCTGACGGTTCGCATTATCGAATACGCATGGACCGCTTGAATGAAGTAGCATCTGTCGCAAATTTGCATCATAGGACAATAATATTTGTTGATTCCTCAGGTGTAAACGCGGCATATCAGATTCTGTGAGCAAGCTAGTAATGGGCCTTCATTCAATTCCACAACGACGCTTTGCCTTGCTGATTCATATGCTGCAGTGCTGTAGTCTAACCTGTATAAAATATGTGCCCTATAAAATCGTAGGAACACCGTACAGTCTGTCTCCTAAGTAGTGCCGCTAAGAAACTTCAAAATATCCAATTTCTTACCACATTTGGCTTTTAACTGATGCATGTGGTTCCCAACGACAATTTACTATTGAAGAGGAGCCCGAGGAACCTGTATGTGTCAACTACAGGAAGAGCGACCTCCCCTAAATAAAGCTCAGGATGGGGTTGATGAGTGCGCTTCTGGCAAAAGAGAACAACAGAGGTCTTTGCAGTTGAAAGCGAAAGCCATGTTCTAAGGTACACTGCCCCAAACTTCTAATATCTTGCTGTAATTGTCGGTCTGCGACTGCCATACTTCGCGAGCCATAACGCAGTGCTTATGGCAATCGCGAACAGAGTGGACTCCATATACTTGGCTCTCCCTAGTCGGACACGGAATATACGGAGGGACAAAACATTTGCAATAAAAACCAGCAACTTACCTCGGAAATTCCACTGATGCAGGGTTGAAAGTACGCCATATTGCCATGTGGTGCCATAGACCTTTTCTAAATCGAAGAAAACAGCATCTACATGCTTGTTTCGAAGAAATGCGTCCTGGATAGAACTCTCCAGGCGTACCACGTGGTCAGTGGTAGAGCAGGTAGCTCGAAAACTACACCGATACTCGGACAAAAGTCCTCTTTTCTACAAACACCACAAAGTGCACGATTCGCCATCCTCTCAAATAGGTGACTCAACTAGGTCTGTAACTTCCTGCGTATCTGGGATCTTTGTCAGGCATGAGGAGAGGAATTACTAATTCACTTTCGCCACTGTGACAAATTCACTCTCCATCCAGGTTAGGATGAACTCCCCAAGAAGATATAAGGGACTATCCACGCCGAGGTGTTTCAACATCTGGTTATGGACATTATCTAGTCCGGGAGCCAGGTCCTTCCAAAGCGCCGAAGGGCTGCAGAGTTCCCATTCCATAAAGAGCATGTAATAATTCTCAAGCTTGAGGGGCAAAACTCAGATGGTGACGTTCTATCTCCCGCTTCAGAGCCAGGAAGTCAGGATTGTAATTCCCAGAAACAGACATATCTGCGAAATAACTTGCTAGATGATTAGCAACCGTGCGTGGATCAGTGACAATACTGCCTGCAATGGAAATTCCTGGTACTAAGGATAGTCCTTGTACTCCTGAAATGCATCGAAGTTTAGTCCACATTTCAGATAACGGTGTATGTGATGTCAAAGACGACGCACATCTTTAGTGCAGAGTTTTCTGAAGATTAGCAAGTTGGGCACAGAAGGCTGCCTACAATAGCGTATATGAGCGCGACCTCGTTCTTTTATACCTGATGCAATTTCTTTGTTTCACCATGGAACAAGTTTTCGTCGAACAGTCCCAGAAAAAATAGAGTGGACTCCTCAGCAGCAGCAGCAACAATAACTTGTACAATATAGGTTATATCGTCTACGCTCCGGCTATTTGCGTCATTAAAGATAGCTGGTAATGTGAACTTTGGCCAATCAGCCCGTTCAAGAATCCATCGAGGAGGAGAACAGTCTTCTGATGGATGCGCCAGCATCACGGATATTAGCAGAGATATACATACACAACCTTGAATACATTAAAATCACTAAAAAAATCAATGGAATATGTTTTTGAGTACGTTATGTTGATGACATATTTGCGATCGTAGAACAACAGACCGCAAATAGTTTCACTATATTTGATTACCTCAAAACATTAGATCCGTACGTGAAAATAACAATAGAAATAGAATCAAATCTTATGCTTATAAGATAGCAACCTCATTTATGGTATCTATCGCAAACCTACTCAAAGACTCCATACATCCAGGCGCTCAGAGAAAAACAGCTTTCTACAGCCTGGTCTATAGAGCACTCAACATCCCACTATCAAAATGAAATTATTATATATATATTGTGCCGGAAACACCACTACGTGAAAACAAGTTCGAAGTACGAGTGTTAAAAGGGGGGATGTAACCGACGAGGGGTAAAAAAATCGAAATTTTGAAAAATATGTTTTCCGTATGTATGGTCTTTATATATATTGTGTGAAAGTTTCAAAGCTCATAACTCAACTAGAAGTATTTTACATATTTACTTATGGTATGAGATGTATAGGGAAAGGTAGGGAAGCTTGTAATATATTTTGTGGTGTGATGAATATGCCACCACCCATTGCAAGGTTTGATAAAATAAACAAACATATTTTGAAAGATATCAGTAATGTGGCCAAGGAAAGCATGGCAGTGGCTGTGAAACAAATTGTAAAAGACAGAGAAATTGAACTACAGGTGTTGGAGGAGAAGACTGAGGTTCCAACAGATCTCTGTGTTTCAGTCGATGGTTCATGGATGAAGCGTGGGCACACTTCTCTCTATGGAGTGTCATCCATAATCAGCATTGAGTTAGGGAAAGTTATAATGTAAAGACAATGTCTAAATATTGTCAGGAATGTTCTGTTAGGGGGAAACTAGAAAATACTGAATTAGAGAATGAATGGCAAGAAAAACACTCTCATGTTTGTTAAAATTACAGTGGATAAAGTGGTGGTATGGAGCCAGCTTCTGTAGTGAAAATGTTCTGTCGCTCACAAAATATGTATGGTGTTAGATATACTTACTACCTAGGTGATGGTGATTCTAAATCTTTTAAATCTGTAGTTGACAGTAAACCATATGACTGTGAGGTGACCAAGTTAGAATGTGTGGGTCATGTCCAGAAACGTGTTGGATCCAGGCTGCGTCGTTTACTGAAGGAAAGTAAAGGCCAAAAATTAAAGATGGGAAACCGCTTGGTGGGAGAGGGAGACTTACCCAAAAGGAAATAGACTCTTTTCAGGTTTATTATGAAAAGGCAATTAGAGAAAACAACAGCAGTGTTGATGCTATGAAAACTGCTGTTTGGGCCACCTTTTTCCACAAAATATCCACTGACAAAAATCCAGTGCACAATCTGTGTCCAAACGAAGGGTGCTGCAAGTACAACAGAGATATCCATACCTACAGGCACAATAATTCACTTCCAGAGGCTGTGATGCTAGCCAACAAGTCCATGTTTAGGTCTCTTGCTGATCCAGAACTCCTGAAACGTTGTTTGCATGGCAAAACTCAGAACAATAATGAGAGTTTTAATAATTTGGTTTGGTTGAGATGCCCTAAAATAACATTTTGTTGTTTGAAGGTGTTGAATATAGCAGTGTATGATGCTGTTCTGTATTTTAATGAAGGGAACAGGGGTAGAATTGAAGTCCTAAAGAGGGCTGGAATGGATCCTGGTGTTTTCACTACACACTCCCTCCAAGAAATTGACCAGCGAAGGATTGACAAGGCTGAGGTATCACAAACTCAACTGGAAAAACAGAGCAAAATGAAGAAAAGGTCCATAAGGAGAGCACGAGAAGATGAAGATGAAGACCAGCGTTATCATTGTGGTAGCTTTTGAGAGGCAAAGTCCCTCAGATGTAACAGCACATTACCAACTTTCAAGTGTTGTTTTCTCGACTTCAATATTTTCACTGCAACGGTACAATTTTCTCTGAAACCCCAAGAACTAAAGTACTGAAATTTTCAGACACTGTTTATTGAGTGACAGTACACATATTTTGAAGAATTATGCTTCTATTTAATCATTTATTCAATCTGCAAGCATTTACATTGATGTTTTTACTATCGTTTACAACATCCTAACTTCAAATTACCATTGAAAATACATTTCTGATTCTATTTACATAATTCTTCATAAAGTTAATGTCATGTACATAAAAGTGTAAAAAAAAATCAACCCAGAGTCTTTTGCAGTAAGTGTACCTAAACAAGGGGATGTAACAAACTTTTTAAACTGACTGTACTGGTGCCATTTTTATAACTTAGATAGTTATTGTTTGTTGTATAATAGCCCAATCGTTTATTATTAACTATGCGAAGTTTCGTCTTTCTATGTCTTATATTGTGGACTCAGTGAACTTTTAAATCCAGCAATGCATTCTCGGTTACATCCCCCCTTACTTCGCGCGAGGTGGAGGGTAGGCAAGCCCGCTGAACTCTGACGTGCACAGCCGTGACGTGGCAGCCTCGAGCTGGCTTCACGCAGCAAGGCGTGACCACATACGGAAATGTTCCGACCCATGCGTAAAGTCTATTTGGAATTAAGGTATTGTTATTTTTGCACCGCCAACGTAGAGGCCATCATATCAGATACAATCTACCAAAATCTTGAGCAAATCCACCATGTGCTTTCGGAGTTGTAGAGGTGAATAATATCCACGTTTCGAGATGCTCCGTCGGCTCCAGGTATACAAGTAGGGCTATTCAGGCTACAAGATCAGTAATACTCCACCGTCTCTACGATACGGGTGACGGGTGGAGCTCTGCAAAGTGCGACAGACCGACTCTGTCCGGACGATACTTTGCACCTCTAGTGCTCGATTGCGGTGAAAGCAGAACTTAGTGCTTTTCTTCAAGTGCCATATTAGGACTTGTGTTTTAGTAACAAACTGGAGGAACATGTATATTTTTTTCTTGTGAGTGCTGTAATTTTTCCATGTGCTACATTTGAACTTGTTTCGTAAAAAATTGTGGGAACTTAGAATATTTCCCGAGTATTACATTTGAACTTGTGTTTCGTTACCAAACCGAGAGAACATAGAATATTTCCGAATACCACATTTGAACTTGTGTTTGAAGTTGTGTCTTCGTAACAGACTGTGGAAACAGAATACTAACGCCATATTTGAATTTGTGCTTTCCTCTCGTGAACTTATAATTTCTACTTCATAATAATTATTCACCAACAGTGTCAGACTCTCTTCGAGTGCAGTTTAATGATTATTTAGACATTGCTGAACAGTCTTCAAGTACGCGTAAGTTTTATTTACAGACGGTATAAGACATTTCCGAGTGCCATTAAATTTGCTTAATTTATTACGAACATGCTAATATGTCTTGAGCTTACACAAACTGTGAATATTGCGCTCAACATTGTGTTCTGATTATAATATTGACGAAGTCAGTAAGTTAGGAACTGTGATGATAAAGGTTAGTGATCTAATAGAACATTCCAGTCTGCCATGCCAATATTAGCGGACTCGCGTCGTGAACTAGACATTGTAAATTGTACATAATTTTCCAAGTTTCAATTCAACTGACATGCAATATGTGGTCAGATATTAAGTTTAATTGTTTTACTTTTAAGTAATAATTTATGAACCTTTGTGATTCAACGAGGTGTTTGAGTCAAGAATCAAGTGTCAATTTCGTTAACATTTTGACGTATCCCACTTGCAATGAATTAACGCAGTATTTAAAGGTCAATGTTAATTTATTTAACAGTGATAAAAGTGAGTTGAATGCCATACAGGGGACTTGAGTGCGCGTCATGCCTCACTTCTCAGTATTATCGTGCGAGATCGAACCCCGCAACGTGTGCACCTAGAAATTCGAAAACTTCCAGATCCTCCAGAAATTCGAGAAATTCTAGAACGTCGAGAACTTCACATCCAGGACGGGCGTGGTTCCAGTCCAGACCGTGCCCAGTACCGGAGATTCCAGCCTGCTACAACGCTTCAACTCAATTTGTATAAAAGGTGACCTGAATTTCTTTCCAATGAACAATAAGACCACATTTTCAAAGGAATATAAATTCAGTGAACTAGTACCCCTTTCTGTACCATCTCAAATGCTTGCATTCCACCCCCTTAGAAATATTCCACGCTCTTGAAGCTAATGTTAGCGGCCCCAGAGACAGACATTCTTTTTCCCGGTACAATATATATAATGCCGTACATCACAGCTCAAGACTATGGATTTAATAAGACCGTCATTAATAAAATACTACACTCAATAGAATGGTGGCGATTTTTGTTTTAAGAGGAGGTAACCTTCCTCTCTGAACAAGTTAAGTGGAAAAGAATATCAAAATAAGAAACTATTTATTCAACAGAGCATTTGAAAATTAACATACATACATACATACATACATACATACATACATACATACATACATTATCATTATAGACTGTTATGCCTTTCAGCGTTCAGTCTGCAAGCCTCTGAGAATTTACTAAACGTCGCCACAATCCTCGATTTGCAACTAGTGATGTGGCCTCATTTAGTTCTATACCTCTTATCTTTAAATCGTTAGAAACCGAGTCTAACCATCGTCGTCTTGGTCTCCCTCTACTTCTCTTACCCTCCATAACAGAGCCCATTATTCTCCTAGGTAAACTATCCTCCTCCATTCGCCTCACATGACCCCACCACCGAAGCCGGTTTATGCGTACAGCTTCATCCATCGAGTTCATTCCTAAATTAGCCTTTATCTCCTCATTCCGAGTACCCTCCTGCCATTGTTCCCACCTGTTTGTACCAGCAATCATTCTTGCTACTATCATGTCTGTCACTTCTAACTTATGAATAAGATATCCTGAGTCCACCCAGCTTTCGCTCCCGTAAAGTAAAGTTGGTCTGAAAACAGACCGATGTAAAGATAGTTTCGTCTGGGAGCTGACTTCCTTCTTACAGAATACTGCTGATCGCAACTGCGAGCTCACTGGGTTAGCTTTACTACACCTTGATTCAATCTCACTATATTACCATCCTGGGAGAACACACAACATAAATACTTGAAATTATCGACCTGTTCTAGCTTTGTATCACCAATCAGACATTCAATTCTGTTGAATTTCTTACCTACTCACATCAATTTAGTCTTCGAGAGGCTAATTTTCATACCATACTCATTGCACCTATTTTCAAGTTCCAAGATATTAGACTGCAGGTTTTCGGCACAGTCTGCCATTAAGACCAAGTCGTCAGCATAGGCCAAACTGCTTACTACATTTCCACCTAACTGAATCCCTCCCTGCCATTTTATACCTTTCAGCACATGATCCATGTAAACTATGAACAGCAAAGGTGAAAGATTACAGCCTTGTCTAACTCCTCTAAGTACCCTAACCTAGAACTCATTCTACCATCAATTCTCACTGAAGCCCAATTGTCAACATAAATGCCTTTGATTGATTTTAATAATCTACATTTAATTCCATAGTCCCCCAGTATGGCGAACATCTTTTCCCTCGGTACCCTGTCGTATGCTTTCTCTAGATCTACGAAACATAAACACAACTGCCTATTCCTCTCGTAGCATTTTTCAATTACCTGGCACATACTGAAAATCTGATCCTGACAACCACACTGGTTTTCATCCCACTTCCTCTCAACGACTGATTGCACCCTCCCTTCCAAGAATACTTTGCCTGGTGTACTAATCAATGAGATACCTCGATAGTTGTTGCAATCCTTCCAGTTTTCTTGCTTGTAGACAGGTGCAATTACTGCTTTTGTCCAATCTGAAGGTACCTTACCAACACTCCACGCTAATTTTACTACTCTATGAAGCCATTTCATCCCTGCCTTCCCACTATACTTCACCATTTCAGGTCTAATTTCATCTATTCCTGCTGCCTTATGACAATGGAGTTTATTTACTATCCTTTCCACTTCCTCAAGCATAATTTCACCAACATCATTTTCCTCCTCCCCATGAGCTTGGCTGTTTTCAACACCACCAGGATGATTTCCTTTTACATTGAGAAGATGTTCAAAATATTCCCTCCACCTCTCCAGTGATTCCCTGGGGTCTATTATGAGTTCACTGAATTACTCAAAACACTGTTCATTTCCTTTCTCCCTCCCTTCCTAAGATTTTTTATTACTGTCGAGAAAGGTTTCCCTGCTGCTTGACCTAGCCTTTCCAGGTTATTACCAAAATCTTCCCATGACTTCTTTTTGGATTCAACAACTATTTGTTTCGCTCTGTTTCTTTCATCTACGTACCAATCCCTGTCTGCCTCGGCCCTTGTTTGGAGCCATTTCTGATAAGCCTTCTTTTTACGTTTACAGGCTGCTCTCTCTTCATCATTCCACCAAGATGTTCGCCTTTTCCCATCTTTACACACAGTTGTTCCTAGGCATTCGCTTGCTGTTTCTACTACAGCATCCCTGTATGCCACCCGTTCACTTTCTATATCTTGAACCTGCTTACTGTCTACTCTTCGAAACTTCTCACTAATCATATCCATGTACTTCTGTCTAATTTCCTCGTCCTGGAGTTTTTCTACCCTTATTCGTTTGCAGACAGATTTCACTTTCTCTACCCTCGGTCTAGAGATACTTAGTTCACTACAGATCAGATAGTGGTCTGTATCATCGAAAAATCCGCGAAAAACTCGTACATTCCTAACAGATTTCCTGAATTCAAAGTCTGTTAAGATATAGTCTATTATGGATCTGGTACCCCTAGCCTCCCATGTGTAGCGGTGGATAGCCTTATGCTTGAAGAATGTATTCGTAACAGCTAAACCCATACTAGCACAGAAGTCCAGCAAACGCTTCCCATTCCCATTAGCTTCCATATCTTCCCCACATTTACCAATCACCCTTTCGTATCCTTCAGTTCTATTCCCAACTCTCGCATTAGCACTATTCTATCCTTGATGTTGACCCTGAACACGATGTCACTCAATGCTTCATAAAACTTGTTAACTTCATCCTCATCTGCACCCTCACATGGTGAATACACGGACACAATTCTTGTCTTAATTTCTCCCACTGACAAATCTACCCACATCATTCGCTCATTTACGGGCCTAACAGAAACTATGTTGCGTGCAATGGTATTCCTGATAAAGAGCCCTACCCCAGACTCTGCCCTTCCCTTTCTAACGCCCGTCAAGTACACTTTATAATCTCCTATCTGTTCCTCATTATCTGCCCTTACCCGAATATCACTTACTCCTAGCACATCCAGATGCATCCTCTTTGCTGACTCAGCCAGTTCTACCTTCTTTCTTCCATAAGCCCTATTAATAACTGAACAATAAAACAAAAATTGCAGTATTAAACTAAAAGTGTCACAAACACATCAAAAGGGAGTAATAGAACACTTAAAATGTACATACCGTTGATTAATCCGCTCTCACATATAAAGCCAATGACGTGGTCAGCAGTAGTCGCGTCATCGGCTAGTATGAGTTCGAGTGTGTCGTGCAGGCCGAGGTTCCATGTTAGGCCAGAGAGATCGGCCACGGTGAAGGGGTCTAGTCTATTGTCTGATACAGATTAACCTCGTACTAACACATGATGGGAGAGGAAACCGCTTACTAGGAAGGAAGAGACCGTAGCCCCAGCATCACGGCTGCTGTCACCATCTCGCGATTGCAAACTTATAACCGCAATGCTCTTAATGCTGCATGCCTCTGCAGTCGAAACAGAACATGTCATAATATTATTCGAAGTAACCTTTATGCTTCTACAGTCAACACATGAAATAAACAAAACAAAAAAACGTCACAGTCGCATTTAATAATACGGTAGTGAATTGTATTAGAGAGAGAACATCAACATTGCTTTGAAAACTAACTCCAAAATATTTTTCAATACTCACACCGTTAACACTTCAAATTCTTAAATTCGAGAGTATATAAATTATGACACGAGCTACACAGCCCAGACATGTAAAAAGCTCTTAGACTTCAAGAACATTACACTGCCCAAAAATAAAATAGGAGTCAGCACATGACCGTCACCAAGACAGGGAAATTTTACACCTTGCTAAGAAAAATAAAGTATTAAATATCTATACTGAAACAGATCAAAAAAATAATCTCAATTTAAAACTTAATGAAATATCTGAAAAAATGAATGTTCTTCTAGAAGAAATCTTCAATCATAAATTTAAACCAAATATAACGTTAATTCTTTTATCCTCAACTCGTTCTCCAATCCTTTCACAACCCCCGACTCCTTCTACTGCGCTCAACATG
The DNA here is from genome assembly GCF_040414725.1 of Anabrus simplex. NCBI lineage: Eukaryota > Metazoa > Arthropoda > Insecta > Orthoptera > Tettigoniidae > Anabrus > Anabrus simplex. Next base: position 1,797,666,194 of record NC_090265.1, on the reverse strand, counting down.
CTTCCTGAAGGATATCTATCTATATTCCCCTCCCTACTGGTCCTGCCAACCTGTTCCGCTTTAGATCAGTCTGTGCTGGGTAACTGGGTAACTGGGTAACGGCCCAGGAGGTGAGTAGACATTCAACGCACATTTCCACACCATCGCGTTTTGATTCTTACGTTTTCTGCATATTAATTTATATTTTCTTCATTCTTAGTCGCATTTATACAAACATTACACGCATATATGCTACCTCTGCTGCATTTATGAAGAATATTATCCGATCAGCGTTTCAATTTCTCGATTGCGTGTTATAAATCTCATTCCGTATTGACGGTTATCACTTTACAAATAAAAAGTATTTAAATGATCCTCCTTTTCAATACAAAACAACCAACTATATTAGATGGGACGATATCTATAAAAGTTTCAGCCTAGTCTAAAGGTCATCCTCAGTAGAAGCCCAATATTACATTTATACAAACAAATTTAAAATACTGATCAAAATACAGTAGAGAAAATACGCGACACTTACGGATTTAGCCTTGTTAAAATGGGAGACAATTCGACGGTAGCGCTCCTAGTGACTTGTCCTGAAAAGTCGCGCTAAATTCAAATATAAATGGAAATGCATATACGAAAATGGATAAATAAATTACGTTTAGAAAGAAAGTATTATTGAGATATTAACTTCGAAGTTGATAAAGCAGTTCTGGATAAATGAATGAGGATTTATTTAAAGACTGAAATTAGACATATAAACAAGATGTGAAATGGACTGCTGTGAAATGGGTTGATCTTTCATTTATGCATTACTTTTTTTGCTTTAGCATTCCTGCCTGAACATTTACGGTTAGATTTGTCTTTTTTCTCATTTAAAAAACATTGTATCATCACATTAAGACACTTGTCAATAAAAATATCGGCACATTCCTTACACACATGATGCAATGAATTAACATTTAAAAGCTGGACAATTTTCCTCTTAACATGAAGCCTACTAACAGAAAGATAATCTATAAAATCCCGGCTTTAATCTGAGAAGAGGGATAAAAGAAAGAAAAGTATTAAAATGTTGTCGATAGCGATGCTTTGAGGAATATTTACGAACAATTAGAGTAAAAATGTAACATAACCTAGGCTGTATAGTCGAAGACTTTTAAAGTCGCTGGCCTGGAAATGATCTGGAAAGATCTTATAATTCTTATATAAGCGTAACGTCCCTTCTTTCTTGTACACATTATCCAAATCACTTCTGTGACATTTCAAAATCCACAGATCACACCTACAACAACACATCGGTATTGAAGGTTAACTGCTGCACTATACAATAGAATATGAGTACTATATTTTAAGCCAGTTAAAATATGGGTCGAGCAGGTCAGAAGATAATGAAGTACTGCAAAACTCTCTTTGTCACTGGAACAATATATATATGCAAACACAATATTACTTACATTTTCTTGTCACGAGGGAAGCGAAAGAAAGACCGCGCTTTCTTCTCTACTTCATAGTTACTGCAGCCAAACATAGCACATACCTTCTCCCTCATGTTGAGAGGAGATATCAAGGAATGACGCACCCTACTATTTAATTATGTCAACTCACTGAAAACGCATAAATAACACCAAAAACTTCACACACAAATACACGTGCTCTTATGACAGAATCAGTAGTTCTCAGGTCTACCCGCTAGAGATAGCTCTAATAGCTGTTCCTCGATATCTCGCTGAGTGTCGGGTATTGTCTCTACTGTATTTGTAATGATGGAGTGTGTGGAATTAAAATTAACAAAGGCGGATGAAGGCAGCGCCACTCTAGTAACTACGTAAACAAAACACACTCCGTTTTTTACTAACAATAATTTTAATGTGGTTAAAAAAGACCCCATAAACATAATTCAAAGAGAACTGAAATCTTTAATTAATAACCTTTTATTTTTGTTTAATGATCTGAGAAACCCAAATTGTTTGTAATGAGTACCAAAGTACCTACGGCGAAAGCGTTACCGAAGATTCACAAGGCCGAAGTCCCCATAAGGCCAGTTATTAATTTCAGAAATAGTCCGACGTACAAAATATCTCAGTACATTCACAGTTTTCAAAAAAATAAACAGTTTTTCCAAGCTAATACGCCAGTTAAAATCCCTAGAACTTTGTAATAGAATGAAAGATCTTGCTTCACCAAAAAATTACACCCTTCACTGCTTTGACATTGTTAATATGTACGCGAATGTACCTATTAACGAAAACCATTAAATTAGTAAAAGCTAATCTTTCCAAATTCAGTAAATTGTGAGATAGACGTGTTTGTTCAGATCCGGAAATTTACATTAAATGATACTTTCTTCACATTGTTTTGCCTATTTGCTTTACGTCGCACCGACACAGATAGGTCTTATGGCGACGATGGGATAGGAAAGGCTTGGGAGTGGGGAAGGAAGCGGCCGTGGCCTTAACTAAGGTACAGCCCCAGCATTTTCTTGGTGTGAAAATAGGAAACCACTGAAAACCATCTTCAGGGCTGCCGACAGTGGGGTTCGAGCCCACTATCAACCGGATGCGAGCTCATAGCTGTGCGCCCCTAACCGCACGGTCAACTCGCCCGGTTTCTTCACTTTTAATAATAATTTATACCAACAGAAGGGTCTTCCTATGGGGTCAACGGCCTCGGGAATCCTCGCTGACATTTACGTTGATTTTCTTGAAGACACTCATATCATAGGCAAAATTAACGGTATCAAACACTGGATACGCTACGTTGACACTTATTATCCTAGATTTCCATACTATAGATAGCAATACGGTATTTGAATTACTTAATAGCTTTGGCTCTCATATACGAGTAACGTTCACGATAGAATCCGAAAACAACAACTGTCTTAATTATCTCGATCTATCACTCGCAATCGTAATGAAACCCTTTCCTTTGATATTGACAGGAAGTCCACTCACACAGTCAACACAATTCACCACAGTTCTCTACACCCGGGGATGCAGAAGAAGGCAGCTTTCGATAGTATGATTTTCGGAGCACTTAGTGTTCCTTTATCCCGTAAGAATTTTAGGAAAGAAATCGACACCATTTATACAATAGCTGAATGTATTGGTTTCAGTAAAGCCTTCGTGAACAAAATTCTTAATAAATTTAGAAGTAATCCCAAAACCAACTTGGGAAAAGAAGTTCCCCCTAAAGAGAAGTTTACCATATTTACCTTTAATAATAATAACATATATCCCCCCTCCCCATGGCGCAACAGCCCCGAAGGGCCATGGCCTAACAAGCGACCACTGCTCAGTCCGAAAGCCTACAGATTAAGAGGTGTCGTGTGGTCAGCACGACGGATCCTTTTGGCCGTTATTCTTGCCTTTCAAGACCGTAATAACATATATCCAATTTCTAATATTTTTAAAAAGCACAAGTTAAAAATAGCTTTGAAGACCACTCACACCAATGCTAAAATAGTTTTTAATTCCCATGCCACCGAGCTCGATAGCTGCAGTCGCTTAAGTGCGGCCAGTATCCAGTATTCCGGAGATAGTAGGTTCGAACCCCACTGTCGGCAGCCCTGAAAATGGTTTTCCGTGGTTTCCCATTTTCACACCAGGCAAATGCTGAGGCTGTACCTTAAATAAGGCCAAGGCCGCTTCCTTCCCACTCCTAGCCCTTCCCTGTCCCATCGTCGCCGTAAGACCTATCTGTGTCGGTGCTACGTAAAACAACTAGCAAAAAAAATTCCCATGCCGTCAATGCCAACAGCAAATGTACGAATTCTGGGTTATACAAATTAAAGTGTCAGTATTGTTTTTCAACGTACGTAGCACAAACAGGTCAGTTTCAATATAAGATGCACCGAACATCTTAACGCCTTGAAGTATAACCGCTACTCAGCCATGAGCGAACAATGTAAGGAACAAAATCATAAATACACAACAAATGACCAGGATATAAAGATTTTACATTATGAACAGAAAGGTCCCTTACTCAAAATACTGGATAATATTTATATTGCTATTGACCAATACAACAATTCCTCACACAACCTAAATGAAAGCAACGAGAAGAATAATGTTTGATTGAAAACCTTTGTCCCGCTCATCTGTCAACAATTTATTAATACAAACGAGTTTCACTACCAACATTCCAGAACTAGACCCACCCTTCCATACCTTACCTTCCCCCTTGCTCTACCCACCCAACCACATTAGCTCTAACATCCTCTCGTCTGAAAACTCGTTTGATTGACATAAAATTGCTAATCCTTTTAAAAAGTGAAACACTGTGTTGAGCAGCATAGCGAGACCGTTTTCCTATTACAGATAATGCACACTTATTAATCCCTTTATTTACGGTCTCGCTATGCTGCGCAACACAGTGTTTCACTTTTTAAAAGGATTAGCAATTTTATGTCAATCAAACGAGTTTTCAGACGAGAGGATTTTTACCTCAACATGCTTTTACTTTGTCAATAATGGAATGATCATTGTATTTTACTTCCACACACTTCATCACTATTTTTAATTTGTTTTTATAACTGTAATATTGAGCTTCTACTGAGGATGGCTTTAGATTAGGCTGAAACATGTATAGATATCGTCCCATCTAATATAGATGGTTGTTTTGTATTGAAAATGAGGATCACACAAATACTTTTTATCTGTAAAGTCAATCAAGCTCTTGCGTGGCGCATTGTGCGCTCCATTACATTTTAATGTGTCCTGCGAAGTTAATTAAATTAAATGCCTAAATTCTATCCTATATCACTGATCAATTCTTTAAATATTTTACACAATATTAACTTTATTTTACCTCGCTATGTTACATAAGAATATAAAATTAAGTCCTGGTAATTCACTAAGCTTCTTAACGTTAATGTTTACCTCCTGAATAACATTAACAAGGCAATGAGAACATTCAAATCTAACGTCAGTGGAGTTTATTTTTGTGTGTCAACTATCAGAAGTGTAATTATTATTCGATACTGAAGGGCATAAATTGAAATCTGGCTTAGCAGAGTTCAGCTTTGTCCCGTTTATCCCGCATCACTGGCAACTGCACTCTTTCCGATTTCTTTACTTTTTCCTGCAAATAATTTGCTCATTTTCATTTTCAGAATTGTCATTTCTATTTTCACAGTCATCCACTATGTCGAAATCTGGAATCATAATTCTGTAACCAGCATCAGCTGTGTACTTGACAAATTTCTTCCAGCCCAAATTAAACGGAACGAATACAGAAAACTTTACATGGAAGGCAACAAACAGTGCACAAAATACTAATAGAAGACAATTGTAATGAACAATAAAATAATCTATATATTAACAAAAATTGATGAAAATTAAAGTCAGTCAGTACGGCCATTTTATCCGGTCGATTTCCTTCATTTTTTTAAACTGAAAGGTACGAGTATTCATGCAGATTTGTCATCAGGCACTATAAAACACTTAACTTTCGCCTTCCTCAAATTATCTGATTTTTCAATTTTTGTCTCTTTGAAGCTATCATATCTTTGGCTCTAATTGAGGTACGGAGTTCGTTTTGACCTAAGAACACTCAGTGAATCAAGATCTTTCATTTCAGCTCTTAAGGGAACCAGGGACACATTTTCTAATTTTCCACAATTTTTGAGCAATCACAATGAAATTGATATGGAATATGTAGGACTATTATGAAAAGAATATATCTTAATTTCAACTCAATATCCTTATTAGTTCATGAGATATGATGTACTTTGTGTTTATGACACTCGCGAAACAGGCAACTTTCAAAAAGTTCCCTGCGGGATGGACTTTTACCTGAGAGTTTGAAAACTTGTGAAATGATTCTTCCTTATAATACAAAACAACTCTAGGATGGAATTTTTGATTCACCCTATGTTTCTCAATTAACTCCTGTTTCAATTTTTTAATTTTATTTCATGTAATTTTCCACTAATTTTCTGTACATTTTGCCTCATAAAATGAGTATGTTGAAGAAGAATGCAAAATCCATCCTACAATTTCTTTGTTAGATCACATAGAAGCTACATACCGACTTTGGTAAATATAGGTTTAGATTTGACCCGCATGGAACACTGCAGGTTACAAAAAATGGTGTTTTGAGTTAAATGAATTTGAGTTCTAAAACCATTAAAAATTTTCATAATGGCCTTTCCAAATCTCTTAAAATTCACCAACACTATAACTCCTACCCTCCTGTTTCTTTTTGGCTTCCTCCCTGTGTACCTTGAGGATTGTCAGTTCTTTCCTGGCTGTTTTCTTTTGTTGTGTGACTGACCGCTGACTGTCAAATTTTCTTCTTCCATCTCCTTGTGTGGCAAGTTTGTTGGATACTGGTGAAAGTTTATAATTCCTTATAACCATTTTCATTTCTTGTGTTGCACTACATCACATGTTGTATTCTGCAACTGCATTAGAAACAGCTATTCCAAGTCTTTTTGAGGACAAAGAGGTCTCTTTTGGGCACATTTTCCATTTACATGCACGAAGACTTTCATTGCATTTTGAGTAGCCCCTCTACAACATCTAGACAGAAGTTCTGTTGATGCCAGCCTTTGGTATACAGGCACAATTTTCAGCAGCATTGCAGTTGTGAACTTAACTGACATTTTTTGTGGGTTTTGAGGGGTTTGTCCAGTTGCGATACTCTTGTTGTAGAAGCACCATGATTCAGGTCCTAAAAGGCATTTCTTATGCTTAGGATCTTCATCTGTGGAGGAGTAATGGTATAGTGAGGCATATATTGCAGATTTCATATTATCTGTTGAGGGAATATTTGGACATATTGCCTGCCTATAATATTTGTGAGCTTCACAATAGTTGCTTCTTTCAAACCTCCAGGCCCCCTTCCACCAAGTGTAGTTTCTTTTACTTTCCACTCTTTCACCAAATTCCTCAAACCAGTCCCCTTCCTTTTTGCAACATGGTTAATGCACTCTTCTTTCTTCAATTGTACATCTGGTCAATATACTGCTTTAGTTAAAAGGTGGAGAAATGTTTTGGCATCCTTATCAGAAAGCACAGATGTGTACCGTATGCCACATTCTTCCACTGATCTTTTTCATAAAATATCAGCTGCAAATACTTCCATTGCTACAAATGATCCCTCATAATTCCTCGAGCATTCCCCACATGCTTTATGACCTTCCAGCCATATATTATATTCTGGAGAATCATCACCCAGTTCCTGAGCAGTTACAACACACATGTGACAATATTTAGATAACACATGGTAATCTATAACTAATCCACTCAGAATGTGAATCACTATGCCAATGCCACGCTTGTGCCATGTTCCATCAACTGATACAGCAATGTCAAGCACTTGTTTACCTACATTGGATGGATCTACTTCCTCATGATTTGATATAATATTCACTAAAAATTTCCCACAACCTTGCTTGCAATTCACGAAACTGACCAAAACAAACCCAATAGTAAACAAGGAAGTGTATAGGCTGATGTTAGGCTGTCCACTAACTTATTAAATATATCATTTGATTACAACTCTCAAACATATTAAAATACTACTTCTAAAAACACATAGAATTTTTTCAAGTCAAACATGTCACTAGAATGGATAACATGTTTTGAAATATAAAGTTTTATGTTGACTAAATTATAGGTTGAAGTAGTTCATAACATAGTCAACAGACGGCAGTATATATTCCAATATTCAAAAATTGTTTCATCTCAGTGCTACTGTAAATAGGGAATTAATGGTAACAGAAGGGACACGGATAGCCGAGCATACAGAGAAAAGGGGGCGTGGTGGAGAATTAAATGACCGTCCAGAGCCATTTAAAACGGCCGTAACTACGCCAAAAATAGTCACAGCCACACAAAACCACTTTTGTTACGTAGAGGAAGGTTAATACAATTTATTTATGCCAGAATTCAAATTTCGACAATTTCATCCATTTACCGAAAAAAATGTGTCCCCGGTCCCCTTAACTGTTCAAATTGGTTGATTCTGAGGAAAAATATGAGTGCACATTCAATTTCACGTCCCATTTCTTCAACATTTTTCTCATTGAAGCAATTAAATCTTCCGTTCTAATTGAGGTGCGCAGTTCGTTTTGGTCTAAAAACACTCAGTGGATCAAGCGCTTTCTTTTGAGGCAATAACTACTTAAATTGCTAGATTCTGAGAAAGGTTATGAGTACATTTGTCTCCATGACGAAGATCTTTGAAGGACTTTTTAATAGTTCGGCACGTAGTGTTGTTCCAAGGAATGTTTAATTCAATTTCTTTGTGTTATGTATTTGCAAGCGTTTTCTTGACACAATATTACATTCTATTACCGCAGCAGATCATGTGCTGTATTTCGTTAACTTTGCAAATACATTCGTGAGGATAGAAACGAACACCACCATACATTGTACATTGTGGGCGGAGCCAGCGGGAAACTACTAGTTTGTAAATAAAAATATACTTACATGATGACTTGCACAGGTGACACAGTGAACTTCAGACAACGTTTAATTCGCTTTTGTTGGAGAAACATTTACTCGAATTTTCACACAGATAGCCAGAACTGTACTGAAGGAATACCTAAGAAGACAGGTCACACACAACAACGTTCATTTTTTTAACGTGTGGTGCACTCAGTGCAATAATTTATTGCACTGATTCACGATATTTATTCTCCTTGTTAATAATATGAGTGTTGTATACACTATTATTTGTTCTATACGTGTCTTCGAACAACGCCTTTTTGAAAATTTGGAACTAAAATACATACATGCATACTGAACCCATAATTCTTCGATGAGAAAAATATTTTTATTTTTCTCAATATTTATTTCAAATCAACAAGCTACTTTTATTTTTTAGGGCAGCCATGTTGCGCTCCTAGAGTCTCGATGTCGCGTGGGAAAGATCTCACCCGCGGCAAGCTCGTGAAATACCGTGACACCTCGGCGGACTTCGAGTGCCCGATAATTCTTTAAATTCACGGAATTCTGCGTGACGAGAGATTTTGGCAATACAGTAAATAAAGAAATAATCTAAATTATTCTTAAACCCTACGTGAAGACAGAACCCCCAGGGTAAAACATAAGTGCAGTTAAGCCTAAGTACAAATCAGCGTCAGATCCGACGACTAGCTCCACGTGCCAAGGTCAATGGATGAAGAAAACCCGCGAAACGCCCGGGCAGAAATAATTCATTTCACCTGCTGCGAGTGTGGTAAAATTATGATATCAACATCTAAAATAATCACAAGTCTGTCCGGAATTCTGAAACAAGTTTCATGAAAATCGGTCTATTGGACGCGAAATTAGCAGATTACGCAATCAAGCTTAGTAGTGTGTGTAGCGTCCCTCATAAGACTATAAAAGGAACCCCCACTGCATATTTTTCAGTGTCGATCTGGTTTTTGAAGCGGCAGTAGCTTACGCCCGTCGTCAGCAGAAAATTGTACGAGATTGATCTATGAATAACTTAGTACATGTTCGCAGCTGAGGTCCACATCTTCTGTTAGAAAGGGAAGGTGATAGAGATTTTTCTGAACTTTTTGCCGACAAACTGTGAAAGCATAGGCGTCTGTTAAAGTACACAGCAGATTTTATTGTACCACCTCATGTGCGTTTGAAAGTGGTAAGAGAGTTGGGAAGCTAGTCAGAGTACTTCTGATTTCGTTATCTGTTGAACACCTGTTGTGTTGTGGGTGACAGAGAGAGAACTCTGGGAAGAAAGCAGACAGTCGCAGTTGACTGCAGAACGAGGGAGGTTTGTGGTACAAATTATAACGAGGAAAGTGCGTGATTTGTGTTGTAATTTAATATCGTGTGAAAAAGGCAGTGTTTGTAAGATTGATATGTTGTAGAAGATGATGTTATTTGCACCAATGTACGGCTAAAGGCACGAGGTCATCTGGAGACAATGTAGCCAGAATACTGGGGACGACGCCATTTGCAGGTCTGTCTATATTTGTATTATGTTGTAGTTAGATTTTATTGTTTTTCCCAACAAATTTTTCAAGATGATTGTCGGGTTGATATTTGTAATAATCAGGCGAAAAGTGTTATAATTTTGGTCAGCGCGTAAAAATTTTAGTTTGTAAATTTCACGTCAAGAAACTGTAAAATGCGACGTTTAAATCTGGTGTTAATGTTCTATGAGATATTGTCCAAAGTGAGGAAAATCAGGAAAGCTATAATGGTAAAATAGTCGTGGGGAATGTCTTAATTTCAAATATCAGTTGAATTCAGAAATGTTTGTCAATAATAATAATAATAATAATAATGTCTACCGCGGGATAAAGAAATTTTTCTATGTTAAAAGTGCATTTAACCAGTATATTTTACAAGGATCGCAGACATTTAGAAAATTCCAGTGAAATTCGATAGAGTTATATTTATTCATGGGAAGTAAAATTTTGACATCGTGTATATCGATGATACGGAAAATCGCGGTGTGTTCTTGTATTCTCGAGGTCCGAAAGTAGTAGTAACAGTAAAATAAAGAGGTGTATTTTATAATGGTGGTTGTTTTCACAAGAGGATTGAAATATGAAAAGGGTCTTGGAAATATAAGAAAAATGGATTGAGAGCGAAGAATTTATATATGTGGAGATGAGAGGGATAGGAATACTAAAGATGAAAGGGAGCCTGGATTTTAAGTGATACCGCTGGGATAAGGCGAGGAGAATGAGTTTGAGACAGGCTATGTTTGCCGAGGAAGTATTTGGGAGACAGGCTGTAGTGTTTTCCGCTACCAATCCGAAATTTGAGACAACTACTGCGTGAGGCACCGTAGATTTCTAGTAAGATCCCAAGTGAAAACGACTCTAGTAAAGGTTAAAAATCTTGGTAGTAAAAGTCAAGTGACTAGTTACGTAAAGCCCGTATGAATATTAAGATGTGACCTCAAGGATAAAAGAGCATTTAGAATATATGGTTGGTGTTGTATTGAATTTCATTCATTGGATATGTCATTGATATAAATATTTGGAATTGACGGTAGGCGATTTGAGAGATTCTAATGCGGTAGTGATGATTATTTTGAATACATCCACTAAATGGTAGACGTGTGTTGGGAACTATTATATTTCTTCCCTAAAAACTTCATTGCATATGCTGAGATTGTGTTTGAGTTGGAGAATTGTTCGTCACGTATATTTATTTTCGAGTTCACGTATTGTAACGAGATAGAGACTTACTGCATTTTTTTTTACTTGCATTCGTTTAATAGTAAGAGACGTTTTTCCGTTGTGTGTTATTAGTCTGACCAGGTTTACCACTGAAATGTCAGAGTTGGTTTGAAATTGTTAGTTCGCCTGAGAACACACAACCTAAATACTTGAAATTATCGACCTGTTCTAGCTTTGTATCACCAATCAGACATTCAATTCTGTTGAATTTCTTACCTACTGACATCAATTTAGTCTTCGAAAGGCTCATTTTCATACCATACTCATTGCACTTATTTTCAAGTTCCAAGATATTAGACTGCAGGCTTTCGGCACAATCTGCCATTAAGACCAAGTCGTCGGCATAGGCCAGATTGCTTACTACATTTCCACCTAACTGAATCCCACCCTGCCACTTTATACCTTTCAGCAGACGATCCGTGTAAACTACGAACAACAAAGGTGAAAGATTACAGCCTTGCCTAACCCCTGTAAGTACCCTAAACCAAGAAATTCTACCATCAATTCTCATTGCAGCTCAATTGTCAACATAAATGCCTTTGATTGATTTTAATAATCTACCCTTAATCCCATAGTCCCCCAGTATGGCGAACATCTTTTCCCTTAGAATGATGTCATATGCCTTCTCTAGATCTACGAAACAAACAACTGTCTATTCCTCTTGTAATATTTTTCAATTACCTGGCGCCTACTGACAATCTGATCCTGGCAGCTCCTCTTGTGGTCTGAAACCACACTGATTTTCATCCAACTTCCTCTCAACCACTGATCGCACCCTCCCTTCCAAGATGCCAGTGAATACTTTTCCTGGTATACTAATCAATGAGATACCTTGATAGTTGTTCCAATCCTTCCTGTTCCCTTGCTTTTCTCTCAAGATCGTTAAATTTTATCTTAGAATAATTTAGTGAATTATCATTTATTTTCGTTTAGCTTAGTTAAAATTTCTTTTTACAACTATTTATCTATATATTTTACTAAATAATTGCATTTACTTTCTTACTTCCTTATCATTATATAATAACTTTCAATTTTAAATACTTTTAATTTTTATTTTATTAACTTAGATACAACACCCTTAATTTAGTCGCGCTTCAAAATAATAGGTAATTCTAGGCACAGTTGATTATATTCCTGCACCTCACTACTTCAATTAACGTTAAATTCCTCCTAGTCCTTTGTGTTTATCTGTACATTTTAACTTTCATCGTTCCAAGTTAGCAAGAGTTACAAGTGACAAAACAAATTCCTCTGTCGTCACTAGTCGATTTCAACAGCTACCGTGTGTCGCCTCAGACCAGCTACCCTCTCCCGTCCTTCCGCTGTCCCCACTCCCCTCACCATGACCAAAGTACCGCTAGTATCCTCAAGAATTTCGTCTCGCAACATCCCAGAGCCCTACACGTCTGTCATATAAACGCGCAAAGTATATTAGCAGCCAACCGAATGGACGAGATTGTAGAAATATTCATTCCACCTGTTTTCCATGTCCTGCTTGTGTCTGAGTCATGGTTAACAGATAATAGCCAGTCTTCTTTGTGTCATCTTGAAGGCTACTCGCTTCTGAGAAATGACCGCACTCACAAACGGGGTGGAGGGGTATGTGGCTATTTCCTAACTAGCCTCAAACCTAAGCTGTTCGGTCATTCACCAGGCAGGTATGAGAGAAAACCAGAATACATGTTCGTAGAAGTAACAACGAACGGGATTAAAGCCCTTGTAGTAGTAGTTTACAAACCTCCGAATACAGGTCACTTAGAGGATTTTGAAGCTGACTTAACTAAATTACTGCCAAACTACCCTCACACAATAATTATGGGAGATTTCAATACGGACTTAACTGACGCAACGTCCGGCTCCATGGCTAAATGGTTAGCGTGCTGGCCTTTGGTCACAGGGGTCCCGGGTTCGATTCCCGGCAGGGTCGGGAATTTTAACCATCATTGGTTAATTTCACTGGCACTGGGGCTGGGTGTATGTGTCGTCTTCATCATCATTTCATCTTCATCACGACGCGCAGGTCACCTATGGGTGTCAAATCGAAAGACCTGCATCTGGCGAGCCGAACATGTCCTCGGACACTCCCGGCACTAAAAGCCATACGCCATTTCATTTACTGACGCAACTTCTTCCGAATCCACACGACTCAAAACATTGTTTCAAGCCTATAATATGGAAATCTTACCTCTCTCTCCGACTCACCATACATCTCATTCGCACACACTATTCGATCTTCTAGTTACCAGCAACTCAGACAGAGCTCTCAATGTTGGTCAAACCTCCGTACCTGGTATATCTGCACATGACGCAATATATATCTCGTATAACCTCACGCCACCGAAACCCTCCCAGAAATTTATCACCTATCGACCATTGAAAAATATAAAGACAGACTCTTCGAGGACGCAGGCAAAATACCCTGGCATGACATAACGAACTATAACAATCTAGATGACAAAGTTGACTTCTTTAATAGCAAAGTAACGAAACTACTTGACAAGCATGCCCCAAAGCGGCGAGCGAGAATATCGAAAGGACCCTCCCCGTGGTTAAACGACGAAATTAGACAACTAATGAAACAAAGAGACTGCGCTCACAGACAGTGCAAAAATGACCGTACCGTACAAAACTTTGACGAATATAGGAAGTTACGAAATAAGACAACACAACAAATACGAAATGCTAAACTGCGACACGCTTACAGCTTAATTACGCCTGACGGTAGAATAGCGACATTTTGGAAATCTATTAATAAGCTTGGACTTACGAAGAACAAGAACAAGTCCAGAGAAGAAATTACAGTACCTCTCGAGACTCTTAACGAGTACTTTACTGCTAACTGTTCCGCAGTACGACATGACGACAGAGACTAATGAATGATTATGGTACACACCCTACTCCTGACAGAGAGAAATTCTATTTCAGTCACGTGACGTCCCTCCAAGTCAGAAAAGCCGTCCTCAGAATAAGCACGAAAGCAAAAGGAATTGATGACATTGGGACTCGACAGAAATATGGAAACAATTACGAACGATGGGTATAGGTCGAAAGTTATTAAAGCAGGCGCCGAATGTATCCCTTGATGACTTAAATTTACACTTCACGTCGGCCGAATCCACTGTAAGAGCAAATAAAAATGTTCATAACTGTACAAGTAATAATAATAGTTTTTATAACAGTAATAATAATAATATTCATTTTATGCCAATTCAAGGTACATTTGTGTTTAAAGAGGTTGGTATAAATGACGTAAAACGAGTTATGTATTCTCTCAGATCAAATGCTGCTGGACACGATGGCATACCTCTGTCTTTCTACAAATATATCATTGGTGCCATCCTGCAGATCGTAACACACATTATTAACTACTGTTTAACCCAAGGAATTTTCCCTACGGCGTGGAAGGATGCCCTCGTCATCCCAATCCCAAAAAAGGATGGACCCAGTATTCCTTCAGATTACCGACCAGTTGCTATCCTACCACCCCTGTCCAAAGTGCTGGAACGCCTGGTACATGAACAAATCCTTACGTACTTACATAAATATGCTTTACTCGACTCTTACCAATCAAGCTTTAAGAAAAAACATAGTACCATGACAGCTCTGCTGAAATTGACAGATGACATTAGATATGCAATGGACAACAAACAAGTGACAATACTTACACTTTTAAATTTCAGTAGCGCATTTGATACTGTCGATCCTAGGTTGCTTCTTTCCAAATTACAGTCCTTAAACTTTAGCCAGAAAGTGCTGGAATTTTTCTATTCTTACCTCACAAACCGCCGGCAGTGTGTGGTTGCAAATAATAATAAATCAACGTGGCGAACAAAAAATATTGGTGTTCCACAAGGGTCAGTCCTAGGCCCTCTCCTATTCACTCTATATATAAATGATATCTCCAGATCAATTAAGCACTGCAAGTACCATCTTTATGCTGATGATCTGCAAATTTATTACCACACTAGAACTAATAATATACAACAAGCAATATGTAATGTAAACGCTGACCTTGACCAAATTAATAGCTATGTAATTACAAACAACCTTAAATTAAACCCCCATAAAACGCAAGCCATTATCATCGGTACATCAAAGAATCTTCACATTTTAAAACAAAATTGCATTCCTCCCTTAACTTTAAATAATACTGTTATACCTTATTGTGAATCAGTTTCTAACCTTGGTGTTATTATAACGGAAACTCTAAACTGGTCAGTGCAAGTTAAGAATATCTGCAAAAAGGTTTATTGTGGCTTGCACCCCTTAAAACGTTTCAGAAATGTATTCCCTCGATCACTAAAAATTCAACTTGTTCGGTCATTATTATTTCCCATTTTTGACTACTGTGATGTAATTCTTGCGGATATAACAAAAGAATTAAGCTTGAAACTACAACGCACTCAAAATGCTTGTCTTAGATATGCTATGGATTAACGGTATGACGCTCGAGTTTCTCCCTACTATAAACAATTATCTTGGTTACGACTAAGTGCTTCCAGCAAGGTACAGTACCTGTATGAGTGGAACGAGTGATTGTGTGTGAAAATGATATGAGATTATTGCACAATAAATTAAATATTGGTTTAATATTATAATTTAAATTAAATTAAAAACATCCATATTGTATTTACGAAGTAGAAGTAGTCTAAAAATAGCTAGTAGTAAGTACAGTATTTAACTTAGATCTAGTCTTGCAAGGATACAATAAGTTAAATTTTCATTTAGTATTTTTATTAAGTTTACTAGTATTTTTACATTCGTATTTCTTTCGTTGTGTATTGAATTTCTATCCCCACAAACCTGTAGTATGTAGGCAGTTAGTTTTTCTTTCATTCTTCTTTGCATGTATATATATTTTGTCTTAAAAATTAGTGTTATTTGTAGTTCTTCGTATTTTAAGTTAATGTCATTGTATGGAATAATAATAATATGTGTGTGGTTAAGTGTAAGAAAGGGCCAAGAGCCCTAACTTCGCCACAGAAAATAAAGGCTTTATCTATCTATCTATCTGACATGGTCAAACTAATTCTTAATTGTATATTAGCAACCTTAACTCATATAATCAACATCTCTCTTCTATACTCCACATATCCAACTCTCTGGAAGAAGGCTATTATGCTACTTCTTCCGAAAAGTCAAACGTCTTCGAACGAGGGAGACTATCGTCCAATCTGTATTTTATCAGCTTTATCTAAAATCTTAGAATATGTAGTCCATACACCAATGTCTGAGTACCTTCGAACGCACAATCTCCTTAATCCTGTCCGACAAGGACAAAGTACAACTACAGCCTTACTTAAAGTGACTGAGGATGTTAGACAAGCAACAGACAGGACGATTCACAGTTCTGGTACTACTAGATTACAGTAAAGCTTTCGACAGCGTAGACATATACATTTTACTTGTAAAACTGAAAGCTCTACATTTTTCTCAGAGTACGATTGCTTGGATGCATTAACTTCACGGACGTCAACAATGTGTGAAAGCCTGAACGGTAATAATGGAATCGTTTCCTTGAGGCACCACGTGAAGAGAAGAGGCCCTCAAGGCTCTGTACTTGGTCCTCTTCTTTTCGCACTCTTTGTGAATGACATATCATCGAATTTAAAACACTGCAACTACCATATGTACGCTGACGATCTTCAACTCTACACAGACTCTACAGCACGAGACCTCCAGGGAAATATCGACTTACTAAATATTGACTTACAGTCTGTTAGTGATTGGTCTGCTGCGCACGGCCTGAAATTGAACCCTACAAAGTCACAAGTAGTCCTTCTTGGTCATCAAAGTCAAATAACAAGTACAACTTTTGTATCACAAGTGAAGAATCTCGGTGCTATCATGGACGAACGCATGATTTGGTCTGCACATGTCTTACATATCTGTCAAAAAGTTTACTCAGTTTTACATTCCTTATATAAATATAAACATATATTATTTCCAATAAAGCTTTAAAAGAAATTAATTGAAGCCCTTGTGATGCCACATTTTGACTATTGTGATGTTGTTTTCAACGACGTCAGGCCGCGATTTTCACTACGGCTACAGCGCGCTCAAAATGCATGCGTGAGATATATATGCAATATAAGAAAATATGACCACGTGTCACCATCTTTCCTAAAATTAGAGTGGTCGCGACTCTTACTACGTCTTCCCCATCTTACCTTTCTTCGCGTTTCCATTACTTCTCAATGTTCACGACAGACATACAAGGGCTGCTCATCATCCCTCACCATCGAACTGCCGCATAACAGCTCATTCTCGGTGTTTGCCGCACGAGAACGGAATCGTTTACCGGATGACGTCAGAGGAATACCAATTACAGTGTCATTTAAAAGAGCGTTAAGAGGTACAACAGGATGAGAGTGACCTGTGAATTTCTGGCCTTTCAGTGATCGTGCTACTACAATATCATTACTAGCTATTATTATTATCATTATTGCTGTTGTATGTCCTACTGTGGTGGAATTTTTTATCAGTTGTATTTTGATTGAGTTTTAATTGTGTCTTCTAGTATTAATTATGGTAGTATTACTTATGACTTTAAAGTATACTAATTGGTTTAGTGTAAGAGAAGGCCCAATGGCCTTAACTACACCAATAAAGACATTTATCTATCTATCTATCTATCTATCTATCTATAAATAGGTGCAATCACTGCTTTTGTCCAATCTGAGGGTACCTTACCAACACTCCATGCTAATCTTACTACTCTATGAAGCCATTTCATCCCTGCCTTCCCACTATACTCCACAATTTCAGGTCTACTTTCATCTATTCCTGCTGCTTTATGACAATGGAGTTTATTTACTGTCCTTTGGACATCCTCAAGTATAATTTCACCAACATTTCCCTCCTCCCCATGAGCTTGGTTGCTCGCGACACCACCAGGAACACTTCCTTTTACGTTGAGATGTTGAAAATGCAACTAAAATATGCATATTTAATTGACCTTTTAATGTGATATATTGGTTGTAAATATGGATCAATTTACTATTGATCATTATGGTTAAGATTATCAATTACCATAATATCTAGTATAGCAAAGAGGGAAGGCAAGCTGTTTTTCCTTCGATGCCCCTGGAGGCATATGCAAAACATTTTTTTTTTAATTTGCTGCTTGCCAAAGTGAGGTCTGATGGTTTTGCAGTAGCATCATCAGAGATTGCAGCCAGTCTTCTGGAAGCTGGAGAAACAGCACAGGCATCATTTAAACTTCCTCTGAAGTTAACAGGAATGCATATCGAATATTTCAAAACAAAGTAACACTCAATTCAATCCAAAATTGTTCATCAGTAGTAAGGGATGAGGTTACAATGTCGCAAAAACTTCAGTTGAACCTCTAGACAGGTCCACAAGTGATCAAAGGAATATGAATACACCTATGGATGATGCGAAACAGTTGCGTACCAGACAAATTATATTACGCTTTTCATGTTTGTGGGTGACTGTAGTCACGTCCTAGTTCGTGAACCATGGGCAACGGCTGAGTGGCCTAAAAGTGGTCCTGAGAGTCGGGATACCAGTTGCTATGGAATGGGAGTGGGCATCTCGGATATATTCTGAGTCATGGCCCTCCTTGTGCTCAGGCGGCTAGGACTATACAATTCACCGGTGGTCCATAACCCGTCAGAGGAGAGATCCTCACTTGGACTATGTGCAAGTAGGGTAGCATCCTGCTTCAAGAATTTACCGAGCTCAGAACATTTTAAGCAAGCCTCGGACCTATGGGAGTAATGGAGTCCCACTCCCATTCGACAGGCGAGGGACTCCTTGGAAACAACTTGGGGAATGAAATGGAATTCGATGGCGAGCTATCAATATTAATGGGGCTTATGGAAGAAAGAAAGAAGAACTGGCTGAGTCAGCAAAGAACATGCATCTGGATGTGCTAGGAGTAAGTGATATTCGGGTAAGGGGAGATAACGAGGAAGAGATAGATTATAAAGTATACTTGACGGGTGTTAGAAAGGGAAGGGCAGAGTCTGGGGTAGGGCTCTGTATCAGGAATAACATTGCACGCAACATAGTTTCTGTTAGGCACGTAAATGAGCGAATGATGTGGGTAGATTTGTCAGTGGGAGGAATTAGGACAAGAATTGTGTCCGTGATTCACCATGTGAGGGTGCAGATGAGGATGAAGTTGCAAAGTTTTATGAAGCATTGAGTGACATCGTGGTCCGGGTCAACAGCAAGGATAGAATAGTGCTAATGGGCAATTTCAATGCGAGAGTTGGGAATAGAACTGAAGGATACAAAAGGGTGACTGGTAAATGTGGGGAATATATGGAAGCTAATGGGAATGGGAAGCGTTTGCTGGACTTCTGTGCTAGTATGGGTTTAGCTGTTATGAATACATTCTTCAAGCATAAGGCTATTCACCGCTACACATGGGAGGCTAGGGGTACCAGATCCATAACAGACTATATCTTAACCGACTTTGAATTCAGGAAATCTGTTAGGAATGTACGAGTTTTTTTGCGGATTTTTCGATGATACAGACCACTATCTGATCTGCAGTGAACTAAGTATCTCTAGGCCTAGGGTAGAGAAAGTGAAATCTGTCTGCAAACGAATAAGGGTAGAAAATCTCCAGGACAAGAAAATTAGACAGAAGTACATGGATATGATTAGTGAGAAGTTTCGAACAGTAGACATTAAGCAGGTTCAAGATACAGAAAGTGAACGGGTGGCATACAGGGATGCTGTAGTAGAAACAGCAAGGGAATGCCTAGGAACAACTGTGTGTAAAGATGGGAAAAGGCTAATATCTTGGTGGAATGATGAAGTGAGAGCAGCCTGTAAGCGTGAAAAGAAGGCTTATTAGAAATGGCCCCAAACAAAGGCCGAGGCAGACAGGGATTTGGACGTAGATGAAAGAAACAGAGCGAAACAAATAGTTGTTGAATCCAAAAAGGGGTCATGGGAAGATTTTGGTAATAACGTGGAAAGGCTAGGTCAAGCAGCAGGGAAACCTTTCTGGACAGTAATAAAGAATCTTAGGAAGGGAGGGAATAAGGAAATGAACAGTGTTTTGAGTAATTCAGGTGAACTCATAATAGATCCCAGGGAATCACTGGAGAGGTGGAGGGAATATTTTGAACATCTTCTCAATGTAAAAGGAGGAAAATGATGTTGGTGAAATTATGCTTGAGGAAGTGGAAAGGATAGTAAATAAACTCCATTGTCATAAGGCAGCAGGAATAGATGAAATTAGACCTGAAATGGTGAAGTATAGTGGGAAGGCAGGGATGAAATGGTTTCATAGAGTAGTAAAATTAGCGTGGAGTGTTGGTAAAGTACCTTCAGATTGGACAAAAGCAGTAATTGCACCTATGTATAAGCAAGGGAACAGGAAGGATTGCAACAACTATCGAGGTATCTCATTGATTAGTATACCAGGCAAAATATTCACTGGCATCCTGGAAGGGAGCATGCAATCAGTCGTTGAGAGGAAGTTGGATGAAAACCAGTGTGGTTGTCAGGATCAGATTTTCAGTATGCGCCAGGTAATTGAAAAATGCTACGAGAGGAATAGGCAGTTGTGTTTATGTTTCGTAGATCTAGAGAAAGCACATGACAGGGTACCGAGGCAAAAGATGTTCACTATACTGGGGACTATGGAATTAAAGGTAGATTATTAAAATCAATCAAAGGCATTTACGTTGACAATTGGGCTTCAGTGAGAATTGATGGTAGAATGAGTTCTTGGTTCAGGGTACTTACAGGGGTTAGACAAGGCTGTAATCTTTCACCTTTGCTGTTCGTAGTTTACATGGATCATCTGCTGAAAGGTATAAAATGGCAGGGAGGGATTCAGTTAGGTGGAAATGTAGTAAGCAGTTTGGCCTATGCTGACGACTTGGTCTTAATGACAGACTGTGCCGAAAGCCTGCAGTCTAATATCTTGGAACTTGAAAATAGGTGCAATGAGTATGGTATGAAAATTAGCCTCTCGAAGACTAAATTGATGTCAGTAGGTAAGAAATTCAACAGAATTGAATGTCTGATGGGTGATACAAAGCTAGAACAGGTCGATAATTTCAAGTATTTAGGTTGTGTGTTCTCCCAGGATTGTAATATAGTAAGTGAGATTGAATCAAGGTGTAGTAAAGTTAATGCAGTGAGCTCACAGTTGCGATCAACAGTATTCTGCAAGGAGAAAGTCCGCTCCTGGACTAAACTATCTTTACATTGGTCTGTTTTCAGACCAACTTTACTTTATGGGAGCGAAAGCTGGGTGGACTCAGGATATCTTATTCATAAGTTAGAAGTAACAGACGTGAAAGTAGCAAGAATGATTGCTGGTACAAACAGGTGGGAACAATGGCAGGAGGGTATTCGGAATGAGGAGATAAAGGCTAATTTAGGAATGAACTCTATGGATGAAGCTGTACGCATAAACCGGCTTCGGTGGTGGGGTCATGTGAGGCGAATGGAGGAGGATAGGTTACCTAGGAGAATAATGGACTCTGCTATGGAGGGTAAGAGAAGTAAAGGGAGACCAAGACGACGATGGTTAGAGTCAGTTTCTAACGATTTAAAGATAAGAGGTATAGAACTAAATGAGGCCGCAACACTAGTTGCAAATTGAGGATTGTGGCGACGTTTAGTAAATTCTCAGAGGCTTGCAGACTGAACGCTGTGTTGTATGTGTATGTGTTCAAAGTGCTTTAAATGCCTAAAGTAAGACCATTGAAGTTGTTAAGCGATGAGAGCTGACAAAGTGAACACTTCTTTAAAATGGCGGGATATAAAGAAACCAGCACTCAAAATTAATATGAGAGTAATAACAGCATTTTGTTCATATGTTAAAGTTGGATATGGAGAATTATCCACGACTGAAGGAAAAATCACTCTCACTGATATGTGCGTTTTAGTAAGCAACATTCAAGAACTGATTGATAGAGGTTATTCTAAAATCCATGGCCTATCCAACATCTCTCTTTCAAGATTTAAGAAATGAGCAATATTATCGCTGACAAACGAACAAGTTGGGATAGTTAATGACTTTGTGTTCTCCAAATTCATTTCCCAGGGTCAATAGACACAGTAGTCGATAGTGAAGCTGTTCATAACCCTACAGAATTTTGAAATACTTCACATCCATCTGACATTCCACTACACACGGTGATTTTGAAAGTGTTAGCTAATGTACACGCCCCCAATTTACACAATGGGACGAGGTTGGTAGCAAAAGCTTTGAAAAACTGTTTTAATTGGCTGTGGTACGGGAGATTCCTTCAGATTTTCCTTGTGTCTTCAAACTAGTCCAATTCCCAGCAAGTCTGCTTTCACATGTCAAAAGAACCACACAGTCAGCTGGAGTCGACTGCGTGGCCCTTTCACGTGTTACAACAAATCAAAACTCAAACTCAAATCTTTTTGTGCTGACTGCAAGAAGGAAAGCAACTGATGCCGTCAACAAGGAAATCCTATAAGCTCTCAATTACAAGTAGCCTATCGCCCTGTGGTGCAGGGGTAGCGTGCCTGCCTCTTACCCAGGTTACATTCCTGGCCAGGTCAGGGATTTTTACCTGGATCTGAGGGCTGGTTCGAGGTACACCAGCCTACGTCATTATAAATGATGTGATATCCAATGGAGAGATGGCGGCACCCATCTAGAAAGCCAAGAATAATGGCCAAGAGGATTTGTCGTGCCGACTACATGACACCTTGTAATCTGCAGGCGGTCGCTTGGTAGGCTGTTGCGCTTGGAAAATTTTCATCGCCTTAAATTTATAACTGCTCCCGTGGAAGCCATGGAGGTAGCTAGTTTAATTGTAATTTACAGTTCAGTAAGAAACATATTTACCAAGACTGCTTTTCTAATATGCATTTATTCAATCATAATATTAAATTAAGACTAAACAATTAACAAAAATAACAAAAGGAACTCTGCCAATTTTTTCAACTTGGCTGAATACTGAAGAAAACATTTTTGTTTGGAAGAAAACAAGTTATTTTATAACACTTATAACTTTTAAATCTCCTAAAACAGATGTAAACCCAGTTGTTTGTTAATGAAATAAAAACAAGAACCCCATTACGATCTTGAGATGTGATATCACAAAAGCATCCACACCTCAGTCTCAAATTAACTTAAAATGCTCTTAAGTTACAATTTCAGTCAAATGACTCAACACAATTCAGCCTGACATGGAGCTACATAGTTTACATCTGGAAGGAGATTATTCTTATATCTTCAGGTCCCCACAGATGTGTTTGTTTTCTTTCTCCTCCTAGTAGAACAAGGAGGGTATTAGTACTACCTACGATAATGATAGGCAGAGTCTAAATTACAAATTCATGTAACAAATGACTAGAAAGGCTACAGAAATGTAATCCAATCTATTAGAGTATATTTCTGTTCACCACACTTTCGCAACAAGTCTTTGGTTTAACTGTAAGCCCCATATTCTTACAACTATAAATCACATACAGATATTACAACATACAAATTCTGTTGTTAGAGAAAAAAATCTCTGGATGAAACATGGGGGGAAAGAAATCGAAGAAATATTAAATAATACTGTATGGCAAATTAACAGTCATTATAGCTAACTTGGCAATTAAAATTACAAGCTATATATATGCCAAATTGGCAATTATGAAGGCGACTTTTGAACCAGGGGCCCCCAAACCTTTTATTCATTAGGGACACACTAAACATTTCCTGAGAACTTTATAGGACAAATACAGAGTAAATGATAACTATTTTATACATAAAAATAAGTTTTACACAATTTTTATACATAATTCTAAAACTATCTGGTTACTAAATCATATCGGAAGTATATCTGTACTCATACCTTTGAATCACATTTACTTGAATACACTTACCACTTTATTTTTGGACTCTACTAATTTTCCTGTGCAAAGGAGAATGAACACACAAATAAAAGAGAAATAATATAATTTTAAATCCAAAAATAGCAACTGTCTGTAGAACAAAAAAAGATAAAAGTTTGTGTTATTCACAAACCCTCTGCCTGGATAACACAGTGTACGTTACTTCCTACACTACCAAACTGTTACCCTTACAATTTCTAGACATGCATACAGACAAAATCAATAAGAATGTTCTGTCCTCAAATGAGGCGAAGGGCAGAAATTAAGATGCCCTTCACACCAGGTCAGCAGGCCATAGTTTGAAGACCCCTATTTTAAACTATTTTTGCACTTAATGAGATTCGGCAAGGTGAATCTCTAACCTGAGATGAGTACATCAAAGAATATCACAATTAACATGTGTCTAAAGGAAGATTTGATGCACTTTTTAATAATCCATCTGAACGTGACTTTATAAATTTATAGCTATACTGTAATAAAATAAACAAAACCTCTAACAAAAACTACTGAGATCTTTGTAAGGATGCTCACCTTGCCAGCTACAACTTACCATAGTGAAATGAAAGTTCATTCATATAATACTGCAACATCTGGTAAGGAAGATCCATTCAAAGTGCACTTGAACAAAGAAAGTAAGGGAAAAATAAATATGACTAGATAGAATGACAAGCAGCAGCAGTCCACAATGGTAAGCAACTTTACGCAGTAGCCGAAGTGACCACTTGCCAGGCACGAATATTGTTATCAGAGTAACCAGCAAACAGCGTCTGTCCATCACCGGACCAGGCGAGAGACAGGCACTGCGGCGGCTCTGTGTCTATACCAGAGTACTGGCTCACCACCTCGGGACACAATTCGTCCACCAATAGTTTACCTTCCAGGTCCTGGAAATAAACCCAAAATTTTTTTTTTAATTATACAGGGAGTATTTGGTATCAAATATTTTGGGAACATATTCCTAACAATGAAATATTCAAAAACTTTCATACGAATGTCCCCAGAGTGGCCATGAACATTTGTGTTTGGTCAAACATCGTGGTTGGCTTGTCCACGTCCCATAGGTGAAAAAAAATGTTCATCAAAATGTTAGCTGGTGGTTGGCCTGTCCACATCCCATTGGTGAAAAAAAAAGTTCATCAGAATGTTAGCTGGCAGGGTAGCAGAAGTAGTGGTATACAATTTTTAACCACTAGACTGCATGCCAAAAGCCTGGGGTTCCCTACACAGTGCCCATATGGAGTGAAGAATACGACGCTGTTGATGGCAATTCTTCTATCAGATTGCGATGCAGCCTTGAATAGACCCCTATTCAACAGGAGTAGGCAATGCACTAACACCAGGTTTCAATAATAACTAGCTGGCCTTACATATTAAATATCTCCCGTATGTACTCCTTTATGTGACTCCAACTGGGGTCAACCAAAATACATTTTCTTTGAAAGTACAGTAACATACGACAGACAGGGTCACAGAGTTTACCATGAGAAAAACATTCAACACCTACACCTCTGATATTTAGAGTTTGGCCCTGTGCTTTATTAATGCTCATACTAAAACATACTTTTACTGGAAACTTGAGCCTTTTAAACTAAAATGGTAGGTCAGTGGTTATCATTGGTATTCGATGGATCAAAACGGTTTCATCGGCTCCAAACCCAGTGAGGGTCATGCACTCAAGTAGAATTGTTTTTAGCAATTTGATTAGCAATCTTGTGCCAGTACATCATTTTGGTGTGTGTAGGTTGTGGAGCAATAATACAGGGGACGCTACCTTTAAAATCTCTTTGTGAAGAGTAGTTTCAGGAGGGGGTCAAAGAATTTAAAAATTCAGTTGGACAATGTACCACCTCTTCTGTATCCAGGACATCAACTGAACATTATTATTATTATTATTATTATTATTACTATTATTATTATTAGCATATGATGTGTACTTGACAATCAAAATATACAAACATAATACAAAATATACAAGTTGGTGACAGCATCAGGACTTCACTTTTATATTTTAATGTCCAAATTCTTTATCCATGTAATCACTTCTGCTGTTACTTCAAAAAATTCCTCCACAGAGCCAGGAAATGCACGTAGGGGGCACTCTTGAACTATGTGCTTGATAGACTAAACTTGAGCACCACAGTCACAGCAGGCAGAACCTACCCATCCCCACAGATGTAAGGCTGCGCCAGTCCTACTGACACATCGGATCCTGTTCAGGGTTGACCAAACAGCACGGGGCAGACTAAAGCCAGCCAGTTTCATGCTGGGGTCAGAGATATCACATAAGCCACTGGGAGACTACATCCTCCACTCTTCTCTCCAGGCATTCCTGGGATTGAACCGAAGACATGACAAGTCCAAAGCTGTCTTCCACACTGGTTTTCTTGATTTCAGCCTAGTTGTAGTGTGCTGCTTTATATCCTGATGTATAGGAAGGGCCTCATTCTTCACTATTCTGCACCATAAGCTATTAAGTAGGATTCCATTCTAGATAAAATTATTAGAACTACGTGTTCTAATCACATTATGATATTGTTCTGCATGCCTGGTGTGATCTCTGATCATACGCTGTTCTCCATCAACATACGTTTCTCTATCTCTTTGGGACCTATGTCTTTCACAATCTTGAGATATTTGTTTTTTTTTAAATTAAGTTACTTTAGAGACACTTTACCCTAAGGTCTTATCGTGACTTCTAATTGTAGAAATTACAGTAAATTACAGTAGAGTGAAGTTTGAGAGGAATATACAAGATTTTGGTATTTTAAACTAAACAGTTAAATTTTTGAATACAGAAAAGTGTCTTTGAAAAACTTGATAAACCGAGCTCACTAGCTGCATTCGCTTAAGTGCGGCCAGTATTCAGTAATCGGGAGACAGTGGGTTCAAACCCCACTGTTGGCAGCCCTGAAAATGGTTTTCCTTAATTAAGGCCATGGCCACTTCCTTCCCATTCCTAGGCCTTTCCTATCCCATCGTCGCTATAAGACAAATCTGTGTTGGTGCGACGTAAAGCCAATAGGAGAGAGGGGAAGAAAAAAAAAACCTTGATCATTTGTTTGTACAGTGAGGATGAGAGTCCCTCCTTAATTTCCTTAGGTATACCGTGGTATTGGTGCCATTTGTCATACAGTGAACAGTCTGTAATGATGTGCTTCACAGTAACACACTATTTCATGTTGTATAGATGGGAGGCCGTTTCTTCTCTTATCTTCTCTTATCTTGAAGTGGCCGATCCGCATTCTAGATATAAGGACATGATCTTGCCTGTGAAGGTTGTGAAGAGAGTGTTGTACTGTTGATTCTGTTGTTACCTCATGGAATTTGCTGTTTGAAGTTTGAAGCCATTTTATATTCCACTGTTGGTATAATTTTGTTTTAGCATAAGTAACAATGTTAGCTCAAGGGGTAGCTGTTGTTAGATCGCCTAGTACGAGGTATGTAGCGTCTTTAGCTGCTTGATCAGCAGACTCATTCCCTTGAATACCTCTGGGTGACGGTACCCACACAAGGATGACTTGTTTGCCTTTTTTTTACGTTGTTAAACAGTTGTATTTCTTGTACAAGTATGTGTTTAGATGATGGACTGTCTATTGCGTTTAATGCACTTTTTGAACCAGAAAAGATCAGAGTTATTGCAGGTGCTGGTTTTTAAAATGTGTAGCATAGCCTGCTTTATTGCGTACAGCTTGTTGGAGAAGACTGTATAGTAGTCAGGCAATCAGTATAACATGGTACGTTCAGGATATACGGGCTCTTTATTTATGCTTGGCAAGGACTTTCCCGCTTGACCTTGGCCGCCAGTGACAGTTTAGTTACCGGCTACAGCGCGTGCATGTACGGCAGAATACGGTGCTCAAAATCATCATGATGCATTTTACTCAACGTTTTTACAGTTTATGCTGAAAATGTTCCCCATACGCTGCCAAACATAATCAGCATCTCTTAATGAAGTTTTCGGTTACTCTACCAAGTTCTTCAGCACTGACGGATGCAATTGCAGCTTTTATATTGTCTTTAAGTTTAGTGTGGGAGCGTTGTCCCCATAAACAACATTTTTTAACATTCCCCACAAATAAAAATCACATGCCGTTATATCTGGGCTACGAGGGGGCCACAGATTTTTACTTATGATCCTCGTACCAAACACGCTTCAGTAAGGAGATAACGACCATTACGTCTATTTTTATTGTTTACTGAACCTGTACGTTTGAAGCTCTTGGCCAGTTGTTTTATTGTCCAATTGATAGGAATGGGTCTCCCTGGAAATTTCCCTCGAAACTTTTGTCTTGTCCTAGCGCACAACTTTCTGCACTTAATGTAGGTATTGTGCAGATATACACGTTCATGTAACGAATAGTTCACATACATTACAGCACTATACACAATCACAATAAAACACTATACAATACGACATACAGTACGCAGTAGCTTCATTGAAGACCCTACTATCTCAGAGCTCAGCTCTCAGCAACTGTGGGAAGTGCCGGAAACCGCGTGCACCAGCGGCCGGTAGCGGCCTGTCATCGGCGGCCAAGGTCGAGCGAGAAAGTCCTTGCCAAGCATGAATAAAGACCCTTCCTCACATTTTCATCCATCAGTATAGATTGCAGTGTGCCTTGGGTAATTATTGTAAATTTCAAGGAATAATTGATGGTAGTGAGATCTGTCAATTTTGCCTTTGATACTGTAGTCTAATTCAAAGTTAATTGTTGGAAGAGTAATAGTCCATGGTGGAACATTAAGAGAATACTCTGAGAGGAGTATTGAGGGGATATTTAGATATAATTCTTCAAGGAACTTAGCTATTCTGACACTGAAGGGCTGTGGTTGTGATCCTGATTTAATGGGTATACCTTTGTGTTTGTTAGGAAAAGCATACAACTTAATTCGTGATTCACTCATAGTTGCTACCTTGAGTGCGCCTTACTTGCCTACATCCAATTGCGAGCGGTGGTTCATTTGCTTCTTCTGAATAATCGCTACTGGACTGGTGCAGAAGGCTCCTAGAGCAATTCGAAGAGTTGTGGAGTGGATGGAATCAAGGATTTTGAGTGAAGACATTCTTGTGGAATTGTATACAATGCTGCCATTGTCTAATTTGCCCCTAATTATGGCTTTGTACGTGTTCATTAGCACTTGGTAGTCTGCTCCGCCCCGTTCTTTGCTGCCAGGATCTTTATTATGTTCAGCCTTCGCAAGTAGTCATCTTTAAGGTTTTTCAGGTGAGGTATCCAACTTAACGTAGTGTCGAATAAAACTTCTAAGATTTTCATAGTTGTTACTGTTTCAATTTTGTGATTGTCCATGTACAGCTCAGGGTCTTGTACAGTGTGTTTACATTTAGAGAAGAGGATGCATTTGGTTTTAGTTTTTGAAAACTAGAACCCTGTAACTTTAGCCCATTTTTGGACATTCTCAATTGATTCTTGAGAGTAGTCAATTTATTTCTTCCTGAAATGAATATAGTCAAGTCATCAGCAAAACGGCAAGCCATTAATGGTAGGTGAATGTTTGAGACAATGCCATTTATTGCAACGAGGAATATTGTGACGGTGAAGACTGATCCTTGGCGAACTCCATTATCTATGGTTACTTCATGTGAAAGAATTTGAGTTGCCCTGACTTGAATTTGAAGATCTTTAAGAAAATTATAAATGAAGTAGAGCATGTTGCCTGAAATATTATGATCTGTCAATGTTTCAATTAGATAGTCTTTCCACACCATGTCATATGCCTTTTCTATGTCTAAAATGAGAGCTATGAGGTGCAGGTTATTCAGGAAAGCTTCTCGGATTTATGATTCTAAACATATCAGAGTATCTGTTGTTGAATGTGCTTTACGAAAACCATTTTGTGCATCACTAAAAAAGTGTATATGTTCTAAATATGAGCGTGATCTCTTGTTAACAATTTTCTCCATTAACTCACGCACAGTATTTGTCAAGGTGATGGGATAATTATCTGCGATCAACATGTCCTTTCCTGGTTTGAGTATAGGCACTACAATAGCACAGCACCACTGATTAGGAAGTAGTTTGGAATTCCATATATAGTTCAAAATAGCAAGTAGATAATTGAGTGTACTATGTGGAAACTGTTTAAAAAATTCATATGAAATGGTGTCTGGGCCAGGACTAGATCTGCCGCATTTGTCGAGTTCTGTAACCATTTCTTGTAACTGCAAAGTATCATTAGAAGCACAGTTCGGTGTAGGTACAGTTTCATTTACGTCTACTGGATCTAGAGTTATTTTCATGTGAAGAAATTCAGGTTCATAATTGGTATCACTAGAGATTTCTGCGAATGAGTTAGCCAGTTGATCAGCTATTTTTTGAGGTTCATAACTGATCCAGCAACTGGATCTCTAAAGAGAAGTAACACAGAATTTATTGCATTTACCACTTATTCTTTGGATTTTATTCCACGTAACTTTTTGTGAAGTTTGTGAGGTTAAGGAGGAGACAAAAGTTAACTAGGAGGTTTTTACTTAATTTTATTTAATTTCTTGCTATTGCTTGATATTTCTGAAAAACGACTATTTTCAGGCGTAGGATTTCTTTTGTGAAGGTAGTAAGCACCGTTTTTATTTTTGATAGCATCTTTACAGGGGTCATTCCACCAGGGAACTGTTTTCTTGAAGGGCATAGGAGTTGTTTTCAGGATACTCTGGTCAGCAGATTCAATCAGGTATTACTTCAGTGAAGTCTTAAACAATATCATTGATGTGCTTAAAAAGAAATTTGTAGGAATTAGATAATTTAAATAGTTATTTACAGTCTTTCTAAATGATTGCCAATTTGCCTTATTTAAATTCCATTTACAGTATTGAGGTTTTGATGTGTTGTCTGGAGAGCTTTCATCATCATTAATTATGATAGGGAAGTGGTCACTTCCTTGTAGAGTTGAATAAATGGACCAGTTAAATAGTGCAGCTATGTCTGGCGTACATGTAGTTAAATCTATACTACTGTCTGTTCCGTGTGCTATATCAAAACGGGTTGGAGCAGGAGTTCAATAATACTAGAGTAAATTCATCTAGTATCTTCTCTATATCTTTCCACCTTGCATCAGTATTGCGACTACCCCATAAACTGTTGTGGCTATTAAAATCACTCATCAGAATGAAGGTACAATAAAACTGCAACTGCTTCTAAATCAGTAGTTAAGGGAACCTCTTGATGGTGTTTTAACATAGGTAGTTACACCTCCAATTACACGATTTAGATTAATTCAGTTTTTATAATGTACGTTGAACTGTCTTAAATGGGAAACAAAGTTGTCTTGAAAGTTAGTTTCTTGTACACAGAGAACTGAAGGCTGATGTTTATTTAGTAAAAGTTGTAAATACTCTCGCGCTGTGATCAAAAACGGTTGAGGTTCCATTGAAGTAATGTTATAGCAATAATAATAATAATAATAATAATAATAATAATAATAATAATAATAATAATAATAATAATAATAATAATAATAATAATCGTATGGCCTCAGCTACCATGTGCAGACACCATCTGGCTGTCTGCTCATCCATTTCGATGTTCCGTTTTACTCTAGGCTCACTAGATGGCAGACCGAGTAAACAAACTCTCTTGGGAGTCTATGGCTGAGATTTAATTAATTTTGTCGGGTAAACACCAAATGTGTCCCCCAAGATCTTTTGCATGCCAACATCATATGACATGGAGTGTCGAATAGACTATTTTCTGCCTTTCAAAAATCCGACTACCTCTGCCGGGTTTGAACCCTGTATATTGGGATCCAGAGGCCAACACTACCACTTATAGTCGTAAGAATGACAAACAGGTGAAGTAGGAATATCATCATTATGTGAGGGAAGTAGAGTCATCGCTGGAGTAATCTGGAACTAAGGTGTTAATTGCATCTCGGTTTTGACTGCTAGCCTTAAGCAGTTTCCTGATTATTTGAATACTCCTGTTCTTCATGGATTTTTCAGTGAGGTATGGATATAGTTTTTGAAGGGCTTGGGCTAAACCCCACTAGATCTTGGGTGTAATTGGAAGCTATTTTTGTTATGTCATTAACTCCAATACTTTTTCAAAAAAGCAATGGAGTTGTAAGTAACTGAGGGGAAAGGACTGAGGGTTGGCTTCTAGAACTTGCTTAATTGGCTTAAGCATATCACTAATAGTTGTGCTTTCCTTCTCTGTCTGGTTTTTAATAAGTTTGTTTTGTCTTGTGTTTCCCTGCCTGTTCACTTGTTGGAGGTTCAGTTGTTAGGGGAGGTTTCTTAAAATCAAGGTCCTTTCTGCCTGTAGTTTCACTGCTAAATAGTGATATTGGTCTCTTTGAACCAGCAATATGAACACATGAGGAGTTTTGAGGAAATTCCAAAGGAGAGGTTAGTAGTTTCAACTGAGGGTAAATGACCACAGTTTTGGTCTTGGGAACACTGAAGAGTTGTAGATGTAGCAGTAGTTTGTGAGGGAGTACAGATAATATTTTCTTGACAGTTTGTTTTAATTTTATGTGTATCCTCTACTACTTGAAGAAATTCTGTTAGATTGATTTTACCACAAGAATGACTGTTTTAATTTTATGAGGAGTCTTCATTTATTGTTTCACCATTATCAGGACAGTTTCTAGATAAGTACACCTCAGTTTTACAAATAAAGCAGGAGGATGTGTTGGAGGATAAATGCAGCCAGAAATTGGTACCCAAATATTCTATTTGGAGCGAGTCTGCAAGTTTTTTTAAAGTCTTCATTTTGAACATAAATCTGTCTCCAAAAACTGAGAATGTGAAAAAATCCAGGGATTGTTAGACCTGCTCTAATAGAGATCTTTGACAATGGTTTAATGATAGTTTGAGAAATTCTTCAATAACAATATTAGGAATCACAGGCAAACATTTGTTTTTAGATAGGAGAGGTCTTATTTCCAAGGAAACACTATTTATGAAAATCTTGGGGTGTTTTGAAATTAATTCTTCAACACACTTCTGACTTGCAAGGAAGATAGATACTCTTCCATTAGGTATCTGTGAGAGAAATAGATATTACTAGGGCTAGTCAGTTTTCCAATTGCTAGTATATAATCTCAGATACTAATACCATCACAAGATTCAATAACAATAGCTTGATGTCTGATTGTATTGCTGTAGAGTAACTTAACCGTGGGTTGTTAGGTATTTTAGGAACAGTAAGAGAGGTTGTCCAGAGGTTACCTGGTTCACCGGTACAGGTGGAAATGATTCTTTCTTTATTCTGTCGATTCATGATTCATGCTGATTTTCATTATTTAGATTCAATGAGTTAGAAAAATCTTGCCGACCTCCATCAACAGAGGCGGCCCTTATCGTTAACTAACAGGATGAGCTTAGTTATGAAATTGATACTTTAATGTACGCTAATCTCCACAATGCAGATCTAAAACCACACTCACTTACAATAGTACTTAGCAGCTTCAATCTGGTACTTCAGACGGTAAAATATAGCCTAGAATTACCGATTAATCAATAGTTCTAAGCAACAATATTACATGTGAACATCATGATCTGAAATCATAATTGTTTTGCTCCAGGGAAGTTTCCCTATCTCTTGACAAAGACTGATTTGCCCTTTTAGTCTCTAAACTGTCAATGAAATCACAAAGGAAACAAAACGAATGATCTTATCACACTCTTATCTACATTACTACTCAGCGCGGCCATTCACTGCAAGATACAAGAACTCACATGATGAGATCTTGTCTTATACGCAGTGCGAGCGGAAGTATTCTAGGTAACACAACACAGAAAAAGCACATTGCCCATCTTAAAGATGGCTGCCAGTAAGAGCTCTCTCTCTCTCTCTCTCTGACCTAGGCAATGCCATGAATAGAAAGTAGAGTGCACATCATCTTCATGGTTGCCATGGTAGTGATGGCAAAACAAACTGGGTGACTGTATTCATTAATAAATATATTTCTGTTAACCTTTCAAGAAATGCAAGATTTTTCCTGTATTGAGATGATTTTGGAAGATTTTGGTACAAACTGCACCTTTTAACTCCCTCTGGTTTAAGAGCCTGAGTTTTGTGAAACATACACGTTAGCGTTTTATACCACTAAGTGGACCATATCCAAGTGCCTGGCAATCTCCCTCACATGAACATGGCCCTAATCCTTGCACTGACCCTTGATGAGCAATAAAGTCAAATTGCAAGCCATGACTGTTGTCTTGTTTGGTTGATTGTTTACAGTAATTCAGCAAGGTGAAAGGAGCCCCAACATTTGGGAGGGACAAGGCACTTTTGAGAGAAATGTTTTACGTGTTGAAAGACCAAAAGAAGTACGTAATTGTGAGCTTGAAGGAAGAGTTTTTCATAATGTAATTGGAAATTCATCAAACAGCGCAAGGAGGATTCCATTATGGGAAGGTGTTGGACATATCACTATTTGAAACACTCTCTGTGGAAACCTTCTGTATCCTTATCTTCAATGGGTTCAAAGACTTGCTGCGGCAGACTTTCAGGCAGAAAGAACATTCTGTCAACTCATGCTACAACACTTTGCTTATTTGTTCCTATTTCTTACATTAATGTCCAGCAGAAGCCAAATAAAGAAATTGCAGGATGCATTGGATGATGTACCTTTTCAATGGCACTCCACCTCACTTTAGTCTAGTTCATGTGTTCGTTGTCATTAGAACTGCTGTTTTCCACACATGGATTGGTCGAGCGGGATCCACCGAATGACTGCCCGATCATTAGATTTAAATCCAATGAATTTTTATCTTAGGGGATATATGAAGTTCACACTTGACTCAATTCCAATGACGACATTCTGAGAGAGCATATCTTAAATGGATCTCAACATATACAAAACACTCCAAGCATTTACAACACAGCACGTCACAGCACAGCTTACAAGATCTTAGTTTCATTCCGTATTGACAGTTTACACTTGACAACAGAAAATCTCTTATTACTTCCTCCTATTCAAGACATATATATGCACCTTTTGATGGCTAGATTTTTTTCAGCCAAACATGTTTCAGCTCATCTTTGAGCCAGTTACAAAAATTAATGTTGAATAAAAGCAACGTGAAGCAGCACGTAAAATCAAAGTAGAACATGATTGATTAATATATCTAAAACAAGCAGGGATAAAGCAAGGTTGGAAACCTCTGAACTTTTTTTTATATCACTCTAAAACAAGGGTAAAATCTCCATTAAAAAGTTAGAACTGTTACATAAGCATATGCTCTGGAGGGCAACAGAAACCAGTGAAAAAAGGCCTGGTACAATGTTGTGTAACTCAATTAGTGGAAACCATAATATATCGATCTTATAAAGTCCAGGTGTGATCAGTTAAGGAAAAGAAGGTGAATGAATATGTGTAAAAAGCTGAAGCTAAGTGAAACATTAAAATAAATGTGTCACTTACTCATTGAGTGGTTGCTCTCTCGAACAGCCTGACCTTGGTCACGGACTCTTGTTTCCACTAGACGTGTGTGACTGGCTTAGCTATAACCCTGCTTGCTATATATTAATCATGTTCTACTCCAATTTTACATGCTCCTTCACACTGTTTTTAGTGTTCCTCATTCAACATTAATTCATGTAACTACGAAACACAGAAGTGCTGCATGACTTCGACAAATGTTTTCATGATACAGATGTCTATTCCCATAGGAAACCTGCAATATTTGTCCCGAATGAGTAAATTTATGGTCCGTTATTGGACATTATAAATTAACCAACTAACTCGTTACTGGTTGCCAGCGTTTCGCCCCAGTGTGTTAAGTTGGGCTCAACAGTTGGTAAAGAGCACACCCACCAAGATGTCCAATAACGGACCATTTATATTGGTATTACTTGTTTTCAATGTGTGGGTTGTATGGATGAAACTGTTCCCAAATTCTTGTGTGATGTCATCAGAGCTGCATAAGGCTTGTACCCACTTCGAAGTGGAATCGTTCTTCTCTGACGAATTACGTTGGGGGTCTTGTATGCAAGATTTATTTTTTCACTTTCTTCATCTCGAAAAGCCAAGGGGGGTACAAACACAAGTAAGGTAAGGGTGTGTTCTGCCCGAAGGCAGGTCCGAACCTCCGCAGATGTGTGCCTGAGCTGGAGTTTACGTACGGTAGAGTGGCCGTTCCTTTCCGCTCCTCCATTCCCCTTAACCCCCCCCCCACCAACTAACAGCGCATGGCAACCCACCCAAATCTTGACCACGCCCAATGTTGCTTAACTTCGGAGAACTCACCAGATCTGGTGTTTAAACACGGCTGTAGCCGTTGGCAATACACGAGTAAATACGGTATTAATCATGTTCTGCTCTGATTTTACATGCTCCTTCACACTCTTCATAGTGTTCCTTATTCAACATTAATTCATGTAACTTTCTAATATATTTCTCTGAAGATGCCTCAAAGATGAGCTGAAACATGTTTGGCTAAAAAATCATTCCATCAAAAGGTGGATATATATACTGAATAGGAAGTATTAAAGCTTTTCTATTGTAAAAGTAGCTCAGCCTAATAATATCACTTCTATTACTTAATTAGCAATAGAGAAGCATAACCATGAATCCAAGCTCATCTGAAGGTTTTCTGATGTTTTGTAGTTAAGAATATATCTCCAAAATGTTTCAAAACCATTTACATATTACATAATAACAACCAAGAGGATGAACATAAATGGTAGGTCAGTGTGGCAATAGGAAGCAACAGAAAGACAAGGACAAGCTTTACACACAACCTTTCTCAAATACATAGGGTTGAAATAAACATAAAAAGGTCTGGCTGCATAACACACCGATTAACGGAGGGTATCCGCACGACTACAAGTTTTAGTATCATCCCATTTTATTCTTAATACCACTCCATTTGAAGTTTACAAGAAAGCATTGCAACACCAAGGACACTGTGATTCCACATCACAACAAGACGCTGTGCTCAACATTTTAATTCAAACAGACATCATATTGTGTTTTATTGTACATGACAAGATGGATTTTATTTCATCCTTCAATCTTTTTATATGTTACATTGTAATGGCCATGGTTTTAGATTTCTTAATGCCCCCCCCCCCCTTTTTAATAGGTCTTATTGTATACTAGAATTTTAATTCAACTAGCTGATGAAGAGAATGTATATATATTTTCGAAACATGTACTAGATGGAATGTAGAGGTGAAAGGTAAATAAAAATCAATATATAGTATTGACTAGGTGGATCATTTACCCACATTTGTTGTTATTATGGGAAACTACGACAAGAGCTGTCAGCACAAGACCGTCCAACACTCAGCACTCAAACAGATGGCACTGCGATGGACCAACACCAGGAACTGAGCCGAGGACCAGCTACCCAGGATGACGATAGCTAGATGTTGGGCTAAACCCAATATACCAGAGTCCGGCATGGAGGAGCCGTGAGGTCACCATGTTACAGATAAGTTTGAACAGATTTTTTTGCATGAGATAGGGACAGTAAGCTTCACATATTTTTATTTTGTAAATAATCATTCACTAAGCCCATATGGCAATTAATTATGTTCAGGATTTATGCATATGTACTGTAGTAAGTGTTTTAGCTCTGTATCATCTGTTTATGGTAATGAGGGAGTAAAGTAACGGTGAGTTAGGTCTGATTGTCATGTAAAATAATGTTATTCCTTTGGGGAATCATTGTATAGAAGTTTTGCGGAGCTAGGGTCGTTAAAACCTAAAGAACATAGATGCCTTATAAATATCATGCAGGAGACCCTCACTAGAAGTGTTAGGCAACCTAAGAATAATGACTCCATGCTATATCAATGTGCATGAGTTTAACAGGTATGGAGAAGCAGCTGAGGGCCATGCATCCTAAATACTGTATTAGAGAGGGTCATAAAAATTACACCGGCGAGTTTTCACATGGCATGAACTGGGGTCCACTGCATGAAGAGATGTATTTGTGTGTCTGCTGATGTAGTTTTTATTGCGTCTTTTTTTATTGGTATTATTGTCGTTTGATTGTGCATTGTTAGAACAGTAGCACATACGCGTTCTAGGGGTCGCGAGTTCTACTCTTACCCTTGACCATGAGCACGGGCTCATGTTAAATTCAGTGTCTTTTGGGGGTCTCAAAAAGTCCTATTTTTCATTCGTGTGATATATCCCAGGTTCATGGAAATTGTATAAATTTTAGTTTCTTTATGTGTAAAGTGTTCTGTTCCTTATCTCGTGAATCAAGACGTTTTAAGGACAACGATTATAGTCAAATCTGTTCAAACTTATCAATACATTTGACGTAGTGTTTATGTAACGTCCCCATGGTCTCTGAAGTAATTAATTTGTTTTGCTGCGACTTCATGGCCACTGATAATATACTTTTAACATATTTGTACCGAGTTATGGGAATTTTAATTCTTATTCATCCAATTTTTATGTTTTGATCATTAAAGTTTGGTTTTATGTAAATTCTTATCCTCATTCACTCACACAAATGCAATTCCTGACCTACTTACATCTTTAAGATTTTATTTAGTGTATTTTGAGATCTAGTCAACGAACGTTCCGCGGGCTCTGCCACTGAACTAGCCAGGTCGGAAGGGGACAGGAAATTTTCTTAATTTGTGCCTTCTCACACTGTGACCCACCTTTGTATATTTATTTATTTATTTGTTGCTGACCCAGTAAGGTACAAAATTTGGCGTGCCAACACGTGGGGCTGTTTGGTTGTTTTGTGCGGCACTTTTGATACATTTTCAGCATTTGCTTGATAGGTATTAAAGTCCCTACGTAGATGTGCGAGATTTCAAGTGAATGAGAATGTTAAACAGAGGAACTAGTTGTTTGGTATTGATCTGTTCGATTTTTATTATTATTATTATTAGGCCATGTCAATTATGCGACCATCTCTTGCAGCCAATGCTGCTAGTGGCTTTTCTACCACTCTAAGGGATTTCAACACACGATACATAGCAGTTCATATTACATCAGTTTCTTGTTGAACTTCCCCTTATTGGCTTCATCAGAAGATATAGTACAAGTTTACGACATACAAGTCCACTATACACAACAGATTTTGGAGAAAAAAGATCAATTCCGATGCTTTGGCAAATTCTATTCAGCCGTTCATAACACACATACTCACCGTTCAACCAGCTATTCCACTACGATACCCTATGTACCTGACTCTCGTTCTTAATTATTACTAGGCTGAGATTTTAATATATTGAAATTTTAATGAATCCACACATAACTTATGTTGTACACAATATTTGTAATCATTGAAAAATACTATTGCAAATATTAAGGCTTTTTTTATGATTTTGATCATTAATCATAAATTAATTTCTACATAATTTTTGACAATTTAGAAACTTTTTATCTCTTAAGTTTTATGACTTAATTTAAAATTAGCATAAATTTGACTGCTCTGGAGAACTTATGACCATTAATTACAATTATTATTATTGTTATAAACTATTAGATTTTAAGAGATAGCCTTATATATAACCCCTGACCTAACTTAGAGAATTTAACGGCAGAAGATGCTTACCATGTCAAGCAAAACATATCCCATATTAAACAATATGTAATAATTATATCCTAATTATATGAATTGTATTGTATTGAGCAGGTGGATATTAATAAAGTATTTGTAACTTTTTGACCCTTTCCGGATCACGGTGCAATATACTGCGTGTCGAACTTCCGACCATCATATCTTCGCTTCTCTTTGACTTTAAGCAACGATTGAAGAATTTGTCGTATCTACCATCTATTGGCTATATTACGGAAGCTTGCACTAATTTGTATTCTCTTTGGGAGCACTGTTAACTTTAATTTTTCATGTGAATGTCTGCCACACTCGCGAGTCAATGCGATCTGATAAACATGGCTGCTCGCAGGCATGTAGAAGTTTTGAACAGTGAAGAAAAAGTGTTTGAAATATGAATGAATAATGAAAGTGAGGGTTCAGATTTGTGTGAAAGTGATTTAGAAAGTGTTGACGATATTGTACCCGAAGTTTCAAATGTTGATGATGAAGGTGTAAGTAACAATGATGAAGAATTACAACCAGCTACCGCGAAGAGGCAGAAATTAAATGTATCAACTGATCACTAGGTCTGGGAAAAAGAAACAGGCAATAATACAATTTTACCTACTGATTTTGGCTATAAGCCTGATCTTGCCGGAATCCAGGACCAATCTTTGACTGAAAACTCTCCAGAACTACACATTTTCAAAATAATTTTTCCACATACCTTAGTGGAAAAAACTGTCATAGAAACGAAATTGTATCACTCGCAATACGTAGAGAATAATTAGGTCATTTTTCCCAGATCCCGAGCGTCAAAATGGGTCATGTAAACAAACATAGCTTAGAAGAAATTTGGTTTGTGCCCAGCCCCATGCTTTGAGGAATATCATACAAAAAAACTTTTAAGCAGGTAAATTGTGTGATATTGTTTTTCATTTTATTCATCTGTATTCCATCCATTTTTGTGAATATAATGTCCAATGAGTGTGTTTTGCTATTTATAGAGAGATTTATTTATCTGCCTGTAAAAACCTAAATTGTGGGGTATGCGAGCATTTAGAAAACCTGACCTTGAAAGGGTTACTATCCTATTGGGATACCGGGAACAATAAAATGTTTTCTCATTTATGATGTGGTGGTGATTGTTTTAAGAGGAAGTACAACTGAGCAACCATCCTCTATATAATACTAATCAGAGAGAAAAATGGAAGGGAGCCCAACACTTCGAAAAATGAAGGTATCAGCCAAAGGAAGACAAGGGCCATGAAGGGCGTGAAAATGAAAGACTCCCTAGGCCTCCATACGTAATACTGTCGGGGTCGGAAAAGAACAAGGGTTGACCAAGGGAGGTCGATAAGGATAAATGATATTGAGGAGCCAAGCACAAATGGAAGCAATGCAGGACTCAGCTAAGGGCCCTGTGGTTGCCAACTCATGCTCCAAAGTTCAGAGCCCCTCGGGCTTCTTTTAGTCGCCTCTTACGACAGGCAAGGGACACCGTGGGTGTTATTCTACCGCCCTGACCCACAGGGGGACCATTTATGAGGTAGCGAGTGCGATTTCCGTCAGAAATCATAACGGACATAGTCGGAGGTCGGTAGTTCCAGTGTTATAGGTTAGCTGACGGGTGAATTGAGATAACCTCAGTCTCAACTGGTAGGAAATAGCAATTATTACAATTAATATTAGTGGTTTGTGGCTGTATGAACGTTGTTCGGATCATGGCAGCCTCGAGTCTAGAGTAGTGATGGTAATACTTGGCATAAACTGTGTATTATACAGTAAGATCCAAGCCCATTGATAGGAAGAGACCTGGCGTTTATTAATTAAAATATAAGGGCTAATTATTGCTAATTTCCAAATTTACGGGTTTTCATTGTACGGATTTTATTCTGTATATTACTGTAACATAAGAGTATCTTTAGTGCAGCCTCAGAATGGTTGGTTTGTAGACTGAGTTTGATGTTTTTTGTGTAACGTAAGTTAGTAAAGGCTGCAGGGATTAGTGAATATTTCTTTAATAATAATAATAATAATAATAATAATAATAATATTATTTGTTTTACGTCCCACTAACTACTTTTACGGTCTTCGGAGACGCCGAGGTGCCGGAATTTAGTCCCGCAGGAGTTCTTTTACGTGCCAGTAAATCTACTGACACGAGGCTGTCGTATTTGAGCACCTTCAAATACCACCGGACTGAGCCAGGATCGAACCTGCCAAGTTAGGGTTAGAAGGCCAGCGCCTTAACCGTCTGAGCCACTCAGTCCGGCGAATATTTCTTTTGGGGACACGGTACCATGATTTACATGAACACATAGACCAAGGCTTTATGGGAGCATATGAAGGAAGAGTTGTCAGAAATAAAGGAAGAGGCTGCGAAGGACAATGAAAAAACAGACATTAGAAATGAAAGAACAGTTGTCAGGTAGCGAGGAATGTATGAAAAAACAGTTACTAGAAATGAAAGAACATACTAGTGCACAATTAGACCAGTTAGTAATAGATAACCAGGCTTCACAGAAGACACTAGTAGAACTGGCCATAAAGATTCAGAATGTGCATATATGTTGCATAGCAAGCGCAGACGACCTCAAAAGACAATTAACTGAAGTCCAGAAGGGAACACAGGACCAGATTGTAGCACTCAAGGGATCAGTTGAGGTTTTGGAAAAGAAAATAGCTGAAAGCGAGATGAATAATGAAAGAAAACTGGAATCGGTTACTAATGCACTCATATGAGTAGTAGAAGGAACAGAAAATAACAGACATGACATAGTGCTGTTAGAAAAGAAGATTGAATCAAAATTAGGGAACATGTGTGAGAAAGTGGAACAAATGGGAGAGAAGACAAAATTCAAGGTTGCAGGTTTGGAGATCCTAGTGGAGCAGACACAGGAGAAAATGAAGGCTGAGGTAGCAGGGTTAGAGAACCAAGTAGAACAGATACGGGATAAGTTGGAACTAATAGACTTGCACGGCATCAGAGACGTGAAGAAAGGCAAGCCAAGTGCACAGCAGGGTGACACAGGAGAAATGTCTGGACAGGAGGTACTTGAAGATAGCCGGATGAGCGAACTAGCAATAGTAAGCAAGCTCTCGAGTATACCCCAACCAGAGGTATGCACGTGGATGCCTGAAGTAATAGGTGCGATTCCAATATACATCATCATAAGATAGCTGATGATAAGCCTAAGAAGTTTGCGGCAAATGGAGAAATTACACCCAGGTCATTCTTGAGAGAATCTGAAGAATACATGTATGATTGTCGTGTCCCGAAGGAAAAGAGATTACGCACAGTTGTGAAATTCCTTGGAGGTACCGTATCTCAGCGGATGACTGCATTCAAGTAGACGTTTGGAACGTATGATGAATTCCAGCAAGCGTTCTTAAAATATACCAAGATTTATCGGTGCAGGAAAATTTAAGAATGGAATTTTATTCTCGCTGTTATGCGACAACGCTACCTACTCATTTCGCAGAATACTTCACAGGGCAATTAAATTACGTGAATTAGACCATCCGC
The DNA here is from genome assembly GCF_040414725.1 of Anabrus simplex. Classification (NCBI taxonomy): domain Eukaryota; kingdom Metazoa; phylum Arthropoda; class Insecta; order Orthoptera; family Tettigoniidae; genus Anabrus; species Anabrus simplex. The sequence goes on along the minus strand of NC_090265.1, from coordinate 1,797,623,192 downwards.
CTCCATAAAATGAGGTGATCACTACCATTATGAAACAGTTGCCTGTAGAAGTGCAGCGAACACTTATAGCCACCAACTTAAGAACTACAGTTGAAATAGAGGAAAGTTGCGTTAATTGGATCAAACTACGACCCAGAATCATCCGAGTCCGTCACGCAGAGACTATCCATAGGTAGAAGTAATGCCAGATGATAGCTCACACCTTAGAAAGGAAAATGGAAATAGTCCGAGTTCAGGGACACAGACGTCACCGAGAATCAAGGAGGAAACCTGAGGCCACTACCAGAGAGAATCAAACTGGAGACCTCCCCATTGGAACAACAGACGAGAGTATGATAATAGGAGAGAAAGAAGAGAAAGGAGATCGTCATATTACAATCTGGGATCATCTGGTATGCCGTACTGATACAGGTATGAGGCCCGTAATGAACCACAAAGATCGTATTCTCGATGGTAAGAGAGAGAGATCGTAATCGGAGGCGGCAAGGGAACAATTTTCGTCCACAGGGAGAGGAGAGAAATCGGGAGTCCCGTCAGTATGTTCGAGAATTAGGATAGAAAAGTAAGGAACAAGAGCAGTGGAAAGAAGCCATTTAGATGCAGGCCGAACAAGAATTAGTGTGCTGGGAGTGTGGAGTACCGGGAGCATGAACAAGAACAGAGGATGAGATTTGAACCCACATGCACCAGAATACCAAGTAAGCAGCACGGGCTGTAAAAGAAAACAGCAAACGTAATTAAAGGATTATAGATGAACCAACAGGGTGACTATGTAAATACTGTACATAAGATGACACCGGGACAGTTTCAAGCAGATGGACACCAGGCAGATGAGGAGATGGAAGAGGAAGGAGATGATGATGAAGAAGAAAGAGGGTGACATTGCAGGAGAAGAGGATCCTGTTGACCAGATCGAAAGGGAAATGGGAGGTGAAGGTGACAACGAGCAAGTAGTAAACTTGCTAACTTCAGGAGAGAGAGAGAGAGAGAGAGAGAGAGAGCGCACGCAACTGCCAAGTGTACGAAGGGAACCAGAGGAAATTCCTTGCTTTACTGGATGTTTATTACCACCAGAGGAAAGAGCACAAGGAACTGCTGAATCAGGTCAAGAGAACAGAGAATAGTGAAGGGAAATGTGAAGAAGTTAACTGATGGCGTTAAATAACCTGATTACTTAAAGTTAAAAAAAAAAAATACATGCCTATTTTTTTTTTTTAACATTGTGGGGAAGCTATGAACCATATCATTCATGATCAGTGAATATAATATTTAATGCATCAGGAACGCTGTGCCAAGGAGTCAAAATTGGAATGGCACGAAAAGTAGCTTGGAGTGCGAGGGGGCAGAGCAAGCCAGCACAGGCGTGGCAAGATGTGCGAGAGAGCAAGAAAACCTAGAGTAAAGGATAGAACGACTCAAATGTTGTTAGAAGGTTCACATGTACCACCCTGATAAGAAGAAACGCGGCAGAAAGCAGGACTGACAAGTAACGAAATTAGGATAACTACTCCAATGAGTTCAATTCAAAGAAACAAAAATGATAGAAAATTTCATCATAATTTACCGAGTGCTCTGGACTGATCAGATGTGTTAATATTCATCGCCTTTCTTTATATGACTTGATCGGAATGAGCTCTCATTGGCACAAAGGAATAGCGTGTATCTCGGGAGTTACTCTTATGTGGCGTCACTGTTTGAACTAATAAAAAGGGTGTCATGTATTCTTTCTTGCTGTGGTAGTCAGACATGAAGGAGGCTGCGCCATGAACTCTCATAAAGCACACAAAGAATCAGTTTCAGAATATGTAGTATCGAACAATGTTAATAACTGTAGCCTGAAGAAATAGCCAGTAACTAATACTGTATAGGAAGTGTATAATTAATAAACTATAATCCAGAGCTCGTGTGCAGTAGCATGCTGTAGAATAGGAGCGATTGGAGTGCGCTAACTGGCATTTTATCTGTGTGTAGAAAACTGCAGATATCGCAATATGGGAAACTACGACAAGAGCTGTTATATTACATAAAATCAACTTCACGATCCGTATCGCACTTTAACGGAATTCACAACTAAATATTTTTTATTTTCCACCTTGTCAATACATTAGTTGCTTAAGGCAACTTACTGGTTAAAAGTGGTACATGTTTCATACATTATTAACATCTTCAGCCACATAACACTGTTTAGATAAATTCATATATTGACAAAGTATCAATGCTTTGAGAGAAAGTGTCCTTAAAAATGCTATTGATACTTTGACAATATACGAATTTTTCATCTAAACAGTGTTATGTGGCTGAAGATGTTGATAATATACGAAACATGTACCACTTTTAACCAATAAGTTGCCTTAAGCAACTAATGTACCGACAAGGTGAAAAATAAAAAATACTTGGTTGTGAAGAGCTGTTAGCACGAGACCATCCAACACTCACCACTCGAGCAGATGGCATCGCGATGGACCAACACCAGGAACTGAGCCGATGACCAGCTACCCAGGATGACGATAGCTAGATGTTGGGCTAAACCCAATGTACCAGAGTCCAGCATAGAGGAGCTGTGAGGTCACCATGTTACAGATAAGTTTGAACAAATTTTTTTAGCATGAGATAGGGACAGTTAGCTTTGCATTTATTTTTGTTTCGGGTTTTTTTTTTTGCCAGGGGCTTTACGTCGCACCGACACAGATAGGTCTTATGGCGACGATGGGATAGAAAATGACTAGGAGTTGGAAGGAAGCGGCCGTGGCCTTAATTAAGGTACAGCCCCAGCATTTGCCTGGTGTGAAAATGGGAAACCACGGAAAACCTCTTTCAGGGCTGCCGATAGTGGGATTCGAACCTACTATCTCCCGGATGCAAGCTCACAGCCGCGCGCCTCTACGCGCACGGCCAACTCGCCCGGTCTTTCGTAAATAATCATTCACTAAGCCCATATGGCAATTACATAATTATGTTCAGGACTTATGCATGTGTAGTAAGTGTTTTAGCTCTGTATCATCTGTTTATGGTAATGAGGGAGTTAGGGTGAATTAGGTTTGATTAATTGTCATGTAAAATAATGTTATTCCTTGAGGGAATCATTGTATAGAAGCTTTGCGGAGCTAGGGTCGTTAAAACTAAAGGACATAGATGCCGTATAAATATTGTGCAGGAGACCCTCACTGGAAGTGCTAGGCAACCTAAGAATAGCGACTGCATGCTATATCAATGTGCACGAGTTTAACAGGTATGGAGAAGCAGCTGAGGGCCATGCAACCGCAACGTTGTATTAGCGAGAGTCATCAAAATTATACCGGCGAGTTTTCACATGGTTTTGCACATGGCACGAAGTGGGGTCCAATGCACGAAGAGATGAGGTTTACGGATGGTATTCCGGATGATTTGAATGCCCCGAAGCAAGGCCTGGCGTATAGGCATAATGAGTCCGACGAAGGTGACTCGCGTTTAACACATGGGTGACGGGCTCCAAGAAATCTCGTAGTACGCTCGCCAGCGGTAGGTGACGGGCCCAGATAAATCTCTGTTTTATTCACGACATTGTTTTCGGTCTTCCTGTGACATCTCTTGACCATATATTGAACTATTTCGGACTTGCACATTGAATAGAATAAATCAGATGTATATCTGCCACTTTTTCTTTTTTTAAATTCACGGCCTCTTTTATTCTTTGATTTAGTTTCCAAACGTCAACTTTCTTTCTGCCGGTTCAGTCAATGACAAGATGGTGCGCCCGCAGAATACGGTGTTAGCCGACAATATTTTAGAAGAATTATATGCCGATGATTGTTCAAATGGATATAGTGATAATGAATTAGTGGAAACTGAATGCGAGAGTGATAGTGGAAGTGATATTCAAGCCTCTACACACCGCAATTTACCTAGTGCGCTTATTTATTCAAGTGACTGACGACGATAAAGATGTAAACATTAATGATGTGTTAGGAATTGACGCTGAAGATGGTTTTGTAAAGGCAGATCCACCTAGATATTTAGAACAGTTTCAAGGCAGCCAAGGACTAACATATGTCTCACAAGATAATGAAAGTGTCAGTGAAGTTCTTGACAGGTTTTTTTAGTAGTGAGTTCTTTACCTCGCTTGTAGAACAAACTAACCTCTACTATGATCAGAACATTCACAAGTACAAGCAGTCACCCAAGTCTCTCAAATGGAAATCTATCAATGAACACGAGATGGTGTTTCTTGCAATGCTAATTCTGATGGGACAGGTAAGGAAAGATAGACTTCGTGATTACCGGAGTACAGATCCACTAACTGAGACTCCAATTTTCAGTAAACTGATGAGGAGAAATCGTTTTGATCAGTTATGGTACTTCCTACTGTACCATTACGTTACAGTCGAGATGATAGTTGACATGCAGAGGTAGCGGATAAAATGGCGCGGAGTAGCTTCAAACAGTGCGAAGATCTATGAAATGAATCCAAGATGCGAATTGACTGTAATTAGAAGGTGTAGACTTATGAAGATCGGCGAGAAAAGAGGTTCTTTGATGAAACAACTATGGTCCAAAAAAATAGTTGAATTCATGCTATTCTTAACTGCTTTGTAAGTGAAGATCGAATCTGAAAAAGATAGTAAAATTGTACTGCAAATCAAGAAGAGTTGAGTCAACGTACGGAAGGAAAACCGCGAGATAATATTCATCTTAGCGCTGGATTTACTCATTTACGCGTGCAAGATAAACCGAGAATAAGGAAATACGCATACATCGCATTTTAAAAATATCGGAGACAGAAAAAGATACGATACAGTATAAAGCTGAGAAAATAAGCGGCATAATACCATCAAGAACAGAAATATTAGTTAGGAGCATTAGTCAACACTCAGCTGACGATATATTTTATGAGAAAAAGCCTTACTGGATATATATTTAGGAAACATTTCTGAAGCATTAAGGAATACCAGTAACCATTCATATATGTTAGAAGACTTATAATGGAAGATCTAACTGTCCATTTCGCCCAACTGATATTATCTTCTTATTGCATGGAAACAGGTGATATGATGATTTATGCTTAAACTGGTGGAGGAAGGCTACCCAGGATGCTGTGGCTTAAGCCGAGATGCCCAGACCATTGCCAAGCTGTGAAGTGGACGGAGACGGGAGCTGATTGTGCAGAGATGGCGTGAAACCAGCAGAAGCAAGCAGATGACACAATCGGGTCGAGATAAGTAATAAGATTTCCAGATTTTCATTCTAAAATTATTTGTAGTTGATGACATAAAATAGCAGGAGTGTGAAATTGCCTAGATAAAGTGTATGTGATTCACAATGCTAGATTTTGAGAAGTTAACCGCAAACCCGTGCCAATTTGAATAATAGTTATATCCCTAATGTGAATTTAGGTTATTGTAAGCTTGAAAGGAATGTGTATATTGATGGTTATGTATCAATCTACTCGGAAAGGTCATTAGCGTTGAACTAGGTGAGATTAACATCGGAATAATTGCATTGCAGAGTAAAACCTACATATTGAAGAGACCAGATCGGCAGACAAGGTAATTATGGCTGTACTGTAAGAAGAAATGGATGGTATATTGGGAATTCGCAATTAAATAAGAAGAATATGACGTTGATGGATTTGAATACCGTAACAGAGATGTTATTTTAGAAGGAATGAGTTGAGAATTATGAATGCGAATGAAGTTATAAGAAGAGATATAAGAGAAATGTGAAATAATGATGGTGTGGGAAGATATTATATTTTATTGTGCGAGTAATGGTAGGAAGTAGTTACGGATTCATATGTCAATTATGGATGTTGTATGGTAAATAAGGCGCTAGCTGCAAGGTTAAGTTATGTTTATATGAGTATGTAGGTACAGTCCAAATGCATTAATGTCTAATGGTAGTATGTTATGAAAGTTTACGAAAGCTTAAACGAGCCTCACATATTTAACGGAGTAGATGTAGGGATAGTAAGGGACATCGCCGTACTGAATGATTGTTTTCCAATGAGAAGGTAGACTGGTGAATTGAATTACAATACAGTAATGGCACAGTGGTAAATAATCTGAGTGTTCTTCAATGATAGTAGCACATGAATATGTGAATGTACAGCACAAATTGCATAACTTACACTGATTGATAATTCTATGAATGGCACTTAATGATAAGATTTAATTTTCACTGGCGTAAATGTATAAATATGACTATATTTACTTGGTATTACTATGAATATAGTAATTTAATGTGGAAGGTCAGCTGATGCCACATAAAAGGAAACTCATTAACTATCTCGTATTCCAAAATGCTAACACAAAAATCCAACAAAAATAAATATAAAGAATACCCTATCCTACTATAATAATCAAACCTCATTTACCCCCCTTGAACTTCTTTTGTGTAATAATGATGGATTGTAATGAGTTAACAAGTTATTAATGGAAAGTTATGGATGAAAGAAATCCCAACTTCAATTATGTTAATTGAGAAAATACTGTATTTGAAACGAAATATGTAACATATGTTTCTTTTCTTTACGATTTTCAAGTCAAGATAATTTTGTTTAATACCGCATTAGCATGCTAATAAAGTAGTATTAGGGCAATTCCTGCGTTTTCTTTCTGAATGTAGGTAATGATATGTAGTATTAAGATAGGATATATGATTATAGTAATAATTTATGAGATGATATGAGAGATACTGGATTATCTGCTGTCATTTGGGAGTTAGGTTGGCTTACAAGCGATTATGCTCACTCTTCAGCGGAACCTACGGATACTTTAAACCGTATTCATGAACGAAATTGTCATATTCACCCTGAGAACCTAAATTTAACCACCCAACCAATGGGAGTACTACATTTCAGTGATAATACTGACGCAGATAATGAAGGTGATAAATTGTACAAGATTAGACCAGTTCTGAATTACTTCACCGAGAAATTTCAGGAAATTTACAGACCCACACAAGAGGTAGCACTAGATGAGGCCATGATCCCATACAGAGGTAGACTACGTTTCCGAACATACAATCCAGGTAAATTGGTTAGGTATGGAATTCTTGTACGTGTAGTGTGTGACTCAGTGTCAGGGTACATACGCAACACAGATCTACTCTGCTGAAGGCAAAAAACTGGAGGAAACAATTTTTTCTATCCTTGACCCATTACTCAACCTCTGGCATCATGTCTATCAAGACAATTATTATAACAGTGTTATAACAGCTGAGCACTTACTGGAATGGAAGACAAGGGTTTGCGGTACCATAAGAGCTAATAGGGGGACTGCCAAAATCTTTCAATGAGGCTTCAAAGAACCTGAAGACCGGCGAGAGTATTTTTACTCGGAAGAATGACATCTTACTGCAGGCATGGAAAGAGAAGAGAGAGGTGCGAATGATAAACACACTTCATCAAAAACGAGAATGAAGATACGCGTAAGATACACACATTCAACTCCATGAAATGTTTTATACTCATTTTAATGGATTTTAACATGTACTGTGTATTTTAATATGTTTAATGTATTTGTAACTTAGATTTAAGCTTAGATTAGGTTTCATAGACAAATTCTACTCCTGAAGAAGATAACTTTATATCCAAGTACCTGAATGCCAAAATTATAATATATAATCATTTTACACTTAATATGCCCAATTTGGACACTCAGACATGATGCTTTCCTACGGCATCTCCCTTTAGAAAGGGCAATACCAATTAATGCTTGACACACATGTAAAGGTATTCATGTTCAGCTGATGATGACTAAAGTCAAAACCAGTCCTGTAAGCTAATTCTTACAATAAAAACGTTACTGATAAGCCACACTGCATTCCGTAGAGACGAGGAGAAGAAAGCGGGTGAAAAAACCTGATCAAACGCACCACACAGTGTCACAGCTAATTACGTGGGGGGGGATCAGTAAAGTGCATCCTGGAATAAAAGTTCATGAAGGGAGTTGACAGAGCCGATCAGTACCTGTCTTATTACCCAATCCTCTGTACGACGATAAAGTGGAGTAAGAAAGTGTTCGTGTGGATCGTCAACTGTGCACTCTTTAATGCATTTAGGGTATATAACATGCAGAATCCTCAGAAGAAAATGAGCTACAAGAACTTTCTGATGAATACGGCAAGAATCTGGGCCACTGAAAATACTGGAGAACCACAGGATGAAGTAAAACCATCAACCTCACAGACACCAACTGGTAGGACACCCAAGCTCGATCCTCCAGGACGATTAAATGGAGACATGAAGACGCACACCCTAGAAGGTATTGTGGGGTCTGGAAAGAAGAAGTTCCCAACAAAACCATGCAAAGTCTGCAGTGCTCACAAGAAGCGCAATGAAACACGCTACATCTGCTCATTCTGCAAGAAGCCACTGCACAAGGGGTCATGCTTCCAAAGATACCATACTCTCAAGTACTACTAGGGGCATTGGTGAGTTCTCATACCAACTTTAAAGATAAAATCTTGACTGGTTTAATATTTATGTACATTTTTATAATCAAGTGCACCCTAGTATACTTAGTAGAAAAATGTCCAGTCCACAGGGTATGTGACAAGCTCAAGCATCCGGTCAGGAATGTGTTAAGAAAATACAAGAGATGAAGTCTGCTCAGCTTAGAGCCGCATTGGAATATTAGTTAGAAGGGACCCTTTTGCCACGTGACAGAACCCAAATGTGAGAGAGGCTCCGCCGTGTAGTTTTGTGTCTGCCGACGTAATGTTTTGTTTATAACCACGAGGGAGAGACGACTTTGCAGACCCCCTTTTAACAAGGGAAGGTCAATCCCATCGCCCAGTGATGAGACCCAGGAGAAAGGAGACTACTTCACCCAGCCCATAAGACCAGTGTATTTCTTTGCATGTGTTTTAGATCAGATGGTATTTTGTGATTTGTTCTGTGATGTTTTTATTGTGTCTTTTTTAATTGGTATTATTGTTTGTCGTTTGATTGTGCATTGTTAGAGTGGTAGCACATATGCATTCTAGGTGTTGCGAGTTCTACTCTCGTCCTTCACCATGAGCACGGGCTCGTGCTAAATTCAGTGCCTTTTGGGGGTATCAGAATGTCCTATTTTGCATTCATGTGATTTATCTCAGGTTCATGGGAATTATATAAATTTTAGTTTATGTGCAAAGTATTCTGTTCCTTATCTTGTGAATCAGGACGTTTTAAGTATGACAGTTATAGTCAAATCTGTTCTAACTTATCAATATGTGTGACACAGTGTTTATGTAATGTCGCTACAGTCTCCAAAGTAATAAATTTGTTTTGCTGCCACTCCATGGCCACTGATAATATACTTTAACATATTTATATCGAGTTACGGGATTTTTAATTCTTATTCATCCAATTTTATTTTTGATCATTAAAAAATTTGGTTTTATGTAAATTCTTATCCTCATTAACTCGCACAAAAGCTACTCTTGTCTTACTTACATCTTTAAGATTTTATTTAGTGTATTTTGAGATCTAGTCAATGAACTTTCCGCAGGCTCTGCCGCTGAACTAGCCAGGTCAGAAGAGAACAGGAATTTTTGGTAATTTGTGCCTTCTCACGCTGTGACCCACCTTTGTATATTTATTTGTTCCTGACCCAGTAAGGTACAATACATACTTGATTTGACACTGTTCCTTTCCAATACTTTCATTATCCTGTTGGAAAAGGTCTATCTAGAGATGGCACTTATCCTTTTGTGTTTTCATGTCTGTCCTTGTTTCTTTATCTGTTGCTTCCTCTTCCAATGCTGATCTTTTGTGGTGTTCATCCTACTGTGTTTCTATTCATGTTCTTACTTTTTTTTTTGACTTGGATTAAATTTTAGCACAGACAGACAGTTTCGTAACTCTTTGCATTGATTCAACTGGGAAAAGGATTACTCTCAAGGACTGAACAGATCATCTATTTCTTCATTCCAGCAAGCCAGGTGCAGTTATGTATGAGCCTCCTCCAATTTGTTTTGTCCATCCACTGATGTCATATATACGAATTTCAAGGTCCTATCAAGGCTCTCCAGCAAGCTTCTTTCCAAACCAACCTACTGTAGAATATCCACATTTCTTATTTTATCCAGTTGTGTTTTTTTGTAGACAAGAACGGAGGAACTTCATTTCTATTACCTGAAGACAACTCTTTGTTCACCCAGTAAGAGTTGTTTCTCATAGGACCATACGTCAATACAACTACCAGATATATTTTTTACAAGCTGATCTTGGAAACTAGCGAAAATGTTTCATCCCAAAGTATTTGATGTACAGTGAGATAGAATGTGGATGTTTTCTGTATTGTGTTCATGTATGGTATTGTCTGAAAACAGAACACTACCTAAGTACCAGAAGTTGTCTACAATATCCATCTCCACATTCCCAATTCTTAGATTAACTGTTGGAGAGTTTTTACTAATCACCAAGCCAAATGTCTTGGTTTTGCTCATTTTAAGGCCTAAGGTTGTAAAAGCTTTATGCCAAAGATCTAATCTATCTTGTACTTCAGCTTCTGTCTCACTCCATAGATTACATCACCAGCAAAAACCAGGGCATTAGTTGCTGGATCCTTTCTTCTAAACGCTTTTATTAAAACTTCATCCATTATGATTATGAAGAGGAATGGTGAATGACAATTTCCTTGCTGGACTCCATTCTTCATTTCTAACCAACCTGACCTTATATCCTGGACCTAGACACAACTCTTGGTTTTGTCATATAATCGTACTCGTGCTATGATGTCAACGGGCACCTTTTCATGTCTCAAATGGTACAGGGTCATATGCTTTCTCAATGTCCAGGAAAATAGTTATAAGTGATTTACCTTCCTCCCAATACTCCTCATAGAACATTCTGGTGGCAGAAATGAGGTCTATAGTTCGTAACACTAAATTCATCTGATCCAGTTCACTTGTTTTTCAGTTTAGATACTGTTGTCACCACTTCCAACCACATCAAACTATTGGTATTTGTGCTGCCAAAATCATAAGGTTCATCGTCTAAGGGAGTGACATTTCCATCACAGTTCAGTAAAGTTTGAAAGTGCTAAAGTCACACTTGGTAGCAGGTAGGGACCCTTTTTAGAGGCAGTCCTACCCAGGGAGTGATGCCCCTGCCTAAGCGAGTCCCAGAGCAGACTGACCCAGTGTGTAGCATGTCCCTGCTTAGGATTACGCGTGAAGATCTCAACGACATCTACAGCGGAGAATGTGGACTTTGGTATGGAGTAGATGGAGGAAGAGGCAGCCCTGTATTCAGGGATTAATATGAGTAGAACCTCCTTCCTTGTAGGTTGAGGTGATAGGACATCAAAGGCTCTGTGTTAGACTCAGCAGGTGAACAGAGGGATTATTGAGGAAGTTTCTTGTAATAATAATAATAATAATAATAATAATAATAATAATAATAAACAGAACAGATCAGTTATAGGTCTTACCCATATTTTAATGGAAGGTCCCGTTGCTGCACATAACCAGTAGCGATTCGGCGAAAAGCACAAAGCATTTATTATACTTTTATGCTCCAGTGTGTACAAATGCTTTTCTTCATTTAAGTCCCACAACATTACTGTCCAATCCTGAAAAACAAAGCATCTATTTTGAACACAATTCTCTTATGTGTCTCAGAGAGAGAGAAATGAAAACCAGTTTTTACATACAACTCAAACACTGGTACACCAAAAATCCCATGGATTGACAAAACTATTCTGAATAAACATTTTGAATAATTACTTGGCAGTTTAAGCAGTAGTTGGTGAAAATTCTTTACTACAACGTTTCCTTGGTTCCTAGTTTCATTGTGGCAACTGAAGATTAATTTAATGACCGAGGTTGTCAAACCGACAAAGAATATCAACTATCAAAGGGTGGAGAAAAGTCCACCTAATAAACTATATTAATCTAATGGTATTGAATACATGGATCCTTTGATAGTTATCAATTGTCAATATGGACCATAATGAATTCGTAAGTTATGAACAGAACATCATACAATATAAATTTAGTACCTAATCTAATTACAATACAGAATTTAAAAAATAATGATACTGATAAAGTGGTGAAAACAATACTTAGTCTCAAAGAAGCAGCACAGGTGAATTACTTTAATTTATTTAATTAAGTGGGTGGAGCGTCATAGAGGCAATGTCGAGGCTTTCGATGTATGTATGTATGTCCCAGCTCACAATGGTCTCATTCAGCACGCCAAAGAGTCGTAAGTAGGTGACCAGTAGTTCAGGAATGGTGCCCCTTGACCCACCATGAGGTAGTAGTGGTGGTGGAGGTGGTTACTGTTTTATGAGGAAGTACAACTAGGCAACCATCCTCAATATAATACTCATCAGAGAGAAAAAAATATGGAAACAATCAGACACTTTGAAAAATGAAGGTTTCAAATGATGACAAATTGTTTTATTTTACTAGTGGCTTTACATTACAAGTTATGATTCTCATGTTAGGTCCATATTGAAATATACATAAATACAAAGTATGTTACAATTATTTTTAATATCCACCTATTCAATACAAAGAGATCTAGTAAATTAAGAATTAAATCTTATCAAAAAAAGTTACAAGGGACATGTTTCACCGATATTAAGGGCATCATCAGCCCCAAACTCAAACCTGTAAGGTGAATAATCAGCATCCTGATTGTTCTTACAAATCGTAAAAAGAGGATATCAATGTAGGTGTGTCCAACATAAAATGATTAGAATGTCCTTGGTTAAAATCTTAGCATCAAGCTGTGTGTGTCAAGTTCACAAGATTACACTTTCCGTAGCGCTGAATCAATGCGCCCAAAACCTGTTCAGGGTAGAGCAATAAACAGCTCAATCTTTATAATAAAATAGAAATGTATTTCCTTGAATACTCCTATTGGAGGATAAGAAAAAGTAAAGCTGATAGACTGCTGAGGATGTTAATTTCGTATGTTAAGACAACATTCTTAAGTAGCTGTTCAGCTGTCTATAGTCTTATTTAACTGGCTTGAAAGTGAAAGTCCAATGTGTTACGATAAGGTAAGTCTTCTTAAGTAGTTGTGGGAGCAAGGAAAGTTATTCGGCTGTCTATAGTTGTATTTATCTTGCTTGAAGGAGCGACAGTTGAAGGTACAGTATATTGACGTTGATTAGAGCTTTTTTGTGTGAAGTCTGTAACACGAGGAGAGTGAATGCTTAGGAAAGGTATTTTTGAAGTGAATTGAATGTGGGTTAAAAAAAAAAAAAGACAATGTATAAACACTTACCCTTTCGCCTGTAAAGATGTAAATCAGTTATGGAAAGGTTAGTTGAAGAAAACAACGTTATGTGTATGTTCATTTATTTCTTTGACTGTTATGGTGTTAATCAGTTGCTATGGTAGCGTTGAATGACTGACACTTGTGCTTCTAGTATTGTATCGATGGGAGATTGGCGGAGGAGGGTGTCGTGAAGGGGAGGGGGTAGGCGGGGCGTTAAGTTTGTGTTGTTGGTTGCGAGAGATTTGCATGGTTGGACAGGGAGGGAGTTGTGTTGAGTTGCGGGAGATTTGCGGGGGCGGACATGAAGGGAGTCATGTTAAAGTAATGGACCATTGATATTGGTATTATAAATTTACTCATTCGGAACAAATATTTCAGATTCCCTATGGGAATCAAAATCTATATCATCAGCTACTTCTGTTACGAACCACCATTAACACATCTAGCTCCACAGTTGTGTTTGGTACATTCTTGCCTTCTGCTCATTGTGTCCGAGGTACTTTATTCTAAAGCCTCTTGCCAATTGTAGTGTTTCATGCCCACTTCAGAGATTTTCTGTGGGTAGAAGCACTCCTACACTCTTCTTTCTAAAAATATTGAACTTCTACGAACAAATCAACAGAAACCAGTATGTTCCAACACTACTAAGATGACACTGAACACATATCCACCTTATTCAATACATTAAAATGTTGTTAAGATGAAATTACAACATATATTTTATCAGAACTAGTTTCAACGCCTTATTTTGCGTCATCATCAGCTACTCGGTGCTTTGCAAGGACAACGATCTTTTGAGGCGAGTCACATAAATGTTTGCGTTATAAGACGTAAATTTCATATTCCTGCCTTTTCAGTTAAGCGATAGTTTACTAGATTCCTATTATTTCAGGTCTGCATTGAACTGGGAATGAGATAATTGTTAACATCTTAAAGCACCGACTGCTTGTTTCCACCTCACTATGATTGCTCCATTATAACGGCTTGAAGATTTTATTGAATTATTTTAATAGGATTCTCCATCATGGTTTAAGAACTGTTAAAACTGAGCTGTTTCTTTAAGAAGATTGTGTTTTCAGTGGTGGTTCTTGTTAAACCCAGGAAGCAAACCAACTTACATTGGACCTCATCAACTCGCAAGTCTCAGATAATATGGACTTTGAAACAATATAATTGTAACACGGTTTTTATTCATCAATATGTTTTTTTAAATTTGTTTTATGTGACATAGATAAACTTATGTGTTTGCCAATGTTTCCTAAAATGTATATCAGCTGATGATGACGCAAAATAAGGTGTTGAAACTAGTTCTGATAAAATATATGTTGTAATTTCATCTTAACATTTTAATGTATTGTATAAGGTGGATACAAATTTTAATAAATTGTAATCTTGGTTCAATATGGACGAATAATGAAATTTATTAACTTAATAGTTTCAAGAGTTCATCAGTTCTATAAATGGCCAAAAAATTGATTTCCATGTAAGCAAAGCTGCAGGCAAAAGCCACTAGGTCTATGACTGAAAGATTTCCTTTAACTCTTTCCGGTCTAACTGAGAGCATAGCTCGCAGCGGCCGAAATTATGCTCTGGCCGTGCTGCGGGCATAGCCCGTAGTAAGGTTTGACAATTCACTACAAGTGATACAAATTCTTATAATTTTGTTAAATACCACCTATTCAATACAATAACGACATAATAAAAACTTACATATTTATTAAGTTGTTGATATGGTACATGTTTTGCTCCTTATTCGTGAGCATCATCAGCCAATTATCATTTACGTAAGGTTATATAAGATCATGAATCTATTCTATTTTTGACAAGTCATATAACAATAAAATTCTGTCTAACTTAAAACGTATTTGTCTAAAATCTAAGTCTAACATTTTATTGACGTAACTCATCTGGTGAACATCCTTTAAAATTATTTTTAAAAACCTTTTGAGATCTGGCTAATTGTATTGATTCAATGTTGCTTGACTTGTATGGTTGCTGTTGAAACTTCGTTGACTATATTAACAATTTTCTACAGTTGATAATTGCCTATGTTATGAACATTTAACTTGTTCTCGATGTTGCAGGAGTAACATTTGTACAAAATGTATTGGCATTAATTTTATGTTGTCAAGACGAGAATATTGTTTATGATCAAACTTGTTGGTGAATAAACACTTTCTAATGTGAGGTCGAATTTGAATGGTTCTCGTATGTTCCAAATTGGGCTTGTTGGGCGTTTTTTTTTCTGCTGCGTAATTGTCTAGTGTTGCTCCAACAAGTAGTTTTCAAGAGGCTAGGAGAAACACTAGACAATTACGCAGCAGAAAAAAAAACGCCCAACAAGCCCAATTTGGAACATACGAGAACCATTCAAATTCGACCTCACATTAGAAAGTGTTTATTCACCAACAAGTTTGATCATAAACAATATTCTCGTATTGACAACATAAAATTAATGCCAATACATTTTGTACAAATGTTACTCCTACAACATCGAGAACAAGTTAAATGTTCATAACATAGGCAATTATCAACTTTAGAAAATTATTAACATAGTCAACGAAGTTTCAACGGCAACCATACAAGTCAAGCAACATTGAATCAATACAATTAGCCAGATCTCAGAAGGTTTTTTAAAATAATTTTAAAGGATGTTCACCAGATGAGTTACGTCAATAAAATGTTAGACTTAGATTTTAGACAAATACTTTTTAAGTTAGACAGAATTTTATTGTTATATGACTTGTCAAAAATAGAATAGATTCATGATCTTATATAACCTTACGTAAATGATAATTGGCTGATGATGCTCACGAAAAAGGAGTGAAACATGTACCATATCAACAACTTAATAAATATGTAAGTTTTTATTACGTCATTATTGTATTGAATAGGGGGTATTTAACAAAATTATAAGAATTTCTACCACAAGAAGATCTTCAATATGGACAAAAAATGAAATTTATAACCTGCAATTCACTACAAATCGAGAACGAGCTATGCAAGCATTCTGGTGGTTACATCGTGTTTCTTCATGTATTAGTTACAAGAGTATTTAAGCAAATGGCAGTATTATATGTCTAAGTTGGAGAATTCACGATATTTTTTATCAAAATGCATCAGTAGATGTTGTCACTCAGTGAGTTCTAAAAGACATGACTTCTCACGGCAAACATGTGCTTGACAAAAGTGATATTTTCGATATTTTATGATATGTTATAAGTTTATGCACAAATGAACATGTTATTGACATATGAATTCGAAACAACTTCTTACATTTCATTACGATTGGAGTTCGTTTTACAGCCTAGCGCATGTTCCTGTGTATTTCAAATTTGCGTAAATACGTAAGATTGTCTACATATTAGTAAAGTTGTCTGTTTAGAAGACTGTATTTTCTCTTTCTCAGAAGTCTTTTGTAGTAAATGGAAAAATATTTTTACATTTGAGCAACTTTTGACAAAATTTATCAATTAAAATAAAATTTCATAAGAGCTCCCATTTTCATTGTTGTAATTATTATTGAAAAATTATTATTTTTATACCGTACTCATTATTGTTGTTTTGTAATTGCAATGCACATTTTATATTAGCAAAATAAGGTAAACATAACAGTATTTCAGAAAACTGTACTTTCTTAGTTATCCGTCAGACCTTTTTTTCATTCGCAAAACATGGTATAATATATAAACAATTTTAAAATCTCAAGTGATAGTTGACATAATATAAACAGCGTTTTTCAAAACTAGATGCTCAAACAAGCACAAAGAGAGAAGAATCATGCAAATATATCCTACAGGTACAGAGATATAATGTTTTAAATATCCTTAAAAATGCCCAGTCCAGAACGTTTGTCAGGGATATTAAGGCCCAGACGGGAATGGGTTAAAAAAAGAATATTATTGAATTATGCCCTTAAATTATAAAGCAGCCAATGATTTTTACAAATGCAGCAAATGGCACAGTTATCACCAACACGATCAAATTTGAAATAGTTCCACACTTCACTCATATTATCCAAAGTGGTAGATCATAAAACACAACAGCTTCTGTCACTTCAAAGCTGACTTGAAATTTTAAAACGGTAATCTAAAATCCAAATCAGGTTTTGTGCTACAGTAAGCCACTTGTGATCTCATAGTTTAAATGGACCACAGGATTTGTTAACTGAAAGTAACTCAGAAATAGGTTATTTTGTACGAGTGCACTTTTCCTTAAACGTCCAACTTGAAAATAAATAATGCTACAAAACGTTTGAAGGCATCTTCCTCCAGCTATAATTTGGCATGTTCTATTGACCTGATACACGAACTAAAGAAATTTGTACTTCAGACATACTGGCACCACAACATCTGCATAAATGTGGGAAAATGTCCCTTTTGTAATGGGATCAGTAGAGCTATGTAAAGAGCCCAATTCCTTGCTATACCTGCTACCTGCAATTTTGAAACTTATGAGCTGTGTGTTCCTTGTGGCCACTTCTAAAATCTGCTACTTCTGGCAAGCTGACAACTGAGCCACACCCCGTCCCATCGCGGAAACAATCCCAGTACAAATAAATACCATGAGAAATATGAAGCGTAGATAGCGACTAGAAAACACACACACACACACACACACACACACACACACACACACACACACACAAAAGCCTTGAACTGGAAAGGAGCCCCTTTACAAATTAAAAATAGTAAGAGACTAATTCTATAAGTAATAAAATTCAAGTACATGTAATAAGGGTTTATTAAAATCATAAATGAAAGAAACATAAAACATGGCGGCCCTATAGGGAAGCGAGCAGCCAAGACAGGCGCGAAGGCAAAAGAAATAGCACTGTACGAAAATGCAAGAATAAGATACAGAAACAAGATCAAAAGGTAAATTCAGCCGATTGATACGTCATTCTTTCACTCCCTCTCATACTAACATTCGCGCACACATTCAGGCACAGCCGGGATTGGCAAGCAATACGAGCACCAGCGTCAGTAAAACGACGAACTCGATTTCATATAGCATGACTCCAAGGTCACAAACGAGGTCTCATTTATAACAGAAGTTGCATGCACAGGACAAACAAATTCAGCTGTGGGATCAGAGAAATCCTGCAGTCCTGCACAAACCCATCAGGGTTCGCACTTCGTATGACACGAGTGGAAGCTCGCGCCGACACAAAGGGCAAACGGTCATTAGATGGCGAATTACATAAAAATGCAGCGCACATGAACAGAAGTAATATGAGACCCAGGCATCAACATATCATAATCACAATAACCACAAGAAAAACATGCAGTCCATTCATACTGCGGAGCAAACAACTCATATCAGCTATAAATAATAGAACAAATATTACGAAAGAATAGCCGAACAAATATTACGAAAGAATACCCATACCTGGAATATATTAACCAGCAAAAAAAAAGGAGAAGGATGGTAGTATAGGCTAAGTTTGAATCATTTAAAGACTTTTATGTAAGTCAAAAATGCTACTCCGATCTGCGTGGGGTCCATTTTTATTCTTCTCTCAAAACCAAAATAAAGATTCGAGTCAAAGAGATAAAATTAACATCTCGTCAGAAAGATACGATCATCCGTGTCTAACATCAAGGGAGCTTCCCTCTCTAGTATAATCATGGAAGTAATTAAGTCATTCAAGGTGAGGCTGGAAGAGGCCATTAGCAATAACAGAACAGTAATGTTTATGAATTTGCCATGCTGATATGGCTCACAAAATTAATTATAAATTTCAGTATTCTATTACAAAGCATCGAAAAAGTATCAAGCTCATCTGTACTAGTATCATCCAAATTGACAATATCTTGAGTATCAGGGTATCGAAAGTATCGAGAAAAAAAAAAAAAAAAGGATCTAAACTATAGCAGGTAATCTTAATCTTGTCACTACACATTGCAGTCTCTTCACTACCACATGCTACCTACTAACGATGTTTCTTATTATTTGACGGTACCATTTCTATTAAGCGAAAGATCAACCTCAGCTACAGGTTATTGTGAATATTTTTCTGCTTTTCCATTTTTATGAATTCTTCTAGCACATGTCCTGTGCGGCAATAAATGTTAAAACAGTAAGATTAACACTTATACATAGACTGGACATTTTCAACCTAAGCCAAAAGAATGATCACCTTATTTTTGTCATCACTGGTTTGTTGAGCACACACAATTTAATCAGATAGACGACTACCATTTCTGGGCTTGCCACTCTAAAGATCCATCCATGAAAGGAATCTTCTTCTGAACATCAATTCTGGTTGAGGAAAGAATGACCCTTGGTCAATACGATTTTATTAGACACAATTACGATAAGGATTTAATCAATTTTATAAGATAAAGAGGTATTGGAATAACCTACCAAGGGAGATGTTTAATAAACTTCCAATTTCTTTGAAATCATTTAAGAAAAGGCTAAGAAAACAACAGATAAGGAATCTGCCACCTGGGCGACTGCCCTAAATGCATATCAGTAGTGCGTGATAGATTGCGTGATTGTGTGAGAGGTAAATCTTTCCCCTTGTCCAGCTCCTCCCACGTCGGGGTGTTCATGGTACTTCACCACTCCTCTTCAGTAACTGAATTCCAGTCCAGTCTTCTTTTTCTTATACTGTTCTTGACAAAGTCTATCCTTCTTGCTCTGGGCCTCCCTCTTGCCCTCTTTCCTTCTATCTTAGCCTCCAATACTTGTTTGGGTATCCTTCCCTCCTCCATACTCGTAACATGTCCAAACAATCTCAATTTATTCTTCTCAATCCTATTACTCAGTTTTTCTATCCCTAATTTCTTTTCTGACCTGAATATTTCTTACTCTGTATCTCCTCCTCTCACTGGCCTGAATTTCTCTGATGCATACTGTACCATGAATTACTCTCCCTCACCGTTCATTTTTTTTTTCCAACCTTATCTATTAGGCCAGATCGATCTGTGTGTATTCTTATATTATTTGTATAAGTGTTATTCTTCTCTGTTCTTTAATAGATTGTATTTTGCCCCTTCCCCTTGATGACCCCAGGGAAAAGGGAAGTTTTCTTCCGCCCTGGTGGATTTCTCTATCTTTATGTTGGCGAGCCTTCTTCTCGTCTTCACGCCTCGCCCCGCTTCTCCTGAGTGGGGAGGAGGGGGGCGTGGCGCGTATATACTGTGGTCAGTGCCTCTTGTGAGGGGTTCCTCAGATCGCTCTATGCGAGTAACTTGTCTGGCCGAAAGCAGCAGCTCGTTCTGTTTGCTACATCTACGGGTGTGGAGGTAGGAAGAATGTTCAACTTTCTTGTGGGCTAGGGGAGGGAGTTTCTTTAATCTTGAAAATGTAATGTTCTTGGCAATTGTTCTAGGCGAGGCTACGGGCTCCGTTTGTTGGAAAGAATAAGGTTCTTGAAAGACATGTTAATGTATGAGATAATCTGTTTTCAATCTAGTCTGTTATACTAGGTTTTGATAACACTGATTATGAGGCTGAGCACCTGATGTGTTGTATAATTAAAATTTTGGGGCAGATTGCGGAGTCAGTACTATTTCACCCTTATAGAAGCTAATTTGTATATGGCCAAACGCCTCTAAAATTGTTAAAGGTTCGTATTGCTTGAGAATTGTATCGTAATGTCCGACTCGTTGGCTGAACGGTCAGCATACTGCCCTTTGGTTCAGAGGGTCCCGGGTTCGGGGATTTTAACCTTAACTGGTTAATTCCAATGGCACGGTGGCTGGGTGTATGTGTTGTCTTCATCATCGTCATCATCATTTCATCCTCATAACGACGCGCAGGTCACCTACGGGTGTCAAATAAGAAAGACCTGCACCAGGCGAGCCGAACCCGCCTTGGGATATCCCGGCACTAAAAGCCATATGACATTTTGTATTGTAATATTGGAGTGAGAATGCATTCGAGGAACACCCCACTCACATTATGGAGGAAATAGTGGAGACTTTGAATAGTGTAGGGGCAGGTCCCCGTTTGTAGGCAATGTTTGTTCTTGTTGGGATGCATTATATTAATAAATACCTAGCATAGCAGATGGCATCGGTTTGCGCTAACTTTTCTATCGACCTTATAGTATCACTGATAAATGGCTCTGATCTTAAGCCCGCACCTTCCTTACTTCCGCTTCCTATTCATGGTGCACATACGTTAATATAGGGGTAGAGTACATCTTGTACATTACCTCTTTACATTTCATAGGAACTTCTGTGTTCCACACCCGGTTCTTTACATTCTGGTACAACATATTTCCCACTTGCACCCTTCTGCTCATCTTATCCAACCTTCCATCTTGCAGTAATTCACTTCCCAAATATTTGAAGTATTCTCAACCTCAAGGTTTTGTCCCCTAATCATGACTATACCTTATCTTCTTGTCATCTCTTCTCCACACTAATTTTCATACCATATTTCTCAATATTGTCATTTAAAGTCTGTAGATGGATTTGCACTCCCCATCACTGTCATCTGCAAACAATATTTTCATAGCCCCTCCATATGTTGCCTTTGTTTCCGTTAGAATTTCATCCATAACTATTATGAACATAAGTGAATGCAATACACTTCCCTGTCTTAGTCCAGTTTGGTTTCTTCTCCCCTCTGGAGTCTGGACACAACTGGAACAATTCTTATACATTGCTTTCATTAGTTCCCTTGATTGCCTTCCACATCTTTTTCTTTCCAGGGTTTCCCCACACCTTTTCTCTATTAACACTATAGTATGCCTTCTCTAGATCAAGGAATACCATCACCAGACATTCCCACTGTTTTTGCATCAGTAATCTCATGGTATATAGAGGGTCTATCGTTGACCTGCCCTGTTGAAATCCCTACTGTTCTTCTAAAATTTCTTTTCACCCTTCCTCTCATCCCCCTTTCTATTATTCTCTCCTATATATTTTGGCAACTTGTGACAACCGTGTAATTCCTTGATAGCCGCTGCATACCTTCCTGTCGCCTTTCAAATCAAATCAAAATCTCTATTTGCAAATGAGGTGTCTTATCTCGGTGGCAAATGGTACACTAAAATACATTATTGTCAAGCACTAAATATTAAATTGACAAGAGAAGAACAAATTTTTCCTAGAATACAATATTATAAAATTGCCACCACTTTTTAGAGTTCCTGAAGGGCCTTTACAGCTACCGTAGCGGTCCCAAGGCCCTCGAAGTCCCCACTGTACTTCACCCCTACTTCGGCTGTCCAAACTCCATTAGACCTTTCTTAAATACTGGTGTTATTACACCTTGACACCAGTCATCAGGTACTTGCTTTTTCCTCCATATACACGTTAGCAGCCTATACAACCAATGTAAACCAATAGGTCCTGCTGCATTTATCATTTCCACACATACTTCACCCATCTCTGCTGCTTTTCCTGTTTTCATTTGTTTAACAGCCCTTTCAATCTCTGCCACTGCAATATCACTCTCCATTTCTGGATCAACCTGATTTACCACTAAACTCTCTTCTGCATCATTTCTCACATTCAGAAGTTCATCAAAAACTTTCCACCTATTCTTTATTTTCCATTTTTTTTTTCTTTTTTCCTTTTTTTAAATTTTGCTTCACATTGCACCATTACAGATAGCTCTTATGGTTACAATGGGATAGGAAAGGCCTAGGAATGGAAAGGAGGTGACCGTGGTCTTAAGGTACATCCCCAGCATTTGCCTGGTGTGAAAATGAGAAACCAATGAAAACCATCTTCAGGACTACCAACAGTGGGGTTCGAACCCACTATCTACCAGATGCAAGCTCACAGCCGCGCGGACCAATTCTTTATTTCCTCTGGGTCTGTTATTACATTTCTACTCTTTTCCTTCACTTGTTCTGTGTAGACTTTTTCCTTTCCTCCTATTTTTTATCGATACGTACATCCTTTTTCCACCATTTAAGGTAAACGTACCAGTAATAGACACATTAAGAAAATATATACCATTTTTATAGCAGTGTGTCACCATTGTTGCTAGCCTCTCTTTACAATAAAGATCATTTAGATGCACAAACCTTGTTTTGTGATATTTTGTCTAAATATAATGTATATCTTGATGCATTATACTTCTGAGAGATTTTCTTGGGATGTGAATTTCAACTAGTAATTGACACACAAATTTTTTGAAATTCTAGTATTAGACACTCATGTACCAGTAATTGACAGGGGATAGTTTCTGGAGTAAATTGTCATAAATGAGTTGACTGGTATTTTGTGTTTATTTAGACATAAATGATTAACCCTATTAACAGAAATAAGTGAAGAAACTGAAAGTAATTGAACATATTAAATTTTGAACTCATATTTCAATTGGCGTTTCAAACTGATATCATTTGTTTTCTCCGGTGCTGAAAATAAGGGGCGGAGAAAGAATTTTAATAACCTGGTAAGAACTGATTATCATCATCTCTTCGACGTTCTTCATGAAAACAGTTCTCAGTCTATTACATGGATTAAGGGGAATAACTCTATAATGCTTGTTTTCACTTCTTCAACATGACAGACTTGTTTAACCCTTTTCTTCCCCTCTAATGAAATGATGATAAAAAATCATTTTCATGAGCACTTTCAGGTGCAGTTTCGTTGTGCGGCAACTGTAAATTAAGTTCATCCAGCGCTCCACGCTCTTCATATACTTCCTCTTCTGGTATTTGTACACCACTCTGAAATTCGTCGCTCTTTCCAAGTCGAAAGTAACATCTATGCTACTTCCTGATGGAATCCACTCGGATTCATCTCCTGAAGATGAATCTATCAGTCTTTTTCTTCTTCCTCCTTGGTTTGGGTTTGGTTTTATTTGCCTTTTCTTGTGCCTTTCTCCTTTGTTCTTCTTCCTTTTTCATTCTATTCACGATCCTCTCCCTCTTCTGCTCTTCGAGTTCTCGTTTTTTCATTTCCTTACGTTCATGGTATTCTTGCCATTGCTGTGAAGTGATGACACTTGGTATAATTTCTTTCAAGCATTTCCTTTTCTTGCTTTTTAGTGGTTCTGGCCAGAATAGTGCTCTTTTGAAGGGGCTGGGTATCAAACTGGAGTGTATACTTTTATTTTGTGGTGCATGTGAAGTATCAGAAATGTTGCGCTCAGGACTAAGCTGTGAATAAACGTTATGGGTTGCAGGAATACTTTCTAAATCTTGGGCACTACGATCGATTATTGCGACACTTTCAGTTAAAGGTGTACTTGGTAATGGAACTTGAATGACGTCAGCATCTTGGAAGATGGTTTCCAAAACAGTTTCTGAAACTTCACTGTCCTGAGAAGTAGAAGATAAATTGCCATTGTCCAGTGCTTTTCGGATGCTTTGCCACACTTCAAACAAAGATTTATTTTCTAACACACCATCCCAAACTTGCGAAGACGTAAAAGTCTCAACCTTTTCTTCACCCATAAAATGTTCAAGGACATGAAGACCAATGGCTAAATCTTTTTCTTTCAATAAAGATGTGTTCATTTCAGCACTTTTCTTCTGTCCAGCTGTTGGAGCGCTGGGATCCCACATTTTCGGAAGCCACTTTGTAGACTTGACTGCGAATATTTTTCATCAATCACTTCCTTTAAAAGCATTGAGAATAGGATTGCCAGTGTTTTTTAGTCTCCACTCGTGAACCTTTGCCTTCCAATGCATTTTTAACGACCTAAAACCTGCGACATCCATTGGTTGCAGAAGATGCGTAGCGTTTGGCAGAAGTGCTATAACTATTATACCATGTTCATCACAAAATCTGCTAGTATGTAGAGTGAGATGGGGTGAGTGTCCATCAATAAAAAGAAAACTGGAAGTTGAATTTTCTTCTGAACGAGCCACGGATAGAAAACGTTAGCTATAAATTCGTAAAACAGCGCACCCGTCATCCATCCGGTCTCTGGATTTTCCAATTCCCCATTCTTTGGGAACGCTGTTGGCTAAGTCCTGAGGAATTCTTTCATACTTAAAGACCACAAGGGGTGGAGCAAGTTGAGCATCAGCATTTCCTGTAAAAAGGACAGTTAGGCACCCTTTTTCATCTGGATTTACTTGCTGGTAAACACTTTTGTCTCCCTTTTGAGCAAGTACTTTGCTTCCTTTTGGATTGAGAAAAAAGGCTGACTCATCAGCATTGAAAACTCTAGTAGGGTCCTGGAGAACAGAAAATAAACCTTTGTCCTTCAAGTAGATTTCTACTTCCCGATACCAGTTTTGTATGTCTTCTCTCACTGCAGCCCTGGTTGAGGTTAAATTCTGGGCAACACGACTAGAGATGTTGGGATTTCTTCTCAAAAATCTACTGAACCATGTCCGACTAGCTGCTGAACACTGTCCAATACATCCTCTTTTGAAACAGGAAATCCAGATTTAGCCACAGATACAATCCAGTCAGAAATAGTTCTCTTCTTTGGAGTTTAGAGTGGAACAAGGTCCGAACACCTCGCTTCACGTCTTGAAATGCATTGAGCATACTTTCTCCTGGATAATTCCAGATTTTTTTCGGTTTAGGCTTAGGTCCCATTACTTTGCTCTAGAAAGAACATAATATCCTGCATTACCACACAAGGAAATCATACAATATATAAAACACATAGATCTTATTTGCATTCACTGAAAACGAGACTATTGAAAAACTGTTTAAATTATAATTCATAGACACCCCTGTCAATTACTAGTCCCTGTAGTCAGAATAAAATAAAACCAAAACAGACATTCCCCTTTAAATATACAATGATCATTCAAGGCAAAGAAACAAGTGAAAAAAGAAACGGTCAATATACCCAGTAATAGACATAGGTGTCTACAACTAGTTTCGGATTGAAATAAAGACCTAGTAATAGACATGTGAACTATTTCTGCACGAGGTCACTTCAGAATTTAAAAAAACCATAAGGAACAAAATCTACACTGTTTCCTGACTAAGAAATGATCGGAATATATTTCTAAACTATAAGTACTTAGAATTTACAGACTAAATTAAAACTCGCCTCCTTAAACAAATCCTTAAGAAATTCACTTGAATACACACAACTGACAAGCTCGCTTCACAGACGTCAGCGTGCGACTGCTTGCTTGGCTTTGCGGTAGCGCTGGTTCATACGGCGGCTCCTAGAGAGTGCGATCTACACCAGCACGCTTGGTTCAACTGTACACTTCACGCGAAAACCTTATTTTTCATGTTTTAGTGTGAAAGTGTCAATTACTAATGCAGTGTCTAATACTGGTACGTTTACCTTACATCCTCTTCCAACTCTTGTGTGAATCTCGACGAAAAAATTTCCCCCCCCCCCCCTCGTTTACCACTTTTTTTACACTTAATTTCCTGATATTTAATCTTGCTTCCTTTCTATCTGTATTCAATTCTTGCCATGCTTTCTTCTTTTCTTTAATAACCTTCTTCACCTTTTCATTCCACCAAGGCGTCTCTTCCTGATCTCAGCACAGCTTACAAACATGTTTTTAAATTTGGCCCATTCTTCTACACTTTCTATTTCTGATATAGGGATGTGCTGTTTTAATTCTTCCTGAAATTTCTCCCGAGTTCTTTTAATTTTACCTATTTTTAATTTTGCTACCACTACTCTGTGGTCTCCATCAAACGCCTGACCTGGTAGTGCTGCTACATCCATTAACTGTTTTAGTTTTATTTTCTCAACCAAAAAATAACTGGTTTTGTTCTTTCACCCCAGCTATATCTAGTATTTTTCCATTATTCTTCATTCTAAACAAAGTGTTCCCCATAATAATTTCCATTTCTCTCACGAAAATCAATCAACATATCTCCCTCATAGTTTCTTTCTCCGTATCCAAATGGACCAATCACTTCTTTACCAATTCTGTCATTTCCAACCTGCATATTGAGGTTTCCCTCCACATCGGTGACTACTTCAAGTGCCTCGAAGAATTTTTCAATGTTCACCTCTCTGTTACAAGTTACTTGAATGAAATCTTTCACTCCCTCTGTCCTCAGTCGTACTCACTATTTTACCACTAATGTAGTCTACGCTATCCACATTTTCATCCACGATTTTGTGAACAATCACTCCCACTCCATTCATTGCCTCGCCTCCTCCACTTTTTACTCATCCTCTTCGCTCCCTCCCCCCCCCCACTCGACCTCACTCAGACGCACCACTGCAACATTCTCCCTCTCCATAAAATCAATCACCTCTTCTGATTTTCCTGTCAAAGTCATGACATTTCTTTTCTTTTCACCTTTATAACATTAACATTCAGAGGTAAATTTACTCTAAAACACCAGGGTTCTTTTTCTTTATTGTCCTATTCCAACCATACGTTTGTTTCTTTCTTTCCTTCTATCTATCTTTTTTTTGTATACCTCGTATTTTCTTTTTTCTTGCCTTTACCCAAATTTTCCCTTACTTTTCTCAGTATTTGTAAGATAATTTACTGCTGTTTCCAGTACAACTAGCTCACTTAAAATGCTGTTCAGAACTAAATCTCAACCACTTTCAACCATCTCTTTGAAACGGTCCCAAATTTTCTCCAAGCAAGCCGATCAGAACTCCATTTTCTCAATTCTCTTGCCACTTGTGTCATAATTAATAGCACAAATTGAAAACAGCTGTAAGTAGAAGCAAAAGTCTTAATAAACATGGGTCCACAAATGAACTGTTTGAGAGATAATTTAGGATTTGTGGTTACCAGCCACCACTGACTTGATTGTGTGTTAACATCATCCTAATTAGGAAAAGTATCAAAACATTAAGAAAAGTTATTAGACACTTTGATAGAAGTGAAGTTGTTTTTAATTAACAAGAAAACAGTCTTTGAATTTGTTTGATAAAATGTTTGGCCCATTAAGACGATCACCTAGTACCCCTCTCTACACATTCAATGAAAAACATTGCACAGCATGTGGGTTTAAGCCTAGACGACTCCAAACGTGAGAGTACCACTGATGTAAGTTATGGCCCTGGTTGAACATTTTCAAGACGTGGGTTGTATTGTACATTAGAGCAATGAGGAGTATGCAGATATGCACTGCACGTATGGACCTCAAAGGCACCCTCAGAGTCGAACATTTACAAGGGTGCATCAATACCTCTAAAAATGGGAGCTCTGCACACGCTGCGGGAGCAGGTAGACCTGCGCAAATTACACCTGTGGTTGAAGATATGGTGCTGGAAACAGTAGACCACCATTCCAAACTACTCCGTATTTTCATTCCAAATGTCCAGTCTCCTTTTCTCCCTTTTCCCAAATCACCACATCATTCACTACACCACTACTGATACCCTGTTCTACAGGTTTTATGAGTTCACCCATCAATATAATAAACAATAATGGCGACACTCCCCACTTGTACACTCCTTTTACTCTCATGATACAACATTTTTATCTTGTTAATTATTTTGCTACATTCCTTTTCAGTAGGCATTCCCATACAGGTTTTCTCTTAACTGTATCATAAGCTTTTTCCAAATCCAAAAATACAAAGATGATTTCCTTGTTCCTTTCCAGATGTTTTTCCATTATCATTCACACTGTAAATATCAAGTCTATTGTTGATCTAATCGGTCTAAAGCCATATTGCTCTTCCACTATGTTTCTATTATATCCCTCAGTCTTGTCTATTACTTTCTCCATTATTTTTAGCCCATGTGATAATACAGTTATACCTCTATAATTATCACATCTCTTCCCATTTTCTTTTTCGAACAATGGTACACTGCTTCCTTGTTGCCAATCTTCAGTTATCCTTTTATCCTTCCATATGGCATTGAGGGCTCGGTATAGCCACTGCAGTCCAATGCTTCCTACTGCCTTAATCATATCAGCATTGAATTCGTCTTTTCCAATTGCTTTACCTTTGGTCATTGCTTTCACTGCCCTTTCAAGTTCCAACCATGTTATCGGGTTCTCTTCTTTTCCTCCATCTATTATTTCCATTTTCTTATCTCCTTCCTCCGAGCAGTCAACCTCATTAAGTTTTTCAAAATACTTTGCGATCACCTTCTGAAGACCCTTTTCGTCATATATTATGGATCCATCTCCTCTCTCTAATGCCTTGATTTTTTCTTGATTTATTCTTTTTGATTTTATTACTCTGTATAATAGTTTCCGATTTCCTTGACTATCTTGCTCAATTTTATTGGTAAAGTCTCCCCAACATTTCTCCTTTTCTTCCTTGATACTCCTCTTTACTTGTAGTTTCAATCTTTTGTGTTTCACATGTAACCTTTCTATCGCATTCTCTGTGGATCAGTGTTGGCCTCCGGATCCCAAGAGAGCGGGTTCAAACCTGGCAGAGGTAGTCGGATTTTTGATGGGCGGAAAAAAATCCATTCGACACTCCATGTCGTACGATGTCTGCATGTAAAAGATCTCTGGTGACATTTGGTGTTTACCCAACAAAATTCATTAAAACACAGCCATAGACGCCCAAGAGAGTTTCGGTTTACTTGGTCTGCCATCTAATGGGCCTAGAGTAAAATGGAACGTCGAAATTAACGAGCAGACAGCCAGATGGCGTCAAATTGAAATGTCTGCAGACGGTAGCTAAGGCCATACGATTATTATTATTATTATTATTATTATTATTATTTTATCGCATTCTCATCCCTCTGATACTTTTTTTGCTTTTCCTTATCCATTTCTTTCTTCACCTTGTTCCTTTCTTTTATTTCTTTTCTTATTTTGTCTGTCCACCACCATGTCTCCTTTCCCATAACCTTTGCTTTTGTTTTCCCGCATACCACAATTGGTGCTTCCACAAATGTCTGTCTTAAATTGTCCCACTCTTCTTCTCCACTTCGTATTTCTGTGTTAGACAACTTCCCTTTTATACAATCTTGAAATGCCATTCTTTTATCCTCCAATTCCCAAATCCTGATCTTTGGTTTCTTCAGTACAATTTTAGGGATTTTTACTTGTTTTAATTCCACAATTAATAATCTATGATCACCTTCCATACTTTCACTGGGGATTATCTTGATATTCATGACGTATCTTCACCATTCTCGGTCTTCTGTTATTATAAAATCGATGAGTGTTCCATACTGTCCATCCCAACTATATCGGCTGATCTTATGGCTATTCTCCTTCATAAACCATGTGTTCTTTATTATCAGGTTATTTCTGATACAAAAGTCCAACAGTTTCTCTTTATCTTCATTTCTATCGCCATACCCATGTGGGCCCAGAACATTCTCATATCCCATTCTATCAGTTCCCACATGAGTATTCAGATCTCCCATTATCATGATCCCATCTCCAACAATATGAGTTTCCAGTTCATTAAGGAAATCACGCTACATCCTGTCTGTGGAGCATACACCTGTACTATCTTCAGTAGTTTTTCATTTACATGTTTTTCCATTATTATAATTCTTCATTTACATACTTAACTTCAGCTATTGGTTCAACATCCTGTTTCACTACATATCCCACTCCATTTCTTTTCTCATTACTGTTTTTTTTTTTTTTCCAAATCAAATCAAAATCACTTTATTTGCAAATGAGGTGTGTACCTTGGTGGCAAATGGTACACTGAAATACATTATTGTCAAGCACTAAATTTTAAATTAACAAGAGAAGATATTTTCCTAGAATACAATATCATATAATTTACACTAACAATGTTTTCTATTAAACACACAGCTCATCCTTAATAAATTTATATTGTTTACAAAATTCTACTTATAATATCTCTTGTACTTACATAGTCAAATAATATACAGTATGCGGAATTACTTCAAATAATACAAGTGGTATAAGATTAAAATTTACATTGCATTTATTTATTTATTTATTTATTTTTTTTTTTTTACCCACTTTAGAACCTAAATAGCATAATGAGCTGCTGCATCTTAACCAGAGCCCCTATTGCCACCGCTTTTCAGAGTTCCTGGAGGGCCTTCACAGCTACCGTAGTGGTCCCAGGGCCCTTGAAGTCCCCACTGTACTTCACCCCTACAGGCAGTCC
Source organism: Anabrus simplex (assembly GCF_040414725.1). Lineage (NCBI taxonomy): Eukaryota > Metazoa > Arthropoda > Insecta > Orthoptera > Tettigoniidae > Anabrus > Anabrus simplex. The sequence goes on along the minus strand of NC_090265.1, from coordinate 1,797,592,094 downwards.
CCTACTTTGGCTGTCCAATCTCCACAGACCAGGGAATGGAATTAATTTATTAACACCATTTTTTATTTACAATAACCTGCACTGGTCAAATGCCCCCTAACATTTCATTTATTTTCTCTGTTGCTGTTTATTCTCTTCTTGAATATCTGTACAGATTTTGGAAAAGGATCAAACACTACCCCTGGCAAACTGTTCCACTCCTTCGCGCCCCTCCCAATTATTGAAAATTTACCCCAATCACTTCTGCTAAAATTACTTCCAATTTTATACTTGTGGCCAGTCCTGCCGATATAATTATTTTCAAACTGAAACCTCTCACGGATTTCTCCCCATGCTTCTCCTGTATAGGCTCTATATAACCCTATAAGTCTAGTTTTCTCCCTTCTCTTACTTAAATTTTCCCACCCAAGTTCCTTTAACATTTCTGATACACTACTCTTTCTCCTGAAATCCCCTGTTACAAATCTTGCTGCTTTCCTCTGCACACTATATATTTCTTTTATTAGGTATTCTTGGTGAGCATCCCAAACAATGTTTGCATATTCCAATAATGGACGAACCATACTCAAGTAACTTTTTTCTTTTAATTCTTTGTTGCATCCTTTAAGTAGCCTCATTATGAAATGTAACGATCTGTATGCTTTCCCAACAATGTCATCAACATGACCCTTCCGGTGCAAATTACTTTCAAATCTCACACCTAATCATTTGCACTTGCCATCTTTTGGGATAACTACCTCATCCAAAGTATATCTAAATTCAGTTTTAAAGCTCTTGTTTGTAAATATTGTAACAGTTGATTTGCCTCCATTAACCTTCATATTATTCTCTTCAACCCATTGTTGCAAACTGTCAAGGTCTCTTTGTAAATCTGAACAATCCTCAATGTTATTTACTTCCCTATAAAGAATTATGTCATCTGCATACAATCTTACGAGGGCTATTTTTTTTTTTTTTTCAAGGTCCGATTGGTCACGAAATGAAACAGCAGTACAAATTTGACACTTTTCTATTAGTAACACTTACTGATTCATCACAGCTATTTTTCAACATAGTCGACTCACAGATTGAGACATTTGTCATAGCGTGGTACCAACTTGTCAATGCCCTCTTGACAGAACGTCACCGCTTGCGCCTGTAACCATCTTTGTACGCCGGTCTGCAGCGCCTCGGTGTCAAAACGCTGTCCTCCTAGCCAGCGTTTCATGTAAGCAAAGAGGTGAAAATCTGATGGAGCCAGGTCCGGACTGTATGCTGGGTGATCGAAAACGTCCCACTGGAAACGCTGCAGGAGGTTCGTGGTGGCAGCTGCAGTGTGCGGCCGAGCATTGTCATGGAGGAGGACAATGCCTGATGACAACATCCCTCTCCGCTTATTCTGAATTGCCCGTCGTAGACGTTAAATAGTCATTGCGGCTGCAGTGATGGTGGAACCACGTTCCATGAATTCCACCAGCAGAACTCCTTTCCGGTCCCAGAACACAGTAGCCATACACTTTCTGTTGGAGAATGTTCGCTTGATTTTCTTTGGCTTACTCGGGGAGTGCGAATGCATCCACTGTTTGGATTGCTCTTTTGTTTCTTCCGTTTCAAAATTAACCCATGTCTCGTCCCGTGACGATTTTGTTCAAAAAATCGTGTCCTTCATCATGGTAGCGCTGGAGAAACGCTAAAGCAGCGCCCATTCGCTGTGTTTTGTGACGGTCAGACAGCATCTTCGGAACCCATCTCGCACAAAGTTTGCGGTACTGAAGTATCTCGCTCACAATTGTGTAGAGGGCTGACCTGGAAATTTCAGGAAACGAAGCACTCAACACAGAAATTGTGAACCGACGATTTTCTCGAATTGCCTGATCCACACGCTGAACAAGATCATCGGTTGACACACGCTTCCTTCCCTGGCCGCCTGCATCATCGACGTCTGTACGCCATGCTGTAAAATTCCTGCACCATTGTCGCACTTTGCTGTCGCTCATGCACGTTTCACCATACACACGACTTATTCGGCGATGAATTTCGGCTGCATTGCACCCCTCAGCCTGAAGAAATCAAATTACACCGCGCACTTCACACTTGGCGGGCGAAGCGATTGTTGTAGCCATGTTTACGAGCGCGCTGCACGTTCACTACTGACGGGACTGAGGTGAGGCCACTGATCTCTATACATGGATGGCTGGTAGCTTGGGTAGCAGTAAGCCGAATAGAAAATGACTGGCGTAGTAAGATGGCAGCGAGCGCATGGTGCAGTAGACCACGAGGAGCGCGCTTGCTTTGTTTATGCTTAGTTCAGGGACGCCAGGCCTCTTGATTGTAGTTCCACGGGTGTTTTGTGCTGTGTTATTGCAAAGGAAATAGTGGTGTACTTAACAAATTTAGGTTCGTTGCCTTGTAGTATGCCTGTAAATTACAAGATTCAATTTCAATGTGTATGTGTTTATGTGAAATCTGAATGAAGAGTACGGGTTATTAACATGCCGCAGTATTCAGGTTATGGATGTACAAACAGAAGCCATCAGCAGAAGGAGAAATCATTTCATCGGTGCGTTTTATCTTCTTCTTTATCTGTTTACCCTCCGGGGTCGGTTTTTCCTCGAACTCCGCGAGGGATCCCACCTCTACCGCCTCAAGGGCAGTGTCCTGGGGCCTCACACTCTGGGACGGGGGATACAACCGGGGAGGATGACCAGTATCTCGGCCAGGTGGCCTCACCTGCTATGCTGAACAGGGGCCTTGCGGGGGAATGGGAACATTGGAAGGGATAGACAAGGAAGAGGTAAGGAAGCTGCCGTGGGCCTTAAGTTAGGTACCATCCCGATATTTGCCTGGAAAAGTGCGAAACCACGGAAAACCCCTTCCAGGATGGCTGAGGTGGGAATCGAACCCATCTCTACTCAGTTGACCTCCTGAGGCCGAGTGGACCCCATTCCAGCCCTCATACCACTTTTCAAATTTCGTGGCAGAGCCGGGAATCGAACCCGGGCCTCCGGAGGTGGCAGCTAATCACACTAACCACTACACCACGGATGGTGACTTTTATACTGTACATAATAATCTTCCTAGGGTAGTGTTTTGAGTTTTAAATTTATTGTATCCCATTTCGCATATTCTGGGAGCAAAATGGCAATTAATTTTTGTAGGTTTCCTTTCTCGAGACCCGAACTTCTAAGATCATGGATTAGGAGTATCAGGTGGGAGAATTGGGAGCCTTCTAAAACAGCTGTTCTCTGGTCGGATCACTCTGAGGAAGACTGTTTTTGAGAGAACTGGACAAACTGTACGCCTTAGAAGTGATGCACAGCCAACTGTTTTCAATTTTCCTGAACATTTACTGCAAGTAAGGATTTACTCATATTTTTATTTATTTGTCATTAATCTGACAGTTTAGCTGAAATAATTGACGTGATCTTGTAACAATCTTAGAGAATGAAATATGGAGGAGTTCTAGGCCTTATTACATCAGTAATAATTATGGGTTTCAGACAATGAAGTAGTGGGAGAAGGGAAAGTGTGGTGGGTGTTTTAGGCTATCCCATTATTATGTTTGTGGTATTTGGAGCTCTTTTAAGGGGTGTTACATTTTTATGATGATGACCATCAATGTTGCTTTGCTAGCTGAATTTAATTAAAGAGGTCTATAATAGTTATTTAGGGTAACAATTTATGAGCTGGAACGAAGTCATAAAACCATAACCTTAATTTACTCTATTCAATGTCATAGGCTTGCAAGTGGCGAGGGTGTTTTGATCACATTTCCCCACCCTTTCATTGTTACACCCCTAATTTCACGTCATTTTCAGGCAGTAGTAATTTTTTTCGGGCGTTATTATACACTCATTTTTATTGCTATTCCGGAGATTTTCTGACCTCGGAATGACATGTCAGTGATCTCAATGTCCTTATGCTTTGAGTGAACATGTCTATATTTTTAATTATTCCAATGCGCCGTTAATTGTGATTTAAAATTGACTATATTATCATTGCTTCCCCATAAGGAGAGCTCTAGGGTGGGTACGCCAACCTGGCAAACTGCGCGCTCAACTTGGCGTACTTTCTCCTGCAGCGGAGAGCTGCCATCAGCGATCCATGTATAGAGATCAGTGGGTGAGGCGCATAACGGTCATTTCAGAGACGTTGCGCAACACATCTGCGCAGCGGTTCATCATATATTCGCGGGCGTTTGACTGTCGCGACCGATCGGACCTTGGAAAAAAAAAAAAAAATAGCCCTCGTATTTTTGATGTTATATTGTTCCCTAAATCATTTGCGTATATTAAGAAAAGTAACACATCGATCGTACTACCCTGTGCAATTCCCTTCCAAATCTTATCTTCCTGAGATACATTATTTCCTACTTTGACTTTCTGAACCCTTGAATTTAGAAATGTTCTTATCCAACGTATAACCCTTACATCCAATCTTATTCCCTCCTATTTGTTTAGTAATATTCCACGTTCCACTCTATCAAAGGCTTTGGAATCTAACTGGCCTCCTGAATCCAACTGATCTGATATGTCCTGCTGAAATCCCTCCAGCTGTGCCTCACAAGAAAATTTCTTTCTAAATCCATACTGACTCCTCATGAACCAATTTTTATCATCACATATCCCTCTGATGTACTTTGCTATTAAACTCTCCAGTATTTTACAAACTATACTGGTCAGCCTGATTGGTCTGTAGTTCTCAGGTTTTCTTTTATCACCCTTTCCTTTATAAATTGGTATTATAGATTCCTTCCATTCCTTTGGTATTACACTATTATTTATGACATAGTCAGAGAGAAATTTTAAATAAGGCACTATGTACCACCCCATTGTCTTTAATACCTCCCCAGTAATTTGATCACTTCTTGCTGCTGTTTCTTGCTGAAGCAGTTAGATTTTTCTGAAAATATATTCATTTGTGAATGAGAAGCTTCTTGTTTCCCTATGTGTCTCTCCCTCTCTATCTTCTGTTACTGTTTCCAACTCCTGACAATCTTCTACTGAATCTCTGAATTCCCTACTAAATAGATTTGCTTTATTAGTATCTGTTAAATAACAGATTGCAGGAATTTGGATTCCTTTTCCTTTTTGATTCCTAATATATGAATACAGCTTTTTCCATTTTCCTTTGTGGTCATTACCCTCTTGAAGTACGCCATTCATATAATTCTCTTTTGCTTCATTTTTCACTGTATTCAGTTCCCTCATCAGCTGTTTTCTAGTTTCTGTACTCTCCCTCCCTCTTTGATTTTCCTGTTTACTATTTTACATTTTCTTTTTAATTTTCTTATTTCCCTTGTATAATAAACAGGGTCTGAGGTAATTTTACCCTTCTTAACAGGTACAAATCTCTTTTCCCCTTCCCAAATGATTCCTTTAAATTTAGCCCAAAGTGTATCCACATTACTCCCTTCACTTATCCAACAACTGAATTCTGATTTAAGGCAAGTCCCAAATTCGGCAACTTTAGTTTTTCTGTACAATTTCTTGTCTTGTGCGACCGTCTTATTAGGCCCTTTTGGTACGAGTCCCACATCCGTTATTACAGACTTATGGTCACCTATTCCTTCAATTACCTCAGTTTTATCAACAATTTCCCATGGTTTAACCAAAAATACATCTAGTAAGTTATTGAGACGAGTCAGTTCTTGTACTACTTGTGTAAATCCTCCCTCCCAAATTAACTTATTTGCCAGTTTCTGTTCATGGGCTTCACTTGCAGCTCCATTCCATTCAACTTCAGGCAAATTTAGATCTCCCCCAATTATTACCATATCATTATTATTGTTTTTATGAGTATAATTTATTATTTTTTCAAATATTTCCATGTCTCTTTCCCCTCTTCCAGGCCTGTATGTTGCTATAACTCCCACCTCCTTCATATTATCACAAACTAATTTTATCCCTAATATTTCTTCCCTTTCATTGGTAAACCATTCATGTGAACAATAAGTTTCCTTCACAAGAATAAACACACACACCCCCCTCCCATTTTATCTCCTCGGTCTCTACGATAGACTGTATAGCCTTCTGGAAATACTTCTCTATTACCTACCCCTTCCCTCAACCACGATTCCACTCCCATCAACACATCAGTCTCATAAGATTCCATCAATGTACCGAATTTTAATTGTTTATTTACTACACTGACAGTTTACCAAGAGCAATCTCAGACCCCCTTCCTCCCTAAAACTTGACTGTTGCAATTGGGCAACTTGAAATTCCTTACTTTCCTGAGTTTCATTTTCTAGTTTCTTCATTCCTTTCCCTTTCCATTTTACTTCACTTAATCCCAGGATGTCAAGTTTTCGTCTCTCCATTAGATCAATCAATTCATTTTCCTTCCCATTCCTTGTTAAAATATTTATTGTTCCAAATCAGGTTTTGTTCTCTGATCTAACACTTGCACAAACATCAGAATACCCATCATACTGCGCAACTGTAGTCAGAGACCTGTCAATTCCATTTCCGTTATTAAACTTCCATCCAAGGCATGTATTATAGTTGAAAGCAAGTACAACTTGACTCATCTGCTGACCTGCTAAGCCTAACGCATCTGAGGATTTTCTTCAGAGGTTTCCTCTTCTAATTTTCCGCAGAGAAGATGGGTCATCTCATCCACCATCTTCACATTCCGAAGGTGTCCTTCTCTGCCTAAGATGCTGTTAAGGTCTTCACCCGTAACCCTGAGCACGAGTTCCACACTGTACCCCGTGAGACTGGGTCCCTGGCTGAATTAGCTCTGCGTGCCACAAATGTTCTTTTTCAGGCACAAACGTCGACAATCACTGAAAGATACAACACAGACTCTAGCATTTGGTGGACTCAACTTCAGTGTGTTGCTAGGTTAATGTCAGACAAACAAACCGACGTATGTGTCAAATTCATACGCTGCGTACCGTTCGTTGGCGCGATCTTTTAGTGAAGCTAGAAAAGACTTATGCATACACCAGATATGTTTCCGACATGATTAAATAAACTCCCAAGTCTTCCCAGTCCAAAGTGTGTAACACTTTCACAACACTACTATTTTGTCAGAAATCACTAACGGTAAATCATACTGCTCTCCTGTTCTCATATCAAGTAGTCCATGCGCGAGTCCCATACCCTGGAGCCATACTGTATCAGTGGTCTTACCAGAGACTTATATGCACTATCCTTTATACAACCCCTTAATACTCTCATAACCATGTGATCTCGTTAATGTGATTACTCCAATGAAGATCATTCCTTATACTAACACCTAGGTACTTACAGTGATCCCCATGGGGTATTATCACCTGACTTTTCATCCCGCTTACCATCCTACGAGTCTTCTGTTCATCTTGCAACATGATGAAGCATGTCTCCATGTTATAAATCTTATCAAAATCAAATTGAAAGGGTGCAGAAACGCTTTTTAAGATATATTTATTATAAAAAATATAAGATATTCCCCTTTAGAAATTATGTTTCATATGGAGTTTTGTTGAATGAATTTAAATATGTATCGCTAGCCAGTAGGCGTGTAATAGCTCAACAAATTTATCTCTATAAGATGGTTAATGCATTAATTGACGATAATAGTTCGCTTCACGAGTTATGCTTTAATGTTAGAAAAGGAAATTTAAGATTTCGGCAATTGTTTATTACTCCAGTCTCCAAAACTGGATTTTTTAAGAACTCTCCGTTTATCAATATGTGTGAAACATACAGTAACTTAATAAGTATCATATAGATCTTGACTTTGCTTATGAATATGACACATATGTAAATATATTAAAAGAATTTTTCTCGTCGAAGTGATTTGTTTATATGTATAATATTTACATGATTTTGTTACAAATTTTTGTTTGATTTATTAACAGGCTTCTGTATATGATATATTGTTTCATCCATTTCATACAGAGTATTATCTCATTTACATAGTGTTTTCACATTTTCTTCTTTCTGGTATTTCTATGTTATTTGTTCAAATAATTTGTAAAAGCCACCTATAATTGGAGAGTGTCTCTGTTGGCACATTTATTAAATAAATAAATAAATAAGTAAATAAATAAATGTCATATTAATAATTAAATTGCTTCATTTTCAGGTACAATCTGTTATTAACACGTTGGCTGCCAGGGCAGATATTGTACCGCTGACTAGAGCCGTTCTGACTTTCCCTGCCGGGCCAGCGGACCGCTGAGCTGTTGACTTCGCTATGCTAGTGGCTTCCAAATTATAGCTTTTATTTTTTTATTAGTCCTATCTCCGTTTATTAACAGTATGCGAGTATCTATCCAACCAGTTTGTTGCTAACTCTGCAAGCTTGGGATTTGGAGATAGTGGGTAGGGGATCTACTGTCAATGTGTCCGATTCCTTTCATCCCCCCCCCACCCCCACCCCACCCCCCACTCAGATTTGCACTTCCTGTTAAAAACTACCACTTCCCTTTCTTTTGCCAATACCTTCATTCTTCGAAGTGTTGGACCCCTTCCATGTTCCCCTCTGATTAGTGTTAGAGGAAGTTCCCAGTTGTATTACCACCACCACAACACCCAGCTCAAGGACAAATGTGCTATCCCGAAATGTGCAAGATTTTTATAAAGTACTTCAAAGTTCCCTTCAACTGCACAGGCAAGGTTTATTACAGTTTTGTTTGTTTTTATTGGTGCACAAGTCTCACCAGCATTGTCTGTCCATGCAGAACCTCCCTCCACTATCACGCTCCAGTCTCCTCCCCTTCTCTCTAAGTCTATCTTCAGTTGGTCCAGCCATTGTTTCCTTGGTCGTCCAACTGGTCTCTTTTCGCTGAATGTCTATTCCATGTATGCTAGCGGTGTTCGAATGCCCGACTTTCTCTTTACGTGCCAACCTTTGTCATTCTTCCACTCCTAAAGTTGCATGTGAAAAATAACATTGGTCATCTTTTCTTTTCACATGCACTCTGTCGATTGATTGTTTTTTAGTCAGTTCGTCTGTAAGTTAAGTTTGCAAATAGAAATATTTATTTACGATATATAATGACAAGTCATGAGCGATGTTTTTAACACACAAGTTTTGGGACAGCAGTTATGAACTATTTCATGCAATGCACTCCTGGCATCATTTAAGTTGCATATCATCATGTAACCCTTCCAGCTTGCCAGGTAGGGTGATGGTGACTTGACCCTTTTACTGTTGATAAACTTATCCCTTGATCCTGTATCGACTTGTCTGAATTTATTACAGAGACTATTTAAAATAGTTTCTTGGGTCCACCTTATCAATACACTTTTAATGATTGAAATAAATTTATTTTATCATACATGTTTCACGAAAAATAATCCATTCCCTGATGAACGTGGACTCAACATAAAATATTTTAAATAGTTTCTTTAATAGATTGCCCCTTTTAAGTCAGCTGTTATGGAAGAAGCTCTTACGGCAGGCAGGGGATACCGTGGATGTAGTCTACTGCCCCCACCTGCAAGGGGAAGGAACACATGCAGCCAAAAATGAGAAAGATCTGATAAATTAAAGTAGGTCTTAAGTTCTTTGAATTCTTGAAATCTCTCTGAAAATGGTTTGACTGTGCTGCTAAACATTCCCTCCTCTCCCCTCAGCACCATAACACGAAAATGCTCGGTGCACATAGCCGGAGCGTTCAAGCCTGAGAAGCACTGATCAAGGCAAACGGAAAATTTGCATATAAATTAACAGTCCTCCATACAGTGTGATCTTAGCGAGTCTGTAGTGAGTCACTCTACAGGTCTATGGACAGATTATCAGATAGCCCTGGTGAAATATTTGGAAACTGGAAAACCTCTAATACATAAGGATGAGATTTCCATCTATAACACTATGTGTCAAGTCTAACAAGGAGCCAAAAAGAACCAAGCTAGAAGCATAGTGCAAGAAAGCAAAATCCCAAATAGCAAACTCTAACGTTCCTTGGAGATATTGAGAGGCTAGAATATTCCCACCTGAGGATTTCCTTCATGTGCCGGTGAATCTATCACCACGAGGCTGATGTATTTGAGCACTGACACCAATGGGTTGATTCAAAACTGCCTATTCAAGCCAGGCAGTCAGTCCTAAACTCAGAAAAACCTGCCCAGCTTCTGCTTTGTCCAGCACAAATCTCACATGGAGTGAACAGGATTTGAACCACGGAACCCTGTGATGAGAGGCCGGCGCACTGCCGCCTGAGCCACGGAGGCTTGTACAACTGATTAACCACTATCAAAAATATGTCGCCTGAGCCACTTATTATTAAGCACTATCAAAAATATTCAGGCTCAGTATCAGTATTGAAATAGGAGTGACATCATATGGAGGGATTCAGCCAATAGCAACGTTCCCTCATCTGCCTACTTTCCAAAATATAGCAGTTTAAACTATAAAATTCAAGCAACTATTTAGGGTGGGTAGGTGGATCCTGAGAGGGGCAGTGAACACTTTGCTATCTCTCCTATATGAGGTGCCTAGTATCAAACATGGACAAAAACCATTTTGTTAATTTTTCAGTAGAGCCACATTTTTGTTTCTCTATGTTAAACCCCCGTTATATGTGTGAAAATTTGTGTGTGTCATATTTCCAGCCCTATGAACAAGAAAATCATGGTCGACACTTAGGAACTTCAGTCTAAGTCAATGTAAAACACGTTCAAATATGACGATGTCCATTTCTGAAACCAAGATTGGCTTCTGTCCATTTTTGAAACGAACTATCCCAATATTTGGAAGCAGATGACACGGAAGTAAACTTCCATTTTAAAAGAAATATAATTAAAATATGAAAGAAATAAGGCTATTCTTATACTTTAACATTTTTAACATTCGTTTCAGTTCTTGCTTCACTGTATTTTTGGGCAAATAACCTCTGGTTCATCACAAAGGTCTTCAAAACAATCACATTCATAAATAATCATTAACAGCTTGTTCATTTTCACTACAAATGTTCTTATTGATGACTTCGACATACCACTTAAGAGAAGCATTAATGTCCAATCTTTTCCAAAATGCTTTCCTAGTAAATTTGTCAACATCTTTAAGTTTCTGTGGGTGTACATTCATGCCAATATCAGAAGTAAAGGATTTATTAACATTAGACTTACCTGTCATGCTTTCGCGACCTTACGTTCAATACGTGTTTCCAAATAGTAGCCTGCCTCACCTTTAACTACAACATTGCCTCTTTGTGCTCCTGAGTAAAATTCTTTTACACTGTGAAATATTGAAATGAAGTTGACTAGCAGATTTCAGATAAATCGGTGCTTGTTCTTTCCAATTCAATAGTTCCAAGGTTTGTCCAATCACTTTCACTGTGCCGTACATTTTGAACACCTCAAGATATTCATCAGGACTTACTATGGTCGTTATCTTCTTAAGGTCTTTCTCAATGAGTCCAAAAATCCTATCTGGAGTCTGGAGGCATATATGAGTGTCCAGTAACTGGAAATAGCAGTTTTAATTTGTCAACACAGGATGGTGCATACGTTGTAAGCCACTTTGCACACATCGCCAACATATTACTGTTCTTATTTTGAGCGGCGCAGCCATCAGCAATCAACTTGACTGAAGTGAAGCCTTGTAAATCATTAGATCGTAACTCATTGACAAACGCTGATGCTATTTCATTTGATGATTTCTTTCCCTCATTCTCCAGCCACGTATAAACAGACATTATCAGGGCGCAGTTTGCTTTGAGATGTGCCTATTACAACAGACAGATTGTAACAGCAGGGTTGTTTGGAAGAATAAGCCGACTGACCACTTAATTTTTAGCAAAACTAGGTTTTTTGGCAATCATAGGACATTAAAAAACAGTCCTCTTTCTTCCTTAAGATGTCGATAAAAATTCTCTGGTCGCCATGACAGTTTTATGTCACTTGTAGCAATATGATTGGCTGAAACGTTCCTGTCCGCTTTTGATATAAACTACGTTTGGAGGTGTGATTATGAAAGAAACTGCATATTTCTATGTAAAAAATTACATACAAATATTCGATTATGAATTCAGAGAGAGCACTAAAAATGCTATAAGGGTCAATCCTTAACTCAATTTTGATATAGGTGGCGCATGTCCATGTTTGATATTAGGCATCTCATATGTCTTACAAGGTAAGATTTAAAGATTCCACATCAAAAGTTTCAAGACAAACTGACTGGATGGTGCTCAAATTCTACTGATAATATTCACAGCAACTATTTTCTATTCATGTTTCAAAGTAAATCCAAAAATAAAGAGCTAGTTAAAAAAAAAAAAAAACAAGAAAGCAAAATCACCTGACCAGTAAAAATTCAAGAAGTATTTAAGAAATACTATTATATGCTGCTAATGACTCACTTCAAGGGAATAAAATATTTGTGCAGTTGAGTCCCACAAATTCGACTCAATGTGAAACAAGAGGGTGAACAGTTGCCAAACATAATGAGTTTTACAGACTCAGGGATGTATAATGCATAACATGCAATAAGGAACTCAACAAGAAGTCACATCTGTAGAGATGGTTATTGACTGTTTCTGTCAGTGTCAGTGGCATTCGTTCATGTTTTTTAACAAAACAAGTTATTTTATTTCCCCTTTTCTTTTCATTTTTCTGTAAAGAATGGCTAAAGAGTGCAATTGTAGGAACTGTGGGTGTGGCGAGGCATTGAGGGGTATGAGGGAGGAGTTGGAGAATTTGAGGGAGATAATTAGGACTCTCACACAAGACAGGACTCCCTCAAACAATGTACAGGTTATAGTAGGTGTACAAGAGGGAGGGGAAGGAAAGGGGGGAACTGTAGAAGACAGGTGGTCTAATGTTCTAATGGGAAGGAGATTGCAGGCTCAGGGCTCTATTCAGGATCAGAACTCAGGGCAGGTGTCTGTGAGAAATCTGTACGAGCCACTCCAGGTAGAGCAACAGAGGGAAGATGAGGGACAGGGAACTGTTGTTGAGATGTGTGGAAGTAGGAGGAAAGGAAAAGTGCCCTCTTCGTCAGTCTCGTGTCCGCCTTCTTTGAATTAAGTTCGCAGGACGGTTGTAGCCGACATGGCGGTCGAGACAACAATGTACTTTTTGAGATACGAGATCTTTGACCTGTGCCGTTTACTTTTCCTTCAGTATATTTATCTGCTTGAATGCCCGGCTCTTTATCTCGGTCACTATTTGGTGACTACCTAATGCTCTCAGCAACGTCCGACTATTAAGGTAACCCCTTTTTTTTTTGGCTTGCTATGGTTGCGTGGGCTTATTAGTTATGTACATTTAACCGTTAATGCTGCATTTTGTCTTATTGATAGTTTTCTCTGATCTTGTGTGTTCTGTTTTTTGTGTGACTTAAACCCGTAAGGATGGAGGATGGTTTTAGTCAGTGGTGTGTTTGTTTGGCGTGTATGTGGTCTGAAGTTCGAGACCTATTGCCATTTATTTTTATTCGTCGATTCTCTCATGGCCGAGCTCTTGATGCGTGACGTTGTGTTTGACGCTATGACTGGTATTCATGTTCGTCCGTGGTGAGGCGATATGAATACGTTGCAAGCGTGATGGTTACGATGAAGCTACTGTGAATTATGTGAGGATGTGCTTTGCCTTCATGCGGCAATCCTTTGTTATATTACGCGTCTTGTATTGAGCTCATGAGTCCATGAAAGCACTTGTCTTGCTATGCGGACCTCTCTGTGTTCGTTATGTGTCTGGACAAAACTGATTATTCTACCTGTATACATTTCTTTTGGGTCTCTATGGTGAGTGTGTACGTGTGGTTGTGCTGTATGCTTGCCTGATTAACAGCATTCTCCTTTTCTTACAGTGTTATTTTTTTTAAGTATTATTTGCATTTTCTTATTTTCATTCCTCAGGCTATTTGCTGGCCTAATTATATATTTACGTTTGTTGCTTTCATTTGAATGAGTCTTCCTTCATTGTTAGCATTGTTTACTCGCCTCGTAACTATGGCAGCCATATTTATTTATTTTTTCTGGGATGCTGTGTTTTTCAAACGGGGGATTGTTGCGTGATGGATCTCTTCTCTGGAATGCTGGTCCATATACTTGGAGATGTGTGAGATGTAACGTGTATGTTTTTATTTTGATGTGCGTGTAAGTTCTTCCGATGTATGTCCACTGATATTAATTCATTGCGAGGACGAATGTGTCATACGTCGCGTGTATGAAATTATGTGGAGGAAGTAAATCGTATGTTACAAGTTTGTGATTGAAAGAAGCTTGTGTGGCCATGTTTGATATCTTTTCAATCTGCCTCTTGATATGATTGGATGAATAACCTATATGATAAGTTTCTACGCATATCTCCGTGAGTAATATTTCAAGCTCGATTTTATTATTTTTGTTTGTTTGATCTCTTTCGCTTTATTTTCATTAATAAACCCCCCATGTATTTTCACCCCGTTCTTTCATTTATCGGGAAGGGTTCTGGGTTCTTTCCGTCTCCCGCTCCTCCCTTTAGTTTAATTTGGTTCGAGTCCAGCTCCAGACTGTTTTAGTCTGTTCCAGCCCGTCCACGGCCTCGTCTCGTGAGGTAAGTTGGTAAGTATTCACGGACCTGTTGGGGTGTGTATGCGTGCGTGTGTGCGTATGTATGTGTGTGCGTATGTGCGTGTGCGTGTCTACGGTAGCAGAGTGTGTGTAAGGCATGAGTGAGTGTGTGCGCCGGAGTGCGGGTGTGTGGGCGGTAGAAAGGGCAATAGGGAGGTATATTCAGGAAAATGGTGTTGTCTAGGGAGCGGTGATGAGGGTACAGAGATCTGGAAGTCAAGTAGGGACGACATTAAAATGTTAGTGTTGAACTGTAGAAGTACTGTAAAGAAAGGAATAGAATTAAGTAACTTAATAGATACACATTTACCAGATTTTGTAATAGGAGTTGAATCATGGCTGAGAAATTATATAATGGATGCAGAAATTTTCTCACGGAACTGGAGTGTGTACCATAGAGAAAGGATAGGAATGGTGGGAGGTGGAGTATTAATTCTGGTGGAAGAAGAATTTGTAAGCTACGAAAAAGCTGAAGATGAGAAACATGAAATTCTAGGTGTAAAGCTCATTTCTGAAGATAATAGGAAACTTGATGTCTTTGGAGTGTACAGACCGGGAAAGGGTAGTGCTGACACGGATTCAGAATTATTTGATAAGATAATCAGCTATGTGGGAAACGACATGGAAAGGAATGTGATTGTAGCAGGAGATCTTAATTTATCAAATGTCAATTGGGAAGGAAATGTGAACGACAGGAAGCATGACCAACAAATGGCAAATAAGCTTATATGGAAAGAACAGCCGATTCAGAAAGTGACGGAACCACCTACAGGGGAAAATATCCTGGACGTGGTGCTAATAAAGCCAGATGAGCTCTATAGAGAAACCGAAGTAATAGATGGTATTAGCGATCACGAAGCTGTTTTTGTCATAGTTAAAAATAAATGTGATAGAAAGGAAGGTTTTAAAAGTAGACTATTAGGCAGTACCATATGGCTGATAAAGCAGGCATGAGGCAGTTTTTAAAAAGTTATGATCGGTGGAAAGCAGTAAATAAAAATGTAAACAGACTCTGGGGTGAGTTTAAAGAAATTGTTGAGGAATGTGAAAACAGGTTTGTACATTTAAAGATGGTAAGGAATGGTAAAGACCCACCTTATTAAAATAGAGAAATAAAGAGACTAAGAAGGAGGTGCAGATTGGAAAGAAATAGTTAGAAACGGCTGTGGAAGTAAGGATAAATTGAAGGAACTTATTAGGAAATTGAATCTAGCAAAGAAGGCAGCTAAGGATGGCAAGAATAATTGGCAATCATACAAATTTTAGTGAAAAATGGAAGGGTATGTATAGGTATTTTAAGGCAGAAACAGGTTCCAAGAAGGACATTCCAGGAATAATTAATGAACAAGGAGAGTGTGTATGTAAGGATCTTCAAAAGGCAGAAGTATTCAGTCAGCAGTCTGTAAAGATTGTTGGTTACAAGGAAAATGTCGAGATACAGGAGGTGACTAATGCTAAAGTATTAAAACTAACATATGATAACAATGATATTTACAATAAGATACAAAAGTTGAAAACTAAAAAAGCAGCTGGAATTGATAAGATTTCTGGGGATATACTAAAGATAATGAGTTGAGATATAGTACCATATCTGAAGTACTTATTTGATTATTGTTTGGTTGAAGGAGCTATACCAAATGAATGGAGAGTTGCTATAGTAGCCCCTGTATATAAAGGAAAGGGTGATAGACATGAAGCTGAAAATTACAGGCCAGTAAGTTTGACATGCATTACATGTAAGCCTTGGGAAGGCATTCCTTCTGATTACATTAGTCATGTTTGCAAAATTAATAACTGGTTCGATAGAAGGCAATTAGGTTTTACGAAAGGTTATTCCACTGAAGCTCAACTTGTAGGATTCCAGCAAGATATAGCAGATACTTTGGATTCTGGAGGTCAAATAGACTGTATCGCGATTGATCTGATAAAGCATGTGATAGGGTGGATCATGGAAGACTACTGACAAAAATGAGTGAAATTGGACTAGACAAAAGAGTGACTGAATGGATTGCTATATTTCTAGAAAATAGATATCAGAGAATTAGAGTAGGCAAAGCTTTATCTGACGCTGTAATAATTAAGAGGGGAATTCCTCAAGGCAGTATTATTGGACCTTTGTGTTTCCTTATATATATAAACCAGCTGATGTACTCGTGCTTCGCTACGGAATTCTGCATTGCACACAGAATTCTAGTGTACACGTTGTGAGCAAGATTGTATTAAATTGGATAGCTCTTAAAGTTACCCTAGAAAAGCGACGGGGAAGTCACGAAACATCTTTACTCGTATGAAGACTAAGTTAGGGAATTTTCACTGTAATGGTAGACCCCCCTTGCCTACCATCAGTCACAATCAGGTTGGTGAGTTTTCATTATAATGGCATACCTGCTAACTTTACAAAACCAAAAATCAGGAGATTTTGATTTGAAAATCAGGAGATGCGATTGATCAAAACTGCTTATTGTATATGTCTTGCACAATACAGGAGTACTATGGTACATATTATAACTCTTATTTTTTTTAAACCCGACTGTTGCTATACAAGGCTACAACGCTAAAAATTACACATCTCTACTCCCTCACAGGAAGTTAGCAAGTGAGATGGTCGGTCTCTGATAAGCCTTCAGAAAATAGTATGTACTCATGCTCAACACGTGTGAATCAGTCATGCACTTAGAAGCCATTAGTTAGCAAATGCATAGATTAATTTTATTGCATCACACGCCTGCTAGATTATTCGAAGCGCAATGCTATCTTTATCAAGTAATAAATTAAAATTCACCAGAACTGACTCCAAATGGCTTCTAAAATTTCTAGAAAAGTCATTAGTCGCTATCTTTGAAATTCTGTCACTAAATTACTAACAATAGACTCCAAATCTAGTGACTACTCTCTAGAATCGATTAGAATGATGTGAACATGAACATAGCACCGATAACGAGACACTGATAATTGATATACGCATTTCAATAAATATCACACATTCGCGCGCATTTCTCATATGAATAAACGTCAGTATTTCATTTGAAAGCGGCCAATAAGCAAAGGACTTCCAGCCACTGGCGTATCAAGCTGAAATGGCGGGATTTGAAAAAAAAAGTTCAAAAAAAATACGGTAAGCTAAAATCGGGGGGAAATAATAGAATAATCGGGAGGCGGGAAAAAACTGTCGAAAATCTGGAGTCTCCCGCCTAAATCGGGAAAGTTGGCAGGTATGTAATGGTAAACATTCACTCTCCACCTGCCTGTTTACATCCTCAGAAAGACTGTCTTAGTGGTTTTCCCAACTGAAATGAACATACATTACAATGATGTCAGTAGAAATGGCACGAATAAAAGCAAAGCTTTCATACGAAATACTCGATCAAATGAAACACCACACATTTTGCTCACTTTTAACAAACAGGACTACACTGCCGATCTAACAGTCCACAGTTCCAGAGCTGCAATGATCAAGCCGCAGACAGCCGTGATTCGTGAACACTCTTCGTCTTTTTTTGGTGGGAGTCTCCACTATTCGACCCTCTCCCCAGGGCAAATCTATGCCCTTTTACCAATCCGTTTCCTTGGAGTACCCGATGAGTTGGAAAATATCAATTCACTACACTGGCAGCGGAAAAATCTATCCGACTTGGAGGCAAATTTTTCCTCCAAGCCAGAAGAGAAACCCCCTCTTCACTGATAATTTGGAATAAAATGAATGTAGAATTTAATAGAAGGAAGAGGAAGAAGCTTTTCTTAAGAAACAGCTCTTTTCACGGTTGAATTTTGAGTTAAGTGAATTGTGGTGCTATAATTTGGAATAGATCTAAATTGTTATTCTAGACCAAGTCATACAACTACAACAACTACTACTACTAAGTCAGCCTCTACCTTAAGTATGGAAAGGGCTCATTCAAAACAGCGCGTCAGAGTAGGGATCGAATAACTGGAATACCATACTATGAAGAAACAGTGTGTTACGTACCAGCTGTATCAGAAAATGTATGAACCAGAGGAATGGCATGCTAAAGAAGAAAGTTTTTTAACTCCCCGGCTATTTCCTGCCAATGTTCAGTCAGGCTTTTGTACTCTGTACGCAGCAGTAATCCAATCTATCGGAGTTGAGAGGCAGCATAAGGGACAAATAACATCACAACAAACAATGGTCAATGTAATGTTATTGTTGATCAATGTTATGCGCCTTCGATAATGTAGGCCTTCAAATTTAGTTTTCTTCCGACTCGGAAGTACCACTCATCATAGTCGATACAGTAAAACTGATAAAACATAAATGATCGGAAATTGTATTCTCTGTAACATTTGTTATCTAGCACTTTTCGATAGGACCAAAAACATACATAATCATTATAGACCGTTATGCCTTTCAGCGTTCAGTCTGCAAGCCTCTGAGAAATTACTAAACGTCGCCACAATCCTCGATTTGCAACTAGTGTTGTGGCCTCATTTAGTTCTGTACTTCTTATCCTTAAATCGTTAGAAACAGAGTCTAACCATCGTCGTCTTGGTCTCCCTCTACTTCTCTTACCCTCCATAACAGAGTCCATTATTCTCCTAGGTAACCTATCCTCCTCCATTCGTCTCACATGACCCCACCACCAAAGCCGGTTTATGCGTACAGCTTCATCCATCGAGTTCATTCCTAAATTAGCCTTTATCTCCTCATTCCGAGTTCCCTCCTACCATTGTTCCCACCTGTTTGTACCAGCAATCATTCTTGCTACTTTCATGTCTGTTACTTCTAACTTATGAATAAGATATCCTGAGTCCACCCAGCTTTCGCTCCCATAAAGCAAAGTTGGTCTGAAAACAGACCGATGTAAAGATAGTTTCGTCTGGGAGCCGACTTCCTTCTTACAGAATACTGCTGATCGCAACTGCGAGCTCACTGCATTAGCTTTACTACACCTTGATTCAATCTCGCTATATTACCATCCTGGGAAAACACACAACCTAAATACTTGAAATTATCGACCTGTTCTAGCTTTGTATCACCAATCTGACATTCAATTCTGTTGGATTTCTTACCTACTGACATCAATTTAGTCTTCGAGAAGCTAATTTTCATACCATACTCATTGCACCTATTTTCAAGTTCCAAGATGTTAGACTGCAGGCTTTCGGCACAGTCTGCCATTAAGACCAAGTCGTCAGCATAGGTCAGGCTGCTTACTACATTTCCACCTAACCGAATCCCTCCCTGCCATTTTATACCTTTCAGCATATGATCCATGTAAACTACAAACAGCAAAGGTGAAAGATTACAGCGTTGTCTAACCCCTGTAAGTACCCTGAACCAAGAACTCATTCTACCATCAATTCTCACTGAAGCCCAATTGTCAACATAAATGCCTTTGATTGATTTTAATAATCTACCTTTAATTCCATAGTCCCCCAGTATAGCGAACATCTTTTCCCTCGGTACCCTGTCATATGCTTTCTCTAGATCTACGAAACATAAGCACAACTGCCTATTCCTCTCGTAGCATTTTTCAATTACCTGGAGCATACTGAAAATCTGATCCTGACAGCCTCTCTGTGGTCTGAAACCACACTGGTTTTCATCCAACTTCCTCTCAACGACTGATCACACCCTCCCTTCCAAGATGCCTGTGAATACTTTGCCTGGTACACTAATCAATGAAATACCTCGATAGTTGTTGCAATCCTTCCTGTTCCCTTGCTTATAGATAGGTGCAATTACTGCTTTTGTCCAATCTGAAGGTACCTTACCAACACTCCACGCTAATTTGACTACTCTATGAAGCCATTTCATCCCTGCCTTCCCACTATACTTCACCATTTCAGGTCTAATTTCATCTATTCCTGCTGCCTTATGAAAATGGAGTTTATTTACTATCCTTTCCACTTCCTCAAGCATAATTTCACCAACATCATTTGCCTCCTCCCCATGAGCTTGACTGTTTGCAACACCACCATGATGATTTCCTTTTACATTGAGAAGATGTTCAAAATATTCCCTCCACCTCTCCAGTGATTCCCTGGGATCTGTTATGAGTTCACCTGAATTACTCAAAACACTGTTCATTTCCTTTTTCCCTCCCTTCCTAAGATTCTTTATTACTGTCCAGAAAGGTTTCCCTGCTGCTTGACCTAGCCTTTCCAGGTTATTACCAAAATCTTCCCATGACTTCTTTTTGGATTCAACAACTATTTGTTTCGCTCTGTTTCTTTCATCTACGTACAAATCCCTGTCTGCCTCGGCCCTTGTTTGGAGCCATTTCTGATAAGCCTTTTTACGTTTACAAGCTGCTCTCACTTCATCATTCCACCAAGATGTTCGCCTTTTCCCATCTTTACACACAGTTATTCCTAGGCATTCCCTTGCTGTTTCTACTACAGCATCCCTGTATGCCACCCATTCACTTTCTATATCCTGAACCTGCTTACTGTCTACTGTTCGAAACTTCTCACTAATCATATCCATGTACTTCTGTCTAATTTCCTCGTCCTGGAGATTTTCTACCCTTATTCGTTTGCAGACAGATTTCACTTTCTCTACCCTAGGCCTAGAGATACTTAGTTCACTACAGATCAGATAATGGTCTGTATCATCGAAAAATCCCCGAAAAACTTGTACGTTCCTAAAAGATTTCCTGAATTCAAAGTCTGTTAAGATATAGTCTATTATGGATCTGGTACCCCTAGCCTCCCATGTGTAGCGGTGAATAGCCTTATGCTTGAAGAATGTATTCGTAACAGCTAAACCCATACTAGCACAGAAGTCCAGCAAACGCTTCCCATTCCCATTAGCTTCCATATCTTCCCCACATTTACCAATCACCCTTTCGTATCCTTTAGTTCTATTCCCAACTCTCGCATTGAAATCGCCCGTTAGCACTATTCTATCCTTGCTGTTGACCCTGACCACGATGTCACTCAATGCTTCATAAAACTTGTCAACTTCATCCTCATCTGCACCCTCACATGGTGAATACACGGACACAATTCTTGTCCTAATTCCTCCCACTGACAAATCTACCCACATCATTCGCTCACTTACGTGCCTAACAGAAACTATGTTGCGTGCAATGGTATTCCTGATAAAGAGCCCTACCCCAGAATCTGCCCTTCCCTTTCTTACACCCGTCAAGTACACTTTATAATCTCCTATCTCTTCCTCCTTATCTCCCCTTACCCGAATATCACTTACTCCTAGCACATCCAGATGCATCCTCTTTGCTGACTCAGCAAGTTCTACCTTCTTTCTTCCATAAGCCCCATTAATATTGATAGCTCCCCATCGAATTCCATTTCGTTCGCCAAGTTGTTTCCAAGGAGTCCCTCGCCTGTCAAATGGGAGTGGGACTCCATTACTCCCATAGGTCCGAGGCTTGCTTAAAGTGTTCTGAGCTCGGTACATTCATGAAGCAGGATGCTGCCCTACTTGCACATAGTCCAAGTGAGGATCTCTCCTCTAACGGGTTATGGACCACCGGTGAATTGTGTAGTCCTAGCCGCCTGAGTACAAGGAGGGCCACGACTCAGAATATGTCCGAGATGCCCACTCCCATTCCATAGCAACTGGTATCCCGACTCTCAGGACCACTTACTAGGCCACTCAGCCGTTGCCCATGGTTCACGAACTAGGACGTGACTACAGTAACCCACAAACATGAACCACCATAGGTATTTAAAAATTAAAATTTAGGTGCCTTCCCCTAAACTACAATTTCATCCAGGGTGAATAAAACTGATTATAGCTTAGACTATAGTTTCTTATTCCCCGACTCTAAATACTGATTTTCATTAAATTCTGTCAACCCATTTTCTCGTGGCTTGGCGTTCATTTGGACTTAGCAGTAAAAATACAAATTCATGAATATCTGTGTTGTTATAGCCGGTACAGTAAAAATGTAGAAGACATAAATGATCGGAAATTTAATTCTATAAAACTTTGATTATGTTGTATTTATTGACACGATCACTAATAATAATTTAGTTGAGAATTAAATTTTAGGCCTTCCCCTAAACTACCATTTCTATGAGCATGAATAAAATTATTTATGGCTTAGATTGTAGGGGCTTATTCCCCGACTTTAAATACCGATTTTCATTCAATTCTCTTTAGCAGTTTTCTAGTGATGCGTCTACATACATACAGAAATTACGGAAAAGTAAAAAGTGCATTCCCTTATTACTGTGGACATGACCGATACAGAAATACCATTCTTTTAAAATTCTGAGCAATGTACAGACAAAACCCTTATTTTATATATATATGAGTAAAGGAGTGGAATCAGAGGTAAGGCTTTTTGCGGATGATGTTATTCTCTATCGAGTAATAAACAAGTTACAAGATTGTGAGCAACTGCAAAAAGACCTCGATAATGTTGTGAGATGGACAGTAGGCAATGGTATGATGATAAACGGGGTTAAAAGTCAGGTTGTGAGTTTCACAAATAGGAAAAGTCCTCCGAGTTTTAATTACTGCGTTGATGGGGTGAAAGTTCCTTTTGGGGATCGCAGTAAGTATCTGGGTGTTAATATAAGGAAAGATCTTCATTGGGTTAATCACATAAATGGGATTATAAATAAAGGATACAGATCTCTGCACATGGTTATGAGGGTGTTTAGGGGTTGTAGTAAGGATGTAAAGGAGAGGGCAGGTTATAAATTTCATGTTTTGTCCATATTATTGTATTGAATAGGTGGTATTTAACAAAATTATAAGAATTTGTATCATGAGTGGTATGTTCCGAGCTGTCAGTGGAGAAATGGCGTGGAATGACATTAGTGGAGTCTTGAAAAATAGGAAAGATCACAATATGAAGATAAAGTTGGAATACAAGGACAAATTGGGGCAAATGTTCATTTATAGGAAGGGGAGTTAAGGATTGGAATACCTTACCAAGGGAGATGTTCAATAAATTTCAAATATCATTGAAATCATTTAAGAAAAAGCTAGGAAAACAACAGATAGGGAATCTGCCACCTGAGCAACTGCCTTAAATGCAGATCAGTATTGACTGATTGATTGATTGATTGATTGATTCGCAACAAATAGTTCAAATGTTATTTGTTATGGAAGAGGCATGGTTAGAATGAGGAGTGCAGCTGTAAGATCACATTTTTTTTGTGCAGAATGAGCAACAGGAATTCTAGGAAAGAGAAGACAATTCAAATTTGCTCCACCAGAAATTATTTTCATTACCATACATCATTCATATTTGCTAATTTTAAACTCTGGGAAGGTCCGTTGTTTAGGCTACATAAATCACTAACACTTATTATGGTGACCCTACTGTCCCAAGCATTACCCACAAATCACACGCATTAATTAGACCTTCAGAAATAGAATGAACATATCCTGCTGCTCATTCTACACCAAAAAAATGTGATCTTGCAGCTCATTCTAACCATGCCTCTTCCATAACGAATAACATTTGAACAATTTGTTGCGAATCAATCAATCATTCTGACGAATGACAAGCCCAGCTCTACCCCTACACCCACAATAGCCACTCCCCCTACCCCTCCACCTATACCCCTCATTACAGCGAACATAAGTCCTAGGCGTACACACAGCATTGCGCAACGAGCTCCCAAACAGAACGTCACCCAACCACAACAACAACAGCAGGAGCAGCAGCAGTAAGTACCAATTTACTTTCGCACACAATTTTAGGCATTTTTCAAACTTACACTTTACTCATACCAGTTTATCTTTCACAGATAACTACAGCTCCGGTACACAGATGTAGACAGGGAAGAGATCACCAAAATCCTATATTCAACCAAATTTAAAAATCAAGACTTTATCATCCGCTTCAAAAAAAAATTAAAACACGTTCACAGCTGAGCTACATTTTATCTCTACCCACAATATTTGACCACTCTGACTTGTATTTTCGTTACAAGCATATATGAATACATTTCTTAGTCAAATAAACATCCTCAAGAACTGTTTACGAGCTCAAAATCAATCAACATAAACCTAGGCGCACAAGACCCCAATGAGGAAGCCTGAAGAAAGAACATGCAAGGCATGAACTTTTAAATTCATGAAGTGTTTTTGATATACTGTACATGTTTTCAGTGTTTTTAATGTGTTTAAAATAACCAAGTGTTTTGTATACATGTTTTCTGTGTTTTAATGTGTTTAATGTGCATGTACAATTTATTTTAAGTTTAGTTAAGTTTTTTACTACCATATTTTAATCTCAGAAACAATTTTAACCTCAAGTAATCACAAACAAAATTACGAAAACATCTAACTCACAACCCCATTAGACATCCGGATGCGCTAATGGATGACATCCTTGTAACATGTACCAATGCCTAATGGATGTAATATTGTGATCTGTCAGCTGATGATGACTGTATACAGTAAAAACCGGTACTGATGTAAGTCTACTTTACAATAAATAGTGTTGATATGTGGAATTTCTTTCTTGTCCACATAGGTGCATCCATGTGTCATTGTGAGGTACACAGAGCACTGCGGTCATTTGAGCACGTACGTCAACAGGCACATCCCACGAGACATCTTAACAAGGTTCAAGTCGCAAGGGCCATCACTTTGATCCACGAAGGATGGACTTTTTGTAGAGTTGCTGTAGATTTCAATGTCTCTCCGTCAGTTATTCACCGCTTGTGGAATCGCTACAATGAGACAGACCAGTTCACAAGGAGGGTTGGACAAGGTTGTGGACGCATGACAACCCCACAGGATGACCGATATCTGACCATCTGTGCATTGCAACATCATGCTGCAACTGCCAGAGAACTGCAACAAGACCTCAGAGGGGTCACTGGAGTCACAGTGTCTGACCAGACAGTAAGGAACAGGTTAAGAGCAGTGTCCTTACAACCCAGACGTCCTGTTCAAGTACCCCGTTTAACGCAGCAATATCGCGCAGCTCGCCTTCCGTTTGCCCGTACCCACATCAACTGGCAACTTCACAGAAGAGTCCAGATTTCCCCCGACACAGTGTGATGGACGTCAACGTGTATGGAGGCACCGTGGTCAGCAGCGCATGCCAAATGTTGTCCAGGAAGTCAGCCGGTTCAGACAAGGTTCTGTGATAGTGTGGGGTGGCATCAGTATTGATGGCCGTACAGATCTTGCCGTTGTCCGTGGTAATCTTACTGCTGCAGGATACATCGAGCAGATACTGCTACAGCATGTGTTGGTTGCTGCATACGGTGTTGGGCCTGAATTTGTACTCGTGCATGACAATGCCAGCAGTAAGTTCCGACCTTAATCCCATCGAGCATGTGTGGGATAGGCGTGACAGAAGTGTTCATGGGCGTCCTGTTCCACCACAGACTCTCCAAGACCTCGAACAGGCACTCATTGAAGAATGGGGCCCCAATACCGCAACGCGACTTCCGTCGACTTATACGGAGCATACCGTGTAGGTGCCAAGCTGTGATAAATGCTCGTGGAGGATATACAACATACTGAAGCTCTCCAACTGTGATAAAAATCCACCCTGGAGGACTTATCAATTTGTTTTTGCCCCTATTTGGACATTTCTGTTTGTGTTCTGAAAATGAACGTGAATCCATCAATGTTCTTTTGTATCCTTCAACTTGAAGAATAAAGCTTTAGTTGGTAATATATCTGGGTGTGAGGTATTGTTTTGTGGAGCATGGCATACGTTCAAAAACATGTTCCCCTAATTTTTTTGAATTGTGTACTTCTCTAGCATTAGTCACCTGCTTTATCTGGATACTATCCTTGTAACCAACAATCTTTACATACTGCTGACTGAATACTTTTGCCTTTTGAAGATCCTCACATACACACTGCCCTTGTTCGTTAATGATTCCTGGAATGTCCTCCATGGAACCTGTTTCTGCCATAAGGTACCTATACATACCCTTCCATTTTTCACTAAAATTTATATGACTACCAATTATGCTTGCCATCATGTCATCCTTAGCCGACTTCTTTGCTAAAATCAAATTCCTGGTAAGTTCCTTCAATTTCTCCTTACTTCCACAGCCATTTCTAACTATTTCCAATCTGTACCTGTACAAACCCATTTCACATTCCTCAACAATTGCTTTAAACTCACCCCAGAGTCTGTTTACATTTTTATTTACTGTTTTCCACCGATCATAACTTTTTTTAAACTGCCTCATGCCTGCTTTATCAGCCATATGGTACTGTCTAGTACTACTTTTAAGACCTTCCGTTTTAACACATTTTATTTAACTACAACAAAAACAGCTTTGTGATCACTAATACCATTTATTAGTTCGATTTCTCTATAGAGCTCACCTGGTTTTACCAGCACACGTCCAGAATACTGTTCCCTCTGGTTGGTTCCATCACTTTCTGAATCAGGTGTCCTTCCCATATTAACTTATTTGCCATTTGTTGGTCATGCTTCCTGTCGTTCGGATTTCCTTCCCAATTGACATTTGGTAAATTGAGATCAGCCACTACAATCACATTCCTTTCCATGTCGTTTCCCCACACAGCTGATTATCTTATCAAATAAATCTGAATCAGCATCAGCGCTACCCTTTCCTGGTCTGAACACTCCGGAGACATGAAGCTGCCTATTATCTTTAAAAATTAGCCTTACAGCTAGAAGTGGAGTTTGTCATCTTTAATTTTTTCGTAGCTTATAAATTTACGTTTTACCAGAATGAATACTCCCCCCTCCTACCATCCCTCTCCTATCTCCACGATACACACTCCAGTTCCGTGAGAAAATTTGTGCATCCTTTGTACCATTTCTCAGCCATGATTCAACTCCTATTACTATATGTGGTAAGTATATACAGTATATATCTATTAAATTACTTAATTCTATTTGTTTCTTTACAATACTTTTACAGTTCAACACTAACATTTTTATGTCATACCCACTTGCTTTCCAGATCCCTGTACCCTTATCAACACTCCCTAGACCACCACGTTTCCCTGAATGTACCTCCCTATAACCCTTCTAAACATATTTCCTAACTTATACGTACCACTGCGGATTAAGTTAAGGCCATCTGAGCGCAGATCCCTATCTCCTACGCACACATTAGGATCTAGAAATCTCACTCCCAGTTTCCCCACATACCCACTCCATCTCATTTAAATCCCTAATCACCTTCCAGTTAGTATCCCTCCTACACAGTATTCTACTGATAATCTCCACTTCCTTAAATATCACCCATGCTGCATTTACCAGGTCCCACACATCCCCGACTATGTTGGTACTTATACCGGCTTGTCACGTTGTTGGTACCAATGTGAAACACTACCACCTTCTCCTTTCCCTCCTCCTCTTCTACTTTCAACATCTGCCTCAACCTAATTCCTGGATAACACTCTACCCTGGTTCCCTTTCCTCCACACACTTTCCCCACATGTCTAACAATGGAATCCCCCATGATCGGAGACAACCCTACCCACCTCATTTGACCCCCTACCTCCTCGTCAGCACCATCTTTCCTCACTGCTGCAGAAGCTACTTCCTCCTCCCTTTTCTCCCTCCCATGACCCTGTTCCACCTGTCTTTTCCTATCCTCTACTCTACATTTCGCTTTCTTACCTCTTGCCTTCCTCCTACTTCCACACTCCTCAGCAACAGTTCCCTGTTCCTCATCTTCTGTGTTCCACCTGCAGAGACTCTTACCAATTTCTCAGACACACCTGTCCTGAATTCTGATCCTGAATAGAGCCCTTAGCCTGCAATCTCCTTCCCCTTAGAACATTAGACCACCTGTCTTCTACATTTCCCCCCTTTCCTTTCCATCCCTCTTTTACACGTACTGTATCCTGTACATTGTTTGAGGGAGCCCACGTTCCTTCTTGTCTTCTGAGAGAATCCTAATTATCTCCCTCAAACTCTCCAACTCCTCCGTCATACTCCTTAATGCCTGACAAAACTCACAGTTCCTACACTTGCACTCCTTAGCCATTCTTTATGGAAAAATGAAATTAAAAAAAAAATACTTATGTGCATTTAATATACTACTACACTACAATATTACTTAGTCGTACTATACTTTTATCCTACAACACCCTAACAGGATAAAAACTGCCGTTAATTACTGAATACCGAAAGGAATACACAAGAATTACACAATTCTAAACTATCCTAATTACAACAGAATTCTAGTAAGAGAATTTCAACAGATACTTCTACTATAGGCCTACTACACAAATATTGTACAATAATAGAATTAGCACGCGAATGTCTAATAAGATACTACAATACACAACGTTCAGAGATATCCTAATTAAAATATGTTACTACTAAGCACAAACAGAAATGAAAAGTGCAAGTTTGAAGTTTGCAAGAACTACACCATGGTTACCAACAAAGATAAATGCATAGACAGATTATTATTAGTACCGTTTTATCCTACTATGCTCTAATAAGTACACACAAATATAGCAGGCAAGATACTATCTAAATATACCGTATCTACACAACAATTCTCAACTGAAATGTGGTTATATGATTTTTAAAGCTGGTGGATTAATATTTTCCCTACTTCGCTGGACAGAGAATAAAAGTGTCCTTAAATGCTGAAAAATAAGGTTGTCTACAATAATTTCTATCAAAACTTCGCCGGGGACTTTAACTGCAATATTATTGGAATACAGTAATTTTGTTATTAACTTTTAGTTGATGAATAAACGAAGATGCAAAGATCAAACTTCTAATTTTCTATGTCGTGGAACAAATATGCGAAATGAATCAAAGAAATGAAAAATTTGACAATATTTCCACATACTTGACAAAATAAGAAAAACAGATAGAAATTTCTAGGCTATAACTTAACTCGTCCATGAAATACACAGTGCACTATGATTCAACCAAATCACTCAGCAGATAGAAGGCAGTGTTCTCCCTAGGAGGGTACAGATCTCTGCACATGATGAGGGTATTTAGGCTCTTTTTTTTGTTTTTTGTTTTTTTGTTTTACGTCGCACCGACACAGATATGTCTTATGGAGACGATAGGAGAGGAAAGGCCTAGGAAGTGGAAGGAAGCGGCCGTGGCCTTAATTAAGGTACAGCCCCGGCATTTGCCTGGTGTGAAAATTGGAAACCATGGAAAACCATCTTCAAAGCTGCCGACAGTGGGGCTCAAACCCACTATCTCCCGATTACTGGATACTGGCCGCACTTACGCGACTGCAGCTATCGAGCTCGGTGTGGTATTTAGGAGTTGTAAGGATGTAAAGGAGAGGGCATATAGGCCTAAGCCTCTGGTAAGATCCCAACTAGAGTATGGTTCCAGTGTACGAGACCCTCACCAGGATTACTTGATTCATGAACTGGCAAAAATCCAAAGAAAAGCAGCTTGATTTGTTCTGGGTGATTTCCGACAAAAGAGTAACATTACAAAAATGTTGCAAAGTATGGGCTGGGAAGACTTGGGAGAAAGAAGACGAGCTGCTTGACTAAGTGGTATGTGATAAAGATGTTGCTTCCCATCCTTGACTCAACCATTGACAATTTCCAACAGAGGAACTTTTCAGCGTTATTCAAGATATTTTAACAGGAACCACTAATGAAACATTTTAACAAGATGCAACGCATCTAAGGATTTTAGAGCCTTATTTTAATTTCATCATATTTTACATGTTGAGCACACAGTTCATCTCAGATGACTAACACCTTTTAACGTCATTTGTGTATGTTTATACATTTGTTTTAGTAATTAGATGTGTTTGCATAGCTTTGTATTATGGCTGATGGCCAGCCCAGGCTGAAATTAGTTCCTAGATTAAAAATGTAATGTAAACATTGCATAATGTAGTATTGAAAAGGTGGACCATTATGACTTAAGTTATTACTGTGATCACAATTCAATACGATCAAAACCATGAAGTTTACATCCTATACATACGAGTCATTTTGTGTTCCAAATTACATTGTAAATACTGTAAATTATTTATTAAGCCGGCCCTGTTGTGTAGGGGTAGCGTGCCTGCCTCTTACCCGGAGGCCCCAGGTTCAATTCCCGGTCAGGTCAGGGATTATTACCTGGATCTGAGGGCTGGTTCGAGGTCCACAGCCTACGTGATTACAATTTAGGAGCTATCTGACAGTGAGATTGTGGACTGGCGGCCCTGGTCTAGAGAGCCAAGAATAATGGCCGTGAGGATTTGTCGTGCTGACCACGACACCTCGTAATCTGCAGGCCTTCAGGCTGAGCAGCGGTTGCTTGGTAAGCCAAGGCCTTTCGGGGCTATTGAGCCATGAGATTTTTTTTAATACATTATTGAAATGAACTATCTTCCTTATTGTCAGCATAATTGCAGGAGTTACACTGGAGTTTAAATGTTTAGCCAATCACGTAGTAGTGTGCGCAAGCAGTGTCTGGATTAGCATGAAATCACATACAAGCACCCGATTCCGTGGGGCGCAACAAACGCATCTGCACTCGACAGCAAACGAGTAATTATGAACAAGTAGTAGAACACTAGAAGTTCAAAATACTCTTAGTCTTCTTCGTGATAACACTAAAATTGCCACAGTAATTTGCGCATATGCTCCCACATTGTACTCTGATGACGACATCGAAGAAACATTCTATTCAGACCTGGACGACATCCCATCAAACATCAATCGCCTAGACAAAACCATCTTGCTTTGTGATTTTAATGCCAGAGTGGGAAAGGACCACAAAGTATGGAATGGTGTCATTGGCAAGGAGGGAGTTGGCAGTGAAAACACTAATGTATTAGACTCCTCTCAAAATGTGCTGAACATGGATTGATAATCACCAACACCATCTTTCGCCAAAGGGATCGCTTCAAAACATCACGGCAGCATCCTAGAACAAAACCCTGGCACCTCATTGACTATGTAATCGTCCGCAAGCAAGATCTACACGATGTTCTCATCACCAAAGCAATGACGGGAGCTGATGACTGTTGGACAGATCACTGACTTATTAGATCAGTGATGCTTTTGTCACTGTCAACCCAGAGGAGGAAACAACAGAAGAGCTGCAGACATACTTTTGACACCGAGAAGTTTGACAATACAGAAATTTCTTCAAAATACAGAGAGCTCCTTCATCGAACTTTGCCGAAGGAATATCAAAATGATGTAACACAGCACTGGGAGAGTCTGACGACCATTATTCAAGATGCTTGCAAAGAAACAGTGGGGTACAAGACCAGAAAACATCAGGACTGGTTTGATGAAAATGAAGAAACTGAAGCATTGATCTCAGAGAAGAGAAAAGCCCTGCAAGCATGGTGAAGGGACAAGAACTCCCACTCTAAGAAACAAGCCGTAAGTATTGCCAAAGCAAATGTCCAAAGAAAAACACATGATCTCAAGAATGCATGGTGGACAGCAAGGCAAAAGAGTTGCAATATCTAGCAGATAAAGATTCACAACAGTTCTTCCAAGCAACAAAAGAGTTTATGGTCCCACCACCTTTGGGAGGAATCCCCTTTGGTCTAGCAATAAGAATACACTTTTAGGGCCGATTGTATAAAAATCAATGAATGGAGATCAGTTTTAATCTAAGTTCAGAAAATGATCTAAGATAAACTAATCAAAGTTCAATTTTGATCCCAGTTCATATGTAAGCGCTTGGCAACAGCGCAGAAACAGCTGAGTATTGCGAGTCGCGTTAAGCAGTGTGAATCTTTTTCCTTCGTATTCTGTGTGCCGAGCAAAAGAAAGAAAGAAAGAAAGAAAGAAAAAATTACAAATGAGGCAGAAAAAGGACTGTTCTAATTTTTCCAAGGAGACACAAGGATGCCCTAGTTGAAATCGTAGCGGGCAAGTTGGCCGTGTGGTTAGGGGCGCGCAGCTGTGAGCTTGAATCCGGAAGATTCGAGCCCCACTGTCAGCAGCCCAGAAGATGGTTTTCTGTGGTTTCCCATTTTCACACCAGGCAAATGCTGGTGCTGTACCTTAATTAAGGCCACGGCTGCTTCCTTCCCACTTCTAAGCCTTTCCTATCCCATCGTCGGCACAAGACCTATCTGTCGGTGCGATCACTCTTAGCCCCATACTGAGACAAGGGAAACATCTTTACACAACCCCAAATGTTCTATTGCTGACCTGGTTGTTTTATGGGCTCTATTATAAGCACGCTCTGCAGCTGTTTGAGCATTAAGTACTGGACTCAGCAGGTAACGACAACTCTGATAGCTATTGTCTCCCAGGAGTAGGCCTATACCTCTCAAATGTCTCCTGTTTCGAACTGAGCATGCCCTCATAAATTAATGAAGATACTGCTATCGTGAGCAGATCCTAGCTATCTTGCTACGATATTTAGGGACCTGAGCGGAGCGTCACGAATAACTAACATTTAACGAAAGCCGCCCATGACCATTCCTATAAACTTCTGCGTTATCACCCCCAGGAGATATTATAGGTATGTGGGTACAATCTCTAGCACCTAGAACACCAAGGAAGTGTTGTACACCGAAAACACGCACGATTTTCCTCACATCAATTTGTTTGGAAGACATTACGATAAACTTCTGTTTCAGCACAGCAATAAGATTAGATACATGATGAATGGCTCTGCAGACTGTTGCTGCATCTACATGCAGTAAATCGCCAATGACTAACTGAAAACTTCCTGTGGCAAAGAATCTCAAAGTTAGTAATAACATGTGCATTGGAGACAAAGGTTTGTTTCTCTTGGTAGGTTTAACTAGAATATCACGCAACTCGAGTTCTAGCTGTTCCACGGTATCTTTTCCCAGGCGATCCCTCAGTTTAAACTTCTTATCACTCAATTCTCTCATTGGATTTCCTCTTTCACAGAACACATGGGGAGCCCGGAGCCCGACGAAATAAATCATTTTCATCATCAGAAGTTTATCAGAGAAATCAGAGTAATCGGATATCTGACGAACGAGATAAGATAATAACTTAAGCAATTTATCGAGGTTATGTTACGGAATTATTACATTACACTGCAGTAAAAGACGTGTAATATTGCCTATATACACACAACAACTATAGCTAGCAATATATGAGGTTAGACTTCAGTGTATTTTTTTTAACTGTTTATCGTAACAACACAGGTAATATTTTATTAACAATCAGCTGTTATTTTATCTCGACTAGAAAATAACTCAGATAAAAAATTAGATGTATGGCTTTTCAGGCGTTTGCTCTATTAACCAGCATTTCGTCTTAGGTCTGACACTAGACTCGTCAGAGTGGGATGTGTCAGACCCTACCCACTGATGCTGGGGTGTATGCAGGTGAACTTATCAGAAGCCTATTTATGAGGCACAGTCTGATAACTGCATATGGGAGATAAAACTCCACAATGGAATTAATGCCCGCCTAGCAATTCCAAATGGAAATTTAGAATTTAGAATTTCCATTTAGAAAATAACTCCTTGAACTAAGATCAAAGAGTTTGATCAGAGAAATTTCTCTGGTCAAAGTTGATCTTAGTTCAGTGCGAATTGATCTCAGATTAACATTTATACAATACAAATGTCAGAGTTTTGCATGAACCGAGATCAATTTCGTCTCTGATCTAAGATCAAACAGTTTATACAATCAGCACTTAAAAGATCAATACTCCATCATGAATAGGTGGAAAGAGCATTTTGAAGACCTCTTGAACCAGGAATCGATTATTGATGCACAGGTGTATGATATATTAAAACAAGCTCCCATCAATGAAGAACTTGGCTCCCCACCAACGCTGAAGTTAAGCATGCTGTCAATCAAGCAAAGCATCACAAAGCCTCTGGTCCTGAATGGTATACCAGTGGAAGCTCTCAAAGGAGGTGAGGAACTCTTAAGACACAAACATGAACTGACTGTCAAAATTTGGAGCACTGAAGAAATGCCTCCCGATTTCAGAGACAGTCTGGTAGTTCCCATATTTAAGAAAGGGGATCGAACAAACTGCAATAACTATCGGGAAATATCCTTACTGTCGTGCCTAGGAAAGCTTATTGCTCAAATCTTGGCAAATCGTATTGTACCCATGGTGGAGAAAATGCTTCCAGAGAGTCAGTGTGGCTTCAGGCCTTCTAGAGGAACCACAGATATGATATTCACAGCTCGTCAACTTCAGGCAAAATGTAGAGAACAAAATAGACCTCTTTATATCGCCTTTATTGATCTTACTAAGGCATTTGACTCTGTGAACTGAGAAGCTTTGTGGAAAATTTCAGCTCTATATGGTTTTCCCCAGAAATTTATTGCCATCTTGAAATTGCTCTACACTGATATGATGGCAGCTGTCACTGGCAACAGCTCTAGTGGAGAGCCATTCCATATCAATACCGGTGTTAGCAAGGCTGTGTGATAGCCCCCACTTTGTTTTCCTTGTATGTTGCTGCCGTCATGGAACTTGTCAGAGATGATCTCCCTCCAGGAATACATATAACTTACAGGATGGATGGTAAACTTTTCAATTTGAGCTGTTTAAAGGCAGGAACTCTGACATTCTCTGCAGCATTAGTTGAGTTACAGTACGCTGATGATAATGCTGTTGTAGCTCAGACAAAAGAAGAGCTTGTGATAATCCTGAATGCTTTTTCCGCTGTGTACAACAAGATCGGAGGTCAAATGGACTGTATCGCGATTGACATGTCTAAAGCATTTGATAGGGTGGATCATGGGAGACTACTGGCAAAAATGAGTGCAATTGGACTAGACAAAAGAGTGACTGAATGGGTTGCTATATTTCTAGAAAATAGATCTCAGAGAGTGAGAGTAGGTGAAGCTTTGTCTGACCCTGTAATAGTTGAGAGGGGAGTTCCTCAGGGCAGTGTTATCGGACCTTTATGTTTTCTTATATATATAAATGATATGAGTAAAGGAGTGGAATCGGAGGTAAGGCTTTTTGCGGATGATGTTATTCTCTATAGAGTGATAAATAAGTTACAAGATTGTGAGCAACTGCAATGTGACCTCGAAAATGTTGTGAGATGGACAGCAGGCAATGGTATGTTGATAAACGGGGCTAAAAGTCAGGTTGTGAGTTTCACAAATAGGAAAAGTCCTCTCAGTTTTAATTACTGCGTTGATGGGGTGAAAGTTCCTTTTGGGGATCATTGTAAGTATCTAGGTGTTAATATAAGGAAAGATCTTCACTGGGGTAATCACATAAATGGGATTGTAAATAAAGGGTACCGATCTCTACACATGGTTATGAGGGTGTTTAGGGGTTGTAGTAAGGATGTAAAGGAGAGTGCATATAAGTCTCTGGTAAGACCCCAACTAGAGTATGGTTCCAGTGTATGGGACCCTCACCAGGATTACCTGATTCAAGAACTGGAAAAAATCCAAAGAAAAGCAGCTCGATTTGTTCTGGGTGATTT
The DNA here is from genome assembly GCF_040414725.1 of Anabrus simplex. Classification (NCBI taxonomy): domain Eukaryota; kingdom Metazoa; phylum Arthropoda; class Insecta; order Orthoptera; family Tettigoniidae; genus Anabrus; species Anabrus simplex. The sequence continues at coordinate 1,797,556,357 of NC_090265.1, read as the reverse complement.
CCGACAAAAGAGTAGCGTTACAAAAATGTTGCAATGTTTGGGTTGGGAAGAATTGAGAGAAAGAAGAAGAGCTGCTCGACTAAGTGGTATGTTCAACAATGATAAAGGTGTTTTAATTTATTCCACCTATTCAATACTTATATTATCACGTATAGTTGTTACATAATTAAATTCTTGGTTACATGGGACATGTTTCGCCCTCAATTAAGGGCATCTTCAGCCTAAATACAATAATCAAAAATACAACTAAATTAAAAGTGGACGTTAAATACAATCATCAAAAATACAACTAAAATAAAAAGTGGAAGTTAAAAGTTTAGTCTGTTCTTAAAATTCAGAACAATAAAATTGTGAAAAATGATAAAATAAAAAGATGCTAATGGAAAACTGTCTTATGATTTTTTTCCATTAGCATCTTTTTATTTTATCATTTTTCACAATTTTATTGTTCTGAATTTTAAGAACAGACTAAACTTTTAACTTCCACTTTTTATTTTAGTTGTATTTTTGATGATTGTATTTAACGTCAACTTTTAATTTAGTTGTATTTTTGATTATTGTATTTAGGCTGAAGATGCCCTTAATTGAGGGCGAAACATGTCCCATGTAACTAAGAATTTAATTATGTAACAACTATACGTGATAATATAAGTATTGAATAGGTGAAATAAATTAAAACACCTTTATCATTGTTGAACTGTTAAATTTTCAATACGGACCTAAAATGAGGTTTATAACATGTAATAAGTGGTATGTTCCGAGCTGTCAGCGGAGAGATGGCGTGGAATGACATTAGTAGACGAATAGGTTTGAATGGCGTTTATAAAAGTAGGAAAGATCACGATATGAAGATAAAGTTGGAATTCAAGAGGACAAACTGGGGCAAATATTCATTTATAGGAAGGGGAGTTAGGGATTGGAATAACTTACCAAGGGAGATGTTCAATAAATTTCCAATTTCTTTGAAATCATTTCGGAAAAGGCTAGGAAAGCAACAGATAGGGAATCTGCCACCTGGGCGACTGCCCTAAATGCAGATCAGTATTGATTGATTGATTGATTGATTGATCGGACTCAAACTGAATACCAGTAAAACACAGATCCTATACCAACCAGCCCCTGGGGAAGGTCAAAGAGATATCAATGTTCTAATTGATGGAGTTAGCCTTCAGGTTATAAACACCTTCCCATACCTTGGCAGCACCCTCCCATCAAGTGCAAATATAGATTCAGAAATCCAACACAGAATTAACCGTGCAGGAGCATCCTTTGCTAAGTTAAGATCTCGAGTTTGACAACCATGATGTCATATCGCAACAAAGATTCTTGTGTACAATTCTGTTGTAGTTCCAACCTTACTCTACGGATCTGAATCCTGGATAGGCTACAGTCGACACCTTAAAAAGCTGAAACAATATCATCAGCGCTGCTTGAGGAGAATATTGCAAATAACTTGGCAAGACAGGCGCACAAATATCAGCGTCCTTGAAGAGGCACACACCACCAGTATAGAATTGATGGTTTTAAGACGCCAGCTACGATACACAGGGCACGTAGTTTGCATGCCCAAAAATCTCATTCTCAAACAAGTGTTTTACACTGAGCTATCAGTAGGTAAACGCTGTGTAGGCAGTCAGAGGAAGCGATTTAAAGATTTAATCAAGGCTAACTTGAAGAGATGTAGCAGTGATGTTGATAACTGGGAGAACTTAGCCCTTGACCGTTCATCCTGGAGATCACTAGTCCATCATAGTACACAATCTTTTGAAGAAAACCAGCGACGTACAGCGAATGACGAGAGGCAACGTAGGAAAGAAAGAAATGCTGAGGAGAAATAGAAACTATATGACTGCTTCACCTGAGTTACGTGAACAGTTGCGTGAGGATACGACAACACTCCAGATGTTAAGAAATTTCTTTGTTAGCAGCAACAATGGATCTATTTACACAGTCACATACGCTGCTAGATCAACATCTCTCTGAAAGGTACTGAAGGTTACAGCAGGCTAACTAACCAAGATCACTACCGATAGCTGAAAAACAGCACATGGGGTGTAATTAACGGCTCCATGGCTAAACGATTAGTGTGGTCCTGTGTTTCATTCCCGGCCGGGTGAAACATTTTAGCTTGCATTGGTTAATTCCAATTGCTCGGGAGCTGTGTGCGCTAGCTCCTCCCCCCCCCCCGTCTCCAACATTACAAGTCATCATAGGAAAGATCCCATCCTCGCAGATGTGCAGGTACATCTATAGGCCTGCACTAAGCCTCTTCAGAGGACATACACCCTTATTATTATTATTATTATTATTATTATTATTATTATTATTATTATTATTATTACCAACATCCCACGTGATTTCTTGAGAGTTCACTCCAAATAGGAACTATGTTTTATTGTTCTCTAGAGAAAGTTAATAGTCATCAACCAAGTGGTCAAGCACAAATTAATTTGATGGGTGGACCGAATGAGTTTGATTGGACAAAGTACACGAACCGCGTGTGTGTGTGTATAAGAACGATTTCACCATTTCACTGATGAAGTTGTTACTAATCAATGAACTTGCATGATCCTTACCCAAATTACTGAAGTAAAGTACTGACTGGCTAAATGAACAAATTAATATTTTAATGTAAGGAATAGTTAGCAATCTTTCTAAAATAAAGAACAATAATGCTTACCTTTCCCCCAGACGCACAAAGAGATCCATCAGGAGAGATGGTTACAGAGTTTAGATAACCTGTATGTCCCATGTGATCAGCCTTGATTTTGCAGTTGGCAAGGCTCCATACCTTTCAAGGAGAGCAAATGAGAACTGTTATTTTTTTTTTTAATATAAAAAACAAGCTCAGATTTCTTCAATGGCAAAATATGCTTACTTTTACTCGTTTATCCCATGCGCATGATACAATTATAGGATTCTGAAGATTTGGCGAGAATCTCACACATGAAACCCAATCGGTATGCCCTTCTTCCTGAGGAAATATTAAATGTTAATATTATCAACATAATATACAAAATTTCCATTACTTCTACAGAACAAAAGATATAGGTTTAATCAGAAACAATTACTTACTTGCATTGTATATTTGCATTGTGCTAGAGTATTCCATAGCTTAATACTTCTGTCTCTACTTCCAGAGACAATTTGTCTGTTGTCAGCAGAGAAAGCAACACTCAAAACATCCTGAAATATACAAATATAAACTCACTAATTCATTACAAGAAGTTTTTCTGAATTTAACACAGCACCTTAGTAATAAATTAAATGGTTAAGTAACCATGGAAACCTAATAGGTTATAACTAAATAGCAAATGAAAAGTGAATATCTGTTCTGCCACATAGCAACATTTGTTTATTGCCTAGCAAATTAACAAGTGTAATGTTAATGCACATGATATAACAACAAACCTTCGTATGATCTACAAATTGTCGAGTACTGACTCCTTTAGACAGGTCCCATAGCCGGAGAGTTTTATCCCAGGATCCAGAGAGAGCAAAATGCCCATCAGAGGAAATAACAATATCACTAACAAAATGACTATGACCTTGTAATCTCTTCTGTGGGATACCGAAATTTGCCTCATCACGAACCAGTTTCCATAATATCAAGGAACGATCTGAAAATATGGCAAAACCTAAAGTATCTGGTTCAAGCAGTCATCATTTAAGTGCAACTAAAGTTGCTAGTAATGCCGGATCGAATGTAAGCTCAACAGCAGCTTCTGCAGTTGCCCTTATGGTAAGCAAGATCAAGAAAAAGTTTCTCCAGCAATTAAAAGGTAAATTAGAAGTAAAATGGTAAACTGACAGAAAACTACCTACTGCATTGTAAGCAAGGGAATCATCTTTCTTTTTCTTTTTTAATAATGCATGTTAACTGATGAAACAGAATAACAATATTGGGCAAAACTTAAGTTTTATAGAACGTTGCAAGGTAAAAATGACACATTGTAACGTACCTCGAGATGACGATAAAAGCATATCAGGATACTTTGGGTTGGTGGCCACTTGAGTGACCCATCCATTATGACCTCTTAATGTACCACGCAAAACAAGAGATTCCGACATTTTATTTTATGTAGCGAAAGCATCTAAAAGCTCCGACCACACCTCTTCGATTTGCTTTCAGAATTCCCTCTGCAGTCGACTTTATAACCCCTATATTCCGCGTGGTGGCGCCAGTAGTATTTGTCAGTTCTGTCAAAGTAAATCAACCCATAAGATATGACACAAAACCTCTCTTCACAATTATTCATATTTCGAAATTCTTTGTAATAGTCATCACAATCCTCGACTCATTTAGTACGATACAACAAATGTATCATTTTTGTTATCTTTGACGAATTTATTTACGCATTGGTAATACCGGATTTTGTAGCCATTTATATGGTTTCTTCGTTTATAAATTCTTTAAATTTTCTTCGCATCATATCAAATCATATGAACATATTATAACTAGTTGAGAGTAAAACTTAAATTTTCAAATTTATAAAAAAATTTATTGCGCAGATATATGTATAATTACAAAGATTTACATCTATTTAAATCCTGTTTTCTGTAGTTGTCTCAGTGATCGACCTCGTCATTGCGTTGAACTTACAAGATGTGATATCGTATGCATAATCTGCACATAAAGGTGTTGTTGGGCTTTCGAGATGAAAGTTCAATTAAACTGTTCAAGGCACTCCGAATATTACTACTTTACAATAAAAACCCTAGGGAAGGTGATTTTTGCAAATAGATTTTTATTCCATAGGAAACGTTTAGCAGAGAGTGTATAGTGCAGCTTGGCTTCCATAACACATATAACTTCCGCGACGTACTTCCTCCCAAGTGTCTTTTTTAAAACGAGATGCCGCTAGTATCCACAGAATATAACACCGAATCAGTGACGTCACTCACGTAACCAACAGATTCGGCCATTTTGACTAATTCTTGATAGTGTTTTGAAAGATTTTGTGTGTCTTATGAAATTCGTGTGGTTGATAGTGTATAGTTTGTCTTTTGTATTCCTGATATAATATTTGTTGAACATCTGTTTATATAGTCTAACGCTATGGAAGAGAAGGCTTCCTTGAAGGAATTAGACCAGTGGATAGAACAGTTAAATGAATGCAAACAACTGACAGAAAGCCAAGTTAAAACTTTGTGCGATAAGGTAAGTGGATAAAAAATAATTGTCTTTGTATTTCCATATTTGAAAGGCACTTAAAATCCACATCCTGTTAAGTTGTCTGTGTCTTGCTTAACGTTTTGAATGCAGTTATGGGGTTTGTTAGATAGAGAGTAAATTTTACATTTTTTTCTGAAATATGAGGTCTGTCATGTTGATGCGATATATTTGTGTTCGAAACTTTTTTCCTGTGAGTTATGAAACCTTTTGCAAGTTGTTTTAATGTGCTCATACAGTACATTTTGTAATCGTTTTCCATTCTTAATTTCCAGGCAAAAGAAATCTTAGCCAAAGAATCAAATGTACAAGAAGTAAAATGTCCTGTGACAGTTTGCGGTGATGTTCATGGACAGTTCCACGATTTGATGGAACTGTTTCGAATAGGAGGAAGGTCTCCCGATACAAACTACCTTTTCATGGGCGATTATGTTGATCGTGGTTATTACTCTGTTGAAACTGTCACATTACTAGTAGCATTGAAGGTGAGAAACGTATTTAATACCTGTGTAGAATTGTGTATTTAATTGGCTGTGATGAATATATCGATGTCATTACTTTTCAGGTTCGTTATCGAGAAAGAATAACTATTCTCCGCGGTAATCATGAATCGAGGCAAATCACACAAGTTTATGGCTTTTACGATGAATGCTTGCGCAAGTATGGGAATGCAAATGTGTGGAAGTTCTTCACAGATTTATTTGATTATTTGCCGCTTACTGCTCTTGTAGATGGACAGATATTTTGTCTCCATGGTGGTCTTTCACCTTCGATAGACACTTTGGACCATATTCGAGCTTTGGATCGGCTCCAAGAAGTTCCACATGAGGCAAGTAATGTGGGAGTTTCATCATTATTATTATTATTATTATTGATGTTTTTCTTATCATTTCAATGTAAGGGATGATGAAGTCATTTACAACACTATGCTCTCGTGATGATTTATGGGATGTAATTCTGATCCTAAAGGTTAGTGGGCATAGCTCCTTTTATATGGAGCAGTATGACTGTTATAAAAATGAAATATTTCATATTTCAGGGTCCAATGTGTGATCTGTTGTGGTCTGATCCTGATGATCGAGGAGGCTGGGGCATTTCACCACGAGGTGCTGGCTACACATTTGGTCAAGACATTTCAGAGACATTTAATCACTCTAATGGACTGACACTTGTATCTCGAGCTCATCAACTTGTTATGGAAGGTTATAATTGGTAAGCAATTTGTAAACTCTTAATGACTTTATGGGGTCAGTTTTAGGTTTCCTCTGGTCAAATTATAATTTCTGCCCTTGTGGAAAACCAGTGACATGTGGAGATCATTAAACTATGGCACATCACATGTTTAGGAAAAGAAAAATCATAGGAAAATGGGTTACCCATTACTGGCGGGGGTGCAGTTTTAGGAAGAAAATCATGCAGAAATAATGTGAAACAATACCTAAAGTAGCTAAAAAGAGGAATTCTTCCTTTATGCTTGCCAGGGACCCAACAACTCACCCATAAAACTAATTGTACTTATTTAGAAGAAATTAAATTGAGACTGTCAATCTCTGAAATGAGACCATTTTCTGTTTTCCTATTGGCTGGAGAGCAGTTTGCTATTGTCTCTGATAGACCTCACGTCGTGTGGCGCGCGGTTATGAAATTAATTAGCAAAATTTAACTATCAGCCACTCAAGCTTAATAGCATTATAATGAATGTTAAATGATGCAGATCTTACCTGGAATAGCTTTTAGAGGTGAGATATATTCATTACGATAGCCAGGGACCCATCAATTTTCCCCCAGAAGTACATTTATTTTTACAACCTAAAATGAAATTTTGTACGTGTCATTGTCCATTAGTTGAGCAACTACTAGTATTGCCAGTGGCTGAAATATAATGGGAAATGACGTCGTTCCTACAAATAAACACACAGATTCCGTTACCAATCCACGCAGAATAAAAAACTTCGTCAGGTGGAGGTGCATACACGTAAATAAAAGCTGTAAGGAAAATTCCGTGGAATACAGAACAACCCGTGGAGGGTTTAGTTAACTGGCAGCCTTGAAGTAATGTACCCTCATGTCTAATAGGAATGTTGTTTTGAACCACTAACTAATCTAGAATGCACGGCTAGCTGGCCAGTGGGTTTGTTGGTATCTGGCATACTTCATTAATTTGCCTTTTCACCACTTTAAAATATACAATACGTTGCTGTCACCCTTTACAGTGTAGATCAGTGGTCTTGTCACTAGTTCCTAAGCTGTATCGTCCAAAAGAAAAAAACAAAGATTCATACCTTGCCTAGAGTGGTGCATAGTAAACGTTCATTAATAAACTTGACCATTTTCGGTTCCTGTCAGATCCATATTGACTACTAATATTCATAGGACCATTATTAGCCCTATTTCTCACAGGTTGAGAATAGTAAAACTTCGCCAAATAATCAAACCATAAAGTTTGAAAAAGAAGTCATTGTTTTCATTAACCAAAGTTTTGTCCGCTGTCCAATACACAATGCACCGATCTCGTAAACTAACTTAACTAATACTGTCAGGGGGGTACTAGTGGACTGTGGGCCGTTTCACTTTTCTAACTTAAGGGGCCAACGCCTCTAACCCAATCGTTCTGTTGATAGCTGGACCTAAGTTCCCAAGTTGGTAGCCTTGTGTAGCATGTTGTGAGATATTTGATTTCTAACCTCTCTTACCAAGTGAGTTGGCTGTGCAGTTAGGGGTGCCTTGAAGACTGTTTTCCGTGTTTCCCATTTTCACACCAGGCAAATGTTGGGGCGGTACCTTAACCCTTTTGCTTCGGCATAGCGAGTATGGTGGCGTGACCCTCTAGACGTGAGCAGCGCGTAGCTCACCGAGCCCACTGTGCAGGCTACTTATCTCACTTCGCTCCCCATCCACAATCGGCTCCCGAGGAGCGGATAGGCAAAGTTTTGAAGTATTTTATTCTTAATGCATATTTGGTCAAATGCTTATGATTATATTTTTAGCACTTTTAATTCAGGCAATGTTTCCCTCCTTTTAGATCCTTGGCTTTAGATATGTCTCTGGCAGAGTTAAAAGCTCTTGTTTCTTATTGTAAACTTTATCTTTATTTCAAAATTATCTATATATTAAAAGAGTTTACTAAAAACAGCTTTGGCAAGTCCGTCTGTTCTACTCGACCGATTTGCTTCATTTCTGTTTTATTCTCTCCGGAATTACCTGCCGGTGGATCATGCGACATTGATAGGTCTCTGTTCAGCCAACTTTGAGCTGTCATAAAATAAAACCATTAAATGATAACTCCTATAATTGCAGGCGAAGGCTTACCCTAATAACCTGCAATACATTCTGTACGTAGCAAGTTGCTAAGTGACTTAACACTTCATTAATATTCTAATATATGTGATTTTCATCCTTAGTAATGCCATTGCATGCAACTATGTGTGATTACTACCTGTCACGCCAGAGAGTATTCACTTCCTATGATGACAGAAGAATACTGTTTCCTGCTAAATACTCTTTACTCTAACCTTACCCAGCTTCCAAATATATTCAACAGATGGCAGAGAGTTCCTAATAACTTACATACTGCTGAAAGAAAGTCTACGTAGAAACAGGCACCATCATGACACTCCTTAAGACATTATCCAGGAACACCTATCAAAGGTTAACCTACTGTAGCTACTACACTAGAAAGACTGAAGGCCATGTACCTTGAAAGTTCCTTGCCTGGCAAAAAACCCTTTGAGACTAACCCATTAGCACACTCGCACACAACCGGTCTATAGTGAACTGTGATTAAAAGTACCATTGCCTTCTATGACACAATACTAAGCTTTACATCAAGAACTGCAGGATAAGAAAGCTAATATATGGATAGATTTTTACCAAACAGACGGCATGATGTACGAATGGATGAATTCTGACTACAAACTGCGGCATACCATAACACGCTTTGTATTAAATGTTCATGAAACCATTGAAAAGGGCAGGCAAAGGAACATGACAGGCATGTTTGTCATTTTTCAAAATCTGATACTACGTGAAAGTGCAGGCCTATGTTTCATTTCATTCTGAAAACATTACAGTACTGTACAGTGAAACCTCGATTCTCCGTTTTTCGAGGGACCATGAAAATAAAACGTACAACACGGGAAAACGGAAAATCTGGGAATGAATGAAAACCATCAACAATTTGGCTAAACATCACAAAAATGAAGTATGTATAACTATAATCGTACAAAAACTCCTAAACCAATCCAAACTACAGCCCAAGTGGGACTTTGCCTGCCAAGCGACCGCTGCTCAGCCCGAAGGCCTGCAGATTACGAGGTGCGCATGGTCAGTGTGACGAATCCTTTCGGCCGATGTTCCTGGCTCTGTAGATCGGGGTCACCATCTCACTATTAGATAGCTCCACAATTAAAGGTAATCACGTAGGCTGAGTGGACCTGGAACCAGACTTATATCCAGGTAAAATTGTCTGACCTGGTCGCATTCGAACCCGGGCCCTCTGGATGAGAGGCGGGCATGTTAGACCGCGAAACCGCATTTATTACTGGTACGCAAGTTCAAAATCTCGATACTTTATATTCAATTTTACAGGGGAATCTTCGTCAGTTTCCCGTGAAAACTTCTTTCAGTTCAGCAACTTTGATTAGGCTAGCCAAACTCTTCGAAAAATCTAATAACGCCAAGCCAAACGACAATCGACCACAAGTAGTTTTTAGTTCTCTCATCTAATAAAATAAAGCACATTAGATACAAAAGTGCCCAAAATGATGGCAAAATCCGTTCATTTCTTAATCTTTCATTGTAATTTGGTCTCCAGTATACTGTTCGTAGTCAGTTTCTGGAAATCTCGTACCGCGCAAATTATGCCTACATCGATTTTTAAAGGTTATGTTGAACTAAAAACATGGTTTCGAATGTATCGATTCTTAAAAGTTCTCGAATGCATTATATTCAATTCTGCGCGTCACAAATCCAATCAAATTGGAAAGATAAAAGAAATATCAAAACTTAAGAATTTACGGTTATTCGTGACCTTGAGGTCATCTGGAAAGCGCGCTCGCTGCACATGTCAGTACAAGTTTGAAATGATACCAACCATTTAAAATGTAACGTGCGCAAATAAAACGACTGTTTTACATTAGGGCTTAAACAGTAATAAGCAATCCCAAGACCTCCCATGGCTTTCTTTTTTTTAAATGTAAGGTACAACATCTGTTTTGGTCTCGCTAACATAATCATGTACGATAATATCAAAAATACTGAATTTGTGTTAAGAAGGAACAGTTTCGATTCCTGCCTGAAAGCCCAGTTACTCTGCAGTGCCCTGAGCAAAGTGCCGAAAACCTCTTCGGCAGTACGATCGAAAAAATGTAAAAATATAAACATCTAACCCTGGACATAATATGGACGTTCCGTCTTCAAGCAGAGCTGTCGAAATGCGCCATGTCTCCTTGCAATTGTTGTGGCCACTCTCTGCTTTATGATTTTCCGAGAATCTCTAAACAATACCACCCGAATGCGATGCTAAGATGGTCCCTTATGCAAGTTCACCGCTGATCGCTTTTCCAGTACCGAGTACTTGCTTGAATTATCACAGGATTTAGCGTTGATGGGACTGGGATATTTGGACGGTTGATCCGGGAAATCGTTTCTTCGAGGAACAGATAATGCGGGACTTTTACAACGTGATTTAATTATGATGCTCGCGGGACCACGTAATTTGAACGGATATTCCGGGAAAACTTATTTTCCGGGAACGGATAATCGAGGTTCTACTGTACTTCTCCGAATCCAAGACGAGCCCCACTTTTTCCGTCAAAAATTTGAATCAGGCTCAAAAAGTGCTTCGTAAAATCATATGAATGCCTTTGTTCTACAGTACGCATTTTTAGACTCCAACCATTGGCTTTCATTATGTCGCATTTTTTTCCGGCCGCACAATTAATCTTTATTTCCGCGGGTTTAATGACAATTAACTTAAAGCTGGCATCATAATACCGAAGAGAACCCGTTGAAAATTTGCCGGCAATACCTATTCATGCGCCTCTACAATACGGCGATCCATTAGGAAAATATTCTTGCTGTCTATAAAACTGTTACAGTACTTTTACTCAGCATCAGATATAACCAGTTACCGCTACGCGCACGTCTTGCTTGCCAACTTCGGCGGCTAGCCATGCATAGGCTTAATCGCGGACGTTGAAGTCAATTAAGTTGATTGCGCCACAGTATGGCCATTCCACCCTTGCGTTTTTCGTGCACATACCCCACCATTTCATTTTTGACTTCTTTAAAGCATCCTTGTTGCGGACCACTGATTGCATTTTTTGTACAGTACAAATTTTTTAGCTATCTTTGTCTTCACGCTGATGCCAAATATTGGCTTTAGTTAGGCCTATGCCATATTTTCTTGTGGCTGCACAATTATTCTACATTTCCGAGTGTTTAATAACCATTAACTTTAAATTGGCATCATAATATCGACGAGAACCCGTTGAAAATTTGCTGGCAATACCTGTTCCACATATCTTTAAGACTGTCCTTGCAGTCTGCACACGCCGGCATCCAGTGTTCCCTTCGCGCTGCTCCAGAACACCCAAGGTTCTTCTACAGCAGCCAGCCCCGCGGGACTCACGTACATCGTCAGGGCTACAGGAACGAGTCCTCGGCTCCAATAGACAGATACTCCATTGGGCTGACCCCATAGCCCAGGCTATCACTGACTGCACTCTTCGCTAACTCACACCAGCAAACTCAATCTAACTCTCACTCACTCCAGGCAAGTCACTCCTCTCTTATATACCTGCGCCGGGTCTTCTAGAACAGTCCGGATGCTAGCTGTATCCATAAACCTCGCGAGATGGAAGACTCCATATTAATCGTCTGATTATTTCCATCGTTCTATGCCGCGTGACCTCGGACAGAAGAGAGAGGGGGGCCAGTCTAGCACTAAGTATTGCTCCTGGTTGGCACGGTCGAAGCGTAAGCGGGTGGGCCGATACGGTAGCGAGCCCGGCCCGTAACAGGTTGGCATGGCGGACGCTATAACCATTACAAAATGGTACGTGTAGATGTTTTGTTTCACTTGACTTCAAATGCCGTCTCTTTATAGGCATGAGAATTGATATCTTTGTGTTATCTCGATTGGATGTGAGCATGAATTGGATGTCCGATTAGAACTGTAAGACATGATCGGCCGGTTCACTCCAAATATGACTGTGATGTTCTTGTACACCAGTGAAAATTGTTATATATATATAAATTGGAAAATAGTTGTAGTGTAGCATCCACTCAGAGCTCTGACTTGGAGTTTAGAATTTATGGTTGATGATGCCTGCAATGACAGGCGAAACATGTACCATATGCTTAAGGTTTAGTATAATGATTGTATTATAGTCTTAAAAACGTTAATAGTATTGAATAGGTGGTTTTCATTAAATTAATTGTTGAACATTTAATATATTGAATTTCAATACGGTGAAAATGAAAATGGTCACTTGCAATCGCCTTCGAATGTCAACGAGAGAATTTGCTAGTGGACATAGCGAGGAAAGGATGCCGGAGTTCGATTGCATGCAACATAATCGCTGGGGTGCATACATATCATGCATACATACATTATTATTATTATAGACTGCTATGCCTTTGAGTCAGTCTGCAAGCCTCTGTGAATTTACTGAATGTCGCCACAATCCTCTATTTGCAATTAATGCTGTGGCCTCATTTAGTTCTATACCTCTTATGTTTAAATCGTTAGAAACCGAGTTTTCCCCCTGTGGGTGGGGGCAGTAGAATAACACCCACGGTATCCCCTGCCTGTCGTAAGGGGCGACTAAAAGGGGCCCCAGGGGCTCTGAAATTTGGAGCGTGGGTTGGCGACCACGGGACCCTAAGCTGAGTCCTGGCATTGCTTCCACTTGTGCCAGGCTCCTCACTTTCATCTATCCTATCCGACCTCACTTGGTCAACTCTTGTTCTTTTCCAACCCCGACGCTATTAGGTTTGCGAGGGCTAGGGAGTCTTTCATTTTCACGCCCTTCGTGGCCCTTGTCTTCCTTTGACCGACATTATCATTTTTCGAAGTGTCGGATCCCTTCCATTTTTTCTTCTGATTAGTGTTATATAGAGGATGGTTGCCTAGTTGTACTTCCTCTTAAAACAATAATCACCGCCACCACCTTAGAAACTGAGTCTACCCATCGTCGTCTTGGTCTACCTCTACTTCTCTTACCCTCCATAGCAGAGTCCATTATTCTTCTAGGTAATCTATCCTCCTCCATTCGCCTCACTTGACCCCACCACCGATGTCGGTTTATGCGTACAGCTTCATCCGTCATGTTCATTCCTAAATGAACCTTTATCTCATTCCGAGTACCCTCCTGCAATTGTTCCCACCTGTTTGTACCATCAATCATTCTTGCTACTTTCATGTCTGTTACTTCTAACTTACGAATAGGATATCCTGAGTCCACCCAGCTATCGCTCCTGTAAAGCAAAGTTGGTCTGAAAACAGGCCGATGTAAAGATAGTATTGTCTGGGAGCTGACTTCCTTCTTACAAAATACTGTTGATCGCAACTGCAAGCTCACTGCATTAGCTTTACTACACGTTGATTCAGTCTCACTATATAACCATCCTGGGAGAACACACAACCTAAATATTTGAAATTATCTAGCTTTGTATCACCAATCTGACATTCAATTTTGTTGAATTTCTTACCTACTGACATCAATTTAGTTTTCGAAAGGCTAATTTTCATACCATACTCATTGCACCTATTTTCAAGTTCCAAGATACTAGACTGCAGGCTTTCGGCACAATTTGCCATTAAGACCAAGTCGTCCGCATAGGCCAGACTGCTTCCACCTAATTGAATCTCTCCCTGACATTTTATACCTTTCAGCAGATGATCCATGTAAACTACGAACAGCAAAGTTGAAAGATTACAGCTTTGTCTAACCCCTGTAAGTACCCTGAACCAAGAACTCATTCTACCATCAATTCTCACTGGAGCCCAATTGTCAACATAAATGCCTTTGATTGATAGTAATAATCTACCTTTAATTCCGTAGTCCCCCAATATGGCGAACATTTTTTCTCTCGGTACCCTTTCATATGCTTTCTCTAGATCTACAAAGCATAAACACAACTGCCTATTCCTCTCATAGCATTTTTCAGTTACCTGGCGCATAATGAAAATCTAATTCTGACTGCCCCTCTGGTCTGAAACCACACTGGTTTTCATCCAACTTCCTCTCAACGACTGATAGCACCCTCCCTTCCAAAATGCTAGTGAATACTTTGCCTGGTACACTAATCAATGAGATACCTCGATAGTTGTTGCAATCTTCCTGTTCCCTTGCGTATAGATAGGTGCAATTACAGCTTTTGTTCAACCTAAAGGTACCTTACCAACACTCCATGCTAATCTTATTCTATGAAGCCATTTCATCCCTACCTTCCCACTATACTTCAACATTTCAGGTCTAATTTCATCTATTCCTGCTGCTTTATGACTGAAGTTTATTTACCATCCTTTCCACTTGCTAACGCGTAATTTTGCCAACTTCATTTTCCTCCTCCCCATGAGCTTGGCTGTCCGCAACACCACCAGGATGATTTCCTTTTACATTGAGAAGATGTTCAAAATATTCCCTCCACCTCTCCAGTGATTCCCTGGGATCTATTATGAGTTCACCTCAATTACTCTAAAACACTGTTCATTTCCTTTTTCCCTCCCTTCCTAAGATTCTTTATTACTGTCCAGAAAGGTTTCCCTGCTGCTTGACCTAGCCTTTCCACATTATTACCAAAAATGTTCCATGACTTCTCTTTGGATTCAACGATCATTTGTTTCGCTCTGTTTCTTTCACCTACGTACAATTCCTTGTTCGGAGCCATTTCTGATAAGCCTTCTTTTTACATTTACAAGCTGCTCTCACTTCATCATTCCACCAAGATATTAGCTTTTTCCCATCTTTACACACAGTTGTTCCTAGGCATTCCCTTGCTGTTTCTACTACAGCATCCCTGTATGCCACCCATTCTCTTTCTATATCCTGAACCTGTTTACTGTCTACTGTTCGAAACTTCTCACTAATCATATCCATGTACTTCTAATTTCCTCGTCCTGGAGATTTTCTACCCTTATTCGTTTGCAGACAGATTTCACTTTCTTTATCCTCTGCCTAGAGATACTTAGTTCACTACAGATCAGATAGTGGTCTGTATCGTTGAATAATCCCCGGAAATCTCGTACATTCCTAACAGATTTCCTGAATTTGAAGTCGGTTAACACATTGCGGACCGGGTGCCCTTCACCCCATGCACAGCCCTGTTCCCGGCCACTTTCTAACTACCTCCAAACTGGAGTGCATGCATTCAAATAAACTGCCAGAACTTCACTAGCCTTTGAAGGACTACTGTGTTTTATTCTGGAGGCATTCCTGATTAGTAGTTGCAATGCAGTTAGGTAAGTATTTGCTGAAATCTATTTCGGCTCATAGTTTTCCGAAATATATGGTTTTCTATTAGGGATCGGTTGGCCAGTAATCTTTCAGATACGGTTTCTTAATCTGCCCTATCAACATACATAGAGCATTTTTTTAATTTCCCTCCTAGGGACATTAGTCCACTTTAGGTTTTACGGGATACGTTATGAGAATGTGAATTCTGCTCATAGTATAAGTTTGTCTGCTCAGCTACATAATGAAAATGTCCTCACAAACATAAGTACTGATACTTGTCCTACGTTTCCAGGTTCATTAGGCCATACCTTTATATCAGGAGCACGTTCAAAATCCTCTAACCTAGGTTTACTGTTGTCCATAACCTAGTTGTCAGAAAACACTATATTATTTACAATATTTAGAATATTTACACCCGTAACACAATTATGAGACTCGTCCTGCGCCACGTGAGTTCCATACCTTGAAGATAAGGATATCTACTCGTCATCACTTGAAACATTTCCGTTAGAATGTATTTCATCATCGAACTCTAAATATTCAGCATCACTTCGACATTCTGAGTCTGTATCAGCACAATACGAGAATAATTTCATCCCTGTCTAAACACGTGCGATCCCTGAGCGCTGCCATCTTGCATGGCTCTTCAAACGTTGTAAACATGTTGTCAGGAAATGCAAAGAAAAGCTATGATATGAAGAATAATCGAAAAGAAATGCGACTATCGATTGTGTAGAACCATGCATAAGAGTTCTAGCACCCTTGGCCTCCAAATAGTTCCGGTATATATCAAAAGATAACCCTAAACTTCAGTCTGCTGCTAACACGAGATAACTCGGGACCGGTCCGCAACGTTCGGCCAGGCATGCACGAGTTTTCTCGGGACCGGTCCGCAATGTGTTAAGATAGTCTATTATGGATCTGGTACCCCTAGCCTCCCATGTGTAGCGGTGAATAGCTTTATGCTTGAAGAATGTATTCGTAACTGCTAAACCCATGCTAGCACAGAAGTCCAGCATACGCTTCCCATTCCTATTAGCTTCCATATCTTCCCCGCATTTACCAATCGCCCCTTTGGTATCCTTCAGTTCTATTCCCAACTCTCGCATTGAAATCACCCATTAGCGCCATCCTATCCTTGTTAACCCTGACCACGATGTCACTCAATGCTTCATAAAACTTGTCAACTTCATCCTCATCTGCACCCTCTCATGGTGAATACACTGAGACAATTCTTGTCCTAATTCCTCGAACTGCCAAATCTACGAACATCATTCGCTCATTTACGTGCCTAACAGAAACTATGTTGCGTGCAATGGTATTCCTGATAAACAGCCCTACCCCAGACTCTGCCCTTCCCTTTCTAACGCCCGTCATGTACACTTTATAATCTCCTATCTCTTCCTCGTTATCTCCCCTTACTCGAATATCACTTACTCCTAGCAAACCCAGATGCTGACTCGGCCAGTTCTACTTTCTTTCTTCCATCATCATTATGTAAAGTCTTTGCCTTGTCGCTGCAACCATTGATCTCTTCTCTCTGCGATCCTTTTCATCTCTCCATAACCTTGACATCCCATCATCTCAACTACCTCTTCAATTATCTCCTTCCGTGGTTTCCCTCTGCCTTTCTTTCCCATCACCTTGCCTTCGAACAAGTTCTTTATGAAGACATTATGATGGAGAATGTGACAAAAAACTTACGCTTTTCTCCTTTTTATCGTTGTTATTAAATGTCTCTGGATGTTTATTTCTCTAATCACTGCTTCATTAGTTTTCTTCTCAATCCAGCTAGTTCTTGTCATCTTCCTCCATAGCCACATTTCCACTGCCTCTCTTTGTTTCACATCCTCCTTCAAGAGAGTCCATCCTTCACAGTCCATCTTCCATAAGCCCCGTTAATGTTGATAGCTCCCCATTGAATTCCATTTCGTTCGCCAAGTTGTTTCCAAGGATCCCTCGCCTGTGAAATGGGAGTGGGACTCCGTTACTCCCATAGGTCCGAGTCTTGCTTAAAATGTTCTGAGCTTGGTAAATTCATGAAGCAGGATGCTACCCTACTTACACATAGTCCACAGTTATGGACCACTGGTGGATTGTATAGTCCTAGCCGCCTGAGCACAAGGAGGGCTATGATTCAGAGATGTCCGAGATGCCCACTCCCATTCCATACCAACTGGTATGCGAACTCTCAGGACCACTTACTAGACCACTCAACCGTTCCCCATGGTTCACGAACTAGGACGTGACTACAGTAACCCACACCTGTATCGGAAAAAATCGCAGGCGCTTAATCGCTCATAATAACGGATGCGTCACTGATAGGGCTCTCGCTGTAACCAAAAGATTATATACAGTTTAATATAGAAATTTTGAAGGGACAACAAAACATTGTCGGTATAACGGGGCGTTATATGCCGTACTCGCTATAGTGGACTTCTACTGTATTTCCTGAATGAATCCCATTTGGAACTTGGCATTACTTTTCATTACAAATCTATTGTAGAGGCAATAAATAGGAGTTGAAAAGTGTCATATGTATCATATGACTAAACAGCTTGCGGTACCATTTAGAAGATTTTCCTATGCTTTCCACAGTCTTCATTGCATTTCACTTGGGTCCACAGGTCCCATTGATTTGTTGTAATCTACAACTGACAAAAGCTTCAATTGCTTCTTTGAGGTTTCCACCATTTCTGCCCGGTGAAATGTCGAAAGCATCCAAACTTATTTCTTGTTGCACCATTTTATTGCCAATAGTAGTCCTGGCACAGAGCAGAAAGTGAGCTCACCTTTCTTCAGCTTTTCCGCCATTGTAGGCATATCTTTTCTACGTCTCGCTGCGCCGCAAGCAGCCCTCCTGGTGGCTATGATCGTTAAGGCGTTGAAGTCTGAACGGTCTGACATCGAGGTTAGCGGGTTCGAGTCCCGTTGGTAAAAAAGAATTCACCATCAGAGTGTTGGCCGGCAGGGTAGGGGAGGCGGTGGTATACAATTTCTAATCACTAGATTGCGTGCCAAAAGCCTGGATTAAATTCCAAACCTCTCCGCAGTGTTCATATGGAGTGAGGGCTTATGACGCTGTTGATGGTGATTTGTCCATCTGATGGAGACTTTAAACCTTGAGCACACCCCTTGTTGCTATTCAACAGGAGTACGCTACGTGCCGGCACTGGGTTTCACCCTCTCCCTTCCTACTACCGTATATCACGTCATTCATTTCATCTCATTAACTCCTATGGTGAGGTTACTGTCAGAAAGGGCATCCGGTCCTAAAAACCTGCCACGAGAGATTCATCTCGCCTCTCCTCATACCCGACCCTATAAGAGAAACGGAACAAGGGTTGGACAAACAAACTGTGCCACAAGCCTTGGTTGCCCTGTCATACAGCCAATAAAACAAGGGGGGACTCGAGTACCAGTTGTCGCAATAGAGGGTGTGTCCTTTCAGCAAATAGGGCTCCATCTATGTAACAAGTGTCTCCTGAGATGCCCTTGTCATATTTCTTTATATCCGTAGCCGGTCACAATAAACAATGAATCTAATATATAATTGGTCATGTCACAAATAACATATGTCCTCATTCCGAAGCGGCTTCTTTTAGCAGGAATGTATTGCTTGATTTTTTAGTCTGCCCTTGAATAAAAGAAGACTTTCATTGATGCACAAGTTTTCATAGGGATAGAAATGTTCCTTACATTGCTCTCTAAAATATTGGATTACACAGCATACTTTGTACAAACAGTCATTGTTCTGAGGCTCTTCATTATTAGAAAATGGAGAAATCTCAAGATATTCTGAAAGCAGTCCCGAGATAGCAAAAATAGGTGTTTATGAAGAATTGGGTTCTCAGTCCAGTATTTCGACAAGCTCCAGTTTTTTCACTCTCGTCATAATAAACAAGATGGCAATAAAAATGTAAATGTCACACACCTTCACATCCTTCCCTCTTGAGAACTCCAGCCGCCTTCTGAGAAAAATACCTATTAGTCTCCTCGTACAGAAGAGTTATGATACTCTTAAAAAATAGCTGGAAGAAACTTAACATACAGTATTGTCTACTAAACTTTTCAGTCCAGAATTAGCTGCATCAAACTTATGTTTCTTTGGATTCAGGTTCTTCTTTTTCCAATTCAGTTTTCTGCTCGGTGGTTAAGGCACCTGATCTTCATCTTCAGTTGAATCGTTGAAGTAGTAGGCTGATCTTTTAGATGATGCAGTAGTAACTGGAGTAGAAAACTTGCCTGAAGTAGAAGGTGAAAGTGAAGTCGTTTCGTCACTGGAATCAGATGATAAATCACTATCATCGTCAACTTCTTCAAAGTCATTACCCAATGTGAGGGCAAGAGCTTGCTCCGCAGTATTTCTTTCCTCCGTCATCTAACCTTTCATTGTAACAGTGCCCCTGGTCGTGCTCCCCACACCGTACGGACCCAGTCGTGGACAAGAACTGTATCCATCCTTTGTCTTGAACCCGTATATGAATGCCTTTGGGAAACTTCACTTTAGGCACTGTTTTTCTTTTGAAAATAACATAGTGGCAATTTTCTTCTGTCTGCGGTTATTGCTAGCATGACACTGCAACACTGTTTTTTACACTCAGTTGTATGTACGAGCACGCTAGATTCTCCCTTCTTGTTGACGGTGTTGCATGGCATGTCTAAAGTTTATCAGGGTTTGATCTGCTTTGCCAATTTGAGATAAGAGGTAATTGTTTTTTCTTCCGCATTGCTATCACATACAGAAGTTACAACATTAATTAAAACCACCTTTCCAATACATAACAATCCTTATATTTAGGATATAAACATTATACAAATGTTAGAACTAGGGCATGTTTCACTTATACTTCGTAAGCATCATCAGCTAGAAAAAGACTTAAACCAAGGTAGGTCAAGGGCCCTGTATCCAGTTCATATAATATGAAATGTTCATAAGGTCTAATATTACATTGATAAAAATTAATTTTAGCAATTTAAAACCATTCAATAAGACTATATTATGTCTGTTAAAAAACAAGTGGTAACCATAAAATCGCTGATGTGTAAGGTGTGACATGGAAATGTTAGTGAGTTGCTATGAATTATTATATAATATTCGAGATCATAACAATCTTCAAACGGTGGCATTTGAATGCTTGTAATTAAGAACAGTTTTTTCCAGTAAGAGTGAGCTGATATGGAATTGCAAGCTGTGGTCTCATTTCATAGATTAAAACTTAGTGAGGTGCGTAGAAATCATGTGATGGGTCAGTTGAAAAACAAATGTTGTGAAGAATAAAATGTTAAGAAGATGTACAATATTATAGGGAAGGATCCACCTTTCAATACTCCGTAGTAAGTTGCATGAATCGACGTGAAACTCGAGGGACTTCCTCGCGTTGTCTCCGATCGTTGTTATTATTATGGATTGGCGATCTGTTATCTTGATCTTCAAATGGGGAATCAACTAATCTTTAAAAGTGAATAGGCAGAATCAATTGGGTTGAACCCTGTGAATGAAAAGAAAAAGTTGTCAGTATACTCTACTCTACTCTACTGTTAGGGAAATGTTATTAAATGTTATTAAAAACGCTTGCCCCTTATGTTGGCTGCGAGGTGATTAGTCCCTTCGTTGTTTAAGAAGGTCTGTTGGTCACTAGCTTGCTGCTGCATGTGTTGTATGGATGTGGTCGTAGAGGCGGGGAAGAAGACTGGAGGGGAAGGGAATTAGGAACTAGTGGAGGGGATGCAGTGCGCAGAGGCACTTGTAGGTGTAGTTACTGTTGCTACCAGTGGATTGAATGCATGTTTATAGTAAAAGATTTTAATGAAATTATTAGCATTGATACCAAAATTAACAAGTAGATTGGGGATTTGCTCGATTATAGGATTGTTAATATCTGAGATGCGTTTAGATTACTATTTTTTATTAAAATGCTGGTCCAAGGAAATATAAGCATTTTCGTACCTGGTCATTAGACTACTTTTGTTTACATACTTAAGTATTTGCATGTCTTGGTCAATGGTACTGAAAGTGTAACTTCTATATTCTGAAATCCAATACGGTCTTATGAGATTCATAACTTGCTATCACATTGCAATGAAAATCTATAATTTTGTCTGAAATAGCTTGGCATTCTCTGACAGAGAGATGTCGCCTTCGCAGACACAATTCCTTTCGTGTCGTGAATCTACGGATCCAACCCTGGCTCACTTTCAATCCGAACAGCTAATTCCTCCCTTAATCGCTAGTTTGCGCGCTTTGAAATGTAGCATCTCGTGCGAGATTCTAAAGCCATCATTTCGCAACTCTGTAATGTAATGAAGCAACTCATCTTCCAGTTAAGGAAACTTACCAGTTTTTGGCCCTCATGATGCCTTATGTGTTCAGTTGGTGGTTTCCAGCGCAGCTTTCTGTTTACGCCAGTAGTGAACATTAAGCTCAGTCACACTGAATTCTCAACTGGCAGCTCTGTTACTATGTTCTTCAGCATATTTTATCACTTAGAGTTTAAACCCAGCCGTATAACTCCCATGTTTCTCCATAACTTAAAGATCGACCTACACAAAAAAAATGAGAAACAAGAATGAAAAGTAAAGATAGAATACTGGTACTTGTCGACAATACAACAGATGGACAATACCTAATAGCGTGATCACTTAACTGCCTGGGCAGGGAAACACTCCCAGTTCATGTGATCAGCTCTGCCGGACAGGTAGCGATGAGCATACTGACAGACGGTAGAGTGAGAGGGATGACCGAGTGTGACTGACTGGCTATAAATGCGGCCTTGGGGCGGGGGTTAGCGAGTTAGGTATTTTTGTTACAACATCTAGCCTCCACCGTTCTGCAGGTAAAAAGAAATGCAGCTTCTTATACTGTCACGTAAAAAGTACCGTAGCAACAATTGGTACAGTCCCGATATTTAATGTAGGCATGTCCATGGAATACCCAAACTTTATTTTGCGTAGTTACCGTATGTCTTTATGGGTAGAGCCCTGCGCGGATATACAAAATAATATCCGCATCTGCACTTTCTTCATCCACAAAATTATTATCCATGGATATTGTAAATATTTAACTACAGTATATTACACCCAAGATATTGAAACGGATAGATATGTTACCAGAACCCCCTAGTCACAGGTTCATGAGGGACTTTCACTTGCGAAAATTACCGACGTATTGACCCTTGTTCCTTACTTCCATTAATTGAGGACAGGAGCCAGCTAGGCTTAGGTCAGATTTTCTGCTTTATGGTCTCTAGGCTCTGTATATATCACTATTCTCCCATACCAGTGTCAAGGGTCTCTTAACCACAAGCAAAAATAAGAGTATACATGAGTGAAATCAATAAACGTCATTATTTAGAAATTATCCGCACTGCTACACAGTTTGTATCCGCCAAGACATTAACTTTGCAGATATCCGTGCAGGGCTCTATTTATGGGCCGGTTGCATAAAGACATTTGACAGGAGATCAATTTAGAACCTAGTTCTGAAAATGTACTGAGATTACGACTTTGTCGCATTGTACAAAACTGAACTCGGTTTACACATGTGTAGTTCAAATGTAATCAGAAAAGTGGACGCTGCAACACCGCAAAACAAATGAAATATGGAATAGCTTTGCCCGTTGGGTAATACTTAAATGGTGGGATTGAGCTGGCCGTGACTGTCAACAAATGAACATCGTATGCAGCCTGTACTGGAATTTCTTCGTATATGCTCTTCTTGCAGCGAACACAGGTGAAGGATAAACGGATATCTGACTTCCCTCAGTTACCCCTTGTTTTTTCTGATCCTGATGGTATTATGTATGAGAAGCCTAAAGAGTGTTTCATTTTCACGGCCTTAGTGGCCGTTCTCTTTCTTTTATTCGTTCTTTGAAGAATCGATTAGTGATTGTCCAGTTGAACTAGCTCATTCGGTCTTGTGTGGTTTAATATCACGTCAGGGTAAAAATGTCATATACAGCCTGTCACATGGCAGTTTTTCTTTCACAGTTTCTGTTACCTATGGGGATATTGAAGGTGTTAAATCATACATTTGGTCTTAGTGCTTTTATGAGCACAGCAGAGCGATTACATAGCTATCAGAAAAAGGTGAAGAAACTTTGCATGTCAAGCTCATGTTTCACACGGAGCGCAGCGTGAATCGAACAGGGCAGTCCTGAGGTGGCAAATGAAGCACATTTGAATATACAATTTCTCAAAGTATTTTCAGAATAATCACAGTGCTGAACTTGTGATGCTTAAATCTACAAGGCTAGTTATATAAAACAGTGTAGTTCCATTTTAAAAACAAAGTTAATAGCATTACCTCAGAGGATATTGACACCATTCTATCTTGAATGGTCCGTATGTTGTTATGGATGGACAACTTAGCTGAATAACCCTCTATATCCCACTAACCAGACATCTGTAAAACATGAACATAATGTAATATCGTAAGCAATTCATAGAGGTTATGGTGTAAAATTGTTTTATAAGAAGCGTAATATAGCTTATATACGGACAACTACAGCTAACGATGTATTAGGTTAGTCTTTTGTGTTTTTTTTATTTTATAATTTATCGTAACAACACGGGTAATATTATGTTCACAATCGGCTGTTCTTCTATTTTGAATAGAAAACAACTCCTTGAACTGAGATCAAAGAGTTTGATCGGAGAAATTTCTCCAGTCCAAGTTAATCCTAGTTCAGTGCGAATTGATCTCAGATTAACATTTATACAACAAAAAAATTTAAGCTTAGGGTGAACTGAGATCAATTTTGTCTCTGATCTAACATGAAGCAGTTTGTGCAACCGGCTATATGACGTCAAATTAATGCAAGTTATGTACAGGGATTTTTTCCCCTGCAGTTTCAAATGTTAAAAATGGGGTGTGAGATGTACATGGTGCGAGCATATACGGTATGTTCTGTTTGAATTTCTGGGCTATAGTAACCAAGGAGGTACACAGTTCAGAGATGGCAACTGTTCAACTCCTCTGGTGAGGGCCATCCCCTTGGTAACTTACTGTGTTTTTTATCCTGTTAGTGGAAGTTGTGCAATACACATGTTACGTTATGCAGTTTTCTCGCATGCATACTTTACTTTTTTTTTTTTTTTTTTCCAGTAACATCATGGCAGCACTTCGATTATATGTTCCCGGAAACTACGTTTTCCTGTATTCATCATCATCAGTTTTCCACTCCAGTTGCCCGGGTGTGGTTTACGAGCACTCTCCACTTCTGTCTGTCCATGTACCACTCTTCTCTCAAGACGACATCCCAGCTGATTCCTCTTGTTCCTATGTCCTCTTTCACTTGGTCCAGCCACCTCTTCCTAGGTCTTCCTACCGGTCGTTTTCCGGCCACGACTGTGTGTAGCCATTGTTTTGCTGTCCTTCCATCGTCCATTCGTTTGACATGGCCAAACCATTTCAAACGGGCCCTTGTCACTTTTTCATTCAGGGATGGGTACACACCCGCTTGCTCCCTTATTCTTTCATTCCTTACCCTGTCCCTTTTTGTCTTCTGTACCATAGTTCGTAGGAACTTCATTTCTGCAGCTTGTAGTTTGCTGTATTATTATATTACTATTATTATAGTTTATATTTTTATAGTTTATATTACTATTGTTATAGTTTTCCTGTATTATTCTTTCAAATTACGTGGTCCCGCGAGCATCCTAATTAACATATCAGATGTAAGGCTTTTCAGGCGTTTGCTCTATTAACCAGCGTTTCGTCGTAGGTCTGACACTAGACTCTTCAGAGTGGGATGTGTCAGACCTTAGTTTTCCTGTATTATTCTTTCAAATTACGTGGTCCCGCGAGCATCCTAATTAACATATCAGATGTAAGGCTTTTCAGGCGTTTGCTCTATTAACCAGCGTTTCGTCGTAGGTCTGACACTAGACTCTTCAGAGTGGGATGTGTCAGACCTTACCCTCTGACGATGGCTGTATGCAGGTGAACTTACCAGAAGCCTATTTAAGAGGCACAGTCTGAAAACTGCATACGGGAGATAAATTTCCACAATGGAATTATTGCCCGCCTAACAATTCCGAATGGGAAATTCTAAATTCCCATGGAGGGAATTAGATATTTTTCACCAGTAGAGCATATCAAAAACATATCAGATGTAAGGCTTTTCAGGCATTGGCAGTCAGTGGGTAGGGTCTGACACATCCCACTCTGAAGAGTCTAGTGTCAGACCTAAGACAAAACACTGGTTAATAGAGCAAACACCTGAAAAGCCTTACATCTAATATGTTTTTGACATGCTCTATTGGTGAAAAATATCTAATTCCCCCCATGGGAATTTAGAATTTTCCATCCTAATTAAATCACGTTGTATAAATCCCGCATTATCCATTCCTATTTAGGTCGCTCACAGCTCTGCCAAGCTCTGACCTCAAAATTGGGCCTCCCATTTCATCAGCATCAACAGTCTCTTCTTGTTCCAGAACCAAATTATCTACAGCTTTACCTCGATACAACTGTTGGATATGTTCCTGCCATCTTTCTGCTTTGTCTTCTTTCCCTATAAGTGGCTTTCCATCTGAGCTCTTAATATTCATACACCTAGATTTCCTTTCTCCAAAGGTTTCCTTGATTTTCCTGTATGCAGCATGTACCTTTCCTGGAACCATACAACCTTCGACATCCTTGCACTCCGCCTACCGAGCGACTGCTACTTGGTCCGAAGGCCTGCAGATTACGTGGTGACACATGGTCAGTGTGACGAATCCTCTCGGCTGTTATTCCTGGCTCTCTAGACCGGGGTCGCCAACTCGCAATTAAATATCTCTTCAATTAAAGGTAATCGTAGAATGAGTGAACCTGGAACCAGCCCTGATATCCACGTAAAAATGCCTGACCTGGCCAGGAATTGAACCCGGAACTTCTGGGTCACGGGAACGAATAAACCATTAACAATTTGGCTAAACATCACAAGAATGAAATATGTATACTTATAATCTTACAAACACCCCTAAACAAAACCAAACTACAGCCCCAATGGGCACTTCTCCTTCAGTCATTCTTCCTTAGCTACCTGGCACTTTCTATCCACTTCATTCTTTAATCGCCTGTGCCTGGGAAAGTTTTGCAATCCAAAAGCTGGTTTCTGAATCTCTGCCTAATTATAATGAAGTCTACTTGATACCTTCCAGTGTCTCAAGGTCTCGTCCACGTATACAGCTGTCTTTTGTGGTGTTTGAACCAAGTATTGGCAAGGACTAAATTACGATCAGTGCAGAATTCAACCAGCCGACTTCCTCTTTCGTTCCTTTGTCCCCATCCGAATTCTCCTACTGTATTACCTTCTGTTCCTTGGCCTACCACTGCATTACAGTTTCCCATCACAATTAGATTCTCATCACCTTTTACATATTGTATTAAATCTTCATATATTCTTTCAACTTCATCATCTGGTGAGCTAGTAGGCATATAGACCTGCACTATTGTGATAGGCATTGGTTTGGTGTGCCGGCCCCGTGGTGTAGGGGTAGCGTGCCTGCCTCTTACCAGGAGGCTCCAGGTTCGATTCCTGGCCAGGTCAGGGATTTTTACCTGGACCTGAGGGCTGATTCGAGGTCCACTCAGCCTACGTGATTAGAATTGAGGTGCTATCTGACGGTGAA
Source organism: Anabrus simplex (assembly GCF_040414725.1). Taxonomy (NCBI): domain Eukaryota; kingdom Metazoa; phylum Arthropoda; class Insecta; order Orthoptera; family Tettigoniidae; genus Anabrus; species Anabrus simplex. The sequence goes on along the minus strand of NC_090265.1, from coordinate 1,797,529,102 downwards.
ATAGCGGCCCCATTCTAAAAAGCCAAGAATAACGGCCGAAAGGTTTCTTCGTGCTGATCACACGACACCTCGTAATGTGCAGGCCTTCGGGCTGAGCAGCAGTCGCTTGGTAGGCCTAGGCCCTTCAAGGGCTGTAGTGCCATGGGGTTTGGTTTTGTTTTATTGGTTTGGTGTTTATCTTGACGACAATAATTCTTTCACTATGCTGGTCGTAGTAGTTTACCCGCTGCCTATTTTCTTATTCATTATTAAACCAACTCCTGCATTTCCCCTGTTTGATTTTGTGTTGATAATTCGGTAGTCGCCTGACCAAAATTCCTGTTCTTCCTGCCAACGTACTTCACTTATACCAACTACATCTAACTTTAGTCTATCCATCTCCCTTTTCAGATTCTCTAATCTACCACAACGAATCAAACTTCTAACATTCCATGCTCTGACTCGCTTTGTCAGTATACATCTTCCTGGTGATCGCCCCCTCTCGTGTAGTTCCCACCCGGAGATCTGAATGGAGGACTACTTTACCGCCGGAAGCAATCACCAGTATATCATTCATATGAGTTAGTTACGCAGGCCTCCCCACCACGGCAAGGTCACCTGCTTCACAGCGGAGGGGATGATCTATATACCAGTGAAACCAAACAAAACATAACCTAATGTAAGGACTGGTAGCTTCTGCTTTCTCTCACTGTACCAACATTGTATTTTGTCTTATCCTTCTATTTCTGTCTCTGCACCACCTGTTATCGTTCATGCTGCCTTGAATACATTGTTAATGCACAAATCGCAGAATACTTGAACAGTGCTATAATCTACTTGATGTTCTAGTCAGGCATCCGACCAGGACATGGTATTACCACTGCTATGCTATAAGTTACTGACATCATACATGTGGATAAGACTGGCAACTGTTCTTGTACTGCTGGGCTTAAGTAAACCATTATACTGTACAGTTCAACATTTTAGTGTCGAAATTGTATTCTTTCCACTCTTCAAATAATGCTTCATCGTGAATATATTCTTACCTTGACTGACGGCAGTGTTTTTCGCATAGTCAGAATATATCTTCATAGCATACTCTGCAGAGTGGTGTACCACAGGGTTCTGTGCTGGGTCTCCTACTCTGTATATTAACAGTATCTCTGACAGTTTGAAGTATTACAAACATCTTTATGCTAATGACCTAGAGATTTATATACATGTGACTCCAGGTGACTGTGACTTTAGCTGTAGATCATGTAAATATGTTGTTTACACCAACTTTCCATAAAGTCATGGTCTTCATTGTGCAGTCTTAAAATTAACCCAACAAACTCTCCTTTAGGACTATACCAAGCTTTCCTAAAAAGTTAACAAAGTCGATCTTAATTTGTGGCAGTAGTATATTTACAGTGAAATGTCCTGGACTGCTCATGTTTCAAACATAATGAAACTGAAATTTTCTTCTCTTCATTTACCAAACCAGCTAAAATACATTTTTCTGGAGAAACTAAAAAGAACTGGTCGAAAGTCCTTGTATTGCCTTATTTTGATTGCTGTGAATACATTTTCAGAGATGCAGGTGCGGTATTACAAAATCAACTATGAGGACAGAAGACGTGTGTACATATGCAATCTGGGGCACTTCATTCCTATACCACCATCATTTACACCCTTATCATGGCCATGTCTAAACGTGCGGCATACTTAGCTCTCACTAAGTATCCTGCATAAAATTTTAAATTCTTCGCAACACATCTACCTGAGAAATTCCTTCATTTACCTCTTCTCACTTTGTGACAGTAATACCCAAGCATGTAACACCACCCTTCTTGCACTGCCACTCGCCCGGGCCGTAGAATAACACCCATGGAATCCCCTGCCTCTTACACGCTCTGAACTTCGGTGTGTGAGTTAGCGACTACAGGGCCCTTAGCTGAGTCCTGGCATTGCTTGCTAGGTTCCTCACTTTCATCTATCCTATCTGACCTTGCTTAGTCATCTCTTGTTCTTTTCCAACCTGAATGGGGTTAGAGCATTTGATGCCTAGGGATTCTGTCATTTTCACGCCCTTAGTGGCCCTTGTCTTTCTTTGGCCGATATCTTCATTTTTTGAAGGGTCACATCCCTTCCATTTTTTCCTCTCTGATTTGTGTTATGTAGAGAATGGTTTCCTAGTTGTACTTCCTCTTAAAACAATGATCAGCACCACCACTTGCACTGCTGACCCACAAAACTACCACATTTCACAAGCTCCTCCACAGTTTTCACATCCTGTGAATGGAATGACATTCCTGAGAATGTTAAAAAAAGACCACATTATTAAACAAGGAGTAGTGCGTAATTTTATTCCTTGTTTAATGTGTTTTTTACAGGTATATTATAGTGTAACATTTATATTGAATTTGTGTGGCCAACAGACTGAAAATCTCAGTTTTAAATTTACATATGAGAAAACTATATTTCTAAAATATGTAATATCGATAAGAATATCTACAAATGTAAAAAAAAAAGTTACATGAAATTCAGCTATAATGACCCTAACATAGTGGTTTGTGAATATATAACTTTTCCCAGCATGTAAATAGCAAGGAACGAAGTATGTAATTACATAGAAGTCCCCAGTCAAGTGATAAAAGTGAAGTGTGAAACAAAAATCTGAAGTTTTTAGACAGAAAGACAATTTTTTTCCTAGGAAGCTTTGATGCCTTTGCTGGTGAATCTAGTGTTTACAGTGCGCTATGTCTAATGGTATGGACTTAAAACAAATTTATTTTAGGGTCAGTCTCACCATTGGCTTTGACAATATGAAAGTGACTAAGGAATGAGCAGTGCTGGTAATGCAACCAGTCTCTGTTATTGATGGAGTAAGGATCAGTTGGTGCGTGCATTTCAGTGGGCATGGCAGACTGAGGACAGCAATGGGAAACTACAACACTCCTCACTTCCCTTGTACGCTAATGGAGGAGCTGCTGGGGATCCAACCAGGCTTCGAGCTGAGTACTCTACACACATCATTTGGTTTGGACTTGTTTTCACCAAGTCTGGAAATTGTTGATTACAAGGTTTAGAGAGCGGAGAATTTTTCACTTTCTGCACAATTGAAACTTACTGCCATCGAGGAATCTACATCTCATCAGGAAGAAGCTTGTGGAGCTGTGGCTTTTTAATCGCACAACTTTCAGTGCTAAATCCTTTTGGTTTGTAAAATTGTATGTGTATAATAATGCTGCTGTTGTAAAAAATTCTATGGTTTCAAATATTACCCTGCTTTCCTTTCCAGGTGTCATGATCGTAATGTAGTCACTATATTTTCGGCTCCAAACTATTGCTATCGTTGTGGGAATCAAGCGGCTATTATGGAATTGGACGACGCCCTTAAATACTCATTGTAAGTACATTTTTCATTTCCTTTACTTTAGTCACGTAATTAACATGCTTATTTATCATTTTTTTTAGTATAAACAATAAATCTGTTTGTGTAAATTCTCTTAATTCTGACATGCAAGAAGAGGGAAAAGTCAGGGAAATGCAGGAAATATGCGGGGAAATGACTTGTCGAGTCTGAATGAAGCTTTCGATCTAAGACTGGACCCAAACACAATGATCAAGCAAGACATATGTAGATACGACGCGAGTCATACGCAGTACTTTGAGAGACAGAGTGCGTGTGGTAGTGAAGGAGGGTGGATGAAAGCGATAGGCGTACGTGCGCTGACTGCTCAAAAATAGCAGTATATGATGCGTGTGATCATCACCATCACCTTCCCACAAAATGTCGTCATCGCTTCCATCCATACCATTAGAAATGGCACATTTCCTGAAGCTCTTCCGTATGAGGTCTCCAGGGATACGATTCCATGACGTCAAAATCCACGAACACAGCAGCTGAACTTCTGGGCGCTGAATGCGACCAGTTGGCGTCAGTGTGTGATTATCGGCCGCCATCCATTCTGTATAGAGCTGTTTCAGGGCTGCTTTAAATCAGTTCACGCAAGCATTCAGCGGCTGTATCATAGATGTCATCCCGCCCAGAATGACTGCTAGATCAGTTTTCCCATCCTTGATATGTTTCTTCACAGCGTCTGTTGTGTGGCCGCAGTAAGTATCGAGAACAAGCAAGGGCTTTTGTCCCAGTAATACATCAGGGCGACGTTGTCAGACACACTTTACCCAGTCTTCCACATGTGAACTGTCCATCCAGCAGGAGTTCTGAGATCTGACGATAACACCAGTGGGTAAATTTTTAGGTCTGACGATAACACCAGTGGGTAGATTTTCAGTAAGCGTCTTTCGCTTGAGAACAATGTACGGCGGCAATTTGGTTCTGTCAGCGAGAATACGCAACATTACCGTACACCTTTGTTTTTCATTACCTCCAGTTCTAATTTTTAACACTTTTCGCCTTCGTACGCTCAACCCATTTCTTTGATAAAAATTACAAACCCATCCTCGGCTTGCCTTAAACCTTCCTGATGAAAGTTCCTTTGTGATCTCTGTCTTAAGCTGACACATTTTGGTTGACACACCATATCCTAATTCCTGCCTTTCTGTCTCATATTTATAAAGTTTTTCTTTCAGTTTCTGGAAACTGTACACTCAGTCCACGAAAAGCTCTACAATCACCACTACCTGTTAATAGCACATTTTTCTTCTTTCTCCAATCGCGAATACACGACTCGTCAATATCGTATTTCCTACCGGCAGCACGATTTCCAATAATTTCGGCTTCCTGAACTACTTTCAGGTTCTCACTCGCAGTAAAAGATCGCAACCGCTTTGTGGAATTCATGTTGATACTCCCGAGAACGTGCGTGAGATTGACGCCAAGCGCAGAAGTAGCGTATACTGAGAGCAGAGAGAGCATTGTTGCCAAGCCGCGCCAGCAGTGATGCCCGATTTACGCGCATTCGGAAAGATAAATTTACCCGCACCCAATTTTGGAAACAATATTTTCGAAAAACAGTTCAGGTGGTATTCGAGATTATACGGTAACTCTTATCTTAAAGGAAATCATGCCTGACATTTGGAACTTCTACAATTTACCAGTTATCGAAACCAAATTTTAAACACAAGCACATACTAAGATAGAGTACCACACAAAATTTGAAGTTTATTAGTTTGTTGCAATGTTTTTAATAAATAATGTTTATTTTTTATGTGTTGCATGGAAAATTCTCCTTGCAGCACAGTTTTCATTATTTTTGGATTCATGGTGTGGGTTACTGTAGCCGCGTCCTAGATCGTGAACCATGGGCAACGGCTGAGTGGCCTAGTAAGTGGTCCTGAGGGTCAGGGTACCAGTTCTATGGAATGGGAGTGGGCATCTCGGACATATTCTGAGTCGTGGCCCTCCTTGTGCTCAGGCGGCTAGGACTATACCGGTGGTCCATAACCCGTTAGAGGAGAAATCCTCACTTGGACTATGTGCAAGTAGGGTAGCATCCTGCTTCATGAATTTACCGAGCTCAGAACATTTTAAGCAAGCCTCAGACCTATGGGAGTAATGGGAGTCCCACTCCCATTTGCCAGGCGAGGGACTCCTTGGAAACAACTTAGCTAACGAAATGGAATTTGATGGGGAGCTATCAATATTAATGGGACTTATGGAAGAAAGAAAGTAGAATTGGCTGAGTCAGCAAGGAGGATGCATCTGGATGTGCTAGGAGTAAGTGATATTCGGGTAAGGGGAGATAACGAGGAAGAGATAGATTATAAAGTATACTTGACGGGTGTTAGAAAGGGAAGGGCAGAATCTGGGGTAGGGCTCTTTATCAGGAATACCATTGCACGCAACATAGTTTCTCTGAGGCACGTAAATGAGCAAATGATATGATTAGATTTGTCAGCACCGGGCGAGTTGGCCGTGCGCGTAGAGGCGTAGAGGAACGACTGTGTGTAAAGATGGGAAAAAGCGAACATCTTGGTGGAATGATGAAGTGAGAGCAGCTTGTAATCGTAAAAAGAAGGCTTATTAGAAATGGCTCCAAACAAGGGCCGAGGCAGACAGGGATTTGTACGTAAATGAAAGAAACGGAGCAAAACAAATAGTTGTTAACCCCTATGCACCCGTAAGCGGACTGATACGCGCTCGAGCGCCTGGGCCAGGACTCCACAAGCGGACTGGTACGCCGGGATGCAAGGTCGCATATTGGAGACATTTGTGACATCTGTTGGCATTTTCCGGAAACATTTCTAATTGAAATCTGTTCTTGGTGTCTCAACGTGTCACCAGAGTGCTCTGGTATGCAACTTTGGCAAAGAGAATTGATTAAAATATCGATCGAGAAATCTGTATTCTGTTGTTGACAAGATGGCTGACTGAGAAGGAAGTTGCTTGCTCACGCGAAATGCTCAGTAATAGCGAAATTCAAAGCATATTTGATGTTTTACACTCTGATTTCAGCAGTATTAGTGAGGAAGAAGTTATTAGTGATCCTGTGCATGAATGAAAATGAAATATATCACCAGAGATCTTTCGCGTAGTAATATCGTACGACATGGAATGCCGAATGAACTTTCTCCCGCCCCTTAGATCCGATTGCGACTGCCGGATTTGAAACTACAATCTTGGTACCTGGATGTGAACACTTTACCACTGATCCTCAGACTGAATCTTAATAATAATAATAATAATACACCGAGAGAGACATACGGCTGTAAGTTCGTATTTGGGATATAGGTTCGAATCTCTTCATTCACTTACTCGTGATTTGTTTCCCATTAATTCCTTATTTCCAAATCAGGAAAATGTTAGGCTCATGTCGTATTGGTTTCCTATTATTTCCTTATTTCAAATCAGGCAAATGTTAGGCTTGTGCCATATAATTAAGGCCATAACACACACTAAAGAACTTCCGAGGTGAGATAAGGTAATGAAAAATTTAAGATTTCAAAGGGATTTTTTAAGTGTTATATTTCTGTAAAGTTCTGTTTTTGGTGTTATGAGCAATAGTGTGAAATTTCTCAATAATATACAACAGGTCCCGTGATAATACGCGCAGTCGATCACCCACTATACTGTTTTAACCGAAAGCTTGCAACACCCAGGTTGCATACTAAAAAGTTGGCGGATTCCTAGCAATGTCAGAGCAAAGGGCGGGTGGATGCCCAAAAAGAAGTCGTGGGAAGATTTTGGTAATAACCTGGAAAGGCTAGGTCAAGCAGCAGGGAAACCTTTCTGGACAGTAATAAAGAATCTTAGGATGGGAGGGGAAAAGGAAATGAACAGTGTTTTGAGTGATTCAGGTGAACTCATAATAGATCCCAGGAAATCACTGGAGAAGTGGAAGGAATATTTTGAACATCTTCTCAATGTAAAAGGAAATCATCCTGGTGGTGTTGCGAACAGCCAAGTTCATGAGGAGGAGGAAAATGATGTGGGTGAATACGCTTGAGGAAGTAGAAAGGATGCTAAATAAACTCCATTGTCATAAGGCAGCAGGAATAGATGAAATTAGACCTGAAATGGTGAAGTATAGTGGGAAGGCAGGGATGAAATGGCTTCATAGAGTAGTAAAATTAGCGTGGACTGTTGGTAAGGTACTTTTAAGAGTGGACAAAAGCAGTAATTTCACCTATCTATAAGCAAGGGAACAGGAAGGTTTGCAACAACTATCGAGGTATCTCATTGATTAGTATACCAGGCAAAGTATTCACTGGCATCCTGGAAGGGAGGGTGCGATCAGTCGTTGAGAGGAAGTTGGATGAAACCCAGTGTGGTTTCAGACCACAGAGAGGCTGTCAGGATCAAATTTTCAGTATGCGCCAGGTAATTGAAAAATGCTGCGAGAGGAATAGGCAGTTGTGTGTATGTTTTATAGATCTAGGTAAAGCATATGACAGGGTACCGAGGGAAAAGATGTTCGCTATACTGGGGGACTATGGAATTAAAGGTAGATTATTAAAATCATTCAAAGGCATTTATGTTGACAATTGGGCTTCAGTGAGAATTGATGGTAGAATGAGTTCTTGGTTCAGGGTACTTACAGGGGTTAGACAAGGCTGTAATCTTTCACCTTTGCTGTTCGTAGTTTACATGGATCATCTGCTGAAAGGTATCAAATGGCAGGGAGGGATTCAGTTAGGTAGAAATGTAGTAAGCAGTCTGGCCTATGCTGGCGACTTGGTCTTAATGGCAGACTGTGCCGAAAGCCTGCAGTCTAATATCTTGGAACTTGAAAATAGGTGCAATGATTATGGTATGAAAATTAGCCTCTCGTAGACTAAATTGATGTCAGTAGGTAAGAAATTCAACAGAATTGAATGTCAGATTGGTGATACAAAGCTAGAACAGGTCGATAATTTCAAGTATTTAGGTTGTGTGTTCTCCCAGGATGGTAATGTAGTGAGATTGAATCAAGGTGTCGTAAAGCTAATGCAGTGATCTCGCAGTTGCGATCAACAGTATTCTGTAAGAAGGAAGTCAGCTCCCAGACGAAACTATCTTTACATCGTCTGTTTTTAAAACACAACTTTGCTTAACGGGAGCGAAAGCTGGGTGCACTCAGGATATCTTATTCATAAGTTAGAAGTAACAGACATGAAAGTAGCAAGAATGATTGCTGGTACAAACAGGTGGGAACAGTAGCAGGGCATACTCGGAATGAGAAGATAAAGGCTAATTTAGGAATGAACTCGATGGATGAAGCTGTACGTGTAAACCGGATTCAGTGGTGGTGTCGTGAGGCGAATGGAGGAGGATAGGTTACCTAGGAGAATAATGGACTCTGCTATGGAGGGTAAGAGAAGTAGAGGTAGACTAAGGCGACGATTGTTAGACTCAGCTTCTAACGATTTAAATATTAGAGGTACAGAACTAAATGAGGCCACAACACTAGTTGCAAATCGAGGATTGTGGCGACGTTTAGTAAATTCACAGAGGCTTGCAGACTGAACGCTGAAAGGCATAACAGTCTATAATGATAATGTATGTAATGTATGTATGATATAATTTGACAGACATGTCAAAAATACTTGTACTTAATAACAACTGGGTTTTGCAGTTAGGAGTAAACTATTGGAGATACTGTACGTTTTTCATTATTCGGGAACAAGAATATGAGGCTAATATTGAACTGATAATAAAATGCATAACTACTATTAATTTCTGTACATATTCAGAGTGTCCACCCGTATAGAAAACCGGGAATCTGGAAAATGTAGGGAATTCGATAATAATGGGAAATGTCAGGGAATTCAGAAATAAATCTGGAAATTTGTTCTGCCAGATAAAATTGACATACCATATTTATCCATGTAATAAAGCACATTTTTCAGTTTTTATAATATTAATCTCGGGCATGTCTTTTATGCCAGGAATAAATTGTAAAGAAATCCTAATAAACATTAAAAAACAAGTGTAATCTCGAATGTGAAGTAACAGATAGCATCAATAGCTATATGGATAGCCTATAGCAAACAGTAGCGGCAGTGATCAGTCGAATTTTCAATGTTTTGATATGCTTAGTATTGAATATTCTGTGTTGTTGTGGAATGGCAAGCTTTTCTAATCACTTAAATACATTGCTTCCGCAACAAAATATACGTATAGGCAAAATTCCACAACTCAGTGGGTGACTTGTGTTTGTTTACTATGTAATGGCGTGTGCGATAATTACCTCATTAAATGTAAAAACAGACAAAAAGCACGGACTGAATGCAGGAAAGTTTGAAATTCACTTAAACTTAATACTCATTCGAGTGCTCACTGTTATTATTAAATGCGCTGACGTAGGTAAGCCTTGTGTAAATGTGTATACATCACATCATCATTCGGGCCACGCATATTGAGTTTCCAACCTATTATCTTTCACATGAGGGGTTCGGCAGTTTTGAGGCACGACTAGTAGCTAGTATCACATGTAAATTTCTGAATGCCGAACAAGATTTAAAATAAAGTGACATCACATTGTAAGATGAAAGTTGTTCGTTCGTTTGGAGATTTTGAGTTCTTGAAGTATTGTTTTTATGTATACGGTCTTGATCCGGCCAATCCCGAGCTGCCATTCATATCAATTTATATCGGTTGAGCGCAATCTCGAAACCTGGCTGCCAACTGTATTGTCTACATCACCACGTGGTTAAGCTACCTCGCTCGGCATGTGTGGTATAGGTTTAATAGTGTTCAGTGTAGATGTAATTTTATTTTCATCCGTGTGTTGGTTAGTATATAGTTCTTCTCATCCCCCAGCATAGTTCGTGAAAGACAAGTGGCAAGAATGTGACTCGGCAAAAATTGGCACCGTGGTCTCGATCAGCCATAACCTCCTTCCTATACCAGTCATTAGCCGTGAATATTTAATTTCTTTTATTAATAATGTACCTATTCATGTTTTAGTGTCTGATATTGTTAGAAAGTGCATATACTTCCTTTGAAGGTTTTGTGAATTTGTTTTCGCTGTGATTCGCGTGTGATTTTCTTAGTACTGTATTACATTTTACGAGAGCTGTGTGCCGCCGTTATATTGCATCAGCTGTTATCATAATCTATTCGTTTCATGTCCATATTGATATTTGATATTCACAAATATAAGGATAGGAAGCTTCCACCTAATCAGTACTTTTGTTTTGTCCTATGAATGTACATGACCGGTTTCGACCTCTTTAGAGGTCATCCTCAGCTGGTCATATAATCTAATATTAACATAACATATAATTAAAACATCACTAAATTCAGTGAAGATGGTCACATGACCTGAATTTGAGACTTAAATTCCACTATTCTATACAGGGATAACATATATTTGGTTAAAATACAATGTTCTTGGACTTAGAATGCTCAATGTTTACTTACAGTCTACACTGAAACTTTAGAATTGAGTTGGTAAAACATTTGTGATTCTTGTATTTTCATTCTTATTCTACTAGATTACACTTATATAACTAACCTATTGTCTACTGTTAACATGACTGAGTATAAATCATTGCTTGATCCAGTAATAAGTTGTATGATATGATTATTAGTGTTTACACTTAAATTTAAAATATTCGTCAAAGTTAAATGTCCGCCTTTGTGATATAAAACTTCACCCATCTACATGTGAATAAATCTTAATCTATCAGGTACAATATTCTTCAGCTTAGAATTGTTCCATACCATTCAAGCAATCCACATTAAATAATACATAATGTTTCCCAGCACAGATATGATATATAAGTGGTTATTACAGAGAAAATATGACTAAATTATTTTCTTTTTATCGTAGTGTCGATATAAATATAATATAAAATTCCTTTCTAAAACATCCTCTTCGACCAGTTTGTTTTTCTAGAAAACTTTCTAACAATTGATTGCACATATCGTTATTAAGATGATTGGAACTGGAAGTATCCCATAGACAGGGCATATCTTTGTATAGTTCTAAAATCTCTTTCCATACCTCTTTCCCCTTTTCCGACATCATCGGTTTTGTAATAATCACTAATGTAATTGAAATGATCTACTCTCTGCATTCAATTATATGTCACACTTGCTGGAAGGCCACAAGGCAGCTGATGACAAATCGGCCAGAGTTGTACGAAGACTATGCCAAAAGCATTTAGCAGCCCATAAACCATAATTCTGAGGAAAATGGGATTCTTTTCATTTGAAAGAGCGATGTTTCTCGGCCTGGGAACATACGTGCGCAACCCCTTCCAGCGGTGGTTTATGATCATAAAAAGAATTCGTGCCAAAGAATGCCATTCTTCTTTGCTGCGTGTTTTTGGTGAGGCTTCCCCTTCTAGGGCCACAGTTGAAAATTGGTTTCACGAGTTTTCACGGGGTCGGCAGTTGATTGAAGATGAACCTCATCCCTGTCGCCCAGCAACAGCTGTGACTCAGGAAAACATTGATACTTTGAGGGAAATCATCAAAGAAGATCCACTTCTTACATTCAGTGACATTGAACAGACCCTAAACATTGGGTCAACAGCAGCACAGACCTTCGTTCACAATTATTTAGGCTTTACCAAGAGATGTGCTCATTGCGTGCCACAATCTATGACAGAAAGCAAAAGGAGGCAAGAGTCGACTGGTGTCGTTTCATGCTAGAAAAATTCAATGGAGGTCAGTCCTAAGACACCTACAATATCACAGTTGATAAAACCATTACGACCTTGAAAAACGAAGAGACAGTCTTCTGTGTGGTGCTTTCTGGGGAGAGGAACCACCCACAAAAGTTCAAAGTTGGAGCTCTGAAAATGTGCTGGTGGCAACTAATTTTTTGCGAAAATGGGGTATCCTACCTCTGTGACCTTGGACACATGTCGTACATTCTATACTGAATGGTATATGAATGGTTCTTCCCAAAGTCCTCGCCACACGAAGGTCACAGCATACAAAGTCCAAGAGTGGGCACCTTCTGCTGCATCACGACAATGCATCTGTGCACAGGGCAACTAGAACAATGGACTTTTTGGGAAATGAAAAAGTGTGGGTGTTACCTCATCTACCCATTCACCTGACCTGGCCCCATGTGACTTCTTTCTGTTCCCTGAGACCAAGGAAACATTTGTAGGCAGTGGTTTTCATCAGATGAGGCCATTGCATTGTACAAGAATGCACTTAGTGATGTAGAAGGTTGGCCTGAGACGTTTTCGAAGTGGTTTCTGAGAATGGAAAAATGTATACGTGCTACTGGAGAGTATTTTGAAAGGTTGTAATTGTTGTTTTGCAAATAAAATGTTTTTCTCACACTCCGCTAAAACCTTTCGGCATAGCCCTCGCACAACCACCCTACTTGCAGAGTGAGCAATAGTGAGTTGGGATATTGTGTGGTCGTCCCGACCAACCACCCAGTATGAGTTACATTGGTCTGATCGGTTCTGACAAGCCTACACACCATCCGATCTGCACATTGGGTCGTGTTTAGGGGCTTATATTTCTTCGTACTGTGACCTAAATAAAATCATCGAATTGGATTTTCGAATGCCCCGCCCTCAAACACTGTTTCTTTCATGATCTGGATGATAAATTTCTATCATTCTCCTTTGAAGCAGCTCTTCACTAACGATATTCCAAGACAATCTGCTACTTTCTGGTATAAGGGAACCTGTGTTCTCTACATTTTTCCCTTACATTGAAGTGATGTGGTTAACACACAGAACACAGGCGAGTTTTCCTGTAGCTTGAGAATGGATCACCAACCATCTCTCATTGACATCATCTGGATTTGAAAATTCTAAAGCAGCGTGCATGAAGATGTGGAGACGTATGTCTTCGTTCTCGTCAGGCCAAGTTCGTGTACTTTCCTCCAGAGCTATTTCCCCCTCCCCCCCAGCAGCCACAACTCTGCTGACAGAAATATTTCTCGAAGGGCTGTTATCGAAGCTAGGCAGAAATGCGAACTGTTTGCTGCAACTCTTGAACATGCCATTCATAAAAAATCACGCACAATGCCTAAGGCTTTTCCTACCATTAATTCCCATCCCGCCTGTCGTGACCCTAAGGGATGTACAACAGGCTGAGGACTTGGGTTCGGAGTTCTGGGAGCGTATAGTCAGATTGGCAAAGTTTAAACACTAATTATATTCTACACCCAGGATATTCACACATCAATATATACAATAATACATACAATATAAAATCTCTGACACCATTTACTCTCAATCCCTTCTCAACTTCAGATCTATGAGAATGTCTTTAAGTCTTGTTCCTAGTACACACAAGAATACTTATAATGCATATATTTACTGTTGAATACTTAACTACGGAGTATAGCTGATTCTTGTACAGCTAACGTCTTCACTCTTCTCTTCTTGTCTTCTCCTCTTCTGCGTAGGTATCCCTGGAACTCGTTAATCTTCGCGGCGACGTGAATTATCCCAATTACAATTAAGCTGCTAGTCTATAAGCTGATATTCCAACACCTACTTTGACAATCGGTGTGGAGAATCTTTGTGATTGTTCAGCAACAAGTCACACTCAGTTCAAGAGCCTGATACCCCTCTATCTTACTATCACTTTACTGCGTCTGCGACTGAATGCTAAGTCTACCAGTACTCCAACAGTTCTCCCTAATTAACTATTCACTCTTCTGCGCGATACTGCCTACCGTCGAAAAGCCTCCTTTGAGGTCTGCTAGTCCAAAAGTCTTCTTCGAGTGTCGTGAGTCAAAAAGCCTTGTTGTTTACAAGTTACCCAGTCATATAGTTTCTTCTATTCTTTCTCGAATAATCCTACTGATTCATATACCACCACCACCACAAGTCACTATTTCACGTCACAACTGCACTGTTCTCCGATTGGTTGTTGCGCACGGAACCACCCTGTCACGTTGCATTACACACATTGTTCTAGAACATTTGGAAGCTGTTTCTACGTCTCTTACACGTGACTCTGTATATTTCTAACCCAAAAGAAGTGCGTATTTGACTTACACAATGTTTCACAATATTGATACACAAAGCTCTTGGCTTACGAGCTCCCAAAGCAACATCGAATATTCTAAATCCTTCTTTGAAATATTCTGTTATTTCTCTTATTATTATTATTACTGTCATTTATGAATTATGAGTTATGAATATACACAAACTCTCCTATCATTTCCCTTCATATATACATGCGTTCATATGCCTGCTACTTTTAAATCACAGGCTTTCTACCCTGGAGTTCGCGGATTCGAATCCCATTCGAACCCGTTCGCTCTCTCGTTAATACGCGGAAGACGCGTCGTGAGCCGCCGTTCACGACACCTCCCCCGCCTGGGAAGAAGTGCTTTGCGTCCTCTTGACGCAAACACTTCTGTCAGACACTCGTGTTTGCTTACACTTTCTCTGGATGTGGAATGTTTCCCCTGTGTGGCATTATTATCTTTAAACTCTACTTTTCTCTTTATATCTCAAGCTACTGGGTGTTTGTACTGTTGCCATGTTTTCAATTGCAACTACACTGACTTCTGAATCATGTATACTGGCGCGACTACTCGCTAACCTTGGTCTCTCAAAATGGACCACTAAGTCATCATCTGATGACCTTTCTTTAACCCTATTCTCATTAATGATTTTCTGCTTAAAGCAAATTCGAGTACAGCAAGCAGTAGCATGATCCCAGTGCTTTTTCTGAAAAATTCCCGAAAAGCAAGGACAACACTTGCAACATGTTAACAAAAGTACTAGAGCCACAATAGCCATTATCGTCCACACTATGATTTTATACACATTGATATCAGCAAGTAATTGCTTTGTATACAACTCTTCCTTTTCCAATATTAAATTTTCCACATCTTCAATTTTTACTCCTGAATTTTTAACATCGTCTATATGTGTTAGTAGACTGTGTAGTGGTACCTCTTTTAACTCAGGTAAGTCATTTAGTTTTATATCACTATTAAGATATTCACAACATTCATATTCTAATAAAATGTCAGGAATTATATACTTCTTATAAGTTGTGTTAACACTACCTGTGGACCGTATCTTACTATCTGGTCCGTAAATTGTACAAGGTTGATACATTGTAATTATACCCACATTTACTAAATTTACATTATGTGTTTCCTCACAAACTACTGTTATCCTTGTAAGTGATGGAGTCAAATATAAATATTTATTGTCACTTACAGGTAACCATACAAGCTGACTAACTTTGATTATGTTTTTATTACACTCACTTGGCATTATTGTTGTCCCTTTCAATAAAGTTAAAATGCAGTCTTTTTGTCCATGTACCAATTTTAACACAATACTAGATGTACACACTTTGTGAATTTCATCTACTTGTTTGCAGTCTTTCACTTGTTCTTTACTTAAATATGCATATAACTGCTGCTCTGAGTTAATAATAACAAAGTCTTTTTCTACCCTGATATGAACATATTCTTTTACAATATTTACATTATCATGATTTGCATTATCATCACTGTCTTTCATTAGCGTAGGGAAAGGAATTATCTTATATAACTGAAAGTTTTTCTTGTCACTTAGAGGCATTTCAATTACATACACCAACATATTCTTATTTATGAATGCATTTACAGTTGCAATCCTGTAAATTAAATAATCTCCAGCCATATCCAACTCTAAAGGGAGGGTCATCCCTTGTGGAAATTGATGTTGGGATTTCCTATAAGCTTTTAAAATCTCAGAAGGGCTCAAAATTTGCATATTAATAATCCCTAATTGTGCATACATTATTCCATCTGATATTACCTTATATTGATCATACACCTGTGAAATGAGGTCCTCTATCTCTATGAAATGTCGGTTAATGGCAATCTCAATATCTAATTGAGTGAACTCGCGTTTAATTGACTTGTTTCATTTCCCAAAAACTCTTTTATCTGTTCTAAATTCTTGTTTAATTTTAGCTCATTAGCTGTTACATCATATAAAGTATTGTTCAATGACTGTAATGTAGATCGTGTGACCGTAAGTTGTTCCTTCGCAAGTTTAAGTGTTGAAAGCTGTTCTTTCTCTAATTCTGAAATTTTATTCTGGTACATCTCAGCATCATCGCTATCCAGCGTCCCGAACAATGTTTTCAATAATGTGCCTATAAAATTAAATAAACCTCTCTTTTCACGTTTCACTGTATTCTTAGTAAATTGTTTCAAAGTGTCCCTTAATTCCTGTACTCTCTGTAAGCGATTAATCTCCATCTGCACTTCGTGTTGGCAGGTAAAATTCAATTCACTCTGTAATTGATAACATAACACTTGTGTTTTCTGTATGTTCTTCCTAATTACTGTGTATGCCTCTGCTAATTTACTTAAATTGACATAAGTGATCAATCTCCATTCTGTAGTAGACAATTGTACGTTTCCCTCATCTTTAAAATATATCCCTGGGGTTTTCTCATACGGAGTTATCTGAAAATCTATCCCATTTCCAACTACTTTTCCCTGAAAGTATACTACAAGCACTACATAAATTATCCAATACATCTTGAATGTAGTGTGTGTCTTCTTGTTTCCTTACGGGTGACCTGCAAAGAAAAGTCTCTGTTGTACCGTACTGTAGGAGTACTATATTTATGCAAAAATTTGCAATTACATATGTTTCAAACACTGTTATAATAATTCATAGTAACTCATTTCTAATGCAAGTTATGTTCATCATGTCATGTGGTATGCACATGATATCACCCTAATGAATGTTTCCCGTGTTGGGGTTCGTATCCCGTATATGGTTTTGTTAAGTGTAGCCACCACCATATTTCGTATAGCTCTCCCAATTTGTGTACCCCTGTTTAGTTATTAGATCATTTTTACTTCCGTATATGCAACTACTGAGGGACACTTTCGCTCGAGGTTCATTAGATTCACTTTCCTGTTATCTGTAGCGGCCTGGTTGCCGTGTTTCTAACAGTGTCCCTTGCTAAGTGCTTTGTTATCTGATGAGTGCCGTGAAGTAAGCTTGAGCTGGTCAAGTCCAAACATCCCTTCGCTCTACTCAACACTGTATTCTGTTATTATTATTATTATTATTATTATTATTATTATACTTTTCACTTTTAGTTAAACTGGGTCTCTCTGTTCACGTTGTCGCATGCACATATTGTATCAATATATCTCCTCGTTTATCTCTAACGTCACTCTATAAGATCGGACTCTCGGTTCGAATCCCGATGTGTGAGATGACAACTAGGTTAGGCTCTCACGGACCATAACCTTTCTGAAGAGTTTCACGATAACACACAATGTGTTCTGCTCCACCAATTATTTCTTATCCCCTGGGTAATCTAGGTTTGAATCTCTAAAAAACTTCTCATGAAATTTAGGACGTGATTTGGCAGGATATTTCAAACTAATCCTACCAGCAATCATCGATACTTCCTAAGCGACGTCGGAGTAAGGAGAAGTGTCATCTTACCGCGGCCTAAATCGGGGCGATCCTCCATCCTGTGGTCTGTGCTTCGACCCTCTACACATAAAGTTTTAGGCGGTTTTTGTGTATTTTGATTAGCTTACCTTTCTTGTTGATTTTCAACAAGCAGTTTACACCATTAATTCGCTCTATATTTCGTAAGATCCTCTGTATGGTGGTTCGAATTTTGATGACCTCCCTCGTCTCAAGGTTTCATCTCTTAATAATACCTTATCGCCTACCTGAAAATCTATTTCCCGTTGTTTTCTGTCATAATTTTGTTTCTCCCGCTCCTTGCTCTGAATCAGAGTTTTGCGTGCGATCTCGTGGTTTTCCTGTAATCTACGGGTTTGGCCTTCGATTACATTCTGATACTCATAAGTAGGCTCTGGTTTTCTCTGCAAAATTCCCGGTATATTAGCCTTTCGCCCGAATATCAATTCATATGGTGTGAACCCTGTGTTACTGTGTTTAGAAGTGTTATACACAAAAGTAGCTGTTGGTAGATAATCATCCCAGTCATTCTGCTCTTTACATACGTAATGACGCAAATATTCTATGATCACGCGGTGTGATCGCTCAATACTCCCGTTTGATTGCGGCCTGAATGCCGTTGTATGGATCTTTTCGATTCTCAAAATTTTACATAACCTCTTAAAAGTTTGACTCATGAAATTACTTCCCATGTCTGTCAGAATTTTACTTGGAATCCCGAATATGGCAATTACATTCATTACTAGTGTTTTTGCTACCGTCTCAGCTTCTTGATTGACCATTGGACTGGCAATTAAATATTTTGACAGCTGGTCTTGACAGGTAAGTATATATTTGTGTTGTCTCTCTGTAACCGGTAGGGGTCCTATGACGTCGATTGCTACTTTCTCAAATACTTGACTCGGTGTGTCTGTTAAAATCATGGGCATTCTAACCTCTGGACCCGTAATTTTGTTTTTCTGACACGAAGGACAAGAGCATACAAATGTTTCTACATCTTTCTTCATATTTGGCCACCGTATAACATCTTTAATACGTGCTAGTGTTCTTGTGATCCCTTGGTGTCCGCCTACAAGGGACGTATGGGCATCACGCAATATTGCTAACTTTTCCTCCTCAGTTAAGTCTTTTCGCTCTTTAACAGGTGTTTCGCCTTCATCTTCGGACTCACTCTCCTCTGCTATTGCGTCCTCGGAATCGGAGTCTTCGATCCGTACCTCTTTTCCTGACCTCTCTGCTTTCGCGTCCACGAGATCATTTCGCTCCTTATATACTCTTTCGGTTTCACCTGTTTCACCTGTCCCTTGGGGAGTAGTTCCCTCTGAACTCACCACTTGTACCGTTCTCTCAGGTACAATGGGAATTCTACTCAATGCATCCGCATTCTTATTTGTTTTGCCCGTCTTGTACACTATCGTGAAATCATATTCGGCTAACTTTAATCTGAATTTTATTAACCTGGATGATGGGTCTTGCACATTAAATACCCACTTCAGTGGCTTGTGATCTGTTACTACTGTGAAGTGTTTCCCGAATAAGTATGGCCTGAAATACTTTACACCCCATACAATTGCAAGTAATTCTTTCTGAGTAGTTTCTCTCCGCTTTATTCAGAGTTCTGCTTGCATATGCCACTGGTAAATCTTTCCCTAATTCTCCCTGTGATAATATAGCGCCTAAGGCTTCGCCACTTGCATCTGTAGTGAGAATGAATGGCTTCTCAAAATCTGGGTACTGTAATATGGGTTTCTCCGTTAACTTCTGCTTCAAAATATTGAAGGCTGCCTCCTGCTTGTCTGTCCATACATAAGGGACATTATTCTTAAGGAGTTCGTACAGAGGTTTTGCGATTTTACTGTATTCAGGAATAAATCTCCGATAGTACCCGCTTAAGCCTAGAAATCCCTTCAATTGTTTTGTGGTTTGAGGCCTAGGAAAATTCTTTACCGCCTCAATCTTTCGCTCATCTGGTTGCACTCCATGCTCGGTAATGATATGACCTAGGAATGCTACCTCTGTTCGCAAAAATTCGCACTTATCTGGCTGTAATTTTAGCCTGTGTTCCCTGAGTCTTTGAAATACTTCTCGTAGTCTCTGATTATGGTCTTCTATGGAACTAGCATAGACCAAAATGTCGTCCATATAAATGAGACATTTAACACCATTTAGGCCCGACATGGCGGTTGTCATGAGCCTCATAAAAGTACTCGGCGAATCCTTCAATCCCATGGGCAAACGTAAATACTCATAATGTTTCCCTAAAGCTGAGAATGCCGTTTTCTCACGGTCCTCTGGCCTTATTAGCACCTGATGATACCCTGACGCGAGATCCATGGTAGAAAAGTACCGTGCTTTCCCTAAAGCATCTAAGAGCTCTGATATGAGAGGTATTGGGAATACTGTCCCTATTGTCACCTTGTTTAAAGCACGAAAATCAATGCACACCCTGTATTTCTGTTTCCCTGAAGCGTCCAATTTCTTGGGGACGAGAAGTAATGGCGCTGACCATGCACTTTTACTAGGTACGATTATTTCATTCGCCAACATGTCAATTTGCCTTTGAATTTCCTCCTTTTGAGCCTCAGGTAACCTGTAAGGTCTCACGTTAATTGGAGGTTGGTCTTCCCTGACTCTAATCTCGTGTTGTAACAGATCGGTGTACGTTAGTTTATCCCCTTCTAAATGAAAAATATCATTATATGCTGCACAGATAGCATACAACTCTTCTCGGTCTTTAGGTGCCAAATGGTCGACCCTTAATTGTTCTATTACTCTTTGTTCTCGAGATTTCCCGTTTTCCTGCTCTACTTGTGTTACTTGGTTCACTCTCTTTTGTTCGATACATTCTGAGATTGTCATAGGTTCAAGCTCTTGTATAGGGAGTATGGGGCTTTCGAAGTTTACTTCGGTTTCCCTCGTATTAAGCACACTCACTATTGCTTTGTGATTGCGTGCCTTTGTTAAGCAACTCGCTATGTATACTCCTGGCAAAATTTCCTTTTTGTCAATCACACCTTCTGCTACTTTTTTGTCCGTTCTCACTTCAATAATCGTCTCTGTTCTAGGCCTGAGACAGATTGTGTGGAGCTGAGCAGTTTTCATCATTATGTGATGTTGCTCACCCTTTAATATGACATAACCTTCTCTGAAATTTATTATACTATCTTTGAGTATGTTTCTGCCTATAATCCCGTCATACTTGAGTTGTACGTTGTCACCCGCTATATGAAAATCTGCGTTTGACTCCCCTATTGGAAGTCGTACGGTTCCCTTGGTTCGGATTCTCTCTGAATCTATGTCTTTTAATTTAGAGGCAGGTTCCCTAGCGATCATGGCTTCCCTTGGCACTACCTGTCTCTTTATAAGGGATACTTCACTCCCAGTATCTAATAAGAATCGAAGCAGGTTCTCCTGACCTTCTATTCCAATTTCGACTGTGCCTTCTAATGCACTCAAATTATCCCGGTTGGTGACACTTATTTGGCATATTTCATGTACACTTAAACCCATTGGGTATCTTCGATCGAAAATTTCTACATATCCATCTCTGTAATTAATTATACTCTGCTGTAAAAGGTCTCTCCCTATGAGGCCATCTGACGAAAGTCTAAATTCATCTCCGACAACATAAAATTCAGGGGAAGAGTCCCCTATGTGCAGTATAACACATCCCCGAGTGCGTGAAGTCTTCCCAGTTACGCCTGAGAGCTCTACTACCGGTTTACGATAGTGAATCTCTTTCTTTGGTATACTCTTTTCCCGGATTAGGCTAATGTCAGCCCCTGTATCTATCAAAAATTTGAAAGGTCTATCCCGTTCTTTAGCGTGCACAAGTATCGAACCTGATCTATCATATTCCCTTCGTGATTGATCCCTTTCTGTAGTGGACTGGTTTCTACTAATCTGTCGCGGGGAATTGCGCGACTTATCTGCGCATTTCTGAGTTGCGCTCCTACATGGGCCTTTGCTTTGCTGGGACTCATCCTTAGGCCCGTTGTGGTGGTCCCTGTTTAGTTTAAATCTTTATTATGAAGACTTTTTCCTTTCGCATACTGTTTCAGCCCGTCTACGTACTGTTTATCACCGAGCTCGATAGCTGCAGTCGCTTAAGTGCGGCCAGTATCCAGTATTCGGGAGATAGTAGGTTCGAATCCCACTGTCGGCAGCCCTGAAAATGGTTTTCCGTGGTTTCCCATTTTCACACCAGGCAAATGCTGGGGCTGTACCTTAATTAAGGCCACGGCCGCTTCCTTTCCACTCCAAGCCCTTTCCTGTCCCATCGTCGCCATAAGACATATCTGTGTCGGTGCGACGTAAAGCCAATAGCAGCGTACTGTTTATCCCTTTCATGTCCCCTTCTCGCGTACTCACGAGGTTTGGATTTTGCACTATTCTCTTTTTGGTCTTTGAACCAACAGACTCTTTGTAAATGACCCTTTCGTCCGCAAATGAAACATTTTCTTTCCCTGAGTTGCTTTGGCCTTTCGCGACAATGGGACTGTTTGTGTCCCGTCCTGCCACAATTATAACATCGGATTATTGCACAAATGTGTATTTCTCGTGACTTATTCTCATCTTTTTCCCTAGTTTTCTTTCTATAGTCTTTTTCTATATGGCCTACCTTCTGACAATATTGGCAGGTAGGTGGACCTTTCTTGGTGGCTTTCTGTTTTCTACAGTCCCTAGCTATATGCCCCTCACAATTACAATTATAGCATATCACTCTAATGTTCGCCCTCTTATTTGTTAATTTACGGGGTGTTTGCCCGGTCATTCGCGGTGTCTGTCTGAGTACGTGTGTGCTTTCACTCTCATTTCGGCTGGTTCCCTTATCTGACCCATGAGCTGTTGCTTAGCCTGAGCGGAAACTATCGCTGTTTCCTCTTCTGTGGCAATGTTGACCGCCTGTTCTAATGTTTGTGCGTCCCGGCTCTTAATGAGAGATTGTATTCTCTCGTCTCTGATACCCTGTACAAAGCTAGCCTTTACTAACTTACGTACCGCCCGTATTTGGTATTCTCTGGCAACTAATGGTTCACCCTGGACCATTGCGTTCCGGAGTTCGGTTCCCATGCGGTCAACTCGATGGGCCCACTCTGCGATACTCTCGTTCTTACCTTGTCTGGCGGCAAACAACTGACATGCATAGAAGTCTACAGTTCGTCTCTCGGAATAGTATTCGTGTAAAGCTCCCTTTATATCATTCCACGTTTCAATATCGGCCCTCACCAGTAGTTTGCTACGCGCATCTTTCGTGATTTTAGTGAGTATTAATTTGTCAAATAGTTCGCGCTCTTCTGGCTTAACTAACCCTATTGCCATTTCAACATTTTCACAAAATTCTTGCAATCTTTCTTTGTGTAAGCCATCAAATTCAGCCCCTATGAGTTTTAGAGCCTCTGTTACTGTTAAAAAGTGGCCATGCAGCACTCCGCTTGCATCATGCATTACTTCTGCGTTACTAGGGGTAGGACTAGCATTTCTATCTGAACCCTCCATTATGAGTTGGCTTTTGACTCACCCTCTCTGGTTAATCACTTGACTCGGAGCTGGATTGACTGTTCCCGAGTAACTGCTGCTTTCTGCCTCCAAGTGACTCGAACGATTTGAATTCCTTTCCCGTTGCCTTCCTCTTAAAGTACCTGAAACAGTGATCAAATACAATTACAAATTTATTCACCTTTATTCCTGATCACTAAGCAGCGCTAAAAGTGATCGTAATTATAGTTATATACATTCACTGCAAATTAACACCCGAATTTTCTATTAATTTCCCGTAAATTAATTGTTACCCCTCATCTGCACACCAAATATTTAAGTCCACCTGTCGTGACCCTAAGGGATGTACAACAGGCTGAGGACTTGGGTTCGGAGTTCTGGGAGCGTATAGTCAGTTTGGCAAAGTTTAAACACTAATTATATTCTACACCCAGGATATTCACACATCAATATATACAATAATACATACAATATAAAATCTCTGACACCATTTACTCTCAATCCCTTCTCAACTTCAGATCTATGAGAATGTCTTTAAGTCTTGTTCCTAGTACACACAAGAATACTTATAATGCATATATTTACTGTTGAATACTTAACTACGGAGTATAGCTGATTCTTGTACAGCTAACGTCTTCACTCTTCTCTTCTTGTCTTCTCCTCTTCTGCGTAGGTATCCCTGGAACTCGTTAATCTTCGCGGCGACGTGAATTATCCCAATTACAATTAAGCTGCTAGTCTATAAGCTGATATTCCAACACCTACTTTGACAATCGGTGTGGAGAATCTTTGTGATTGTTCAGCAACAAGTCACACTCAGTTCAAGAGCCTGATACCCCTCTATCTTACTATCACTTTACTGCGTCTGCGACTGAATGCTAAGTCTACCAGTACTCCAACAGTTCTCCCTAATTAACTATTCACTCTTCTGCGCGATACTGCCTACCGTCGAAAAGCCTCCTTTGAGGTCTGCTAGTCCAAAAGTCTTCTTTGAGTGTCGTGAGTCAAAAAGCCTTGTTGTTTACAAGTTACCCAGTCATATAGTTTCTTCTATTCTTTCTCGAATAATCCTACTGATTCATATACCACCACCACCACAAGTCACTATTTCACGTCACAACTGCACTGTTCTCCGATTGGTTGTTGCGCACGGAACCACCCTGTCACGTTGCATTACACACATTGTTCTAGAACATTTGGAAGCTGTTTCTACGTCTCTTACACGTGACTCTGTATATTTCTAACCCAAAAGAAGTGCGTATTTGACTTACACAATGTTTCACAATATTGATACACAAAGCTCTTGGCTTACGAGCTCCCAAAGCAACATCGAATATTCTAAATCCTTCTTTGAAATATTCTGTTATTTCTCTTATTATTATTACTGTCATTTATGAATTATGAGTTATGAATATACACAAACTCTATCATTTCCCTTCATATATACATGCGTTCATATGCCTGCTACTTTTAAATCACAGGCTTTCTACCCTGGAGTTCGCGGATTCGAATCCCATTCGAACCCGTTCGCTCTCTCGTTAATACGCGGAAGACGCGTCGTGAGCCGCCGTTCACGACACGCCATCAACTGAAAGAAACGGGCGGCCATTATTCATCTTCTACGCCTCTTCATTAAGAATTATCAGAGCATTTCTTTGAAGTCCTTGTGCATGACTTCACTGCCGATGCATTGCTCGTTTTAAAGTTTCTTCTGGATGGTATACCAGTGACAGAATTTTAGCCCCTATTATGCAGATCACCTAACTCCTGCACATAAATCTGTGACAGTGGAGTTGCTTCTTCTCTTGCTCTTTGCTTTGCCTCTTGAACCTGCTTCTTCAATGTGAAGGTTGCTTCTTCAGGTTATCCACACTGATGATAGATGGTGTGAAGTATTTCTGCACTTCTTGTTCTCGGCCAGCCTTTACACCTTTTCTTCTACTTAGACATGCCCAGGTGACGATGCCATGCTGACTTTCCCTATATTTTCTGTACGTGTAACCATTGTAATGTGTGCAACGATTTGCTTTATTAGTAAATGTCAACTCCATTACAGCACACAACTAGGAAGTTTCAGTATAGAATGGTGTTTGTGGCTGTCTCTAAATAATGCGCGCAAGAGAGGAATGATTTTCTTTGAAGGGAGCGAGCGGGAGCCCAGGCAGGTTAGCGGATATGCCCCGAGATTAAGCTAATGAGACCTACTCCCTGCTGAAGTGACCACAAATCTCCTGTGACTGCTGGAGAATTTTTGTGAATGGTATCCTCTGTATCTGTGACTGCAAATATCTGGCAACCCTACTTCCTAGGAAAGGTCTAGTGACTCACCAGTACCTTGATCTTCTGCAAAAACTGTAAAACAGTTCTGTCGCAGAGTTGTCTAACGAAAATATTTTTTTTAAATGTTTGACAACCAATTTAAATAAAACTTTACGTTCGTTGTTATACAGCATAATACCCATATTTGAGGAACCAAACAGTTTTACAGTTTAATGTTCCTCACATATATTCATTCCAAAATATTTAATTGAATTACCGAAGAATGTGGTATCTAAATAGTATTGTACCAAGAGGAGCCAATACAACAATTGAACTTGTGATATGTCGGATGTTCCACACAGCAATGCTGATTGTGAGAGAATATTTAGTCAAATGACTAAAACAAGAACTCGGTTTAGATTTTCAATACATGACTGTAAAGTCAAGACTTGACGGCTGCTGTTTTGAGCCACCATTTACGAGCAGTTTACTCTTTCTCCCAAGTCTTCCCAGCCCAAACTTTGCAACATTTTTGTAACTCTACTCTTTTTTCAGAAATCGTCCAGAACGAATCGAGCTGCTTTTCTTTGATTTCTGGCATCAAGAAATCCTCGTGAGAGTCTCATACACTAGAACCATACTCTAGTTGGGATCTTACCAGAGACTTACATGCCCTCTCCTTTACATCCTTACTACAACCCCTCAATACCCTCATAACATGTGCTGAGATCTGTACCCTTATTTACAATCATGTTTGTGATCACCCCAATGAAATACCTGGGTATTTACAATAATCCCTAAAGGGAACATTCAACCCTTCAACGCAGTAATTAAAACTGAGAGGACTTTTCCTATTTGTGAAACTCACAACCTGACTTTTAACCCCATTTATCATCATACCATTGCCTACTGTCCATCTCGCAACATTATCAAGATCATTTTGCAGTTGCTCACAATCTTGTAACATTTATTACTCTGTACAGAATAATATCAACTGCAAAAAGCCTTCTCTGATTCCACTTCTTTACACATATCATTGATATATATATATACTAGCAAGATACCCGTGCTTCGCTACGGTATTATACTGAAATTTATAACCAAATGCTTATTATTATAGATATATAATCCGCCGAAATTTACGATCTGACTCGTTTTCTGCGAGAATCAGCCAAAATTCGCGATCTGACTCGTTTTCTAATAGATTACGGCAAGTTTCCTCCCATTTTTCAATCTTCCTTTCCAGCAATCGATTTCGTTCTTCCCGGGCTAGGTCCAGGTGTTCCACCCGGTCAGTTGGGTCCCTAAATGTTTGCCATATTTTCCTATAAGCGTTTTTAATATGGATCAAATCCTTGAGGAGATACGGCGTGGTGTCGTCTTGGGTGCCTTAGCGATACTGAACACGCGGCCGGACTGCATTCTTAGTCATTACCCGGCCAGGACCCGTTTCCAGCGCGGTCCACACATTTGACGACGGTCCAGAACATTATTATTATTATTATTATTATTATTATTATTATTATTATTATTATTATTATTAAATGTTCTGGACCCCACAGCAAGATGCAAGACGGCTACTTGTGTGTAAATTACATGTGCTGCCATTGTCATTGTTGAGAATGTGACCAGCACCATTGTCGCGCGTAGGCAAGTGTGCGGGATTTTTGGCGATATGAATGACATACTTCCGTGCATTATTGACCTTATTATAGAGGTGAACAATTTGACGGTCAATCTCATTCCTATCGTTTATTTAAAATGTGTTTAAATTTTTATTTACATGCCAGGAGAATCTACTGTAATCTAAGAATGTTCTAAGGAAAAGATGGCTGTTGAAAACGAACCCAGGAAAGATTCAAAATGATCGGTTTATGATCAGAATAAGTACATCGAAAATCTACAGCCTGTTTCCAGTCATTCGACAGGGTCAGGAATGGAATGAATAAACCCCCACCTAGCGGCGACAATAGGATTTGTGCCGGCTGCCAAAGCACTTATCTGGGGCAATGATAGATGAAAGACAAATGAAATGAAATATTGGACAGTGTTGCTGGAATGAATGATGGCAGGGAAAACTGGAGTATCCGAAGTGAGCGGGATTTGAACCAAGGAACACAGCTGTGAGAGGCTGCCGCCTGAGCAACGGAGGCTCCTTATAAGTACATTATGAACACTAAAATCAATTGGTCTCACCTCCTTTTGCACCCCACCGCGGTTAAGTTTATTTACCCCCACCCCCAAAAAAAGAAGCCGTGTTTCTTTGTTTAATGAAGATTCCACACACCAGTGTTCACGTCTGTTACCTTCAGTTTTGAGATATAAGTATCCCCATAAAAAAGAATTCACTTTTTTTACATCCTTTCACTCTCCTCCCCCAGCCCCCTGTGAATTTTCCGGCAAAAAATACTTCTTTCTTTAATAGTAAAGGGTCTTCTAAGTACCAATTATCACGACTTTAACTACTTCAGTTTTTGATTTTTGTGTCCTCATGAAAGAAATTCAACTCCTTTTCACTCCCGCCCCCCCAAGATTGTTTCCCCCACAAAACGCGTTTTTCTTTGTTTCTAAAGCAGATCCAAATACCAATTTTCACGTCTGTAACAACAATACAATTAAGTCAATTAATTTTTCAATTCTTTACCCCCGCTTCCCGCCTTAATGGATTTTCCGAGAATACGTGTTTCTTTACTTTTATAGCAGATTCCAAATATCAAATTTCACGTCTGCAACATCTTCATTTTTGAGATATCAGTAACCTAATTAAAAGAATTCAACACCATTTTCAGTCAATTTTACCCCCCCCCCCCCCAAGTGGTATTTCCGAAAACTAAAAATACACTTATCTTTTTTTAATAGGGATAAAAAATACAATTTTCTCTTCTGTAACATGTTATTTTTTTTTAGATATACTGTAGAAATTCTCATTTTAAAAATTCACCCCTTTTTAGTTCCCCTTAAGTGGAGTTTCCAAACCCAAATCACCTATGTTTCTTTACATTTACAGGAGATTGCAAATACCCACTTTTTATGTCTGTAACATTTTACGTTTATAAGATATTCTGTAGATATAGGCTTTCAAAAAATTCACCCCAATTTGTCACTCATGTTTAACCACCATTAATTGGATTTTCCAAAAACAAAAAAAACACGTGTTTCTTTATATTTAAAGGAGATCCCATATACAAATGTTCAGTTCTGTAATATCTTCAGTTTCTGAGATACATGTATCCTCATTAAAAACATTCAACCCATTATTCACCCTTTTACAACCCTCCTATTGGGATTTACAGAAGAAAAATAAATACGTGCTCTTTTATTTTTAAAGGAGATTCTAAATACCAATTTTTACATCTGTAAACTTTTAAAGCTTCAAGATGTAGACACACTCATTTTAAAAATTCACCCCGCTTTTCTCCGCCCCCTCATTATTTGGATTTTCCAAAAACAAAAAATACGTGTTTCTTTATTCTTAAAGGAGATACCAAACACCAATTTTCAGGTCTGTAATATCTTCAGGTTCTGAAATATAAGTAGCCTCATTAAAGGCATTTTTCACCTTTTTCCACCCTTCCTATTGGGATTTTCCGAAAACAAAAAAATACGTGTTTCTTTATTTTTAAAGGAGATTCTAAATACCAATTTTTACATGTATAAACTTTTAAAAGATTTGAGATATAGATACACTCATTTTAAAATATTCACCCGCCTTTTCACCCCCATTATTTGGATTTTCCAAAAACAGAAAAATACCTGTTTATTTATTTTTAAAGTAGATCGCAAATACCAATTTTCAGGTTCTGAAATATAAGTAGCCTCATTAAAGGCATTCAACCCCTTTTTCACCCTTTTTCCAGCCTTCCTATTGGGATTTTCCGAAAACAAAAAATACGTGTTTATTTTTAAAGGAGATTCTAAATACCAATTTTTATATCTATAAACTTTAAGAGTTTTGAGATATAGATACACTCATTTTAAAAAAATACCCCCCCCCCCATTAATTGGTATTCCAAAGACAAAAAATACGTGTTTCTTTATTTTTAAAGGAGAACCCAAACACCAATTTTCAAGTCTGTAATATCTTCAGGTTCTGAAATATAAGTAGTCTCATTAAAGGCATTCAACCCCTTTTCCACCCTTCCTATTGGGATTTTCAGAAAACAAAAAAATAAGTTTTTCTTTATTTTTAATAAAGACTCTAAATACCAACTTTTACATCTGTAAACTTTAAACGTTTTGAGATATGATGCACCCATTTTAAAAATTCTCCCCCCTTTTCACCCTCCCATTAATTGGATTTTCCAAAAACAAAAAAAAAATATGTGTTTCTTTATTTTTAAAAGAGATCAAAAGCACCAATTTTCAGGTCTGTAATATCTTCAGTTTCTGAAGATATCCGGATTAAAGGCATTCAACCCCTTTTTCACCGTTTTTCACCCCTCCTATTGGGATTTTCTGAAAACAAAAAAATGTGTGTTTCCTTGTTTTTAAAGAAGATTCTAAATACCAATTTTTACGTCTAAACTTTTAAAGTTGTGAGATATAGAATCACTCATTTTAAACTTTCAACCCCCTTTTCACCTCGTTAGCAAAGGAATATCCAAAAATCCTCTCTTAGCGAGCACCTACATCTTAATATGAATCTATGCCCAAAATTTCATTTCTTTATGTCCAGTAATTTTGGCTCGGTGATGATGAATCAGTCAGTCAGGACAAGTTATTTTATATATATAGATAAGAAAACATAAAGGTCCAGTAATACTGACTTGAGGAATTCCCCTCTTAATTATTACAGGGACAGATAAAGCTTCGCCTACTCTAATTCTCTGAGTTCTGTTTTCTAGAAACAGAGCCACCCATTCACTCTTTTGTCAAGTCCAATTGCATTCATTTTTGCCAGTAGTCTTCCATGATCTACCCTATCAAATGCCTTAGGTCAATCGCAATACAATCCAATTGACCTCCTGAATCCAGGATATCTGCTATATCTTCTGGAATCCTACAAGTTGAGCTTCAGTGGAATAACCTTTCGTAACCCCAAACTGCCTTCTATCAAACCAGTTATTAATTTTGCAAACATGTCTTATGTAATCAGAAAGAATCCTTTCCCAAAGCTTACATGCAATGCATGTCAAACTGACTGGCCTGTAATTTTCAGCTTTATGTCTATCGCCCTTTCCTTTATACGCAGGGGCTACTATAGCAACTCTCCATTCATTTGGTAAAGTTCCTTTATGCAAACAATAATCAGATAAGTACTTCAGATATGGTAGTATATCCCCCGAAACTTCATTTCCAGCTGCTTTTCTAGTTTTCAACTTTTGTATCTTACTGTAGCTGTCATTGCTGTCATAGA
Organism: Anabrus simplex; assembly: GCF_040414725.1. Classification (NCBI taxonomy): domain Eukaryota; kingdom Metazoa; phylum Arthropoda; class Insecta; order Orthoptera; family Tettigoniidae; genus Anabrus; species Anabrus simplex. The sequence goes on along the minus strand of NC_090265.1, from coordinate 1,797,498,228 downwards.
TAAATTTAGTCACCTCCTCTATCTGGATATTATCCTTTGTAACCCACAATCTTTACTTACTGCTGACTGAATACTTCTGCCTTTTGAAGATCCTCGCATACACACTCCCCGTGTTCATTAATGATTCCTGGAATGTCCTTCTTGGAACCTGTTTCTGCCTTAAAGTACCTACACATACTCTCCCATTTTTCATTAAAATTTGTATGACCCCCAATTATGCTTGCCATCATGTTATCCTTAGCTGACTTCTATGCTAGATTCAATTTCCTTGTAAGTTCCTTCAATTTCTCCTTACTTCCACAGCTGTTTCTAACTCTATTTCTTTCCAACCTGCACCTCCGTCTTAGTCTCTTTACTTCTCTGTTATAATAAGGTGGATCTTTACCATTCCTTACTACCTTTAAAGGTGCAAACCTATTTTCACATTCCTCAACAATTGCTTTAAACCCATCGCAGAGTCTGTTTACATTTTTATTTACCGTTTTCCACCGATCATAGTTACGTAATAAAAACTCCCTCATGCTTGTTTTATCAGCCATATGGTACTGCGTAATAGTCCTGATTTTAATATCTGACTTTTTGCAGGAAACAAAAAAGGCCACATCTATGACTTTAAAGTGTAACTAGCGTGTAATTTGCAGTGTGTATTATATTATTTCTTGCCTGTGTTGCGTTAAACGAGTTTTATTGTGTAAAGCCCTTTTCAATTATTTAATATGTGCTTAATTTATCAAAGAAGTCCTGTTATATATGCTCCAAACTAATATTCACCACCCCTGCTGCTGTTTAACATGGATTTCTTCTTGATATGTTCATTCTCAAATCATTGGCCTATGATGTAAGTAGATATGATCATTGAAGTATCCTGTTTAAAGCATGAGTTATTGTATTTTGTAGCCCAGAAGTATTATTATTTCCTTTAAAAAAATACTTCATTGTGAATCTATTGAAGTACGATACGGACCATGAAGCTGATTTTATGTAATCCTAATGCCAACCAGGCAAGCAAAGAAGCTAACACCTACCTCAACTTAAAGATGAAAATAGCTAAAGTGACAAAAGATAGTGTTTTTGAAGGAATGCCTTAAAAATAATTTGATAATTTTAAGGACACTTCCTCTAAAGCATTACTTTGTCAATTTATATATTTTTCATCTAAACAGTGTTATGTGGCTGAAGATGTTGATAATATACGAAACATGTACCACTTTTGACCATTAAAAATTGCCTTAAGCAATCATTGTATCGCCTAGGTGGAAAATAAAAAAATACTTAATTGTGAAGCAGGGGTGCTTTGAAAATCGTTGGATTTTTGTCGCGCGTGAGCTTTACTGATAGCCCTTTTCAATAGTTGATAGGTATGCATGTTGTATGTGAATAACTAGAAGATCCAGGTGCTGGTGGATAACAATTTGGTCCTTCTTTTCTTTAAAAATACCAGTGGTTTAGTGATGGTGGTGATTATTGTTTTAAGAGGAAGTACAACTAGGCAACCATCTTCTTTATAACACTAATCAGAGGGAAAAATGGAAGGCATCCGACACTTCGAAAAATCGGCCAAAGGAAGACAAGAGCCACGAAGGGCGTGAAAATGAAAGACTCCCTAGCCCTCGCAAACCTAATGGCATCGGGGTCGGAAAAAAACAAGAGTTGACCAAGAGTGGTCGGATAGAATAGCTGAAAGTGAGGAGCCTGGCACAAGTAAGTGGAAGTAATGCCAGGACTCAGCTAAGGGCCCCATGGTCGCCAACCCTCCCTCCAAAGTTCAGAGCCCCTGGGGCCCCTTTTAGTCACCTCTTACAACAGGCAGGGGATACCGTGGGTGTTATTCTACCGCCCCCACCCACAGGGGGATGCTGCTGGTGAGAATCTTCCTTCAGTAAGAAGGGATGTACATGTTTTACTTCTTCTTTTATTTTTTACATTTTAATTATTTTGTGTGCACTGTGTTTACAGTAAACAGTATGTAAGATATTGTTTTTGACAAAACTGTTATTCTCCCTCCAGTCTCTTGGATTTTGCTTTTTGAAGATTGGCAGATGTGCATGTTAGCTTTTATTATCAACAGCTTCTCTCTTATTGTTTTGTTCCAGCCTGCAGTTCGACCCAGCTCCACGCCGTGGGGAGCCACATGTAACCAGACGAACTCCCGATTACTTCTTGTAAGCCTTCCGAAGCGGCTGTTGGCCATCAAGTGCTGACTCTTCTATCCTCCCACCTCTTTCTAAAGTCCCCTTTCTCCTTTCACCCATAAAGAGAAATTCAATGTGTTGCTCTGTATCATTCTGTGGACCACCTACCTTAGTCGTAGAACTGAAATTTGGGCTATACTGGAGTGCCAGAACATAGTACAGAAAGTCTCTGTATTATAAATTCTGTTGAGTCTGTGCATCAACAACACTGTTTGTTGCAATATTCACTGGTCATACTATTGAGGGAAGTTGAAAGAGATTCCATCTATGCATGTCTGGAAATTGTAATAATGAGATTGCCATGTCATTAGTTACGATGTCAAATACCCATCGTGGATAATCTAGCAGGCTGGAGCTAGATTTGTAACCTGTGATGAATGGCTAGTTCTGTACACTAAACTCCTGTCCACTGTGTCAACGTATACTTTCCATTACGCCACAAGACCCGTTTGTCTACGGAAAGTGCTTAATGTAGTGTTGTAGCTTGAGGTGAAATTGGAAGAAAAACAAATTATGCCCATCTCAGTGAATTCTTCTATGCTATATTGCCTGATCTGTTTGCTATCCCTTCCCATTCCCTAAATGCAGTAAATCATTGTAATGTTGTTTGTTTTAGAAGTTTGTGAAATGATATATACATATATATATAGCCCATAAAAGAATTGCTGCATTGAACTCTATTCATGATCTAATCAAGGCTGTAGTAAGATTATTTTTTGGTGTTTTCACAATTCTTAGTTTTAAAGAATATGCAGAAAGCTGAAGAATTCAACTTAAAATTTGGTTTGAATCAAAATTCAACCATCTGTATTTATGTTTTTAAAATGCTCATTATATGTAACGTGGTGCCAGAATTCTGTTACTTTGTCTTCTCTTTGTTGTTCATTCGTTGTCTTGTGTATGAAGACTTGTTGAATTGTAAGTTCTGTGAATCAATTGGGGATGTGACACGTATCAACATTCAATATAAAATATCGGAACTGTTATGCGGTGTGATTACTGAAATACAGGAAGTGAAAATTAATACTGTCTATCAGCACTTGATTTATAACATGTATTTACAGTAGAGCCTGTTTTGGTGTGTGCAGAAATCAGATTATACGTAGTACATTGTAGGAATGATGAATACATAAAATTCTGTCAGAATTCTGCTGTCGAGGTTTATATATATATGACCAGAATAGTTGCAGTTTTTCTTGGTATGCATCTCTGACGACTATTTTACTGTGTAATACAGTACACTATGAACCATATTTATGAATATTTTCTTTTGTGGATGCACTGAGTATCAAAATTCTAAACTTTATATTCTAGTTTCAATAATAGTATTGAGCAGTAATCCAATTCATTGCTCGTGAATGTGCATACCACTTCCTGGACTGCTGCTGACAAATTTATTAAAGCTGTTGACAAATAGCATGAAACGCTATATGGTGGAAATTAGCTTAGATAGTATTAATTTGATCCTTATGACTGAATATTCTTTAAAGACTTGTGAGCATATCAATAAATGAGTAATTACAGCTGGTATTAGCACTCCACACTTTTAATTTGCCTAATGAAACGAGATTAGGTGTAGCCATTTTTGTGGCATTGATATTTCTTTTCTACAAACTTTCCATGTCTTAAATGTATTGTATATTATTAAGCAAAATAGTACAGTATGTTAAATGCAAATATCGTATTAATTAGTTCTTAGAATAATTGAAAGTTTAACATTGTCTTTTCTTTTACAAATAAAGCAAAAAAGTATACCAAACATAATATGATATTTTGCTCTTGGAAATAAATTGCACAACTACTGTGAATAAAAATCCAATAGAAGTGGGCTCAAATTTTTTGTGCTCACAAAAGAGCAGATACTAATTTCTTCATTGTTGCAAGTGCCAAACATAGTAGATTGCTACCCCAACCATTCACACGCTAAAAAATTATCAAACGTCAAGAGCTGTACAATACTCAAAATAGCACCCAAATTAGATTTTGGACAAAAAAAATTCTCACTCATTCTATGTGCAGTTTTGGTTGAAGCATGACAAATATAAGAACCAAGTGTGATGACTCAACTGTTATAGCGTGGTAGTTTGTGAACCCGCCACTGGGAGCACTGCAAACGTCGGTGTCCAACACGTGCTTCAGTGGACCAGCAAACTCTGTGTTGAAAAGTGTGGGAGATGTTATTGTGCGAGATATTTCAAGTCATCCAGTTGAATTTACTTTGCTTTCAGTTCCTAAACTTTGTTCATTGTGTGTTGTGCACTTAAAGCACGTGTGTTATGTGGCCTGATTAAATTAATAGTTCAACATGCCGTACTGTTTTGTGCCTGGCTGTAAGTCAGGCTATGGTAGAGTAGTTAATGGTATAAGATTCTTTCCACCACCGAAGGATAGAAATAAATTTGAAAAATGGGCCGGAGCTATTCCTCGAAAGGATACTGTGTTAACGCGTAACAGTAGAATTTGTCAACTTCATTTCTCTGACGATTTGATAGTAAAATCAGACGACTTTATAGTGAATGGTGAAAAAGTGGTTATGCCTCGTGACAGATGGAAATTAAGTCCAGGAGCAGTGCCTCACATTTTCCCTAATTTGGCGAAATACCTTTCAGGTGAGATTAAGTCCCGTGAAACTCCCAACAGGAAAAAGAATCTAGACGCCACTAGGAGAAGAAGATTGAAGACGGGAGTGTAGCAGCGAATGGAGAATTAAAAGGTCAGTCTAATGTTGATCAAAATTTGGGTTATTCTAGTGTGCTTTCTGATGCCGAAAAGACAATATTATCGCTCAAAAGGCGCCTAAAAGTGCTAATCGAAATTTAATCCGAGCTAGATCTAGTCTAAACTCAGCAAAATGGAGAATTAATTTACTGGAGAAGCAGGTTAGAAATACACAGGAATTTAATTATAGAGATAACGAACACCTTAGTAAGAAGGAAAAGATGATAATCGATACCATGCTTAAGAATGCCAGGTGAAATCTTCTAATGAAATGAGGTATAGCAATGAATTCATTTTAGAGAGTTTATTGTTGAGAATAAAATCACCAAAAGGGTTCCGTCATTGTCAGCGACATGACCTCTTGCCGCTGCCCTCAGAAAGTCACTTGAGAAAACTTTGTAAAAGGCTAAAAGGCTTAAGTGCCCTTATGGAGTTAATTCGCATAGCATGAATGCTTTCAGATTTTCTTAAGGATGAAAATGATAATTCACGTTATGGTGGTGTTATTTTTGATGAGGTTAAGCTAAGAGAAGAAATCCAATTCAATAGCTTTTCCCCATAAAGTAGATGGATTAGTTGATTTAGGTGAACGCACGCCAGACCTCCTGAAGAACTTGCTTGCAAAGCACGCTCTAGTGTTCATGTTCGTACCTTTTATGCATAACTGGGTGCAACCAGTTGCTGTTTATGCATGCAGAAATGCTACTCCAGGAGACATTGCAAAAATTCTAATACAGGTGATTTTGCAGTTAGAAGAGGCTGGGGCGAGGGTAGTTCGGTTTACATGTGATGGTAGTCAGACAAGTAAAAAGGCCTGGAAATTGTTAGGAATCAGTGGCAAGACAAGTTCTCTACAACCTCACATCATTAATCCTGCAGATGTTAAGAGAAAGATCTGGGCTTTCTCCGACTTCGTGCATGTATTACATACTATCCCCTTCATTCCGTATTGATATTGTAATGAAGTTAACTAATGAAAAAGGTTCCACCTGATCGATACTTTCCTTTCTTATTATTTAGCCTTCGGCTAAATTTTTGTCATTGAAACTTACAGTGCATGTTTCGATTGCTTAGCAATCATCAGCTGTTTCACATAATGCTTAGGTAAAAAATAGCTTAAAACAATTCCATAATTAAGATTAAAAATTATGTTAGTAAGGAACAATTAGGTGGGGGGGGGGGCAGTTGGTAGTTAAAGATTAAAAACTTATACAAATTTAAAAACTATTTTTTGAATTTAAAACTCTTCGGTTTCATTCTATGTCACTGCACTGGTTATTTATTAAATTTGACGGTTTTTAGCATGATGCTCTTGCAAACTTGTCTTGGTTGTATAATGTTCCTTCTTTTGCTAGACCTTTCTTGTTTGTATTTCGTTACTGTCCGGTGGAGAAGATTATGTTTATTGTTGGTTGAATTATTCAGGTGTCGTTAAGTTGGATAGTTTGGAGTATGACATAGAATGAAACCAAAGACTTTTTAATTCAAAAAATAGTTTTTTAATTTGTATAAGTTTTTAATCTTTAACTAACAACTGCCCACCCACCCATCCTTCACGTATTTCCCCCTCCCCCACCACCTAATTGTTCCTTACTAACATAATTTTTAAACTTAATTATGGAATTGTTTTATGCTATTTTTTACCTAAGCATTATGTGAAACAGCTGATGATTGCTAAGCAATCAAAACATGTACTGTAAGTTTTAATGACAAAAATTTAGCCAAAGGCTAAATAATAAAAAAGGAAAGTATCGATCAGGTGGAACCTTTTTCATTAGTTAACTTCGTGCATGTATTGAAATGCATAAGAAACCACTTTCATGATAAAGTAGAACTTCACTATAACAACAAAATCATTAATTTCAATTTCTATAGGGAACTGTTCAAAGAAGATATCAGGATATGCTGGGCTTAGAGCCTGCCCCAAGCTGACAGTTGCTCATTTAGACCCATCATCATTCCAGAGAATGAATGCTAGGCTTGCCTTCCAACTTTTTAGTGACAGTGTTGCCAAAGGTATGAAATTTTATTGCAAAATGGGACTGGCAGGATTACATGGTAGTGTGGACACTGACACATTTATATACAGCTCTTGTTAATTTTCTTCAAAATAACACCAACAGGACCTTGGAATCACTTATGGTAACCCTACAGAGTACATTGGAAATGTGTGAATGGTTTTGGGAAAGAGGTTATCAGTATGTGTTACCAGGAAAGCTCACCCAGATTCCCTTGGAATGGCACTTCGGAATTATGCGTTCTTTCAGTTCACATGATCATCCATCTACAATAGATTTCCTTCATTTGCATCGACGTCCCTATAAAGCAGGCTTTAAATGTAGGAGGAAATTGCGAACTTAAACGGGAGACGATCTTGACCTCGTATGTTAGCCCGGAATGTGGAAATGCATAATGAGACCGTGAAACAATCAGTGGAAACTTCCATTAAGCAAAAAATCGTGGTTCTACAGTAGATGCAGTAAATATCGAAGACTGGGAAAGCTCTGTACCTGAATTTGGTAGCGCTGTTCGAAACTCTTCCATTGAGAAGTGTTTAGTGTACCATTTGGCTGGGTACCTTGTTACCACTCTTCTAAATTTATTAAGTGTTCGCTCTGTGCCCATTCTCTACGTGATAATAAAGTACATTTTCAGTTCTCTCCGAAATAAAAGTACGGTTCAAGCAATAATGAATTGTTTTTAACACGCCCTTCGAAAAGTATATGGAAATTCTTTTCCAGGCCGAGAAAATAATTAGTGAAAAACAACTCAAAATCGATGTGGAGCGAAATATTTTTTGATTGTATCGATTCTATAGACAACATTTCAGTTGATTCTTCAGGTGCTGGCTGTTGTCTTCAACATGTTATGGATATAATCCCCAGACTTTTTAATCATTATCTGAAGCGGCGATTTTTCTTCAGAATGAAAGAAATCCGGCGAGATTTACAATCTCTAACATCCGCCAAAGCTTCACGCAAGCTTTCGAAAGTCCAGTAACCGACAAACAGATGGTAAGTAGAATATTACCTTTAAATAGTTCATGGGTTTTTTGTTTTTTTTTAATATGCTATGTACGCACGAGTAACTTGTGCTTTTCGCGGCAGGTGATGAAGGTCGTAGCTCTTATTTCCGTGTATGATATTTTTCCATTGTTCTCTGCCGTGGTATTTTAATTGTAATCTCTCATTTTTTTTATATAAGACAGTATATTCTTATCAGTTACGGAGTAATACGTTTCCTGTGTCACCATTCCTTAAGACCAGCTGATCGGTATTGTGGAGCTACCACACACTAGCGCGCCTGAACTCGATCAGTCATCACACTTTGTTCTTATGTTCGTCATGGTTGAAGTGTTATTTTACTGTGCTCACATGAGGCTTTCTAGTATAGCGTTATAGAAAAGTAAAGTTGTGGAATAGTTAACATTCTCCCAAAAATGAGTGTGGATTATTTTGTATTCCAGAGCTTGACAGATATAGATATTTACGTTTCAATAAACTTTTGGTTTCTTGGCTTTATGCTACGTGGATGAAAGAAACTGAAATTCTTAACATTTCATAATGCTTCACGTTATCTCCAACTGCCTCTTGAATGACTTTCGCAACTTGCAAGTATAGGTGTGGAAAGTAGTATTTGCTCTTATACCTAATAAAACACGATTAGATATTTTAAATTCAAGTATAATCGTTAATTCTTAGAATACGTGATGACTATTTGTATTTAATTATTAGATACAGCCTATGGAGGTTCATTTTACACTAATAGCAAGTGTAAATAAGTATAAAAGATAAGTCAGCATAAACAACAATACTAAGTATCAACTGTAATTAATGATTACCAGTTAACAATACAACGATGACTGGCAAGGGTCGATTACAGAGTTAGGAAGAAGGGTAGACGGTTGGAAGGACGTAAGAAAATGGAAACCTGGAGAGGATTTCAAAGGAATTTTGTGTTTGACGGATGCAAAAGATGTGAATATGTCAATATCGGGTAGTGAGTTACCAAGAGTTGGGAGATCGTGGAAGATTGAGCGTTATTGTAAGGTTAGCTGCGGACGGGACACGATGAGTATGCCGGTTGTGTGTTGAGCCGCGTATACACTTGAGCATTCGCCCCGAATGAGCATGCGTTTGCTCAGATGAGTACAGGGCGAATCGAATGGATCCGCATGCCTCAGCCCGATCCGAATGTTGTCGGTACCTCAAAGTGAGCACGTGCTCTGTTCGTGCTTAGTGTGGACGGTTGATGACGAGTGGGGTAGCCCGAACAACCGACTGCTTCCGCTATTGCTATGCATATGCGATCTCGCTCGTGTAAGTAAAGTGAAGGAAGAGTGTGAAAGAAAATTTCCAGTTGAAATGGAATTGTCCCAGGATAATTCTCTTATCCTGGGATACTACCACAAGTATCCCGTTCTGTGGAACCCCAAGGACGAGTTCTATTACAATACCTTCACATAGTCTGGCTCCATGGTCACAGGGGTCCCAGGTAGTGATGGGCAACGCTCGAGACTCTCGAGACTGACGTCGCCGATCTCGAGACCGATCCTCCTGTAGCGCAAGCTGTGCGACGTACCAGTAACGACTGTAAACTTGATAGTATATCATTGGTAGTTACTACGTGAAATAACGTTCTCTTATGAAAACGTGAGAGCCAATACATTTTGTCAAAAGCCTGGAAAAGTACTGCATGTTCAACTATGAACCCCTTAATACCGTTAACTAAAGTGGACACAGAATGTCAGTATCTTAAACTGTTCACGACTTATTTGGGGTGGACATCTTAGGTGAATAACAAAGCATAATTTGTGAATAACTGTAGATAGGATGTACACCTACTTGGATACTAGAGGCGTGCATTATTCGAACCTGAGACGGGGAAGATCTGCTTTGATCCATATGCAACCCCCATTACACAGGAGTGGAACGTGTAACAGGGGTGATGGGCAACGCTCTCGAGACCGATTCTCGTGTGCTGCGAGCTGTGCGACGTCCCAGTAACTACGAGTGTAAGCTTGATAGTTGTCAGCAGTTCACACATGGAAACGTGTGTGACGATAAATTTTGTCAAAATCCTATGAAAGGACTGCATGTTGAACTATGAGCTCCTTACCATTAACGAAAGTGAATACAGAATGCCAGTATCTTAAACTGTTCACGAGTTATGTCAGGTGGACTTCTTAGCTGAATAACCCGTATAATTTGTTAATAATTGTTATTAGGATGTTACCCTACCTGAATGCCTCACAATCGTTGTCGGCAGGGTAGTTTCTTGTGACTCAGACCGGGCCGGAGGTGTTCTGTGACGATTCCTCTTCATTGATATTATGCGTTTGTAAGTGCCGGATCATACCAGAAGTTTTCCTGCCGATGTATTTTATTTCTTTTGAATAAGCAACACAGTGGGCTGTGCTATGTGACATCTCTTAAAAATAACCGACATCCACGAGTTACGTTGCGTTTCGGACATAGGCCTAGTCCTTTAGTTGTCGCGTACAATTCGACACAGTTCAGATTGCACTGTCGTATATCGAAGTACGGTACCTGCCTGATTATGACGCGAACACTCTATAGCAATTTAGACTGCACATTCCACTCATGCGTAATGGTGGTTGCATATGCACTAAAACGCATCTTGCCTCGTCTCGAGTTCGAATAATGCACGCCTCTAGTATCCCGTTACGTATACCTACAGTAGCCGTCAGGTTCTGTATTTAAACCACTCGTTCGTGTACCCATCAGTGCATACAATGCCTGAATGCGTATCCTTTATAATTATGTTATACTTCGTTAAAATATACCTCGGTATAAATGAACGTCCTAGTCGCTTGTTGACACGTATTTACGAAAATGAGAAGGTCCGTGGTTGGCTATTCGCATATTGGGAATAAATAACATTCAGCTCCGACTACCTGCAGGCCTACGACACGCTGCTCGCCGCACATTGTGGGGACAGCGCTCTCGAGATTTCCCGAAATTTCTCGCGAGAAATAATGCCTGCGCTAGTCTCGAGAAATCTCGAGACCTCGTCTCAGACTGCCCATCACTAGTCCCAGGTTCGATTCCCGGCAGGGTTGGAAATTTTAATCATCATTGGTTAATTTTCCTGGCACGGGGGCTGGGTGAATATATTGATTTCATCCTCATCACGACGCACAGGTAACCTACGGGCGTCAAATCAAAGGACCTGCACTGGCGAACCGAACCCGTCCTAGGATCTCTCGGCACTAAAAGCCATACGCCATTTCATTTCAACTGAAGATGTTACAGACGTAAACATTAGTATTTGTAATCTCCTTTGAAAATAAAGAAACACGCATTTGTTTTGTTTTTTCTTCGGAAAATCGACGTAAGGGGTGTGGGGTTGAAAATAAGTAAATAAAGAGTTGAAATACGGTTATGAGGATACTTTATCTTAAAATCTGAAGCTGTTACAGACGTGAAAGTTGGTATTTTGAATTTAATTTCAAAATAAAGAAACACGTACTTTTTGTTTTCGGAAAGTCCACTTAAGGCGGGAGAGGGGTGGAAAGAAGTGAGGTAGAAGAAGCAGAATAATTCTTATGAGTGTACATTTATCTCAAAAATTGAAGGTGTTACAGACGAACAGGCATGAAAATGGTATTTGAATATCCTTTAAAAACAATGAAACACGTATTTCTTTTTGCTGTCGGAAAATCCAGTTGAGGAGCCGGAAAGAATTAGAAAAGCGGGTGAATTGTTAAAATGAGTACCGGTGTATCTATATAATATGTCATCCGGCTCGATGGCTAAATGGTTAGCGTGCTGGCCTTTGGTTACCGGGGTCCCGGGTTCGATTCCTGGCACGGGGGCTGGGTGTATGTGTTGTCTTCATTATCATTTCGGCCTCATCACGGCGCGTAGGTCGCCTACGAGTGCCAAATCAAAAGACCTGCACCCGGCGAGCCGAACCCGTCCTGGTATCTCCAGGCATTAAAAACCATACCTCATTTCATATTACATTATATGTCAAAAACTTAACATGCTAGAGACAAGAAACTTGGAAATCTGAAGATGTTACAGACATGAAAATTGGTATTTGTAATCTCACTTGAAAATAAAGAAACACGTATTTTTGTGTTTTTAGATAATCCGATGAATAGGGGGTGAACAGGAGTGACAAACGTGGTGAATTTTTAAAATGATTGTCTGTAAATTTTCTCAGACACGTAACATATTACAGATTTGAAAACTGGTATTTGGAATTTCCTGTAAAAGTAAAGAAACGTAATACTTGTTTCGGAAAATCCACTTTAGGGGAACTGAAAAAGGGGGTGAATTTTTAAAATTAGCATATCTACAGTATATCTCATAAACGTAACATGTTGCAGACGTGAAAATTTGTATTTGAATCTCCTTTAAAAATAAGGAAACACGCATTGTTTTGTTTTCGGAAAAAAACTTAACTGGGGAGGTAGGGGTGAAAGAGTTGATAAGTGCGGCCAGTATGCAGTATTCGGGAGATAGTACGTTCGAACCCCACTGTCGGCAGCCCTGAAAATGGTTTTCCGTGGTTTCCCATTTTCACACTAGGCAAATGGGACTATACCTTAATTAAGGCCACGGCCGCTTCCTTCCAACTCCTAGCCCTTTCCTGCCCCATCGTCGCCGTAAGACCTATCTGTGTCGGTGCGACGTAAAACAACTAGCAAGAAGAAAGAGTTGAAACATTAGCTGAATTATTTGTGCGACAATATACATATTGAACCCATGACCTTTGTGCCCTAAGAACATTATGCATAATATGACAATTAAACTTAAAGTTGGATTCTTGATAGCATGGAGTTGACACGTGACGAGGGGGTGATTACCTTCGGTCCCACGCTCTGGGGTACGTGACGTCAACCACACGTGTCGACGGCGGAAGAATCTCAAGTCATTTTTATGAACTATTTCAAAGCGCGTGTACACGGCGTGACCACGCCAAGTCAAAAAAATATAGTGCCTATCAAAGGAGGTCAATCATCTCACAAATCGAACCCGTAAAATTTTTAAATGTCCATGAACACTACCGCCAGAAATGTAGCAAGCATGTAGTCACTTTCAAAACTCTTGAAATTACAGTTTAGGTAAGTCAGAAAATTTATAAAATTTTTCTTGGCGGCAAAGGGAGAGATCCGAACTGCTATAAATATGAAGGGACGCCATGACGAAGCTTCCTTCTCCGGCATTTGTGATACAAAGCGGACGAAATTGTTGAGCTGCTCTGCGAAATCAAATCAACGAAAGTAGACTGAGTTCGACTGCAGATTTTAGCCATTGCGGCTAAGTCATGACTCCATGGGGGGATAGTTTTCTTGAGAGAAATAAGTGTATCAGATAGGACGGTCAAAGTACTGAAATATTCTAATGTGATTAAGTAATTCGTGTGCGGGAATAATTATAGTCCATCGTGTGCGTTCAAGCAAACAAGTGAAGGGTATTTTCTTTTTTTTTATGCTTTATTCCAGGAAACCTGAAGAAATAATTATAAATTGTGAAGCCATGAATGTAAAAATGGCTAAATAAAATGCCAGGGTCGCAGGTGAGCCCTAAGACTAATACTGGCATGAAGACATGAGGTAGGTGACTTCCCATCTTACTGCCTCTTATATCTCGTCTCGTGATTTCTTGTATTTGAATGGGGATTTACGACGCAATGGTCGCCCTACTAAGTTTTGTAAATGTGAGAGTACGACTAAAAGAGTCATTTGTTTTATTTTCCACTTGGATAAAATTTTGAAGTCTTGCCATAGCCGTATAATGTTGTAAAAAGTCATTGAATAGGATTCCGAAGTGATATCACGTCCAATGTAGATCGTCATCCGTTTGAGGGTACTGCCTGTATTTTGTGATGTCAATGTAAGATGTTCATTCGATGTAAAATTCTTCTGTCTGCAATTTGACGTTAATAATAATAATCCATGGTCACTCATTTTCAATCGAGTGGAAGCGCGCTGTCGGGTGAGAGCCAAGGGTGATGAATTTGGTCACGGAGAGGAACGTTTTTATTTAATGCCCATTTTAAACTGTGTCTGACTGACAAACAAAAGATCTAGTAGAATGTTTCAGTCATTTCTCGTAAAAATCAAGTTATTAAATACGATATAATTTATGCGAAGTTATTCATGATTAATGCATTGTGCGATATTAGACGTCGGTATTTCTAGTGAGGATTTTATTCCAGTTCTTTGTCGATGATAATTGTGGAGCTGGGAAACAGAGGTTGGTTTTGTGAATCAGGTTGGACCTGTCATTGAAGCCGGGACACTGAAGCCCGAGGAGTGTTTTATATGAGTTGAGATGAGATGTGCGAATCAGGTTAGAGTCCTGTCATTGAAGCCGGGATATGATAGCCCGAGGAATATTTATAATGTTGGGAATGGAAAGAAATTCATAGAAATCTATAGCGGTATCAATTGGCGACGCGTATAATTAGTGTGGGCATCTTGAAGCATAATCTGTGCATTTTGTTGGTTAGAATATCGTATTTGTTTAATTATGTCGGCAGAGTTTAAAGGTAACATTTTGAGAAGTCAGTCAACTGTGAATAAACCAGGTGGTTCCTGTAACTGCCAAGCGAGCGAGGGGGGTGAGACACCTCAGCTATCTAACGGGACAGGCTTGGTATTGAGACTGTATTCTCGGCCAGGAAAACGTTAAAATGCTGGATTTAGTTGAAAATTCATAGCCGGTAATGATCTAAGTATTGTGAAATACTGTAATTGGGGACGTAATGAACATTTGAAACCATGAACTTTGAGTATAAGGAACAGAGTAACCCAATTTCAGGGTTGTCCAAAATATAGAGCGATGGTCATGATGATCGGTTTGTCTGTGAGGGGTGTGTAAAATTCATAATGGTAATGACGAGATATGACATCGTAATTATATGGCGAGTTGTTTGGTTTGTACGTAGATTATTAGGATATCCAAGTGTTAATAACGGTTAGGATTAGATTAGATTTTAAAGTGTGATATCACGATATGAGATATATAGCTGGACATGAATGATGTAACAAATTCTTTGCCAGCCAGATAAACATCGCAATATTGAATTCACATCACAGCTGCGTAGAAAGTTGTGAAGAAACCAAAGTCCGCGGAGATAAAATTTGTTGTTTGTTAATATTTCGTTAAATCATTTAAATTTATTAAATTCAGTGAAACCGCATTTTGAAATAACTTTAATCAAGCGAATAACTTAGAGATGCATTCTGGAAATTTTAGTTTGTTGTCTGGGGAATATTAAAAATAAAGTAAAGATTAAAGGGACATATCCGAAGGAAATGGATTTTACTGCCACAAAGTTTGTGAGCATTGCTATTGTTGTAATTATTGAACTTTGATTGATTGAGCAGTGAATGTGCTGGGGATAGTAAAGTGGAACTTTGGTCATCAACCGATGTAACTTAATTGTGTTTAGCCTTCAGCCTAGAAACTTGGATGGTCAGGGGGTCATCAACCTCAGTGACTTAGATTAGGGCCATATGCCATTGTAGCATCCTTTCCTTGCGGTCATCATCCACAATGACTTTAAAGTAACTTAGAAGATTAGATGTCGGTCCATGACATAGACGCAGGTCACATCGATTCAATTAAGGGTCCATGCCGTAGAACCACTGTGTGGCACACACCGATTGGACGGCCTTAATTATAACCAGAGTCCAGAGTTCGTGTTACGAGGGCTGGACCATAACGAATCACTATGATGGTACATGTGGTCTCACATGGAAGCCGAATTTAAGGATTTCCAGACTTTCCTTTCTTAAATGATAAATAATTGAGACAGTGGTTTCTAGTAAGAATGCCCATCAGGCAATTACGTTAAAATCTCACACCAGTGTTCTGACATTTATGTAAAAATGATTGTGGTGTCCAGTGGACACAATTGACTTCTATGATACCAGTGACAGATTGCTTCAGAATTTCCTGAATAAATAGGAATCTTTTAAACAGACCTTTCATTCCAGTAGATAGATTAGAATTAATGAACCCTACCTTTACCTCAGCAAGTGACGAAGAACCCGAAACGACCCAAGAGACAGATCTCATGAACTTTGCAGATAGGTAAGGAAGGTAGGTATCCCTCAATAAGGACCTAAAGGGTTCAATATATATACACCAAAACAATCTAAATATATTACAAACGTGAAAACTGGTATTCGGAATATCCTTTAAAAATAAAGAAACACGCATTTTGGGGGAATCAACTTACAAAGAGGGGGGGGGGTGAAAACGGAGATGAATTCCTTTTACGAGGATACATATATCTCAAAAACGGGAAGATGTAACAGTCGTATTTGGAAGCTCTTGTAAAGAAACGGATACTGTTTGTTTTTGGAAAATTCACTTTAAAGGGGAGTGCGAAAGGAAGTGAAAGAATTGAATTCTTTTTCTGGAGAAACTTATATCTCAAAAACTGAAGATGTTACAGACATGAAAATTAGTATTTGGAGTCTCCTTTAAAAAAAGAGAAACACGCTTCTTGGGGGCAGGGGCGGTGAAAAAGGCGTTTAATTCCTTTTTATGAGGATACATGTACCGGTATCTCAAAACTCAAGATGTTACAGTCGTGATAATTGGCATTTGGAAGCTCCTTCATAAATAAAGAAACAAGCATTTTTGGTTTTCGGAAAATTCACTTAAGGGGGGAGGGTTAAAGGAAGTGAAAAAATTTAATTCCGTTTATGGAGAAACTTATATCTCAAAACTTAAGGTTACACACGTAAAAATTTGTATTTGGGATCTCCTTTAAAAATAATGAAGCACGCGTTTTTGGAAGGGAGGAATCAACTTAACGGGATGCGGTGAAAAAGGAGTTGAATTCCTTACATGAGGATACGTATATCTCAAAAACTGAAGATGTTAGAGGCATGAACATTTGTATTTGGAATCTCCTTTAAAAATAAAAAAAACATGAATTTTTGGAGGGGGGAGAAACTTAACGGGCTGGGGTGAAAAATGAGTTGAATTACTTTCATCAGAATACTTATATCTCAAAAACCGAAGATGTTACAGACGTGAAAATTAGTATTTGGAATCTCCTTTAAAAATAAAGATACAAGCATTTGTTTTTCTCGGAAAATCGACGTAAAGGGTGTGCGGTTGAAAATAAGTAAGGAGTTGAAATATGTTTATGATACTTTATCTTGGGTGTGGGGGAAGGACTGATCAGGGGGTTGATTTTTTATGGGGATGAAAAATGAAATGGCGTATGGCTTTTATTACCGGGAGTGTCCGAGGCTCCCCAGATGCAGATCTTTTGATTTGACGCCGTAGGCGACCTGCACGTCGTGATGAGGATGAAATGACAACGGAGACGACATATACACCCAGTCCCCGTGCCAGCGAAGTTAGCCAATTAGGTTAAAATTCCCGACCCTGCCGGGAATCGAACCCAGGACCCCTGTGTCCAAAGGCCAGCACCCTAACCATTTTGCCATGGAGCCGGACTTAATGGGGATACTTATGTATATCTCAAAACTGAAGATATCACAGATGTGGGAATAGGTATTTGGAATCTGCTTTAAAAATAAAGAAACAAATTTATATTTTTCGAGTTGAGAGAAGACTTTTTCACATGTACAGTTTTATGTCGCATGGACGTCTTAGACCCAAAAGGTGCCACAAACATGGTTTACGAAGAATTTCTGGGGTAAATGAAACTCAATTTTTGGGTGAGTTTTTGTACTTTAGGAATATTCAGATAATGTCTTAGTACAATGCCAAGGAGCGATTACTTGATCAAATTACGAAATCCACGCGAGCGAAGGGCTCAAGAAAAAGTTCGCGTACACTACATATAACAATAACTGGCGACGATCAATTGTAGCCTCAGGTCAGGCAAAACACTACACTACACCTAAACACAGACGGTGTTCTCGGTCCGCACGAGGTCCGAACACAGTGGGAACTTGCTCAACAGATTGGCATGTGCGGGTCGTGCTTGTGCGCTCCCGCTCATGCTCATTCGGGGCGAATGCTCAAGTGTATACGCGGCTTTGGCTAGGAGGGAACGTGCGTAGGGAAGTACATCGGAAGAGTAGCCGTTGATTATTACATGTAGGTAACAAAGATTGGAGAGCTGTAAACGGCGTCTCAGGTCAAGTATACCCAGGTAGTTCAAACGGTCAGATTTAGTTTTGTTCCTATAAACAGAAAATAAAAGTTTAAAATACTATTTCGTTGAGATACGTTTGTGTTAGCAGATGAGGACCAAATAGGAGAACAAAAGTCAACAATGGGGAGAATATAGGACAGCATTCAATTTTAAGTCGTTAATATTTCAGTGCGCCTGTAAAGAATGTGTAGGCTATGCATAACTCAGGATTTTGACTCGGTAGATTATCACATCTACATCTCTTCTTTGACACATTTCGGAAGTCATTTCTTTTACATACAAATCAAACATCTTTTATTTGGGTTGGTAGCTTATATCACTGTTGGAATGAAACCGCTCAACTCAAAAAATGTTAAACCTTTGCTGCATGAATTAGTTTTCGTTTGGTGAAGGAAATTTCAAGCTTCAATGTTCCACTTACGTTCAGTGTTTTAGATTTACCAGCAGTTCTTAACTGGGGCTAACAGCTTAACACTCGTATGTGATGTGGATTGCCATAACGGGGTATATATATGATTTTACGCTAAGCTGTGCCGCCTCAGGCGCTGCCCAACTCGGCCCTGCCCCGACAAATGCTGCCCTCACCAGCATCGCCCCCTCAAGCACCTCCCCCACCCCTTCTGCCTCAACCAGCCAGGCTGAGAATCAAGAAGCCACCACTAGGGTGGTCAAGATCAGGATCCCTCCTATTTATATTAGAGAAGAAAATGGAAAGAAAATCGACATCAGTAACCTCAGGGCTGCGCTCAGGGATAACCAAAACATTTACAAAATGAAGGTTCTCTTTGAGGGAGTCCGTATTCAGACACAAACAGTGGAGGATTATGAAACCCTGAAGAGCCTGGTAGCTGCCTCTAATGGACAATACCATACCCGACTCCTACTGGAGCGACGCTACCGCAAAGCTGTGATGCGCGGCCTACATGTCAGTGAAGACCCTGAGGGCATCATGGACGAGCTCACGGCCAAGAGCTTTGAGGTAGTCGTGGTGTCACAGCTCACCTCCACGCGATCCGGCAGGAAACTGCTAATGTTCCTCGTCACATACTGTGGCGGCGCCACTGAGGATAAGAACTGTTACGGAGTTTTCCGTGGTAGGTAGAGGTGAAAGAAGGTGCGGGTGTGAATAGGTCTCCAGCTACGAAAGCAAAATTAATTTAAAATTTAACAAGGTTATGTTTTCTTTTCAAAAACAAAGAAATAACAAGCATGGCAGGTACAAAGTAGCAAATCAAAAAGGGTAGTTACAATATTTACAGGAATTGGGCTTCGCGCCCTGATTTTACACTGCTTGGGCAATCAGCTCAGTTTTACCCCAAACACGAGTTTTAACAGAGGGGCAGAAAACCCCATTCATACCTAGGAGCCCTTGCTCCAAATTACACAGAAAAGCCTCCACGAGGCATACAACACTCAATTTTCAAAAGAGCCACTCGCTCTCAAAATTTAAGCCTCTCCCAGGCCACACCAAACTCCACCTTCAAGTTGTCCTCACTGGACATAGACACAGGGGTAAAATACCCAACCTACTGAGGTCTATTAAATAAAAATGGGCAATTACATGACCTCTAAAATAACAATTTGAGAGGAGGCGATCTTGCACTCCTAATACACTTGTTTTTAAAAACCTAATCTGGCTCTAGGCCACTAATACAAGGGCTAATCCCATACTACCGAGGTGACTTTAGAAAAGAGCAATTTGTTTTACATTAACGAAGAATAGGTTGAGAAAATAAGTTCACCTCAAGACAATGTGAGTGGGAGCTCGAGAGGGTTAGCACTCTCTATCCCAATATGCAGCTTAAAAGAGAATAGAAGAAAAGATCGTTACATTTTAGGAAAAGGTTACATGGAGGAACGCTTCGCACCCGCCCCGAGAGTTAAACTGCTGAGCTAGCAAAGAAAGAATTTATTAATCGGCCATTACCTTATTGATGACCGCTGCAGAGGAAAGAGGCGCTTCCCGCCTCCTGCTATGTACTTTATACACTGAAAGATGGAACAGAAGTGGCCCGGATACCCTAAAATCAGCAGTTTAAATACTCTCGCAGAAGGTTCTAGGCGTTAGGGGAATGAAAACACCCTCCCGCGATGATTTTATTGGTAGATCAATAAACCCCCTACACAATACTAAGAAGAAACACATAATTGGTGGAAAATTAATTCAAGAAATTCGGGATAGGCTAGATTTAAAACAAGGGGAAAGAAGGGGTTAATATTGCCAACTTAACCAAAGACTGGAAAAAAATTTAGCAAAGAACAAACATTTGAAATAAAAATTTCTCCAACAAAATAGTTCTTTGACTCCGCACTAGGTTGCACTATTGTTGATCTTCAGTAGTGTCCTCTAGAAGAGAAAGTTCACACTTCTTACTTCAAGTGAAACAAAACCACATCAAAAATGACACAGTTCAAAAACTCAAAATTTTCCACGTGGTGACATCTTCTGAGAAAGTAGAGAATTAATAGCGTAGATAAAGTTCAGACTTCCTCCAGCAGAGGAGTTTCAACTGGCGCACATTTTAAATTAGCGGAGTGGAGGTGTACCGCCAGGTACAGACCTCCCCCCCCAAAAGTTCCTCCCGGGGTGACACATGAACTTGTTTGAAAACAAGGTCCAAGTTTTGATGTAGATATGGAGATTAATTGCCAAAAAAAATTTATAAGATTTTCTTAATTTGGTTTGATTTAGTTTCAAAATTTTGTTGTTGCAGATGAAGAATAGTTTTTAAGTTTGTACAAGTAGAATTCTGAGGATAAACTTTTAATACTTAAAAGTGATGAAAAATTTTGCAATGTCCACCAAATATTGCTGTTGAATTCCCAAGTGTAGTCATTGCTTATCGTAACTGTCCATGTAGTTGATGTTGATGAAGTTGGATGGCCAGACCGGCCGTTGCAGCTTGCGTCCAAAGGAGGCCGCTCGGACCCCTCAAGTACCCTGAGATACCGCTCGCCCGCACTATGAGGGGAGCAGAGGTGTTGAAACACGCCGCGCCCGCGGTGAACATATACAGGCTGCGGGCAAGTAGCAGGTCGTGCGCCGCACATCAGCCTTGGCCGGGAGGAGAGCTCCGGCTCGCCGTGCACATGTCGTCCTCGCTGGGGCCGAGGGGGCCCTTCCTCAAACCCAGTTGCGGCACGGCGCCGCGCGGCTGCGGGGGCACTGAAACATTAAAGCTAGGCGGCAGAATTGTGTTGGACCATCATGTTTCTTTTGAGGGCACAGGCATGTAGAGAGATTGAGGGGCCAGCGGCGTGCAGATATCCATGGCATTTCATCTAAGCCAGCCACTGTGTGTAGTGGAGCAGGAGACGGGAGCGTGGTAATGGCCGTGGCAAGGACAGGATGGCAGTTTAACAAATCGGGGGAGGTTTCACAGAAATGCTTACATATAAAATAAAATAGAAGGAGCAGAATGCCTTAAGAGTGGAACTCAAAAAAAAAAATATAACCTTCATATTCCTATCAAATGATATGAAGCAAGTTGACACAAAATTTACACCGGTTTCACCTGGGACAGGTGAACTCTAAATATCCTCTCGGTGGCTGGATTGCTTACTAACAATGTAACCGGCGTAAGAAAATCGAGAATGATGCATGGCCCATGAAATCTGGGGGCAAGCTTGCCCGCGGGAACAAAATTCTTGACCATCACCTGGTCACCTACCTTCAAAGTGGTGGGTCTCCGTCCACGATCATACTTTTCCCTAACCTTTTCATGAGATACCTTAAGATTGGCTTTAGCCTTCTTCCAAAGATCTTTAATATTATCCGGATCTATTGTCTCGGGTAGAATGTCACTCAGAGACCAAAGGTTAGAGAGCGGCGTGTTGGGAACAAACTTGAACATCAAAGAAGCTGGAGTAAATTTATGTGATTCATGAACCGCCGAATTCAAAGCAAAAGCTAACCAATGCAGGGACGTGTCCCACCTGGAATGATCTTCATGATGATAGGCAATAAGTGCGGACCTGAGATTACGATTAACCCGTTCAGCCAGAGATGGTTGAGGGTAATAAGCAGAAGTAGTTACATGAGAGATGGATAAGTCAAAACAGAATTTACGAAATAAGTTAGATGTAAAAGCCTTAGCATTATCAGATACAATATATTGGCACGGACCGAAAGAAGCAAAAATAGAATTTAAGCAAGTAATGGTAGACTGAGCGGTAGCCAGCTTAGTCGGAAATAACCAAGAAAATCTGGTAAAACCATCTACACACACAAGGATGAACTTGTTGGCATTACCCTTTGACTGGGGGAATGGTCCTACATAATCAATATACAGGCGTTCCATGGGGCGCGACGCTTGCTGAGAAGACAAGAGGCCTACCTTGGTGGACATGGTTGGTTTACTAAGCAAACAGGATTTACAAGCCTTTACTAGTTCACGGATTTCACCGTCCATACCTTTCCAGATGAACATTTCACGATTCTTTTCACGAGTTTTAAAGATTCCAAGATGCCCTCCTAATGGGGTCTCATGATAATACTTGAAGATCATAGGTACAAGAACCGCTGGAACAACAACTTTCATCATCTTATCATGCCTCGAAGGGCAACATAGAACACCATTCCTCAGAACATAAGGGACGACATGTTCCCCAGAAGAAAGGGTTTCCATTATCGGAGCCAGCGTCGGATCTTCACGTTGGTATTTCTCGATATCCCTAAAGAGCATGGGAGCATCTGTTAAGATGGCATTAACATCAAATAGTATGGACTCGGAAGGTGATGAACTGTCGACCGGTTCGTGGGTCTCGACATCGTTAGAAAACATACGGCTGAGCCCATCAGCAACAAATTTTCGGTACCTCTGATATGTCTAACATCAAACTGGAAGGCAGAAATACGGATGGCCCAGCGGGCTATACGACCAGTACGACGCGGCCTACCTAAGACCCAGCTTAAGGCTTGATTATCTGTCTCCAGGTCGAATTTGACATGTTCCAGATAGAGACGGAACTTCTCTAAGGCGAATAAGACTGCCAAACCTTCGAGCTCATAGATGGAATACTTGGCTTCTTGAGCCGACAATGTCCTAGACGCATAGGCAATGGGGCGCCTCCCTAGTTCAGTCTCTTGAAGAAGGACTGCAGCTACCGCTGACGACGATGCGTCGGTTTGGACAATGAATTTCTTCGAGAAATCAGGCATAGCAAGTACAGGGGCATTACAAAGAGCTAATTTAAGGTCTTCAAAAGCGGCTTGTTGAGAAGGTCCCCACTCGAATTTGATGCCTTTCCTACGAAGAAGGTTTAAGGGCGCCGCTCTATTAGCGAAGTTAGGAATAAACTTCCTGAAGAAATTCACCATACCAATGAACCTGGCGATACCTTTAATGTCCTTGGGAGGTTTAAAATCACGGATGGCCTGTGTTCTAGAATGATCGACTGCTACACCATCCGGTGACACAATATGCCCTAGGAAAGACATAGAGGGCTTAGCAAAGGCAACCTTGGACAACTTAACCGTTAACCCAGCCTTACGAAGGCGATCGAGAACTTCTCGCAGATGATCTAGATGTTCTTCAAAAGTCTCTGAAAATACGACGACATCGTCCAAGTAGTGATATAAGTACTCAAATTTGATGTCGGAGAAGACCCTATCTAGTAGCCTAGTGAGTACAGCTGCTCCCGTGGGGAGCCCGAAAGGCACGCGGTTGTATTCGTATAAATTCCAGTCCGTGGCAAACGCTGTAAGATGTTTAGACTCTTCGGCAAGGGGAATTTGATTATAGGCCTGATTCAAGTCCAAGATAGTAAAGAACTTGGCCTTACGAAACCATGAAAAACAAGAATGAAGGTCGGGAAGGGGCACAGATTGTAACACCACCTTCCGATTGAGAGCCCTGTAATCAATGACAGGCCTGAAGCCTCCTTGGGGTTTCGGGACTAAAAAAATAGGCGAAGAATACGCTGACTTAGAGGGCCTAATAATACCGTCCTTCAACATCTGATCGATGATTTCTTTTAGAGCCTTCATTTTAGGTGGAGATAGCCTATAAGGTGGAAAACGGACAGGAATCGAATCCGTGACCTCAATTTTGTATTCAATAAGGTCAGTAACACCAAGAGTATCAGAGAACACCTCGGGAAACGACTGACACAATTTGCGAATACTATCAGCCTGCTCCTCAGGTAGATGTCTAAGGTCTAACAACATCTCATCCTGGGTAGGCGAAATAGAAGAACATGACACAGAATTACACTTTAATAGAGGGATATTACAATTAGAGGCAAATTTGAAAGTGCAAGACCTACTCTGAAGATCGAGCACAAGACCAGTGTGAGAAATAAAGTCCGCTCCCAATATAATGGGGCAAGACAAATGCTTGGCCACAAACAATTTAACTTTCCATGTGAATTGAAAAATACGAATTTTGACATATAAGGAACCGAGAATTTCTAATGGAGAGGAATTAGCCGAAACGTATTGGATCGCCGACAAACAATAGTTAGGAAGCTTACAAACAGATTTCAATTTTGAATACCAATCAGCCGAAATAATAGAACAAACACTACCTGAATCTAAGAGAGCTGTTATAGGCTCGTTATTTAACTCAATTTTGAGAAAGGGGACCGGTGCGGGGGAATCCGCCGCAATCCTAAGACACTCTTTGGGACCTTCAAAAGATGAATTTGAAAATTGCTCGTTCCCTGAATTTACAACCTGTTTACCCGGGGCTGAGTCTCGGGAAGATGGATTAGTCGACTCAGCCGAAGCCACTAGTCACTTTTTATTATTGGCATAGGTGGAATTTGCACCAGAAGTTGAGCAGGAGGGGGTGCTATTCGAATTAGGACAATTCTTGGCGATATGTGAGAAAGCCCCACATTTAAAACAGCCTTGTGATGACCCGGCTCCATTCCTTGTCCCACTTGACTTGATCAGTGGACACTTGTTGCGCAGATGGTCAGGCGACCCGCAAGCATAACATTTACGGGGATTGACTGGTCGGCGAGGTGGAGGCCGAGTATTACTAAAGGAAGGCGGGGGTTCTTTCGCGACACGCAAAGAATCGGCGTATCTAACTCCTTCCGCTGAGACGGCCAATGCTTCAAGTTCAGAGAAAGTTTGCGGGCACGCCGCGAAACACAAATATGACCTGTAGGGTGGTGAAATCCCTTCCACAATAGCTTGTACAATCTGATCCTCAGGGAAATGAAGAGCAAACACCCTAGTATAAAACTTAATGTCCTGTATGAAATCAGCCAAGTTTTCATCCAAGCGTTGTACACGGTAATAGTACTTCTGAATAAGGGAGGACCTGGCCCTAGCCGGGATGAAGTTAGCTAGCAAATGGGCATGGAAATCCTCAATAGATGATTGCTCGGCAATGGCTCTTACGATTTTATCTGAGAGAATACCAATAGCATACGGATAGATAATTTGCAAAATTTGACATGGAGAAAGGGAAAACACAAGGGCATGATCCTGAAATTCAACTAGAAATCTTAAAAAAGAAATTACATCACTGGTGGTATTAACGGAAAACTTAGAGATACCTCTGAGCAACATTGCCAATGGATGAGGCAAGCTGCTAAACCCGGGTGACATAGTAGGTAAAGGTTTCAATGGCAAGGAAGTTAATTCAGAACGGATGTTACTCAATGATGCACGACGTTCAGATTCGTTGTCCAATGGGGCAGGGATAGTTTGAGCAGCAACGGTTATCCTATTAACTTCTCCCTTGGGAGGCGCTTCCTCACTACCTGCATTCACTGTGGTGGGTAGATCGCTTTTGGTAGGAACCTCCCCTGTTAACAATTGAGTGACCTTGCTAGATAATTCAGACATATTTTCAAGCAGCGTACTAGCTTCCTTCTTCTGAACGTCATTCAACTTTAGAGACAACAGATCGTTAACCCTATTCGAAAAATGATATAGCCTAGCTTGCACACGCTTAACTTGATTAGGAGAAGGATCATTTTCATCAAAAAAACTAACTACAGAAGCTAGCCCAGTAATATTCTCCGTGATCGTGGAAAGAGAGTCGTCAATTTCTTTCTCTCCCAAATTGGGGATGGAAATGGGCAAATCTAGGGACTCTCTAAGCTTGTTTGTGTCTACTGCAACCGTGCCTCCAGATTGTACATTTCTAATAGTCAATTCATAGATCAACTCCTCCTTGCGCAAATAGTTAAGATGGAGAACATCGCGAGGGCCGGGCATGGTGACAGAACAATTTTGAAAAACTCAAAAAATTCCAGCAACTGGGAAAATAGTTAGAGTTCGGAACAAACAATGTTTAGCCGTCAAAAGGGGCTAAATTGAGACCCATTCACCCACGTTCTGCTACCACTTGTTACGGAGTTTTCCGTGGTAGGTAGAGGTGAAAGAAGGTGCGGGTGTGAATAGGTCTCCAGCTACGAAAGCAAAATTAATTTAAAATTTAACAAGGTTATATTTTCTTTTCAAAAACAAAGAAATAACAAGCATGGCAGGTACAAAGTAGCAAATCAAAAAGGGTAGTTACAATATTTACAGGAATTGGGCTTCGCGCCCTGATTTTACACTGCTTGGGCAATCAGCTCAGTTTTACCCCAAACACGAGTTTTAACAGAGGGGCAGAAAACCCCATTCATACCTAGGAGCCCTTGCTCCAAATTACACAGAAAAGCCTCCACGAGGTATACAACACTCAATTTTCAAAAGAGCCACTCGCTCTCAAAATTTAAGCCTCTCCCAGGCCACACCAAACTCCACCTTCAAGTTGTCCTCACTGGACATAGACACAGGGGTAAAATACTCAACCTACTGAGGTCTATTAAATAAAAATGGGCAATTACATGACCTCTAAAATAACAATTTGAGAGGAGGCGATCTTGCACTCCTAATACACTTGTTTTTAAAAACCTAATCTGGCTCTAGGCCACTAATGCAAGGGCTAATCCCATACTACCGAGGTGACTTTAGAAAAGAGCAATTTGTTTTACATTAACGAAGAATAGGTTGAGAAAATAAGTTCACCTCAAGACAATGTGAGTGGGAGCTCGAGAGGGTTAGCACTCTCTATCCCAATATGCAGCTTAAAAGAGAATAGAAGAAAAGATCGTTACATTTTAGGAAAAGGTTACATGGAGGAACGCTTCGCACCCGCCCCGAGAGTTAAACTGCTGAGCTAGCAAAGAAAGAATTTATTAATCGGCCATTACCTTATTGATGACCGCTGCAGAGGAAAGAGGCGCTTCCCGCCTCCTGCTATGTACTTTATACACTGAAAGATGGAACAGAAGTGGCCCGGATACCCTAAAATCAGCAGTTTAAATACTCTCGCAGAAGGTTCTAGGCGTTAGGGGAATGAAAACACCCTCCCGCGATGATTTTATTGGTAGATCAATAAACCCCCTACACAATACTAAGAAGAAACACATAATTGGTGGAAAATTAATTCAAGAAATTCGGGATAGGCTAGATTTAAAACAAGGGGAAAGAAGGGGTTAATATTGCCAACTTAACCAAAGACTGGAAAAAAATTTAGCAAAGAACAAACATTTGAAATAAAAATTTCTCCAACAAAATAGTTCTTTGACTCCGCACTAGGTTGCACTATTGTTGATCTTCAGTAGTGTCCTCTAGAAGAGAAAGTTCACACTTCTTACTTCAAGTGAAACAAAACCACATCAAAAATGACACAGTTCAAAAACTCAAAATTTTCCACGTGGTGACATCTTCTGAGAAAGTAGAGAATTAATAGCGTAGATAAAGTTCAGACTTCCTCCAGCAGAGGAGTTTCAACTGGCGCACATTTTAAATTAGCGGAGTGGAGGTGTACCGCCAGGTACAAGAACATCTACGATGTCAAGTACCTACTTGACACTATAGTAAAAATAGAACGCTATAAAAGGCCGGAAGGACCCACTCAATGTTACCGGTGCCAGCGTTTCGGCCATACCTCTGGTGGCTGCCACTGCGCATCGAAATGCGTCATATGTGGCGGGGCCCATAGCTCGCAGGACTACCCACGTAAAGGCGACGCCTCTCAGATACCCCATTGTGCCAATTGTAATGAGCAGCACACAGCCAGCTAATCTTCGCATCCTGGCCCAGCGGTAGAACCGACTGCCTTCTACCAAGAAAGGGGCCGTGGAACCTACCCCCATAACAAAGCCCGCCAAGTTATGTGCTAACGTCACATTCGCCAATGCAGCGAACCCCTCAGGGCCAGCGGTACAACAACCAGCTGTTCCCTCCACCCCCGCCCCGCCATCTCTCACGAGCGAAAATTTTCCAGATCTCCCTCAAACTTCAGCCCCCCTCCCTCAGCGAACCTCACCCCCCAATTCCACCTCACAAGCTTCCGACTTTATGGAACTTTTTAAAGACCCCTCGTTTCGAGACATCACTAATCTTATTAAAAACACGCTGCAGAAGCTCAAACAAGCCCCTACCCCTGCTGATAAACTGGAAATTACACTGACTGACAGTGACAATGCAACACCAAGGAGGAGTGGTTCGAAAGGGATGAAAGTTGGGGAAAAAACAGAGTCGGCACGGAAGAATAATTGATGTTTATTTCAAACCGATATGCAGGTTACACAATGCGCACGGCATCGACTCAGTAGGATGTAGGACCACCGCGAGCGGCGATGCACGCAGAAACACGTCGAGGTACAGAGTCAATAAGAGTGCGGATGGTGTCCTGAGGGATGGTTCTCCATTCTCTGTCAACCATTTGCCACAGTTGGTCGTCCGTACGAGGCTGGGGCAGAGTTTGCAAACGGCGTCCAATGAGATCCCACACGTGTTCGATTGGTGAGAGATCCGGAGAGTACGCTGGCCACGGAAGCATCTGTACACCTCGTAGAGCCTGTTGGGAGATGCGAGCAGTGTGTGGGCGGGCATTATCCTGCTGAAACAGAGCATTGGGCAGCACCTGAAGGTACGGGAGTGCCACCGGCCGCAGCACATGCTGCACGTAGCGGTGGGCATTTAACGTGCCTTGAATACGCACTAGAGGTGACGTGGAATCATACGCAATAGCGCCCCAAACCATGATGCCGCGTTGTCTAGCGGTAGGGCGCTCCACAGTTACTGCCGGATTTGACCTTTCTCCACGCCGACGCCACACTCGTCTGCGGTGACTATCACTGACAGAACAGAAGCGTGACTCATCGGAGAACACGACGTTCCGCCATTCCCTCATCCAAGTCGCTCTAGCCCGGCACCATGCCAGGCGTGCACGTCTATGCTGTGGAGTCAATGGTAGTCTTCTGAGCGGACGCCGGGAGTGCAGGCCTCCTTCAACCAATCGACGGGAAATTGTTCTGGTCGATATTGGAACAGCCAGGGTGTCTTGCACATGCTGAAGAATGGCGGTTGACGTGGCGTGCGGGGCTGCCACCGCTTGGCGGCGGATGCGCCGATCCTCGCGTGCTGACGTCACTCGGGCTGCGCCTGGACCCCTCGCACGTGCCACATGTCCCTGCGCCAACCATCTTCGGCACAGGCGCTGCACCGTGGACACATCCCAATGGGTATCGGCTGCGATTTGACGAAGCGACCAACCTGCCCTTCTCAGCCCGATCACCATACCCCTCGTAAAGTCGTCTGTCTGCTGGAAATGCCTCCGTTGACGGCGGCCTGGCATTCTTAGCTATACACGTGTCCTGTTGCACACGACAACACGTTCTACAATGACTGTCGGCTGAGAAATCACGGTACGAAGTGGGCCATTCGTCAACGCCGTGTCCCATTTATCGTTCCCTACGTGCGCAGCACAGCGGCGCATTTCACATCATGAGCATACCTCAGTGACGTCAGTCTACCCTGTAATTGGCATAAAGTTCTGACCACTCCTTCTTGGTGTTGCATTTGCTCTGTCAGTCAGTGTATTATGTCTGCTATTCGTTCTTTCTGCGAATAATGGCCCCTAACAGCAGACAAACACGCCCTGAACAGTTGAGAGTTGTCTTCTGGAATGCAGAGGGGGTCCAGAGGGACACTCTCCAGCTCTCTGAGTATCTCGCAGACGAGAGTATTGACATCGTCCTCGTCTGTGAAACATGGCTTAAGCCTGGATTGTCGGCTTCATTAACTACAAGAGATGACAGGCCTAACTATACGTGAGGCACAACCTCACCCACCCCCAACAATCTTACTAGCCTTGAAGGCACGACAATCCAGGTTCTTACCCACAAGGGACCTCTCAACTTATCGGCGTGTTATATTTCACCAGACGCTACGTTCGACCCGCAAGACCTGGACCGTATCATAGACATGGGTGTTCCGACTGTTCTAGCTGGGGATTTCAATGCTAAGAACCCCCGCTGGAACAGCCGTACAAGCACCACCAGGGGCAAACAACTCGCCCAATACTGTGACTAGAACCACTCGCGACTCACGGCCCTGATCGCCCCACCTTCTTCTCACACAACCCTAACATCCGGCCTGACACACTGGATATTGCCATTTCCCATAGAGTACACCAATTCATCGAACTCACGGCCCAGGACCTTTTTGATTCAGACCACAAACCAGTTCTCATGACCATAGACTCTTCTCCTGAATATACTCCCATTCGCATCCCTATCTATAACCGGAAAATTAACTGGACCACCTTCCGCACTCAACTATCCACTCACGTAAATGGCAATCCTAGTGTGAAAGGACCGGATGATATTCATAACTTAGCCCTCCAATTCTCCACTACTGTTATTAACGCTGCCCACGCCACCGCTGAGGGTCCCAGCGTCGTCCAACGCAAGAAGGACACGCTCCCCTCGGAGATCCTGGCGCAGATCAAAATTAAGAATAGAATACGAAGGTTGTGGCGAGAAACCAGGGACCCGTATCTCAAGAGTAAATGGAACCGGTCAAAAAGGAACCTCCAGATTATGATCCAAAACCACAGGAGTTCAGCGTGGCGGTCCAGCTTGCGGGCCTGAGCGTGGCGGATAACTCCCTCCACGGTAGGAATGGAATGGCCGACGCCCTAGCGGCACGTGCACCCCTAACGTCGAGCCCGGCGACGATAATTTCGTAGAACTCGTCGAAAACGAAAACGAACTTCACGAAACTGACGAGACTAACCTCCCTCCAGACTTTAAGTTTGTAACGCCATCCGAACTGTTCGCCGCCATAAAACATCTTAAGAACAGGAAATCCCCTGGCCTCGACAACGTGTCAGCGTCTTTTCTTAAGAATCTTCCTAGAAAGGCGCTCACATGCTTGACTAAACTTTTCAACGCAATCTTTCGATACGGCCACTTCCCGGCCTGCTGGAAGGTTGCAAAATTAATTATGTTACCAAAGTCCCAGAAACATAAGACATTTCCACAAAATTATCGACCTATCTCTCTTCTCGTTATTATCTCTAAATTGTTAGAAATTCTGTTCTTAACTCGACTGAATACCATTATTGACGACAAGAAACTTATGAACGAGGAACAGTTCGGCTTCCGGCGAGGCCATTCCACCATCCACCAACTAACCCGTCTAACGGAGGAAATTACTAAAAATTTCAACCCCCGTCGACACACTGGAGACTGTTTTCTCGACACTTCGCGTGCGTTCGACAAAGTTTGGCACGATGGACTCATATACAAATTAAGAACACTAGGTTCCCCCCCCCCTACGTTCTACGCCTACTGACGAGCTACCTAGCTGACCGAAAATTTCAGGTCCAGGTCGGCGCTGCACTGTCGGACCCTCGCCCCATAGAGGCGGAAGTACCACATGGCAACGTGATCTCACCAGTGATTTTCAACCTATTTATGACTGACATGCCTAAACCAACGCACGGGAAATTGTACTTGTACGCGGACGACACAGCAATCTCCTCTGCCTCGTGGCAGGCACCTAAAGTTAAAGACTATCTCCAAGACGCGCTCTCCACTCTCGAGCCCTGGCTTGAAAAGTGGAGAATCAAAATTAATGTAGACAAAAGCAGTGTTTTTTGACGAAGTCATCAGGTGGACTAACAAAACAGTATTTAGGTGTCACCCTAGAGCAGGCCTTTCCAACTCCAGCACTTAGTGCTGGGGCGCACCAGCGCTGCACTCAGCAGCACCGTTCCCCTCCTTCCCCACCTTTCCCGCGCAGTGGTCGGTGCATGTGTGCGTAAGAGACAGTACATTCATTCTCATTCTCTCTCTGTGTGTTTCATTCTCAGTGAAATCTATTCGACAGACAGCGGAGCAGTTGGTTTCACCTTCGTTTAAAATGTCGTTTAATCCTTCATGGGTGGATTCATATTTTGTTCTCAATACCGAAGGGAAAGCTCAGTGTTTAATTTTTCATGTCATTTTAAGCGTAAAGTCTTCAACCGTGCGACGACACTACCACAATAAACATGTTTCCACCTATGATGACATTGTTGGCGCAGCAAGAACCGAACAAATTGCTAAGTTAAAATAGGAATTGCCAAGTTCTTCAGAGATACGTAATAACTTACTCATTAGTAATCGTTTCACATGCAATTTAGGAGATTTCTTTTTGGTTTTGTATTATTAAGAATTGTTTAGAATTAGACTTAGATGTGCTGCTAAGAAAAAACACTGGGCGAGATGGTGGTGCGGTTAGGGGCGCTCACCTGTGAGCTTGCATCTGGGAGATAGTGGGTTCGAACCCCACTGTCGGCAGCGCTGAAGATGGTTTTCCGTGGTTTCCCATTTTCAAAGCAAGAAAATGCAGGGGCTGTTCCTTAATTAACGCCACGGCCGCTTCCTTCCCATTCATAGCCTTTTCCTATCCCATCATCGCCATAAGACCTATTGCAAAAAAAGAACCCACAAAGATAATTATTTTATGTCCCTGTCTCACAGATACTTGAACCCAATACTTTAGAAGGCGCAGTTCGAGCACGTTATGGGCTATTATTGCTCTGAAAATTGCAAAAAAAAAAAACAGATGTTTTCAATTCTGAATTTAAATAAATGGAGAACTAGGACTTCTCTGTCTGATGCGGACTTAGAGGCTGTACTTAGAATTTCTACTGCCAAATCGATTGTACCCATTATTGGAAATTAGTTGCCGCAAAACGATGTCAGCAATCGACTTAAACGCTAAATGTACATTAAAGCAAACGCAAAGTATGTACAGAATAAATTGTGTGTTTATGTGTTCACAGAACTGTCATAAATAATATTGTTTTCATAAGCTGCGCGCTGACTTGACGACCTGTGGTTCTGCCTCTGTCACTTCCCCTCCTTCCCCCACCACCTCAACGGTGCTACAGCACAGCACCGGGGCCGGCCGGGGTCGTGGGAGCACTTCAGTTGGAATCGCTTGCCCTAGACAGAGGACTCACGTTTGCAGATCACATTAAAAGCATTGTTGCGCAAGCGAAAGTGCGCCTTTTCAAAATTATACCCATGATAAAAGCCGACAATGGGCTACCAATAGAAAACCGGCTCCTGCTGTATAAATCGATGATTAGGCCTATCCTAGAGTATGCCAGCCCTATATTGGTGGAGGGGGGGGGGCGGTGCAGCGCGTACAGAACCGCGCCCTGCGCTACCTGACAGGTGCCACTGATCTGCATGAACGGTACTAGCTTACTACCATTCAAAGCAGGATCGATCATGCAGCCAAGTTCTATAGTAAACTCTATTTGAGTACCAACTCCCTCATCTCCAGCCTGGGGAATTATGACACCGAATGTTTACGCTATCGTAGACCCAAGGACATTCTAAATAAACCAATCTAACACCACACCACCCCCTTAAGGGGTGCAGGCCATATCCTGACCAATTCGACCCCCCAACAATAGTCCACACACCACAACAATGCAGTCTTAGATACAATTTATTAAGAAATAGCACTCAAGGCCTCAATAGGTCGATGGGCTATAACCCCTCATCGGTCCCCAGGGACTAATCAGAACTGTGGTCTCTCTTTCAGCATTCAAAGACCGAACATTACTGGCCATGGGTACGTATTGCAGGGCGCAAGTATACTTGTCTGTGGTAATACAGTATGATGGGGAGGGCCCATGTAAAATAAACGGTGGTTGGTACGCGTGGACGTTGACGGCGTAGTTGGTTGTAAGGCTGTTTTGTCATATGTTATGTAAAACAACACAAGGCATCACTGGTATATGTGTTTAATTGACTGTACAGTTGAAGGTGTGCTGTAAAACTACCTCTGTCCACAATCTCTGTCCATTTATACAGGTGAAAAGTTATATTTTGCCTGTGGGCAACAGTATGCAGTAAATGGTTAATGGCCTCGGGTGAAAAAAAAAAAGGAGAGCTGTTTTTGTTACATCAAATCATATTGTTCTGTGATATCAAGACATTACATAGAATTTAACTATATCTTACTGTATACTTCAGTGAACAGAATAAGAGTATTTTGAGGGGAAATATAGTACAAATTTGCAGACAATTTTTTTTTCACTGTAATTAATAAAGGGGAAGTTAGTGAGCAGTGATGTAACTTATGTTATCTGCCATCAAGTTGAGACGTTTCAGCCTTCTCTCAGCATATTTTACCTAAGTCTTTGAAGCAGACATTTATCATGATATGTGCATTGCAATGTAAGTAAGGGGTAGTGCATTTGTCATTCTCCATTGCATTGTTTACCTCGCTCAGTTCTTAACTGCAAGATGCTCTTCTCTTATAAGACCAATTTATTTATGAATAGTGAAGAAAGGTAACTACTAGATTTATATACCGATACCTAGAAAATAACTTACACCTTGTTAAACCCTATCCATTTCCGTAAAGTTACGGGTACTGTTAAAGGAAAACTTTTCCAACTGTTACCACATTTATTATTTTGCTGCCTTTCTCTTGAGTGTTTTGTTTTCTTTCTCTTTTTCATTGTATAAGATAAATTTGGAAATTAATATATTATGGGATTAGAGGTAGGTTATCATAGGCAACAAAGGCATTTGTGTTTGCAATCAGACCACAGTAAAAATTGATGGTAGAAGTTCTTGATTGACAGTAGTTACAGGGGTTAAACATGACTAATATTTTACCTTTGCCGTTCGTCGAATAGATCATTCACTATAATAGTGGCCTCCAAAGAAGCCTGGTGCAGGTCTTTCGAGTTGACGCCGTATAGGTGAGGACGAGGCCCTACCTGTGATTAATTATAATTATGGAGATGGTATGGCCTAGATCCCATCTATATCATCAGCATCATTACATTGCACTGCTTCTTTACTTCCTCTTTGTCATAATTTCTTTTGGCACACACTCAGCAGATTTTAGGATGCACTTTTTTATTTGCTGAATGTTTTCTCAGGAGATTTAGATAGGTTCATTATAGAGCACGAAGTTTTACCAGCAGCCTGGCTTTTCCCAATACACTGTAATGCATAAACACCCACGGTATCCCCTGCCTGTTGTAAGAGGCGACCGAGGGATGACTAAATTAGAACCATGAACCTATTTGAGATTAGTACCATCACGCGGGGTCGCCTTTACTTCCGAGTAGTACCACTATGTTAGGTGCACAATAGGTTTGTGATTAGTAGCAGCAGGGAACGATTTACTGTGGGTTCCCAGTACCTGTGATTAGTACCACTATATGAACGACACAGTTGCCTGCGATTTGTACCCAATATATGACGAACACCACAAGATAGTAGAGTCCCTGTGATTAGTACACCTATGTGAGGTACACCATGGGTTTGCATTGCCTGCGAGTGGCGCCATTATGTGAGAAACGCCATAGGTCTGCGTTACCTGTACGACTTGCGAGTAGTACAAAGGGCATTGGGAAAGTTTTGCAATACGCAAAACGGTTGGCTAGACACCCCTGGTGTTGTGAGGGGGGAAGACAGCTAGGCGCAACCTTCACACCACTTGTTACCAACCAGTGGGATTGAAGGCAAGTTAAGATGTCATTGTGGTCTAAAGGTGAATATCACTCAATTATCCGCTACAATTTTGCTCGTGGATTAACTGTTGACCAGTGCCTGAAGGAAATGACTCCTGTGCTGGGAAAAGACTATCCACATTGGACAATAATTTTCCGCTGGTATAAAGGGTTCCAGAGGGGACATTTTGGGGTTGAAGGCGACCCTAGTTCTGGGCGACCGTCTGAATCAGTGACTAAGGAAAACATTGAAGCTGTGAGGAAAATGCTGCAGCAAGAGAGGCGGTTGACATATCGGCAGATAGAAGAGACCCTCCACATCCCTGCACCAGCTGTTCATTTAATTCTAGACGACCATCTCCATGTTAGAAAAGTTTGTTCCCTTTGGGTGCCCCATTCACTTTCGGAGGAACAAAGGGCACATCGAATGAAATGGTGCCGAAAAATGCTAAAGCAGTTTGAAAATGGGACTTCGCGTAACGTCAATAGCATCGTTACAGGTGACGAAACTTGGCTTTATTATTACGATGTCCCAACAAAATCCCAGAGCAAGGTGCGGCTGTTTGAAGATGAGGGTACTCCTGTGAACTGTGCGAAAGTCAAGGTCAGTGAAGAAAAGGATGACTGCAGTATTCTTCACTAAACGGCGCATCCTGACTCGGGTTGTGCTAGAAACACAAAGGACAGTTACTGCGAAGTGGTACAGTGAGACTTGTCTGCCTCAGGTCATCCAGGCTCTCAAGCAGTTCCGTCCAAAGTCACGGCTCAACACTTGGCTCTTTCATCACGACAATGCTCCAGCACATCGTACTAATGTAACAATGGATTTTCTTGCCAGATCAGGGTTGACTGTGCTTGATCACCCTCCATACAGTCCTGATCTTGCCCCATGTGACTTCGCACTCTTCTCAGAAGTGAAGATGAAGCTGAAAGGGCGGCGTTTTGCATCCGACAAGGAGCTTCTGGCAGCATGGGACCAAGAGTGTGAAAATGCAACCAAAGAAAAGTGCCAGAGTTGGTTCAGTGACTGGTTTCGACGTATGGAGAAGTGCATTGAGTGTGGTGGAAATTATTTTGAAAAAGACTAAAGCGTTCACCCACATTGCAAAACTTTCCTAGTGCCCTTTGTACCATAATGTCTGGAACGCCGTGAGTTTACCCTACCTTTGATTAGTACCGCAACGTGAGAAATAACTTGGTTCTACTTTACTAGCGATAAGTGCCATTATGAGGGACCGTTGACCTGCATAGTGAACCCCTTTAGACATCAAGCATGATCAGTTCAGAATTGTGCTTTGGAAGTAGTCCCTTGGTCAGTCATATAGTTTCTGGAAAGGTGAGGCATTGCGGGTTGGATCCACTGATTGTTTTAAATACATATTCATTCTTCATCAATACGTTTTGGTCAGTGGATGAATTTTGTACTTGTATATTGTCATTGCATTTCGTACCATTAGGGGCTGATGACTTAGATGTTAGGCCCCTTTAAACAACAGTCATCGTCATATCCTCTAGGTGTATGTTTCAAATGACTCCTTTCTTCAAACACAACACATCATTTTAGCCTCTTTGCATGTTGGTTGTGTATGGACAACACTACACAAATACACATGTATGATCTACCCATTCAATACACTATTCAGATAAAAGTTATTACCTGACAGCAAATACTATTACATGTTTCGTCCAATTAGTGGACATCTTCAGCTATACCATCAGTACGAAACCATTTACACTGAATATATTAAAAAGAAGAATGGAATTGAAACCTGGGGAACTAGTGCATGACTCACTCAAATCTAGAACAAAACATGAATAGGAAGTGTGTGTATCAAGTCGTGCAACATCACACCGGCACTTAACAACACAATATCGCTGAAGGTGAATCGTCACAGAGAACACCGCCGGCCCGGTTTGCACAAGAAACTAGTGATGGGCAGTCTGAGACGAGGTCTCGGGATTTCTCGAGACTAGCGCAGGCACTGTTTTCGAGAGATCTCGAGAGCGTTGTCCCCGCATTGGGCGGCGATCAGCGTGTCGTAGGCCTACAGAGAGTCGGTATACGAATACCCAACCACGGGACTTCTCAATTTCGTACGTACGTGTTAGCAAGCGATTAGAGCGTTCATTTGACATTGTATGCACTGGTAGGTACACGTACCTGGATACTAGAGGCGTGCATTATTCGAACTCGTAGACGAGGCAAGATGCGCTTTGCTACATATGCAGCCACCATTACGCATGAGTGGAATGTGTAATCTAAAATGCTTCAGTTTGCTCCAATTCTTTCTACAGGTAGGTGTACATCGTTATCAGATCCCACATTCAATAACATATGAACACTGCTTGTTTTTACCGATATTTTGGTGACGAAGTAAATAATTCCTTACAATGTTATAGAGTATTCGCGTCATAATTAGGTACTTCGATATATGACGGTGCAATGTGAAATTGTTTCTTTTTGTACGCGAAAACTTGAAGACGATGTCCGAAACGCAGCGTAAGTCGTGCATGTCGGTTATTTTGAAGAGATGTCACATAGCACATCCCGCTGTATTGCTTATTCAAAAGAAGTAAAATACATCGGCAGAAATACTTCTGGGATGACCCGACACTTAAAAACACATATTAATGAAGGGGAATCGTCACAGAACACCTCCGGCCCGATCTGCATCAGAAGAAGCTACCCTGCCAACAACGATTGTGAGGCATCCAGGTAGGTTTACATCCTAATAACAGTTATTAACAAATTATACGAGTTATTCAGCTAAGAAGTCCACCTGACATAACTCGTGAACAGTTTAAGATACTGGCATTATGTCTTCACTTTTGTTAATGGTATTAAGGAGCTCATAGTTCAACATCCAGAGCTTTCCTAGACTTTTGACAAAATTTATCGTCACACACGTTTCCATATGAGAACTGATGATAACTATGAATGTTACACACCCCTGCTGAAAGAATCTGAGCAAAGTCGGATATTTTAGATTACACGTTCCACTCGTGTGTAATGGGGGTTGCAAGTGTAGCAAAGCACATCTTCCCCGTCTCAGGTTCGAATAATGTACGCCCTCTAGTATCGAAGTAGGTGTACGTCCTATCTACAGTTATTCACAAATTATGCAGGGTTATTCAGCTAAGATGTCCACCTCAAATGAGCCGTGAACAGTTTAAGATACTGACATAGTTGAACATGCAGTACTTTTCCAGGCTTTTGACAAAATGTATTTTCTCACGTTTTCACGCAATAACTGCCAATAATATACTATCAAGTTTACAGTCGTAGTTACTGCACAGCTTGCACTAGAGGAGGATCAAGATCTGCGACGACAGTCTCGAGCGAGATCGTTGCCCATCACTACAAGAAACTACCATGTCGACAACAATTGCGAGGTACTAACGTAGCCTCAAGGACGCACACGAGATGCATTCAGTTGGTACAATTGTTTTATTCATATCCGTTTACGAATTAACACACATAACCCTAATCACAGTATCACAACAAAAACACTTCATTCCGAGAACATCAACAAAGCCGCCATTAAAAAACTGCCTGAAATTTCAATATGGAGGCTGCAACTATTGCAAATAACTCGTTAACCAATGACTCTTGTCACCGTCAAGATCGTCTCCTTAAATAGTCCTGGCCAGGCTACCAGAGAGGTACGTTATAAGGAATACTTTCTTGAAAACTCTATAGAGTGCCCAATACATAGAAATAGTGTACAGAATATTCTCAATCATTCTCGTCTACCTACTACCATTCTGGAAGTTACAGTGTGTTTCACAATTATCGATTACAAAATATATACTGTATACAGGTAAGAATGAATTATATACAGGTTCTTACATTAATTGAATTCATATAAATATGTACAGCACATACTTCATGACATAACCTCACAACAACGCGATCGTATCATAATACAAATACTAACTGGATGTAACACTCCATAGCCATACATACAACGAGCTCGATATTTGCATTAGTTACCCCTAGGCGAGAGAAAATTGTTTTCGAGTTATATCTGTTTATCACACTTGCGTCAGTACCCAGGTAGGTGTACATCCTATCTACAGTTATTAACAACTTATAAGGGATTTTCATCTCAAATAACGGTTGAACCATTTAAGCTACTGGCATTCTGTTTTCACTTTCGTTAATGGTATTAAGGAGCTCATAGTTAAACATGCAGTGCTTTCCTAGGCTATTGACGAAATGTATCGGCAGACACGTTTCCATATGAGAACTGCTGCTGATATACTATCAAGCGTACGCTCGTAGTTACTGGACATCGCACAGGTGAATCGGTTCGAGATTTGTGACGTCTGTCTCGAGCGAGAGAGTTGCCCATCACTAGCCTACATGTATACAGCTGAGTGTTGTTTGTTCCAAGTATGCGAATAGCCAACCAGAGGCCTTTTCTATTCCTAAAATACGTGGCATAGTAGGCTTTGTACAGAAACTGACGGTTACTGTAGGTCTAGATCTTTTTATCGGATCCCACTTCAAATGCGGATTTGACCACTGCTTCTGTTCATCGACATTGTGGCGATGAAGGAAATGCACAGCTGTGCAAACCTTTAGGACGAAATCGTGTATAAAGCAACATAACTGCGCGGTAACATGTGCATAGAAACCTGCCGAGAGGTCAGCGCCAACCACAAAACGAGGCTCTTGAAGGAACCAATCAGCGAGCTGTTACGGTGCTCTGTGGTGGTGTTCATTACATGGCTCGGATGACCTCAGACGAGGAAGAATCATCGGGAAAGTCGAAGAAGGGCGAAATGTGACGAGTGAAGCCCAGGAATTTGGTATTGCTTACAGCATTGTTTCGCGTGCATGCAGAGACACTGCGGCCCGAAGGAGAGGAAGGCGTCGACCACGGTCAACTACAGCAACAGATGACCGCTACATTGTGCAACGGGTAAGAGGAGACTCGCATCATAAGTGAACCACATTTAACAGGACAGCTCCACAGTGGCATGGCAACTGCATTGGGGTGGTCTGTTTTCCCGACGACCATTGACACCCGCACATCGGCGGCACCATTTGCAATGTTGACCGAAGAGGAGTGGGGTTGCGTTCTCTTCTCAGATGAGAGCAGATTCAGTCTTGAGGAGTGATTCTAGACGTGCCCTCGTCTGGCGAGAGGTAGGAACACGTGACATGGGCGTATCGACCTAGAAATCTTTGAACGGGGTACACCCACTGGTCGACAGTGTACTCTCTCCCCATGTGCGTCTTTTTTTTTATTTTTATGGATGTCATTGCACGGCCGCACCGAACAGCGCAGGTGTAAGAGCTCTTGCAACGAAAGGATATTCGGCGAATGGACTGGCCTGCCCGTTTCTCCGACTTAAATCCCATCGAACACTGGACAGACGTATTGCAGCATGTCCACATGCACCAACGACCATCCTACAGTTGTCAACCGCGCTGGTGGAGGAATGGATGTGATATTGAATGTGGGGTCTGATAACGATGTACATCTACTTGCCGAAACAATTGGAGCAAACTCACTCAGGCATTTTAGATTACAAACTCCACTCATTCGTAACGGTGGTTACATATGCAGCAAGGCGCATCTTGCCCCGTCTCGAGTTCGAATAATGCGCGTCTCTAGTACCCCGTAGCCGCCAGTTTCTGTACTTAGCCTACTCATTCGTGTACTTACCGCTGTATGCATTGCCTTTATAATTATATTATACTGCTTCAAAATAGACCTCGGTAGAAATGAACGCCCTAGTCGCTTGTTCACACGTATTTACGGAATGGAGAGGGCCCGTGGTTGGCTATTTGCATACTCGGCACAAACAATATTCAGGTCCGCCTGTAAGCCTACGACATGCTGCTGGCTTACAATGCGCGGACAGCTCTCTCGAGACTCGCGAGAAATAGTGCCTACGCTAGTCTCGAGACTGTCCAATTCTAGCTTACACTCGTACTTACTGGGACGTCACAGATCGTGGCACAGGAGAATCGGTCTCGAGATTCTCGAGCGAGAGCATTGCTCATTAATAAACAATATTTCCATTGCCTTCCTGCATCTTGCTTATAATAATAATAATAATAATAATAATAATAATAATAATAATAATAATAATGGTCTTACATATCACCATTTTATGGTCTTCAAAGACGCTGAGGTACCACAATTTTGTCTCACAGGAGTTCGCCGACCAAGGCACCTTCACATACTACCTGACTAAGGTGGGATTGAACGTGCCAACTTGTACCACCTGAGCCACTCGGCCTGGCGTGCTGGCTTCTGCTGCCGAGATCATAACCAAGATACTTGTTTTCCCAATTAGACTGTGGTATGGCAGTTACTAGCTAATGCCAATGTTTGCCCATTTTGGGATGCAATATTATCTTCAAAGGTTTACTTGCATGTGTCAATGGATGAAGCGTGATTCATAAAACTTTTGAAATAAAATATATATATATATATTTCATAAATTCCAGTATCACTTGATCTCAGATAATACATTTATGTTCACAAAACAACTAAATGTTTCAAGTTCTGTAATTCATAATTTGCCATCAAGAACAGCAATTGAATAGAAATCTAGGCATGGGCAAACACAACAATTGTAATCTGTTTCATTATTTAATATCTGGGGTCACATATGTAAGATATGAGACACTTACTGGAACGTTTTGCTCTATCTTATTGTGGGTATAGGCCTACATTCAACAATTTGAAATATTTTTTTTTAAATAGTTAATAAATATTACACCGTAAGTTGCGTTAAGAGACACTTTTTAAATATGCAGAATATATATTTCTCCATACTTTTGAGTGAACAAAATAATTAATGACTGATTTCTATCAGGTATGAATGACGAGCATTCAAATTAGTTTCACCCTCGTTACACCACATAGCCAGCCATATATTAATATTGTGTTGACCTTGTAATTCTTGTCCCTGATGCCCACACAGCTGATCATGTACAGGGTCCCTCTTATAAACCCTGACTGTCCAGCAGCGAGACCTGGCAGCTGTACGGGAGGATAAAACGTGATTCATAACATGTTTGAGTAAAAATGTAGGCAGATGGCATTGGTGCGAACCCTGATCGTTTATTTGACCCGCAGCTTGTGTTGTTATCGGATGAGGCCTGGTTTCATCTTAATGGCCGTGTGAACAGTCATAACTCTCGCTATTGGTGTGAAGAAAGTCCTAATGGTATTTATGAATTCCCTCATTATGAAGGGCGACAATTCCAGCATCTATTATATGGTAAGATATCACAAAAGATTGTATATCGCTTAAAGCAGGGCGGAGTACAAACACAGCTATTAATACATTTATTGACAATTGTTCTCAATGTTCTGTTCATCGATATTTCACAGTTATTACTTAAGTTGTTAAAAACATTTCATTTAACGAAGAAATAAAATCATTTTCGACAAATATTATAAAACACAAGGTGGTAGGCAATAAATGTCTTTCGCAATTACATCTCCTGAAAACACAAAAATCTGTTTGTATTTTTAATTCACCCGTAGCAATGGACTTCTTTATTTGAGAAGTTATAGGACGAAGATTAAGCTTGAATGAGAATACAGTTGTAGTTCACTAAAATTACACTATGTTGTTAGTCATTTAATGAGATAAAAACGGAAAACTCTCGGCTACACAATAAATACACTTGTTTCAAAATCAAGAGGATTTGTGCGCAAGGTCTGAAACCATCACGTAGCAAGATGAAGCGGCACATGTGCTTGATCGAAGTTATAACCAGTCACCCAACATATTATAAACTACTATAGGTAATAAATTTCATATTATTCCGTATTAAAGAGCAAAATAATGTAAATCAAGAGCTAAAGGTTTCTACCTATTGAATACTTATTTATTTTAATATGGAAAGGTTAAATATATTTGAAACTAGTTTAGGTCTTGTTAGAGACCATTATCCGTCAAAATCATAAAGTTAAGGAAAGATAAAATTTATATTACATACAATTTATAAAATCAGTTCATAAATAATTAATTAAATGTTAACTATTATTAGAGGCCCGGCGCTGCTCTGTACCATTGTTCAGGAATAGGACAGATAACGTGTCTTGATTCAAAATTGCTCCATGCCCTGCCCGAGTACTAATTTCAAAATGTATAATATCAATAATAATAACGCTGGAATTAAAGGAAATACGATATGAAACAGAATACTTTTTACAGATGTAACACGAAAGGCAGGATTTCAAGTGAGAAAGAAATTAACTGCAAGAAAATGGAGTCAACACGAAAAGGAACAGCATCTCAGAAAATAAAGTAAGTTTGGAAACTAAGAAATTTAAATACAAAGATAAGTAACCAATGTTAATTTATCATACCCCAGAAGGGTTATTCGAATTATAATATTAATATTATTATTATTATTATTATTAATAATAATA
This sequence comes from Anabrus simplex, assembly GCF_040414725.1. NCBI lineage: Eukaryota > Metazoa > Arthropoda > Insecta > Orthoptera > Tettigoniidae > Anabrus > Anabrus simplex. The sequence continues at coordinate 1,797,453,999 of NC_090265.1, read as the reverse complement.
ATAATAATAATAATAATAATAATAATAATAATAATAATAATAATAATATTTTCTTTACGTATCAGTAACTACATTTACGGTTTTTAGAGATGCCGACGCGCCGAAATTAAGTCCTGCATGACTTTTTACATGCCAGTAAATCTACCGACACGAGGCTGACGTATTTGTGTACCTTTAAATACCACCGGACTGAGCCAGGATCGAACTTGTCAAGATGATGATGATGATGATGATAATAACGCTCGCAAGGTGACTTCGACTCTCCGGGGAGTCCGAGACCTTGAAGCAGCTCGAAACATCGTCTCGGCAACGGCGCGGGCATTCCGAGGCGCCTGCATATAGAAACCAGTGAAATGGCGTATGGCTTCTACTGCCGGGAGTGTCGGCTCGCCAGGTGCAGGTCTTTGGATTTGACTCCCGTAGGCGACCTGCGCGTCGTGATGAGGATGAAATTATCATGAAGACGACACATACACACAGCCCCCGTGCCAGCGAAATTAACCAGTAATGGTTAACATTTCCGACCCCGCCGGGAATCGAACCCAGGACCCCTGTGACCAAAGGCCAGCACGCTAACCATTTAGCAATGGATCCGGACATAGAAACCAGTGACAATTTGTTAAAGGAGGGCAAGGGGATGGACGACGTTTGGGAGAACTTCAAAACCATTTTAAATACTGGACTGAATAAATTCGATCCCAAAAGGATATGTGTGTTGAGTCATCAGTCCATAGACTGGTTTGATGCAGCCCTCCACGCCACCCTATCCTGTGCTAACCTTTTCATTTCTACGTAACTATTGCATCCTGCATCTGCTCTAATCTGCTTGTCATATTCATACCTTGGTCCACCCCTACCGTTCTTACCACCTACACTTCCCCCAGAAACCAACTGAACAAGTTCTGGGTGTCTTAAGATGTGTCCTATCATTCTATCTCTTCTTCTCGTCAAATTTAGCCAAATCGATCTCCTCTCACCAATCGATTCAGTATCTCCTCATTCGTGATTCGATCTATCCACCTCACCTTCAGCATTCTTCTGTAACACCACATTTCAAAAGCTTCTATTCTCTTTCTTTCTGAGCTAGTTATCGTCCATGTTTCACTTCCATACAACGCCACGCTCCACACGAAAGTCTTCAAAAACATCTTTCTAATTCCGATATCAATGTTTGAAATGAGCAAATTTCTTTTCTTAACAAAGCTCTTCTTTGCTTGTGCTAGTCTGCATTGTATGTCCTCCTTACTTCTGCCATCGTTAGTTATTTTACTACCCAAGTAACAATATTCATCTACTTCCTGTAAGACTTCGCTTCCTAATCTAATATTTCCTACATCACCTGCCTTCGTTCGACTGCACTCCATTACTTTTGTTTTGGACTTATTTATTTTCATCTTGTACTCCTTACCCAAGACTTCATCCATACCATTCAGCAACTTCTCGATATCTTCTGCAGTCTCAGATAAAATAACAATATCATCGGCAAATCTCAAGGTTTTGATTTCCTCTCCTTGGACTGTGATTCCCTTTCCAAATTTCTCTTTGATTTCCTTTACTGCCTGTTCTATGTAAACATTGAAAAAGAGAGGGGACAAACTGCAGCCTTGCCTCACTCCTTTCTGGATTGCTGCTTCTTTTTCAAAGCCCTCGATTCTTATCACTGCACACTGATTTTTATACAGGTTGTAGATAATTCTTCGTTCTCGGTATCTGATCCCTATCATCTTCAGAATCATAAATAGCTTGTTCCAATCAACATTATCGAATGCCTTTTCTAGATCTACGAATGCCATGTACGTGGGCTTGTCCTTCTTGATTCGATCCTCTAAGATCAGACGTAAAGTCAGGATTGCTTCACGTGTTCCTACATTTCTTCTGAAGCCAAACTGATCTTCTCCCAACTCAGCTTCAACTTGTTTCTCCATTCTTCTGTAAATAATACGTGTTAAAATTTTGCAGGCATGAGATACTAAACTAATGGTGCGGTAGTTTTCACACCTGTCAGCACCGGCTTTCTTGGGAATAGGTATAACAACATTCTGCCGAAAATCGGATGGGACTTCTCCTGTCTCATACATCCTGCACACTAAATGAAATAACCTTACCATGCTCGTAAGGATAATTAGGAAAAATTCAGATTCGCCGTACTACAGCGCGACTATTAGGAAGCTTAAACGTAAGACTAGGAGAGCGTTCAATCAATCAATCAATCAATCAATCAATCAATCAATCAATCAATCAATCAATCAATCAATCAATCAATCAATCAATCAATACTGATCTGCATTTAGGGCAGTCGCCCAGGTGGCAGATTCCCTATCTGTTGTTTTCCTAGCCTTTTCCGAAATGATTTCAAAGAAATTGGAAATTTATTGAACATCTCCCTTGGTAAGTTATTCCAATCCCTAACTCCCCTTCCTATAAATGAATATTTGCCCCAGTTTGTCCTCTTGAATTCCAACTTTATCTTCATATTTCCTACTTTTATAAACGCCATTCAAACCTATTCGTCTACTAATGTCATTCCACGCCATCTCTCCGCTGACAGCTCGGAACATACCACTTAGTCGAGCAGCTCTTCTTCTTTCTCTCAATTCTTCCCAACCCAAACATTGCAACATTTTTGTAACGCTACTCTTTTGTCGGAAATCACCCAGAACAAATCGAGCTGCTTTTCTTTGGATTTTTTCCAGTTCTTGAATCAGGTAATCCTGGTGAGGGTCCCATACACTGGAACCATACTCTAGTTGGGGTCTTACCAGAGACTTATATGCACTCTCCTTTACATCCTTACTACAACCCCTAAACACCCTCATAACCATGTGCAGAAATCTGTACCCTTTATTTACAATCCCATTTATGTGATTACCCCAGTGAAGATCTTTCCTTATATTAACACCTAGATACTTACAATGATCCCCAAAGGAAGAAATAATAATGATGCGTGCAAAGCGTATTATAGACGTTTGGTGAAGCTTTTGCTAACAGAAAAGAAAACATTAAGAGAAATATCTTGACAAATATCCTAAATGAAAATCGGAATTCCTGGAACCCCTTTTTTTTTTAATATATAGGAAGACTGAGGGGTGAGAACAAGTCAGTTCCTTCTCTTGGTATAGGAGGGGATTTCTTGGCGACAACAGATAAAGCGGAAGCATTAAATAAGCACTGCGGAAAGGTTTGTAATCCGAAGGTACATTTATTCAGGAACAATTTTCCGAAAACTAATAATGATATCTAAATTAAAGCTTCATTATTCCATAAAGGTCTTTCTAAACACAAGAAGTAAATCTTGTGGGCCAGATTCTATTTCCGAAGAGGCACTTAAACTCGGGGGTGAAGCGATCCTACGATATTTAATAAGAATCATTAATATATCACTGAACAACATGAATGTTCCAGAAGATTGGAAATCGGCCATTGTAGTTCCTATTCAAAAAGGGGGTGACAAGAGCGACTTGAATAACCACAGACCGGAAAGTTTGACGTCAATCGTATGCAAGCAAATGGAGCAATTAATAGTAGATTATTTTGAAGTTAGAATGGGACTCTTCCGGAATGATATTTAAGGGACAGCATTTTTTCTGGGAAGGCTTCTCCTCCGAAGGTCAGCTCTGTTCCGTATGTAAAGATATGTCGGATAAGCTCGACAGTGGGTCAAGGATTGACGCAATAGTAATTGATTTTGCTAAGGCATTCGATCTTGTGCCACATGACATCCTCCTTAACAAGTTAGCGCCTACGAGTATTGACATCAGAGTTGTGAAATGGATACGAGAACTCCTCAATGGAAGAACTGAGAGAGTGCGCGTGGGAGAAACGTTATCTTCTCCAATAAGTGTTACGTCTGGTGTGACTCAGGGTAGTGTCATTGGGCCATTTGCTTTCATACTTGTCATGAATGATATGCCTGATTCGATAAAATCAGAAGTGCGCCTCGTTGCCGAGTATTGCATCATATATCGTGAGATAAAGACAGAGGAGGACGATCTATTGCTTCAGCGGTATTTAGATACGATTGACAAATGTGCGCGTGAAAATCGAATGAAAATCTACAGCGGAAAGAGCAAGAAATTGTGTTTCAGTAAAAAAGAAAATGACAGGAAAGAGGGATTACGAAATTGGAGGAGAAAATGTTGTTGAAGTTGATAGTTGTAAGTACTTAGGTGTTACTATTAGAAAACTTAAACTGGTTAGAGCAACTGGAAAATATAGTTAAGAAATCCTGGAGATAGTTAAATTTTTTTAAGCGGTATCTCAAGAAAGCTAATTATGGTACAAAAAGTAAAGCTTTTAAATGCTTGGTAAGACTTATTTTCAAATATGGATCTGCGTGCTTTCCCTAGAAAAAGTTCAAAGAAGAGCGATGCGTTCCGGAACCGGGAAGAGGAGGAACATACTACCATTAACTGGGAAAGTCTAGAATCTAAAAGAACTAGAGCTCGTCTGTGTGGTCTTTATAAGAGCTATACGGAAAGCGCTGCCTGGAGTAATATTAGGAATAGAGTGGAACCTCCCTCATACTTATCGAGAAATGATCATGAGCATAAAATTAGGGTTAGGAACCAGCATACGGACGTGGGCAAGTTTCCCTTCGTTAACAGGACCATAAGGGATTGGAATAAATTACCTGCAGCGGTCTTTGATAGATTCCCTTCCGGTGTCAAGACATTTAAGAAGACCATTAGTGCTTGTGTAAAGTGAAAAGTAAAAGTTGTAAATTACGGACATTGAATTTGTGATTTTCTGCTCGGTTTAGATTGTGAAAATAGGAGTTTTTCTTGTGTTCTCTTTCCAGGTAATTGCCTGTTGTACTGTTGTTGTTCTTGTTGGGTGATTATGTTTTTAACATTACTTTATTAACATTGTAATGTTAAGCTAGTAGTAAGCTCAACCTATAGTACTGTAAGCCGTAGTGTTAAGTACCTACACGAAATACCTAAGTTTTGTGTGAATTTGTATATAATGATGCTGGATTTAGAATGTTAGGGTAGTAGTAATTCTTGTAATATGTTCTCTCCATGGATTTGCTTGTTGTACTCGCGTTGTTTGTTTGTTGGTTGTTGTTGTTGTTGTTGGGTAAGTCAACATTGCCACCGGGATATTTCACATTTGCAATGTATATGGATCATTGTACCAGTGGTTTCCTCCCATAAGGCCAACCCCTCGTCCACGTCGTGGGAGGTGGGCAACGGCATGAAGTAGGGGACTGCCTGTAGGAGTGATGTACAGTGGGGACTGTGTGTGCCATATGACCGCTACGGTAGCTGTGAAGGCCCTACAGGAAAAGTGACGGCTAACGGGGCTCTGGTGAAGACCTCAACGGCAGCAATAGCGGAGAAGGGGTCCTTTGGTACGGCGAAGCTGGCGGATGAGACAACCCTTCTTCTTGGGGATAAATAAAGAAGAAACCACTGCCTTGCGGTAAAGAGGGATCTTTAAAGGCCAAGGGAGGTAACCCCTACAGAAAAATCCTGCGGTCTAGCGCAGACAGGAGGCAGCCCCTCCACTGGACTTAGGGTGCTGTGGGCTGAAAACTCGCACACCTGAATTAAACTTGTTACAGAAACCAGACGAAATTTATACCGGCCGGATTTTATGGAGACGACTTTTGCAATGAAGTACAGAACACGAATCGGATTCTGGAATGTGAAAACTATGTATGAAACTGGCAGACTGAGAGAAGTAATGGCAGAAATGAAACGGTATAGACTGGAGATACTTGGGTTGAGTGAAATAAGATGGACAGGGTACGGAGAGGTGAGGACAGAAGAGGGAGGTGTCTTCATTTACTCTGGAAGAGAAGAAAATGATCAACATTCAAGTGGAGTGGGTGTCTTACTCACAAAGGAAGCAAAAAATTGTATAATGGAATGGACCCCTGTATCACACAGGATAATTACTGTACGAATAAAAACCAAATTTAGACCTGTGACCATAGTACAGTGCTATGCGCCAACAGAGGTAGCAGAAGAGGAAGAGAAGGAGGAGTTTTATGATAGGCTGACATCAACACTGGCAGGGAAGAAAGACATTGTGGTATTGATGGGAGATCTAAATGTAAAAAAACGGTAATGAAAATTAAGGAAGAGAAATCATCATGGGTAGACACAGAATAGGACAAGAAAATAATAATGGCCAGAGATTCATAGACCTATGCAGTAATTTTGGACTGATTATAGGTGGATCATTGTTTCCACATAAGAACTGCCACGAGATCTCGTGAGTGTCAACTGATTTCCGCACAGAAAATCAAATTGATCACTTGGCGATTAGTAAAAGATGGCGACATTCATTCTTGGATGTGAGGAATAAACGTGGAGCAGACTAGGGAGCGACCATCACCTTATGATTACTGATGTTAGATTGAAGGTGGCAGCGCCAGTAAAACAGGCAGCAGTACTAATGAAACGTTTCAACTCCGGGAAATTTGGGAAACTTGAAGTACAAAATGAATTTAAGATACATTTGAAAAACAGGTTTGAAGCCCTTGCCTAACAACCAGATGAAGATGTAAATACCAAATGGAACACAATCAAGGAACTCTTTCAACACATGTGAAGAGATAGTGGGCTATAGAGAGCCAGGGAGGAAAGAATGGATATCGAATGACACTTGGGAATCAATCCAAAAGCGAAGAGAGTGCAAGGCACTTGTCAACTCCAGTAGAACAAGAAACGAGAAAGCAGTAGCAATGGAAAAATACAGGGAGGCCAACAAGGAGGTTAAGAAGAAAGTGAGGAGAGATAAACAAGTGTTTACAGACCAACTGGCAACACAAGCAGAAGAAGCAGCAAGAGTCGGCAACAGTAAAGAAGTATATGCCATCACGAGAAAGCTTTCTAGAAGGAACTTTTCAGGGCAGAAACCAGTCAGAGATGAAAACGGAGTAGCCTTGACATCTGAGACACAACAATTGGAAAGATGGAGACATCACTTTATGGAAGTACTCAATAATCTTGGTGAGGAATCGAGAACTGAAGAAGTTGAAACCATTTTGGAGAATCCAGACATCTCGGTAGAACCACCAACACGACAAGAGATTGCACAAGCAGTGAAACAAATGAAGAGTGGCAAAGCACCAGGTGTAGATAACATTATCCCAGAAGCCCTCAAGGTAGATCCAGATTTGACAGCGGAAATCATGGAGCCACTTCTAACACTAATATGGAACGAAGAACACCTTCGTGAGGAGTGGAAGAAAGGTGTCCTCATCAAGATACCGAAGAAGGGTGACCTCTCATATTGCAATAACCGGAGGGGAATAACGTTGCTCTCATATGGGGGAAAAGTGATGTCAAGAGTCATTCTGAACAGAATAAGCATAGCCGTTGACAGGAGACTACGTCAAAAACAGGCAGGTTTCAGAGAAGGTCGGTCTACTGTGGATCAGATTAACACACTAAGGCTAATCATTGAACAATTTGCTGAGTATCAGACATCTTTGTATATACTTTTCATTGATTTTGAAAAGGCCTCTCACTCTGTCAACCGGAGGAAAATGTGGAAGGCTATGGAAAATTTCGGAATTCCACCAAAGATAGTCCGTCTTACACAGGTAATGTATGATGGATATACTTGTCAAGTAGAACATAAAGGGAAGCAACCTTTTGCTATAAAATCTGGAGTAAGACAAGGATGTCTACTATCGCCAATCTTGTTTATCATGACACTGGATTATATGCTGAGAGAGGCAACGAATGGAAAGCGTGGCATTCAGTGGGGATTAAATAACCGATTGGAAGAACTGGATTATGCGGATGATCTCTGTCCTCTTGCAGAATGATTTCGGGACATGGAAATCAAACTGAATGACTTAAAAATAGAAGCTAAAGAAGTAGGCTTAAACATTAATAACAAGAAGACTAAATAAATGCGCATAAACCATCTTAACAATTGTAGCTTGACTCTAAATGGAATGGATATAGAAACGGTAGAGGAATTTTGCTACTTAGGAAGCATGGTAAGCCAGGGTGGAGGTGTTTTAGAGATGTGGTGAGTCGTATAAATAAAGCCAAAGGAGCTTTTGCACAGTTACGACCAATATGGAGATCCCCTCACATTCGTATAAAACGCAGCTAAGGATGTTCGAATCAAATGTTAAATCTGTGTTACTGTATGGAAGTGAGACTTGGAAAGTGACCAAAGACAGTACCACAAGGTTACAGACTTTTATAAATCGGTGTTTGAGGTACATTATGAGAATATGGTGGCCAAAAACCATCTCAAACAAAGACCTTTGGGAGGCCACAAGTCAAAGTCCCATACAGGAACAGATAATGAGAAGAAAATGGAGATGGATTGGGCACACCCTGAGGAGACCACAAGAAAGTATCACAAGGCAGGCATTGAGTTGGAATCCACAAGGCAGTCGCAGGCAAGGCAGACCGAGGATTACCAGGAAGAGAACCATAGACAAGGAGATTGCTGGAGTTAACAAGACATGGAGAGAGATGAAAGCATTGGAGAAATTTCGTCGAGGCCCTATGTTCCACAGGGAATTAAAGGAAATAAGTCAAGTACCAGTGGTTATCAAGCTGTTATCTTCCTCATTAATTTCAGGATCGTAATACATCCCGGAACGAAACAATTTTACATGGACGTAATCGTCTTTCTTTTCGGACCCCAGGGTGATGTTGCTCATATTGCGTTTGAATTGTCCTATGATATTCGCGATTATTTTGCTGGTGTGTAGCTGCCGCTACTCTATGAAAGTCGGGATTATTTTTCTGGTGTGTCGGTACCGCTGCTCTATGAACCTTGGGGTTATTCTTCTGGTACGTGACTGTCGCTGCTCTATGAACCTTGAGAGTATTCTTCTGGTACGTGTCCGCTGCTGCTCTATGGACTTCGGGATTTTTATTTTGGTATTTACTTGCAGCAATGGTATGTGCGGAAGGATTATTCTGAAAAAACGTGGCTCCTACATTTTTAAACTGTATTTTTCTCGTAGCATTTGAATATCGAGTACGACGTTTTTCAAAAACTTTCGTAACAACGAATGAAGCTCTTGTTTCTTCGCACAGACATTCATATACAATACTTAGAGAGATTACCAGTAAATCGCAATCTTTTTACGGTATTAGCTTCATCATTAAATGTCCAGTATAACTTTGATCACGATAAACTTCAAAGCGGAATGGAAATATTTTGCCTGCTGCCGTCAACACATCTTCCACGAATCTTTTGACACGAGAAGTCGGCACTCTTCTGAGGAGGAATAATTATTACCTAGATGATTTTTGGACAAAATGGAGACAACTTACGAAACAACAGCTTCACGAACTTCTTTATGCCGTAACTGAGTAGAATATAAAATGTAAAAAAGAGATCTAAATAAACACACACGGTCACATACAATAGAAACAATGTTATGTGGCAACACTTCACCATTAATGTTTAGATACGTTACTGCCAATATGCTGTGTGCGTGAAAAAGACGTTATCGCGCTGCAGTCTGTTATTTAGCTGTCTTCTTGAAATATCACAAACCAGTACGTTGAATCTTCTGTTGGCAGCCGGGCTGAGTGGCTCAGACGGTTGAGGCGCTGGCCTTCTGACCCCAACTTGGCAGGTTCGATCCAGGCTCAGTCCGGTGGTGTTTGAAGGTGCTCAAATACGGCAGCCTCGTGTCGGCAGATTTACTGGCACGTAAAATAACTCCTGCGGGTCTAAATTCCGGCACCTCGGCGTCTCCCAAAACCGTAAATGTAGTTAGTGGGACGTAAAGCCAATATCATTATATTGAATATTCTGATATGAAATGTTGGTACTCTTCTGAGGAGGAATAGTTATTAGCAAGGATTGCCAAGGTTCAAACCCTTATTGCTCAAGAGTTCTATCACACTCACTTCATTACTGGTCGACAATATTATGCAAGTTGCCTCCGGTCTCTCCTTCGTCAATATATGAGTGACATATCTTCGAACAATAAACATCTTTGCTAATGACGCATGCGCACGCCGAACTGGTACTGCTTTCGCCTAGCCTGATTTATCAGTTGTACGGATGAAACAAGTCATTTAAACTGTAAGTGGCTGCATAACTCACTAACAAAATATAAAACTGTAATAAATCTCCTTGAAAAAACAATATTCCTGTGTTCAAAAAGGCCGCCAACAGGCAGATTCGAACCTGCATTCTTGCAGTATGTTGTCCGTTGACTTAACCGTTGCGCTATAAGTGCAGCGTAAAACAATTTCTCATGAATTCACTCACAAAAATTCGTATATGTACGCCTATATACTGTTAATTGCTGTTTCTTTTCTTTAAGGATTTGGTTTATTACCGTCTAAAAATACACGGAAGCGGAGTGAATTAGCGCGTACACATATGTTGGAAAATGTCGCGGCCATTTTTAATTGGCAAAAGCCAAAGATTCATGCGCGCAAGGGAAGTATTTGATCTGCAAAATCTTGAAAAGAAATATATTTCCGTTGACTTTTCAAGAAATGCGAGATTTTTGCGGTAGTATTGAGACGATTTGGAATACTGAATGTATATATATATATATATATACAATATTGTCCAAAAACCGGAGATATTGAACACAAATGAAAAACTTCATATCACCCCTCTTCAGCCATTCAAAATCGGAATTTTTAAAAATTTCTTTCAAAATAGTATTTATGATATATGAAAATAAATATCTGAATGAATATAAGTACAACATTTTTCACAGATATGGAGAAATTTAAGAAAAAAGTAAAATAACATTTCACCCCTTTTAAATATGAATTTTTAAAACTCCTTTTTAGTGCGCATCTAAGCTATGGTACGAACACGTCCTCAAATTTTCATGCAATTATCTCCAGTAGGTTTTGCTGTGCGTTGATTATCACCCAGTCAGTCAGGACATTTTGCTTTATATATATCCACTGACTGACAGTGACAATGCAACACCAAGGAGGAGTGGTTCGAAAGGGATGAAAGTTGGGGAAAAAACAGAGACGGCACGGATGAATAATTGATGTTTATTTCAAACCGATATGCAGGTTACACAATGCGCACGGCATCGACTCAGTAGGATGTAGGACCACCGCGAGCGGCGATGCACGCAGAAACACGTCGAGGTACAGAGTCAATAAGAGTGCGGATGGTGTCCTGAGGGATGGTTCTCCATTCTCTGTCAACCATTTGCCACAGTTGGTCGTCCGTACGAGGCTGGGGCAGAGTTTGCAAACGGCGTCCAATGAGATCCCACACGTGTTCGATTGGTGAGAGATCCGAAGAGTACGCTGGCCACGGAAGCATCTGTACACCTCGTAGAGCCTGTTGGGAGATGCGAGCAGTGTGTGGGCGGGCATTATCCTGCTGAAACAGAGCATTGGGCAACCCCTGAAGGTACGGGAGTGCCACCGGCCGCAGCACATGCTGCACGTAGCGGTGGGCATTTAACGTGCCTTGAATACGCACTAGAGGTGACGTGGAATCATACGCAAGAGCGTCCCAAACCATGATGCCGCGTTGTCTAGCGGTAGGGCGCTCCACAGTTACTGCCGGATTTGACCTTTCTCCACGCCGACGCCACACTCGTCTGCGGTGACTATCACTGACAGAACAGAAGCGTGACTCATCGGAGAACACGACGTTCCGCCATTCCCTCATCCAAGTCGCTCTAGCCCGGCACCATGCCAGGCGTGCACGTCTATGCTGTGGAGTCAATGGTAGTCTTCTGAGCGGACGCCGGGAGTGCAGGCCTCCTTCAACCAATCGACGGGAAATTGTTCTGGTCGATATTGGAACAGCCAGGGTGTCTTGCACATGCTGAAGAATGGCGGTTGACGTGGCGTGCGGGGCTGCCACCGCTTGGCGGCGGATGCGCCGATCCTCGCGTGCTGACGTCACTCGGGCTGCGCCTGGACCCCTCGCACGTGCCACATGTCCCTGCGCCAACCATCTTCGCCACAGGCGCTGCACCGTGGACACATCCCAATGGGTATCGGCTGCGATTTGACGAAGCGACCAACCTGCCCTTCTCAGCCCGATCACCATACCCCTCGTAAAGTCGTCTGTCTGCTGGAAATGCCTCCGTTGACGGCGGCCTGGCATTCTTAGCTATACACGTGTCCTGTGGCACACGACAACACGTTCTACAATGACTGTCGGCTGAGAAATCACGGTACGAAGTGGGCCATTCGCCAACGCCGTGTCCCATTTATCGTTCGCTACGTGCGCAGCACAGTGGCGCATTTCACATCATGAGCATACCTCAGTGACGTCAGTCTACCCTGCAATTGGCATAAAGTTCTGACCACCCCTTCTTGGTGTTGCATTTGCTCTGTCAGTCAGTGTATATATAGTCTGGGTGTAGTACCCGAAGTTGCCCGGGTAGCTTTTGAATGTTGACCTTCAGTGTTTGTATTGCCAGTTAGTTAAGTGTGAAGTGAACCCTTATTGAATTATTTCTGAGACGCTGATTTTACGACCTATTATGCAGTTTTAGAGTTATTTAGATGTATCTGATTTCAAGTTTTATATTATTTTATTTTCGAGTAAAACTTTGTCCTTGTGGAAACTAGAATTGACTGGAAAGTATTCGAGTCCTTCAAAAAAAAGTAATAATTATATGTATTTACCCGTCGCACTATACATATGACGTACACGATTTCAGCTGTTATTGAGACTATTACAATCAGTCTAGTGACCCCAAAAGCAGTGGATTCAACACTAATCTTGGTCATTTTATACTGTATACTTTCAAGCCATTCTCAGCTCCTGTCTCAATGGAGACTGAACGTGAACTTGAACGGTGTCAAGAACGTTATAGTTCGTATCAGAGACACATAAATAATGGATTTCGAGATTAATATTGGTTATTTTCCATTATTTTTGCACGTCAGCCCCTCTCATTCCCCACCCCCAGCGGAGGCTCTGATTTTTCATCGCCATAGTATTTTTTCTAAGATGGTAAATCGTATGTGTACTAAGTTTCATTGAGAACAATCTGGAACATACCCACATACAGTTCATGCATAATATCCGTTATATTTACATTTTAATGACAAACCTCTGAAAGTCGAAAATACTGTGAACATCTAGGAGCCATGGGAGTTGCAGTTTATCTAGCAGGGACTAACGACGTGGGAAGAAATAATGCAAGAGGAGTGATCTCTTCCCTCAGTTCGAGACTACAGGAGTTACATCACACCAATGTTGTGGTATTTTCTGTTCCTCACGGACATGATCTTCCGGCATGGTCTTGTGTTAACAAGGAGGTAAACAAGGTTAATGATGAACTTTTGAAAATATGTAGATATAAGTAATTTGGGAAGAAGATTTTATACCTGGCATGGTCTGCACCTAAATAGGTTGGGAAAAAGCTATGTTGTAAATAGTATCATAGAGTTTGCTAAATCAATTCAAGATGTAGAATGTGTAACTGATCCCATTCCTCTAATTTTTTAATAAGTGAAATGCGCACAAATGTGCAAACAGTTTAATAGTTATTTGTCTTTACTCTACTCGTTGATGGATCTTGTTCTTTTTTTTTGCACTTAAGTATGTGGCACCGATCACATAGAGAGCACACACACTCGTCGTTCACCTCATGGAATCGCTTAGTCGCACACAGCTTATGGTGGAAGCCATGGACTGCCATCCTTGTAACTACATGTCGCTGCTCGTAGTTCGCTTCTGTCCATTTTCGCTCCGGCATGGCGTCGGTGGCATAGAATTCGAGCTCGATTTGGACTCGTTTCATTCCTCTCTCTTCAATTATCTTTGCGCTTTGCCTTGTGAATGGCAGAACTAGATTGATTCTTAGATCCTCAATATAGAATGGCTCTTTACAAAGTTCGTATACTAGTCTGGACTTTGTGTAGCCTATGTACACACACCTAATACTCGCTTTAGAAATCTGGCTTTTAGTTTCTCTAGGGCCCTAAGGTCAGCCATGTGTGGCAATTGGACTTATTGCAGAATTGAATAGCTCTATTGATGTTCTTAAAGATAGTTTTTGGAGGTCTTTAATTCTGTATATCGCTTTGATGGTTGTAGTTGCCCTTTCCTTTATGTGCACTCTGTAGGAGTTGATTGTCGTTTGCAAGGTTATTCCAAGTTATTTGAAGGAATTCGTTATGTTTAGGTCTCTGTTCTGAAATTTAATTTTTTCCTTTTTTGCAGGTCTTCCTCCTTTTCTGAAGGTCATCATTACTGTCTTGGATTCGTTTATCTGCAGATCATTTTCTTCTGCCCATGTTTCCAGCTTGTTCACTACTCCCTGAAGGTCTTCCACGTTGGATGACCCAATTACCATGTCGCCAGCATATATGTGTTGTGATACTGTTTCACTGAATTCTACTATTTTCGATACGTCTGCAGTTGCAATGTTGAATAGTATTGGACTGATTGGGTCTCCCTGCATTACTCCATTAGTCTGGTAAATATCTTGGAAAAGAGAGATGCCATCACTTATGTTAACTATGTTCTGGCCAAAAGACGTCACAGTGCGAAGATATCGATTTCGCCCCACACAACATCACGGGGTCTCGCTCAACAGAGGATAATAAAATGGATACCGGTACCAGACAAAAGCTGACCGTCCTACTATGGAACATCGAAGGATTGAAAAGCATACCAAAGATCTCTACTAGTCAAGTAATTTTCACAAGTGATATAGTTATCCTAACGGAGACCTTCCTAACTGAACCCATGGACGTTCTGGGCTACTACGGAGTACACGCTCTGGCAACCCAAAAGCAGGAAGGCCGACCCTCAGGGGGTGTCTCCTTCTTTATAACAACAAAATGGGAAAAGTAATGAAAACACATGGATATTGTCTTCACAGCAAATATCACTATCGTAGGACTTTACATACAGGCACAATCAACAACGGAAGATGCGTTTGAGTCAGTTGCCCGAGCAATCTCTCTAATCGAATCTGAAGAAAATGTTATAATTGGTGGGGATCTATACTGCAGACTAGACAAGCCAGACCATAAAAGTGAGTTAATATTTAATCTAATGACAGAAGATAACGGAAACAGCAAAGAGCTCCTAACGTACTTTGCACACAATGGTGCAAGTGCCATAGATCAAGTATTTATCAAGGGAAGATCACTAAGCTCGATATAACAATGTGGACTCTGGTCGTCGGCCGACACACCGCTCAGCAAGCACATTCCCATTAAGACATGCATCAAAGTCAAATCAACAGTAAAGGAAACACAAAATGCGAACACGGCACCCAAACTGGCGAGAAAAATAACTGAAAGCAGCACGGAGAACTTGCGGCAGGGTGCGAAGGAACCAATGCACCACCTTACAACCAACAACCTCGATCTGGCTGTGAAAACCATAGAAGACAGCATTAGGTCTGTCACCATCCCCTATAAGAAAAGAAACGCGAAGCCATGGTTTGAAAGGGAATGCTATGAACTAAGACGCATAACACTGCAAGGCCTCCATAAATCGAGATATGGCGGAGAAACGGAGGACATTAAAGAATTCTCAATGAAACGAAAAAGTACAAACTCACTCTAAAAGATAAAAAACTGCATCATCAGGAACAAGAAGCAGAAAAATTAGTCAAAGAGGCGAACAGAGACCCGTCAAAACGGAAGAATGTCCAGCAAACCACGACAATACAAATGGACTTGTGGGAAAATCATTTCAATAAAATCCTCAACCTGAAGTGCACCACTCCAACCACAAGTGTATCACCACGAACAGGAAGTGAACCAAAGTTGCACCCAATCCCAATAACGACTCATGAGGTGAAACAAGCTATATCAAATGCCAAAAGCAGGAAAGCTGCTCGTCCTGATGGGATCTACAATGAACTTATCAAGGCAACCGAAGACGAACTCCTAGAAGTGTGGACTGAGTTATTTAATGCGTGTCTAGACAGCGCACAAATACGTACCTGGATCTTGGAGGAGGTCCATGATGAAAATAATCCATAAAGGAAAAGGAGAAAACATGGACCCAAACTCATTCACAGGCATCGCCCTAGAAAACAATGCTTTCAAGACCTTTATGAGAAAAATCACGGACCGATTAGTGAGGGAAACAAACCATCTCCTCCCCGAACGTCAGTATGGCTTCAGAAAACATCGCTGGACACTGCAGGCAATAACGAACCTAATAAGTGAAATAGAACAGGCCTTAATATTTCCAAAAGGAAAATACTCCACAGTATTCATCAACTGCACAAAAGCCTTCGACACCCTAAACAGAAAAGAAGTGATTGAGAAACTAGCACAAATGATTGGAGAAACACACAGCATTACAGTCCTTCAGAAGAACATCCCATTCCTCTACAATTCTAGATAAAATGACCGATATAGGTCGGTCTGTCATGCTAGAGTCGAGGAATGGTATTAATACTTATGGTAGTCTATATAGGTTAGGTTCTTTTAAAACTGTATTGGGGAATAGTGTTAATGTGCAAGGTAGACAGACTAGGTTAGATTTTTATCAGATCACTATAATCAATGAACCTGTAGTTACTAGTAGGCCTATTGTGGAAAATGACATCCAAGGTACTGATAGTGTCCAGGAAACAGAAATTGACAATAGTTTACTGACTATCCTGCAGGTGTCAGAAAGAAAGTGTTAGAACTAGAACATTTATGTAAAGCTGAAAAATTGATGTGGTATGCATGTCAGAACATTGGCTCGTAGAAGATCAAGTTGAATTCTTTGTGCCCAGTGGGTATATTATGGCAGATATTATGTGTAGAAGTAATAAGAAGAATGGGGGTGCTGGAATTTTAGTTAGGGGCTGTTTGAAATTTGTTAAGGTTGACTTAGGACAATACTGTGCAGAATTAGACGGAGAGTTTAGTTGTGTTAAAATAATACATCAGAATCTAATAATTGTAAGTTTGTATAGATCTCCAAAAGGGCAGTGTGAAAGTATTTCTTGAGAATTTTGAAATAGTTATGAGAAAATTGTTAAAGTTTAATGCTAAAGTAGTTGTCTGTGGTGATTTTAATATAGAAATGGCAAAATCAGACGAACAGTCTTCAAGAATATTTCTTAACCTTGTAAGATCATTAAATTTAACCTGTACAAACAAAACACCCACATACATGCATTGATAACATTATTGGCAATTTCTCAAGAAGTATATATAATGTGAAGCTCGTTGGAGGGTCTTTTGCTGATCATGAACCATTGGTACTTTCTTTTTTCCAGAAGAATTTGTAACACACAGACAAAAGAACAAATAGGGTGCCCCACATTTCATGGATAAGAACACAGAAAGATACTATGAATGATTACTTTTTGAACACAGTGAAAGAAATAGGTGATAAAGTTAATGAACAGGTACATCTGCTATCACTGGGCCTCGTCCACATCAACTAGGGGGACATACTTTCAATGGGTTGACATTACGTCAAATGAAATCATAAAGACAGTCTCAAAATTTTCTAATTCTAAAAGTATTGACTGTTATTGGATGTCCAATTACATTATTAAACAAACAATACATCTGATTTGTGAACCACTAGCGTTTAGTATCAATAAATGTTTAAAAGATTGGTTTTTTTCAAATATGCTTAAAATTTCAAAAAATTTTCCGGTCTTCAAAAGTGGTGACAAACATCTTCCCCCAAATTACCGTGCAGTCTCAATTGTTCCCATATTATCTAAAATAGTTCAATCAGTTATTTATAGTCAACTTAGTAACAACTTTGAAAATCATGCCCTGTTGTCTAGTAATCAACATGAATTCCTACAGGGTAAAAGTACTACCTCTGTGGTTCTGGAAATTGTCAATCAAACTTTAACAGCCTTTGAAAATAGGAAAATGGTTTCTCTGGTTTTATATGATTTGAGTAAAGCATTCGACTGTATAGATCATGACATTTTGTTGGGAAAACTTCAGTATTATGGCATAAATGGTCCCACTTTGGATGTAATTAAGATGTATTTAAGTAACAGTTGCCAGTTTGTTGCAATTAGAAATAGACATTCCACATTGAAAGATGTTATTACAGTATTCCACAAGGATCTGTACTTGGCCCATTTCTCTTTAATGTTGCTGTTAATGACCTACAACAAAATGTTATGTCACAATGAGTTGTATCATATGCAGATGACACAACACTAACCAACATGCGTCAGGACGTATTAAATCTGCAAGAGATGTCACAAGAAGATCTTAGCACTGCAGTGAAATGGTTTTTATCTGATAAACTACTCTGCAACGAGAATAAAACCAAACATATTCTTTTAGGATTGTGCAACAATATAGAACTTCAGTCAGTCAAGCTACTGGGTATTCATATTGTCCCCTTCAAATTTGGCTATCATTGGATTATTTACGACAGGTCGACATTAAAAGTTTTATTGTTCGCCGGGAGTTGTATTCGTCATTTGGAAAGCTGTGTGTGCGCACCAAACTGGTTTTTCTGTCATTCAGAGGGACAAAGTATTGATCCGTGTTGGATTGAGTGCAGGGTAAATCACGTGACAAGCCAGTGCCCCAGGCGAGGCACACGCATGTCGACCTGCGCTGCAAGCAGACAAGCTTCTAGAAACAGTCACGACCAATTACAAGAGACCCCGTGAACCAATGATCGTCTCTAAAATATACAACTATAAAACGCCATGCTCGCAGTAAATCAATCTCTACTCTCTCTGATTAAATCTACTCCGATCAACTCTTCTCTGCGCTACTCTGTGACTCTGCTGGTGACGATATTCATCGCTCTGCTAATTTAGTGCAGTTTTACTATAAAATCTTATGGAGTGAACTTCAACCTTAGTGATCCAAGTTAAGTTTATTTCTCCACGAGAACATTAAATATTACAACGTGTGTGTGCACATTCTAATATCTGTTGCATTAGTTACAGCTTACATTACTGGCACGTGGCGAAACTCATCCCAGCGAATCGCCGTGTACTTTAAGATGGATTCTTCCTCTACAATGTGCAACATAATTTCATCGTGGGACGTCCACTGCCGTGCCTCCATGACCTGCTAAGCATGTAAGGCATTTCTGGCTGGAGCAGGTGACTGACGGGAAAATGCCGGAATGACGAACCTCAACCTGGAATCGAACTTCAGCTAAACTTGAGTAACATTTTAACTGTTTGATATCTTTCTCATCTTTGTAAAACCAGATGATCTTTCTTCCCTATTTTTTTTGCTAGGGGCTTTACGTCGCACCGACACAGATAGGTCTTATGGCGACGATGGGATAGGAAAGGCCTAGGAGTTCGAAGGAAGCCGTGGCCTTAATTAAGGTACAGCCCCAGCATTTGCCTGGTGTGAAAATGGGAAACCACGGAAAACCATCTTAAGGGCTGCCGATAGTGGGATTCGAACCTACTATCTCCCGGATGCAAGCTCAGAGCCGCGCGCCTCTACGCGCACGGCCAACTCGCCCGGTCTTTCTTCCCTAAATCGTAGTTCTATTAGTTCTTGTAGTAGATTGAATTACTTCCATTTTCATTTCTTGAGGTGTCATGGTTGTTGAGTTACGTGTGTGTGACTGAAACTTGAAATCTATTAGATTAGCTGTTGTAGTCTGTCTTTGAATGAGTTCTCATACGTAGGATATTTAAAAATCACTGACCACGCGATAAACTTCATTTGCTTACGTGTGATATTGGAAATAATATTGATTGGAGTTATACGTAATTTGTGAGATAGGGTCGAATTTAATGTCATCTAAGTTCACTTGCTTTCTTTAGGATCGAGTCATCTAATTTCACGACATTTCAGGAGGACTGATAGATCTAATAATCACTAAACATACTAATACATTTAAGTAAAGATCGTGTTAAGAATATAATTAAACGGCCGAGAGCTATAAATTGTCTTAGATTCCTTATATGTGATGTTTAATGTGCTCAGTTCATGATGCGCCTGGAGTATTGGCTGTCCTGCGGGATATTAATTGGATAATTTATTATTAAATGATTTGCTGTTTGTGTCTTTGGGAGTACAATGTGATTTATAATAAAGTGGAGCACACTTTGAATACATTTCATGAATAGGGAGTAATAATAATGTGATTAAGGCTCACAAACGCTACGTGTGCGACTTGTAACCCATGTGATGGTGATTATGGAATTTTGTAAGAATCTTCAAGTTAATCTCAGAAATTTAGACGGATCTCCGTTGATGTTTAATGAGTATTTCATTTCAAGTGATACCACTAGTTCGATCACTGGCCACTAATTGGATTGATAATATTTCCAGACATGAGTTTATCCCCCGGATATTATTGACACATTTTGGTATCTTTAGGGCATAAGTGCATGCATATTTCCACAGTTTTCAAATGATTACCTTAGCCGAACCCTTTAAGAAGATATACAAGTAATTTTATACAATATGCGAAGGGCTGGTTTTATCCCACGTAAAGCCCAATAAATTATCATCATCTTCAACAAGGAACAATATACAGTATAACAACATCTCATACATGAAAAATTGTCAGCAAAATGGCATATCAGGTCTCTTCATCACAACAATATAAACTTTTACAAAACTAACAGTTCTCCAATTATTTATGAACAATATACTGGCCTGGTTGTGAGCTATATCTTAGAGAGGTTAAAAATGTAGTTCAGTGACTAAGAACATACAAAGAAGAAGTAAATGACAATCCTAACTTTCAAACTTCAGGCTATTCACTGGATTATCAAAGTTCTGTCCCTCTATAAGTACATAACCAGATAAACCTCAGCCCTGCTGAATTCTGAAGACTTCAAACAAAATGAAGAACAGATTTTTAAAGTACAAGTTCAGCCCCCTTTGGGGCGGGGGGTGAGGGGGGAATGATGTATCAAAATAACAGAAAATAGTGTCGAATCCATCCTTTTCAGAGTCGCCGAGATGAATAGTGACACTCCGGATTTCTTTTGACAAACCGCGTGGGATTAAGACACCCCATGCACCCATTAGCGCGGTGGGGGTTGGGGTGACATAAAATATT
This sequence comes from Anabrus simplex, assembly GCF_040414725.1. Lineage (NCBI taxonomy): Eukaryota > Metazoa > Arthropoda > Insecta > Orthoptera > Tettigoniidae > Anabrus > Anabrus simplex. The sequence continues at coordinate 1,797,433,098 of NC_090265.1, read as the reverse complement.
CGAAAATAGTGTCGAATCCACAGTTTTAGGGGTCGCTGAGATCAATAGCGGCACTCCAGATTTTTAGTATTATGAGACAAACCATGTGGGGGTATGACACCCCAGGTACCCTTACGGGTGGTGGGACGAGGGGGTGAGAGATAAAATTAATCGAAAGTAGTGTCGAATCCATGCTCTTTTCTGATCACTGATGTCCAAGTCTTGCATATGCATTTTGTAATTTATGACAGAATGAGGACACAATTTCTATTTCATTATCGCCTTTACTGGTTTTTAGTTTCACTGTACCATCATTCACAGAATCTGAATTAGTTGACAACATAAGAACAGTACGTTTATCTTGCCAGACTGTTGCTGTTACACCCTCATTTTGCATTTTCCTACATTCTTCCCGCCTGAGTTTCAACTGTGCGGATTTCCTAAACTGATCAGGCCAACCCTTTCTATTTACCCTCATTGTCGCATAACTATAGGTGTTATGCGTTAGTAATTTCATCAGTAGTGCAGAACTGAAAAAGTTATCAAAGTAAACGTGATGCAACTTTCCCCAGTATGACTGTCAGGTGTAAAACCAGCTGCCCTCCTAATTATAAGTTCTGGTCCCGTGTTTCTTTCTTCCCCTTTAAATCTCACATTTCAGAAGGTAGCCATTTCCACAGTCAGCAATACCCCATTTGGTGGGTTTCCCTGGGAGGTACTGTTTCAAGATAAATCTCCCCTTGAAACCTATCATAGCTTCACCTACCAGGTGCATACAAAATTCCGAATTTTTCGGTAAGTTGCAGAGCCGGTCTTGCTTTGTACAGAATATCGTAATGTTCATCTTGTGGTGTTGGCCTGTTTATATCGCTACTTAGATGTAAATATTGCCCAAGTTTCCTAAACTGTTTCAGTGTATTTGTCTGCCTTACTAACGGGCACACGCAAAAGTCTCCTAGGAAGTAATTGTCTATTATCCCATATGAATTAGAACCCCTACATGTGCCCTTATTTTATCAGAGTTAGTGTCTTGCCTGGTATTATCAACAGTGCCAGTTTTTTGTGAATATTCGCCTGCTCTGCTACTGCCTATTAAGTCATCAGCCCAGAGGCTGGTTGGATCCTCAAACAGCACCACCAAAAGCTATGTCGTTACAGGAAAACTGCAAAAACCAATGGCAGCACCAAAATGAGGCGAACTAGGCAAGACAAGGAGTGAGGTAGTTTGCCATTGCTTTCCTCGCTGGGCCAGACAGTGCTATCGTAGCACAACTAACCCTATGAGCGACACCTGTGTCAACAAGGTCCTGACAGCTTGCTGAGTCGAGGCAATACAGTGTGGTTTCACAAGACTCTTCAATATTTCTCTCTACACACTTCTAATGAATGCAAGAGTGACGAGCGCTTTGTCACGTAAGGGACGGCAAAGAGTTAATCGTGCGACTATAATCCATGGATACTACAATTTCATGCCGACTTGAAATACAGAGGTGTAACTTTCGATTTTTATTCTTTTAAATGACATGCATTTGAAAGGATAAAAGTTGCTCACTTCTTTCACAGCAAGAACTAACAACTGCTGAAGATATTTATTAAATTAATGGTATCTTTTTCAGGTATAATCTGTTATTTAATGTTGTCTCTTTCCGGTATTTCCTAAATCATAGGTTATGTATCTATTTTACATTGTCCGCACTTCAATTTTACACTTTTTACATCAGACTTGAAAGTAAGTACACTGAAACCTCGTTAGTATGTTCCTCATTAAGACATTTTCTTGCTTAACATATCGTAAATTTGCAGTCTCTATCCCCATCCCTTAAATCTCTCTCTCTATATAATTTTTAACAATTTGTTTTACATTGAACTGAAACAGATAGGTCTTAAGGCAACGATGGGATAGGAAAGGGCTAAGAGTGGGAAAGAAGCAGCTGTGGCCTTAATTAAGGTACAGCATCAGCATTTGTCTGGTGTGAAAATGGGAAACAAAGGAAAACCATCCTCAGGGCTGACGACAGTGGGATTCGAACCCACTATCTGCCGGATGCAAGCTCACAGCTGTCCGCCCTAACTGCACGGCCAACTCGCCCGGTAAATCTATATTAATTAACCTTGCGTACTGAGTCACGAATTTTTGCTATTACCAAACACAATATAGAGAATACGTGCTACTTTGCACGATATCACAAGACACTGATTGCCAGCGTACCTATTGGGACAGCCTTGAAACTAAATGTAGTAGTACACTATACACTGTGTGTCAGGTCTTCGTTACAGAAGTTTCCCCATTCCACATCGGATGGTGAAATTGTATGCTGTGACATTTGCAGCAAAGAGGTGAGTGAAACTTGTTTTATATTTCCCCTTAACGAGTTATTTTCAATTTAGCATGATATACATGGTGCATTAATTGATGTAAAATTGTAAAATTGAAGCAGCCTAAAAGTATTTTAGAACCTACATAACATCTAAGCACCTAAAATCAGGGTTCTAGCCATCGCTCTTGCATGTTTCTGTGATGGTTGGAAGCGTTGTCTGAAGATGAACAGAAAGGCAGTGGGAGAAATTGCTTCCTTGTGAAAAGCACTGCCAAGGGCGAAGCGGGTCATTCGGGACTCTCAGCTAACCAAGGCCGGAGCTATGTTTAGTTAAGCTCCCAATGATCCTTTGTTTAAATGACTTTAAACTTAAATTTCAAGTGAAATAGTGTAATTCATGTAAATATCGCATAGATTTGATGTACATAAAGCCAGTGATTAAACTTTTTTTAAAACTGACGTGTCGCAAACATTCAGTGCGAATCGTAATATTATTATTATTACTACGGCACGACTGTGTCGGGTAGTAACAAAGGTAGAGTGGCTGTGAGGTACACGCAATTCGATACTGAACCGCGGATTGCGAAGTAATATCCGAAATCGTGGCCGGACGTTCACGCTGAACGCAATCAAACAGATTTTGAAATAAATAGCGACATGTTGTGTGCTCAGGATTACTGCCAGCGGCTTCATCGACCAGGAACTATGGACGTCCAGCTTGAAGGAGCAATGGAACTGCCCGTGATCGCCTTGGTGCCCATGGGTCAGCAGTAAAACCTGAAATGGATTTCCCGAGCTGACCAAGATGTCGTCAAGTGGAGATGAGTATTTTTCATATTTATATGGCCTGATTAGAGGGGACGGGAATTATTTATCATAAGCTGACGCTATCATGTTAGGGATAACTTTATTTAAATGTAGAAGTGCCAAAATGGGGCACGTAGCTTTTATTTCTTATTTTATTTAATTAATAACAGGTCTGAGTGATTTAACTGTAAATAAGGGAAACAATAGTCTAATAGGTTTGCATGTGGTAGAAGACTTACTTATTTACTTTATTTTGGGAGGCTTGTGGTCAGTTAATGCGTCAGGAGACTAGTATTTTAGTAAATTCAGGGTAGTTCAAGCTAGGTTGTAGTTGATCCAGTAATGGTAAATGCATGACTGGTAAGTAATACAAGTATGCTACGTGAGGTCCCAAAGTCACGAGAAATGTATACGAAACTGATACCCCAGGCCTCCTTTGAAATATTTAGCTAGGGAGTGTTACAATTTAAGCTGGATTATTTGATCAGGTTTATCATAATTTAATTACAATTTAATTGAGTTAATTACCGTGTGAATATTTAATTGAGTTAATCACTGTGTGAATATTTAATTAGAAGTTAATTACCGTGTGAATATTTAATTGATTATTGTATTACCGTGTGACGATTTAATTAGAAATTATGTGTTAATCATAAATTGATTAGGGTTTAATTTTGAATTAATTGCCGCTGGGTTATTTAATTACATCGTAATTAAGTGGAAGTTTCCGTGTGATGATTCAGTATGATCTAATTACCAGCTAAATCACGTAGGAAGACAGTGTAAAGATGAAACCGACAATAATAATAATAATAATAATAATAATAATAATAATAATAATAGTGATGGTAGTAATCATGCAAATATTGGTATTATAAAAACCGATGTCGTGTTGTAAGATAGGTGTGATATTTGAAGTCATGGTTGGGCCATGAAAAATATGTGTTGAATCGAGGTGATTTATTGGAAGCCGATGCAATTTGCTTAATGAGGAATAGACCTCAGTTTATTGTGAACGTACCTCGGGACGAGGTGGTTTGTTTAAAGAAATGTCTTGTTATGCCTGTGGAGGGCAAGGCTATTGACCGCCCGTGGTAGGGGGTGGAAACGCTGGACCTTGCAACCAGACGTTTGTTTTTGTGTGTGTGTATCCCGCCTCTATAGGAGATGGCTTTGAGCTAAGAAAAGAAGGCCTGTATGAATCGGCTAATAGTGGGAAATATTCAACACGCCAGAATGAAGTATTCGCTGACAAATGACATGGTGATTGGTACTAGTATTTTTTAGATTACTAGTGTTAACTCATTTGAGTATAATTTAGCTAGGGATTTCAGTGCCATATTTCAACCCCAGGGGTCGTCAGTTCAGTTCCCTACCCAGGCATTGGTATTTCACAATGCTAAAATGAAGAATGGGGTGCCTCACGTGTATATTGTATCTAATATGTGATTCTTTATGTTGTTTTATGTGACATGTTGTGACTATAATTAGCGTCGGCGATGGTTCTACCCCATCGGCACGGCGAAGTGTATTCCAGTAAGGGTCGGTTCAAACCCGGGTGTTTGTTCCACATTTGTATAATTTCTTTCATGGTATTCGTTGGGAAGTAATTGTGTGCTTTTAGAATAGGGATCGCTCAGACTTGTTGCATGAATGTTAATTTCATTTGTCAATAATGTCATATAGCCTCAGTGTTTATGGTAAATGTTTCCGTTCACGTCACGTCATGGCAAATCGCTTTGCGATAAACAATACTCGGATCTATCACACACGACTACAAGTCAATAAATAATCCACAACAATTGTTAATAATTAATGTAATTCATTTGTGAATATAGATGCGTCATCCCCATCATCATCAAGGTTTAATAAACCGGTTGTGTTAATTTAAACTTTAATTTGAATGTGTTCTCATTGTAGTTAAGTATGCCCCGTTTCTCCTACCCTGTATGCCATTAAGGTAATGTTAGATAAGCGCCTATTTTAATATATTTTCCACCCGTTAACGCCCTGTAGATATCTTGCCGGAGCCTTTTTGGGTAGGGGGCGGGTACATACGTATCATGCAAACATATTCAAAGCACCAGTAGAGAATTGATAACATCTCACTATAAATTTACATGGAAAAGCCTCTCCGAAATTTAACCAGATGCGAGAAAATATTAACTCTCCTCTGAAATCAGTGATGCGCTCTGCCATATCTTAAGGTGTATTGCATTCATACTTTATTTCAGTGTAGAGTATTAAGATTAAGCGATCGTTTGCTTAGCATTTATTTGTAACAAGATCACAGCTGCTATCAACGACGTTATTATGTATTTCTTACAATGACATGTTCTCTTCTCTCCTCCTTTCTTTATGGAACAGCAGTCGACAGGTATTACTAATCAACTCAGACATCACTTTCGAATGTCGACGAGAGAGTTCGTAAGTGCACATAGCAAGAAAACGACACTGAAGGTCGCATTTTGTGGCAAACACTTCGGCTTTCTTATTCAAACAGCGCCAGCTAAACTATGTATACCACGTATTTAGCATGAAAACATATATCAAGCGCCAATAGAAAAGTGATGTAGCCTTTCCGAAATTTAACCCGACGCGAGAAAATATAAACTAACCTCTGAAATCTGCCATATCATGAGGTGTATGCCATTCTTACTTAACTGCAGTATTTAGCATTAAAATTAAGCGGTCGTTTACTTCAGTCTTTATTTTTAAGAAGTTAAGAACTTCTATTGGACACGTTATTTACCCACTTACTACAAAAACATGTTCTGCTTCATTTCCATTTTTATTTACACAACAGCAGTGGATAGATATTACTAATCAACTCCGACATTGCTTTGAATGTCGACGAGAGCGCTTACTGGTGGACATAGCGAGGAAACTATAGTGAAGATGATCGATCGCATGCAATATAATGGCTGGGTGCACAAGTATTGGTAAAACCCCTCGTACTAATGGATGCGTCAGTGATAAGGCTGTAACTGAAGGATAATGCACAGTTCAATATAGGGATTTTGAAGGGACATAAAAAATCTGATGTTATAGCGGGGTGCTCGCTATAGCGGACGTCTACTGTACACTGAAGTACTAATTTTATATTATATTGATTAGGTGGATTACCTCATTTAACTACGATAAATGCATGGGTAAACCAAATCCCACGGCACTACAGCCCTTGAAGGGCCTTGGCCTACCAAGCGACCGCTGCTCAGCCCGAGGGGCTGCCGATAACGAGGTGCCGTGTGGTCAGCACGACGAATCCTCTCGGCCGTTATTCTTGGCTTTCGAGACCGGGCCGCTATGAAATGAAATGGCGTATGGCTTTTAGGCTAGTGCTGGGAGTGTCCGAGGACAAGTTTGGCTCGCCAGATGCAGGTCTTTTGATTTGACTCCCGTAGGCGACCTGCGCGTCGTGATGAGGATATAATGATGATGAAGACAGCACATACACACAGGCCCCGTGCCAGCAAAATTAACCAAGGTTAAAATTCCCGATCCTGCCGGGAATCGAACCCGGGACCCCTGTGACCAAAGGCCAGCACGCTAACCATTTAGCTCCTCAATTCTAATCACGTAGGCTGAGTGGACCTCAAACCAGCCCTCAGCTCCAGGTAAAAATCCCTGACTTGGCCGGGAATCGAACCCGGGGCCTCCGGGTAAGAGGCAGGCACGCTACCCCTACACCCTGGGGCCGGCAAATGCATGTGTGCCAACAAAAAAAAACATTAAGGGTTCTCATAGTCTTGTTGGATAGTTTTTACTCACGTATTCAGCAGTGCGTTTCCTCGCTTACCATGTTCTCTTTCCTTGTCCTCTGTAGAAAAGTCATAACGAGATTGTATTGTAGCCTTAGCCTAACTAATATTTTCCAGCTCACTCGACTGACAGAATAGATTTTGGTTGTAACAATGAATTATGAGATAATTTATCAGGTACCTTGAATGACGTTGTAAACAAGTTCTACTGCAACTGTCCTATCTGATGCAATTACAAATCACAAGATCACTGATAAGATATTAGTTTGAACATCTTTTAATATTCTTTGTATGTATGCTCTATTTCTAAATGTTTCAACCACTTACCTTGTTCCCATTAACCATTCTCATCACTTACAATGTTCAAAGAACCTGACAACAAGATATTGAACATCAGAGTGCAGCAACAGTCTGAGGTCGTTACAAACATTAATAGATACTGTACAGGCGCTAAAATTTAAAACTTCCCACTTCTGTTCACATGCCACAGGAATCCCCAAGAGAGCTTTGTTAATGTTGCTGTTTATGTAACTATGTATTACATAAGATTGTACAGTTTGTATTGCGTATATTTGTGTCTTTTGTAGCCGAATACAATTGCTGATAATCAAAAAGACTTAGGAATGCATTTTGACAGCAAATTAATGTTTGTCTCGCACATACACAGGTCACCACACGTGCTATGTCACTCCTTTGTTTACTCTATAGGTTTTCTGACATCGCACATGTAAATGCCCTCAGAGCCTGTATCTTACCGATTGTTGAATACGCCTCTCCAGTCTGGTTCATTTCTGCTTCTTCAAATCTCAGCCAACTTGACCGTGCACAATCTGTCTTCTGTGCTATCGCCAGCGCCAGGGTCCCTCTCTGTCAAAACTTAAGCACTAACCAAGTGCTTGGGAAACTACAACTCAAAACTCTTTCTGCTCGGAGGAAGGTAGCCAACCTAAAGCACCTTATTCTTTATTTAGGTCTCCAAAATTAGTTTCCTTACCCCCCTCCATGTTTTATCCCCTAGTACCAGAATGAAGACTCTATTCCATATTCCTTACTCCCAGCTTTCTCTCACCCAAAGGCTGTACATATTCCAGCAATGTTTAATACCTATCTATCAGCAAGAACCCAGATATCGTCCTATCATTTCCTTCCTTCTGTCATGATATTTCTCATATAACTTAATTTTCCATCTTGTTCTTTCCTGCTTCTTCTCCAGTATTTACTATAAATGTATTTTCCTTTGTTAATGTTGTTGTTTATGTAAATACTAGCTGATGTACCTGTGCCTTGCTATGGAATTCTACATTGTATACAGAATTCTAGGTTAGGTAGTGCACACGTTGTGAGCAAGATTGTCTTAAATTGTATAGCTCTTAAGGTGACCCTAGAAACGCGACGGGAGGTCACCAAACATCTTTTCTCATTTTATGAAGACTGAGGGAATTTTCACTGTAACCGTAGACCCAATTTCATACCATCAGTCACAATCAGGCTGGGATGTTTTCATTATAATGCCTTTTTACATCCTCAGAAAGACTGCCTTAGTGGTTTTCCCAACTGAAATGAACATACAATGATGTCAATAGGAATGGCGCAATTAAAAGCAATGCTTTCATATTACGAAATACTCGTTCAAATGAACCACCACACATGTTCTCACTTTTAACGAACAGGACTACGCTGCCTATCTAACAGTCCAAAGTTCCAGACCTGGAATGACCAAACCGCAGACAGCCGTGATCCGTGAACACTCCGTGGAGACTCCCAGGGCAAAAACTATGCCCAGTTACTATTCTCTTTCCTAGGAATACCCGATGAGTCGGAAAATATCAGTTCACTACACTGGCGTCGGAAAAAATCTATCTGACTTGAAGGCAAATTTTTCCTCCAAGCCAGAAGAGAAACCCCCTCTTCACTGCTAGTTTGGAACAAATTGAATGTAGAATTTAATAAAAGTGAAGAGAAAGAAGCTTTTCTTAAGAAACAGCTCTTTTCAGAGTTGAATTTTGAATTATTTAGTGAATATTGTGGTGCTATAATTTCGAAAAGGCCTAAATTGTTATTCTAGACCAGGCCATACTATTATTACTACTACTACTGCTACTACTACCACCACTAAGTGAGGCTCTGCCTTAAGTATGCACACTGCTCATTCAAAACAGCGCGTCAGAGTAGGGATCGAATGGCTGAAGTACTATGATGAACCAGTGTGTTACGCACCAGCTGTATCAGAAAATGTATGAACCAGAGGAATGACATGCTAAAGAAGAAAGTTTTCTAACTCTCCGGCTATTTCCCGTCAATATTCAGTCAGGCTGTTATACTCGGTACGCAGCAGTAATCCCATCTATCGGAGTTGAGAGGCAGCATAAGAGACAAAGAACATCACAATAAACAATGGTCAATGTAATGTTACTGTTGATCAATGTTATGCACTTTCGATAATATAGGCCTTCACATTTCATTTTCTTCCAACTCTGAAATACGACTCTTATCATAGTCGGTACGGTAAAACTGAATAAAAGATAAATGATCGCAAATTGTATTCTCTATAACTTTTTTATATAGTACTTTTCGATAGGACCAATAACACTGGTATTTAAAAATTACATTTTAGGCACCTTCCCCTAAACTACAATTTCATCCAGGATGAATAAAATTGTTTATAGCTTAGACAGTAGTTTCTTATTCCCCGACTCTATATACCGATTTTCATTAAATTCTGTTAACCCATTTTCTCGTGGCTCGGCATTGATATGGACTTAGCAACAAAAATACAAATTCATGAATATCTGTGTTATCATAGCCAGTACAGTAAAAATGTATAAGACAGAAATGGACGGAAATTTAATTCTGTATAAATTTGGTTATGTAGTATTTATCGATAGGACAATAATATAAATATTTGAGAATTACATTTAGGCCTTCCCCTAAACTACCATTTCACTCAGCGTAAATAAAATTACTTATAACTTAAAATTGTAGTGGCTCATTCTCCGACTTTCCATACCAATTTTCAATGAAATAGGACCACTATTAACGTAAATATTTAAAAATTAAATTTTAGCCCTTCCCCTAAACTACCATTTCACTCAGCGTGAATAACCCTTAAATGAGCAATTTTTTTAATTTCAAAAATTTATTTATTTTTAGTCACAATTGTGATAAATAATCACCAAATAAAAGACAAAAATTATATTTTCAAAATCAATGTCAACATATAAGCGTTTTCCTTTGTTTTGCACATATGCAAAGCTGTGCAATTAAGTACATAACCGTGCAGGTTCAAGTTTATGAATGTCCTGAGTTAAGCAACAGTTTCAGCGATTGATTTTGGATTTGTTGGTCAACAATTCTTTTCCCTGTTCAAGCAGAGGTTCACTTTGCATTTCTCACACGTGATGAAGGTGTAACCCTTGCATAAAGGCATCTTACAAGTTGTACGTTTCTTATTCCACAGGGGCCAATGATCGTTAGAATCTTTCCTTATGTCAATCGATGGAATTGATGATCCTCGAAACTTTTTTCTTTGTTCCTCAACGAAATCTGAACTTGGTCGACCTCGCCTAGAATACTTTTTTCCAATTTTGCACAGGGTTTGTGTAAGATCAATGCAAAATTGTTTCTGGTTGAGAAGCTTACCACATGCTTGCTTACATTCATTTACTTTCCTGTATAGAATACAAGCATTTATAACAGTTAGGCCTATGTCAACCAAGTGGAAAAACAGTCGAAAATACCATTTTCTCGACTTCATTTTGTTGTGATGCCTTCCCACATTGCTGTCAAGCAAGTCCATGTTACCCACGTGTTTATTATACACTGGAACAATAGCTGCACAATCAATTTCAACGTGTTTCTTCTTTTTTTCTGTCGTATCGCATGACTTTTGTCTTTGGAATTTCTCCTACAAATGTTGATAAAAATGTCACATTGCAGTTATCCTTGAATGCAACACATGAAACATCAACAGAGTCAATACAAGTGGAATATTCTTCCGAAAATCCGCGAGGTTTATTTTTCATTTCTTGATCACTTGGAAATTTACAGTTGGGTAGTCTGTTTCTTTGCACAGTTTCAACAGCAAAAATACCTTGCTTGGAGAGATGAACTACTAGAGGTAGTGTAACGGTTCAAATCCCGTTACAAGATGATATCTGTATTTTATTATTGTATGATTTTATCTGTATATTATTATTATTATTATTATTATTATTATTATTATTATTATTATTATTATTATTATGTCAGTATTATTATTTTATCTGTGATATTGTTACTATTATTGTAATCATCCGTTTTATTCAATTTGATTTTGCAATTGCCTGTTGCTTGCAAGATTGTACTTAGATGTATGCATATATACGTATGTGTAGTGTAACACTCAATACCTGCACAGTGAGAATTGTTGTATATATCAGAGATTGGAAGTGACGTTGTTATATTGCTAGACCACTGGCGATTCTGCCAAGTCATCGCCACTCCATGGCTACGTTATCGTATTTATTTAGCAATGCGCGCACGGACTCAGTCGCCGCGGGGCTATTTCACCACTGTATGTAATATCTGTCGCGTAGGTGGGAGTATGTCATTGTTATTTCTGGAGATTACGTAGTTGTGTCAACCAACGTCTATATAAGGTGGATGCATATTGTAGCGTCAGTCATTACTTATACGGATGCAGTACAGTGAAGTAGTCTACTAGATCAAGAGGCCTTAGTTGGTCAGTCAACCAGTGTGAACGAGAGATGGTGAAGATTCAGTGAGCCATTATTGGTCATTGAGAGAGTGAGACCAAATGGTTGGTCCGTCACTTAGTGGAAGACGCGGACGCAAGGCTTACCAAGGAGTCAGAGAGGGCAACCCTGGACCTGCCAAGAGGTCATACCATATTGACTTACAAAGAAGTCAGATGATATGGAGAAGAAGCAGTCGCAAGGATGTATCACCACGTTAGGCGTGACACATCTACAGTAAACACCAGAGCAATGGATTACGTCGTAATTACACTCAAAGTGTTGAAGGTACAGTCAAGTGAATCAGTGAGGGAAATATTTCGTATAAATTGTTAAATGTCCGGTCAAGAAGAATTCAAATTCATGCCTAGTTTATTTCAGTTGCAATGTCATAATTTCATATTCTCATCTGTTTTATCGCAACAAGACTCACTATTTTTTGATATATTATTTAAAGAATATATATTGTTCTATCAATCGATTTCATAGTTTCATTTCATTGAAAGTAAAATATCTTAACCTCAAAATTAATGGGGAAACCGAACGCCAATCTCCTTTTCCCAGAACTTATATGGTATGTTGTCAAAAGTAAGCTTATTACCCCACACCCTAGAGATGGTCAAGAGTCTCATTCTATTATTGCTGTACTGAGTGACAGCTGGCGCCCTTCAAATAACGTATGTGTAAGTAAGCAGGTAACAAGTAAGTGTGAGTACAAGGTTCGACGAGTGTGTATTGTATTTAATGAATGTTAATTTTCATAATTTCCATTTTAAATGCAGATATTCAGATTTTTCAATATAAATGCAGTTTTATATGTTTGTAAATTTAGTCGAGTAATCAGGAACATCTCAGTAGTGACGTGTAGTACCTATCAAAATAGAGTTTGTAGCCTACATGTCTTGGTATTTCACGAGCAAGTCCAACAACAACATTGCCACTCGCTCCTAAATCAGGTTCACCATCAAGTCGAAATTTTGCATCATTCTCTTGCCCACTGTATATTTCAATCTTGTGAGCAAATCCCATGTCTCCACACAGCACAAAGAGTTTATATCCCCATTTGTGCGGTTTGTCCTTTATGTATACTTTCATATGATGTCTTACTTTTGTTGCACACATTTGTTCATCAACTGCAAGCCTTTCACTCATAGGAACAGATAAAAACTTCTTGTTCAAATGATCAAGTACAGGCCTAATTTTATATAACTTGTCATGATTATCATCACTAGATTTGGGATGCTTTGAGTTGTCATTGAAGTGTAAAAAGCGGCGTAGCTTTTCAAATTACTTTAGGGACATTGTCTGTTTTACAATATCTACGCCTACTGCTTCATTCCAGTAATCCCTCACATTAGTAAGTGAAGACACTGAACTGATAATGCAAATTCCCAGAAACTTCTGAATGTCATAATGTGTTGCATTTAGGGCTTTGTTGGGATCAACTTGGCAACTGTACAGGTTAGTCTCGTCAGCAATCTTTGGTAGGATGTCGTCACTAAAAAAGTATTTGAAGAACTGATATGGTGACTGTAAATCCATTACATCATCTGGCAACACTGAATTTCCAACGAACTCCCAGTTTCTTTGTGAATAATCAACATTTTCTTTCTTCCACACAACTGGCCACGTTCCATTTTAATAAAAGTGTTAGTTTTGTGTATTTTACTTTATACAGATCCTGAAGAACTTGCATTTATACTTCCTGAAGACAGTGCTATTACTTGGTTGTCTTCATATAAAACTGTCTGTGTGCTACTTGAACTAGCATTTATTCCATTTGCATTCAAGTCAACAGTCCTGCGTGTTTCACACATTTGTTTCCTATTCTCACCTTCCTCAGAATAATCTTCTGAATCTGGGAGAAACTGATCAACATGAATACTTGGGTCATTATCACTATCGTCACTTTCCAATCCATCTTCACTTTCAGATGGACAAACTAATGCCTTAATATCCTCATCCGTAACTAATTTCTTCACACCACCTTCAAGGAAACTCAGTCTGTTCATTTTTACTACTAATAGTAATAAACAACACACTAAAACTGCAAAAGTCACAGACTGAATACTGGTTCAGCACATCCCAACCTCTATAAAACACCATTATGGTTTGAGTTACGATAGGTGCAATTTTGCACACATGCAAAGTATATAATTATGTCGTTATACAAACTCCACGGGTATCAAATACGGTCAAAACACTTCCAATGTCAATAATAGGTACACATTTAGTAATACACAATTTTACACTCCAGTAGATTGATGCTACAGTTCATCAGAACTAACACAAACATTGCCTTGTCAGAGAAGATATAGAATCCAGCGATGCATAATAAAGAGAGAGCATTACTGCTTCACTAGTGCCATCTAGCCACTTTAAATCCATGGCACATGCAAATGCACATCTCTAAGAATATACAAAGGGGAAATAACATTACCATACTTTCAAAGAGTAAGCATAGCTAGCTTACAAAATCTCCTTTGCACATATGCAATGCTGCGCATTTAAGGGATAAAATTATTCATAGGCTAGATTGTAGCGACGTATTCCTCGACTCTGAATATCAATTTTTATGAAGATAGGACTACTAAAAGCATAAATGTTTGAAAATTAAATTTTAGGCCTTCCCCTAAACTACCATTTTTCTTTTTTTTTCTTTTTTTTTTGCTAGGGGCTTTACGTCGCACCGACACAGATAGGTCTTATGGCGACGATGGGATAGGAAAGGCCTAGGAGTTGGAAGGAAGCGGCCGTGGCCTTAATTAAGGTACAGCCCCAGCATTTGCCTGGTGTGAAAATGGGAAACCACGGAAAACCATCTTCAGGGCTGCCGATAAACTACCATTTCTATCCAGCGTGAATAAAATTATGTATAGCCTAGATTGCAGCGACATATTCCCCAACTTTGCATACCGATTTTCATTAAATTCTCTTTGGCCGTTTTCTAGTGATGCGTGTACAGACAGACAGACAGACAGACAGACAGACAGAAATTACGGAAAAGTAAAAAGTGCATTTCCTTGTTACTGTGGACATGACCGATACAGAAATACTATTCTTTTCAAATTCTGAGCAATGTACAGACAAAACTCTTATTTTATATATATAGATGTATTATACAGAATTGTACGGTTTTCATTATGTATATTTGTGTCCCTTGTAAATATTTATAGATCTTTCATATTATATTAATATCTAATGTACATAGCTATCTTTGTGATTCGGCTTTATTCTCTTGCTGATTCTGAATAACTAACTAACTAACTAACTAACTAACTAACTAACTAACTAACTAAATCATATATAAAATAAGAGTTTTGTCTGTACATTACTCAGAATTTGAAAATAATGGTTTTTCTGTATCAGTCATGTCCATAGTAACAAGGAACTGCACTTTTTACTTTTCTGTAATTTCTGTCTGTCTGTATGTATGTATGTATGTATGTATGTATGTATGTATGTACACGCATCACGAGAAAACGGCTGAAGAGAATTTAATGAAAACTGATATGTAAAGTCGGGAGATGAGCCACTACAATCTAGGCTATAAATCATTTTACTCACGCTGAGTGAAATGGTAGTTTAGGGGAAGGTCTAAAATTTAATTCTCATTTATTTATATTATTAGTGGTCCTATCGATAAATACTACATAGCAAAAGTTATATAGAATTAAATTTCCGATCATTTATGTCATACATTGTTACCGTACTGGCTTCGATAACACAGATATTCATGAATTTGTATTTTTGTTGCCAGGTCCACATCAACGCCGAGCCATGAGAAAATGGGTTAACAGAATTTAATGAAAATCAGTATATGGAGTCGGGGAATCAAAATCAAATCAAAATCTCTTTATTTGCAAATGAGGTGTCTACCTCGGTGGCAAATGGTACACTAAAATACATTATTGTCAAGCACTATATATTAAATTAACAAGAGAAGAAAATTTTTCCTATAATACAATATTATACAATTTACGCTAACAATGTTTTCTATTAAACACACAGCTCATCCTTAATAAATTTATATTGTTTACAAAATTCTACTTATAATATATCCTGTCCTACTTACAAATATAGTCAACTGATATACAGTATGTGGAATTACTTCAAATGATACTATACAACTGGTATAACATTAATATTTACATTGCATTTATTTATTTACTTTTTTTTTTTTTACCCGTTCTGGATCCTAAGTAGCATAACGACCTGCTGCGTCTTAACCAGAGCCCCTTTTGCCACCACTTTTCAGAGTTCCTGAAGGGCCTTCACAGCTACCGTAGCGGTCCCAGGGCCCTCAAAGTCCCCACTGTACTTCACCCCTACAGGCAGTCCCCTACTTTGGCTGTCCAAACTCCTTAGACCAGGGGATGGAATTAATTTATTCACACACATTTTTTTATATACAATAACCTGCACTGGTCGAATGCCCTCTAACACTTCATTTATTTTCTCTGTTGCTGTTTATTCTCTTCTTGAATATCTGTACAGATTTTGGAAAAGGATCAAACACTACCCCTGGTAAACTGTTCCACTCCTTCACACCCTTCCCAATGAATGAAAATTTACCCCAATCGCTTCTGCTAAAATTCCTTCTAATTTTATATTTGTGGTCAGTCCTGCCGATATAATTATTTTCCAACTGAAGCCTCTCACGGATATCTCCCCATGCTTCTTCTCCTGTATAGGCTCTATATAATCCTGTAAGTCTAGTTTTCTCCCTTCTCTTACTTAAAGTTTCCCACCCAAGTTCCTTTAACATTTCTGATACACTACTCTTTCTCCTGAAATCCCCTGTTACAAATCTTGCTGCTTTCCTCTGCACACTATCTATTTCTTTTATTAGGTATTCTTGGTGAGGATCCCAAACACTGTTTGCATATTCCAATAATGGACGAACCATACTCAAGTAACTTTTTTCTTTTAATTCTTTGTTGCATCCTTTAAGTAGCCTCATTATGACATGTAATGATCTGTATGCTTTCCCAACAATGTCATCAATATGACCCTTCCAGTGCAAATTACTTTCAAATCTCACACCTAAGTATTTGCACTTGCCATCTTCTATGATAACTACCTCATCCAAAGTATATTCAAATTCAGTTTTAAAGCTCCTGTTTGTAAAAGTTGTAACAGTTGATTTGCCTCCATTAACCTTCATATTATTTTCTTCAACCCATTGTTGGATACTTTCAAGGTCCCTTTGTAATTCTGAACAATCCTCAATGTTGTTTATTTCTCTATAAACAATTATGTCATCTGCATACAATCTTATTTTTGATGTTATATTGTTCCCTAAATCATTTGCGTATATTAAGAAAAGTAACGGACCGATTATACTACCCTGTGCAATTCCCTTCCAAACTTTCTCTTCCTGAGATACATTATTTCCTACTTTGACTTTCTGAACCCTTGAATTTAGAAATGCTTTTATCCAACGTGTAACCCTTACGTCCAATCCTATTCCCTCCAATTTCTTTAATAATATTCCATGTTCCACTCTATCAAAGGCTTTGGAAAGATCTATGGCTATGCAATCTAACTGACCTCCTGAATCCAACTGATCTGATATGTCCTGCTGAAATCCCACCAGTTGTGCCTCACAAGAAAATTTCTTTCTAAATCCATACTGGCTCCTCATGAACCAATTTTTATCATCACATATCCCTCTGATGTACTTCGATATTAAACTCTCCAGAATTTTACAAACTATACTGGTCAGGCTGATTGGTCTGTAGTTCTCTGGTTTCCTTTTATCACCCTTTCCTTTATAAATTGGTATTATTATAGATTCCTTCCATTCCTTTGCTATTACACTGTTATTTATGACATAGTCAAAGAGAAATTTTAAATAAGGCACTATGTACCACCCCATTGTCTTTAATACCTCCCCAGTAATTTGATCACTTCCTGCTGCTTTTCCTTGCTGAAGCAGTTGGATTTCTCTGAAAATATCTTCATTTGTGAATGAGAAGCTTCTTGTTTCCCTCTGTCTCTCTCCCTCTCTATCTTCTGTTTCGGTTTCCAACTCTTGACAATCATCTACTGAATCTCTAAATTCCCTACTAAATAGGTTTGCTTTCTCAGTATCTGTTAAATAGTGTTCACCCCCTTCTCCCACCATTGTAGGAATTTGGATTCCTTTTCCTTTTTGATTCCTGATATATGAATACAGCTTTTTCCATTTCCCTTTTTGGTCATTACCCTCTTGAAGTATGCCATTCATATAATTCTCTTTTGCTTCCTTTTTCACTCTATTCAGTTCCCTCATTAGCTGTTTTCTAGTTTCTCTACTCTCCCTACCCTCTTTGATTTTCCTGTTTACTATTCTACATTTTCTTTTTAATTTTCTTATTTCCCTTGTATAATAAACAGGGTCTGAGGTCATTTTACCCTTCTTAACAGGTACAAATCTCTTCTCTCCTTCCCAAATAATTCCTTTAAATTTAGCCCAAAGTGTATCCACGTTACTCCCTTCACTTATCCAACAACTGAATTGTGAGTTAAGGTAAGTCCCAAATTCATCAACTTTAGTTTTTCTGTACAATTTCTTGTCTTGTGTAACCCTCTTATTAAGCCTTTTTGGTACGAGTCCTACATCCATTATTACAGCCTTATGGTCTCCTATTCCTTCAATTACCTCAGTTTTATCAACAATTTCCCATGGTTTAACCAAGAATACATCTAGTAAGTTATTGAGACGAGTCGGTTCTTGTACTACTTGTGTAAATCCTCCCTCCCAAATTAACTTATTTGCCAGTTTCTGTTCATGGGCTTCACTTGCAGCTCCTTTCCATTCAACTTCAGGCAAATTTAGATCTCCCCCAATTATTACCATATCATTATTATTGTTTTTACGAGTATAATCTATTATTTTTTCAAAGATTTCCATGTCTCTTTCCTCTCTTCCAGGCCTGTATGTTCCTATAATTCCCACCTCCTTCATATTATCACAAACTAATTTTATCCCTAATATTTCATCCCTTTCATCGGTAAACCATTCATGTGAACAGTAAGTTTCCTTCACCAGAATAAACACCCCCCCTCCCTTTTTATCTCCTCGGTCTCTACGATAGACTGTGTACCCTTCTGGAAATACTTCTCTATTACCCACCCCTTCTTTCAACCACGATTCCACTCCTATCACCACATCAGTCTCATAAGATTCCATCAATGTACCGAATTTTAATTGTTTATTTACTACACTTTGACAGTTTACCAAGAGCAATCTCAGACCCCCTTCCTCCCTAAAACTTGACTGTTGCAATTGGGTAACTTGAAATTCCTTACTATCCTGAGTTTCTTTTTCTAGTTGACTGAGCCAGCTTGAAGTATAGCTGGCTCTTTCTGCTAGTTTTCCTGGTCAGTATTATAACTCAAGGGAGTTGCCTGTTTTACAGTACATATCTTAAGATTAATAAAATCTAGAACAATATTTCCTATCTTTCGTTTACCTGAATTGTTTAGATGGAGGCCATGTTTTGTATAACAGTATCTCTCAAAACTGCTGCATTCAATAACCTGAGTGTTCCAAAAATGTTTACAAATTTTAACAATATCTGTATTGACCTTGTCCACTTCAATGTTCACACACGAGTCTCTACTCAAATCATGCCTGTGGGGCATGTTCACTACAAAAACGTTAGTGTGGGTCAGCTTCCCTAGTGTATGTTTAAGTTGTGATCTTACATTCTTGGCGTCGTCGTGAGCTACGTCGTTCGTCCCACCGATGATAAGCACTGCATCGCCGCTCCCGAAGTTCCTAGTTGCTGCTTCTACGTTTTCCACAACCCTGCTGATAGAAGCTCCTGGATATATTTCTCCGGTTGCTGCTATATTCTCGTCGTTAATCACTCCCGCAATTCCCCTTCCTTGGCTATCACCAAACACAGCTACCTTCGCTGATTTAGGCCTAACTGAGTCTTGAATCTGAATTCTAGGCCTAAATTTCAAACTCGGCACGGCAACGGATCGCGATGATTTGGTTTCACGCGCGCGATCATTTTCTTCCAGGATTAAATTATTTAGGGCAGAAAACCTATTTCTAATGTTTATTTCCAGAAATTCAGTTGTAGATTTCTTCTTAGCCGGCCATCCACGAACTACTTGACACCACGTGCTCGAGTTTGTTACTTGTACCGGTATATCACTCGAAGAATGGTCAGTCCCAAATTCTAGCGATCGCAGTCTTTCTTTTAATTCTTGATTTTCAACTTTAAGAGTCTCATTGTCCTTTTTTAGAATGTTTATAATTTCTAATGCACTTTTATATTCCTCATCGACTGTTTTCGTTCTAAGTTATAAACAATTTTATTCACCCTGGATGAAATTGTAGTTTAGGGGAAGGCACTTAAAATTTCATTTTTAAATACCCATGTTATTGGTCCTACCGAAAAGTACTAACTTACATAACCAAATTTATAGAGAATACAATTTCCGACCATTTATGTTTTATACAGTTTTGTCGTACTGACTATGATAAGTGTGGTATTTCAGAGTCGGAAGAAAACTAAATGTGAAGGCCTACAATACTGAAAGCGCAAAACATTGATCAACAGTAACATTACATTGACCATTGTTTGTAATGTTCTTTGTCTCTTATGCTGCTGCTCAACTCAGATAGATGGGATTAGTGCTGCATACCTAGTGTAACAGCTTGACTGAATGTTGGCAGAAAATAGCTGGGGAGTTAGAAAACTTTCTTCTTTAGCATGCCATTCGTCAGGTTCATACATTTTCTGATACTACCGGTAAGTAACAGGCTGGTTCATCATAGTACTCCAGCTATTCGATCCCTACTATGACGCGCTTTGAATGAGCAGTTTGCATACTTAGGCAGACGCTCGCTTAGTAGTAGTAGTAGTAGTAGCAGTAGCAGCAGCAGTCGTCGTCGTAGTAGTAGTGTGACCTGGTCTAGAATGACAATTTAGGACTAATCCAAATTATAACACCACAATTCACGAAACAACTCAAAATTCAACCCTAGAAAAGCCGTTTCTTAAGAAAAGCTTCTTCCTCTTCAATTTTATTAAATTCTACATTCATTTCATTCCAAATTAGTAGCAAAGAGGGGGTTTCTCCTCTGATTCGGAGGAAAAATTTGTTTCCAAGTCAGATAGATTTTTCCGCCGCCTGTGTAGTGAACTGAGATTTTCCGACTCATCAGGTACTCCTATTAAACAGACGAGTAAGAGGGCATAATTTTTGCCGTGGGAGTCTCCACTATTCGACACCCCCACCCGGCCGAATATAAGACGAAGTGTTGTTCACGAATCACGGCTATCTGCAGCTTGGCCATTCCAGCTCTGGAACTTTGGACTGTTTGTCAGCAGCATAGGACTGTTCATTAAAAGTGAGAAAATGTGTGGTTTTTCATTTGATCGAGTATTTCATATGAAAGCATTGCTTTTAATCGCGCCATTCTTACTGATGTCATTGTAATGAGCTATGTTCATTTCATTTGGGAAAACTACTGACAGTCTTTCTGAGGATGTAAAAAGGCAGGTGGAGAGTGAGTGTCTGCCATTATAATGAAAACTCCCCAACCTGATTGTGACCGATGGTAGGCAAGAGGGCCTACCATTATAATGAAAATTCCCTAACTCAGTCTTCATATGAGAAAAGATGTTTGGCGACTTCCCCGTCGCGTTTCTAGGGTAACGTTAAAAGCTATGCAATTTAATACAATCTTGCTCACAACGTGTACACTACCTAACATAGAATTCTGTATACAATGTAGAATTCCGTAGCGAAGCACGGGTACATCAGCTAATAAACAAACAAACAAACAAACAAACAAACAAACAAACAAATAAATCAATAAATCAATAAATAAAAGAGCGCCATATGGCTTGTGTCAAGCTTGCAGTGATAAGAAGTCTTGAGAGCTGGCGAAGCAGCTCGCTAGGAACTACTGAACTTTTAAGGTGTGTTGCGAGGTTATTATTATTATCATCGTGATGGTTGAGTACATTATAGAGCAGAGAATATTTTTGATAGAGTGTTATTTGGGCAAGAAGAAACCAGTTAAAAGGTGGCTTCGAAAATTCCGCAGACAGTTTCCCTGCTCTATAGTACCATCAAAACATTACGTGCATCAACTCATTCACAAGTGGCGTAGTGCTGGTTCCGTAACTAATAAGAAAAACCAGCGAAGGAGAACAGCTATCACACAGGAGAGATTAGGTAAGACTGCAAGTAAGTCGCTCAGGAAACTGCTTTCTTCACATTCGTCAGCAGGTAATGAAAAAGAAAAAAAAAAACATTTATGATCTTATTGGACTCATTATTGACTTGTGTATTTGTTTGCTTTATTTAATTTATATGTCCTCAGCATGTGTATAACTGGTAGGTTCAGTTTCTAAGGACATAATCATTACACTTGTTCGAGAAGACCGCGTCCGCTCGCCACTGTGGGCACTGTGCTTGCTGTCACCCCTCCCTGCGCTCCTATCCCTCGGTACTCTGCTATGAAGTCTTAAATTATTCTCCCTGTAGTAAGCAGATAACTAAACTTTCAAGACATTTTCCAAACATTTTAGGACCAACGACCTCAATGTTAGACCCCTTAAAACAAAAATCATATATACTTTTTAAAGATTCAGTCAAAGGTTCCACCTTTACAACGCTGAAAATGTTTTTTCTTTAATTAGCAATTAACAAGCGACCTCTCTGGGGCAGACTAGGACGAATATTCAACTACAGCACAACCTTTCTCCATGTGTGCGCTTACAGTCAAATATTCCACCTGGCTTGTAACTTCTTAACTGACACACGTCATCACACCAACATAAGAAGAGCTCGTTCATCAAATTCTTAATAGAACTATTACGTGGGTCAAATTATTTTATCTTCATTTCACCTGAGCTAAAAAGCTATTGAGCTCCAGCATTTTAACTTGAAGTATTTGGCAACCCAAATCGTATTTTAATGTGTATTTGTGACCTTGTCTATTTTACTCATATTACAAGTATTTTCAGCTGATGATGTAAGGACAAAACATGTCCCAGCACTTGTTAATTGCTAATTAAACAAACAAAAGAATCAGTATTGCAAAGGTGGAACCTTTAACTGTACCTTTAAAAAGTATACATCGACAATCCAGGCTATGCAATGAAATTCATTTTATGCAATAAAATAATCATTGCCATCACCACCACCACCATCATCATCATCATCAACGCATTCATATGCAAAGAGAAAACTATGGTAATTCCTCTCTGAGAGAAAAGTAAAATCCCTGATGATAATTAAGTTGATATTAGGACTGCTAAAAAGTAAGAAGGTGAAGAGAAACTTTCTTAAAAAAACATTTATTTGTGACACATTCTGTAAGTTTCCATCTTTGCTTTCTCAAGCACTTGCATTTTATCTACTGATATTTTAACAGATGTATTTATATTAATTTGTTCAATTGCTTAAAAACTGCAGAAGATAATTGTAAATTGACTATCTGTGACCTTTAACACTGCCATAGAGCATTTCTTAAAGTAATCTGCAAGAATTTACTTTAGCAACACACAATAACCTTAACAAACAGATATTGTCTTGGGCACGCCCTTTGGAATTCCTGTACAGTACTCTAACTACGAATTACTAATTAGAGAGTCATGCCAGTATCAAGTTCCAATGTCTGCTTCATAAGTTCGTATGTTGAAAATGAAACAGCCACCATAGGAATGGCTCGAAGGTAATTGATGCTCATTCCACGGTACAAACCTTTAAAGATACCATTTTCACGGTATATCAGCACAATAGTCTTCACCATTCCCATTCTGAAAGGAAAAATAAATACATTATTAATATAATTTCAATACAAGGTGGTAGGAGACATATGTGGCATAACTTTCATGTACACCAGAAAACTGAATTAAAAGGTGTATGAAGACCATGTTAAGCTCACGGGACAAAAAATTAGTCACCACAGTGTCACGTACAGATGGATCGTTAAGCCCGTACAGATGGCGCAGCGAATCAGTCCAGTGCCCAACAACATGCGTACTGCCTCTACCCGAGCATAAGGCAGTAGCTATCAGCGACACATTGATGTACGTCAGCATGGGTAGATGTAAAGATGTGAGAAAGTGGCAAAAAGGGGCCATGAGGTGCATGAAGTTGGGGATTTGTTGTTTTTTTGCAGCGGACTGTTGGCTATGTCTACAAGCAGTGGTGTATTACACATGGCCACAAAACACAAAGTCAGACTTGTGGTCGGAAAAAAGATCTTGACTGACAGGGACCGGAGACGCGTTTCACGGCTTGTGAATCAAAATCGCTTCCAAACCACAGGGGAATTGCTGCAGTCTGTGAATGAAGGTCCATCCCAACTTGTCAGCAAGAGACCACTGCGACCCAAACGGCATGCAATGAACATTTGGAGTGTGTCACCTCGCAAGAAGTCATTGCTCCCATAGGCACATAAAGGTGCACATCTTCAATGGGCTAGAAATCATTGAATGTGGACAGTAGCTGACTAGCGGAACATAATGTGGACTGACAAATCACATTTTTGCCTATTATAATGACACACGTCAAATGAAGCATTTCATGCTGGATGTGTGCAAGGTCAGGTTCAAGCCAGAGCTGGGTCTGTGATGGTTTTTTTAGTGGGGTGGGGGAGGGCACGGTTCACATCATGGATTGGGCCCACTAACATGAACCTGCGTGTTTATTTAAACATTCTGCATGATGAGTATGCTACTGATACCCCAAATTTTCAAGATCACAACAGCAAAGTTAATTGAGCTGGACGCATATATGACAGGGTTTATGAATACTCTCCACCCTGCTACATCTGGATTGGCCAGCAAAATCCCCCAACTTGAACCCCACTGAAAATTTGTGGGACCTGTTGGAAGAGCAGGTAAAACGCCGTCATCAGCATCTTAGCAATTTGGTGGAATTGCACGATCGAATCCTCGATGAGTAGCTTAACCTGGACAACCTTATGATCTCTGTTCCTAACCAAATCCAGGCGATTATCAAGTCCAGAGGCGGAGTTACACGGTACTAAATGCTGCTTGTAATATCGCCAGGGGTGACTAACTTTTTGTCTCATTCAAGTTTAAAAACTTGATGTTAACTCCGTATTGAACTGAGAATCTTATGGAAACAAGAGAGGTCCACCTGTTTCGATTTACTTTTTGTTTGGTGAACTTATAATTCTTGCAAAGATTTAGCAATCTGAACTACTTTTTCATCCTGTTAAACCTTCCTCTGACTTTCACACTAGGTATGTCTTGGATCATTACATCAAAAACATAAAATAACATCTAAAATTTGGAATTTAAATCCACCACTAAAAGGATACATCAAAGTCAAAAATTTCATGATTCTATCCTCAAGAGGTTTACTTTGGAAATCAATTCTTAATATACTGTGTATGTTTAAAAGTTTCTGGCATACAATGAGACCACCTTAAGTGTAGGTTCTGTGACGTTTCATTAGTGGCACGACCTTTATTTCATCTCCGTGCTATAAAATTCACTTCACTAACGAACATTTCACTGTTCTACCAACCTGCATTTTGCATCTGCAGAGCTTGATTAATATTTCAAGAATTCACAAAAATTTCAGGGAGAGTGTTGAAAGTAATTCTTGAGAACAGTATCTATTATCATCCAAGAGGAAAATTATTATTATTATTATTATTATTATTATTAATAAATGGATGTGATCAGATTCAAGTACGTAAAGTGTTGCAAAAAAGAAACTTTCCACTGCAAAAAGCTGATCGACAAAATAAATAAATAAATAAATAAATAAATAAATAAATAAATAAATAAATAAATAATAATAATAATAATAATAATCGTATGGCCTCAGCTACCGTGTGCAGACATTTCAATTTGACGCCATCTGGCTGTCTGCTCATCAATTTGGACGTTCCGTTTTACTCTAGGCCCACTAGATGGCAGACCGAGTAAACCGAAACTCTCTTGGGCGTCTGTGGCTGAGATTTAATTAATTTTGTCGGGTAAACACCAAATGTGTCACCAGAGATCTTTTACATGCCAACATCGTATGACATGGGAGTGTCGAATGGACTCTTTTCCGCCCTTCAAAAATCTGGAGGCCAACACTCTGTGATCCACAATAAATGAAAATGAACAATTGATAACGAACGATTTATTTGCATTATTTCACAGAGATCTTTGGCGACCAAGGCCTACGGTAACGACGTCGCTTCCATCACACATTTTGTCGACCCCCAGCCCTAAGACATATTCATGTTAGAAGAATGTTCACTATGCAGGATTATAAGCTGCCAGTTTATATACGTCTGTCTCAATGGTTTGTTACATTTCGTGCTAACCAAACAAACTGTAATTACTTTACACAATGAGAAATATACATCAGAGCTTTATGGTAAATAAACTTTAAACACTGTATTTTAAAGTATACAGTTTATGAAAAACATGTTTTTTTGATGCGCAAATTATTAGCAGATTTCATCTGCCACTCGGGCACTGGGTCACTCTTAACAGAGTTCGGACAGCCCATGGTCTACAAGTGGAACTGCCGCATGTCAAGCTATCGCTCACATTGTTGGCAGCTGCAAGCTACGTGCTTACTCGGGTAGCTGGGCTCACTTCCACATACCACCAGAGGCAGTGTTAGAGTGGATGGACATCCTGATATGAAATTGTTTTCTTGTTATTGTAATATATTCAACTGTATACATGCAGATTTTATGCCATATGCTAAATAAATAAATACAAAAAACAGGACAATATGCCTCCCGTATATTTTTTGCCGGGGCAACAGGACACTTTAGAGAAATAAGAGACAATCCCGTAAAATAAGCAACGCTGTGATGAGTGGATCAGACGGTTGAGGTGCTGGCCTTCTGTCCCAAATGTGGCAGGTTCGATCCTGACTCAGTCCGGTGGTATTTGAAGGTGCTCAAATACGCCAGCCTCGCATCAGTAGATTTAGTGCCTCGTAAAATAACTCCTGCGAGACAAAATTCTGGCACCTTGGGGCCTCCGAAAACGTAAAGAGTAGTTAGTGGAACGTAAATCAAACAACATTATTATTATTATTATTATTATTATTATTATTAAAATAAGGGATGCCTGGTCACCCTAAACTAGCCTGCACAGGTAGTACACATTCTACAACAGAAAATGATTACTGGCTTGGGAGAACTTTGAGCTGAATTATATAGGACTCAACCTAGTGTTTGTAGAGGCTGAAAAACGTCATGTGCCCAATCAAACTGTTAGATTGTTTGTTGCCCAACAGTATTCCCAACAGCCATGGAGAGATCCAGCTCCTACACCTCAAAATGTGCAGCCTGTTAGAGATGAACAAGAAATCATGCTGAATGACTCCCCAATACTGGCATAGGGTATCGTTTAGTGATGAATGTCACCAACATTATTAAGGAAAAAGAGATAAGACACATCTCAGATACTATGCCTGTGCCTGGGGCGGTTATAACATATTGTTCAAGGTACACAAAATACAGGAATGACATCATCCAATTAACAGCACAATTGCACTGTCAGAATTTAGAAGATGACTTCATTTTAACGCGTTCCTCACGCTTCAGGTCACCTTATGTTCGGACTGTTGTCTAACCTATGTTTTTATGCAGGAATCGCTTGCACGGTTACGGTGACTGAAGCCTTAAATTTTTCTGCCGTCAGATGAGAGACTGTTGTTTAATTCGTTAAGAACCGCTCTTCTGACATCTCGTGTAACCTATTACTTTCTACATTGCTCACAGGTAAGCGAATATGAGTTTTCAGATTTTTATTTATTGGAGTAATTATTATTGATATGTTTGTTATCTTCCGTAGATAATATTTACAAGCAATGTCCTTTACATTCTGACACAGTGGTGGTACGGAAAAGAAAGAGGTTTAGGACAGCACTTGATCACGGTTGAATTGCTCATCATTTGAAACCAAGTGATGACAGTGACGGTGATTTCACTTCAGTATCTGATGATGCCTTACGTACAGCCTCGTCTTTTGTGATACCTAATTAACGTATTCCTATGAAAACAGATTAATGAACGAGAAACCATTTAATTCCAGGGTAATTTCTGGGTCATGCACTTGTTGAATCGGAAAACTGTCGCAGAGGTAAATACATCGGAATGTCTCCTCAACAATAATGCACACAACAGGTGCTCCAGCATTGTTTTGGATTTCATAGTCAAATTCGTCAGGTCACCGGTGACTCAAACCAATAATAACTAAAGGCAGCATTGGGTCACTGGTGGACAGATACGATGTAAAATTAAGTCATCAAAATTCACTGCTGCAGGGAACGTGTTAATGGATGATAATCTGTCTGATCATTGTAAAGTTACCATTAACTCGTTTCATCATACTACAGTACTATCACTCAAATAGAGTGGCCTTCCTGTTCTCCAGACATGAACTCCACTGAACACTGTCACAGAGTTAACATTTTTCATATGTTCTTATCTTCCTTTCTTCTTCCTATCTTTAGATGAGCTTTACGCTAGGATATATTCTGCTATAAACTACTTTCTACCCACACCTTGATACAACAGAGAAGTATTAAATAAATAAGAAAGGACAAGTTGTGTTACCATAGAACAGAGTAACATACCGTCTGTACAATCCAGTCCATGCACCAAAGAGGAAGAACAGATCCAGCATGAAAAAGAAGAAAATGAGATATCACACAGATAAGTGCCATGCTTCTTAAAAAGATTGTTACATTCATAATGTGAAATAGTTACAAGAATTATTTAAATAGGATTTTAATATATATATATATATATACACCGATTATAAAATATAACTCGTTAAATCAATGGATCTAACAGACAGCTGAAATAAATGCATGCAAAAAGAATTGTCAAGAAGGCCGCACTTTTACAAGTTGTTACTATTAGTTTATGATTTGATGAATATTATTAACAAGTGTAGAAACATTTATCTTAAAATTCTGTGTACACCTTTCTAACAGTTGAGGCGATGGGTGCAATAACAACTTAAGTCTGAAAACACTGTTTTGAGAAAATCACATCCAAAGTTTTGAAACACTGTAAATATCAGAGTTTTTCATTTATGGACATCTTGATTTATGCATATAATTTAATGACAGTCCTTAACAATATTTCCATTTCACTGTGAATTTAAATTTCACTAGTTCTTAAATATTTTTATTTAAATGTGAATTTACTTGTTATTGCCTTGACAGACAATCAGCACCTTAAATTGGCATTTATGGGCAGTAGATTTGTTCAAAATAATTTAATACGGAAAAACAGCTATCCTGTACTGATTAATAAGAATATTTTATAATATATATACAGTATATGTAGAATTTACAAAAAAAAAAGTATTTTCTTAAATGTAGAATTTACAAAAAAATTAAAGTTTTTTCTTAATAATGCACTTTTGAAAGAAATTTCAATCAGAGAATAAGGATTAAATGATTTCTTATACACTGGAATTGCCTTGATAAGGTAGGCTAAGCTAAGTAAAATGTATTCATATAATAATAATAATAATAATAATAATAATAATAATAATAATAATAATAATAATAATAATAATGTTAAATAAATAAAAAACAAATAATACTTTAAAGTGTGATCCCATACAATCTGATGTCCTTTCAAGAATAAAACGTCACTCAGTTTTTTTAATGAAATGGTACCTTTATCAGGTATAATCCGTTATTAACCGCTTGACGCTGACCTGCAACAAAGTGCGGGCAATACTCAATCAATCAATACTGATCTGCATTTAGGGCAGTCGCCCAGGTGGCAGATTCCCTATCTGTTGCTTTCCTAGCCTTTTCCGAAATGATTTCAAAGAAATTGGAAATTTATTGAACATCTCCCTTGGTAAGTTATTCCAATCCCTAACTCCCCTTCCTATAAATGAATATTTGCCCCAGTTTGTCCTTTTGAATTCCAACTTTATCTTCATATTGTGATCTTTCCTACTTTTATAGACGCCATTCAAACCTATTCGTCTACTAATGTCATTCCATGCCATCTCTCCGCTGACAGCTCGGAACATACCACTTAGACGAGCAGCTCTTCTTCTTTCTCTCAATTCTTCCCAACCCAAACATTGCAACATTTTTGTAACGCTACTCTTTTGTCGGAAATCACCCAGAACAAATCGAGCTGCTTTTCTTTGGATTTTTTCCAGTTCTTGAATCAGGTAATCCTGGTGAGGGTCCCATACACTGGAACCATACTCTAGTTGGGGTCTTACCAGAGACTTATATGCACTCTCCTTTACATCCTTACTACAACCCCTAAACACCCTCATAACCATGTGCAGAGATCGGTACCCTTTATTTACAATCCCATTTATGTGATTACCCCAGTGAAGATCTTTCCTTATATTAACACCTAGATACGTACAATGATCCCCAAAAGGAACTTTCACCCCATCAATGCAGTAATTAAAACTGAGAGGACTTTTCCTATTTGTGAAACTCACAACCTGACTTTTAGCTCCGTTTATCAACATACCATTGCCTGCTGTCCATCTCACAACATTTTCGAGGTCACGTTGCAGTTGCTCACAATCTTGTAACTTATTTATCACTCTATAGAGAATAACATCATCCGCAAAAAGCCTTACCTCCGATTCCACTCCTTTACTCATATCATTTATATATATAAGAAAACATAAAGGTCCGATAACACTGCCCTGAGGAACTCCCCTCTCAACTATTACAGGGTCAGACAAAGCTTCACCTACTCTAACTCTCTGAGATCTATTTTCTAGAAATATAGCAACCCATTTAGTCACTCTTTTGTCTAGTCCAATTGCACTCATTTTTGCCAGTAGTCTCCCATGATCCACCCTATCAAATGCTTTAGACAGGTCAATCGCGATACAGTCCATTTGACCTCCAGAATCCAAGATATCTGTTATATCTTGCTGGAATCCTACAAGTTGAGCTTCAGTGGAATAACCTTTCCTAAAACCGAATTGCCTTCTATCGATCCAGTTATTAATTTCACAAATATGTCTAATATAATACTACTGGAAGAGTGGGCGCTCAGTCCCCAGGAAACGATTCAGGACTTTCTATTAGGATGCCACGAAGGCTGGAGGGTGTGACCATCGGCAGGGATGGTAACACCCAATACCAAGATAATACTTGCAGTGGTATGTTCATAAGTTTGTAATTTGTAAATTACAGTATCTAAGAACTTTTTGGATAAACTAAAAAAAAAAAAAAAAAACCCTGGTTAGATGGAAGAGAAGGCCTGAAGGCCTTAATCTTGCCAGGTAAAATAAAACATTACTAAACTAAACTTCAATCATCGGTATAAAGTATGCAGAGCACTGGTTAACTTCATTTTATAACAATATGTTTCTGGAATGAAGGAAAAGCTTGGCTTAAGATAAATAAATACAGGTTTTGACTCCTTGCCTGAATGGTCTTAAAATCAGAAGGCCCTGGATTCTATTCTCGGCTGGGCCATGGATCTGAACCACATCTCATTAATTCCTGGAGCTCAAGGGCTGAGTGTTAGTGTTCGTCTTGATACATATCTTTATTTAGATACAATACGTGACACGACCAACCAATACACAATAGGGAACACAAGCTTTAACATACTGTTTGTGTCAGGAGGGAATGCTATCTCTCCAATTGGTGTCTATCCGTGAGAAGAGTGTTATACATGCACAACCGCAATTCAGTCTTAATGCATTTTGTAATTAGTGTAGGATAAGTGCACGAGACTTGTGACACAAAAATAAGCACTAAATAAGCTCAGGAAGGGGAAGATACACGTTCTCAGACTTTATAGCACTGTTAACGTCTAGGACAAAATAAACTATATTTATTGTAGTAACAATCAAATAATTGTAAGAAGGAAAATGTAATGCATCTATCGAACAAACAAATTCTCTCTCCTCCGTTTCAGATGATCCGGAACTAGGAGATGGGAGTATTGTATTCAATGTTAAACTAAGAGAGATAAGAGAAAGCAAAATAAAAGTATGGAAATTGAAAGACAAAAATGTACAGGAAGATTTTCAGGAGATTTTAGCAACAAATCCCAGTTACTGAAGTGGAAAATGTAGAACAGGAGTGGGCCAATTATAAAAAGGCATTTGTTGGTGCAGCAGAGATTGCTTGTGGCAGGACATCTACAAGAGTGCAGCCTGGCAAGAATGGAACAGAGGTCAAACAGAAGAAAGCAAAAGGAAGTATCTCAACAGCAAATCGAGATGTAAGAAGGTGGTAGGAGAAGAAAAGATGAGGTGGGAAGAATGTACACAAAAAATGGAAGTGGATGTAAGTGGCAGTAAAAGGATGCTGTATGGACTTATAAGAAGTAAGAGGACAGAAAGAGTTACCACAAAGCTAGTGAAGAAAGAAGATGGGGAACTGTTAACACACCCAGAAGACATAAAGAGAAAATGGAAGGAGTATTTTTATAAGCTACTGAATGTGACCAACTGTATAGGGGAGACTGAAGCGCTACAGTGCGAGGACTCAACAACAGAGGATGATACAACAATTCTGGAGGTGCAGTTAGCAGTACGAAAGATGAAAATGAGAAAAGCAACAGGGATGGATGAAATCAGTGTGGAAATGATGAAGGCTGCTGGACCTGTTGGTATGCAATGGTTGTACCGACTACTAAAGTGTATGTGGAAACACAAATGTGTACCAGAAGACTGGAAATGGGATAATACCAGTGTTTATGAAGGAGACAAGAAAGTTTGTGGTAACTATACAGAAGGTAGTTAAAATACTGGAAAAGATATTATAAAGAAGAATGAGAAGAAAGATTGAAGGAGCGTTACAAGAGGAACAATATGGCTTCAGGAGTGGAAGATCTACAGTGGACCCAATCTTTAGCATGAGACAGCTGATAGAAAAGAACTGATAATATGGAAAGGATCTGGTCATGACTTTCATGATAGTGTACCCAGAGAGAAGGTTTGGGAAACCATGGTTAAAAAGAGATTCGGAGGATACATTTTAGAAATGGTGCAAGTAATGTACAACTGTAAAAAACGAAATGGCGTATGGCTTTTAGTGCCGGGAGTGTCCGAGGACATGTTTGGCTCACCAGGTGCAGGTCTTTTGATTTGACGCATTTAGGCGACCTACGCGTCATGATGAGGATGAAATGATGATGAAGATGGCACATACACGCAGCCCCCGTGCCGGGAAAAATTAACCAATGGTGGTTAAAATTCCCGACCCTGCCGGGAATCGAACCAGGGACCCCTGTGACCAAAGGCCAGCACGCTAAACATTTAGTCATGGACCGGACTGTACAACTGTGGTGGCAGAGTACTGACCCAAGTTGGAAAGACAGTATGGTTTAGGAATAAGACTGGACTAAGACAGGGGAGTCTGCTGTCACTTCTTTTGTTTATTAATGTCATGGATGAAATTGTGAAGGAAATAAAGGAAGCCTATGGAGATCAAGAGATGACGATACTGCTATTTGCAGATGATGATGTGATCTGGGGGAAGAACAGCAAAGAAGTGCAACAACAACAACAACAACTAGATGTACCGAACAAAAAAAAAAAAGAAAATTGAGGAGTATGGCATGAAAATCAGTACAGAGAAAAGCAAGACTATGGTGATGTTGAGAGGGGAAAGGCAAGGAAAGGGCACTGTGAAAATTCAAAGTCAGAGTCTGGAAATTGTGGACAGCTTTAAAGGTACCTAGGAAATGAATTAATGCAAAATGCTAGGGTGGACATGAAGATTAGCAGGAGGGTACAGCAGGGTAATGCATTCTACCAAAGTGTAAGAAAATGTGTTTGGAGCAAAGAAGTACCAAGGAAAAGTAAAGAGATAACGTACAAAATGTACTAAGTACCCGTACTGACTTACGCAGCTGAGACCTGGACTTTGACTAGCAGGCAAGAGAGTAGAATTCCAGCCAGTGAGATGAAATTCCTAAGAAGTATGATAGGAAAGACAGAGTGAGAAATGAAGATGTTAGGAAGGAAGTTGGGATAGGAAAGCTAAGTGAGAGAGTTGAAAAGAATAAACTAAGATGGTTTGGACATGTAAAGAGGATGGAGGAGAATATAATTCCAAGGACCTAGAACAAGGTGGATTGAATCACTGAAGAGCGGCATAAGAAGACGAAATTTAGACTGGGAC
This sequence comes from Anabrus simplex, assembly GCF_040414725.1. Lineage (NCBI taxonomy): Eukaryota > Metazoa > Arthropoda > Insecta > Orthoptera > Tettigoniidae > Anabrus > Anabrus simplex. The sequence goes on along the minus strand of NC_090265.1, from coordinate 1,797,399,384 downwards.
AAGACCGAGGAAGAGGAATGGTGGAAGGAAAGGGGAAGATGGAGAAGTGCCATAAATACCCCGACCTGACAGGAGCTAGATAAGGGGAAATGAGGATGATGATGATGATGAACTATTCAGTGTTCTCCCCAGAAATGTTCATCTGCTGGGTGACAGAAATCTGTAGCCGCGCGGGGAATACTATGGAAAAAATGAATATGATAACATTTCAATTCATTGCCCTCAGGGCATTAACAGTAGTATCAGACAGTTTAAACAATAATGGCAAAACTGAACTATTTTATTGTTATTATCACGAACAAGACGTAACACAGTATTCTGAACTTCTAGTGTTCTACTGCTCATTCATAACCATGTAACACCGAGGCTTACCACTCATTTACTGTAGAGCGTCCTGTGACGTCACGTGGAATCGAGTGTTCGCATGCGATTCCATGCCAATAAAGACACCGCTACATGATAGTCAAGATAAACATTTAAACTTTGATGTAATTGATGCAATTATGCTGACAATATGAAGATTTATCAATTAAATAGTAATTTCTACGGTATTTAAATTTTAATTTGGAGCACCCAATGACTTAAATAAGTATTAATATTATGTGACTGGCACATATCTTGGTTATGTTAGCCAGGCGGTCTGTAAAAATGGCGGCGGGGGGGGGGTGCGCCCATTAAGAAGGTCCTTGGGAGAACACTGCTATTCCATCAGGAAGGACATCCGACCATAAAACTGGGCTTAATCTACATTACTGCTGATCGCAGATAATTGAGAAAGGGCCAGGAAGAAGAAGAACACAGTAGTTACCCAAATTTACGAGTTTCAGGATTCATCATTGCAAGCTGCATACGTCGGCGAGTTACATCTAATGGATAGGAGACACTCTGGGCCACAGCTCCGGCAAAGCCACCACAGAGAAGTTTAGCAGGAATAATCAACACGAGCCCTCCTGTAAGAGAAATAAAAGTTGGTGCAACTTCTTACAGAGCAACACAAATATGTGCAGAGGGAAGAGTTACTCCACTCACCTGTGTTTCGAGAGCAAGGCTCGCATGTCAATTTTGGAATGTATTTCATGCACAGGAATTTGAGCATTTCAAAACAGTAAAACGAGAAACCAGCGTACGGAACCATACCGCAGAGTGTGGGGACGAAACCTCGGTACAGAGCACGAATACCACCTTCCTGCAAAACGAGATGAAACACACATGATCAATAAGAAGAGAAACCAGCATACGGAACCATACCGCAGTGTGTGGGGACGAAACCTCGGTACGGAGCACGAATACCACCTTCCTGCAAAACGAGATGAAACACACATGATCAATAAGAAGAGAAACCAGCATACGGAACCATACCGCAGTGTGTGGGGACGAAACCTCGGTACGGAGCACGAATACCACCTTCCTGCAAAACGAGATGAAACACATATGATCAATAAGAAGAGAAACCAGCATACGGAACCATATTGCACAGGGTGGGGACGAAACCTCGGTACAGAGCACGAATACCACCTTCCTGCAAAACGAGATGAAACACACATGATCAATAAGAAGAGAAACCAGCATACGGAAACATACCGCAGAGTGTGGGGACGAAACCTCAGTACAGAGCACAAATACCACCTTCCTGCAAAACGAGATGAAACACACATGATCAATAAGAAGAGAAACCAGCATACGGAACCATACCGCAGAGTGTGGGGACGAAACCTCGGTACAGAGCACGAATACCACCTTCCTGCAAAACGAGATGAAACACACATGATCAATAAGAAGAGAAACCAGCATACGGAACCATACTGCAGAGTGTGAGGACAAAACCCCGGTACAGAGCGCGAATACCACCTTCCTGCAAAACGAGATCAAATACACATGATGTGATAAGTCCAGAGTAGAGTGGAAAATGGTTCTGAAAATACATACAAAAAGGTGTTGATAAAATCGCTTTATTAAGGTTCAAACCAGTAACATGAACTTTCTTTATCCCACTTACTGGGTTCTAATAATTAATAAACTTGTCACACAACATTTCAATGTTTTTGACAGTAAATTGCTCTTGTTTTGAGCCTGATACTCTACAGAAACCATTGGAACATATCTTGTCAGCACTTGTAAAGCGAGTTCAGTCCAAGTTGCAAAGATTTCCACAACTGGATTGTTTTTCAAATTTAATTCAAAATTGTATTTAGCAAATACAGTGGAACCTCAATATCTCAAATCACCTCGGGAGTTAAATTTTCTTTCCAGTTATCGAGATATAGAGAATACCGTTTTTAAGCATGTATAGCACGTAATTGAATCATGTGTATCTACAGGCTTATACTGAATGAGTTATTTTTAATAGCAGGCCCTATTTAAAAATATACACACTTTATTTTATGGCATCACTTTAGTTATAACCCTTATTATAGTATCTTTTTAGAAGACAGGATACAGTACATAGAGTAGTGAAACAAGAAACACACCTTCCTCCCTTCACGTTGAAACTTCTCGTCAATACCACGCAACCAAGATTCGTAAATGGAGCTTGTCATCCGCGACTTCAGGGGTTGCTTTCGTACATGACCAGTAAATACTTCACACCCGAGAAACAGCGAGGCTTCGCCGATTTTCCGATCTCTAAGTTTTAGTTTTTCGGTTCCCGTCATTTAAGCTCCCAGCATCACCGTAACCCTTTCTTTGCTCGTTAACTGTTCCTCAAAAACCACAACTGCCGTATTGTACAGTTAATGTTGCACAAAATTCGAGATACAGAGTATTTTTTGCTTCATAGGAGGAAATCTTTGCTTTGAAAAATCGAGAAATTCGTGTAACCGAATTTCAAGTAGTAGAGAAATAAATACACGTGAAGAGTAGGACAAATGGCCGGGAAATTTAAGTTACTACGAGATATCGACTGTACATCAATGTTGTCCTCTACATAGATCAACTTCTTCCACTGTTCCTCCTCCTCCATACCTTCTTCCAAACTCAATCACATCAGGCAAATACCTATAGCCATGCAATGCAAAAAGTTCCAACTCTAGGTCTTTGTTGTTACGCCTGCTTGACGGCTGCCGAGATATGAATTAGTGGTGGTTTCCATAAATTGTAACTCCGCCACAGCCGGTCCCAAGCCCGATTGAGAAACGAGTACATAGAGGGTTGAAAACCGTATGCTTGGCAACCCTGCTGATGTTCTTTTAAGAATGGAACATGTCACTTTTTCTAATAGTGTGTATATTTATTCCTTGTTTAACAGTGTGCGGGTTTTTTCTTTCAGATATGTTATAATGTAATATTTATATTGTTGGACGGACTGAAAAGCCATAAGTTACATTTCGTTTCCACCATCACAAAGTGCTAGTAATACAAACCTCGCGGAATATGCACACTGCTGTGTGAAGAATGCCTGTGTACACGTGCTCTCCTGTCACCTGGAAGGCCAGACGAGCTCTTATTGTATCCAAAGGGTATGTCAAAGTTACAGCAGTAACTCCAGCACCAGATCCAGCCAGAAACTTTCCTATGTGGGAGTTGCTGCCCAACACGGAGGCCAGAGACTGAAAAATAAAATTCAAATTGTGAAGACCACCTTAACACATTTACAGCACTTCAATTTGGGAGAATATCCAGATTAATAAATATTGCAAGCATTGTCATGAACAGGGAACACATTTATATGTACTAAGTACATATATATTTAGTTATTTTTATTGAAATATAGAATTATATACAGACTTAAAATTACACATATAACATTAATTTCTATTTAATATCAAAGGTCAAAGAAGCAAGAAAGTAGTTCTACATGCAACATAATGTTGCACTTCTCATTTTAATATATTTGAAGAACACACAATCTTTTATTCTCTGTTCCCAAAACAATGGATTACAAAATGTTCTTTTAAGTGCTGGAAAGTGAATCTTCTCCTATTATTTCTAAGGATAGATTTATATTGACAAACTGCGTTCAACATCAGAAGAGGTAATGGGGGCATAATTCAACTTCACAATATCTGCTGGGGTTAAATCCAATGTTAATTTTACACTTAAATCTCCACACAGCATTGCAGCAACCTTTGTCATTTCTTCATATCCAGGTTCTTTGAAAGTACAGTGGCCATCTTCACGTTTGCTACATCTGCAACTTCACCTGTACCACAATTTAGCTGTTCCACAGTTTAATTCACAATTTCACAACTTTCAGAAAGTGAGAGGTGCAAGGTTTAGAGCGTTTTCAGTGTTTTTGTGATGCATGAAAAATTATGCTGAATGTAACATAAGTCATTTCTCACACTTGTATCACAGACAACTGCGGCTTCAATTGAGGCTGCATCTTCAAGTCCATGGCATGCAGAACGTTCTTAATACAGTCTATATATATTCAACATAATATTCAACCGCTTGCAGCCACGTACCCCACAGAGTTAGAATCAGCTTCGGCGGCATTGGAATCTCTGGGTACATCTTTCAAAAGATGAACTCTTCTGTGGGCTTTGAGAAGAACGTTTTTCACTGAGAAAATCAATACATCTACTTTGCGGTAACTGCCTCTTACCACTTCTGCCACGCGATGAAAGGCATGTGCTACACATGTTAAATGAGCCATCTTAGGATATACAACACACAATGCTTCTCCGGCTTTTATCATATAAGGTGCGGCATCGCTAATAAAAGTAACACTTTATTATACTTAACGCCCTATGGCCAGAGGATACCCACAGCATCATTGAACAGTTTTGCTATAGTTTTGTTACCGCACCTTTCTAGAACATCACAGTGTAAGAGAATCCGTTTACAATAATCTTCGCTTAACAAACCAATGTTTACGTTGCCAATTAGCCTGCCTTATTTGTCTGTTGTCTCATCAATGGAAACCCAAACTGGACCGTCTTTAATCTCTTGCCTTATATTCCGAACAGTTTCATCGTATATGGCTGAACAGTAAGTTTTTCTGAACGTTGACTCATCCGGGATGGATAGTTTAGTATATTTCTCGAGGAATTCCCTGAAGCACTGATTATTCAGTTTGAAGAGAGGTATGCCAGCAGAAATGAGAGCACGACAGAGATCGGTGTTGAACTCGGGTGTTACACTGGAAGTTGCTGGTTGTGTCAGAAACAACCGTCTCTGCTTGGAATCTCGTTGTTTGTTAGCCTGGTGTTTATTGGTTGAAACGTGCTGTTTCACAAGGAACCTTCGAGTAGATGTCACTGTACAATGACACAAATCTTCTTTAAATTCCGATATGCAACTTTTCAATTTTAAACTGGTTGACTGAGCTACTTTAGGCATACTGTAACAACATTAATGTCTTCAATGAATATCAATACACAACTGCACGTACAAGAACACTATGATCCGTCTCGCTGCTAATTTTCAAACTGCGAATGACTTGATAGTGAACTAGATGGAGTTATGAAGCAATCAAAGGGAATGCTTGAATTACGAACTAATCTGGAAACCACTAGCACATCATCGATGAATGAGATTTCCCTAGTTACGAAATTATGGCACAGACACAGTCGATGTTATGTAATGCAGCTTATCAATGCTGCAAGTTGATTCAGATAGTCATGGTACTGACCAGCTGATCTCCACTACTTCCGGGCTCAACCTCTCTCTTTCTTCGCACCGCTTATCAGCTTATTTTATCAGCCCAGACGTGGACAGGCGTGATAATGACCTGCACACCAGTTAAAATATTAATTTTTCGAATATAGATTTTAAATTTATTTCTTCGTTATTGACAGGACTCCTAATTTAATATAATTTAATACTTTTTAGCCAAAATATGGACTATATTGATTATAATCACGAATATGGGACATATGTGCTAAACTCCAAAATATGGAAATATATGGAAAATGAATACTACATTTTTCAACTCCACAAGTCATGATTCATAAAGATAATGCAAAATATAATTAATTTTAGCTTCCTAAAGAGATATGTTTTTACATATAAATCCATTCCCTGTTCATCAATAAGAATTACTAGCTATAGAACTGCTATACTGTGTATGTTTTTTTCACTCAAAATGTCAAAGCATCTGATCAATTAGGAAGTTGTTTTTTTTGTGTTAAGCTGTCTGTAAGAAGCCTAGAGTAGTAACAAAGACACGCACAATCCGGTACTTGTACGTTGCTCTGTGGATCAGTGGTGTCATCCCCTGGATTCTGAGCCCAGCAAGTGTAGGTAACTAAAACACATGAAGAGAGTTCCTGTCTGCGATCTGGTAGAGTAAAATAAGATGTCACAGTTGACTTGCAGGCGTCAAGCCAAAATGCCTGCAAATGATAGCCAAGGCCATGAACTTGTGAGGTTTATTAACAGGATATCGGCATTACAGACCTGAACTGCATATATATACCGTGTGTGTAAAACTTGTCCAAGTACTGTTGTGGTATCTGACAGCGTGAGTCACGTGTGTGACACGCATTGGGCCGCATGTGAATTATCGCTCCATCTCATGAGTTTCTTTTGAACTATGTCCAAGGTCTCTTCACAGCCATCTAAATAAAGCTTTATTCTTTCGTTTCATGTGTCTATCAATTTTAACGATTTTACACCAAGTTATCGATGTGTAAAATTCTTCAACTCTTCACTCGTGCACTTTTCTCGCAAAGGTGTAGGATAAGTTTTCTAGCGATGCTGTACGAGGGATGTTAAGTGTTTTAGTGATTATGAGGATAGTAGTTATAATTTTAGCGATGATTCTGACAACAGTGATGTCGATATTGCCGAATTAGACCATGATGGGGATGCAATGATACAGGCATTATTCGTGCTAGATGCGGTAGTGCTGCGTGTAATCTTTACTGGGATGACATGGATAATTACGTAAGAAATAAATATTTTGTAAGGTTTTTTTCACCCCAAGGTTTAGGTCTAAATGTCGTGCAACAAGTAGTCTTCCAAACGTTTCTTTTTCACTTGAACTCGCCCAGCTGAGTGCAACGGAAACAAATCACTACACTTAGCGGTATGTGAAGTCCCGAGTAATGTTATTTCCATTTCGATCTAGGGTAAGGGAGTTTATTCCAGTCAATGAAAACGAGAAGTACATTATCTTCATGTTGAAGGGAATAGTCAGAAACTTAATTTTAGGTCTACATCTCGAAAAATTGTACCACTGTCATGCCCCTATTTGATTCACATCTTTAGACAAACTTCAATCCATATGCAAATTACCTCACTTCAACAATAATGAGACTACAGACAATGATCGACCAAAAAGCTATTTCCAATATATTCAAAATTGGTTGGAAATTAACTGAGATATGGTATCAAAAAACAGTTTGGTGCACAGGTATGCTAGCCCTTAAATGCCCAATGAATGTTCCTCCCGCATCCAGTGAAGGCTACACTTTAAATGCTCTGCTCAGAAGGGTTAAAACACTAAGTCACGAGAGCCATGGTAATTTCAAATATAGTCTAGAAACAAGGCCCCAAAAAAATCAAGGCCCAAAGCAAAATATAGCAATTGAGGCTTTCACGGCCGGTGCTACATATCATGTCTGTGTTTCCCAGGCTTGTAGGCCGTGGTCCAGGATCACGTGATGTGCCGATGTTTCGCCGAAGACTGCGCTTGGCATTATCAAGGGTTCCAACTGACTTCAATAGAGCTCACAGTGGAATGGAGTGGTGGTGTAATTCCACCTCATTATATAGTGCAGGCTACTGAAGGGACGCCATGCTGTTCCTCAGCCAACAATTGAAGCATTAAGGAGCCCGATGTACCTCAACCTCCTTTGATCACCCGTCGCTTTTTCTGGTCTGCCACGCCCATCGGGTCCTCCAAAATTTAAGGCTTTCAGAAATGGAGACCAGGCTTTGTTTACCCGTTCAGATTCCAATGGCTTCCCTCAGTAGCCGGGCATGATAAGACACAGTAGTAGACAGTACTGTACGTGATGGTCTGCTAGCAGCGAGTGTTCAGCGACTGATGATCTATCTGCTTGCCCAGCCGGCTATATCTGTTGTACTCCTTCAATCGTCTGGTGATGCTGTGTTTGGTAGTGCCTATGTACAGCATGCCACAGCTGCACAGGATCTTGTAGACCCCTGCTGTGGAAAGAGGATGGTGCTTGTCTTTGACACACCTAAGTAGTTCATGGATTTTCTTTGTTGCCCCCCCCCCCCCCCCCATGCTGTCTGTTATGGAGCTGTTTGAGTCTTCGCCACTGGATGTCGTGAAGACTTTGCACAATTGGTAAGAAAATGAGTGAAAGCCGTAACTGAGTTTTTCACAAAATACTGTTTTCTTAATAGCAACAGTCAAACCGAGAAATACCTATGAATACTCAGTATCTTGTAAATTTTAGAACCACTAAAATATCAAGAATAAAAAATCCGACTTAAGGTCCCTTTCCACACAATGGTTCACATATTTCAAATTAAAATGCAAATTATAAATAATAAGGGTTATGAGGCAAAAGCCATTTTCCAATCGAAGAAATGAAATCTTACAGAAATGTAATAGAAGTGAAGCTTCGACAGTGTGTAGAGTTATTTAGTTCTTTCTTTCGGGTTGAACCGTGTTAGTTTGCTGATGTTTCAAATACATTGCAGTAATTTTTGTCCATACCCCTACTACTAGTTTGAGTAGAGCGATTACCTCGGATCGAGCAGGGGTATTTCAGTTGCCTTGAAAAAGAATACTGCAATGTAGGCCTACTCAAAATGTCAGCAAACTGTACGGAATTTACAACAACACGGTTCAAACTGAAAAAAGAAGTAAATAACTTACAGAAATGTACTTGTACTTAAAAAAATAAAAAAAATTACCTTTTTGTATATTTCAAAAGCAGTAAACTGGGTTGCTGCGTATGGAAATATCCTAACCATCTGTGCTCCATTTCCTTTGTAGAGAGCAAAAAATGTTTCCTTGTGGACAATATGCCTGAGGCCAGTGAATACACCTGAAAAAAAGAAAAAAAAATGAACAGTTATTTAAATTACGAAACATTTTTAAAATGTATGCTGAAAGGTTGAGAGCACAATATTAGCAAAAACCAGAAATCAAATGATAAACAAGAGATGGGTCAAAAATACCGATTTAAAAAAAAAAAAAAAAAAACAGAAAACATTGATAGTTCAAAGTTACAGAAGGTCGTTCAGGATCTCTGGGGACGATGTTTGAAGCTTGCAAAAAGCCATGCCTCCACTAACGATCATGCTCAGTCGGAAAGCCAGCATTTCTAGCTATAGCTCGGCATTACAGCAGACTTTTTCACAGAGCTAACATGTGTATCTTGTCGCACTCCTCCTGACAGGATTTCCACAGGTCATTGGTAGTGTGTGGACGTATATCTCCTGTCCAAATGCACAGAAGTCCACGGGTGCCTTAAGCGGAATATCAGTAAAACGTGCTGTGCAGATTCCAGTTTCCATCTGCAATCTCTAAGAACAGACGAGTCAAATGAGAGGTGTGGCTGGATGCTTTAACTTGATGTACCCATAACTGATTTTTCGGCCTTCCATACAGTGCTGGGATATCTGTGTTGTAAGTTGGTGTTAAAACCTCTTGCTGATAGTATCTACAGTTCACCTTCATATTATACTTTCCTGCCATTCTTTATACAGTGTTCGATGACTTTTTTTGTGTCTAGGGCTGTAGTAAATTGAGCGGGTTTTGTTACAATCACTAAAGTACACGTATGCTTCGACTAATATTACCTACCAGATAACCCTCACACGCTTTCTTGCGTTAGTGCGACGTTCCAACAGCTTTTGAACACAGAGCTTATGCCGGTTTTCTAATTGCAGGTCCTTGTTGGTTATCATGTTAACATCCCCAACTTACGTGCGATAGTCCTTTGGGAGACAGGGCCTTCTTCTGGTGTACGGTTCATGGGTGGTCGTGGATTTGCCTGTTTTTATCCTCTGTGAAATTGTGCCCAGTCGGCCTTTCCTTTTATATTCAATACAGCGCTGATTTCTTTCTTTGATATCAAGAAATCATGCTTCTAGCAAATTCCTTGGATTGCAGAATAACTAGACTAGCATCGGAAAGGACTGTTATGTAGCTCTCCCAGTAACGGTCAATCCAATTCAGCATCGTTGCAGCTAATGTCACAAAACTCTAAATAAACCTTCTCAGTACTGATGTGAATCATCACTCCCAGTTTTTATGTGCTTAAGTTGATAACAGCACCGCCAGTGGCGTTCAAACTCGTCACCAGAGACCCCGAATGGCGTTCTGTATTACTGCGGCATACAAAGATATTTTTAAGAAGAAATATATTACAGCAATATCTTGACTGTTGGCAGGTAGGTGTGTAGTAGTAGTTGTAGTCAATGCCAGCGTTAGAATCAAACCTTTGATCTGCAAATGACCTTTACTTCTCATGAAGCTGTTTACTCAAGTCATTGAAGTTCATGAATGTAAAAGAAGGCTTCTGCATTCCTATTATTAGTTTTGAAAACTACTTTCACATCGTGCTTTTTAAAGATGTTGGTGACATTGAAAATTTGTTTGTTGAACGTAACAGTGGAAAAAAAGGAGTTGTTTTGTATTTTTTTTTCAAAGTGGTTGAGGGGCGATATTTATTGATTATTCTTTCAAAAACGAAAGTGTTTTATTCATTAGACTTAACAATATTACGAATAATGTTCAATTCATTTTTGAGGTCCCTTTTTGACACTTTTTTTTTCTATTTGATTTATTTTACATATTATAATTCTCATATTTTGGTCCATATTGAATTGTACAATAAAGTCAAAGAAATATTAATGTTTATTTATTCCACCTATTCAATACATAAAAAGTGATTTTAAAAATTATAGGGACATGTCTCACCCTTTATTTAAGGGCATCTTCAGCCTTAATTTCAATCTGAAAGATAAAAATCAGGATCCTGATTGTTCTTAATTGTGGTTGATTTTTTTAAAAAATAAATTACAAATGAATGTGAGGATGATGTAGGAAATAGTTAAGATATTCTTAAAAATAAAGTCTTAATAAAGTCTTACAAACAAATAGATGTAATTTATACACTTTCTTGAATGTATGTGGTAACAAGTTGCATATTGGTAGTTCTATAAGAACGCAAATTGCTACGTTGAATCTTGTAAAGCGGCGCCCTGTGTTGGTTGAGGACGTTAGAGAAAAGTTTGGATCCTAAACAGTTCAAATGTCAGAATAATGATGAAGAATGTTGCTGATTACTCCAAGTGGAGTTTAAATACATTTTAAAGCTTGTAATGAGATGTTTCTGCCGCTCACTCAAATTATGCTGTAGGGGCAAGGGAAATGCTAGATACTTCAAGCGGGGTTTATAATAACATATAAAGTGGTTAGATTGTTGTAAATCTCGTGTGAAGAGATAAATCTGTAGTCTTCTTAAAGCACGAGTGAAGAAGGAAATAAATGAAATTACACACAACGTTTTGTCTCCAACTCAAATTTACGTTAACCAATTTAACATTAATAAACAGACTTCAAACCAAATTTCCCTTTCGACTCTATACAAGAAGCTACAGTCGCTCCTTCCAGCTAATATTTAACACAGCTGCTTACTACTGAGCACTTTTGGGTAATTCACGTAAACTCATAACAGATCCCAGGGAATCACTGGACAGGTGGAGGGAATATTTTGAAAACCTTCTCAACGTAAAAGGAAATCTTCATGTTGGTGACAACAACAATCAAGCTCATGGAGAGGAGGAAAATTATGTTGGTGAAATTAAGCTTGAGGAAGTGAAAAGAATGGTAAATAAACTCCATTGTCATAAGGCAGCAGGAATAGATGAAATTAGACCTGAAATGGTGAAGTATAGTGGGATGGCAGGAATGAAATGACTTCATAGAGAAATAAGATTAGCATGGAGTGTTGGTAAGGTACCTTCAGATTGGACAAAAGCAGTAATTGCACCTATCTATAAGCAACGGAGCAGGAAGGATTGCAACAACTGATTAGTATACCAGGCAAAGTATTCACTGGCATCTTGGAAGGGAGGGTGCGATCAGTCGTTGAGAGGAAGTTGGATGAAAACCAGTGTGGTTTCAGACCACAGAGGGGCTGTCAGGATCAGATTTTCAGTATGCGCCAGGTAATTGAAAAATGTTGCGAGAGGAATAAACAGTTGTGTTTATGTTTCATAGATCTAGATAAAGCATATTACAGGGTAAAAAGCAAAGTTATATCCGTACAGGCCACGAAGGCCCTTGGAGGGGTTGAAGGTAAAGGCTTCCACTATCCGTAACCTCAGCACTTGAAGGGGTAGAGTGGTTAGCTCAATGCCCGGCCGCCTTTGCCCCCAGTAATTAACCTGGTACTCATTTTTGGTGTACGCTGAGTGAACCTCAAGGGCCATGTGCACCTCCGGAATTGGAAATCTTGTTTCTTAAATTTTATGACTTCCTGACGGGGATTCGAACCCACGTCCTTCTGGGCGAACCGAGATATGCCAGGGTACCGAGGGAAAATATGTTCGCCATACTGGGGACTATGGAATTAAGGGTAGATTACTAAAATCAATCAAAGGCATTTATGTTGACAATTGGGCTTCAGTGAGAATTGATGGTAGAATGAGTTCTTGGTTCAGGGTACTTACAGGAGTTAGACAAGGCTGTAATCTTTCACCTTTGTTGTTCGTAGTTTACATGGATCATCTGCTGAAAGGTATAAAATGGCAGGGAGGGATCCAGTTAGGTGGAAATGTAGTAAGCAGACTGGCCTATGCTGACGACTTGGTCTTAATGGCAGACTGTGCCAAAAGCCTGGAACCTGAAAATAGGTGCAATGAATATGTATGATAAATAGCCTTTCGAAGCTGCGTGCCCCTAAACTCACGGCAAACTCGCCCGGAACTAACATGTTTTAAATTAAGAGAACAGTCCCCAAAAACAGAAAAACATCATAAATAGGTACATGAAACTGATAACCTTAAAAAAAGATCACGTAGTTCACAGGACTGTAATGAGCATTTTATATACTTGGGCCTAGCAAAAAAAAAAAAAAAAATTTGGAATAGCATATTCAACCATTGTTTTACTATAAAACAGATGCGAAAAGGGAGAAATTAAAACTTAGGATACTTACAAAATTTTTTTTCAGAAAACGTGTAGTGATTTGAAGCAATACCTCGCCCTAAAACCAGACAGGTTTTATCAAGCTTTATCAACTACATTTTTGAGATTCTAGACTCATGTTTTTCCTCTTATTGGTACCGGTACATAGCCTGCAAGAAATATATGCATGTTTTTCTTCAGAATAACTGTTTATTTCTTAAGAATGATATCTCGGTAAATTGAAAAAAGGCCAAGAATAAGAAGCCTTCTTCTTCTTCTTTTCTAGCCTATTTCAATCCACTGCTGGATATAGGCCTCATCCATATGCTTCCATCGTCTTCAGTCTTCAACCACTTGGAACCAGCGTGTTTCAGCCAACAGCTTTATATCGTCAAGCCATCTCTTCTGGCGTCTTCCAATGCCTCTCTTATGTTCCCTTGGTGTACAATCCTAGAGGTCCACCTGTTGTAGTCTTGTCGAGCTACATGTCCTACCCATTGCCATTTTAGTCTTGCTACTCTCTCTAGGATGTCTGTTAAATTAGTTCTTCTCCTGATGTCCTCTGAACGGATCTTATCCCTAAGGCTGATCCCTAGCATCTGTCGCTCCATGGCTCGTGTTCGCTGAAGCTTGCGAGCGCTTTCCTTCGTCAGAGTCATCGTTTCCAGACCGTAAGTAGAAACTGGCAGCACGCACATATTATAAACCTTGGTCTTCAAGTTAATTGGAACATCCTTGTTGGTGAGGATGAATCTTAGTTTTCGGAACGTTGTCCAACTCATACCTATTCTGCGAGGAATTTCTGCACGTTGGTTGTCTTTTCCAAGTTTTATCTTGTGTCCAAGATAATGTACTCATTGACAGCTTCTATATATTGGTTTCACATTCAAAACTCCATATCCACACATTCTCTGAATCCACCGTCCTATGGCCTGCTTAATTCAGATTATGGTAACTGAAAATAATATCATAACAATTCAATTTCCACTCACTTATGTGAAAACATACAGATGCCTTCTGACAGTGGTCTGTACAATTATAAGCTGCACAATGGTTCACAATCCTTGAATAATTTTCCACTCCAAACGTAAAGCCTAAATTAACTCTCCTTTAATATTTTCCATCAATTTAAGTACTGCTAAAGCTCTTATTCACTGAAAACATTTGGCAATATATTATCACTCCTTCACATATAACACTACAGCAGATCCACTAAGCAACATGATTCAATATGAAAGCATGCAAGGAACTGTAAACAGTATCACGTGCTAACCAAGCATTCAAAGCTGAATTTCCCACAACAGGGTGATGCGCTAATGTGTTCGATATTCCTCATAGCTTCAGCACGCTGTGTGAGTCTCGATAAGTAATATTAAAAAGTCTTTGGTAAATTACATCTGCTGCCACTGTCATTGTTGACAATGTGACCAGCACCATTGTCGCGCGTAGGCCCGGGATTTCTGGCGATACAAATGATGTACTTCCGTGCATTACTGACCTTATTATAGAGGTGAACAATTACATGGTCAGTATCATTCGTATCTTTTATTTTAAAGGTGTTTAAATTTTTATTTATATCCCAGGAGAATCTACTGTAATCTAACTTAAAGTTCTCCAAAGGAAAAGATGGCTCTTGAAAACGAACCCAGGAAAAATTAAAAATGATCAGTTTATGATCAGAATCAAGTACATTATGAACAGTAAAATCAATTGGCTTTCATCCCACTGCTGTTAAGTTGATTCCCCCCTCCCCCCCCCTCCCATCCTCCAAAAAAAGGTGTGTTTCTTTATGTATAAAGGAGATTCCAAATACCAATGTTCACATCTGTTACCTTCAGTTTTGAGATGTAAGTATCCCCATAAAAAGAATTCACTTTTTTTCACTTCCTTTCACCCCTGTCCCCCAAGTGAATTTTCCAGAAAAAATACTTGTTTCTTTATTAGTAAAGGATCTTCTAAATACCAGTTATCATGACTGTAACATCTTCAGTTTTTGAGATATGTGTCCTCATAAAAGGAATTCAACTCCTTTTCACCCCCGCCCCGACCAAGATGATTTCCCCCAAAACGCATTTTTCTATATTTTTAAAGGAGATTCCAAATAACAATTTTTAGGTTTGTAATATCTTCAGTTTCTAAGATATACGTATCCTCATTAAAGGCATTCAACCCCTTTTGCACCCCTCCTAGTGGGATTTTCCCAAAACAAAAAATGCGTGTCTCTTTATTTTTAAGGTAACGGTAAGGGTGTAATCTGACCGAAGGCAGGTTCGAACCTCTGCAGAGGTGTGCCTGAGCCGGAGTTTATGTACAGTAGGGTGGCCAGTTACTTTCCACTCCTCCATTTCCTTACCCCCACCAACAGTGTGTGGCAACCCATTCAAATCTTGACCACGCCCAATGTTGCTTAACTTCGGAGATCTCGCGGGATCCGGTGTTTCAACAGAGCTAATGCCATTGTAATATAAATGTATCCTCAAAATTTCAATTCTTTATGTCCAGTAGTTTTGGCTTGACGATGATGAATTAATTTATAATAATATAAGAAATGTATTTTCACTCAACCTATTCAATACAGTACAAGATGTTAACATATTAGTTAAACGTTAAAAATAGTTGAGATATGTTTCGCCCCTTCTGTGGGGCATCATCAGTCATATCAAACACCTCAAAATTCTACCAGGCATCTGGTTGGAAATTATAAATATATGTTGCATGAGTGAATACACTAAAAAACATTTACAAGATCTTATCATTAACAAAATATTAAATTGATTAAAAAATGTTACTCTAGTGAACACGTTGGTGAATTTTCACTCAAAACAAGGCCGTCATATGTACAGTATTGACAATAGAGGTAGTTAAAGTCTTATTTGATGCTAGGTTCAAAGACAGTTTAAAATTTATATACAAATATTGAGAATGAATGCAGAATACATATAATTACAATTTACTGTACGCGTATTTTACATTGTAAAATAATATGAAAAAGCATTCCAAATTTGTATGAATTTCCATAAAAAGAAAAAAAAAGAAAAATTTTTTTTGGACCTCAATATTACGGTTCTGGTGCAGTCTAATCAGAAATGACTTCAAGATGTGAAATTTTGTATGTGATTTATGACCAGCTCATGTAAAAATGTTGCATTACATCGTAATTCAACTTGGATGTCTATGTTGACTAATTATATTTTAGGCTCAAACAAAATAGTTCGTCGAAGTATCCATGGACTAATGCGATTTCAGTTTTATTGGTTGAATGGGCGACAGTCGAAAACGTTGTGCGATGTAATTAATGTTGAGCTGTCTTACGTATGTGAAAATCTGAAGGGAAGGAATAAGTCCTTAATTAGTTGAGTGAAATGGCAGGAAAAGAGAAAGAATGAATGTGTAAAAGAATTGACACTGTGAAGTTAAAACTTACCTTGGGTGTTGTTGGGCTGTTACCTTATTGCTAAGAGATTTGTAAAGCACTGGCTGTCACTAACGTCTTGCTCTTCGTATTGTACGTGTGACGTCTTGGTGGAGGGGAGTGGGCCTGTGATTGGCACATGGGAAGAAGTTGTGTGTATTGGAGGGAGAACAGGGGCGTGATAAGTTGAACGGCTTAGTGGGGGTGCTTGAAGAGGTTGTTTTGAGGACGTCAACTAATCTTTTGTCTTTCAGATTTAACTTATTGAACAAAATTATTAATTGTTCACAAAGAGGGCTTCAGTTGTCTATTGGATCACATAAGTTTTTATTAATAATAATGTTATTTGTTTTATGTCCCACTAAATGCTTTTACGGTCTTCGGAGACGCCAAGGTGCCGGAATTTAGTCCCGCAGGAGTTCTTTTACGTGCCAGTAAATCTACTGACACAAGGCTGTCGTATTTGAGCACCTTCAAATACCACCGGACTGAGCCAGGATCGAACCTGCCAAGTTGGGGTTAGAAGGCCAGCGCCTTAACCATCTGAGCCACTCAGCCCGGCTAAGTTTTTTTTTAAAATTACTGTTGTATTTTTGGTCCAAGAAAATGTACAAATTTTCAAACTCAGTCATGAGTCTGCCTTAATCCAGTCTTTTAAAATTTGGAGATCTTGTTTGATTGTGGTGAAACTGTGTCCTGTGTCCTTCATATGGATGCTCATTGCTGAGTGTTTGTTGTGTTAACATGTTCTGCATATCTAGTTATGAAGCTTCTTCCGGTTTGACCAATGTACGAACTATTGCACTCGGCACATTTCAGTCTGTAAATGCCGGAACCCAAAAACTTATCGTTGTCCGAGTTTATCTTGTTGTGGTTGAAGAATAACTTTTGATTTGAATGTTGGGTCTTAAAGGCTATCTTAATATCATGTTTCCTTGATGTATGATGGGATTAGTATAGGTAAAGGTTGCGTACTTTGATTTGTTTTTTTCCATTGGGGAGAGGTTCGTGGTCAATTTCAATTTATTGATTATTTTATGTATGATTGAGGGATTGTATCCATTGAAACTAACTATTTCTTTTATGGTATTTATTTCTTTTTTCAAGTTGGCAGTTGACATGGGAATTTTTAGCGCTCTGTACACTAAACTGTAAAATGAGACTTGTTTGTGTGACTGTGGGTGAAGAGAATTTTGTTTAATGGTTGTAGGAGTGAACGAAGGTTTTCTACAAATTTGGAAATCGAAATTGTTTAAGGTCCTGGTAACTGTAATGTCGAGAAAATTGATTAAATTATTGCCCTCATCCTCTTTGGTGAACTTGATGCAGTTGTCTAGGCTATTTAAGTAGGTTAGTATGTCTTCACTATTGTTGCAACTTTTATCTATTGTTGCTAATGTGTCATCGACATAGCGTAGCCAAAGACACAATCCATTAATGCTATTTGTTATTTTACTATTTTCGAGATTATCCATGTAAATTTCCGCGAGTATTCCCGAGAGGGATCTCCCATGGCTAGACCTTCTTGTTTGTATATCTTGTTGTGCTTTCAATTGCCAACTGAACTCTGTGAATAGCTTGATGAACCAGTCTATAATTGCTTCGTTTGCACAGTGCCGGACATTGAGTGTGTTGCGCTGATCTTCAGGAGCTAACAATTCGCTTCAATTAAGCGACTTGTCTTCAACTTCTAAACAACTTTGGGACTTCATATTCATTAATTATATTGTGACTTCGTGCCTCATTCGCTGGCTCATTTAACTTTTCACCTCTTCTTGTAAACATTATGAGACAGTGCTGAAATTTGCGTGTGTTGTGCTACTATTCAAAAGATTGCGCCTTACTTCTTATAAGTGACTGACTTTCTACTTCTTCTAGGTTTTACGGTTTAAAACTGCACAGTGCCAATCCCCATTAATATATTTTGACTCTTCAACTGCTTTTGTGAAAGACTCACTCTTTAATTTCTTATTTATCTTTGCATTGTTTTTTGCATTTTATTTGGCTGATGATGACCCAGATTAGGGTCAAAACCGGTACCGCTTCCGCTTTTAATTGAATAGGAATTTAATACTACATTTCATATTTATTTGTATTGAATAGGTTGAACTACCTTACTTATTATTTCAATTTCATTGTCGAGGTTATTTTGCAGTAGCTCAGAATCTTGTAACTTATTACTCTGTACATAATAACATCAACAGCAGAAAACCTTATCTCTGATTTCAGTTCTAAGGCTAGGTTACTTTTCTTGTAACCCTTAAGGTTCGTGACTTTCTGCAAGCAAAGTCATCTCCATACAGGCTATGAAGGAAGAGTGAAATATCACGTCGTTCACTATTCGTAAACCTAACACCAAGTCGGACAGAGTGGTTAGTTTATGCCTGGTCATTCTTTGCACCAGGAATTAACTTGCTGCTCATTTCTGGTGCAGCTAAGGGAAATTTGGGGCCATAAGCCACTCCAGAAGTCTAGTTCCTAATTTTTTTTTAACTTCCTGATGGGAAACAATCACTGAGCAAACCCTTCCTGTCTCAGCTTTTACAGTGCCAACTTTCTTAAAGACTTAATCAAAATTCTTGCTTTCTTGTCGAGTGATTCCAGCAGCACAGTACATCCATGTCCAATAACAAGCTGTCTGCACTAAGACATAAACCAAAATAAATTTTGCTTCACAATGCCAGATTGCCCAGACAGTCTGTCAGAATCTTAATAAATGTTTAAGTATCTTATCAGTGTCTTCTCTAACGTCTGGTTACACACGTCATACACGCCGCCAGAGGTCCCATTTTGAACCGAGAACATCATTTAGCACCCTGGGGAAAACATGGTATCCGCCTCATTTTCATGTAAAAACTTGCTATAGAATACTTAGTAGACCGACTCCAGCCACAATTTCGTAAGTTAGAGAAGACTCATTTTACTACGTAAAAACAGAGTTTGAAGTTCCTTCATGTTTTCTTTAGATTTATAATTTGTTATGTATTAAGACTGGTTAAGCTATTTTAACGACAGATCTTTTTCATAATACCAATATAATGGTCCGTTATTGGACATTATAAATTTTCCAGCTAACTCATTCTTGGTTGCCTGCGTTTCGCCCTCGTGTGCTAAGTTAGGCTTCAAATAGCCTATGCAGTGGCCTCCACGGTATGCACTAGCCTTGCGTCTTGGGTGGTGTGCTGAGTCCCAACTGACGAGCCTAACTTAGCACATGAGGGCGAAACGCAGGCAACCAAGAATGAGTTAGCTGGAAAATTTATAATGTCCAATAACGGACCATTATATTGGTATTATAAATTTACTCATTCGGGACAAATAATTTAGGTTCCCCATGGGAATAAACATCTACATCAGATCTTTTTCAATCAATGGTAAAACAAAATGTTTTTGATTGAAGTCTTAACATTTGCACCACATACTTCAAGACTCTGTGAATGTTCATCAAGAAGACTTTCATACAAATATTCTCATGAAAAAGAAATATGGTGTTAGACTTTTAAGATAGTGGGTTACTGTTAATCCAGTCACATATCATTCAAAGTTTTTAAAATTCAGTGAACTCTTGTTTAAGAGGACGCTTACACAAAACTAAGATAATTGGTGCTATATTTTTAGAAAAGAGTACCTTTAGGTTAATGTTCACTGCTCATGTTTTTAATTAAGTCATTGCTCCAATCATTTATGATTTGTGTACACTTTTATGCATTGTTTTTGCAAACTTAAGTTGTCATTGTACGTTTGTGGCTGAAGATCATGCACACCAGCATCGCACCGGTCCCATGAATAATAAAATGTTACAATTCATTTTATAACATTGTACTGTATTGAATAGGTGGACCCCACTATTTTGTTCCCATTAGATTCTCGGTTCAATACGGATTTAATATGAAGTTTTTAAACTTGAATTACGTATCTCAGAATTAGATTTAAAGGGCCATTCTGTTGTGAACAATTAACAAGTCTCTCAAAAGACAGGAGTATTTGAGTTTCATCCTGGAGAACAATTGCATCTTAAAATTAGTAATTTATTAATATTTCAATTTCAATTATCAGTGAATTAGTAATGGAGTGCAATGGCGGTGGCTGTTAAAGCGCTATGGCTGTGGAGCCAAACTCTGCATTTGGGAGACGTGTGGGTTCAAACCCCACCATAGGCTGTCTTGAGAATTATTTTCTTTGGTGTCCCATTTTCACCTCCAGGCAAATGCCGGGACAGTTCCTATTCATACGTCATGGCCGATTCCTTCCCAATTTCATCCTTCATTATCTAGGTTGGCATCTGGCCATAAAAACATGCCTCAAGAAAATGGACTAACAGGTAGACATACATACAAACTAGAACAGTTTTTCTTTTGAAAATAACTTGAAAACTGGAGGGATGGAGTAGGAAATGATCTCTCTACAAGGAAATATGTAACTTTAGCTCTGTGCAGTAGCCTACACAAATAGCAGCACTTGAAATAGCAGACCTGCGACTCTCAAGCACGAGCCTGTCTCATCTTCTGTGCTCATTTCCGTTATCATCATACAATAATCAACCTTTTAAGTAACGATAAATAATAACATTATTGGTTATGCATCCCACTAACTACTCTTTATGAATCTCAGAGATGTCAAGGTGCTGGAATTTTGTCCTACAGAAGTTCTTTTGCATGACAGTAAATCTACCAACACGAGGTTGGCATATTTGAGCACCTTCAAATACCACTGGAATGAGGCAGAACTCGCCAACTGGAACTCAGAATGATCTTTTCCACTTGTGGGCAATAATCAAGCAGTTTCCTTATTTAAAACACTGTTCTGTTTAAATCTTTCACTAATGGACTTAAGAAATTTGTGCTAGTTATGGAAATGTTATGCCTTTGCTGGCGAGATATAGTGTTTACAGTGCACTATGTCTTCTGGTATGGGCTGTCTTAGTCTCATCCTTGGCTTTGACAATATGAAAGTGACTGAGGTATGAGTGATGCTAGTAATACCATTCCTTATGCAGCCAGTCCCTGTTATGAATGGTGTGAAAATATCGCTCATAGGGTCGGTTGGTGCATGCATTTCAGTGGGCTTGGCAGACTGATATGTAATAGCAACAGCTGGCTCGGTGAGGAAAGCAACGGGAAACTACCTCACTCCTAATTTCCGTAGTATGCCTCTTCAGCAACGCCTAGGCTATTTATGACAGCTGTTGGTGGAGCTGCAGAGGATCAAACCAGCCTTTGGGCTGAATACCAACATACACATACATGGAAATGTTAGGTCTAGTGTTATAAAGCTGTCTAAATTACTATGAAAAACCACTTCTCTTGGCAGGCCTTGTGCTTGCCTCACTGATTCGCCCAACAATGTGTTTCTTTCTTGTCCCTATCTCTCTATATGAACCATGATGAAAGCAGTATACCTAACTAGCAACCAAGTGGGGTTGGATTAAAATCTAAAAGAAGTTTAGAATTTTGAAGTAATGTACAGGATGGTCCATATGTCTTGTTCCCGCCCCCATGGCACTACAGCCCTTGAAAGGCCTTGGCCTACCAAGCGACCGCTGCTCAGCCCAAAGGCCTGCAGATTATGAGGTGACGTGTGGTCAGCACAACGAATCCTCTCGGCCGTTTTTCTTGGCTTTCTAGACCGGGGCCGCTATCTCACCATCAGATAGCTCCTCAATTCTAATCACGTAGGCTGAGTGGACCTCAAAACAGCCCTCAGGTCCAGGTAAAAATCCCTGACCTGGCCGGGACCCCCTACACCATGGGGCCGGCCCATATGTCTTGTTACCCCCCTCCCAAAATAATATCTTGTTAGCCCTAATTCAGTGTTCTTTTGCAGACATGGCTGACACAAGGTCCTATAGTGTGGAAGAGCGTCGTCTTGTCAGTATTTAGGCTTATGAATGTCCACATACTGGCAAGACCATGGAGGATGTGCAACGAGATTTCATGAGACGATTCCGCAAGACCGTACCTCCTAAAGTGACAATAGTGCGTTGGGAAAAGAAACTGTTTTTATTTGGATGTATCAAAGACAAACCAAGGCCTGGAGCACCAACTAAACGACATACCAACTGTGCTAGCGGCTTTACGTCGCACTGACACAGATAGGTCCTAAAGCGACTATAAGATATGAAAGGCCTAGGAGTTGGAAGGAAGTGGCTGTGGCCTTAATTAAGGTACAGCCCCAGCATTTGCCTGGTGTGAAAATAGGAAACCATGGAAAACCATCTTCAGGGCTGCCCACAGTGCAATTTGAATCCACTATCTCCCGGATGCAAGCTCACAGCCGCGCGCCCCTAACCGCACGGCCAACTCGCCCGGTACAAAGTGTTCAGGTCTGGAGGTATCTATGCTTCGGTCACCAAACAAGTCACTTCACAAAATGGTCCTCTGAACTTGGAATCCCAAAAACTGTTACGACACATGAAGAAGGATCTTCGATAGAAATCCTCTAAACCAGCAGCCGTCAACGAGCTCAGTGATGACGACAAGCAGCATGCGTAAAATTGCTGGTCGTATTTCTGACACTCCTGCAGCGGGCTGAACTTGTCTTCTCCGATGAATGTGCTATTTATTGAAGTGCACGTGCAATGAATGTTTACAACTGGTCAAAGGAAACTCCTCATTATTACATGTGATGCTCTGGGTCGCTATGTCCGCTTGATAGGCTCCTAATTTCTTTGATGGTGTAGTCAATCAACACTCCTATCTTGGCATGTCACAGGAATTTCTTGTTCCAGTGCTCCAAAGACTGAATCTCCTGGGACCTTCCTGGTATCAGCAGTATGAAGCACCGCTACACCATACCATCACTGTCAGGGAATATTGAAATGAAGTGTTTCGCAATAAGTGGATAGGACGCGGATCAGTACATCTTCCAGCACCTCTGGAATGGCCTCCCAGAAGCTCTGATCTCTCATCTTGTGACAATGCCCTCTGGGGTATTATTAAGGCAAAGGTATCACAACAATGATACCAAACAACAGAACAATTGAAGGATGCTGTTAGAGCTGCCTTTGATACAATCAACGAAGGTTTGCTTTGTAAAATATCACACAGGTCATGGCGCTGCATCATTTTGTGTCACGAAAATAAAGGTGGTCATACTGACCTTCTGGATGCGTAAACATTTCATGGCATGAAAATAAACATAAGCCTGGCTGACACTACCTGATATTATACTATATTATTATAAAGCCATGTAAAGTTACAAGACATATGGACCACCATGTATATTGTTTTTGTTAACAAGGACTTACTTACCTAAATGCTTGTAGTGCTTATTATGAGCCTGCAGTAGAATTTTAATTCTATCAAGTGGTGCTACAGTTGTCTTGGAGCACATTCCAGCAACACCTGCAAACATATCCAAATGATAACTCTCTCACTATCTAGGAAGATTCACCAATTAAGCAGAGATGACATGAAAGAAACATTGCTGCAAAAAAGAAATAAGATTGGCTGGTTTTTTTTCCTATATGTAAATCTGGCATGTATTGCCAAAGGTCAGATTGTGACAGTCCTCTCTCAGTAAGACTAATGACTACAAAATAAATATATATATATATGTCTCTTTTGTTGAGTATATATATATATATATATATATACACTCAACAAAAGAGACACCTGGATGCAATTCCGGGTGACCGCAAGGATCCGGAAAACAGTACAACTTTTTAAATGTATAATACAAATATAGCGAATCACTGATATCTAATGACAAGAATATAGATGGTGTTTTAGTATTGTCAGGGTATCCTTCAAAATATTTAATAAAAGTTGTTACACATCTGACAACATAAGACCCAGCTTCTTGAGATGGAAACTTGTGTCTTTAAACAAAGTTCTCCAGGCTCTGAACTTCTCATGTGTAACAAATATAGCTCTCACTTAAATGAGGCACACATGGGTAGTAGATGGCTCTTTTTCCCTCATTCACCACCAATGCCTGCTCCAAGTTAACCTCAAAGAATATGGTTGGGGTCTAATAGGAGGCATTTCTTTTCCTTATGGTTGATGGCAATAATATCTGCTCGGCTGGTTAATCCATCTTCTGAAAGGCAGTGCCCTTCGGCATGAACCTCCCACTTTGTCTTCCGCAGGGCCGTCACAATGAAAGAACGCACATCGTGATTGGGCATTTTCCTCTGTAAATTTCCCTTGGAACAGCAGTCCATCACATGGCCCCGGGTCTCAGGTTCTTCACATTCTGGGTGGCGACATTTAATAGTAGACTATGAACGCCCAGGTACTATTGTCACAGAGAAAAAATGTACAACATTTAAGGAACTATAATAATTCTCCTGCTGGTGCCACCTCCTCAAAAGAGGCTGGCAACTATCTACTTTCTGTTGCTGTATCCTGTATGACGAACCCATCAATGTCCAAGCAAGTTTCTCTTCTATGATCAGTTGTATCAGACTGCACTTGTCATTTCTGAAGTTGTGATTGAAACGGGCAGCTTCTTTGCATTTTGCACATGATTTTCTGACACGGTGAAGTACTTCCTCATAGGTGACATGGTCTACCCAGAATACACCCACATTTCAAGAGCCTGCAATCGACTCAATGATCAACCTTAACACTTCACAACACAGAATTCAAGGTCATAGATGTACACAAGATGTTTCAAGTTCAGAAATAAACTTCTTGCAATTCTGATTCTGGCTTTCATTTTAATATCTGGCTCCCAATCTTGTGTTAACAGCATGGTAGAAACTTGCGACACCTTTTGAATAGTGATTTCATCAAGGGTGACATTGTTAATGTTGTATTCTAAGAATAAACTGGAAGTTGTTCATTTCACGAATTGTATAAATGTAAAGTACCGGTACATGCTCTTAGAATTTGCAATTCTCTATTTTTATTTATTTTACATATCACAATATAGTGGTACGAAGGTTGGAACGGGGTCCACTGAGCCTCAGGAGGTCAACTGAGTAGAGGGGGCTTCGATTCTCCCATCAGCCATCCTCGAAATGGTTTTCCATGGTTTCCCACTTCTTTTTCAGACAAATGCTAGGATCGTACCTAACTTCAGGCCATGGCCGCTTCCTTCCCTCTTCCTTGTATATTCCTTCCAATCTTCTCATCCCCCACAAAGCCCCTGTTAGCACAGCAGGTGAGGCCGCCTGGGCGAGATGCTTGTCCTTCCCAGTTGTATCTCTGACCAAATGTCTCATGCTCCAGGACACTGCCCTTGAGGCGGTAGAGGTGGGATCCCTCACTCAGTCCGAGACAAAAACCAACCCTGGACAATAAACTGAGTGAATAATAATACACTTTCATTGTAACATAATTATGGTATTTTAAAGTTCGGTATGCATAGAGAGGTCGAAGTCCTGGGTGTATCCGACCACAGAGGTCTTAATTCTCTCATGGGCTTGAACACGACTGCTGAACCCACTTTTAGTTTTGAAGAGATGGTGACAGGTGCTGTACTGAAGAATACTGTTGACATTATAACTGTATTTGATCTGCCGCCTCCACCTATTCATTTCATTCGGTACATCCGGCAACCGCAGATGCTCCCTTTTGTAAACTTCAGTTTGCTTACGTATCACACGACACGAGCCAGAACAATCGCAAGCCAAACGCTGAAAGTCAACACTTTACTGTTTGCAGTCGCCCAAATTATACCTATATGCCGCTTCAGGACATCCATGAACCGAACTTTCTCAATCAATCAGTCACTACTGATCTGCATTTAGGGCAGTCACCCAGGTGGCAGATTCCCTATCTATTGTTTTCCTAGCCTTTTCTTAAATGATTGCAAATAAATTTGAAAGTTATTGAACACATGATGATGATGATATATTATTATTATTATTTGATTTATGTCCCATTAACTAATTTTCTTTAACCAAACTTTCTGTCTTTATAATAGTTTATAATTTATAATTTTCATGATCTGTGTTGATCTCCCAATTTCAGTAGAAAAGGACGTTTTTAGAGGAGCTACCTAATAAATGAAGTATAAGTGAAAGTAACGACTTATCTGGAGAAAGATATAGATATTGATTCCCATAGAGCATCTGAAATATTTGTTCCGAATGAGTAAATTTATATACCAATATAAATGGTCCGTTATTGGACATTATAAATTTTCCAGCTAACTCATTCCTGGTTGCCAGCGTATTATAAATTTACTCATTCGGAACAAATATTTCAGATTCCCTATGGGAATCAATATCTATATCATCTGATGGCCAAGCAGGCATCAATTTTGATAATGAGACAAAGTCTCTCATAGTGCATTGGCACTGCCTGTGGCTACAATTAGCCTATGCAGTGGCCTCCACGGTATGCACTAGCCAGCGTCTTGGTAGGTGTGCTAGGTACCAACTGATGAGCCCAGCCTAGCAAACGGGGGCAAAACGCTGGCAACCAGGAATGAGTTCGCCGGAAAATTTATAATGTCCAATAACGGACCATTTATATTGGTATTATCTGGAGAAATCGAACATTCTTTTTGATTTCCTTATCTTGGTTTTTAAAAGCTTCAGTTGACAAGTAAGCAGTCGATTTTTCACGTCATACACAACACCTCGTTACTTGCCCCTACCACAACGCCCCCCCCCCCGGTGTCTACCGCCTTGGAGTAGTATGGAGTGAGCAATTGGAGCTTGACGACAGAAGTGCTGGTTGTCGTCTGTGCCCTGGTGGAGTAAGAGTATCGTCACATACTGAGCAGAATACTAGCTGTGTAATACAGTGGATTGTGGACTGCCCATCACTTGGAACAGTGTTAATGGTCGTTGCTGTTTGCAGCTCACTGTGTTTAGCTGTGTGAATTACTGGACATTCTCTGGAGTCGAACCGAGGGACAGTCATTATGTGTTTGGCTGTCGTAGCCCTGTGTTCAAAGCTCTGCATGCAACTGCATGTTTGAAGGGACTGAACTTGCACGAGTGAAAGTGAAAGCAAGGCAAACTTTCAGTAAGGATTATAGCATCGTGCTGACATTCCAGCTGGAGTCCTGCTGTAAGAGACTTGGAAATGGCCAGCAGTTAGTGAATGTGGTCATTCACGATTGAATAGAATTCTGTGAGTACATTTAAATGGGTCAGAGTGATAAACAGACTGTCTTTTATTCATAATTAGATGAATATAGAGGAAAAGTGAATAAACAAGACAAAATTACAAAGAGGTGAAAGGGTTGTCAACACATAATGAATCCAGAGAAACATAAATATTGGAAGAATTTTAGTAGAGATGATTTGATGATGTGAAAGGGACCCGAAAATATTAAGAAGAGATGGACAGAAATGCTTCAGAATAGACTAAGACAGTGAGAGTTGCCTGAAAAAAGCAGCTGCCTAAGAGTTGAGTATTATTGGACCTTTATGTTTCCTATATATATAAATGATATGTGTAAAGAAGTGGAATCAGAGATAAGTCTTCCTGCAGATGATGTTATTCTCTATAGAGTAATAAATAAGTTACAAGTTTATGAAAAATTCCAAAAAGACCTTGACAATGGTGTGAGATGGACGGGAGGCAATGGTACGACGACAAATGGGGTAAAAAAATTAGGTTGTGAGTTTCACTAATTAAAAAAGTCCTCTCAGTTTTAATTACTGCATTGATGGGGTGAACATTCCTTATGGGGATCGCTGTAGGTACCTAGGTGTTGATACAAGGAAAGATCTTCATTGGGGTAATCACATAAATCGTATTCTAAATAAAGGGTACAGATCTCCGCAGATGGTTATGAGGGTATGTAGGGGTTGCAGTAAGATTGTAAAGGAGAGGGCATATAAGTCACTGGTAAGACCCCAACTAGAGTATGGTTCCAGTGTATGAGACCACCACCAGGATTACTTGATTCAAGAACTGGAAAAAATCCAAAGAAAAGCAGCTTGATTTGTTCTGGGTGATTTCCGACAAAAGAGTGGCGAAAGTTTGGGCTGGGAAGACTTAGAAGACGAGCTGCTCGACTAAGTGATATGTTGGTGGTATCTGATGACCAGGCAGGCATCAACTTTTAAAAATGAGACAAAGTCTCTCATAGTGCATTGGCACTGCCGGTGGCTCCAAGTAGCCCACACAGTAGCCTTGACGGTATGCACTAGCCATGGCGTCTTGGTAGGTGTGCTATTTACCAACTTAGCACACTGGGGAAAAACGCTGGCAACCAGGAATGAGTTAGGTGGAAAAATGTATAATGTCCAATAACGGACCAACTATATTGGTATTATAACTGGTATGTTCGAAGCTGTCAGCGAAGAGATGGCGTGCAATGCCATCAGTAGACGAATAAGTGTGAGTGGTGTTTTTAAAAGTAGGAGAGATCGCAATATGAAGGTAAAATTGGAATTCAAGAGGACAAATTGGGGCAAATATTTGTTTATACTAGGAAGGGGATTTAGGGATTGGAATAACTTACCATGAGAGATGTTCAATATATTTGCAATCACTTAAGAAAAGGCTAGAAAACAACAGGTAGGGAATCTGCCACCTGGGTGACTGTCCTAAATTCAGATCAGTGGTGACTGAGGAAAAGGAGAGAAGAAATATTTCATTTTTAAGGAAATTAGGTCACAAAAATAAATGTGACAACTAGAGAGGAGTCAACTTAATCCTTCCCATAACCAAAATATGCATTCAAGCACTGGAGTATAGCGAGAAGAGCAAAATGGTTTCCAAAAGAGCCAGCACAAGAGCAGATTTTGTCTTCACAATGCGACAAATAGCAGTAAATGTAAAAAGTATAATGTATTATATATAGTGATGACATTGACAAAACATAGAATAATTTTTCTACACAAAGAGTACAGAGAGCACTGAAAATTAATAATTTTCAGAAGAAATAGAACAAATGGTCTAGGCATTAACTATACTGGATGTATCAGAACTATACTTAAAAAAAGAATCTTCATGTTGTGTTTAGCACAATGGTGCAATCTGATTAGAAAAAGTTTTCTTTGCGACAAAATTAGGTTAGTTTGTTCCTTCCGGGCACACAAATCAAATTGATAAGGTCGCCGTATTTGCAGTGCCAGAGAGCCAGCCGCTGGAAAGAGAAGGCAGTGTATGATGGAGACAGCGACAGGACTGTCCTTGTCTCCTCCATACAGTTCGTTTGATAAACACTCTCTCTCTCTCTCTCTCTCTGTGTATATAATTAAGACACACTTGCAACCCTGATTTTTCGATCCACAGTTCACAACGGTGTAGTAGCAACCTTTGGAGTCTGTTGAGGATGTGTCGTGGGTCGCGAATGACCTGGACAGTTGGGTACAAGTTCATCTTCTCTTTCTATGGGGTACACATAGTAGTCAATTTGTGCAGAACAAACTGTATACTTCCCACTGGGGCTGGGAAAAGAACGAGCATTACCTCTGTCTCCCCCTTCCCCTCTCTTCCTGTTTCCACTGATTAGAAATTGTATACCACCACCTTTCCTACCCTGCCAGCCAACATTCTGATGGTGAACATTTTTTCAAAGAACGGGACTCGAACCAGCTAACCATGGTGTCAGACCCTTTAGACTTCAACGCCTTAACGATCGTGGACAGCAGACAAGCTATTTTATTGCCGTGGATGCAGAAGTTGCTGAAACCCCAACCCA
Source organism: Anabrus simplex (assembly GCF_040414725.1). Taxonomy (NCBI): domain Eukaryota; kingdom Metazoa; phylum Arthropoda; class Insecta; order Orthoptera; family Tettigoniidae; genus Anabrus; species Anabrus simplex. The sequence goes on along the minus strand of NC_090265.1, from coordinate 1,797,369,409 downwards.
CTGTGCTGATTTCAGTAGGGATTTTTGTGGCGAATGTTGGACTGCAGTGCCAGTGGCATAATGTGACTGTTTCATCTAATTTTCCTTCTATTAACAGTGTAATTCTCTGAACCAGTAGTCTCTGACAAGATCGTGAATCCTCTGACGCACAACAACAGAAAGCAGCTAGCATATTCAGCAAGTTTGTCGCACACCCAGAAGTAATAACATAACCGCATTTTCCCAAAAAGAAATATTTTCTTCGCCAATCGTTAACATAACAATAAGAGCAGGGCGAAGAAACGAATTAGGAACCTTGTCTTACTTGTCTGAAATGAGGACAGACCTGTTACTATGATACAGAGAGTGGGACAGCTTGGCTGCGGTATGGAGATTCGTTCTAGGAAGCCAAGAATAACGAGAGGATTCGTCGTGCTGACCAAATGACACCTCATAATCTGCAGGCCTTTGGGCTTAGGAGCGGTCGCTTGGCAGGCCATGATTCTCTGGGCCTATTGCGCCATGGGCATTGAGAAAGAGTGAATATAAAATACAAATTCAGTCAGATTTCTGGAAGGAAACAATGCAAGAATGGGATGCGAAAATAAGCTAGGTTAAGAGTAGATCAATGATGTGAGAGACATGATAAGATTAGATAAGTACCTGGGATGAGCAGTGTTACAAGATAAGACCACAATGTAAGCATTAAGCAACATGGCTAAACTAGCAGGAAGATTACATCACAACATAAGAAGCCAGGTACGGAAAAAGAGGAGGTACCACAATGAATTAATAGTATGGGATCTCCTTTGCCCCTCTTTTGACATATGGAGCCAAGACAAGTCTAGAGAGAAACCAGGATCCAGGGAATCAATATAAATAAATAAATCAACATTGATCTACATTTACAGTAGTCGGCCAGGTGGCAAGATTCCCTATCTGTTGCTTTCCAAGTCTTTTCTTAAACGATTGCAAAGAATTTGGAAATTTATTGAACATCTCCCTTCGTAAATTATTCCAGTCCCTAACTCTCCTTCCTATCAAAGAATATTTGCCCCAATTTGTCCCCGTGAATTCCAACTTTATCTTCAAATTGTTATCTTTCCTTTTTTAAAAACACCATTCAAAGTTAAATGAATAAATGTATACTGGATTAAAGCCACTAAGCTGAGCTTTCAGCCAAATTGCATTGGCCTTCATCAGGGCATGTTAGTATCTGCTTCCAACAGTGAGCAAAGAAATTCGAAGAAACGCAGAAGTCATGACCGTACTATCCACGGCCTACCCCACTAATTGGACTCAAGGATCATCGTGCTGTGATTCACTGCCCTCTGTTGATGGTTTCGCGAGTGCATCCCGCTGTTCCATGGTGGTCTTATGCATGTATTTCTGCAGTACAAGTCTCCATGTATTTGATAACTTGAAGTCGTCTTGTCTATTGATGTTATTTGGGCGCAGCTCAATCTCTATGGCTTCCCTTACCAGTCGAGCATAGAAGTCATTGACAGGCATGATGACCTTCGCCTGGTCAAAGAGGATTTCATGGTCTGTACTGTAGAAATGTTCTGCTATGGCAGACTGGCTTATGCCATTCTCCGTGGAGGATGAAAGAGCGACATTCTTTACTGACCTGATGTGTTCTTTCACCCTGGTGCTGACAAGACTTTTCGTCATGCCAATATACGAGCAACCATAAACAACATGGAACTTCATTTACGCCTGGTGTTTCAAGATGTGGTTTTTCTTTGAATCGTTGAAACACTGATATGACCTTCTGGTCTGTGGTGAAAACTGGAATTATATTGTACTTCCAAAGAATGCGCCCTATTCTGTCAGTTATACCTGCCACGTAAGGAATACTTGCTTCTTTTTAGTGTAGTCCTGGTTGGTGCTATCCCTGTTAGGCTCCTTGATCTTCACAGCTCATGCTATGTGTCCTGACATATATCCATTTTTCTCCATGGATGTTGTCAGTTCTCTTAATGCACTTGAGCGGTTATCAGCGTCTGCAATCATATTCACCCTAGTAAATAACTTTTGAAGGAGAGCTACTTTTTGGCAGAGGTGGTGATGTGAAGACTTAAGGTATCTTTCAGAATGTATAAGTTTCTTGTACACTGCATGGCCTAGTGTACCATCATTCTTCTTGTATACTAGCAGATCAAGAAAAGGTTATTTACCTTCATTTTCTACTTCCATCGTGAACTTGATCATGCCCTCTCGTTTACATTCTTACTGAATGAAAATGAAAACCTACAACCTGTTTTCCAGTCACTGACCGGGTCAGGGATGGAATGAATGAAGCAGATATAGGCTATTAGTACGATGTGGTCGCCACTCCCAAAGTGATTTATTAATGACAGAGATGCTATGAAATGAGAGTTTTGCTGGAATGAAAGATGACAGGGAAAACCGGAGTACCCGGAGAAAAACCTGTCCCGCCTCCGCTTTGTCCAGCACAAATCTCACATGGAGTGACTGGGATTTGAACCACGGTATCCAGCGGTGAGAGGCCGACGCACTGCCGTCTGAGCCACGGAGGCTCCTTACATTCTTACTACAACCCCTAAATACCCTGATAATCATGTGCAGAGATCTGTACCCTTTATTTACTATCCATTTGTGTGATTACCCCAATGAAGATCTTTCCTTATATTAACACCCAGGTACTTACAGTGATCCCCACAGAAATTAAGTTCCTACAAAGTAAGAAAAACATGGAACAATCGTTTTTAAAATATGGAGATATGGGAAAGCTGTGAAAGAGAGAATCCACAGGACATACGAGTCTCTGGGAAGACCCCAAACAGAGTACGGTTCCTGTGTATGAGACCCTCACCAGGATTACTTGATTCGAGAACTGGAAAAAATCCAAAGAAAAGCAGCTCGATTTGTTCTGGGTGATTTCCGACAAAAGAGTAGCAAAAGTTGATGGATTGATTGATTGACTGAACATTTCTTTGGTATTAGTTTTACATCAACACTAACTCAAATTGGTATTATGGCAATAATGGGATAGTACAGGACTTGGATAGAAGCAACCATGGTCTTAAGCTACGGCCACAGCACATGCCTGGAGTGAAAACAGGAAATCTACTTTAAGGTTGCCGAATGCGAGCTCGGACTTACACGACCTGAACTGCACAGCCAAATCACTCGGTAAACTTTAAGACAGAATATAGATCTGTGGTTTGCCTTGTCAGCAGGATAGAAACTATAAGGAGTCCAAGACCAATTTTGGAATGGCAAAGAGTCCAAAGCAAGAACAAGGCATAAAGATGGATAGCTAAGAAGAGCAAGTTACGGAGAGGAAAGTATTCAGACAGAAATGGTGGACGAACTGGCTGATTCTTTACAACACCTGACAAGTAGTTAAATAATGGGGCAGGAAGAAGTAGTAGGAAACAGGATTGAAAATTGAAGGGAAGTTTTAAATAAATAAACTGTGAGATCTTCTGTACTCTACGTCTCTGAGTGTCTCTTTATGAATTGAAAGGGCCCTCTCAGAAAACTAGAACGTAAAGAGAAAGATCTTGATGAGGATATTACGACCCATAAGACAGGAGAATGGCAACTACAGGATCAGGCACAACAACAAGCTCTACGAACATCAGGAAGATATCGTCACGTGTATGAGAAAAAGGGGACTGACCTTCTATAAGCACATGACGTGCCTGAAATCCTGCAGGCTCTCCCCAACATAATCCTCACAGTGACAAGTAGGGAAAAGACTTGGAAGACCAAGTGGATCACCTCAGTAAAATCAGACCTGGAGGAACTGCAGGTCCCATCTGAGACCACAGAGAACCGATCTCAGTACCAACAGTCCATCATACAGGGAGTCTTCCCACTGTCCCTCACAAGCAAAAAGAGTACCACCAGAGGACGGATGGACAGAAGCTGGCACACAGCCAGAAAATGAAAGCTTACTGGGCCAAGAGAAAGTAGAAGACCATAGCTAAGAGTTAAGACAAGCCCCGTAGTCCCTAGCAGGCAAAAAAAAAAAAAACCCAAACAAATCCTGTGAGAATTACAAAAAAAAAAAAAAAAAACTCAATTATTTTGGGAGCAAATGCAAGGTTGCAAAATAAATGCACAGAAACTCCATTTACTTGCTCTACACTGTACATGTATCGTATCAAATGTCGCAGATATGAATGAGATTCTTTTAATATTTTGGCTCTGCTTGGCACAGAGTGATCTTGGTTTACCAACAGACATGAAAGAAATTCATACCTATTTTCATAAATGAGGCTTCTTCATAACCAATTTCCCCCCATTCATACGTAACATCAAAATCTAGACTTTTCTTTTGTTCTTTACTCTCCAGAGTCCAAACTCAGAAAGCAAAATAAACTTTTTTACAATAGTAAAATGAGGTCATGATTCAAGGAACTAAAGAGAGTACGATACTGAATGTTGAAATCAAATCAGCAATTCTCTAAAAACAGTTTAGAGTCAAATGTAGATTCACATTTCTGGATCGAAAGCATACCAAGTCACTCCATACCAGTTTCCCATAAGTCCAACCCCTACCACACGTCGTGTGAGATGGGCGGGATTACGAAGTATAGGATTATCTGTACATTGGGGACCTTATGTGCCCTGTCACTTATGCAGTAGCTATGAAGGCCCCAAAGGAACCCTGAAATGTGACACCTAACAGGGCAAAATATCTTCAAAGGATAAGGGAGACAACACCTACAGAGATGATGACGATGATCGTTATTTAAACAGGCCTAACATCTCGGTCATCAGCCCTAATGGTAGAAAATTAGAGGAAATGTAAGGACAATTTAAAATTCCAAAATTCACCCACTGACCAGAATTCAGAACTTGAGGGTGGAGAAGGAATGGATGAATACATTACATACATACATACATACATACATACATACATACATACATTATCGTTATAGACTGTTATGCCTTTCAGAGTTCAGTCTACAAGCCTCTGAGAATTTACTAAACGTCGCCACAATCCTCGATTTGCAACTAGTGTTGTGGCCTCATTTAGTTCTATACCTCTTATCTTTAAATCGTTAGAAACAGAGTCTAACTATCGTCGTCTTGGTCTCCCTCTACTTCTCTTACCCTCCATAGCAGAGTCCATTATTCTCCTAGGTAACCTATCCTCCTCCATTCGCCACGCATGACCCCACCACCGAAGCCGGTTTATGCGTACAGCTTCATCCATCGAGTTCATTCCTAAATTAGCCTTTATCTCATCATTCCGAGTACCCTCCTGCCATTGTTCCCACCTGTTTGTACCAGCAATCATTCTTGCTACTTTCATGTCTGTTACTTCTAACTTATGAATAAGATATCCTGAGTCCACCCAGCTTTCGCTCCCGTAAAGCAAAGTTGGTCTGAAAACAGATTGATGTAAAGATAGTTTCGTCTGGGAGCTGACTTCCTTCTTACAGAATACTACTGATCGCAACTGCGAGCTCACTGCATTAGCTTTACTACACCTTGATTCAATCTCACTTACTATATTACCATCCTGGGAGAACACACAACCTAAATACTTGAAATTATCGACCTGTTCTAGCTATGTATCACCAATCTGACATTCAATTCTGTTGAATTTCTTACCTACTGACATCAATTTAGTCTTCGAGAGGCTAATTTTCATACCATACTCATTGCACCTATTTTCAAGTTCCAAGATATTAGACTGCAGGCTTTCGGCACAGTCTGCCATTAAGACCAAGTCGTCAGCATAGGCCAGGCTGCTTACTACATTTCCACCTAACTGAATCCCTCCCTGCCATTTTATATCTATCAGCAGATGATCCATGTAAACTACGAACAGCAAAGGTGAAAGATTACAGCCTTGTCTAACTCCTGTAAGTACCCTGAACCAAGAACTCATTCTACCATCAATTCTCACTGAAGCACAATTGTCAAAATAAATGCCTTTGATTGATTTTAATAATCTACCTTTAATTCCATAGTCCCCCAGTATAGTGAACATCTTTTCCCCCGGTACCCTGTCATATGCTTTCTCTAGATCTACGAAACAAACACAACTGCTTATTCCTCTCGTAGCATTTTTCAATTACCTGGCGCATACTGAAAATCTGATCCTGACAGCCTCTCTGTGGTCTGAAACCACACTGGTTTTCATCCAACTTCCTCTCAATGACTGATTGCACCCTCCCTTCCAAGATGCCAGTGAATACTTTGCCTGGTATACTAATCAGTTGTTGCAATCCTTCCTGTTCCCTTGCTTATAGATAGGTGCAATTACTGCTTTTGTCCAATCTCAAGGTACCTTACCAACACTCCACGCAAATTTTACTACTCTATGAAGCCATTTCATCCCTGCCTTCCCACTATACTTCACCATTTCAGGTCTAATTTCATCTATTCGTGCTGCCTTATGTCAATGGAGTTTATTTACCATCCTTTCCACTTCCTAAGATTCTTTATTACTGTCCAGAAAGGTTTCCCTGCTGCTTGACCTAGCCTTTCCAGGTTATTACCAAAATCTTCCCACGACTTCTTTTTGGATTCAACAACTATTTGTTTCGCTCTGTTTCTTTGATCTACGTACAAATCCCTGTCTGCCTCGGCCCTTGTTTGGAGCCATTTCTGATAAGCCTTCTTTTTACGTTTACAAGCCACTCTCACTTCATCACTCCACCAAGATGTTTGCCTTTTCCCATCTTTACACACAGTTGTTCCTAGGCATTCCCTTGCTGTTTGTACTACAGCATCCCTGTATGCCACCCATTCACTTTCAATATCCTGAACCTGCTTACCGTCTACTGTTTGAAACTTCTCACTAATCATAGAATGGATGAATATGAATTTCAAATAATCAGCAGATGCAACTCCCAATATTAAAAGTTAAAAATTATTCCAGAATCAATCCACTGACTAGAATTCAAAAAGGTGACAATGAACAATGACAGTGACCCACAATGCCCCAGCTTCCCAGAAACAATAGTATATACTAACCAACGGACTGCTTCCAAAGCACATTCCTGAATTGATGATGCTTGTTGTCTAAACAGGTACAAAATCCAGGTCAATGGTCCCTCAAAATGGTTCCCTATTGCTAAGAAAGTAGAACCACGGTATTTCTCATGTAGCGGTACTGATCACAAGTAACGTAGACTCACGATGTTACTCACATTGTGGTACTACCCACAGATAATATACCTTTTTCTCCTTCTCTTTTCTTTTTACAATTTGATTTACATTACAAGATATTAGAATCATTCCGTATTGATGGTTTTCACATTACAAAGAAAAAATTAAAAGAATCTTCCTAAATCAATACATTTACGTCGCACCAACACAGATAGGTCTTACGATGACAATGGGATAGGAAAGACCAAGGAGTGCAAAGGAAGCGGCCGTGGTCGTAATTAAGGTACAGCCCCAGCATTCGCCTAGTGTGAAAATTGGAAAGCACGGAAAACCATCTTCAGGACTGCCGACAGTTGGGTTTGAACCCTAATCTTCCGGATGCAAGCTCACAGCAGCACACCCCTAACCGCATGGCCAACTCGCCCGGTGGTAATGCACTATGCACAGGTAACGCAGACCCACAGCATCGCTCATATAGTGGTATTAATCACAGGCAACACCCAGACCCATGATGTTCCTCGAATCGCAGACCCATGATGTCCACAACCAGATGCTGGAACACTCCAGCGAGTGTCGCCTAATTTTTTCTCGTTGGGGTGTTCCAACCGAACCTGGACAGAGGGGAGCCTCCATCATAGTGACAGATAGTATACACAGATACCGTAAACCCATATTGATCCACCCACAGACCCATGGTATTCCTTACATAGTGGTACTAATCGCAAGAAAAGTCTACTCATAGTTTTCCTCGTGTGATGGTACTAATCACAGGTAATCTCATGGTTCAAAATTCAGCATTGCTTGGTCGCCCCTATTAGTTTACTCTTATGACAGGCAGAGGATACCATGTGTGTATTTTTTGGATGCGTCCCCCACCCACAGGGGTTGTGTGTTTGGTCCGCAAGAGCTATTTTATTTCACTCAAGTCCGCCAGCAAGCCGGTAAGGACCCTATCTACCACCTGGGACAGACAACGTGGGAGTATCACCTCTCCCCCTGCTACGACAGTGTAGTAGGTTCATGGAATACCTACAGAAAACAGCAGGCTTGGAGGCTTTAGGTGGCAGCCCCACCGCCAAGATCTTAAAAAGCACTATTAAAGAAACTGAAATGAAACACAATCAGATGGATAATAAGTTGACAACTTTTCGCATGAAACGGAAAACAATAATCAATCTTAGGAATGTTAGAACTACAAGAGGGAATAGCACACTAAAGTAATGAGTTGCGTGAAGTACGGTGGCCACAGTTTGGAGAAATCCTTAAGAGGAACACATTCCTTTACTCTGGACAAATAGGGGAAGATGCTGAACATGGAGAGGGAGTAGGAATGTTACTAAGTAAATGCACAAAAAGGAGCCTTGTGGACTGGAAACCCATCTCAGAGAGAGTGATGACAGTGCAATGCTTGCAATGTGACCGTTATTCAGTGTCCCACAGATATGCCCAAGATAGGAAATAAAGGAATAATTTTACAGCCAGTTAAACAAAACTATCAAGAGAGTGTGCAAAACAGATATTTTTATTGTGATGGAGGACTTGAATTCTAAGGTTGGCCCTAACAATGAGGGCCTGGAACCAGTGTTGCCAACTCAGTGGATTTTCCGCCAAATCTGGCAGATTTTTAAGTGGAACAGCGGATAAATTTTCCATTTAGTGGACAGCGGATTTTTTAACTTTTTTTTAGCAATTTTCAGCAATAACAATAACCACCTTTCATCACCGGGAGAAAAAAAGAATACAGAACTTAGTACGGCATAATAGTCTACTTATTCCTGTTGTTTTGAACTTATACTGCATACGACGACTCGTTTCCTAGACCAGGTCTAGCCCACAGCCTCAGTCAGTATTTTTTACAATCATTACTGTACTCTTTATGAGCCGCATAGTGTCGTATTTGATAACGTGTTTCTTTCGACATCAGGTTCTATTTGGTACGTCAATATGTCAAAAGAAAAGGTTAAAAAGTAGTCAGATATTTTGTAAAGAGTGGTTAAATAATTAAACTTTAAAAGACTAGTTGGTTGAGCTTCCCAATGATCTCAAATACGGACGGTGCGTCTATTGGCAGTGCAATATAAATGTAAAATTGTTTGACATTAATTCTTTCCACACTTATCAAAAACAATGAAAACCAGAATTAAAATGAAAATAACTTTCGAAATATATTTGAAAATTTCCGTATGGTCTTTGCTGCTGTGATCTGCGAGCATATTCTTTGAAAAAGAATACTACCATGTGGCTTCATATGAAACCGCAGGACCTCAACTTAGCACATCTGCTTCAGAGCATATAGTGCGCGGAGGAGAATATGATGAACTCGCGTTCTGAAACTGGTGTGTGTTTAGTTAACTTCTTTTATTAAAACAGCTGGCATATGCTATTTTGCTTCAGTTCGAAATTTAGTGGAATTTAGTGGATTTTCAACTAAAATTTTGTGGAGAAAAGATTTATGGGTTGGCAACACTGCCTGGAACAAATTTTGGAAGTGCATGAAGATTGCAACTCAAATGAAAGTGGGGAGCTCTTCATTGATTTCTGATCTGGTAGTGGATGGCAATCTATTTTCATACAAACAGTGCCGCAAGATTACGTGGGTATCGTCAGACCAAGTTACAGAAAGCCATCGCCATAAGTTGAAAGTGTAGAAGATCGCTGACTGTTGAGAGGGGCATATACTGGAAGTGACCGCCACTCGGTAGTTGCAGAATTTTAAATGAAAATTGGGTCATGTGGAACAAAACTTAAAGGTGAAACAACAAATATGATGTAGGTAAATTTAAGATGAAGCCAAACAAAGAATTCCAGATAGAATTAAGATATCAATTTGAAGTTCTCTTGAACTCAACAGGAACCCGATTTTTTTTTTTTTTTTTTTACAATTTGTTTTACGTTGCACCGACACTTATAGGTCTTACGGCGACAATGGAATAAGAGTGAGAAGGAAGCGGCCGTGGTCTTAATTCACGTACAGCCCCAGCATTTGCCTGGTGCAAAAATGGGAAACAACGGAAAACCATCTTCAAGGCTGCCGATAGTGGGATTCGAACCCACTATCTCCCGGATGCAAGCTCACAGCTACGCACGGCCAACTCGCCTGGTCAAGCAAGAAAGGCAGGAGAGATGCTAATGAACTGTATAGTATCACAAAGAAACTGCCAAAGAGACTTTATAATGAATGAGCCTGTTAAAAAAAAAAAAAAAAAAGTGTATTACGGACCATCCAAGAAGAACAGCTAGAAAGATGCAAGGAACATTTCTCAGAGGTGTGTGTGTGTGTGAGGGGGACAGAGAGAGAGCAGATTGTTAACCAACAAATGGAGTCTGCAAATAGTGACTCAAAATTAAATTTACAACCCCCCGACCAGTTCAGAATTAGAGAGGACCTTGAAACAGATAGAAACTGGAAAAATGCCACATATGGATAATATCACGCCAGAAGTACTTAAGGCAGATATTGAGACCTTGGTAAAATTGCTGTAACCCCTGTTGGAAAGGATGTGGAACAAGGAGAGGACACCAGCTAAACAGAAGAAAGACCTGCTTCTACGATACCAAACATAACTGGAAAGGAATAACGGTACAATGGTGTCTGTACCCAGCAATATGCTTTCAAGGATCATTTCAGACCAGGTGAAGGGTGCTGTTGAATTATGCCTTAGGCCAGTTTCTGCAAGAACCGTAGCTGTGTCGACTTTATAACTCCTCCAACAATTACTGTCCAATAGAGTGCAAAAAAGCAAAACACCCTCTACCTGACTTATCAATTGTGCAAAAGCTCTTGACTCCCTCAATAGAAGAGTTATGTGGCAAACACTCGAGAAATATGGTATACCATGAAGGATCCTAAAGATTACAAAGGATATGTATGTCAGGTTCTGAATCTTACTGAACTTACAGATGGGATATCTGGAGTTCAACAAGGGTGTATTCCTTCTCCAACACTCTTCCTTACTTGTGTTGGACAGTCTTAGGAGGAGAGGAGTTGGGCTTACAAGACAGACTGGATGATAACTGGCTCCTGGCTGAAAGTTTCAAAGATATGGAACAGAAGATGAAGTCATTGAAGGAAGAGATGGAGACTGTTGGGTTTAAAGTAAATAAGACCGAAGAGATGAGGGCCAATTCAGATATTGATGATAAATTGTCTATACAGAATTAACATAAAGAACAAGTAGATTCCTCTTATATCTTGGGAGTATTGTCACTACAACTGGAAGAGCAGAAAAAGACATCAAAAGTTTTATCAGAAAAGTGAACGGTGCATTTGTTCAACTGTCTCCTATATGGAGAAATAGGAACGTTTCTAGAAGGAGCAAGTTACAACTTTTTAACACAAGTCTAAAGTCCATTCTCCTTTACGATTATAAAACGTGGGAAGTCACCCAAAAGGTTATTGAACAGCTACAAGTCTTCATAAATCATTGCTTAAGACGTATCATCAATAGGAGATGGCAGATGTCAGGTCAAACGAATAAGCAGCCAATCCACATAAAGGAGAGAAAGTAGCGTTGGATAGGCCACAAAGCCCACTGGAGCCACTGAAAAGACTGCACTGGATTGGAATCTCCCAAGGTGATTGAAAAAACAGCCATCCAAAGAAAATTTAAGAAACCGAGCAAGTGGCCACCTGGTTTGGGTCATGTAGCCGTCCGTCAGCTTGCATCCGGGAGATAGTGGGTTCGAACCCAACCGTCGGCAGCCCTGAAAATTGTTTTCTGGTTTCTCATTTTCACACCAGGCAAATGCTGGGACTGTACCTTAATTAAGGCCATGCAAGCTTCCTTCCCACTCCCACCCCTTTCTTATCCCATTATCGCCACGTGACCTGTCTGTTTGTGTGACGTGAAGCAACTTGTAAAAAAAATATATTTAAGATGATGATTGAGTAAGGGAAAGACTTGGAATGAAGTGGCCAACGATAGGACAAAATAGAAGTGTTTTATGGAAGCCCTATGCTCTAAGAAGAGCGACAGAAATTAAGTGAAGTAAGTCCAGCCCATCTCAGATTTGCGGAGATGGTCCAGAAGAAAAGATGACAGCCAGTGCAGGTGGTGTGTCACTGATGTAGGTAGGCCACTGTACAGCCCAACATGGATTTGATGACTGGACACTGAGAGAAGGTAGGTCTACAATCAGAATAGGAAGAAATATGTCCAAGACAGACAACTTCTCATGTGGAAACTAGAATTCTATTTGGGGTTAAAATTTCAAGTCAAGAAATATACAGTGATCAAAGCCATTTTTAAGATCAAGAAACCTGAAAAATTCTCTCTTGGAACAGCTGCATCTCTTTCACATCAAAATCACTGCAATAGCTCACTTTGCCCTTAAAAGAAAAACTGAGAGAAAGCTGTGTAACCTACAAAGAGTCGTTTCATGATGCAGAACAACAATAGACACATCCAGGAGTCAACAATGAAGAATCACCCAGTGCACTCACCAACGTATGAAGCACCCACAAAAGGAAGGGTGGAAAAAGCAGACGCTACAGATCATGACTTCAATCTAACGTCTGTTATGAACCCAATAATAATTAAACTAATGTCGCAATGGCCCACCTTTGTTTTAGTTATTGGATGTGTTTGCACAGTTTTGCATTAAGGCTGATAATGGCCAGCCAAGGCTGAAATAGTGCCTACTTTAGAAATGTAATTTAAACATTGCATAATACACTGACTGAGCAAATGTCATGAGACAGCGGAGCACTGATGCGTAGGTGTGTTGTCTGCGCACCATACGCCCCCTGTGCAAGCGGCAGTTGTATAGGAGACCTTGTGAGCAGTGGCTGTGCATGCGACAGGTGTAACATGGAACGTCATCGTGAGCTGACACCATTCGAACGGGGTATGGTGGTCGGTGCCCGACGGATAGGAAGTGCGATTTCGGAAGTGGTGCGGGAATTCGGCTTCACACGATCAACCGTATCCAGGGTGTATCGTGAATGATTGAATGCGGGTGTCACCGTCCACAACAGACGAACGACCAGCCGTCCAGCCACCCTCGATGACCGTGAGCGGCGACATCTGAGACGGATTGTCAATAGTGACAGACGGGCAACCGTGCAACAAATCACGGCTCAATTCAACACAGGCCGTGCTAGACACGTCTCCCAGTGGACAATCCATAGGAACATGGGATCTATGGGGTATGGGAGCCGGCGCCGCACACGGGTGCCACTGTTAACCCAACATCATCGGACACAACGACGCGCATTGTTCGCCAGTCACTAGGGATGGACACTGGAACAATGGCGTAACGTGATATGGTCGGACGAATCACGATTTCAACTGCACCATGCCGATGGGAGGCACCGTGGATGGCGCAGACCACTTGAAGCGATGGATCCCGCCTGCCTCGAAGGTGTGGTCCAGGGTGCTGGTGTCTCTGTTATGGTCTGGGGTGCATTTTCCTGGTATGGAATGGGACCCCTAGTTGTTCTGGAAGAGACTTTGAATGGTATGCGGTATGTTGAGCTGCTCGGAGACCATCTCCACCCATTTTTGGCCTTCCAGCGCCCAGACGGTTCTGCGGTGTTTCAAGATAATAACGCGCCGCCACATCGCTCCCACGTCGCGCGGGAATGGTTCCAGGAACATGCAGAGGAGGTCCAATGACTGCCATGGCCACCCAGGAGCCCTGATATGAACCCTATCGAGCATATCTGGGATGTCCTGGAACGCAGGCTCCGTGCCATGGATCCTGCACCCACAAAGAGACCAGCATTGGCAGCCGCTCTGCAAACGATTTGGTGTCAGCTGCGTCCAGAGGACTACCAGGGACTTGTCGACTCACTTCCACGGCATCTCGCTGCAGTTCACAGGGCCAGAGGAGGCCCCACACGCCATTAGGTGACTATCCCATGACATTTGCTTAGTCAGTGTATAGTACAAGTTTAATTATTATTGTGATCACAATTCAATACGGATCAAAACCATAAAATTTATATGCTACGCTACGAACCCAGATGAATGGAAGGAACAACGCTTCACATTACAACATATACACACACGAGGATGTCAGGACATGTCTTTCATGATAGAATCTGTGACTAAAGAGGGTTCTCCAGTGTCAGATCAAAATTCCTGCACCCACTTATGCACACAAGAACTGTGAACATTACCAACGATTTGACTGCAGAGCAAGGATCAACTCATTAGCATTTTATGCAGACGATAATGTTTACATACATTCATAATCATTATAGACCGTTATTCCTTTCAGCGTTCAGTCTGCAACCCTCTGTGAATTTACTAAACGTTGCCACAATCCTCTATTTGCAACTAGTGCTGTGGCCTCATTTAGTTCTATACCTCTTATCTTTAAATCGTGAGAAACAGTCTAACCATCATTGTCTTCAGCTCCCTCTACTTCTCTTACCCTCCATAACATAGTCAATTATTCTCCTAGGTAACCTATCATCCTCCATTCGCCTCACATGACCCCACCAGTACAGCTTCATCCATTGAGTTCATCTCCTCATTCTGGGTAACCTCCTGCCATTGCTCCCATCATTTTGTACCAGCAATCATTCTCGCTACTTTCATGTCTGTTACTTCTAACTTATGAATATGATATCCTGAGTCCACCCAGTTTTCGCTCCAGTAAAGCATGATCTGAAAACAGACCGATGTATAGATAGTTTCGTCTGGGAGCTGACTTCTTTCTTATAGAATACTGTTGATCACAACTGCGAGCTCACTGCATTAGCTTTACTGCACCCTGATTCAATCTCAGTTACTATATTACCATCCTGGGAGAACATATTTCCTAAATACTTGAAATTATCTACCTGTTCCAGCTGTGTATCACCAACCTGACGTTCAATTCTCTTGGATTTCTTACTTACTGACATCAATTTAGTTTTGGAAATGCTAATTTGCATATCATACTCAAGTTCCAAGATGATATGTGTGAAGAAGTGGAATCAGAGATGAGGCTTTTCGCAGATGATGTTATTCTGTACAGAGTAATAAATAAGTTACAAGATTGTGAGCAACCGCAAAATGACCTCGATAATGTTGTGAGATGGACAGCAGGCAATGGTATGATGATAAATGGGGATAAAAGTCAGGTTGTGAGTTTCACAAATAGGAAAAGTCCTCTCAGTTTTAATTACTGCGTTGATGGGGTGAAAGTTCCTTTTGGGGATCATTGTAAGTATCTAGGTGTTAATATAACGAAAGATCTTCATTGGGGTAATCACATAAATGAGATTGTAAATAAAGGGTACAGATCTCTGCACATGGTTATGAGAGTATTTAGGGGTTGTAGTAAGGATGTAAAGGAGAGAGCATATTTGTCTCTGGTGAGACCTCAACTTGAGTATGGTTCCAGTGTATGGGACCCTCACCAGGATTACTTTATTCAGGAACTGGAAAAAATCCAAAAAAAAGCAGCTTGATTTGTTCTGGGCGATTTCTGACAAAAGAGTAGCGTTACAAAAATGTTGCAAAGTTTGGGCTGGGAAGACTTGGTAGAAAGGAGACGAGCTGCTTGACTAGGTGGTATGTCAAAAACATGTCAGATGTAAGGCTTTTCCAGTGTTTGCTCTGTTAACCAGCGTTTCGTCTTAGGTCTGACACTAGACTCATCAGAGTGGGATGTGTCAGACCCTACCCACTGACGCTGGGGTGTATGCAGGTGAACTTATCAGAAGCCCTTATAAGAGGCACACTCTGATAACTGCATACGGGAGATAAATCTCCTAAGATGAAACGCTGGTTAATAGAGCAAACGCCTGAAAAGCCTTACATCTGATATGTTTTTGACATTTTTGACATGCTCTATTGGTGAAAAATATCTAATTCCCTCCATGGGAATTTAGAATTTTCCATTAAGTGGTATGTTGCGAGCTGTCAGTGGAGAAATGGCGTGGGAGGACTTCAGTAGACGAATAAGTTTGGATGGTGTCTTTAAAAGTAGGAAAGATCACAATATGAAGATAAAGTTAGAATTCAAGAGGACAAATTGGGGCAAATATTAGTTTATAGGAAGGGGAGTTCGGGATTGGAGTAACTTACCACGGGAGATGTTCAATAAATTTCCAATTTCTTTCCAATCATTTAAGAAAAGGCTATGAAAACAACAGATAGGGATCTGCCACCTGGGCGACTGCCCTAAATGCAGATCAGTAGTGATTGATTGGACTGCCATTACGACCATTTGTACTGGAAAAAATACAGTTATTCTGTATGCAGTTAAATTTTATATCCTATCTACAGGAAGGAATTACAGTGTCCTACACACAATTTTCAGGACAAATCCTAATTGTTAATTGCTGTAATTTGGTGAGGAATACCGGTATATGAATTCTTGCTTTAAATCTGGTATGCCTATTGATGTTGGTTCACAACCTGTAAGATATACTGATGTAACAAGTGGGATGGGTCCACAATTTATTCGAACACATTTCCAGCAGTGAATTAAGGGCCTGGCCAGAAGTACTGAATTTGCATGTATATTCTTGTCAACAG
This sequence comes from Anabrus simplex, assembly GCF_040414725.1. Lineage (NCBI taxonomy): Eukaryota > Metazoa > Arthropoda > Insecta > Orthoptera > Tettigoniidae > Anabrus > Anabrus simplex. The sequence continues at coordinate 1,797,352,850 of NC_090265.1, read as the reverse complement.
TCCTTGCTCCTCTTCATGAAGACTTTATCAACAGTTATTTAGCTGCAATAATTATAAAAGGTCTCAAAGTCTGTAACAATATCCCATTTTACAAATAATAAACTATGTGTCTAACAAATAACTGATATTTTCCAGTAATTAGGCCTAACACACTTATAAAATGACAGAAATATTTGAGAATTCCATGACATCTTTCAAGAAAAAAGCTCACAATTGCCTATTCATATAAAGAAAATTATTTTAGAATTGGCATTCAGTAGTTGGTCATTCAGATAAAACTGTCACTAAAGAATACATGAATTTTTATGATACAGGTTAGGTTAAAGTTCACAGGACAAATCATTTGAATTCTCAGAAGAGAAACGGCAGGAAGTTTTGTAACATGAATGACATATAGTTCCTGCGTTGTTTTTAAAATAGTTGTATTCATTGTAACAAAACATTTACTTGATAGCAGCAAATTTATTTCACAAGTGCAATTAATTTCACTCAACGCTTTCTTGACTTATGACACTGATTAGGCCTAAATTACCGTTAGGAAAGTAACTCTTTACAGGTAAGGAAATGTTCCTTTACCATAAGTTTCAAAGTAACATGAAAATAAATCTTACCTCCTGCCAAAAGAGACTTAAGAACGAACTCCATAGAGCTCCTTTCTTCTCTTCTGATAGCCATCTTTTCGTTGAATATTGAGAATTCAGTTGATAGAAATTCTGACAGAACTTTCACCACTTGTCATTGTCGTTATACTGACAACACGACACAGCATACCTCCAAAAGACACGTCCGTTTACCTTCCATACCCATTGAACACGACCTACTTCCGTACTTCCAAAGTAAGGTAGGTATACTTTCAGAGACTACCGTAACCTATCTTTCAGAAATAGAAAGGTGAAGAAATTATGAAGAATTAAATAAGTCTAGATCATATAGCGAACTCATATGTGCTGTCACAAAATAAACTGTAACGTGTTACAGATAGGTTACAAAAGGTGAAATTGCCCATGGCCACTTCCACAGCTGATCACAGAAGTAGATCGTGATGAATGCGATGTATGCCAAGAAAGGGAGGGGGGAACAGACGGAGGGGAGGGAGTAAGGGAGTAGCTAAATATAAACAAAGCACAGAACGAATAAGAACAACGACAGATACCACAAATGCGAAAAATATCTCTTGTTATCCAATCATATGTGCGTTCAAACTTTAAGTGGCTACACTAATAGCAGAAAGCAGACATATCCTGTAAAAGCTGGCGAGACGGACGGAGCTAGAGGCCGTGGAACTTCTACCGCCACTGACAGCCTTGAACGACCTCACCGCCTCGCCTAGCCCCGTGCTTTCACGGCTCTTTCATGTGAATGCTTACGTCACACAAAATCCCTCCAATCAACTACAGAATAATACCTGTGAAATTCCAGGGAAAGAAACAGGAAATACCATTTAGCGGTCAGATCTCAAGTACGGTACCGGTACACGTTATCTTATTACTGGATATAGAAAAAGACCGTGACTATGATACCAACGCCTAACACATTTCAGGATTACTACAAAATCGTTGTCCCTTACTTTACACTTTTCAGGACCCAGAGAAGTTTACCGAAATAGCTCGTGACATACTGTACGAAGCCTACCTACCCTATACCGGTACTCACACACGACGCACACAAAGTCTGTATACCCCTCCTCGTTATTTATTTGTTTCTATTGTCAGATACTCATTGTTATCGACTTCGATTGTTGACAGCATTTGGTACCAAGATATTGAAAGAATGGCTGATACAAGTGATTATACGATTGAGGAACGTTTGCTGGCCGCTGTGTGAATTAATTAAAAAGGTGAGGGACGTTTTAGTTGCGCGGTCTGTGAATGCAGCAGCGACAAAGAAGACGCTATTAGCGCGAAAAAAAATGCCTTTTTAACGGGCAGTGTTCGCGACGTGCCGAGGAGGGGAAGACCATCCACCAGGCGTGAGCTTCGTGCTGACGTGGAAAAATCTATCGAACAATCTGCGGTCAAATCCATACGGAAACATGGCATTAGAGTTGGGGATACCGGTACCGGAATCAACTATCATCAAAGTGGATTGAAAAGGAGGTGTTGGCGTCCACTGAGTGTCAATGAATTATCAGATGATGATCAATCAATCAATCAATACTGATCTGCATTTAGGGCAGTCGCCCAGGTGGCAGATTCCCTATCTGTTGATTTCCCAGCCTTTCTTAAATGATTTAGATAGACGTGTAGATGCTTGTAGTCGGATGCTGCAACAATTCCAAACAATGGCTCAGAAGGCAGAAGTCATGTTCACTGACGTATGTGCGATTTATCGCAGCTCCCGTAGTCGCAATATTTACTTCCTGGGGAAAAGAAAACAGCTTTTTTTTTTTTCAAGAAATCGAGTTTCATGACAGGGGCGCCCATATGGCAGTTTCTAGAGGTGGGCCCAGACCTGGGGGTACGTAGTAATTTTAATATTTTGGAAGATAAATGCCGATTTGTATTCTGCGGTAGAAGAACTCACTGTTGGTGGTGGACGGTACTACCGCTTTTACGTAATACTGACTTTTAAATCATTTTCTTGAAAGGAAAACACCTGACTACACTAGATTTTGCCTTTCCCTGAGAGCTAGAAGGGGACCGCGGCCCCACTTTGCCCCAGGGCATGGGCGCCTTTGTTTCATGATCCAGGCCGGAATGACACAAACGAATCTGTTTGGCCCGTGCTTTTTTATCGTTCTGTTTATCAGAACAGTTACCTCCAGACATGGGCGCCCATATGGCAGTTTCTAGGCGGGGGGAGTCTAGACCTGGGGGTATGTAGTATTTTGGAAGATGAATGGCGGTAGAATTACACCCACGGTATCCCCTTCCTGTTAGTGGGGGTGCAGTACTACCACGTCTACGTAATACCGATTTTTAAATCATTTTCTTGAAAGAAAAACAGCCGACTACATTCGACTTTTGCATTTCCGCGAGAGATAGAGGGGGGGCCGCGGCCCCTCCTTGCCCCCGGGCATGGGCGCCCTTGCCTCCAGATGTTTAATGACTGGCTCATCCCACGGCTGCAAAATTGCGGGAATCTTAGACGTTGTTCGGTTTCAACACAATGGGGCGCCGGCTCACTTCGCAGTGGCTGTTCGACGTCTGAACGCAGTCTTTGGGAATTGCTGGATCGGTCGAGGATCATACAATGATCTAGCTCCACTTCCATGGCCACCAAGGAGCCCTGATCTAGCAACACCCGATAACGCACTCTGGGGTTACCTCAAGGATCAGTTGAGGAAGCAGCGGTATGTTCGGATTGATGATCTGAAAAATGCGGTCCGCGAAGCTTGCCAGACACTGACCCCAATGATGTTGCCTAATATGAGCATCAGAACATGGCGGTGTATTGAGCCGTGCAGAGACCATGGAGGGAGACATACGGATGTTTTAGATTCCTAAGATGTAAGTAAAAAATAAATAAATAAATAAATAAATAAATAAATAAATAAATAAATAATGAGTATGTGAACTTTTATATCACGCCAGTTTGAATTTAATTTAATTTAATTTAATGTAGGGGTATACAGACTTCGTACGCACCTTGTACAGTGAATAAGCCACCTCAAGAACTGGGAATTAACGGATTTCCGGCATCGTTTCTACATAAATCTAGCGTAGATTCTTGAAAATTAATGAGAAGAACAGGTCGTCATTCTCGACTTGAATAAAAACACTCCCAAAATTCTAACGTACGCGATGTCACAACCATCGCACGAGTACTCTGCCTATGACAAAAATTATAGATCTCGTCCCAACCGTCCTCCTGTCGATAAAATTTTCACCAAGGTTTTCTTTTAACAAGAGCCAGTAGTTGGGAGCCCCAGGGCGAAAACTATGCACCTTTACTCGTCTTTTCCCTCGGTGACCCGATGAGTCGGAAAGAATCGCTCACTAACTACAGTGGTGAGGGAAAATCGCTCTGTCTTACAAGGGACTGACAAGTCAGAAATGAAACCCCCTCATCGCTGAATTAGTAACGAACATTGGAAGGAAGCGTCGCCCTTAGAAACAGAATTGTGATTTTGATTTAGTGACACCATACTATTTACTACACTGCTGTGCAAAACTTAAGGACGAAAGTAACTTTCGCATGTTGTGTCACTGTCAAGTAGCATAGGAAGAACTGCAACAGTATGATACGGTAGGCAACTGAAAGGAATATGCGATGAGAACAACATAAACGACACTTTTATACAGAGACAATAAATTACAAATAAGTCACTGCGACACATGATCCACTGGACATAACAAAAGAAGGGACATAGTTCTTAAAATGGTGTGTGATCACCACGGACAGCGATGCATGCTCTGTAACGTGTTCCCATGCTGGCCACAAGATTGGTGAGGAGTTCTTGTGGTAGGGCGTTCCATTCCTCCACCAGCGCGGTTGGCAACTGCTAGATGGTCGTTGGTGCATGTGACGTGCTGCAATACGTCTGCCCAACGTGTCCCACACGTGCTCGGTCGAATTTGAGTCGTGGGAATGGGTAGGCCAGTCCATTCGTCAAATATCATGTCGGTCCAAGAGCTTCTCCACCTGCGCTGCTCGATGCGGTCGTGCAATGACATACATAAAAATGAAGTCAGGACTGAATGCAGCCCTGAAAAGACGCACGTAGGGAAGGAGTACACGCCATCTTTAATCAACAGAGCACCGTGCTGCCATCTTTATCTACTGCCTTAGGTACGTGGTAGCGGGCAATTTGAAAAATTCATCTTTAATCAACAGAGCACCGTGCTGCCACCTTTATCTACTACCTTAGGTACGTGGTAGCGAGCAATATGAAAAATTCCACGTGCTTTTTTGACAGCGGCCATCTTTAATCAACAGAGAATCATGCTGCCATCTTTAGCTACTATTTTGAAATGTGGTGGCGGGTAATTTGAAAAAATCTATGTGGTTGTGACAGCTGTCAGCCACCATCTTTAAATAACAACGCATCGTGCTGCTATCTTTACGGCACTAAAACTCATCCTTATACATATGGTAGAGGGTAATTTTAAAAAAATTACGTGTTTTTTGACAGCTCCCATCTTTAATCAACAGAGCATTGTGCTGCTATCTCTATAGTACTAAACCATATACCTTTGAAATATGGTGGTAGGGAAATGGAAAAATTCTACGTGCTTTTTTGACAGCTGTCAGTGGCTCTCTTTAAACAATGGCGGCTATACAGAGGCTCTTATGGCCTCCTCCTCCTCATCCTCCGCCTCCTCCTCCTATATCAAGGCATAGTTTTTATATCTCTATCGAACAAGTTTAAACCTGCATCGCGAAGGCAAGAGTGTGCACGTTTATACTTGCAGATCACAAAAGAAGTGATTGAAACATAACAAGACTAGAATCGAATACTGTACTCGATGTCGTTAACTTCAACATGCGATCAGAACAATTACTGATGTGTTGTGATTAAAACATAACAAGACTAGATTAGAACACTATACACGATGACGTTACATACATACAGACAGACAGACAGACAGACAGACAGACAGACAGACAGACAGACAGACAGACAGACAGAAATTACGGAAATGTTTTAATCACTTCCTTTGTAATCTGCAAGTATAAACATGCACAATGATGTTATCGCTGCAACACATGCACACTCTTGCCTTCGCGATGCAGGTTTAAACTTGTTCGATAGAGATATAAAAACTATGCCTTGACATAGGAGGAAGAGGCGGAGGATGATGAGGTGGGGATGAGGAGGAGGAGGAGGAGGAGGAGGCCTTAAGAGCCTCTGTATAGCCGCCATTATTTAAAGATAGCCACTGACAGCTGTCAAAAAGCACGCAGAATTTTTCCATTTCGCTACCACCACATTTCAACGGTATAAGGTGTAGTGCTGTAAAGGTAGCAGTACGATTCTCTGTTGATTAAAGATGGGAGCTGTCAGAAAAGCACGTGGAATTTTTCGAATTGCCCGCTACAACATACCTAAGGTGGTAGATAAAGATGGCAGCACGGTGCTCTGTTGATTAAAGATGACAGCTGTCAAAAAGCACGTAGCTTGGTTTTCAAACAAGAGCATGTAGAATTTCAAATTTCCCTCGACCGCATGCATAAGGATCTTCATAACAGCAGCTGTCATCTTGAGCAGTAGCCTCTAAGCTCTCTTCATAAGAGCCGGTGTATAGCCGCCATCTAGCGCAAGCATCTCTAGGGCGTCTCATAAGAGCCTATGTATAGCAGCCATCTTGTGCGAGCACCCCTACGCCGTCTCATAAGGAGCTGTGTATAGCCGCCATCTTATAGAATTAGATAGCCGCCATTTTGCACAAGCATCACTAGGGAGTCTCATAAGAGCCTATGTATAGCCGCCATCTTGTGCGAGCACCCCTAGGCCGTCTCTTAAGGAGCTGTGTATAGCCGCCATCTTGTAGAATTAGTTAGCCGCCATCTTGCGCAAGCATCCCTAGGGAGTCTCATAAGAGCCTATGTATAGCAGCCATCTTGTGCGAGCACCCCCTAGGCCGTCTCATAAGGAGCTGTGTATAGCCGCCATCTTATAGAATTAGATAGCCGCCATCTTGCGCAAGCATCCCTAGGGAGTCTCATGAGAGCCTATGTATAGCAGCCTTCTTGTGCAAGCGCCCTTAAGCCGTCTCATTAAGGAGTTGTGTATAGCCCCATCTTAAAGAATTAGATAGCCGCCATCTTGCGCAAGCATCCCTAGGGAGTCTCATACGAGTCTATGTATAGCAGCCATCTTGCGGCAAACATTTTGCGCAAGCACCCTTAAGGTGTCTCATAAGGAGCCGTGTATAGCCGGCATCTTGTGCAATTTGCGTCGGGAACGGCATCCGGCCGTAAAACTGAGGTTAGGCCCTTCCATGAGGTTAGGCTTGCTCTCTTACGCATGAAAAGTTGGGTTAAGTCCCTCCAAGATGGCGGATGTGAGGTTAGGCTCGCGGTCTTAGCCAGCGTAGTCAATGTGGCGGAGGCTTCTCCCGAGAGCGTGTGGAGGTGGAGGAGGCCTCTGCGGAGGGGCATGTGGAGGTGGCGGAGGCCTCTGCGGTGGGTCCTGCGGCGGTGGCGGTGGCACAATCCTTGACTTAAAGTACTAACATGTGCAGATATCTTTATTTACAATCCCACATCCCTCAGCAGTTCTGTTGGTGTTACATCGATATTATGGGCGGAAAACTCTAGTTGTGGAATATTATTCTCCATCATCATGATTCAGAGTTTATTATATTGGTATAAACAATGAACTTGTGAAAATCCTTACAACAAACAATGACCATCACCGAACTGATTTTCCACTGCAGGCAGTACGAAAATCTGTCGATATCAATGTTCGTTTACAAGGCCGTGCAGTCCTAGAAGAGGGCAAAACATGAAAAACATCCCGCACCATAATGCCACCTCCTCCAAACTTCACCGTTGGCACGAAATATTCAGGTGGATGGTGTTCCCCAGGCATTCCTCCCATAGGACTGCCACAGTATATAATGTGACTCATCATTCGAAATTATCTGTTTCCAATGTCATCACCCTACACACCTCGTTAGGGGATGCTTTTTATTATGCGGGAAAATATTTTGTTTATGGGCAGCTGCTCTCAATCATGAAATCTTATTGTTTTTAATTCCACACGCAGTAATAGGACTGGTTGTAGTACTATTGTTGTCTGATGAGACATCGCGTGGATTCGTGGTAAGAGTTGCAAGGCCTCTGTCTCAAGGCCTGGCATTAACGCAGACTCTTCTGAATTGAGGTGCTGTCGTTAAAGTTTCAAAGTGGCAGAGCAATTGTGCCTTAGTTGCACATTTACTGCATGCACTGCGTAATGAACAGTTTGATAATGAATATGCATTGGTGTATCCACAAAGACGCACACAAAATGCTGTCAGTTGGTTCACTTATTTATTTAGAACTGTTTATCTACACATTACACGCATATAACCTAATTAACTGCCGTCACAGCAAAACACCATGTTTAACAAGTGCCTCTCATGGAGCACATGGAGACTACAACCTTGAAATAGATGACTGCTTACAAGCATCTCGTCCACAACACGAAGTCACAAGTACAATACCTGTTAAATCATAACTCCAACTAAGCAATAACTCGTCTCTACCATCAAGACCACCTCCTTATATATGAGCCTGGCCAGGCTTCTAGAAAGATATGCCATAACATATCTTCTAATAATTTCTAGAGTGCTTAAAGCCCAAATATAATGTAAAGAAAATTCTCCATAGTTCTCGTCTTACCTAGTTCCATTCTAGATGAAATGAAATGGCGTATGGCTTTTAGTGCCGGGAGTGTCCGAGGACAAGTTAGGCTCGCCAGATGCAGGTCTTTCGATTTGACACCCGTAGGTGACCTGCGCGTCGTGATGAGGATGAAATGATGATGAAGACGACATATACCCAGTCCCCGTGCCAGGGAAATTAACCAATTAAGGTTAAAATTCCCGACCCTGCCGGGAATCGAACCCGGGACCCCTGTGACCAAAGGCCAGCACGCTAACCAATTAGCTATGGAGCCGGACTCCATTCTAGATGTTACAGTGTGTTTCACAATATTGTAGTGGATTACAAATCAGGTAATAATAAATTATATTCTATTAATTACAGGTTCTTACCTTAACTAATCTTAGGCTATATATATGTACAGCACATGTTTCATGACATAACCTCACAAATAATCCGATCGTATCGTCTGTACATATGACGTAAATAATACTAATACTAAATGGATTCAAACACTTCATAGCCATACATTACAAGTTATAATAATAATAATATTAATAATAATAATAATAATAATAATAATAATAATAATAATAATAATAATAATAATAATAATTTGAGCTCGATGCTTGCATTATTTACCCTTGGGTGAGAGAGTGTTGTTTTCAGGTTATATCAGTTTATCACACTTGCGTCAATAGAAGGCCAAACATTGCACATATCAGTCGCCATGAACTGAACGATACATCACAGTGCTTCGAAACATAATATGTCTAGCTTTAATTTCACTCAGAAATTTACAAAAATTTGCAGAGTGGAACAAGTCCATTCTAGGCTGTTTACTTGGCGAGGACTAAATTTATCGTCTTTTGGGATAAGTAGGCTAAAGTTTGAAATTTTACGTTGTTTACACTGATATGATTATCACACTTTATTCATTGTGCTGTTTTTCGCAGTAAAACTCGGGCAGGGCTATTATTGGTTGGCGACGATGTGAGCATAAGGCTGTGTCTCACGTCAATACTTATTGCTGTTTAGCTGCAAGTTGTTAACTAGCTGTTTCACTATACCATACAGTATTACGTATTCCAGGTGATGATTTATGGTAATCACTGAGAGGGAAAAGAAGAAAGAAACTTGGCTTGCCATCAACATGCAAACGAAAACAACAAAAAAGAAACAGGTACCGGTAAGTTGATTGCTACATCTTTAATAGTGTTTTGATTTATCCAGTTTATGTGTTAATTTCCTTTATGTTACTGTATCATCGTACAAATGGAACTGTTAGCTGGAAAACAGTCAAACTAGTTATGAAAACTCCATTTTCTTATCACTTTTCAGTTCGCCCGCTGTAAGAGGTAAAGATAAAAGATTCTATACTGTCCTCGTCCAAGAATTAAGTAATTTAATAGATATATATTTACCAGATATTATAATAGGAGTTGAACCATGGCTGAGAAATTATATAATGGATGCAGAAATTTTCTCACGGCACTGGAGTGTGTTTCGTAGAATTAGGATAGGAATGGTGGGAGGGGGAGTATTCATTCTGGTGAAGGAAGAATTTGTAAGCTACGAAAAGTTAAAGATGAAACACGTGACATTCTAGGTGTAAGGCCCATTTCTAAAGATAATAGGCAACTTGATATATTTGGAGTGTACAGACCGGGAAAGGGTAACACTGACACGGATTCGGAATTATTTGATAGGACAGTCGGCTATGTGGGAAACGACATGGAAAGAAATGTGATTGTAGCGGGAGATCTGAATTTGCCAGATGTCAATTGGGAAGGAAATGCGAACGACAGTAAGCATGACCAACAAATGGCAAATAAGTTAATATGGGAAGGACAGCTGATTCAGAAAGTGATGGAACCAACCAGAGGGAAAAATATCCTGGATGTCGTGCTGATAAAATCAGATGAGCTCTATAGGGAAACTGAAGTAATAGATGGTATTAGTGATCATGAAGCTGTTTTGTTGTAGTAAAAAATAAATGTGATAGAAAGGAAGGTCTTAAAAGTAGGACTATATTTTTTTTTGCTAGGGGCTTTACGTCGCACCGACACAGATAGGTTTTATGGCGACGATGGGATAGGAAAGGCCTAGGAGTTGGAAGGAAGCGGCCGTGGCCTTAATTAAGGCACAGCCCCAGCATTTGCCTGGTGTGTAAATCGGAAACCACGGAAAACCATCTTCAGGGCTGCCGATAGTGGGATTCGAACCTACTATCTCCCGGATGCAAGCTCACAGCCGCGCGCCTCTACGCGCACGGCCAACTCGCCCGGTAAAAGTAGGACTATTAGGCAGTACCATATGGCTGATAAAACAGGCATGAGGCAGTTTCTAAAAAGTAACTATGATCGGTGGAAAACGGTAAATAAAAATGTAAACAGACTTTGGGATGGGTTTAAAGAAATTCTTGAGGAATGCAAAAACAGGTTTGTACCTTTAAGGGTGGTAAGGAATGGTAAAGACCCACCTTATTATAACAGAGATATAAAGAGACTAAGAAGGAGGTGCAGACTGGAAAGAAATTGAGTTAGAAATGACTGTGGAAGTAAGGAGAAATTGAAGGAACTTACTAGACAATTGAATTTAGCAAAGAAGGCAGCTAAGGATAACATGATGGCAAGCATAATTGGCAGTCATACAAATTTTAGTGAAAAATGGAAGGGTATATATAGGTATTTTAAGGCAGAAACAGGTTCCAAGAAGGACATTCCAGGAATAATTAATGAACAAGGGAAGTGTGTAAGTGAGGATCTTCAAAAGGCAGAAGTATTCAGTCAGGAGTATGTAAAGATTGTTGGTTACAAGGATAATGTTGAGATAGAGGAGGAGACTAAGGCCAAAGAAGTATTAAAATTTACATATGATAACAATTGAATTGAATTGAATTTACAATTACATTTACAATAAGATACTGGCCGTGCGCGAAGAGGCGCTCGGCTGTGAGCTTGCATCCGGGAGATAGTAGGTTCGAATCCCACTATCGGCAGCCCTGAAGATGGTTTTCCGTGGTTTCCCATTTTCACACCAGGCAAATGCTGGGGCTGTACCTTAATTAAGGCCACGGCCGCTTCCTTCCAACTCCTAGGCCTTTCCTATCCCATCGTCGCCATAAGACCTATCTGTGTCGGTGCGACGTAAAGCCCCTAGCAAAAAAAACACAATAAGATAAAAAAGTTAAAAACTAGAAAAGCGGCTGGAATTGATAAGATTACTGGGGATATACTAAAGACAATGGGTTGGGATATAGTACCATATCTGAAGTACTTATTTGATTATTTTTTGGTCGGAGAAGCTATACCAGATGAATGGAGAGTTGCTATAGTAAGCCCTGTGTATAAAGGAAAGGGTGATAGACATAAAGCTGAAAATGACAGGCCAGTAAAGTTGACGTGCATTGTATGTAAGCTTTGGGAAGGCATTCTTTCTGATTATATTAGACATGTTTGCGAAAATAATAACTGGTTCGATAGAAGGCAGTTCGGTTTTAGGAAAGGTTATTCCACTGAAGCTCAACTTGTAGGATTCCAGCAAGATATAGCAGATATCTGGAGGCAATTGGACTTGACAAAAGAGTGACTGAATGGGTTGCTATATTTCTAGAAAATGGATCTCAGTGAATTAGAGTAGGTGAAGCTTTATCTGACCCTATAATAATTAAGAGGGGAATTCCTCAAGGCAGTATTATCGGACCTTTATGTTTTCTTATATATATAAATGATATGAGTAAAGGAGTAGAATCGGAGGTAAGGCTTTTTGCGGATGATGTTATTCTCTGTAGAGTAATAAATAAGTTACAAGATTGTGAGCAACTGCAGCGTGACCTCGATAATGTTGTGAGATGGACAGCAGGCAATGGTATGTTGATAAACAGGGTTAAAAGTCAGGTTGTGAGTTTCACAAATAGGGAAAGTCCTCTCAGTTGATGGTAGTGAAAGTTCCTTTTAGGGATCACTGTAAGTATCTCGGTGTTAATATAAGAAAAGGTCTTCATTGGGGTAATCACATAAATATGATTGTTATTAAAGGGTACAGATCTCTGCACATGGTTATGAGGGTGTTTATGGGTTGTATTAAGATGTAAAGGAAAGGACATATAAGTCTCTGGTAAGACCTCAACTAGAGTATGGTTCCAGTGTATGGGACCCTCACCAGGATTATATGATTCAAGAACTGGAAAAAATCCAAAGAAAAGCAGCTCGGTTTGTTCTGGGTGATTTCCGACAAAAGAGTAGCGTTACAAAACTGTTGCAATGTTTGGGTTGGGAAGAATTGAGAGAAAGAAGGAGAGCTGCTCGACTAAGTGGTACATTCCGAGCTCTCAGCGGAAAGATGGCGTGGAATGACATTAGTAGACGAATAAGTTTGAGTGGCGTTTATAAAAGTAGGAAAGATCACAATATAAAGATAAAGTTGGAATTCAAGGGGACAAACTGGAGGAAATATTCATTTATAGGAAGGGGAGTTAGGGATTGGAATAACTTACTAAGGGAGACGTTCAATAAATTTCCAATTTCTTTGAAATCATTTAGGAAAAGGCTAGGAAAACAACAGATAGGGAATCTGCCACCTAGGCGACTGCCCTCAATGCAGATCAGTAATGATTGATTGATTGATTGATTGATTGATTGATTGATTGATTGATTGATTGATTTATTGATTGATTGATTGATTGATTGATTGATTGATTGATTGATTGATTGATTGATTGATTGATTGATTGATTGATTGATTGAAGGTGAAGTAAATTATTGCTTTGTTGTTGGCGTCGCCAGATCTTTATTGAAGCGTGGGATGTTATTCAGTTCTTTTCAGCCGACGAAAGTAAATCTTGGAGTGGTGACCAAAGTAGCTAAAGATGTTGCAGATTGACTTGCTGCACCTTTTGGAGAAAATAGGCCTATTCCCAGAACTTTATTATAAGTTAGTTGTGCAAGAGCCAGACGAAGAAGAAGAGCATAATGTAGCAGATGATCCATTTTCTGATTTTGAGGAATTTATTGTTGAGCCTATTGGAATTCTTTAAATCTCCCGTCACCTTACGATGAATAGAAGATCCATTAGTGTTTATACGTAAGTGTTTAATTTTTTAAATTGCGTAACAGTGCACCAATTATTGTGGCATTATTATCAATTTACCCGCGAGTGGTCCTTATATCAGATTTTTTCTCACATTATTTTTTATTGTGATATTACTTCACAGTGATGAAAGGGAGGTGACTGTTCCCTCGTCTAGCTGAGTTTATAACTTTCGTGAGTAGAGCGAGTCACATTTAAAGGGTAAGCACCCCGTCCCCTAGTCAAAACGAAGGTTCCTATGTGTCCGTGCGCGCTCCGTGAGAGTTTCTCTCATCGCGCGACTAATGACGTTGGTGTTATTTTGAAGTGGAGCGGGAAACTTACTCCTGTAGGACGCGTTAGTATTTGTATTACGAGCACTTCTTGTTTTTGAAACTGTTATTGTGTTCAGAAACCTTGCTTTGTACGTAAATATTACTAGATATTGTCCCCGTCAAATTTGGGGATATTTAGTATATTTCCAACAAGCGGATATTAAAACTTTTATTTTCTGCCTGGAGCTGTAACTTGTCATTTGGGAAGTAGTGTGGCGAGCTGAAAACAAGTTTTTTTTTCGTCATTCAGAGGGGCGACGTATTGATCGACCTTCGACCAAGGCCAAGGCAAACCACGTGACGTGTCCATGCACTACCTGCCACGCGCGAACGACAGACAGCTTGGTTCCAGAATAGTCTGAGCCAATTAAAGGAGACCTGATGACCAATTACAGTTCTCGTTGAAATACACGCTTCCCAAGCCGAGAATATAAAAAGCCTCGTCCCGAGCAAATCACTCTCTGGCTGTTCTACTCTGTTCTACTCTGCTTTGAATTTTCTATTCTACGCTAGCGCTGTTAACGGAGCGGTTGTTTACGGAGCGGAGGCTCCGGGCGCCTTCAATCGTTTGCCTCCGGAGAACCTCCGATTGAATTGCTAGCGCGTAGTTTGAACTTGGCACGGGAGAAATGAACGAGCATTTGTACAGGTATTTATAACTTGTCGCTATTAATGTGAAAAACTACGCCCCTCCGTTAATACTTCAGTTATTTGGCGATTTTACAAATAGGCCTAGCATTCTTACGTACAGACATAATAATTATGTAACAGAACCTCCGATTGGATGACAAGCGCGTAGTGTGAACTTGGTACGGGAGAAATGGAAGAGCATTTTCTCAGGAATTTAAAACTTGTCGCTACTATTGTGCGAAACTAGGCCCCTCAGTTAATACCTTAACTATTTATCGATATTACACATAGCATTCTTACGTATAAACATAATTATGTATTTTCTTAAATATAAACATGTTATAATTTAGGCCTTGTCCGTGACTGTAAATTACTTCGTTATGAAATAATTAATACTATTATCATTGCATGCCGGGCTGAGTGGCTCGGACGTTTGAGGCATTGGCTTTCTGACCCCAACTTCGCAGGTTCGATTCTGGCTCAGTCCGGTGATATTTGAAGATGCTCAAATTCGTCTGCCTCGTGTTGGTAGATTTAATTACACGTAAAAGAACTCCTGCGTAACCAAATTCTGGCATCACGGCGTTCCCGAAAACCTTATAAGTAGTTAGTGGGACGTAAAGCCAATATTATTATTATTATTATTATTATTATTATTATTATTATTATTATTATTATTATTATTATTACTAGCTGATGTACCCGTGCTTCGCTACGGGATTCTCAGAAAGACTGACTTAGTGGTTTTCCTAACTGAATTCAACATAGGTCATTACAAAAACGTCAGTAGAAATGTAGCGATTGAAAGCAGTGTTATCATATAAAATACTCGATCAAATGAAAAACCGCACACTTTCTCACTTTCAACGAACAGTACTACGGTGCCGATCTAAGAGTCCAAAGTTCCAGAACTGGAATAACCAGGTCGCAGACTGCCGTGACCACTCCTCTGTCATTATTTCGTTAATATGCACACTACTCATTCCAATCAGTGGCTGAGAGTAGGGATTTTATAGCTCGAATACAATGATGAACCAGTGTGTTACGTACCAGATATATCAGAAAATGTATGAACCAGAGGAATGGCATGCTAAAGAAGAAAGTTATCTTACCCCCCAGCTACTTCCCACCAATATACAGGCAGGCTGTTACAGTCGGTACGACCAAGCGAGTTGGCCGTGTGGTTAGGGGCGCGCAGCTGTGAGATTGCATCCGGGAGATAGTGGATTCGAACCCCATTGCCGGCAACCCTGAAGATGGTATTCGGGAGATGATGGGTTCGAGCCCCACTGTCGGCAGCCCTGACGATGGTTCTCCGTGGTTTCCCATTTTCACTCCAGGCAAATGCCGGGACTGTACCTTAATTAAAGCCACAGCCGCTTCCTTCCACTTCCTAGACCTTTCCTATCCCATCGTCGCATAAGACCTATCTGTGTCGGTGCGACGTAAAACAACTAGCAAAGAAAAAAAAACATTGAATGACAAGCGCGTAGTGTGAACTTCATACGGGAGGAATGAACGAGCATTTTCACAGGAATTTATGACGTCGCTGTTTTTGCGCGAAACTACACTTCTTCTTTAACTTCTTTTAATGCTATTTGTTCGGGGCGTCGACCTATGAAGATCCTTTGCCCCTATTTGCACCATATATGAGGAAACCTGCGTGTATTATGCAAATGGCGGTAGGGTAAAGTGTTGAATGCGAGGAAAGGAACGTTAAGGATGACACAAACACCCAGTCCCCAGGCAGGGATATTAATAATTTACAATTAAAAACTCACCTGGCCGGGAATCGAACCCGGGGCCGCCGGGTGACAGGCGGACGCGTTGCCACCTACACCGCAAGACCAGTGGTTAGGAGTCATTTGTGCCATGTTTTACAGAGCAGCATTTACAGATTTGAACCGCTTGAACTCCTCCCTCCGCTCGTAAATAATCATCCCTTACTTCTGCCACGTCTTTCACGTGTTTTACATATGTCCAGAAATTAAAAACGAATTCTAATTTAACTTGAAATTACTGTATTCTAGCGCCAATATAATGGGAATATTTCCATAATAATGATAATAATAATAATGAACGAACCACTGTGTAAGTTCTGCACAGGTAGGGCCTGTACTTTTCTGAGGAACAACTGAACCTATTAAGATATATTGTTTGTTGTATCTGCAGGGTTTATACCTACAGGTATATGGGGTATGTATTATATGTCGATATAATTGCATTTTCTTGATAACAAATGAGAGGATGCATTAATTATTCTGAATGACTATACGTTCTTTGTTAAGGGGTATTGTATGGAATATCGGTGATATAGATCAATTTTTGTTTATGTAGGTAACGTTTTTTATAGGGCGCCTACATCCATGGACGTAAGTTTGAAATTACAGCCCACTAAGTCCTTACACTCGGAGCTACTGTTGCGAATAGAGCTGGGAACGGAGCAGTTGCTCCTATGATTGCAATCGGTAGTGCGAGTGAGTGCTCCCTCCGGTATTCTCCGGTAGTAAACTGTTGCTGGGAAACCAATCGGTGCTTCGGCACGCGAGCGGAGGACGGAGCAACAGTACTGAATGTGTGCCTCGCTTGCCGTTCCATCCGTGGCGCGCAACGGATGTGCTAGCGACATAGTAAATACTGCTTTATAAGTATGACGAAGGAGAATATAGGAAATATATACATTCGCATTTATCGTTCGTGTTTCATTTGTCGATTACTTTTGTAACAATTTGCTTTACGTCATGCCGTCTTATGACGACGATGTGATAGGAACGGCTAAGGAGAGTAATTTCTAGGCGTGAAAATGGAAAACGACGTAAAACCATCTTCAGAGCTGCCGACAGTGGGGTTCGAACCCACTTTCATCCGGAAGATAGTGGGATAGAATCCCACTGTCGGCAGCCTTGAAGATGGTTTTCCGTGGTTTCCCACTTCCCCTCCAGGAAAATGCCGGAATGGTACCTAACTGAAGGCCACGGCCGCTTCGTTCCCACTCCCAAACCTTCCCTATCCCATCGTCGCCATAAGACTTATCTGTGTCGGTGCGACATAAAACAAAACCCAAAGTCTCACGCTCCAGAACACTGTCCTTGAGGCGGTATAGGTGGGATCCCTCTCTGCGTCCGAGGGAACACCCAACCCTGGAGGGTAAATTGATGGAAGGATTATTATTATTATTATTATTATTATTATTATTATTATTATTATTATTATTATTATTATTATTATTATTATTATTATTATTATTATTATTATTATTATTATTATTATTATTATTGTACCGGGCGGTACACCTCTACACCGTTTATTTAAAAGTTGCGCCAGTTGAAACTCCTCTTATGGAGGAAGGTTGAACTTTATCTACTCTATTAATTCTCTACTTTCTCAGAAGATGTCACCACGTGGAAAATTTTGAGTTTTTGAACTGTGTCACTTTTGATGTGTTTTTGTTTCGCTTGAAGTAAGAAGTGTGAACTTTCTCTTCTAGAGGACACTACTGAAGATTAACAATAGTGCACCCTAGTGCGGAGTCAAAGAACTATTTTGTTGGAGAAATTTTTATTTCAAAAGTTTGTTTCTTGTTAAATTTCTTTCTGTTATTGTTTAAGTTGGCTGTATACCCCTCTTTTTCCCCTTGTTTTAGATTTATCCAATCCCGAATTTCTTTTAGTAATTTCTGACCAATCTGGTGTATCTTCCCCCAACTTGTATATGTTGCGGGGTCCTATCCAATAAAAACATCGTGGGCGGGTGTTTTCATTCCCCTAACGCCTAGAACCTTCCACGAGAGGATATAAACTGCTGATTTTTGGGTCTCTGCGCCACTTCTGTTCCATCTTTCAGTGTATTAAGTACATAGCAGGAGGCGGGAAGCGCCTCTTTCTTCGGCAGCGGTCAACAATAAGGTAATGGCCGATTAATAAATTCTTTCTTTTCTTGCTCAGCAGTTTAACTTTCGGGGCGGGTTCTAAGCGTTCAACCATGTAACCTTTTCCTAAAATGTAAAAACAACTGGTATCTATTCTATTTTAAAACGACATATCGGGATAGAGAGTGCTTAACCCTCTCGAGCTCCCACTCACATCGTCTTGAGGTGAACTTATTTTCTCAACCAATTCTTCCGTAATGTAATGTAAATTACTATTAAGTCATCTCTGTAGTATGGGATTAGCCCTTGTAATGACGGCCTAGTGCCAAAGTAGGTTTTAAAATCAAAGTGTATTAGGAGTGCAAGTTCGCCTCCTCTCAAATTGTGATTTTAGAGGTCATTTTATTAACATTCTTTCCGTTTAATAGACCTCAGTAGATTGGGTATTTTACCCCTGTGTTTATGTCCGTTGAGGACAACTTGGAGGTTGAGTTTGGTGTGGCCTGGGAGAGGCTTAAATTTGAGAGCGAGTGGCTCTTTTAAAAATTGTATGTTGTATGCCTCGAGGAGGCTTTTCAGTGTAATCTGGAGCAAGGGCTCCTAGGTATGAATGGGGTTTTCTGCCCCTCTGTTAAAACTTGTGTTTGAGGTAAAACTGAACTGATTGCCCAAGCATTATGAATTCGGGGCGCGAAGCCCAAATTCTGTAAATATTGTAACCACCTTATTTGAATTGCTATTCTGTACCTGCCATGCTTGTTACTTATTTATTTTGAAAAGAAAATATAACCTTGTTAAATTTTACATTAACTTTGATTCCGTAGTTTGAGACCCGTTCACGCCCGCACCTTCTTTCACCTCTACCTACCACCAAAATACGGTAACAATTATTATTATTATTATTATTATTATTATTATTATTATTATTATTATTATTATTATTGTACTCCCATAACCACTTCTGTGGTTTTCTGTGACGTTAAGGTGCCGACATTTTGTCCCACAGGAGTTCTTTCATGTTCCGGTACAGTAGCGGCGATTAGGGGGGGCGAGAGGGGACAGTCTCGCCCCCCTACTTTGTGGAGAAAACTTTGCATTTGTATTCCATTTTAGCTGGATGAAACAAGGTATTATAGGAATTATTAAAACAAGCAATTTGTACAAGCCCTGTTGTCTTATCAGCTAATTATTTGCTTTAATTAATAACGAAATTATTAGCGGAAATACGCAACAAAGTCGTTCACGCGGTTAACCGATTTGTATAGCGCCACAGCGAGTACTGTAGTGGAGACTTTGTATGTGCTGTGAGGAAGGGTACGCGTGCATTCGTTAGTCTGGCAGTCCATTTAGTGTCAGTTTTTTTTTTTTTTTAGTTTGTAGTCAAATACTAAATGATTTTAATTATATAATCACGCCGTACGTCTATTTAATTGTAATACATGTGTAATATTGTTCCTCTCGTGAAAGTTTTATTGTATAGTATTGAATCAAAATCTCAAATAAATATTATCAACACAGGTAAGTTGGTAGGCTGAGAATCTTTACCTCTCTGTCGAAATTCCATTTAGTAGCTTTTTTTTTTCAGTTTTAATGTATAACGTATATACCCCCCCCCCCCCGCTATATCCCACAAACTGGGGTACTTTGTTGTCTTTACATTTTCCCCCCTACTTCTAATTCCCAATCGCCGCTACTGCCGGTACACCTGACCACCTTCAGGTACCGCCGAGCAAAGTCGGAATTGAAACCGCAAGCTTGAGCTCTACCGTCTGAACTACTCAGCCCGGTACAGCATATAACCAGTTTCAATCAGTTCGTACTCTTCAGTAAAAATTGAAATGGCGTATGACTTTTAGTGCCGAGAGTGTCTGAGGACAAGTTCGGCTCACTAGTTGCAGGTCCTTTGATTTGACGTCTTTAGGCGATCTGCGCGTTGTGATGTGGATGAAATGATGATGAAGACGACACATACACTCAGTTCCAGCGCCAGTGAAATTAGCCAATTAAGGTCAAAATTCCCGAACCTGCCGGGAATCGAACCCGGGACCCCTGTGACCAAAGGCCAGCACGCTAACCATTTAGCCATGGAGCCGGATGTACTGTTCCGTAATAAATGAGCTACGAGTATAATTAATGTAAGAACATCGTATATAATACATGTTTACATGCAATGGAATATAATTACCACTTAAACTATTTAACTACCAGTATTAATAATATTGTTAACGCATTTGCAACAGTATAATATATGCCAATATTCAATCTACAGTATTCTATCCACCTGCACCTATTGCAAACTGAACGTCAGCAGATCAAAATCTGTTATTCATAACGTAACAAATAATGCGGCGATCTTGAAACGACTACATCATTTGAATGACAAACGTAGGGGAACACATGCATCTGTGGAATTAGTACTGAAATCTAAATTGTAATTCCTCCTAAGATCACCGTTGCAACATTGCCCACATCAAAGCGTTTGAATTTTCCGCCAGTGAATTCAATCGGAGGACTACCGGAGGTCTCCGGAGGAGCGCTGTAATCGTATTATCCGATTCAATCAACAGGAGGTCCGCCTCCTCTTCACAGCGCTATTCTACGCTGCATTCTGAAGATTCTGCATTCTCTGTACTTGCTACGACCATGTGGAGGAGTAATTTTTCGCGCAAGCAGACGCCCGTTCTGCCAACAATTTAGTGAACTAATTAGCTAACTCCTACGGAGTAAAAATCACCTTAAAATCCAAGTTAAGTGTGACTATCTAGAAGAATAATCAAAATTCTGCGTGTGTTTGTGCCCATATTTATTCTTGCCATCTCAGTTACAGCTTACGTCCGGAACTTAATAGAAGTCGTCTTGAAAGCTGCAGTACACCAACATGGATAATTCTACAATCATCTGCGACTCAACTTCATCGAGGGACATCGACTACCAAGTCTCCATGGATCTCTAAAATGTGAGGCGTCTCTGGTCATGGGAAGGAAACTGACCGGGGAAATGCTGGAATGATTGACTGCTACCTGGGATCGAACCTTATCTAAACTTGAGTACCATTTTCATTTAATTTCTGTCTCATCTTTTGTAAAACTAGAAGACTTTCTTCTTTAAATCGTACAGCAATTAGTTTTGTTGTAGTTAGAAACATTTCATTTTCCGATTCTTAAGGTGTCGTGGTAGACGAGTCACATGTGTGAATGAAATTTTTAACCTGTTAGAGTAGACATGTAGTTTGTCTTTGGATGATTTCCCGTGCTTATGAGCTAAATATCTAAAAATCACTGACCACGCGATAAATCTACTTTTGTGTAATGTTGAAATTTATCGGACTTGAATTTACGTGTACATTTTGTGAAATAGGGTCGAACCTAGTGTCTTTCATGATCACTTGCATTCCTTAGGATCGAGTCATCTTATTTTATGATATTTCACGAGGATCAGTAGATGTAATAATCACTTGATGAATAATAAAAATGACTAAAGATCGGGTAAAAGATAATTAAACGCTCGTGAGCCATAAGTTTACAGTAGATTCCTTATATGTGAGATTGAATGTGCTTTGTTTATGAAGTGTCTGGAATATGACCAATCCTGCGGGATATTTGTTAGGTAATTGAGTTATTGGTTGAGTTATTTATGATGATTGACTTGTTCTTGTGTTATTGGGAGCGCAAGATAAATTATAATTATTAGAGCACGTGTTGCGTGTGTATTTCACGGACAAGGAATAATAATAATGCGATTGAGGCTCACGGACGCGATAGTTTCAACTGGCAACCCATGCGCTGGTAGTGATTACGGATTTTATTGGAATCTTCGATTATAATTTCAAAGTTAGATGATTTCCATCTGTGTGAGAACCATATTCCTACCCAAGTGATATCCCTAACTTCGATCACTAGTCACCGTTAATGATAAAAATAATTTCTGTACACAAATTATCTCCTACTGGATATGACGTGACCCGACCATTCTTAAAAATCAAAAGTAAACTTGCAGGAACAGGATTCGATGTAAATAATGTATATAAAATACGTGTTTCCCAGTATGAATGAGTGTGTGTGTGTGTGTGTGTGTGTGTGTGTGTGTAAATATGTGTATTTTTCTTGTATCATGTTTATTCTATTTAACTTGATCTGGTCGTGTGCCTGTGACGACGCAGATTACATTCATCGTTGTGTGCTACCTTAAGAAGTAATTTTCGTTCCCTTAAGGGAAAATTTTGATAAGTTTAAGTCGAGGAAGACTGGGAAAGGATTTATTTTTGTTGATGAACGTGATTTAAAAGGAAAGATCATCTCGTTATTTTCACGAAGGCAATCGATTTGTAAAGTAAACTATTAATTAACTAGCCCACATGTGGATAACAAAGTTTTCTAAAACATTTATATTTGAATTTTGAAATATTTTAAAATTAATTTGAAATATAAATGCCATGCAAAGATCAGAAGTAGACGTTCATTAGCTGCATAATTACTTTGAATTTTGGTGATAATGAGTCACAATAATTAATTGAAAAATAATTATTAGGAGTGTTAATGACAATTGCTAAGTGAATGATGCAGTGAGAAATTAATTAGAAACACGATTGTGTAATGGTGAAAGACGTGTTAATTAAATAAGGAGAGAGATTGATAATAATAATAAGAAGAATAATTAATTAATTTTGAAGTCTTTGAAATTAATTTCGATTTTCTATTAAAGCTTATACTGGTGTTATTGACCAATGGTAAATACATTAAATGATAAAACTTAGTAGAATTCAACTTAAACCACATGTTGAGGCTACTTTAAAGTCATGAAGCCTTTAACTACTTTATTGTAAAAATATCAGCAAGACAGTTATCGAGTTATTTTGTGAACCTCTTTGTTAAGTTTTTTTTTGAATTTCTTTCAGTCGAATATTTTGATTTTCAAAAGGCGGTAGGCCTAATTTTTCTTTGATTTTCGTTACAGAATAGTAAGGCTGTCCATTAAGAAATACGTGCTTCTCAAAGACTGAGGAAGAAATGGATGTTATGAAAGTTCAATGTAAAAGAAAGTAATATCAGCAAGAATATTTTTATTTGTGATTTGCTTGTGTTAATAAATGTCAGTGTGTTGTTTTAAAATTTATTTTTCTGGCTTGGTCATCAACCCTTCTTTCCCTTAAATGCCTCTAGAAAACAGTAGCCAATGAACGAACGGTCCCCCTTGGGATCTCTCGCTCACTGGCTGGGCTTAGCTAGGCAATAATGGGGGCAATATAGGCCAATGCATGTGCGAGATTTTATTTATTACAACTTCAGGACGGAAGTTATTTTTATGTATATCGCATTTGTTATTTAAAGTAGTAATTTGTGTCTTTAATGTACAGTTAACTATGTCCGGCTCCATGGCTAAATGGTTAGCGTGCTGGACCTTTGGACACAGAAGTCCCGGGTTCAATTCCCGGCGCGGTCGGGAATTTTAATCTTAATTGGTTAATTTCGCTGACACGAGGGCTGGGTGTATGTGTCGTCTTCATCATCATTTCATTCTCATCATGACGCGCAGGTCGCCTACGTGCGTCAAACCAAAAGACCTGCATCTGGCGAGCCGAACTTGTCCTCCGACACTCCCGGCGCTAAAAACCATACGCCATCTCTCTCTCACACACAGCTAATCATTTTATCTAAAATATATAAGGTAGAACTTGCATTTAATTTCAGTCTTACGCTCCACAAAACTGTGAAAAATGTCATATTTATTTTAATGTGAGAGAAAGTCTCACGCGACCACTCACGTTACATTTCGGTTCGGCTAGCGACCACTCGCGGGTTAAAGAACATTTTTGTGATATATGTTTAATTTCGGTTTGTTTTTAACATAATAATTTAGATTATTGCACACATTTTTTTGCGTGCAAAAGTCATAAATGTACTTTATAGTCTATATTTTAATAAAATTAGAAAAAAGGAAACTATAGTTTGTATTTATTTTAAGTGATTTGTTCCTTACTGCTGCAATAACGGGCAAGTTATTCCACATTCCCTGAATGTACGCATCCCAAAGATTTCTTTGGGAAGAGAAAATTATAATGATTCCAAACTCTTCAGTCAGAAGGAGCTTTTGCGTTCTTCCGCCATTCAGTTCCGAATGTCTAGTCTCGGTTTGCAAATATGTAATGAAGACTCTTTCCCAACATTAACGCATTGCTGCAAATATTTGCCATCGTGCCAGTCATGCCAGCCTCTACCGAGAGAAATTTCTCAGCCTAACGTAAGCTAAAATCGTACAAGTACAATGGGAGGAAACAACCTTAATGGCCTTGCATGTCCGACTAAATGGTTAGTGTGCTGGCCTTTAGTCACAGCGGTCTCGGGTTCCATTCCCGGCAGGGAACCAACATTGGTTAATTCCCCTGGGACGGGAGACTGGGTGTATGTGTCGTCTTCATCATCATTTCATCCTCATCACGACGCACAGGTCACCTACCGGCGTCAAATCAAAAAACCTGCTCCTGGCGAGCCAATCAATCAGTCACTACTGATCTGCATTTAGGGCAGTCGCCCAGGTGGCAGATTCCCTATCTGTTGTTTTCCTAGCCTTTTCTTAAATGATTGCAAAGAAATTGGAAATTTATTGAACATCTCCCTTGGTAAATTATTCCAATCCCTAACTCCCCTTCCTATAAACGAATATTTGCCCCAGTTTGTCCTCTTGAATTCCAACTTTATCTTCATATTGTGATCTTTCCTACTTTTAAAGACACCATCCAATATTATTCGTCTGCTGATGTCGTCCCACGCCATCTCTCCACTGACAGCACGGAACATACCACTTAGTCGAGCAGCTCGTCTCCTTTCTACCAAGTCTTCCCAGCCCAAACTTTGCAACATTTTTGTAACGCTACTCTTTTGTCGGAAATCACCCAGAACAAATCAACCTGCTTTTCATTGGATTTTTTTCCATTTCCTGAATCAAGTAATCCTGGTAAGGGTCCCGTACACTGGAGCCATACTCAAGTTGAGGTCTCAGCAGAGACAAATATGCTCTCTCCTTTATATCCTTACTACAACCCCTAAATACTCTCATAACCATGTGCAGAGATCTGTACCCTTTATTTACAATCATATTTATGTGATTACCCCAATGAAGACCTTTCCTTATATTTATACCTAGGTATTTACAATGATCCCCAAAGGGAACTTTCACCCCGTCAACGCAGTAATTAAAACTGAGAGGACTTTTCCTATTTGTGAAACTCACAACCTGACTTTTAACCCCATTTATCATCATACCATTGCCTACTGTCCATCTAACAACATTGCCGAGGTCATTTTGCAGTTGCTCACAATCTTGTAACTTATTTATTACTCTGTACAGAATAACATTATCTGCGAAAAGCCTTATCTCTGATTCCACTTCTTCACACATATCATGTTCTGGGACACTCCCGGCACTAAAAGTCATACGCCATTTCATTTCACGGCCTTGCATTAGCAAATATCCATAAGGAAAGTGCTATCGATGTTAAAGTCAAAACCACGAAGGCCGGATATTTCTAACTGGTCAAATGAACTGCCAATACGTAACTGTACATCGTAAAGTTGATGTAGTACTGGAAACATTGTTTAATGGTATTTTGTGGTGAAATAAATATCTAATTGCCTTAACTAGCGCTTACTATCTTCTTCTTCTTTTCCTACCTCTTTTTCCCACACCTGTGGGGTCGCGGGTGCGAACTGCATCGCACATGTGGATTTGGCCCTGTTTTACGGCCGGATGCCCTTCCTGACGCCAACCCTCTATGGAGGGATGTAAGCACTATTGCGTGTTTCTGTGGTGGTTGGTAGTGTAGTGTGTTGTCTGAATATGATGAGGAGAGTGTTGGGACGGACATATACACCCAGTCCCCGAGCCAGAAGAATTAATCAGAAGCGATTAAAATCCCCGACCCGGCCGGGAATCGAACCCGGGACCCTCTGAACCGAAGGCCAGTACGCTGACCGTTCAGCCAACGAGTCGGACTAACTAGCGCTTACTATACTTTAACAATTTCCTTAAAATAACCTTGGGAAATTTTATCACTACGGAAGTGAAGTGTCTCAATTACTCGTTTTTGCTTTGTGGTATTCTTCTTCTTCTCCTTGTAGCATATCCTCATTGGATGTCATCAGGGTGATCTGGTTCTTGTTTTCAGCTACTCGGAAAAGAGTGGAGGTACTAAGCCCAAACCATTCTCCTTCCTTCAATTTTCTCTTGTAAGATAAGCTGAAGGAGTCTATATTTATCATTTCGAACGATATGGCCGAAGTACCCAAGTTTCTTATTTTCGATGTTGTGCGTGACCTCTAGCTCTTTGCTCCTTGTAGTAAGGATGTAAAGGAGAGGCATATAAGTCTCTGGTAAGACCGCAGTAGGAGTATGTGGGACACGGATACGAGAACTGCGAAACATTCAGAGTAAAGCAGCACGGTTTGTTCAGGAGTAGTGTTAGTAAATTGTTGCAAAGTTTGGGCTGGGAAGACTTGGGAGTAAGGAGACGAGATGCTCGACTATGTGGTATGTTTTGAGCTGTCAGTGAAGAGTTGCCGTGGAATGACATAAGGAGAAGAATAAGCTTTGTGCGGAGCTTTTAAAAGTAGGAAAGATCATAATATGAAGACAAACTTGGAGTTCAAGAGGACTTTTTTAAATTTGCTCTACGTCGCATCGACACAGATAGGTCTTATGGTGACGATGGGATAGGAAAGGTCTAGGAGTGGGAAGGAAGCGGCCGTGGCCTTAATTAAGGTACAGCCCCAGCATTTGCCTGGTGTGAAAATGGGAAACCACGGAAAACCATCTTCAGGGCTGCCGACAGTGGGGTTCGAACCCACTATCTCCCGATTACTGGATACTGGCCGCACTTAAGCGACTGCAGCTATCGAGCTCGGTTTATTATTATTATTATTATTATTATTATTATTATTATTATTATTATTATTATTATTATTATCGAATGGACTCACCTACCGTACGCAGACATTTAAATCTGACGCCAACTATCTGTCTGCTCGTCAATTTCGACGTTCCGTTTTACTCCAGGTCTACTAGATGACAGAGTAATGTGAATCACTCTTGGGCGTCTATGGCTGAGTTTTTCTAAATGAATTTTGTCGGGTGAGCAGCAAATGTGTCACCAGAGATCTTTTACATGCCTACGTCGTACGACATGGAGTGTCGAATGGACTTTTTTTTTCTACCCTTCAGGAATCCGACTACCTCTGCCGGGTTTGAACCCGCTATCTTGGAATCTAGAAGCCGACACTGAAAATGAATGAAAACCTACAACCTGTTTTCCAGTCTTTGACGGGTCAGGGATGTAATGAATGAATCAGATATAGGCTGTTATTACGATGGGGTCGCCACTCCCAAAGTGATTTATATTAATGAGTGATAGATGCTATGAAATGAGAATGGAGAGTGTTGCTGGAATGAAAGATGACAGGGAAAACCGGAGTACCCGGAGAAAAACCTGTCCCGCCTCCGCTTTGTCCAGCACAAATCTCACATGGAGAAGCCGACACTATAGCACTGATTAAAAGTGGAAGCTGCTTCGATCCAGTCTATTCAGCGCATTGTATCCGAATGCAAGACGAGGGCTTATCAAAGAGACTTGTCTGATTGTTTCTTACAGCTCTACAGTGGATCAGCACATACAGTAAGATCTGAGGCCCTCGCTGTCAATTTGTACAGGGGTGTAGTGGTGATGATTATTGTTTTGAGAGGAAGTAAAACTAGTCAACCATGCTCTATATAACACTATTCAGAGAGACAGAAGGAGAAGGGATCCGACACTTCGAAAAATGAAGGCATCGGCCACCAAAGAAAGACAAGGGTGTGGGTTTCGCAAAGCTAATACCGTCAACGTCGGAAAAGAACAAGAGTTGACCAAGATATGTCGAATATGATAGATGAAAGTGAGGAGCCTGGCACCTATAACTGTAAGCAATGGCGGGACTCTGCTGAGGGCCCCATGGTCGCCAACGCACGCTTCCAAGTTAAGAGCGCCTGGGGATCCTTTTAGTCGCCTCTTACGACAGGCAGGGGATACCGGAGGTGTTATTCTACTGCCCCCACCCACAGGGGGGTTCATTTTTATACATACAGTAATACTCCATACGATAAATAAATAAATAAATAAATAAATAAATAAATAAATAAATAAATAAATAAATAAATAAATAAATAAATAAGTACATTTGATACGTTGTAATGAGAAAGGATTCAACCGTCTTTTCCGTACAAAGCTGTATGAAGAACATCATTGTTAATCCGGTGTGACCCGGGCTGAGTGGCTCAGACGGTTAAGGCGCTGGCCTTCTAACCCCAACTTGGCAGGTTCGATCCTGGCTCAGTCCGGTGGTATTTGAAGGTGCTCAAATACGACAGCCCCGTGTCGGTAGATTTACTGGCACGTAAAAGAACTCCTGCGGGACTAAATTCCGGCACCTCGGCGTCTCCGAAGACCTTAAAAAGTAGTTAGTGGGACGTAAAACAAATAACATTATTATTATTATTATTATTATTATTATTATTAATCCGGTGTGTAAAACTAAGCAAACAATTCTGCTGTTTATTATTTGAGAGCTGAGGTCGCCGTGGATTGGTAACGGCTATAGTGACCTTGCGGACATGAGAAGTCTGTGAGTTACATGAATACACTTACAGTTATAACCTATAAAGTGTTTGGTAGGGTTTTAACTCAACACCGGCGGTTAGCTGTTAAAAGCCACAATGCAAAAGTGAAAAGAAATAGGAAAGTACTAAAGCACTATATGAATGTCGTGTGTTATCTCGCGTGTCAGGAATTTGCGTTTCGAAGAGACAAAATGTGGCAATTATTTTGAACTCACTAGCTTAACCTCAGAAAAAGTGACTGTTAGCTGAGCATCTTAACTTGACAACAGTCCTTTCTGGTTGGTATATTCAGTGACATTCAAAGTGATGTTGTCACTGTAAACATTTTATTTGCTGCTATCAAAAATGGAATTCACGTTGTTCCTTTCATGACCTACCATCACTTACTGTCTCTGCGTCTAACAAATTTCACTTACAGTAGACATAAGTGCTGGAGGGTGCGCATGCATGAGTGCCACTGATACAAGTAAATCATGTTGATGTTCACACTACAAAATCTTTCATTAAAATGGAGAACAAGAACAATATGTTCAAGGCGAATGGTGTGTTGTCCATTACTGAACACGGCTCAATCTGTACTTTTCATTCCTCATAGCAGGGGCTTAGCCCCGCCAGATTTTCGGACATAAAGAGTTTAGAATATCTGAGTTCTGAACTAATTAATAAAAGTATAAATTGTATTAGAGCTACATGTTTTCTACGTTTATGCTGACACTGGAACTCGCAGTGAAATGAAACGGCGTATGACTTTTAGTGCCGGGAGTGTCCGAGGACAAGTTTGGCTCGCCGGATGCAGGTCTTTTGATTTGACTCCCGTAGGCGACCTGCGCGTTGTGATGAGGATGAAGTGATGACGAAGACGACACATACACCCAGCCCCAGAATCAGCGAAATTAAGCAATCATGGTTAAAATTCCCAACCCTGCCGGGAATCGAACCCAGAACCCCTGCGACCAAAGTCCAGCACGCTAACCATTTAGCCATGGAGCCGGACAGTCCTCGCAGTGAGTATTGAGTGAACCTTTGCGAGAGTGAAAGTTTCAATGCATTTTAAAATGTCAAGCTAGATTTGAAATGCCTGCAATGAAAAAGGACAATGTAGACGAAGCTGTAGTTGCGGGAGTTATGACGATGTTATCGCAAACTCACTTGTTTTCTTCTAAGCTCATGTAACATGTTCCCAGAGTGAAGCTTTCGACACGTTTCGAATTTTAGTTTACAGTTCCCTTGTAGCAATTGGGGAGTGGAGAGTGCGACTTCTAGAGAGTTTTTGTTCAACAGTGATTACCACGTGGCGTTTAAAATAGTGAATAGTTTGCACCTCAGAATAATCAACGAGCGCGGTTCCTTTATACATCAGGCTGGCCCTCACTTTTATTATTAGAATGCTTTAGAATGAAGCATACGTAACTGCACTAATGCTGCCAATAAACATGAGTGTATAACAGCAGAACAAACAAGAATTACATGAATAATAAGAACCACATTAGCCCCACCTGCCATTTGAGCCACGAGCCGCTACTGTGTCCAAGGTAGGTTTTGTCACGGTACTCCGGTTTCCCCCCATCATATTTCATTCCAGCAACACTCTCCAATACCATTTCATTTCGTCAGTCAGTAATCATTGCCGCGAAGGAGTGCGACAGGTTTCGGCAGCCGGCACAGTTCCTATCTCCGCCGCTAGAAACAGGCTGTGGATTTCCATTTCGTAGGTTGACTTCCTTTTCTTGATTGCACACATCAACGTTCGTTACCTCCTCATGCTTCTGCGTACGGCAACATTGGAGATATTGTCAGTCCATGAGATCCATAACATCCTACGGAACACCCACATCTCCCAGGCATTTATTCCCTTAATGGTGTTACATTTCCGAGTCATGTTCAGATTACAATCTAAAATATAACTTTCCAAGCTTCTTAGAAAATATAATCAAGAGATCTGTTGGTTTTACAATTATGTATCTGTGAATGTTCAAAAGAGCCAACACACTGAGTCGACTTTTACTTGTTTGTCTATTTTCTTCTGTGAAAATTCCACGGTGTGCGTATGTCTTTCTAATCCCAGTACACCCCCCTTCCCCTGCCTGTGTGACGCAATGTTATCTAACAGTACCTTGAGAGCTGTACAGGTCATGGATCTGTATAAAGAGAGCTACTGAAACCATGGATCTTTTACTTCACATCACAGCCTGCACGGTTGCTAGGTAACATCGCCTCACACATTTTATATTTTACAAGCTGCTTCACAGACACAGAGAGGTCTTATGGCGACGATGAGATAGTAAAGGGCTAGGGGCAGGAAAGAAGCGGCCGTGGCCGTAATTAAGGTTCAGCCCCAGCATTTGCCTGGTGTGAAAATGGGAAACCACTGAAAACCATCTTCAGGGCTGCCCGACAGTGTGTTCGAACACACTATCTCCCGAATACTATAACATACGATAACAATGATATTTACAATCAGACACAAAAGTTGAAAAATAGGAAAGCGGCTGCAATTGATCAGATTTCTGGGGATATACTAAAGACAATGGGTTGGGATATAGTACCATATCTGAAGTACTTATTTGATTATTGTTTGGTAGAAGGAGCTATACCAAATGAATGGAGAGTTGCTATAGTAGCCCCTGTATATAAAGGAAAGGGTGATAGACATAAAGGTGAAAATTGCAGGCCAGTAAGTTTGACATGCGTTGCATGTAAGCTTTGGGAAGGCATTCTTTCTGATTATATTAGACATGTTTGCGAAGTTAATAACTGGTTCGATAGAAGGCAATTCGGTTTTAGGAAAGGTTATTCCACTGAAGCTCAACTTGTAGGATTCCAGCAAGATATAGAAGATATTTTGGATTCTGGAGGTCAAATGGACTGTATCACGATTGATCTGTCTAAAGCATTTGATAGGGTCGATCATGGGAGACTACTGGCAAAAATGAGTGCAATTGGACTAGACAAAAGAGTGACTGAATGGGTGGCTATATTTCTAGAAAATAGATCTCAGAGAATTAGAGTAGGTGAAGCTTTATCTGACCCTGTAATAATTAAGAGGGAAATTCCTCAAGGCAGTATTATTGGACCTTTATATTTTCTTATATATATAAGTGATATGAGTAAAGGAATGGAATCGGAGATAAGGCTTTTTGCTTATGATGTTATTCTCTATAGAGTAATAAATACGTTACAAGATTGTGAGCAACTGCAAAATGACTTCGATAATGTGAGATGGACAGCAGGCAATGGTATGTTGATAAACGGGGTTAAAAGTCAGGTTGTGAGTTTCACAAATAGGAAAAGTCCTCTCACTTTTAATTACTGCGTTGATGGGGGTGAAAGTTCCTTTTGGGGATCATTGTAAGTATCTGGGTGTTAATATAAGGAAAGATCTTGATTGGGGTAATCACATAAATGGGATTGTAAATAAAGGGTACAGATCTCTGCACATGGTTATGAGGGTGTTTAGGGGTTGAAGTAAGGATGTAAAGGAGAGGGCTTATAAGTCTCTGGTAAGACCCCAACTAGAGTATGGTTCCAGTGTATGTGACCCTCACCAGGATTACTTGATTCAGGAACTGGAAAGAATCCAAAGAAAAGCAGCTCGATTTGTTCTGGGTGATTTCCGACAAAAGCGTTACAAGAACGTTGCAAAGTTTGGGCTGGGAAGACTTGGGAGAAAGAAGACGAGCTGCTCGACTAAGTGGTATGTTCCGAGCTGTCAGCGGAGAGATGGCGTGGAATGACATTAGTAGACGAATAAGTTTGAGTGGTGTGTTTAAAAGTAAGAAAGATCACAATATGAAGATAAAGTTGGATTACAAGAGGACAATTTGGGGCAAATATTCATTTATACGAAGGGGAGTTAGGGATTGGAATAAGTTACCAAGGGGGATGTTCAATAAATTTCCAATGTCATTGAAATCATTTAAGAAAAGGCTAGGAAAACAACAGATAGGGAATCTGCCACCTGGGCGACCGCCGTAAATGCAGATCAGTAGTGATTGATTGATTGATTGACTGACAGGCCGCACTTAGCTACTACAGCTACAGAGCTCGGTACACATTTTATTAAGAGACATAATTATATTTTTTCCAAAGGTGCATTTAGTAGCGTTGTATTATTTTATATTATATTTAAAGTATATGCAGTAAATTAAAGTATATTACGATATTAAAATTGGTATAACTGAATTGTACATTCCTTCTATTTGAACTCACGCTTCGCCCCTGCTACATTAAGGGCACAGTAATGACCTAATAACACACTTCACCGGAGAGCGGAGAGTGGAAATGAGATGGTTATCAGATTGACCTTCAGTGAACACCAGACTGCTTAGTCAAGTGCTGAGATGTGGGATATTTCATTAAACATTTTAGCAACGTTCTACATTTCTGCAAGTACCTGCTATGTGTACAGCCCTGCGCGGATCATCCGCACTTCCTTCATCCGCATCCGCGAATTGTTATCCGCGCATATTTTAAATATTTAGCTACACCCAACCTGATAGATCTGTTAACATAGACCTGACCTTGGCACCAGAACCCCTACAGTCGCAGGTTTATGAGAGATTTTCTCTTGCGACAACTACCGACGTATTGACCTTTGTTACTTCATTAGCTGAACGGTCAGCGCACTGGCCTTCAGTTCAGGCGGTCCTGGGTTCGATTCCCGGCCGGGTCGGGGATTTTAACCTTAAGTGGTTAATTCCAATGGCACGGGGGCTGGGTGTATGTGTTGTCTTCATCATCATTTCATCCTCATCACGACGCGCAGGTTGCCTACGGGAGCTCTGGGATATCCCGGCACTAAAAGCCATACGACATTTCATTTCAGCACTAATGATGACAGCCTCATAACCATTAATTGCGGGCGGGAATCAGGGAGGCTCAGGTAAGTTTCACGGCTCTATGGTCATTTTACCGGAGCGAAGTTTAATTTCATTTTCCTCCTTCAACACAGTTTCAAAACCATTGGTAGTTAGTGAATAGGTCCATCATAACGATTGTTGTTGTGATGGTGTGTGATGGTGTGTGATGGTGAGTGATGGTGTGTGGTGGTGTGTGGTGGTGTGTGATGGTGTGTGGTGGTGTGTGGTGGTGTGTGATGGTGAGTGATGGTGTGTGGTGGTGTGTGATGGTGAGTGATGGTGTGTGATGGTGTGTGATGGTGAGTGATGGTGTGTGATGGTGTGTGGTGGTGTGTGGTGGTGTGTGATGGTGTGTGATGGTGTGTGGTGGTGTGTGATGTTGTGTGATGGTGTGTGGTCGTGTGTGATCGTGTGTGATGGTGTGTGATCGTGTGTGGTCGTGTGTGATGGTGTGTGGTCGTGTGTGATCGTGTGTGATGGTGTGTGGTCGTGTGTGATGGTGTGTGGTCGTGTGTGATGGTGTGTGGTCGTGTGTGATGGTGTGTGATCGTGTGTGATGGTGTGTGGTCGTGTGTGATGGTGTGTGATTGTGTGTGATGGTGTGTGGTCGTGTGTGGTCGTGTGTGATGGTGTGTGATGGTGTGTGATCGTGTGTGATGGTGTGTGGTCGTGTGTGATGGTGTGTGGTCGTGTGTGATGGTGTGTGATCGTGTGTGATGGTGTGTGGTCGTGTGTGATGGTGTGTGATGGTGTGTGATCGTGTGTGATGGTGTGTGGTCGTGTGTGATGGTGTGTGATGGTGTGTGGTCGTGTGTGATGGTGCGTGATCGTGTGTGATGGTGTGTGGTCGTGTGTGATGGTGTGTGATGGTGTGTGGTCGTGTGTGATGGTGTGTGATCGTGTGAGATGGTGTGTGATGGTGTGTGGTCGTGTGTGCTGGTGTGTGATGGTGTGTGATCGTGTGTGATGGTTTGTGATGGTGTGTGGTGGTGTGTGATGGTGTGTGATGGTGTGTGGTGGTGTGTGATGGTGTGTGATGGTGTGTGGTGGTGTGTGATGGTGTGTGGTCGCTGTTATTATTATTGTTATTCCTCCTTTCCTCGCTGGCCTCATGGTTTTCGCCTTCTCAGCCTCCCAAAATGTCTTCATGAATTCACTTGTTTTGCATCTTGCGTTCAATGGACCACTTCCTAGCAGTTTTCTTTTTAGATTTCTCCACGAATTTGTTCTTGGCTATTATTGTGCTAAAAGCTCCACGATCTTCTGTGATGTCGCCTATGATCTTCATTTCTTGGAGGTCGGCCTTAGTTTCTCCTACCTTCTTTAAGTTGATTTTGGCGAGTCTGTCGTTGTCCATTCCATAGATACGACCATAGAATTTCAGCCGTCCCTAGCGTACATCAGTGAACCTGTCAGGCCCGCTGTTCTCCTCTTAATACACATTCCATTTTCTCTCGTGTGACCATAAATTTTCCGGAGTATTTTCTTTTCTCGTTTTTCAATTTCTATAATTTTGAGTGACCTCGAAGGGATACATTTTCCGAGGTGTATAAAGCTTCCGGCAAAACAACTGTCTTGTAGTGTTGTAATTTTGCATTACGCCATATAACTCTCTTGTAATAATTCCACGTTACGCCTTATAGAGTTTCAGTGGCTCTTTCTATGTTCGTCCTAATGTCTAGTTCCGATGGCAGTATGATTTCTCGAAGATATTTCAAGGAGAACACTTGTGAAATTGTGCCCTTTTCCATCTCTAGCTGAGTTTTTTTCTATGTCGATGTAGATTTTCCATGAAGTGGGTTTTCTCGTACCATATCTGGAGGCCTGCCTTTGATGCTGTATTGTGTAATCTCTGTACAGCGTATCGTGTTTCCTCTTAAAATTATTATTATTATTATTATTATTATTATTATTATTATTATTATTATTATTATTATATTGATTTTACGTCCCACTAATTACTTTTAAGGTTTTCGGAGACCCGAGGTGTCGGAATTTTTACCAGCAGGAGTTCTTTAACGTGCCAGTAAATCTACCGACACGAGGACCTTCAGATACCACCGGACTGAGCCAAGCTGTACTGAGAAGACCGAGTTACTCAGCCCAGCTATTATTACAGCATTTTGCTAGTGGTTTAACGTCGCACTAGTCGGTCCCGCGGTTCAGTGGGAGCGAACCTGCTCCGGTGGGCCCGGTTCAATTTCTGGCCAGGACAGGGAATTTTTTCCTGGACCTGAGGGCTGGTTCGACGTCTACTCAGCCTACGTGATTACAATTGAGGAGCTATCTGAAGGCCCCGGTCTAGAACGGCCGAGAGGATTCGTTGTGCTGACCACACGGTAGCTCGTAATTTGCAGGCCTTCGGGCTGAGCAGCGGTCGCTTGGTAGGCCATGGCCCTTCGGGGCTCTGCGCTATGGGGTTTAACGTCGGACCAACACATCGAAGGTTTCCGGCGTCGCAAGGATGGGAAAGGCCTTAATTAAGGTACAGTCCCAGCATTTGCCTGGTGTGAAAATTGGAAACCCCGCAAACCATCTTCAGGATTGATTGATTGATTGATTGATTGATTGATTGATTGATTGATTGTAGTTCCTTCTAACGAAGAATGCAATCTACAGTAATCAGAGTGTAATGGTCCAAAAATCATTAGATACAGTATGTGTCATGAACTTCCTTCACTACACCATATACCATAAGTTCTGATCTGTGGTTAAGACTAACTCCTGAATATAATGGTAACGTTACTAGATTGAACATTATGCAATTACTTCAGGTTAGTTTTGAGCAGCCAGCAACCAGTGGAGATTTTAGATCAACCGCATGGTTAGAAACACAACACAACACAACACAACACAACACAACACACGTATATCTTCACTATGCACTGGAGTGGCTGCCGGTGTTAACATGCTACGGCTCTGCATTTTGAAGACTGGGTTTGAAACCGACTGTCAGCTGTCCTTAGAATGATTTTCTGTGGCTTTTCCATTTTCACTCCGAGATAAATGCTAGGCGAGTTCCTATCCATAGGCCACAGTCTATTCCTTCCTCCTCTTTACTGAGTTTCACTCCCCATCATTTATTTCATCTTCAAATAGCTCCACACTCAGGTTGGCATCAGCAAGGACATCTTTCTTTCTTAGTCCGCTTACCCCCAAGGGTGGGCTTTCCCCTCGGACAATGCAGGGGATCCTACCTTTACCGCCTCAAGGGCAGTGTCCTGGAGTGTGAGACTTTAGGTTGAGGGATACAACTGGGCACGGGGACTAGCACCTTGCTCAGGTGGCCTCACCTGCTCTGCTGAACATGGGCCTTGTGGGAGATGGGAACATTGGTAGGGATAGACAAGGGAAAGGGAAGGAAGCGGCCGTCGCCTGGAGTTAGGTACCATTTGCCAGGGGGAGAAGTGGGAAACCAGGGAAAACCACTTTGAGGATGACTTAGGTGGGAATAAACTCTTCTCTACTCAGTTGAACTGCCGAGACTGAGTAGACCCAGCCCTCGAGCCACTTTTCAAATTTCGTGGCAGAGCCGGGGCCTGCAGGGGTAGCAGTTAATCACACTAAGCACCAGAGCACAGAGGTGGACAACATAAAACATGCCATATAAAATAATCTCACCTCATTTCCTTCCCCATATTTATTACGAAGCACGACTAAGCAGCAGAGAGACATTATCACTGTAGGGAGAAGAGAAGCCCTAAATGGAAGAGAAGTGGTAATACAATAGAAGTTTGTTGAGCAGTCTTGTCCATTCCCACATCCAACCTACTGAAAGGTGTAAAGAAGAGCATCTAGGTGAGAGGAGAGAACCGGATGACAATGACAGAAGGGAAGTGGTGGATGGAGAGGCTCCAGATGATGATGATGATGATGACTTACCAGATAGCAGTGGTGGTATAAATCTTAAATTTTGAAAATAAGATAAAGGAAGTTTCTCTTTACAATGAAATAGCAAATAGAACTACTGTCTTCAGGACAGTTGTCGTAAAAATCATATAAGAAAATAGAATACAAAATTGTATCCTCTTGGTGCCAACTCAAATGCTCCACAGAATCTTATGTAATTTATTATTTCATTTAACACATATCTATTGTTTTTAACCTTTTCATTATGCATATACAATAATTTTCTGTATTTAGTGTCTGTTTAGTAATGTTCAGTTTCCCAAACAATGATATGCTTACAGCATTTTCGATGTGTAACTTTAAGGTTTTGAGCTTTTTCTTTTTTATCCTGTCTGGTATATAACTTAAATCTGTCATTCCTGTTTTTATCCATTTTTCCTCCCCAGCAAACAACAAGCATAGAAAATAGTACAATGAACTGTTCTTTTCACAACCCCAAATCAAGCTTTTACTTAGCACAGTGTTCTCAATGTTTAGTATGGTGTGGGACATCCTTCTCTTCTGATAAATGCAAGCTGGAAGTTCTTGCCATCAAATTGGACATTTAAATTTGTTGTGGAAATGTACAACTTGAGTGACAGTTGAATTAAAACGCAGCAGCACTATGCAGTCATAATTGCCTCCCATAAGGATTGCAAGTCAACTACAAACCAGTTTCTCCACACAAAGATTTATATGATGCACAAGCAGGATATTAGAATCATTCCGTATTGACAATAACACTTTCATTAATATTCTAATAAAATGTTATTTGCACCCTTAGTAATGTTATTGCATGCAGCAGTGTTTGATTACTATCTGTCCAGCCAGAGAGTACACACTTCCTCTGATGATGAAAGATACTCTTTGATTCTCTGACCTTCCCCACTTATGAATATACTCAACAGATTGCAGAGCATTCCTAGTGACTTACATGCTGCTAAGAGAAAACAGTCTACGTATGCACAGACGGGAATGTAACAGTCGACCAGCCTTCTGTATGACCATTAATAAAGTGCAGGGACAAACTCTTGAAAAAGAGGGTGTCTACTCGCCCGAACCAGTATTTACCATATCCTATTTTATGTTGCACTGTCTCGGGCGAGGCGTTTGAACATGTTAAGATCCAGATACGGCCAACTGGTCGAAGCACAGAGAATATTGTATGGAAAGAAATGTAATGAACGACATTACAAATGAATAAGTTATTATTTACCAGTAGGCTATTGAATGTTCACAAAACTGTTGAAAAGGGCAAGTGAAGCAATATGACTGCAACAGGAATATCAAGACGAGTTATCTGACCTGTTTATAATGAATGCTGTAGTGCAGGTCCGCTAGTCCTAATATGAAAGTAGTCAATTTTCAGGGAGATTTCTAAACAATTTATACCCAAGATGTTGAATTTCACCATACCTGTTATAGCAACTTATTTTAATAAAGAAGAGCAGCTGAGGAAGCTTTCCTAAAACCAAGACACAACATTGACACGGCAAGAGTTCGAAAGTATTTTTCTAAAGAGGACAGTTTAGTGACTTAGAATAATAAAGTTTTAAAAGAACCAAAGAGTTTTATGGTAACTTTAAGATCTAATTAAGCAATTATAAAGAGTTTTAAACTAACATGAAAGCTGCATTTCCTCATTCAACTCCCCCCATTCACCCATTTCCCCCTCACCCCTTTTTCAATAGGTTCATTTTAAGCACAAGTAAGGTACTATTTTAAGATTGTTTTTAATCTACTATATGAATAAAGTTAGAGGCGGTCCGCTATGTGTAATTATGTTTGTTTTGCTAATTTTTCAGATGTTTATCCGTTTTAGGTCATTAACCTTCATTTTTCAATTCCGATGGGTTGGGGGATGGGTGCGTGTGCCATTTTCTCACAGATGCATAAGTCACCTACAAAGTGTAAACATGAAAAACCTGCACCAGGCCAACGGCATTAACAGGTTGTCCAAGGATGCTCGAACTCCTCAGCTCAAGTTGCCAGGAGAAAGGAAAATTATATATATTATTTATTTAATGGTTGGTTTTGCATTTATATAGCATTTTTGTCTAGATTTTGCATTTTATCACATTTTCAAAACATGCGAAGAAGTGATGGGCAATGCTCTCACTCAAGACTGACGTCCCAGATCTTGAGACTCATTCTCCTGTGCTGCGACATGTGCGACGTCCCAGCAACTATGACTGTAAGCTGGAATGTATATCATCAACAGTTATTGCGTTCTCATATGGACATGTGTGTACTGATAAATTTTCATGTTCAACTATGAGCCCCTTAATACTTAATACCATTGTTGTTGTTGTTTGAGTCATCAGTCCATAGACTGGTTTGATGCAGCTCTCCATGCCACTCTATCCTGCGCTAACCTTTTCATTTCTACGTAACTATTGCATCCTACATCTGCTCTAATCTGCTTGTCATATTCATATCTTGGTCTACCCCTACCGTTCTTACCCCATACACTTCCTTCAAAAACCAACTGAACAAGTCCTGGGTGTCTTAAGATGTGTCCTATCATTCTATCTCTTCTTTTCGTCAAATTTAGCCAAATCGATCTCCTCTCACCAATTCGATTCAGTATCTCTTCATTCGTGATTCGATCTATCCATCTCACCTTCAGCATTCTTCTGTAACACCACATTTCAAAAGCTTCTATTCTCTTTCTTTCTGAGCTAGTTATCATCCATGTTTCACTTCCATACAATGCCACGCTCCACACGAAAGTCTTCAAAAACATCTTTCTAATTCCGATATCAATGTTTGAAGTGAGCAAATTTTTTTTTCTTAAGAAAGCTCTTCCTTGCTTGTGCTAGTCTGCATTTTATGTCCTCCTTACTTCTGCCATCGTTAGTTATTTTACTACCCAAGTAACAATATTCATCTACTTCCTTTAAGACTTCATTTCCTAATCTAATATTTCCTACATCACCTGCCTTCGTTCGACTGCACTCCATTACTTTTGTTTTGGACTTATTTATTTTCGTCTTGTACTCCTTATCCAAGACTTCATCCATACCATTCAGCAACTTCTCGAGATCTTCTGCAGTGATGGTTATGAATTTCATGTTTTTGGTCCGTATTGAACTGAGAATAATATATAAGTAATAATAATAACAACGTAAACTTCACACATCAACAAGACCAGCAGTTTTTTAAAATCAGGAGTTTATAGGATCAAATGTACCACCTGTAAAAAAACCTACATCGGGCAAACCGGGAGAAACTTCATTATCAGATACCACGAGCACACTAACGCAATAAAATACAACAGGTTTTCAGCCATCGGCCAACACATGCAAGATTATAACCATATTTTCACCAATATTG
Organism: Anabrus simplex; assembly: GCF_040414725.1. NCBI lineage: Eukaryota > Metazoa > Arthropoda > Insecta > Orthoptera > Tettigoniidae > Anabrus > Anabrus simplex. Next base: position 1,797,311,967 of record NC_090265.1, on the reverse strand, counting down.
AACAAGACATGGACATCCTCGTATTAGCAAACAAGGGCCCTTTACTCAACATAATGGAAAATTACTACATACACCTAGACCAATACTTTAATGCCAGTCACAATCTCAATGAAATCTCAGAGAAACCCAACATATTCTTCGATCTATTTATCACTTTCCTCAGAAACAATAATGCAGCCAACCTAAACTCAATCCTAAATTTAATCAAAGGTACTTTTCCAAGACAATTACACTTTCTCCCGCACCCTTCAGCCCCACCTTAAGCCCTCTTCCTAAGCCATATTTCATTTCAATACAAGAACTTACTGATTTCCATGATTATAATTTTTACAACACCCCATTTATACTTTATTCTTTGTTAAAAACCTCTTAGTATGTATATTCCTTGTATTATTAACTATTACCATAACATCTCATTTCATTTATTCTTTAAAATAACATTTTCTTAGGATTTCGCCACAAATGATCTTTGCTCCAATACGGCTGATGATGACCCCTAGATGGGTTGAAACTAGTACCGTGTAATTTGTAATTTTGTGAATATATTGTAGTATTGAAAAGGTGGAAACGTTTACGTTGTTATTATTATTACTTATATATCTTCTGCAGTCTCAGATAAAATAACAATATCATCGGCAAATCTCAAGGTTTTGATTTCCTCTCCTTGGACTGTGATTCCATTTCCAAATTTCTCTTTGATTTTCTTTACTGCCTGTTCTATGTAAACATTGAAAAGGAGAGGGGACAACTGCAGCCTTGCCTCACTCCTTTCTGGATTGCTGCTTCTTTTTCAAAGCCCTCGATTCTTATCACTGCAGACTGATTTTTATACAGATTGTAGATAATTCTTCGTTCTCAGTATCTGATCCCTATCATCTTCAGAATCATAAATAGCTTGGTCCAATCAATATTATCGAATGCCTTTTCTAGATCTACGAATGCCATGTACGTGGGCTTGTCCTTCTTGATTCGATCCTCTAAGATCAGACGTAAAGACAGTATTGCTTCACGTGTTCCTACATTTCTTCTGAAGCCAAATTGATCTTCTCCCAACTCAGCTTCTACTTGTTTTTCCATTCTTTTGTAAATAATACATGTTAAAATTTTGCAGGCATGAGATACTAAACTAATGGTGCGGTAGTTTTCACACCTGTCAGCACCGGCTTTCTTGGGAATAGGTATAACAACATTCTGCCGAAAATCAGATGGGACTTCTCCTGTCTCATACATCTTGCACACTAAATGAAATAACCTTGCCATGCTGGTTTCTCCTAAGGCAGTCAGTAATTCAGAGGGAATGTCATCAATTCCAGGTGCCTTGTTCCTATTGAGGTCACTCACAGCTCTGTCAAACTCTGACCTCAAAATTGGGTCTCCCATTTCATCAGCATCAACAGCCTCTTCATGTTCCAGAACCAAATTATTTACATCTTTACCTTGATACAACTGTTGGATATGCTCCTGCCATCTTTCTGCTTTGTCTTCTTTCCCTAGAAGTGGCTTTCCATCTGAGCTCTTAATATTCATACACCTAGATTTCCTTTCTCCAAAGGTTTCCTTGATTTTCCTGTATGCAGCATCTACCTTACCCAGGACCATACAGCCTTCGACATCCTTGCACTTCTCCTTCAGCCATTCTTCCTTAGCTACCTTGCACTTTCTATCCACTTCATTCTTTAATCGCCTGTATTCTTTTCTGCCCTCTTCATTTCTAGCATTCTTGTATTTTCGTCGTTCATTAATCAGGTCTAGTATCTCCTGAGTTATCCACTGATTCTTAGTTGATCTTTTCTTCCTTCCTAACATTTCTTCAGCAGCCCTACTGACTTCATTCTTCATGACTCTCCACTCTTCCTCTATAGTGTTTCCTTCAGCCTTTTCATTTAGTCCTTGTGCAACATGTTCCTTGAAACAATCCCTCACACTCTTTTCTTTCAACTTGTCTAGATCCCATCTTTTTGCATTCTTTCCTTTTTTCAATTTCTTCACCTTCAGATGGCATTTCATGACCAACAAGTTATGGTCAGAGTCCACGTCTGCTCCTGGGAAAGTTTTGCAATCCAACACCTGGTTTCTGAATCTCTGCCTAATCATAATGAAGTCTATTTGATACCATCCAGTGTCTCCAGGTCTCGTCCACGTATACAGCCGTCGTTTGTGGTGTTTGAACCAAGTATTGGCAAGGACTAAATTATGATCAGTGCAGAATTCAACCAGCCGACTTCCTCTTTCGTTCCTTTGTCCCAATCCAAATTCTCCTACTGTATTACCTTCTCTTCCTTGGCCTAACACTGCATTCCAGTCTCCATCACAATTAGATTCTCGTCACCTTTTACATATTGTATTAAATCTTCTATCTCCTCATATATTCTTTCGATTTCCTCATCATCCGCTGAACTAGTAGGCATATAGACCTGCACTATTGTGGTGGGCATTGGTTTGGTGTCTATCTTGACGACAATAATTCTTTCACTATGCTGGTCGTAGTAGCTTACCCGCTGCCCTATTTTCTTATTCATTATTAAACCAACTCCTGCATTTCCCCTGTTTGATTTTGTGTTGATAATTCGGTAGTCGCCTGACCAAAAATCTTGTTCTTCCTGCCAACATACCGTACTTCACTTATACCAACTACATCTAACTTTAGCCTATCCATCTCTCTTTTTAGATTCTCTAACCTACCACAACGATTCAAACTTCTAACATTCCACGCTCCGACTCGCAGAATGTCAGTATCCATCTTCCTGATGATCGCCCCCTCTCATGTAGTCCCCACCCGGAGATCCGAATGGGGGACTAGTTTACCTCCGGAATATTTTACCTGGGAGGAAGCCATCATCAGTACATCATTCATACAGAGAGAGCTGCATGTCCTCGGGAGTTAGTTACGGCTGTAGTTTCCCGTTGCTTTCAGCCGTGTAGCAGTATCAACACAGCTAAGCCATGTTGAGTATTATTACAAGGCCGTATCAGTCAATCATCTAGACTGCCGCCCTTGCAACTATCGAAAGGCTGCTACCCCCCTTTCGATGAACCATTCGTTAGTCTGGTCTCTCAACAGATACCCATCCGATATGGTTGCACCTGCAGCTCGGCTATCTGCATCATTGGGACACACAAGCCTCCCCACCGCGGCAAGGTCACATGGTTCGCAGAGGAGGTAAGGAAAGTAAAAATAACGTCAGTGTATCAAACAGTTCAAGAGTTATTTGTAATGAACATCTTACCTGAATAACTCTGTATAATTTGTTAACAACTGTAGATAGCGTTCATACCTACCTGAATACCTTGCAGCTGTTGTCAACAGGGTAGCATCTTGTGATGCAGGGCGGATCGGAGATGTTCTCTGTGATGATTCCCCTCCAGTGATATTATATGTTAGGTGCTGGGTCATTCTAGAAGCATTTCTGCTGACCTATTTTACTTCTTTTTAACTATGCTATGTGGCATCTCTTCAAAATAATCCCATGTCCGTGACTTACGTTGCATTTCAGACATCATCGGTAAATGAATATTGAATTTTCACGACCGCATTGTAATCAAAATCTGCATTCAACCTATTATGTCATGTTACATACATAGTACGTGTTGAAGAGGTGTTAAGTACAGAACAAAAATGGCCAACTGGGCACCAGTGGGATGCAAACCGACAACTTCCCGATTTTACGTCGCTTGCTCTACCGTTGAGTTGTAGCTTAGATCCTTTCCAGCAGAACAAGTACCGTAAAACGAGGTAACTTCGGCCACTTTCTCGTATATTTTTAAAATTAAAATGTGAAATATTCCCTCCAATTTTCTGAAAAATATAATATAAGTTCTGCCATGTTTGTTCTTCATTTTAAAATATGAAAATAATTCTAATTGTTATTCAGTAATGAATTATGATTATCAAAATAGTGGCCAGTGTTTTGGGGTAATTTCGGCTGCCATAAAAATAACTCAAGAAACAAAGTTTTCTTTGATGTAGTGTTACTTCAGCCACCACAAATGTTTTCTAAAAACCTACAGAATGCCCAGCATCAACAATCACAAACAAATTAAAACGATTTGTGGTGAAACAGATGTATAGTGATCAAATTCACATTTTCCTCATAGAAGAAACTATTTTATTTAGCCTAAGCGACAAGCAATGTATGATATTACAAATTACATGTTGCATTACCTAAATATTTGTAATGGTACAAAAGATAATAAAAGGTATGAAAATCATAAAGCCCAATTGTATGGGGAGAAAAGGAGATCAGAAAAGAAGCAATCTTGTAGACTGTTCTCATAATACATTGTCTTCTAAATTAGAAAATATCTGGGCTGTCACTCAAGTTCTTAAATGTGCATGGTCCATGTCAACTGATATCCATCTATTTATAATTGAAAATGGAACCATCTTTCCCCTCCCTGTTGGGATAAACTATCCAGTTTATTGTTCATATAGCTTTATTAACCTCTTCTAAAGCATTCTTGAAGTAAACGGGATTGTAATTACAATACCCGTGACCGCGTAATGTTTTCCTTTATGTTCTTGGCATGGCCGAGGTTACTCCACAAGAGAACAACTTTTATCACAAAACTATTCCCTGAAAAACCAATTTGAATAAAATGCATCAAATTTGGGTTGATAATTTACCAGACGTACTTACATTTTGACCCCATACACCACTGGAATGGAGAATCTAATACTGGGGTTAGATAACAGTTTGTCTTCTGCTGTTACCAGACAAGACAATAGTCAGGGCTGCAAAAAAAATTTGACTAAAAAATGAGCCCGCCAGTGTTCTTTGGACTATCGAGTGTTGATAGAGCATTCTGTTGTACGTACATTTTAGATGTTGCAAGTGGTTCATCTTTTTCAGTATAGGAGGCAGGAGAAAATAAGTGTTGCCATTTGTCAGTGGCCAAAGTTACCCCATTTTACGGTATGACCTAGGGCAGTGAAAGGTGGTAGATGGTTTCAAATGCACTACCAATGTAATATCTGCTCTCTCTCACATACGAAAACATAAGACACGAAGTATGTGTACCTCTAAACTTGCATTTGAGAGCTGGTGGGTTTGAATCCTATCGCCTGCAGTCCTGAGAAAGGCTTTCCACAGTTTCCATTTTCACCATGCAAATGCTAGGGTGTGCTTTCTCAATCCTAGCCTCTTTCTGTCCTTGCATCACCAAAAATCTTCAGTGTGTTAGTGCCATGTTTAACCAACTTCAAAACAAAAAAGAAGGTGCAAACTATTTCACACCATCCTACTGTAGTCACTCATTATGAAGGTACCTGGGCGGATCTGTGGAAGTGTCCAGCTTATGATCAAGGGTTCCATTCCAATCGAAACCGACTTTCAACCTATTAGGTCGTATTACGTACATTTAGTACTATTGAAGAGATGTTAAGTACAGAACAAAAATGGCCAACCAGACACCAGTGGGATCCGAACCGACAACCTCCCGATTTTGCGTCGGTTGCTCTACCAATTGAGCTATGGTGGCCTAGGCCATCTTTGTTCTGTTGGAAAGGATCTAAGCTACAGGTCTGGTACTACTACCATCTCACTGTAGAGTGCGTTTAAGTTGCCCGTTGAGGGCCAAGTCAATGAATATTGAATTTTCACGACCGCATTGTAATCGAAACCGACTTTCAACCTATTAGGTCGTGTTACGTACATTTAGTACGTATTGAAGAGATGTTAAGTACAGAGGTTGTGGGTTCGGATCCCACTGGTGTCTGGTTGGCCATTTTTGTTCTGTACTTAACATCTCTTCAATACGTACTAAATGTACGTAACACGACCTAATAGGTTGAAAGTCGGTTTCGATTACAATGCGGTCGTGAAAATTCAATATTCATTGGTTCCATTCCAGCTTACGTAGTCCATTTCTGAAGGGCAGTCATAGATCGTGGCATTCCACAGTAGCGGCGATGGGAGGGGAGGGGGCAAAGAGATGTGCAGACAACAGACAGTACCTGGGTTTGAGGGATACAGCTGAACTGAAAAACAAAAAGCTACAAAATGGTAAGGTTTCTGATGCTCTCCGAACGACTTTTGACAAAGAGGTAAAGGTTGACGGTTTACCAACACAAGTGTGGTAATAATAGATTTTTGAGATTTTTTTTTTTTGCTAGTGGCTTTACGTTGGACGGACACAGATAGGTCTTATGGCGACGATGGGATAGGAAAGGCCCAGGGGTTGGAAGAAAGCGGCCGTGCCCTTAATTAAGGTACAGCCCCAGCATTTGGCTGGTGTGAAAATGGTAAACCACAAAAAAAAACGTCTTCAGGGCTGCCATCAGTGGGATTCAAACCCACTATCTCCCGGATGCAAGCTCACAGCCACGCCCCCCCTAACTGCACGGCCAACTTGGCCGGTCTTTTGAGATTTTGATTCAATACTATACGAAAAGAACTTTTACCACTCAGTAAAAGTATGGTGTGATTATACAGTTAAAAATCATTTAATATTTGACTACATACCAAGAAACTAACAGACACTAAAGAGACTGACGAATGTGCGCGGCTACCCCTGCTCCCTTCCTCACAGCACATGCAATCTCCACTACTCGTTGTGGAGCTGTACAGATTGGTTAGACGCGATGAATGACATTTCTGCTAATTATTCTGTTAACAATTAACGAAAATAAAGGACAGAATTAGCTGATAAGACAATGAGGCTTGTACAAATTACTGTTTTTAATAATTCCTAAATTCCTAGTTTCAAGGGCTTAAAATGTAACGTTTTCTCCACAAAGTGGGGCGGCGACTGACCCCCTCACTAATCGCCGCTACTGGCACTCTGGGTCATTGTTGTAGGCACGGTTAAGATCTCCGGTGACGCACTCTGTGTTACCAAATAAAATAGCAACTGTCCAGCAGAATTCTCCTTTTGTTGCTAGATAGCAGCCCACAAAGTACGTAGGCTGCCTACGTGGCCCCACTGCATGGGATCTGCAATTCTGGAACAGAGACTGCTGCAGCCAATACAGCTGGCCCGCAGAAGACTTAATTCATCATCTCAATAATTCATGGTGTAGGGCAAGGGCTTATTATAATAATCTTGTGGGGTCAAGAGCCTGTGTAAGGTTCTGGAAATAAATTCAACTAAAAACGTTAAAAAATCTGATTGAGCTTTATTTAAACTATCAGTACATGAAAGAAAACAGTTCACAAAGTTTATAAACAGTAAAATTCAATAAAATACAGTCTGAATTTATTTCAAACATCAAGAACTCAGAAACAAGTTTACATATTCAATACTCTGTACACTCGCTAAATTAGTAGAATATGTCACTTAAATCCTAATTAAGATACAGTATTTACAGAAATTTCAATCCTTTACAAATGTAAAAAGAAAGGCAAAAGAAATAATGAAGGTGGCAAATCCTTAACAACTTCCAATTCAAAAGATTTAAGTGAAACTAAATGCTAGAGATACAAATCTCAGACAGCAGTCAATCCATTCTTTAGGTTGAAACAGAGATCCACATAAGGAATAGTAATGTCACTCATATATTAAATACATACATAATTTCTATTGACAGCTCATGTGTTACTCCAATACTCTTCTGTCCAATTTTTGTGCCCTAAAAGTTGATTCCTTTTAACAATCATCCATCAGTCACAGGGCGAGTAGTGCACTCACTTTTGTTCTCAGTTATCAGCTATCATTTTGATGGTCTAAGAAACAGAACCCCTTCCTATCTCCCCTTTCCAGTGTTGTGAAGTGACAAACATGCAAATTAGACAACTGAGAAACAACGGCTTCCAAACGGCAGCCTTCAGTGTTCTGCCCTTCACGTGAGGAGCGCTCAACCACAACCAACATTTAAAAGTCTTCCTGGGGTAAGAATAGTCTCATTACAAGACAAAACCAGCCATCTTCTTACAGCACAGACACTGAGCGACTCGGCTATATAGTACTGGTCATGGTAGCTGGAAGCCTGTGTTTCAGAGATGATGGGTGGTCAAACTCCGTCAGCAGCCCTGAATATTGTTTTCAGTGGTTTCTCATTTTCATACCATGCAAATGGCAGGGCCGTATAATAATTAAGGCTTCTAGTTATACCCTTTACCTATCCGAACATTATAAAAATCAATCTCTGTTAGAGCAATGTTTTATTTTTAGAACTGGCTTTACAATGCACTGACACAGACAGGTCTTATGGCGATGATGGGATAGGAAAGGCCTAGGAGTGGGAAGAAAGCGGCCGGACCGTCGCCGGTGTGAAAATGGAAAACCACCTTCAGGGCTGCCGACAGTTGGCCTCAAACTCATTATCTCCCAGATGCAAGCTCACAGCTGCACGCCCCTAACAGCACGGTAACTCGTCCAATAGGGCAACGTTAAACAGATAGAAAATAACAAAGCAGTTTTTAGTCTCCTTTCACATATATGTACTGAAATGTGATGTCTTTTGATACTTGAGTCTTATGTGAATAGTTTTTCAATAATTTTTGTATGAGTTAGCTGCAAAACTCAGTAACTCAAGAAAATACAGTAAACTGTACTGCAAAAATGAAGTCTTCCATTTAATTCATGTAGACATAAAAGGTAAATTTTAGACGCGGAGTTACAAACTTTTGAATCTGCTTTCTGAACTTTGGAATCTTGCATTTTCTATAAAAGTATATTCGGAAAACAATGTTATTTGTTTTACGTCCCGCTAACTACTTTTACGGATTTTTGAGATACCGAGGTGCCAGAATTTAGTCCTGCAGGAGTTCTTTTAAGTGCCAGTAAATTTACCCACACGAGGCTGACATATTTGATCACCTTCAAATACCACTGGACTGTCTGACTCGTTGGCTGAATGGTCAGCATACTGGCCTTCGGTTCAGAGGGTCCTGGATTCGATTCCCGGCCGGGTTGGGGATTTTAACCTTAGTCTTCATCATCATTTCATCCTCATCATGAGGCGCAGGTTGCCTACGGGAGTCAAATCGAAAGACCTGCACCTGGCGAGCCGAACCCTTCCTGGGATATCCCGGCACTAAAAGTCATACAACATTTCATTACCACTGGATTGAGCCAGGATCGAACCTGCCAAGTTGGGGTCAAAAGTGCCGCAACCATGTGAGCCACTCAGCCTGACAATATATTTAGAGCTGGAAATTCGGAGCACACCCAGGATATAAGACACAAAGCTAGATCTATTTCCAGTTTATCATGCATGAAGTGTACCACTGAATATATACGTTCCGTATGTAATGAAATACCAAATAGTACAATGAGAATTAATTTCTTATTCCTCTTATAGCTTAACAAAAATGCTGTGCTGAAGAACTCCAAGTCCATAAGTAGATTGTATTTCATGAGCTCTTGGAGGGACGAGCTCTTCACTAATTTCAAGTTACTTGGGGATGAATAAATTAGTACTGTATACAGACCATTAAAAGTAATAGGAATTGGAGGTTCTAGTATATTCCAACAGAAAATTTGGTCCGTAAACAATTTAACAGCGTAATTATCCTGTGTTTGTCATTTCTGAAATCCAGTTAAAGTAGGCCCAATTTGTAACCGTGCCAATTTCTAAACCATACTAATATTTTTTATAGTATGGCACTTAAAATGTGCAAAAGTTATCTTTTATCAATGGAGTAAAATTGTATATGTAATCCACATACTGTTACAAGTACATACCTCCCTACACTCTCAACTAGAGCTGTCAATAGAAAACAAGACCACTCATAGTTTTCTTCTCAGGTATACTGACTATCAAAATAAATTGATTTTGGAACCACATTACTGTTCAGTCCTTTCAGGGAATGTAATGCAAAAATACAATTTTAATTTCCTCATTTAATTTTATCTTCCGTAAGTCTTTTTGTGCATAAATGCATGTCAAGGAAGTGGAAGTTACAGCCCATTTTGTGACTTCACAGAACCAATCCATTCATTTATTTATTTTAAAAATCAAGCAGAATTGAGTGCTTAAAAACTAAGCTGATTCTCAACAGAATAATAAATCTAAATTTCTAAGAGATCAAAATCTAGTGCCAGATTTAACTTAGAATTAGAACTTTACTTATTATGATATCTAACAAATTTAGACTACAGATTTAATTTAATATATTTATATATTCACAGTGAATTCTTCATAGGAATTCTTTTAGACTTTTCCAGAAATAAAGATAATCATACAAAACCAAAGATTTCTAAAGGATGTATGACCTAAGATTTTCAGATTCTATGACTAGGAAGATTTCTGAGAGAAATCTTAGCTTTGTACAAAAAAAAAAAAATATTTAAAAAAATAACAGTCTGGCCATCAGCTCCTGTCAATGATGAATGACTTATTGAACGTCCAATTAGAGGAAACGAATCCATCTGTATAAAATCATGTTTTAAGAAAAGAGGAATAAATTTACACTCATGATTTAAAACACTGAGTTAGAACGTGAGGCCAGTGAAACTTTTAAGCAGACTTTGTAATGAGTAATAACAGTCTAGGTATCTCCTCATGTCTGGACATTGCCATTGCAGCTGTTGTTCCCGTTGGTGCTACCATTCTGGAAGAGAGCTGCACGCTGCTTGAACATAGCCTTACGTTGAGCCTTTTCCTCCTCTTCTCGCTTTCGTTGTTCTTGTTCCTGGCGTATCTCATCTTCAAACTTACTGCCTTTACGCAGTTCTTCAATCTGAAAACAAATAGATTGTTTAAGAACTGTTGCATGATCTATTTTGAACCGATAGAAATGACTCATTTGGAGGGATTCAACATTAATGAAACAAAGAATCAACACGTTTCAGTATCCTAAAATATTGCAAACTCCTAGGTGGGATGGAAAAGCAGTGAGAAGTCCTCCATTCATGGTAAATACCTTTCTATTGCTTCATTCTTCTATTTAAATGTTTTTCTTTTTGAATTTTGAGCAGTTTTCACTTTTTATTATTTATTGGCCACACTAAATTGAATGTGCATTATAAGTGTGTTTGACAAGTTTTAAGTGGGTGTTGAGGATGAATTACTTTCAGGGCACATCTGCAGTTACAGGAACTGTAAGAAATGCCTGCCCTGCCTGCTGTAGGTCCTGGGCTTTCCTAGCCCCTTCTTTCCAGTTTATCGTGCATGAAGTGTACCACTGAATATATACGTATGTAATGTTAGCTCCATAAGTAATCAAATACCAAATAGTACAATGAGAATTAATTTCTTATTCCTCTTATAGTTTAACAAAAATGTTTACCAACTTTTGAAACTACATGTTTCAGTTCTCGTTCCCTCACCCGTCACATGACAACTGTTTGAAAACAAGAGCAGAAAGCGTTTCTCTTCTCATTAAACACACTAATGTATAATTTTCTGATAATTATGTCATGTTGATTTGAATGAAATAAGATTTCACTGAAGAAGTCCTTAATGTGGGCAAAACCATTGTAAAATGAACGGACTCAAAGAATTCTCACAAAAATTATTGTGTGTCCTTTCTGTCTTAGCTGCCTTCGATATTGATATTTAAGAAAAGACTATGTAAACAACAGACAGAGTATCTGCCACCTGAGTGACTGCCCTAAATACAGATCAATGGTGACTGATTGATTGATTGATCGATTGATTGCTGTATTGAATTTAATTACAAGACCAAAGTCCACTTTTCCACTTGAAAATGAAGTGTGAATTACTATTTTGAGGAAGAAAAGGTACCACATAAAATTAAACTTGTAAGAACTAGAAAATATTATATTGAAGAACATGTGAATTTCTCTAACAAAAGAAAGTTATAATTCAACAACTGCTGTGTTATAAGGAAACTTCTGTTTTGTGGGAAGACATACTGCAAATCTCACAACTTCATAGAACTAGAGCCTAGGGATAGCATGCCTGCTTCTTAGCCAGAGGCCCTGGGTTCAATTCCCGGCCAAGTGAGGGATTTTTACCTGGATCTGAGGGCTGGTTCAAGGTCCACTCAGTGTAGCTGATTAGAATTGAGGAGCTATCTAACAGTGAGATGGTGGTTGCAATCTAGAGAACCAAGAATAACAGCCGAGAGAATTCATCGCACTGACCATGTGTCACCTAATACTCTGCAGGTCTTTGGGCTGAGCAGCGGTCGCTTGGTAGTTCAAGACCCATCAGGGCTGTAGTGGCATGGAGTTTGTTCTTTATAGAACCAGAGTCTTATGTTCGATATGAGACAATGTATAGACTACACGTTTGTTAGACTGTAGTTGCACACGAGCAACTGTATTGATAACAAGTGGATCCCTCCACCTAACAAGTTGGCTGTGCTGTTTGAGCTGTTTAGTTGTAATTAAAAGATATAAATTTCATGATAACTGATCCGTATTGAACTCTGATCACAAAAATATGCGTCAACCTTAACCAGCATTTTATGAATCTCTATAAAAAACAAATTTTTAACATAGTGCAACGCATTTCTTGAGCCTTACTTTGATGCATACTTGGTTTAATGTCACTGACACTGCACTGTGTCTTAAATCAATTGAACTTTTAACAGAACGTATTTATATAACCAGTTTTAACTTGGATTCTATGGGTCGTGCATACATTTTTATTTTAAGGCCATTGTGTCTGTACATTGTTTATTTTATTTGGTGTATTTGTGATTTGTTTTATGGCTGTTGATGACCTACAGTTAGGTCGAAACTACTCCTTGAACGAAAATGTAATGCATTCAGGACGTGGCGAGTCTGAACCCTACTGCTGACAACCCTGAAGATGCTTTTCCATTATTTTCCAATTTCACACTAGGCTGTACGTTAATTCAAGTTATGACTACTTCCTTCTGAGTCCTAGCCCTGTCGTCTCCCACCATCACTGTAAGATCCATCTGAATTGGTGTGATGTAAATGGAAGTTTTTTATAAAAGTAAAAAAACAGCTATCTCTCACCAAGTTTTTGTGTGCTCACTATTGGTTGTAACATTGAAAGATGCGTTCTGACAGAGGGACGTCCGTTTAATATGTGCCTGGGTGGGTGGGTATGGTTGCCATGGAAACGTGGGCGGGTCCAATGCGGTATAAACCTGTTGCATGGAGTTGCCAAACCTCTCAGTTCTGAGAGGTCTGAACGAACAAGCGAGGTGGCAGCGGCAGGAAGGAGAACGGAATGCAGGAATGTGGCAACACTGTGCAAGCACTATCTGTCAAAACGCTTCTTTTAATATTACGGACATAGAATGTTGGTAACTGATTACTAAGCGCACTACGACACACAATGGGTAAAGCACTCAGTCAATCAATCATTACTGATCTGCATTTAGGGCAGTCGCCCAGGTGGCAGATTCCCTATCTGTTGTTCTTCTAGCCTTTTCTGAAGTGATCCCAACGGGAAACACACCACAACCACAAAATAAACCTTCTGTCCCCACAGCCACATTTGCCATCTCACGCAGTTCCAACCCAAGTGTATTAGGAAGTTATTTTCTTAGGCTCTGAATAGGCCAATTCTTTACCGAATTCATCCTTTCTTCTTTTCCATATGATGTTATTGTTTCTTATTTGACTCACCAGACCATATACTGGTTTGATGGTGACATCCAAGCTACCCTTCCCATGTTAAACCCTTCATCTCTACTTAACCATCTTGTCTTACATCAACCCAAATTTGTTTGTCTTGGCATGTTCCTTTCATCTTTTATCTTGCACCTCCGCCAAAACTGAACTGAACAAATGCTCTATCAGTCTGCGTCTTCCTTTCCATTCTCACATGGACTTGATTCACTAGGTATATCTTCTTTGTGTCCTGCCTAGAACAGTTTGATATCACCACATTTCAAAGACTTCTGTTCTCTTTCTTTCTTCACTAGTTATTGTCAATGCTACAGTTCCACTCAGTATGACACTACATGCAACACCTTTCCAATAAGCATATGTTTGAGGTGGGTATGGCATGTCTTCATTACTTCTGCCATCTTTGGTTATTCTGTTAGCAGTGTTTATCTACATCCATTGAGGCTTAATTTCCTCATCTGATACTCCTTTCATCACTGCATTTCATTCACCTGCATTCTGCATTCCTTTATTTGTGTTTTAGATGTATTCATATTTATCCAGTACACCTTCTGTGTCTATACTATCGACCAGTTTCTCCACATCACTTGCAGACTCAAATAAAATGGTAATATCATCGTCAAATCTCAGAGAAGTGATTTCCTCTCCTTGAACTGTGATTCTTTCTCTGAGAGACAAGTTCCAGACCAATTTCCACATTGTTGGTCTCTGTTGCACGTTTATTCCTCTTCCCAGTTAATACCTTTGCTTATGTCTCCCAAATGAACTAACTTACGTTCTCAAGACACCTTTTACAATCCCCATTACAAGAATCATCACAAAAATACTGTAATATATATATTAAAATGCATTAAGCTAATGGAAAGTGTAGAAAACAAAAAAGGCTGTAATTCTTTATTTTTTGATGTCTACTTTTATTAAAATAGAAGTCCTTGCTTGGTGAACAAAATAAAGAAAGTGACTGGGTTATAATTTAATTCTAAAATTCATAAAATATGTATGACATAAGAAACACTCACTTTTGCTTCGAAGAAGTTCTTGGCTCCACCAACACCCACTTCCTCAACATTGATTTCTGTGAGTTGGGCCAACTTGCTAAGTCCGCTGTCTTCTGTAAGCTCCCCTGCTTTCGCCTTCCGGTAGATCAGTAGAAACTGGAACACAAACAGTGTTTCATTAGGAATCGCTTTAGAATATATGGAAAAGAAAATGGATGGGATGGACAGGAAGTTAAGAGAGAGAGAGAACATTTTCACAACTGAGTACAAGTCCATAACTTACTCGACAAACTACTAATGTGCCGTATACTGTCCTACAACTCAGTTAACTGGTCCACTCTTTCCTCTTACAGGCTATATTAATCTACTCAGCAGAAGCTGTCGTCATCTTGAAGCCCTAGGTCCTTGAATATGCTAAATTAATTGAGACACAAGCACTGGTTAATTTTAGAGAGGAGATTTGTATGCAATACCACGTTAGATTTCAATGAGTAGAGCGCTGCTTCAATGCTGCAAGATGTTTCTGTTTAAAGATTTGCGTAAACAGTAGGGGCACGGGCTTTTGAATCCCCAGCTATTTGTGAAATGGTCATGGT
Source organism: Anabrus simplex (assembly GCF_040414725.1). Classification (NCBI taxonomy): domain Eukaryota; kingdom Metazoa; phylum Arthropoda; class Insecta; order Orthoptera; family Tettigoniidae; genus Anabrus; species Anabrus simplex. Next base: position 1,797,296,915 of record NC_090265.1, on the reverse strand, counting down.
GACCTTTACAACAAAATAAATACGAATGAAGTTTATCTTATTACAGAATAGAAAGAAACTTCTATCAAACTTCCTTTCTGTCGACCCTTACAAAGCCCTCTTTTAACATTGGTCATGTTCACATTATTATCTCAAACTAACAGCATGGAACATACAAACGTTTTGCATGGATTCTTTCTCAGGCAGAGAACATTCGGCTTCTTATCTATGAGGTATGATGAAATTCTAAAAGAATTCAATTATATTAGCTCCACCTATTCAATGCACTTCTGCCATTTATTAAATGGCCTGTTTAAAGGTTACAACCTTGGACATGTTTCGACCTAGCTTAGAGCTCATCATCAGCAAAATAACAAGAAAGACATACAAAAAAACAGTAAGAATTTCGTGTGGCTATTTCTAGCCGAGTGCAGCCCTTGTAAGGCAGACCCTCCGATGAGGGTGGGCGGCATCTGCCATGTGTAGGTAACTGCATGTTATTGTGGTGGAGGATAGTGTTGTGTATGGTGTGTGAGTTGCAGGGATGTTGTGGACAGCGCAAACACCCAGCGCCGGGCCATTGGAATTAATCAATGAAGGTTAAAATCCCCGACCCGGCCGGGAATCGAACCCGGGACCCTCTGAACCGAAGGCCAGTGCGCTGACCATTCAGCCAACGAGTCGGACAATGACCTTGGTAATGTTGTGAGATGGACAGCAGACAATGGTATGATGATAAACGGGGTTAAAAGTCAGGTTGTGAGTTTCACAAGTAGGAAAAGTCCTCTCAGTTTTAATTACTGCGTTGATGGGGTGAAAGTTCCTTTTGGGGATCATTGTAAGTATCTAGGTGTTAATATAAGGAAAGATCTTCACTGGGGTAATCACATAAATGGGATTGTAAATAAAGGGTACCGATCTCTGCACATGGTTATGAGGGTGTTTAGGGGTTGTAGTAAGGATGTAAGGGAGAGGGCATATAAGTCTCTGGTAAGACCCCAACTAGAGTATGGTTCCAGTGTATGTGACCCTCACCAGGATTACTTGATTCAAGAACTGGAAAAAATCCAAAGAAAAACAGCTCGATTTGTTCCGGGCGATTTCCCACAAAAGAGTAGTTTACAAAAATGTTGCAAAGTTTGGGCTGGGAAGACTTGGGAGAAAGGAGACGAGCTGCTCGACTAAGTGGTATGTTCCGAGCTGTCCGCGGAGAGATGACGTGGAATGACATCAGTAGACGAATAAGTTTGGATGGTGTCTTTAAAAGTAGGAAATATCACAATATGAAGATAAAGTTGGAATTCAAGAGGACAAATTGGGGGAAATATTCATTTATAGGAAGAGGAGTTAGGGATTGGAATAACTTACCAAGGGAGATGTTCAATAAATTCCCAGTGTCATTGAAATCATTTAAGAATAAGCTAGGAAAAGAACAAATAGGTAATCTGTCTAAATTCAAACTTCATTGCTTGAGAAGCCCTTCTCGTGGACAGTTGAGCTTTTCTTCTGATGACTCGGAGCAAAATTCTCTGCAAACCTAAAGAATTTCACCTAATTTAATTGACACGGCGTAAGCCCAAAAGCCTATATCATGACTGTACTTTTAACAGTTTCCGGAGACGCCGAGGTGCCGCAATTTTGTCCCACAGGATTTCTAAGCTAATCTGCCCGATCCCTAGTAATGACTACTGTACACTAAGGGAATCCTTTTCCGCAGATGCGACCAATCGTGCGTTTTTATTATGTACAAATACCAGTACATACTGTCTCCTCACAATGTGTGTGTGTACAGACCGACCGCCTCACAGCTCAGTTGTGGAGCCTTGCCGCGTGCTGCAGCCGCGAAATGTTTGTCCTCTTTAGTTGTAAAAGAAACGGTTTCTTCTCCCACTAATGTTTTGTTAATTTACGAAATGGTACCGGTACTAGGAAAGTCCAATTCGATTTGCACTTTCCAGTCAACACTCAGTTCTGCTTACTTTGTATCCTGACTGTATCCCAAAGCCGTCGTAAGCTGTTACAGACAGTCGTAATGCCGGTAATAAACCATTTTTTGTTACAAGCCCATTAAATTGGTTTCTGTGCCAGAAGATACAAGAACGGTGATTACCAAAGCGTACCTACCCCGCAATAAACCGCTTCAAGTACATACCAAGCAAATACTGTCATAAAGATGAAGTTCTGCGAGACAAGCGAACGCCAGGCCGAGACCAACTACAATTTCTCAGACCTTAACCGACCTATCGAAACCTTCCATAATGGAGTGCTAGCATGCGTTTGTTTTGATTTGTGTAAGCCGTGTTGTTACCAAATATTTACGGAGATTTGAATATTATTAATAGTACATTATATTTATTTATAGTCTTAAGAAGGTTACAGATCATCTTTCAGTACCGTAAGAAGCTGTTTGTTCTCAAAGAGCTTATTTATTCCAACAATATCGGTGGTTATAAGGATAATGTTGGTTCTCGTGTTCTTCCCTGAAAGTTTTTTTTTCTTCATTTTTAGTTACTTAAGCAATATGTTTATAGTTTAATGTGCTGTGTGCCTGGATGTAAGTAAGAGTTTCAGTGTTCCAATTTCCAAAAGACCTAGTATTAAGACAAAATTGGGTTAAGAGCATTCGTAAGGAAAACTTTGAACCGAATCATAGGACTAAAAATGTTGTGTGGATTAATCATTTTATCATTTTTGAAATCAAATGTATTGTCAGAGAAGACATTATATACCCATAGAAGGTACAGTGGTCAGAGGAAGCCTGATGCATTTATTCTTCAAAATACTTTTCTCGCCTCTGTTTTCTATGATTTGCATGGTAATATTCAACTCCGCGAAATCACTTTGGACTTCTTGAAACCAATTGTTTTTTGATTTACTATTCCAAAAGTAATTAAATAATTGTTTTAAAACTCTGTTATCACTTAGTCGAAATTATTATTATTATTATTATTATTATTATTATTATTATTATTATTATTATTATTATTATTATTATTAATTTATTTTATTTCAATTTTATTATTATTATTGTTATTTAGACAGATTCCAAAAGTGAACATATGTATTCTTTCAAGTATCGCTGCAGAGCGTCCTTTCAGCAAATGCAAAGATGTACTTTGGTTTAGCGATGAGAATTTGGTAAAATAAATGGCAAATTAATTGAAATGCTAGAAGTCATTAACTAAAATAATAATTATGGCTAAAATCATGTAGGAAGTTCGTAAGTACCATGCTCAGTCTCTGATGATAGGCACTCACTGAGTCTATGTTTAAAAAACCCACACAAAATTAAGTAATTAATATGTTTTACTTTGCAAACTTTGGCATCATTGCAGCACCATGCAAAAATAATGTCAATGATCTCCGTCCTGTGAAGTAATTTACTGATAGTATGTATATGTTCAGTCCTGAGCTCTAAGGCTGGTTGGATCCTCAACAGCTCCGCCATCAGCCGACATAGATGGCCTAGGCACCACTGAAGAGCCGTACTAGGGAAATGAGTGAGGTAGTTTACCGTTGCTTTCCTCGCCGAGCCAGAAGTTGCTATTACACACCAGTCTGCCAAGTCCACTGAAATGCATGCATCAACCGACTCTATGAGAAACATTTTTACACTATTCATAGCAGGGACTGGCTGCATAAGGAATGGCATTACTAGCATCACTCATGCCTCGGTCACTTTCATTTGTCAAAGCCAAGGATAAGACAGAGACTGGACAATGAAAGTAACACAATTGTTCTAGCCTATACCAGAAGACATACCAAACACTAGCGAAGGCATATTTTTACTGATTACTTGTTTAAAGCTTAAACTGAAACTCTGCCTCCCATCTGAGCGTGGCGTTCTGCCTGTTTTTACAAACATCCTAAGTGTTGTCTCTCCGATGTGCATAGGATAGCAACACAGTTAAATGACACACAGGGGGATATTTATGTTTTCATGTACCCCTTTGTAATTTATCGCGAACATGAGACACAGAACATTTTTCTCTTCCAAACGTGGAGCAGTGATGGGGTGCAAGGCTAATATAGAGCTTGTAACATAAAGATAGGTTACTTTACCTCTCGGAAGCTGATTTTGTCGTCTCCATCTTCATCAACTTCTTTGATCATGGCCTTCAGACCAAGGTGTGTCTGTGGTGCGCCCAGCTTCTCCATCATCCTCTTGAGTTCACCCAGGCACAAGTAGCCGTCATTTCCTTCATCATACCTAGCAACAAGAGAAGAAAACATGACTCAGTATTTGGAGAATCATTCTGAACAGCTCTGACAGATACAAGCCTATGAGGCAATTGATGGTTTGTGATCATAGTAAAAATAATGCGAAAGAATTACAGCCAGTGCGGGATCTATAATATTCGCCCTCCTCTTCCTGCCAAAATAAATAAACAGCCCCTTTACACTGTGGAAGAATATTTCCTGTACTGTCAGATAATGGGAATATCAAATAACTCTTAATTATTCAGTGATTTAATTTCAACATTACATTCCTCTATAAAGAAAAGATTAGCAAATAACTGTCTATAACAATAAAAAAAGTCAGCAAATATTATACATGTTCTAAACATTGAAACTGAATGCTACAGGAGAAATGAGTATATGTGCAAAACCCAGTTGAATTTGTTATCCTCTTCTTGCACCTTTTGGTTTCTGAATCGTGCGATCGTCTTTTAGTTGCTCTTACGTATAACACATGCGCCCAAGAAAGGTCACAGAAGAGGAATGAAAACAATATCCGCACAATACAGAGAAGTCCAGTGCACAAAAAGAAATGACCAACGTGAAGCCTGTTATCAAAGGAAGAATCTACATTATCAACTCAAGAATGAGCAACCCATCACCTGCCGTCCAGGAAAACAGGCACTAAAATGAACGAAGTTATTTAAGGACGCCAAACATCTAAGTCATCAGCCCCTAATGTAATGACAATTAAAAGTACAAAACTCATCCACTGACCAGAATTAAAAACGTGTTGACCAAGAATGAATAAGCGGACGATCCAGCTCACAATACTGAGAGTTAAAAATAATTCCAAAAGTAATCCAGTGACTAGAATTCAAAAGAAGAGACGATGAACAATGATTATATTAAGTGCGGCCAGTATCCAGTATTCGGGAGATAGTAGGTTCGAATCCCACTGTCGGCAGCCCTGAAAATGGTTTTCCGTGGTTTCCCATTTTCACACCAGGCAAATGCTGGGGCTGTACCTTAATTAAGGCCACGGCCGCTTCGTTCCCGCTTCTAGCCCTGTCCTGTCCCGTCGTCGCCATGAGACCTATCTGTGTCGGTGCGACGTAAAGCAAAAAAAAAATGATGATTAACTTAAAACTATCAGTGGATTTGACTGCACCTTCCCAGAAAGTAACAATAGTATAAACTGAACAAGGGACTTCTTCCAAAGCACAATCCTAAATCGATGATGCTTGTTGTCTAAAGGGGGTCCAAAATCCAGCTCAATGGCCCCTCGTAAGGGTACTTATTGCTAGTAAAGTAAAAACCATGGCATTTCTCATGTAGCGGTATTGATCATGAGTAACGTAGACTTACGGTGTTCCACACATAGTGGTACTACACACAGGTAAAGCAGACCCGTGGTGTTCCTCACAGAGTGGCTAAGCCTGCTAATGACAGACAACGAGCAGACCCGTGGTGTTCCTCACAGAGTGGCTAAGCCTGCTAATCACACGCAACGCGCAGACGCGTGGTGTTCCTCACAGAGTGGCTAAGCCTGCTAATCACACGCAACGCGCAGACCCGTGGTGTTCCTCACAGAGTGGCTAAGCCTGCTAATCACAGGCAACGCGCAGACCCGTGGTGTTCCTCACAGAGTGGCTAAGCCTGCTAGTCACAGACAACGCGCAGACCCGTGGTGTTCCTCACAGAGTGGCTAAGCCTGCTAATCACAGGCAACGCGCAGACGCGTGGTGTTCCTCACAGAGTGGCTAAGCCTGCTAATGACAGACAACGCGCAGACCCGTGGTGTTCCTCACAGAGTGGCTAAGCCTGCTACTCACAGGCAACGAGCAGACGCGTGGTGTTCCTCACAGAGTGGTTAAGCCTGCTAATCACAGGCAACGCGCAGACCCGTGGTGTTCCTCACAGAGTGGCTAAGCCTGCTACTCACAGGCAACGAGCAGACGCGTGGTGTTCCTCACAGAGTGGTTAAGCCTGCTAATCACAGGCAACGCGCAGACGCGTGGTGTTCCTCACAGAGTGGTTAAGCCTGCTAATCAAAGGCATCGCGCAGACCCGTGGTGTTCCTCACAGAGTGGTACTACACACAGGTAAAGCAGACCCGTGGTGTTCCTCACAGAGTGGTACTACACACAGGTAAAGCAGACCCATGGTGTTCCTCACAGAGTGGTACTACACACAGGTAAAGCAGACCCGTGGTGTTCCTCACAGAGTGGCTAAGCCTGCTAATCACAGGCAACGCGCAGACCCGTGGTGTTCCTCACAGAGTGGCTAAGCCTGCTAATCACAGGCAACGCGCAGACCCGTGGTGTTCCTCACAGAGTGGCTAAGCCTGCTAATCACAGGCAACGCGCAGACACGTGGTGTTCCTCACAGAGTGGCTAAGCCTGCTAGTCACAGGCAACGAGCAGACGCGTGGTGTTCCTCACAGAGTGGTTAAGCCTGCTAATCACAGGCAACGCGCAGACCCGTGGTGTTCCTCACAGAGTGGTACTACACACAGGCAACGAGCAGACCCGTGGTGTTTCTCACAGAGTGGTTAAGCCTGCTAGTCACAGACAACGAGCAGACCCGTGGTGTTTCTCACAGAGTGGTTAAGCCTGCTACTCACAGACAACGAGCAGACCCGTGGTGTTCCACACAGAGTGGTACTACACACAGGTAAAGCAGACCCGTGGTGTTCCTCACATAGTGGTACTACACACAGGTAAAGGAGACCCGTGGTGTTCCTCACAGAGTGTCTAAGCCTGCTACTCACAGACAACGCGCAGACCCGTGGTGTTCCTCACAGAGTGGCTAAGCCTGCTAATCACAGACAACGCGCAGACCCGTGGTGTTCCTCACAGAGTGGTACTACACACAGGTAAAGCAGACCCGTGGTGTTCCTCACAGAGTGGTACTACACACAGGTAAAGCAGACCCGTGGTGTTCCTCACAGAGTGGCTAAGCCTGCTAATGACAGACAACGCGCAGACCCGTGGTGTTCCTCACAGAGTGGCTAAGCCTGCTAATCACAGGCAACGCGCAGACCCCTGGTGTTCCTCACAGAGTGGTACTACACACAGGTAAAGGAGACCCGTGGTGTTCCTCACAGAGTGGCTAAGCCTGCTAATCACAGGCAACCCGCAGACCCGTGGTGTTCCACACATAGTGGTACTACACACAGGTAAAGCAGACCCGTGGTGTTCCTCACAGAGTGGCTAAGCCTGCTACTCACAGACAACGCGCAGACCCGTGGTGTTCCTCACAGAGTGGTTAAGCCTGCTAATCACAGGCAACGCGCAGACCCGTGGTGTTCCACACAGAGTGGCTAAGCCTGCTAATCACAGGCAACGCGCAGACCCCTGGTGTTCCTCACAGAGTGGTACTACACACAGGTAAAGGAGACCCGTGGTGTTCCTCACAGAGTGGCTAAGCCTGCTAATCACAGACAACGCGCAGACCCCTGGTGTTCCACACATAGTGGCTAAGTATGCTAATCACAGACAACGCGCAGACCCGTGGTGTTCCTCACAGAGTGGTTAAGCCTGCTAATCACAGACAACGCGCAGACCCGTGGTGTTCCACACAGAGTGGCTAAGCCTGCTAATCACAGGCAACGCGCAGACCCGTGGTGTTCCTCACAGAGTGGCTAAGCCTGCTACTCACAGGCAACGCGCAGACGCGTGGTGTTCCACACATAGTGGTACTACACACAGGTAAAGCAGACCCGTGGTGTTCCACACATAGTGGTACTACACACAGGTAAAGCAGACCCGTGGTGTTCCACACAGAGTGGCTAAGCCTGCTAATCACAGGCAACGCGCAGACGCGTGGTGTTCCTCACAGAGTGGCTAAGCCTGCTACTCACAGACAACGCGCAGACCCGTGGTGTTCCACACATAGTGGTACTACACACAGGTAAAGCAGACCCGTGGTGTTCCTCACAGAGTGGTTAAGCCTGCTACTCACAGGCAACGCGCAGACCCGTGGTGTTGCTCACAGAGTGGCTAAGCCTGCTAATCACAGGCAACGCGCAGACGCGTGGTGTTCCTCACAGAGTGGCTAAGCCTGCTACTCACAGACAACGCGCAGACCCGTGGTGTTCCACACATAGTGGTACTACACACAGGTAAAGCAGACCCGTGGTGTTCCTCACAGAGTGGTTAAGCCTCCTACTCACAGGCAACGCGCAGACCCGTGGTGTTGCTCACAGAGTGGCTAAGCCTGCTAATCACAGGCAACGCGCAGACGCGTGGTGTTCCTCACAGAGTGGCTAAGCCTGCTACTCACAGACAACGCGCAGACCCGTGGTGTTCCTCACAGAGTGGTACTACACACAGGTAAAGCAGACCCGTGGTGTTCCTCACATAGTGGTACTACACACAGGTAAAGCAGACCCGTGGTGTTCCTCACATAGTGGTACTACACACAGGTAAAGGAGACCCGTGGTGTTCCTCACAGAGTGGTTAAGCCTGCTAATCACACGCAACGCGCAGACCCGTGATGTTCCTCACATAGTGGTACTACACACAGGTAAAGGAGACCCGTGGTGTTCCTCACAGAGTGGTACTACACACAGGTAAAGCAGACCCGTGGTGTTCCACACATAGTGGTACTACACACAGGCAACGCGCAGACCCGTGGTGTTCCTCACAGAGTGGCTAAGCCTGCTAATCACAGGCAACGCGCAGACGCGTGGTGTACCTCACAGAGTGGCTAAGCCTGCTAATCACAGGCAACGCGCAGACCCGTGGTGTTCCTCACAGAGTGGCTAAGCCTGCTAATCACAGGCAACGCGCAGACCCGTGGTGTTCCTCACAGAGTGGCTAAGCCTGCTAATCACAAGCAACGCGCAGACCCGTGGTGTTCCTCACAGAGTGGCTAAGCCTGCTAATGACAGACAACGAGCAGACCCGTGGTGTTCCTCACAGAGTGGCTAAGCCTGCTAATCACACGCAACGCGCAGACGCGTGGTGTTCCTCACAGAGTGGCTAAGCCTGCTAATCACACGCAACGCGCAGACCCGTGGTGTTCCTCACAGAGTGGCTAAGCCTGCTAATCACAGGCAACGCGCAGACCCGTGGTGTTCCTCACAGAGTGGCTAAGCCTGCTAGTCACAGACAACGCGCAGACCCGTGGTGTTCCTCACAGAGTGGCTAAGCCTGCTAATCACAGGCAACGCGCAGACGCGTGGTGTTCCTCACAGAGTGGCTAAGCCTGCTAATGACAGACAACGCGCAGACCCGTGGTGTTCCTCACAGAGTGGCTAAGCCTGCTACTCACAGGCAACGAGCAGACGCGTGGTGTTCCTCACAGAGTGGTTAAGCCTGCTAATCACAGGCAACGCGCAGACCCGTGGTGTTCCTCACAGAGTGGCTAAGCCTGCTACTCACAGGCAACGAGCAGACGCGTGGTGTTCCTCACAGAGTGGTTAAGCCTGCTAATCACAGGCAACGCGCAGACGCGTGGTGTTCCTCACAGAGTGGTTAAGCCTGCTAATCAAAGGCATCGCGCAGACCCGTGGTGTTCCTCACAGAGTGGTACTACACACAGGTAAAGCAGACCCGTGGTGTTCCTCACAGAGTGGTACTACACACAGGTAAAGCAGACCCATGGTGTTCCTCACAGAGTGGTACTACACACAGGTAAAGCAGACCCGTGGTGTTCCTCACAGAGTGGCTAAGCCTGCTAATCACAGGCAACGCGCAGACCCGTGGTGTTCCTCACAGAGTGGCTAAGCCTGCTAATCACAGGCAACGCGCAGACCCGTGGTGTTCCTCACAGAGTGGCTAAGCCTGCTAATCACAGGCAACGCGCAGACACGTGGTGTTCCTCACAGAGTGGCTAAGCCTGCTAGTCACAGGCAACGAGCAGACGCGTGGTGTTCCTCACAGAGTGGTTAAGCCTGCTAATCACAGGCAACGCGCAGACCCGTGGTGTTCCTCACAGAGTGGTACTACACACAGGCAACGAGCAGACCCGTGGTGTATCTCACAGAGTGGTTAAGCCTGCTAGTCACAGACAACGAGCAGACCCGTGGTGTTTCTCACAGAGTGGTTAAGCCTGCTACTCACAGACAACGAGCAGACCCGTGGTGTTCCACACAGAGTGGTACTACACACAGGTAAAGCAGACCCGTGGTGTTCCTCACATAGTGGTACTACACACAGGTAAAGGAGACCCGTGGTGTTCCTCACAGAGTGTCTAAGCCTGCTACTCACAGACAACGCGCAGACCCGTGGTGTTCCTCACAGAGTGGCTAAGCCTGCTAATCACAGACAACGCGCAGACCCGTGGTGTTCCTCACAGAGTGGTACTACACACAGGTAAAGCAGACCCGTGGTGTTCCTCACAGAGTGGTACTACACACAGGTAAAGCAGACCCGTGGTGTTCCTCACAGAGTGGCTAAGCCTGCTAATGACAGACAACGCGCAGACCCGTGGTGTTCCTCACAGAGTGGCTAAGCCTGCTAATCACAGGCAACGCGCAGACCCCTGGTGTTCCTCACAGAGTGGTACTACACACAGGTAAAGGAGACCCGTGGTGTTCCTCACAGAGTGGCTAAGCCTGCTAATCACAGGCAACCCGCAGACCCGTGGTGTTCCACACATAGTGGTACTACACACAGGTAAAGCAGACCCGTGGTGTTCCTCACAGAGTGGCTAAGCCTGCTACTCACAGACAACGCGCAGACCCGTGGTGTTCCTCACAGAGTGGTTAAGCCTGCTAATCACAGGCAACGCGCAGACCCGTGGTGTTCCACACAGAGTGGCTAAGCCTGCTAATCACAGGCAGCGCGCAGACCCCTGGTGTTCCTCACAGAGTGGTACTACACACAGGTAAAGGAGACCCGTGGTGTTCCTCACAGAGTGGCTAAGCCTGCTAATCACAGACAACGCGCAGACCCCTGGTGTTCCACACATAGTGGCTAAGTATGCTAATCACAGACAACGCGCAGACCCGTGGTGTTCCTCACAGAGTGGTTAAGCCTGCTAATCACAGACAACGCGCAGACCCGTGGTGTTCCACACAGAGTGGCTAAGCCTGCTAATCACAGGCAACGCGCAGACCCGTGGTGTTCCTCACAGAGTGGCTAAGCCTGCTACTCACAGGCAACGCGCAGACGCGTGGTGTTCCACACATAGTGGTACTACACACAGGTAAAGCAGACCCGTGGTGTTCCACACATAGTGGTACTACACACAGGTAAAGCAGACCCGTGGTGTTCCACACAGAGTGGCTAAGCCTGCTAATCACAGGCAACGCGCAGACGCGTGGTGTTCCTCACAGAGTGGCTAAGCCTGCTACTCACAGACAACGCGCAGACCCGTGGTGTTCCACACATAGTGGTACTACACACAGGTAAAGCAGACCCGTGGTGTTCCTCACAGAGTGGTTAAGCCTGCTACTCACAGGCAACGCGCAGACCCGTGGTGTTGCTCACAGAGTGGCTAAGCCTGCTAATCACAGGCAACGCGCAGACGCGTGGTGTTCCTCACAGAGTGGCTAAGCCTGCTACTCACAGACAACGCGCAGACCCGTGGTGTTCCACACATAGTGGTACTACACACAGGTAAAGCAGACCCGTGGTGTTCCTCACAGAGTGGTTAAGCCTCCTACTCACAGGCAACGCGCAGACCCGTGGTGTTGCTCACAGAGTGGCTAAGCCTGCTAATCACAGGCAACGCGCAGACGCGTGGTGTTCCTCACAGAGTGGCTAAGCCTGCTACTCACAGACAACGCGCAGACCCGTGGTGTTCCTCACAGAGTGGTACTACACACAGGTAAAGCAGACCCGTGGTGTTCCTCACATAGTGGTACTACACACAGGTAAAGCAGACCCGTGGTGTTCCTCACATAGTGGTACTACACACAGGTAAAGGAGACCCGTGGTGTTCCTCACAGAGTGGTTAAGCCTGCTAATCACACGCAACGCGCAGACCCGTGATGTTCCTCACATAGTGGTACTACACACAGGTAAAGGAGACCCGTGGTGTTCCTCACAGAGTGGTACTACACACAGGTAAAGCAGACCCGTGGTGTTCCACACATAGTGGTACTACACACAGGCAACGCGCAGACCCGTGGTGTTCCTCACAGAGTGGCTAAGCCTGCTAATCACAGGCAACGCGCAGACGCGTGGTGTACCTCACAGAGTGGCTAAGCCTGCTAATCACAGGCAACGCGCAGACCCGTGGTGTTCCTCACAGAGTGGCTAAGCCTGCTAATCACAGGCAACGCGCAGACCCGTGGTGTTCCTCACAGAGTGGCTAAGCCTGCTAATCACAAGCAACGCGCAGACCCGTGGTGTTCCTCACAGAGTGGCTAAGCCTGCTAATCACACGCAACGCGCAGACGCGTGGTGTTCCTCACAGAGTGGCTAAGCCTGCTAATGACAGACAACGCGCAGACCCGTGGTGTTCCTCACAGAGTGGCTAAGCCTGCTAATCACAGGCAACGCGCAGACCCCTGGTGTTCCTCACAGAGTGGTACTACACACAGGTAAAGGAGACCCGTGGTGTTCCTCACAGAGTGGCTAAGCCTGCTAATCACAGACAACGCGCAGACCCCTGGTGTTCCACACATAGTGGTACTACACACAGGTAAAGCAGACCCGTGGTGTTCCTCACAGAGTGGCTAAGCCTGCTACTCACAGGCAACTTGCAAACCCGTGGTGTTCCTCACATAGTGGTACTACACACAGGTAAAGCAGACCCGTGGTGTTCCTCACAGAGTGGCTAAGCCTGCTAATCACAGACAACGCGCAGACCCGTGGTGTTCCTCACAGAGTGGCTAAGCCTGCTAATCACAGGCAACGCGCAGACCCGTGGTGTTCCTCACAGAGTGGCTAAGCCTGCTAATCACAGACAACGCGCAGACCCGTGGTGTTCCACACATAGTGGTACTACACACAGGCAACGCGCAGACACGTGGTGTTCCTCACAGAGTGGCTAAGCCTGCTAATCACAGGCAACGCGCAGACACGTGGTGTTCCTCACAGAGTGATTAAGCCTGCTACTCACAGGCAACGCGCAGACCCGTGGTGTTCCACACATAGTGGTACTACACACAGGTAAAGCAGACCCGTGGTGTTCCACACAGAGTGGCTAAGCCTGCTAATCACAGACAACGCGCAGATCCGTGGTGTTCCTCACAGAGTGGCTAAGCCTGCTAATCACAGACAACGCGCAGACCCGTGGTGTTCCTCACAGAGTGGCTAAGCCTGCTAATCACAGACAACGCGCAGACCCGTGGTGTTCCTCACAGAGTGGCTAAGCCTGCTAATCACAGGCAACGCGCAGACGCGTGGTGTACCTCACAGAGTGGCTAAGCCTGCTAATCACAGGCAACGCGCAGACCCGTGGTGTTCCTCACAGAGTGGCTAAGCCTGCTAATCACAGGCAACGCGCAGACACGTGGTGTTCCTCACAGAGTGATTAAGCCTGCTACTCACAGGCAACGCGCAGACCCATGGTGTTCGTCACAGTTGTACTAATCACGGGTTCTGTAAAACTCATACTGATTCACCCTCTGCTGTTACTAATCACAAACGTATTGTGTACGTAACATAGTGGTGCTACTCGCAAGTGAAGGTGATCCATGCTATTCCTCGCGTGATGGAAGTGTCTCATGGTTATAATTCAATCATCCCTTAGTCGACCCTTTTTGCCGCCTCTTCGTCTCCGTCCTCCACCCTCAGGGGGTCATCACAAGTTAAAAATGACACGCAGTTCATCATCTAACAGATCGTTACTGGACAAAAATGAATGAATGAATATATCCATTTATATACAGGCTATCTAGCGTGTTGTTACGTAAAGCAAATTTAAAGAAAGTACTTTGCACTTCAGCGTACTTGTGAGTAATCCTTTCCCCCTGAATACGATATTTTCTCATTCAGAAGTGGTGCTAGAAATGAGCCACTATTAATTTTATTTTATGTATTAATTTGCGAGAAATAAAATAAATAAATAAATAAATAAATAAATAAATAAATAAATAAATAAATAAATAAATAAATAAATAAATAAATAAATAAATGCGTTCAAATGCCACCAGACTGAGCCCAGATCGAAACCGTCAATTTGAGCTGGAAAAGCCGGCGCTTTATCGTTTCACAGTGTGTTTCCGTCGGGAGAAAGGCTGGTGATGCAGTGCTTACGACATGACGCAGCCTGCTTGTTGACGCCCTGTGAAAAGGCCGCACCGCAGCTCTCAGCTGATGAATGGAGATAAATTTAGCTCAGTGGTCGTGACCTAGGACGGTGAAGTGGGTCAATCAATGGAGCTTGGCGCGGAACAGCCAGGCGCCGCAGACCACCCTGGCCTCGGACAAGCTAATCGCGATGGCCCGTACTGGTCGAGAATCCGAGGAATGGGCGCACTGGATTCGGTACGAAGAGGAAGAATGGAAGACTTTTATTGTCTTAAACAACGCACAGTGTAACTGGCAAAGTCGATCACAGACACAATTGAATGTTTTATATCGATATAAATAAATTCATATCTACACACTTCAAAAAAATCCATACAGAGTGGTGACCCTGGTTATATGGGAAAAGGCTAGAAAGAAAATGCGCATTAGTTTATTATATTGTATTACTTTAGGGGCATCCCTGGCTCAGGCAGCAGCGGACCGGCCTCTTACAGCTGGGTTCCGTGCTTCAAATCCCGGTCTACCCAAGTGACATTTATGCTGGACAAAATGGAAGCGGGACAGATTTTCTTCCAGGTACTCCGCTTTTCCCTGTCATCATTCATTCCAGCGACACTCTCCAGTATCATTTCATGCCATCTGTCTGTCATTAATCAGTGCCCCAGAGGAGGGCAGCCGGCACCACTAGATGGGGACTTCATTCTTTCTGTTCCTGACCCGGTGGAAACAGGCTGTAGAGACACACAGACACGTCCTGTTGTAAATACTACAGTAATTCAATTGTCCAGATGTCCATGTTGAGCTTGGAAAAAACCTGCCATTTCAAGTGAAGACTGGTAGAAGTATGAGACTCAGCTAATGTTTACGTTTCATATAGGCTGAGCCGGAATTGTGGCTTTAATTCAGGGTGGACAACATCATGCATCGTAGGGTTTACATAAAGTGACTGACAGACCGAGAGTGAGAACGCGTAACTGCGCAGAGAAAACACCAACTTCGACTGCTTAACAATGATGTGCTGTTTGCTATTCCATGAGAAAACCGTTCCTGTTAAGTTCAACCTATTTTCATGTTAGTTTTCTCCTTGAAGGGGCTGCCAATCCTAGTCGGTAAAGTCATGCAGGGTTCACCACGAAGAATGTCAGAACGTCGAGCAAAATGTAAAAACGAGATCTCTAGGGTCAGTCAGGGTAAATATGAGACATTTTTTACAACTTTGTTCATAAATTACAAACTACAACAGTGACAGTTATACAAATAATCATAATAAGTTGTGAGTGGTGTTACAAAAAGCAATGGGAACAACAGATTACTGTATATTCATTAACTTTTGAAAAATAAATATAAATGTGTGTCTCATTTTTAACCTGCGAAAGGGGGATTTATGAGACAATCCAGGGGAAAAGTGAGACAGTATTGTAGCAGACTGTAAAATCATGTTGGAGAATTAATAGGGTAACTGCAAGACAGATTAGGGTCAAAGGAAGACAGGAAAAAATCTGGGTGTAATAGTTTGCAACACTTTCCTCAGTTTTATTATAGGAACAAAATGGCTATGTTTCGATACCACCAAATTTAGGCTTGAGATACATTTTTATACTTATTCCTGACAAAAATTATATAGTATAGGTTGTTGACATTATACCATCTAATTAAATGGTACCCGAGCTTTATGTCTGAATTTATGTTACATTTTAATTATACTAAATAATTACATAGTGCCCATTGTAATCAGAATGGTGAAAAAATGAGACATATCACTTGGCTAAAACTGTCTTAACAGAAAGTGTAGAAGTTCTAGTTTTTTTCAAAGACATCAACTGTTCCTGGGAATGCAAATGTAATGCCTCTATCTTCCCCTGTTATAATTGGAACTGGCAATTTCCCTAGTAATTTTGATTTTTCCAGAACAGATAGGGCCTACTTCCTTAACTGCTCTTTCCAGTTCTTCTTCTGTATACTTTTTTATTTTCTTATTGTAAACCTTTCCCATTTCTGAAAAAAAATATTCCCTGATCTATAGATTTACTGCAATGCAACCTTCAAACAGCCTGGTAATTTTATATGTTTAGGCTCTAAATGGGTTGTTATTTATTATAATCAATTGGCCTAGGCTAGGCCTAAAATATCAGCATGTGCTTACTAGTGAAACCAGTAATTTAGGCTTTAAGAGAAGGAGAAATATATTACCAATGAGCACTTTAACTAATAGGTAATTACCTACAGTTCAATGGTACCAACATTCAAAACATTTTTCAGAGATGAAACGAATGAAAAACATAAGTATTTAGGTACAGAAACAAGTGTACCAACTGTCTCATTTTTCCCTAGATGTGTCTCACATTTACCCTAATGATGTCTCATATTTACCCCTTTTTTAAAAATTAATTTTCTTCTCAAATCAAAAACTTAAAATTGTGTTTTCAAGCTGAAAAAGAAGGTTCTCCCTTACACTACCAAATAAAACCACAAACACTTTCCTGGATATTTGGGTTGAGCCAGGGCAACAAAATACAAAGTGCAATGCACGAAAGTTGTTTGGTTAGAACAAACACCACCCAGGAAAAACTTGTCTCCTGCTAGATATATAGTTCAGACACTTTCCAATTATTTTACCATAATGGATATAAGACTAATATATAATATCATTCAAGCAAAGTTTTGAGATTATTAATCAGAGCAGAATAAATTGAGTGTCTCATTTTTTCCCTTTTTTTTTGTCTGTCTCATAATTACCCTGACTGACCCTAGTTATAAAGAGGCACACGGCTTTAGGTTTTACTCATCTCACGAGGAAATGAGTACATGTTAATATCTGTCTGTCAAGTCAAGGAAACCATTCTGGACCGTTATCCACCACAAGTGCTTGATGACCCCACAAATGTACGATGACTTCAGTTACCTAGATGAACTTGGTGCTAGTCGAACCGTTTGAGGACTGTTCATGCCCGAACAGACTCCCCAATGTGTGATTAATTTCTCAGAACAAAAAGTAAACCCCATTATTTAACAATGTCCTAGGAAGCATTTTGAAGATAGCCGGAATGAACTGCTGGATGTGACACCAAGAACAGTAGAATGGATCAAGACGCTTTAACCTCATCAGAGATAAATGGGTATATTACCAGTACATTTTGTGAATCTGTTCATTACCTTGTAAATAGCTGTCATGTTCCATATGATTAAAAGAATAATTTGGTGGCAAAAATGGCCGGACATAAGTCCATCATGACCATTTGGAGATACGTAGTTTCGCTTAGCTTTATTTCTTTTTTTTTTTTGTTTTCTAGTGGTTCAATATCCCACTAACACATTGAAAAGATGTTTTTTTTTTTTGCTACTTGCTTTACGTCCCGCCGACACAGATAGGTCTTATGTCGACGATGGGATAGGAAAGGCCTAGGAGTGGGAAGGAAGCGGCCGTGGCTTTAATTACGGTACAGCCCCAGCATTTGCCTGGTGTGAAAATGGAAACCACGGAAAACCATCTTCAGGGCTGCCAATAGTGGGGTTCGAACCCACTATCTACCGGATGCAAGCTCACAGCTGCGCGACCACAACCGCACGGCCAACTCGCCCGGTTTGAAAGAATGGGAACGGGCCGTGTGTATACAGTGTTCTCCACCACTTACAACATGACTACACACGTCCTGCCACATAATGTGCCTCTGACTATCTACAGCCTGTTTCCAGTCATTCCACCGGCTTCCTCGGAGATTTTGGCATTCTTCAATAATGCGGGTTCGTTGTGAGATTCTAATAACACATCGGGGACTGTGCTATTCCCCATATGTAGCGTTGCATTAGTTCCGGCATGGCCAGGCCTCAAACGGTTCGATTTGCACCAAGTTCTTCTGGGTAAATGAACAGCTCCAGCAGTTGGCAGGTGTGAAAATGGGAAATCACGGGAAACCATATTCAGGGTTGCCGAAGGAGGGAATCGAACCCGCCACGTCCCTTATGCAAGTTCATAGCTACGCGACCCTACCCGCACGGCCAACTGGTTCGGTAACTTTACGATGTACTACTTGTACTGTGTTTCAACATAGTTTTATTTTTGGAAATGTGAATGATTCTAAAGATGAAGCAGAAAAATACGTTTAACCTGTATTTCTTGGTACAATACACCATTAGACTATTAAAAATAAATTCATATTTGTGGGAATATGTCGGAAATTGCCTCCAGTTAGAAAGTAAGTGTGCCTTACAACATGCTTTTAGATTGCTCCTCGGTTATCTCCAAAACCGTATATGATCCTGTGCCAAATGTTTGAAAGAGGAGGATAGGTTACTTAAGGCAATAATGGACTTGGTCATGGAGGACAAGAAAAGTAGAGGGAGATCAAGATGACGATGTTTAGACTGATTTCAAGATAAGAGATGTATTACTGAACGCGGCCACAGAACAGGTTACAAACAGAGGATTGTAGAGGAATTTAGTAAAATCCAGAAGCTTGCAAACTGAACGATGAAAGACAAAACAGTCTTATCAGTCAATCAATCAATCAATCAATCAATCAATCAATCAATCAATCAATCAATCAATCAATACTGATCTGAATTTAGGGCAGTCGCGCAGGTGGCAGATTCCCTATCTGTTGTTTTCCTAGCATTTTCTTAAATGATTGCAAGGAAATTGGAAATTTATTGAACATCTCCCTTGGTAAGTTATTCCAATCCCTAACTCCCCTTCCTAAAAATGAATATTTACCCCAGTTTGTCCTCTTGGATTCCAACTTTATCTTCATATTGTGATCGTTCCTACTTTTATAAACGCCACTCAAACTTATTCGTCTACTAATGTCCTCCCACGCCATCTCTCCGCTGACAGCTCGGAACATACCACTTAGTCGAGCAGCTCTTCTTCTTTCTCTCAGTTCTTCCCAACCCAACATTGCAACATGTTTGTAACGCTACTCTTTTGTCGGAAATCACCGAGAACAAATCGAGCTGCTTTTCTTTGGATTTTTTTCCAGTTCTTGAATCAGGTAATCCTGGTGAGGGTCCC
The DNA here is from genome assembly GCF_040414725.1 of Anabrus simplex. Taxonomy (NCBI): domain Eukaryota; kingdom Metazoa; phylum Arthropoda; class Insecta; order Orthoptera; family Tettigoniidae; genus Anabrus; species Anabrus simplex. Next base: position 1,797,277,595 of record NC_090265.1, on the reverse strand, counting down.
ATACACTGGAACCATACTCTAGTTAGGGTCTTACCAGAGACATATATGCCCTCTCCTTTACATCCTTACTACAACCCCTAAACACCCTCATAACCATGTGCAGAGATCGGTACCCTTTATTTACAATCCCATTTATGTGATTACCCCAATGAAGATCTTTCCTTTTATTAACACCTAGATACTTACAATGATCCCCAAAAAGAAACTTTCACCCCATCAATGCAGTAATTAAAACTGAGAGGACTTTTCCTATTTGTGAAACTCACAACCTGACTTTTAACCCCGTTTATGAACATACCATTGCCTGCTGTCCATCTCACACTGTCGAGGTCACGTTGCAGTTGCTCATAATCTTGTAACTTATTTATTACTCTGTACAGAATAACATCATCTGCAAAAAGCCTTACGTCTTATTCCATTTCTTTACACATATCATTGATATATATAAGAAAACATAAAGGTCCAATAATACTACCCTGAGGAATTTCCCTCTTAATTAATAATAATATAATTAAGAAGTGTGTGTGTGTAGTGGCCAAAAGTCATGAGAAGACACTGAATGTGATGTAATAAAGAGTTGCTACTCCACGAGCCCTCAAACGGCAGCAATACGGCGAGGTGTCGTTGTGGAGGGACCTTGCACTGCTACCTCAGTTGGAGCGTTCACCAGCATCGACAGCATCCCATACATTCTCGACTGGATTAGGATCCGAGGATGTGGAGGTTCGTGACTTCATTGGAGTGCTCCTCCGACCACCTGCGTGCCACCACAGACCGGTGACATGGCACATAGTCCTATTGAAACACGGCATCTCCACCAGGGTACTCCAGTGCCAGAAAGGGGTGCAGATGGTCTGAAAGAATGTCCACATAGCGTGCACCTGTCAGCGCTCCCTGCAACCGGACAATGGGGCCTAATTGTGACTATGAGGACCCGCCCAGACCAGAAGTGAGTCGCCTCTCGCCTGGCTACAACCTTGTTGACACGCAGCTACATAGGACATACGCCACACTCTCACGCGCCCATCAGCTCGATACAATTGACACCGGAATTCATCGGACCACACCACACGTCGCGACTGTTCCATGGTCCATTGCCCATGTTCGCGAGCCCATGCACGTCGTAGAGCTCTGTGTCGAGGTGTCAGCAAAGGGACACGACGTCGTTGTCGGTTGGTGAAGCCCATGCGGTGTAGTTGTCTGCTTACAGTCCAGGTAGAAATGGGTTCCTGACTCCCAACATTCAACTGCGCGGTGATCTGACTCACAGTAGCCCGATGGTTCTGCTGGAGTGACGTGATGTCCGTTCGTTAAACATCTGTGGCCTTCCCGTGCGGCGGTTTATGCGGGTGGTAACACTCTCTCTCTGCGATATTGAAGATCCACCCTCGACACTGTTGAACTCGGAAACCCCAATTCCTGTGTATTCTCCGGAATGCTATGACCCATGCGCCGGCTGATCACCCCACGTTCAAAGACGGTTAACTCCCGGTGTGTTGTCATCTTCACGACACTGTTACAGACTCCTCCGCTACGCCGCAACGTTCAGGGGTCATACACGGCACATTTTCTAATGGGACACACCTTTGGCCATTTCGTGTTTGTATGAAGTACACGACAGAGGCAGAAATCGACTCCTGGATCTCCCAGTGAGTAGACGTCAATTGTTACCGTTAAATCAAGCAAACATGTTATCTACAACCGACACACAAATAAGATTTATGAATGCCCTTGTTCCAAAACCGTCGCTCAGAATCGAGTCGCGACCACCGCAGTGAAAGGCTAGGCGCTTAGTCATCACGCCTGTGCTCCTGTTGCTCACAGCTTTTCAGCGAGCACGATTTTATAACATTAGTTACCTAATGATAATGTTCAAGGCTTAACAGATTGCTACAAACAACGCAGTACGGCACTCAGCCATCTGAAATTGAAACCCAACCTTCAACCTACATTCAGAGTTCAATATAATATGGAAGAATATAATCTAGTATTAACGATGAGCAAAAACTATTTTATAGAAATGAGTGATAAGAATTATGAGCTTGTGAAGTAAAAGTTACAAAAAGAATATCTCTGCTCATAGACTGAGTAATTAGATCGGTTAAGTCCATTTCAGAATTTCCATGCACGTTACAATACTCGGTCTGGGAATGGCGCAATAGTATCTAATGGTAACTGCTTGTGTGTATGCCTTCCATCTATTTTGAAGTAAGTTCGTACAGGCCATGAATGCCCTTGGAGGTGTCGAAGGTAAAACATTCCACTCAGTGTTGCCAGCACGGTGGTCTTCCCACTAAATCTAGGTTTTCTTACTGTTCGTCAGTGGATATTTTGGTGGTTTTTTTAAATTAAAGCTTTATGCAATATAATAATGTAATAGTTCAAATCTACGTTCTTAACATTTACAGTCGTAAAGCCGAGCCGCAGAAGACCTGAACTGTAGGGGCGGAAGCTTAGATGCACCGCATTAAACGCTTCAGCGCGTGTCTCTTTCATAGTGAAATGCCACTTCTTCAAGTGTCAAATGCACTTAAGGTTGTTAAAGAGTCATTGATTTCCCTTCTTGAATCTTGTAATTTTGCGGCGTGCACAAATATGAATTTATCAACTGAATAAATGTGGTCTTTGTCAAATGGTCTCAAGCCATGGACACTGGTAATTCCTGGTGTAAAGCATGACATTTTGCGATGCAAATAACACCAATCGCTTTCAGGAGCTGTGTACTGCCGTGCCAAGGTCAAGTGAGGAATTGAAGATAACGTTTATTCGTTAGTCAAAGACCCGGGCAGGGCAGAGAAAAAAACAAACAATTCTGCCTTATGAGCTACTAAACGTACTATTTCAAATATTAGGGACAGTGAAAACATAGCAGACATCATCTTCCTCTGTGACTTCTATCCAAGTGTTAGGAAAAGCCATCAGTGATCACTGACTATTAGGGGTTCACCTTCAAATATATTTCGAATACGGTAACCTTTGAACTAAAAGGATATACTTAATTTTTCTTTTGATGTACTCCTAGTATTTTCGAACTCAACAAAGCTTAACGAGGTGAAGTTGTAGCGAGGGGCTGGACCGCCTGCTGTGCCGTAAGGAAGAGAGACTTGTAAATAGACAGTGAGTGTGGCCGTGTATGGTTAATTACAGTAGAATTGTGTGTGTGTACATTTATTGCGTCATCGTGAGACAAATTAAGAGTAGTACAACAGGCGGAGTTGCCATGTCTTTCCTTTCTTGTGAATCCGCTCGAAGAATTGTTTGTTTTGTTTTTAATCCGGGGGTTTGACCTCAGATGGAGACTGGTAGCTCTCGTGAGACCTGGTGCCTATAAACAGACCAAGAGCAGGAAATGTGTCAGCTTGGAGAACGTGACGTTCGGTCAGAAATTTGATTAGTAGTGTATATGTAGTGCGTGCCAGATTACGTTACATCATGCCACCGCAAACAAACAGACCGTGGTCAGAATAAAAACCCACGCACACGTAACAGGGCAACTAAAAAAAAAAGATTTGTGTTGTCGTTCTTGTTAACGAGGAGGATTGTGGATGCGAAACTCGGAGATGCCAAAGCACGGTGACTGACTGTACTTAACCTGATCGACTGAAAATGATACCACTTACCGCTTTGGGCGTCTTTGTTGTGCAGGGCAACTCTAAAGCGAGTCAAGTTGCATAGATTTTTATTTTGCATGTTTTCTTTTAAATAACTATTTTTTTTATTGCTGATGTTTTCTTATGTTTCTGTTTCTTTCCTTATTTTCCTTTTATTTTCTATTTAAGGACGACACACACACACACACACACACACCTACCTAGTCCCCGACCAAGTGAAAAGAGCCAATTATGGTTAAAATCCCCTACCCGGCCGCGAATCGAACCCTGGGTCCCTGGAACCAAAGTTCAGCACGCTAACCATTTAGCCACGGAGCCGGACATATTTTACGGCTTAGCAAATTACTCATGTTTTCTTTCATAAAGAGAGTCCCTTATCATGCAATTTTTGTCTGTTGTACTGAAGGTGAAATTTTACACAGTAGTAGTTCGATTGTTGGTGCATAAGTGATAATGTACATTTTACGGAGGAAGGTGATTCAAAATTATTTTTGACCTATGAAATGTTGTGTATAAATGAATTTATAAAATACATTTGAGCATTACATTTTAAAAAATCTACACGCCAATGTATTTGTCAAAAACAAAGTTTCACACTGATATACGTAGGTGCTTTGAAAAGTTCTCGGAATGTACCAGAATTAAGTATCTTACCTCAGTGGAACTGCTTTTATTTTTCAACATAGGCTCCCTGTAGACTAATGCATTTGGTCCAGCGATGTTCCTATGCCTTGATCCCATCTCGAAAATGAGATTCCTCCAGGGCTGCAAAATACCTCTCCAATTCGGCTGTCAGTTCTTCCCTTGTAGAAATTCTCCGTCCACCGAGGAAAATTTTCAGCTTGGGGAATAGATGAAAGTGTGATGGTGCCAAATCAGGTGAATAAGGTGGATGTAGCAACAATTCGTACCCCAGTTCATGAAGTTTTGCCATGGCAATAACACTTGTGTGCGGCGGAGCGTAGTCCTGATGAAACCTTGCCAAACCAGGCCTTGTTTCGCGTATCCTTTCCTATAGTTGGTCTAGGAGGTTTGCATAGTATTGCTCCGTAATTGTTTGGCCAGTAGGAAGATAATCTATCAGCAGAATGTCTTTTGCATCACAGAAAACTGAGGCCATGACCTTTCCGGCCGAACGCACTGCCTTTGCTTTCTTTGGTGGTGGTGAATCAGCATGTTTCCACTGCTTTGACTGCTGTTTTGTCTCTGGGGTATAGTAGTGGACCCAAGTTTCATCTGTAGTCACAAACCGGCGCAAAAGATCTTGTTGGTTGCATTGAAAACGGGCCAGACTTTGTTCGGACATTTCCAATCTGGTGCGTTTATTGTCCAATGTCAAGCAAGAGCCGCGGCACCCATCTTGCGGATAATTTTATCATACCCAATTCTTCGGTTAAAATATAATATACCCGTTCAGAAGACATCCCTACAGCTTCAGCAATCTCCCGCACTTTCAGTCGACGATCCTCCATGACCATTTTACGCACTTTTGCAATAAATTCTGTGGTCGTAACACTTTTTGGCTGTCGACTACGCGGATCATCATCCAAGCTCTCCCGACCAAATTTAAACCCGCTGGTCCACTTGGCAACAGCTGAAAATGAAGGAGCAGAGTCCCCCAGTGTGTTCTGAAAGTCGGCATGAATTTCCTTTGCTTTCATACCTTTCTTTACAAAGTATTTAATCACTGCCATTGTCACAAATCGCTACGCGGGAACAACAACAAAGAGTCGTCACTACCACACTCCTGCAGCTAGAGCACTGCCGCGCCACGTGTTCACTCACAAAGGATGTGTGATTATTGCGCGGGAACCTCGTTGCTCTAGCACTGACATCTAGCGGTGATTCCGAGAACTTTTCAACTATCCTGCAAATTTGTGCAAAATTTGATTCCAAATGGAGGGGGGGAAGAAATGTGATGCCAGAGACTAACGATGCTGATAAAATAAAAGTTTAAAAAATCCTACTCAAAACGTTTTATAAGTACAATGTAGAAAGTTGGCAACATTACAGGAGATATGCTGTACCTCAGAAAAAAGTTATAAATATTCATTGAAAAATATAGAAGTTAGAAATTTCACTATAGTGTCCCCTTAACCACTCACGCCGTCCTGATATTCCTTGTTGGTTAAATACCTGTTGTCATGGTAACTGATAATAATATTATTATATTGGAATGTTCTATCTCTGTGCTCGATGGTGCTTACGGGCACTCACTTTAGATTGACTTTTAAACTTCAGAGGAGTTCTATTATCTAGCTCCTTACTAGTCGTGGGTTCGATTCATCGTAGGACCGGGGATTTGGGACGCAGGGTGTTTGTGTTCGTCTTAATACACACCTCTGCATGTACACACAACACCACCACCAACTAGCACTCCTTGACATAAAGACATCCGGCCATATTCACGTTTAATGTTGAGCCCAACTATTCGAGATTATCTCAATGGTTTTTCATCGTGGTGGCGGAATTTAGTCCCGCAGGAGTTCTTATCTACGGGCAGGAAGCTGACGTTTGAGCACCTTCAAATACCACCAGACTGAGCCAAGATCGAACCTGCCAAGTTGGGGTCGTCTCAACCGTCTGAGCCACTCAGCCCGGCACATTGTGATCTCCTGAATTTCTTCTGCGATCATCAGCCCTGGGCCCTTGTAATTTAGAGCCAAGAGTAAGGTATTATACCAGCACTTTCCTGAATCAAGTTGAGGGAAAGTACAGTCTCTAGGTTCGAGCCACACCACGTGTGTTTGCCAATCTGTTACGAAACGTGTCTAAACGCTCGGCTCCGCACGGGAATGATAGTGTGTTAATAATAATAATAATAATAATAATAATAATAATAATAATAATAATAATAATAATAATAATAATAATAATAATTTTTAATATTGTTTAGATTTGGCTGATATTCCATGTTACTGAGCTACTGTGGATAAATATATTTTCTGAAGATAAAACCCATAGTGTACACTGGAGCTCAGTATTACAATTGCGCCTGAACACTTTTTATTTCGAAAAATGCAGAACTCCTTCATTCTGTTGTGACATTTTGTCTTGAATAAATAAGTGGTTTTTTTTGTTTTGTTTTTTTGATATCACAGGAAAGTGACTGTAGCCTTTCGTCCTCCATACATCGTTTCAATGAGCAACACAGAGGTCACAAGACATACATATTCCTCTAGTCTCTCACACACACACACACACACACACACACACACACACACACACACACACACAAATTCCGCTGTCATTTACATATGAATGCCAACGAAGTGTTAAAAAGTCGGTTTGCATTTCTGTGACGTGAATGGTGTGTCACGTGCCCTTGGCTCTAAGTAGTCGATTATTTTCAGAAGGAAATACAATCCGTTCTAAATAACACGTCCTGCTAAGTCCATGTTACCTGTTTCCGTGGCTACTGGAATGAGCGGTACTTACCTCTAAGGCCATGGAGGCCCTTCGACGAGTAAAAGGTTCCCGCCGTTAGTAATATCGGTGTTAAGAGAGACAAAGTAAGTATCCTTATTACCTGGAACCTTTCCTCCTCAGGTATCAACAGTGTCTGTTTGCTACCTGGACGACGAGTGCAACGTCGATATCTCGAGCCCCACTGAGCTAAATTTTATTTCGAGTTATCAACATTTCGAGATATAGAGAAAACCGATTTTGAGCATGTATAGGACATAATGCTTATAACAATACTTAATAATATACAATACGGCATCACTTTAATTATAAACTCTTATTATAGTGTTTAGAAGACGGGACACAGTACACACAGTAGTAAAACAAGAAACATACCTCGGTTAACACATGTAGAAAAACACTGTTAGTCTCTTCTCTTTGTTTCCTCTCTTCTCGTTGAAACTTCTCGACAATACCACGCAAAGGAGATTCGTAAATGGAGCTTGTGATCCGCGACTTCGGGGGTTGACACGTAATTAGTTCACACCCGAGAAACAGCGAAGCTTCGCCGATATTCCGATCACTTAAAAGCTGCCTCTCTGGATCAGTGGTAGAGTGTCGGCGTCCGGATCCCAGGATAGCAGCTTCATACCCGGAACAGGTAGTCGGAATTTCGAAGGGCGGATAAAAAGTCCATTCGATACTCCATGTCGTACGATGTCGGCATCTAAAAGATCTCAGGTGACACATTTGGTATTTACCCGACATAATTAATTAAATCTGAGCCACAGACACGCAAGAGAGTTTCGATTTACCCGGTCTGCCATCTAGTGGGCCTAGAGTAAAACGAAACATCGAGATTGACAAGCAGACAGCCAGATGGCGTCTGCACACGGTAGCTGAGGTATTATTATTATTATTATTATTATTATTATTATTATTATTATTATTATTATTATTATTGTTCCGGGGTATCTGTGGAACGCAGAGAGGTGAAAGAAGGTGAATGGGTCTAACTACGATGTCAAAAACTAAATTAAAACTTTAAATAAGGTTATATTTCTTTTCAAAGAAAACTTAACAACTTTTCACTTCGTGAAATAACAATGACGTCCACCTCTGTGGTATAGTGGTTAGCGTGATTAGCTGCCACCCGCGGAGGTCTGGGTTCGATTCCAGGCTCTGCCACAAAATTTGAAAAGTAGTACGAGGGCTGGAACGGGGTTCACTCAGCCTCGGGAGGTCAAGTGAGTAGAGGTGGGTTCGATTTCCACCTCAGCCATTCTCGAAGTGTTTTTCCGTGGTTTCCCACTTCTCCAGGCGAATGTCGGGATGGTACCTAACTTAAGGCCACGACCGCTTCCTTCCCTCTTCCTTGTCTATCCCTTCCAATCTTCCCTTCCCCCAACAAGGCCCCTGTTCAGCATAGCAGGTTAGGCCACCTGGCCGAGGTACTGGTCATTCTCCCCAGTTGTATCCCCGACCCAGAGTCTGAAGCTCCAGGACACTGAGTCCGAGGGAAAAGCCGAACCTGGAGGGTAAACAGATGATGATGATGGTGATGAAATAGCAATGACAAATTTGGCGATTAAAAACAGAGAACCCCAGAAGAGGGGATATAAGAATTTTGGGCTTTAAGCCCCTAGTTCACACAGTTACAATTTCAAAGTGGTATTATTTAGACAAGGATAGAAATCTCCCAAATTCAAGAGCACTTTGCTCCAACAAATTACAGCCTTCCAGAGGCACTCCTCAATATTACAGGAGTTTAGGCCCAGGACATCTGTACGGCGTCACCAGGCTTCTTTGTAGGCAACACGAAAAAACAAACGCAAAAAACCAGGCATTGTTTATTTGGTGTTATTTTCCATGGCAGTTCCACTGGTCGACGAAGTAGTCGAATCACCTTCCAAATAAAATGTATAAAAATAAAAATTCACCCTCACCGTAGCCAAGTACGCGCATAAACTCAAAACCTGAATATTGTTTTCCATGGTTTCCCATTTTAAGGCCACGGCCGATTTCTTCCCACTCCTAGTCCTTTCATGTCCCATCGTCGCTATACGACCTATCTGTGTCGGTGCGACGTAAACCAACTTTAAAGGCGAAAAGAAAAAAAGAATATCCAGCTAACTACACGTGAGACTTTGTACTTACGTCTGTTGCAGGTTAGATTAACACTTCTTCAGAAGTGGTAGGGAGGTTTCCTTGAAGGTGAATCGAGTCCACATTCCTCATCCACCCTCCACAAAAGATCTTGAGTGCCTTAATTGTGTTCCCACTTAACAAATGACTGCTACGAGACGCAGACCTCTCAAGAATCTTAATTTTGTACTCTGCAATCTCTTTAAAACATTCTCTTCTCTTAACATTCCTGAAACTACAAATAAATGGAAGGTACAGCAGTTAAAAGTAAACTATAATCCAGTCAAAACAGTGGGGGGGGGGGGGGAGTGTTACTGCAGGTTAGTAACCCCCCCCCCACCCCCACCTGCATGGGAATTTTGACAAAATAAAGTAAACAGAAACTGGCAATCTCGAAAGTTGGATTTCACGTTGCAATCTGAACAAACAAATCGCCGTAAAACTGTTCTTGTTTTGTAATATGTAGTGTAGAATTTGTTCACTTGTATCAGTGTCAAGCAACATGCGCGCACCACCTTCATTAGGTTCTATCAATATTTTGTAACGATTAACCCCCCTCCCCCCCCCCCCCAAATTCGATCAGTCCTGACTACGTTACTGAATCTTCCTTTCCTTTTTCAAGTTGGTTTACGTCGCGCCGACACAGTTAGGTCTTATGGCGACGACGGGACAGGAAAAGGCTAGAAGTGGGAAGAAATCGGCCGTGGCCTTCATTGAGGTACAGCCCCAGAATTTGCCTCGTGTGAAAATAGGCAAACCACGGAAAATCATCTTCAGGACTGCCGACAGTGGGGTACGAACCCACTATTTCCCGAATACTGGATACTGACCCCCATTAAGCAACTGCAGCTATCGGCTACTGAATCTAAAACTTATTCGGTGCAATTTAACATCACATTGTATGTATGCTATCGAGGGGGAACCGAACCCCATGGCTTAACAGCTCCGCAGGGGCTTGGCCTACAAAGCGACCGCTGCTCAGCCCGAAGGCGTGCAGATCTCGAGGTGTTGTGTGGTTACTCACCGTCAGATAGCTCCTCAATTGTAATCATGGCACCAGCCCTCAGATCCAGATAAAATCCCCAACCTGGTCGGGAAGCGAACCCGAGCCCTCCGGGTAAGAGTCAGGCACACTACCGCTATATCCCATTGACGTAGTTGTTGTCCGGCTTCTTAAGTGAATGGTCACCGAGCTCGATAGCTGCAGTCGCTTAAGTGCGGCCAGTATCCAGTATTCGGGAGATAGTAGGTTCGAACCCCACTGTCGGCAGCCCTGAAAATGGTTTTCCGTGGTTTCCCATTTTCACACCAGGCAAATACTGAGGCTGTACCTTAATTAAGGCCACGGCCGCTTCCTTCCCACTCCTAGCCCTTTCCTGTCCCATCGTCGCCATAAGACGTATCTATGTCGGTGCGACGTAAAGCAACTAGCAAAAAAAAAAAAAAAAAAAAAAAAAAAAAAAAAAAAGTGAATGGTCAGTGTCCATAGGGCTCCGAGTTCGATCCCTGGCCGGCTCTGGTTAATTCCTGTAGCTCGGGCACTATGTGTTTACATACAACAGATCACACTACAATAAACCTGCCAAAAGGAAAGACATCCGGCCGTAAAACTAACCTAAATCCGTACAAAGTGCTGACCCCAGGCTAGGAAGAACAAAGAGGAGGAGATTTATTTCTCTTGGATAATGTAGACACATGGGGCTGCTAGTGCTCTTTCGGTCGAACAGTCTCGAACTTTATGACCTGTGACTGTTATGACTACGCACATGCATTTTATGCGGTAATAATCCGTTCAATATGTATGCATTTATGCATTGGAAACTTCTATAATATGCGCATAAAGTACTAAGACATCATACTGACAGGCACTTAGCTGGGTTGCTATATTTCTAGAAATAGATCTCAGAGAATTAGAGTCCCTGTAATAATTGATGATGATGATGATGCTTGTTTTAAGGGGCCTAACATCAAAGGTCATCGGCCCCTAATGGTACGAAATGAAAGAACAAAAATTGCAAAGGCATCCACTGACCAAAATAAAAATAAAATATGGCATGAAGAATGAATGGATGGACAGGAATCAACAAAACACAAAACAAACAAACAAAAACCAGTGGATCGGACTCAATACAGAACGAAAATAACATTATTACCGACCAAGGAACCACTTATAAAGCACAATGATGCTTGGTGTCTAAAGGGGTGCAAAATCCACGTCTAAGGCCCCACAGAATGGTACATGTCGCGAGTTAAATAGAACCATGGTATGTGTCATGTTGGGGTATTAATCAGAAGTAGCGAAGACTCACGGTGTTCCACAAAAGATGGTACTACTCACAAGTATTGCAATACGTACAAGTAACGCAGACCTATGGTGTGTCTCACACAATGGCCCAACTCAGAGTCAACACAAACCGAGAAGGTTCCCCACCTAGGTGTACTAAACACGGGCGCCGGTATTCCCGTGGTGTTCCTCACATAGTGGGTACTAATCACAGGCAACGCAGACCCACGGTGCTGCTCATATAGTGGTATAACTCACAGGCTACGCCCAGACCCGCGGTGTTGCACACATGGGTACGACGCACGGGTATTGGAATCCACCAGGCCAGGCTTTTAGTGCTACTAATCACAAACCTATTTCGTACCGAATTTAGTGGTACTACTCGCAAGTACAGGCAACCTATGGTGTTCCCCGCGTGATGGCAGGATTCAAAATTAGTTTCATGGTTCTAATTCAGGCAGCCCTTGGTCGCCCCTTTTAGTCGCCTCTTACGACAGGCAGGGATACCGCGGATGTATTCTACATGTGCGTCCCCCACCCGCAGGGGGTCCTGTAATAATTAAGAGGGGAATTCCTCAAGGCAGTTTTATTGGATCTTTACATTTTCTTGTATATACATGATATAAGTAAAGAAGTGGAATCAGAGATAGGGCTTTTCGCAGATATTATTACAAGACTGAGCAACTGCAACGTGACCTCGATAATGTTGTGAGATGGACAGCAGGCAATGGTATGTTGATAAACGGGGTTAAAAGTCAGATTGTGAGATTCACAAATAGGAAAAGTCCTCTCAGTTTTAATCACTGCGTTGATGGGGGTGAAAGTTCCTTTCGCGAACCATTGTAAGTATCTAGGTGTTAATATAAGGAAAGATCTTCATTGGGGTAATCACATAAATGGGATTGTAAATAAAGGATACATATCTCTGCACATGGTTAAGGGGGTGTTTAGGGGTTGTAGTAAGGATGTAAAGGAGAGTGCATATAAGTCTCTGGTAAGACCCCAACTAGAGTATGGTTCCAGTGTATGGGACCCTCACCAGGATTACCTGATTCAAGAACTGGAAAAAATCCAAAGAAAAGTAGCTTGATTTGTTCTGGGTGATATCCAACAAAAGGGTAGCGTTACTTAATTATTGCAAACTTTGGTCTGGGAAGACTTGGGAGAAAGGAGACGAGCTGCTCGACTAAGTGGTATGTTCCAAGCTGTCGCGGGGAGATGGCGTGGAATATCATCAGTAGACGAATATGTAAGTGTAAGTGGTGTTTTTAAAAGTAGGAAAGATCACACTATGACACAATGAAGATAAAGTTGGAATTCAAGAGGACAAATTGGGGCAAATATTCGTTTATGGGAAGGGGAGTTCGGGACTGGAATATCTTCCCAAGAGAAATGTTAATTGAATTTCCATTTTTTTTTTTTTTTTGGCAATCATTTAGGGAAAGATTAGGAAAACAACAGATAAGGAATCTGCACCAGCGTGATTGCCCTAAATGCAGATCAGTAGTGACTGATCGATTTTTATTTTTGAGTCCTGGCATTGCTTCCACTTGTGCCAAGCTCCTCACTTTCATCTATCCTATCCGATGTTTCTTGGTCAATTCTTTCTTTTACGGCTCCAACGCTATTAGACCATTTGAAGGGAGTCTTTCGTTTTCACTGCCATCTTGGGCCTTGCCTTTCTTAGGCAGATACTTTCATTTTTCGAAGTGTCGGATCCCTTCCATTTTTTCTCTCTGATTAGTGTTATACCGCGGATTGTTGTCTAGTTGTACTTCCTCCTAAAACAATAATCACCACCAACACACCATATTGACATAAAATAAAACTTTAAGGCAATTATATACAACCTCTCTGTGAATAAACAAAGTGAGAATGATTTCACCTGTCAATATTTCTGTAATATTGATGAGGTAGGACATATTCTTCAAAATGAAAAAATTACAATAAATAATGTCACTCACATTTTTAGTTTTCCATATTCTCAACTTATTCTCTGTTGCAGTTTACGACCACCAAATGTTTTTTAAGTTTTTCATACTAAGCCTCCTCCTTATAGCGGGAAAACTTCCCTCTACCTCATGGGAACGTAGGGGCGCGCATACAAAAGCTGCAATTTGATCTGTTTTTGGTGGTAATTCACTAGGTAGTTCAGAACGTTTCCCTGCTAAGATTTCTTCAGTCTCACACATTTGATTATATCCTGAGGTTTTTTTTATTATACTACATTGCCAACACTTTCAGATACCGAATTTGATTTAGAAACAGTAGTTTTGAAATTCATACGATCGGTTTCCAAAGAAGTAATAGCGGGAGGGAGATGAGGGAAATGTGAAAATAAAATTGAAAACCTACAAACCTGTTTTCCAGGATAGAAAACGTGCCGGCGGCCGAAGCCTGTTGCACTCCTCTGGGCCAATGAATAATGAATGGCAGATGACATGAAATGATATTGGAGTGTGTTGCTGGAATGAAAGATGACCGGGAAACGCGTTACATTAAAATGTGACACCGTCACATAGAAATTAACACACAATTTACAGAATGCTGGATCATTTTTGGGACAAGACAGCTGCGGGTAATGCATTCCAATGATCAGTTTCCCGATTTACAAACGAATTTCAACATATCTTGAGCAATTTTAACTGAAGAAGAATAATTTGGATAAAGTGTATTCGCTACTGTGACCGTTCACAACGTCACCTATAGTATGTCATGATATCCAGGAGATGAAATATGCCGTTTTCCGCGTCACTCTACGATAAAAACTGCCCAAGTCAGAATTTTTCTGCCCGCTCCAGGACTCGAGTTGCAATATCCAGAGTCGCGCGACCCAGCTCTAGTTGCTGGTAATTAGCAGCAAGGCGGTGCAAGAGCGCTTGTACTCGAAACTCTCTCACTCCCGCCACGAGCGAGATGAAACCATACGCGTTATCACGTGACAAAGAATCTAGGTCACTAACTGAGCCCAGAGAGTAGGTCCAACGTGAAAACTAACATTATACCATGTTTTCCTCGCTCATCCACCACTACCAACTTATCGCGTTCAGCTGTTTTATTTCTGTTAATTTTCATAAATCGCAAAATACCCACTGGATAATTAAGCGCAAGCATTCATTTGAATCAGGGAATTTTACGCATAATTATGAGACCGAGAAGTGCTCTACTTAACTGACAGAGAGATAACTGCGCTGTAAACAAGGGCGCGTCTTAATGACTAACAGATGTTGGACTCTAGCCGTGCCAGGGAACACAAGGAATCCCCTGTGCTCGTCATCATTCACCGCCAGAAAACTAAAGGACGCTTTTAAGATTGCTTCAGAACCTACGAAGTTATTTTAATAACAGTCACTCAGTGGAGATGGGAATACAAGAGCTACATTTTGATATCCTGTTCGTTACTGTACGTTGCTTATTAACGGACCAATGTGTGAGAAAGGATTGCATTTTTTCCCCCACCCTCAGCATTCGGGTCTCTAGCGTAGCGCGCCTATATATTCATGAGCTGAGAAGGAGACACCAGCCAGTGCGTTCTTATTGTAATGCCAGTACGGTAGTATTCCGTCGTGGCTTGTGAGTGAGTCGTTTGTGAAGAAATAATCTTGTAATTTGAGTAGTGTAATACAGTGATTCATTAAATTCTGTGAGTATGTGGAAATAATCACCCTCTGAGTGAGATGTTAGCGTGTACAGTGTGCCGCAAATTAATAAATAGGAACGGTACGAAACCGTAATAACTGATACCCGTGTGAAAAAAGGTCGTACATCAAGCTTCCTATGTGTCTAATTTAATACGGCTCAGCCAACATATATAGTGACGTAGTTAGCGAAGTGGGTGGAGCGTACGTGCTTGATATCAATATGAATTACCAAGAAAGTCAGTGAACAGCTCAGTTAGACTTAATTGAGGACAGCGCCACGTTAAAATAACCCGCAGTACAGTGAGAGCTCGACTTACGGCTAAGTGCATTAGAACAGGCCTGAACTAGTGTCATGAATACGAGAATGCTAATACATTAGTGGCCTAACCACTGTCGTTTCTAGGGAAACTAGTGAAATTTCTGGGCCTATAATCGCTGCCTACAAGAAGAATAGATAAATGAGAAGGGATTAATGTCGGGCTTCTGGGACATTACCGACATTAGGTTGGAATGCTCGTGCTATTGAGCAAATCCAACCATATGTTCAAATTGTGGTGTGTGATAAACTAACGTATTCACTTGAGATCATTTCCCCTCATTTACATGTCTACGTGAACGCCGGAGTGAACGCCGACGCCCATCTGAATGCCAGAATTTTGCCTGCATATTAGAGAGAACCAGACGCCTAGCTGTCTTCGCCTGGTGTAGCAGAGAACGTCGAGAACGTCATACCAGATCAAGCCGTCATGTTCGTGACCTGCCAGGAAGTCATCATGGGTCTTCACATCACCGATGACGTGATGCAAGCAGTCTAAAATCCATGGAGTGCTTCCCTGTAAGGCTGTGAACGTGGTATCCAGAAGGCTGAGTACATTTCCAATTATTTATATCTTTGAAGGTCGTGTCCCATTGTAAATATGTAAATTTTTCACTTAGATGTAACGTAGGTTGCAAGCACGCCATTTCAGAGGGATAATAATTATAATTTCATTTTTATTTGGGTTCTTATAGAATACTTTCTTCATGGTTTGGGAACGACCATATTTCACTACCATTTTTTTTACAAGGGTTTGATAATGCATGACGTAAGTTTAAGGACCTCAGATTAATTATGTGTGAAGTACTGTCAAGTAAAGGGGCTTAAATAATTCTACGTAAACGACTCCAGTTATCATCTTTCTACAGCCAATAGGAGTCCTCAAAGATATCTCAGTAACTGATTTTTTTTTTGTACTTCACAAGCTCTTAGGAAATCCTCCTTACTAGAAATTAAAACTGCTGGAACAACGAATGGAGCATGAGATTGGGGTATATATCCTACATCGCTAATTAGTTCGCGAATACGCAAGTTAACTTGAATTCTGATGGCAGGAGATCATCAATAAATCTGCATCGTAGTCAATGTACCGAGAGGAGAAATGAAATGGGTGAACAGGCGGTAGCCATAAGATATAGTGTGAAATGAGAATGTTAAGTTCCCTCGGAACTCTTTAGTAATGTACACGAAGTGGATCTCGTGATGTGAACATGTTGATTAGGCCTGATATAGGGCCGTGATTTATGTGATGCCATTTGTGGCTAGTATTGAAAGAAGTGAATAGATTATTTGCCGTGGAGCCATTGCCCGAGAAGGCTAGTAGACCGCTCGTTGGAAGGGTGTCACGGATAGCTCCCAGCTGGAGTTTTATGAGCCCCTTTAAACGGGGGAGTGAAGGCGTTTTTCTTCAGTGAAATAGAACAGAGACAAGTAGTGAGTTTCTTTCCTTTTCGGTACAAAGATTACGCGTGTTAATTTAAAAAGAGCCAACGTCGCAGAGATTCCAAATGAGCATTAAATGAAGGACCCCTCCAATTTATTTCTTTAATTATCCACAGCGTATAGGGAATTCCAGGTCAGATATACCCCGTCTCAGAAGGTCCTGAGTTCATCGCAGGAGACAGTAAGGCCTCCTGTCACAAGCGGCAGGTGAAATAAGACCACCTGCGGCCCATCGTGTGTATGTGAAATGTATATATTCTTGTCCATTGGTTGCAGGTAGTGCTATAATACTTTGTTTATGATGTCTGGTATTGAAGTCGCTAAATGCTTGTCCATAGGTAACATCGTTGTGTAAATAATGTCCTGATATATGTGTTGATAAAAATCCTAATGAAATGGGCGTGTTTGTCATACTGCATATTTGGCAACGTATAACTTAAAGTACTGTTGTAACGCGACTTTCAAGGGATTGGGAGTGTAAATTGCCTATTTCAGTTCATACGATACTAGCAAACTTATATCATAATTTGATGCAAGTTGAATATATTAATTTTCGACAAACAAACAGAATTACAGCTGGGTATGCCTATGTTGAATAGATGTGTGTGTAAAGTGAGTAGTGTAAGTGTAAAGTGAAATAATTAGAGAGAAAACGCCTCTCTAAGTCTGAGGTACCGGTAGTGTAATAGTTCGAGAGGGAGCGCCTTCTTAATTTTGAATATTTAAACGTATAATGAAGTGTAGAAAAGACTACCGAACATTTAAACGTTAAGATCACCCAAGTTAATATATGTAAAGTGTTTCTACGGCATACCCATGTAAATAATGTGTTTCACTAGTATAAGTAAAAATTTATTATACAAGATATTGTCTTTCTTCTCATTAGTAATGAAATGGTATTCCTCTCATAATTAACTTTTCCCCCTACTATAGAGACTATTACTAAAGGACTTACCGCCCCATCGGACAGTCCACAGACCCGAAAATGCGATACCGACTCGGCTAGCGAACTATTCTAGTAGGGGAGGGTGAGGCTTCGACAAACCGGGCTGAGTTCGAAGCTCACCGACGGTGCTCTATTCTAACGTCATATTTATGAACAATGGTAACTGGTTCATGTACTGATGCCTTGGAAAGGTTACATAATTGGCGCCCCGTAACGTGTGGCCTTATTGTTGTTTGGGGCGAGTTACATATAGTTCTCGCGACGCATAATTTAGCGTCCCGTTGTTGGGGCAAGTTTGTAAAGCCCTACGGCACCATAAATATTGATATAGCCAATATTAAGGCACAAGTTCGAATACCACTACTATAAAAGGAGTACCTAAGGTAGTAGGATTATCAAATTGATTCGGTTAGAACTGAACGAATGGAAACACCAAATTTTACCCGTATATTAAATTTGCTAGAAGAGAGGAATACAAAATAGAATCAGAGCGTGTGAACGTGATAGTTAATATGAATAATGTGTCGGATGGAGTGCGTAAGCCGCTACCATAGACAGTTACGTCACGCGCAACGATATTTGAATGAGTGACTGGAATAAATTAAATCCGACGGATGTAGGGAGAAGAATGAAGAGATCGTGTACCAGGTTAAGTGGAAATATACACGATGGTCACTCAGAAATATGGCGGACCTGAAAAAAAAAGTTATGGAGTTGTGTAACTTCAGGGGAGCAATAAAATGACCTTCCCATTATTGAGGATAAAATGACTGGACTGAGTTCTTCAAATCCTTCTGGTCACAGGTTCATGCCGAAGGCGATGCGTTTGTAGCAGGCCTTGGTAGTTTAGGGGATTCATCCAATGTAAACAGGGTAGATATCGCGGACAAGAGTGGAAGCCTCATCACTCTTAATTTTTTTTTCTCTCAAAATGAACAGTGCAATGTTGTCAGTTCGAGACGGGGAATTGTCTGCTAAAGCATCTTCCAAATCTCGAGGCTGAAAACATCCAATGTTTATTAAGTGCATCACATTTCTGGCACACGTAAAGTACCGAACCCATTTAGGTCGCGGATTTAGGTAATATTTATCTTATAAAGGGCTACATAAATTTAATTATAAAAAAAAACAATATGTCGGGATAATGTTTATGAATTACGTAGGAAAATACTAGGGAAACACAAGTAATTATTAGGAGGTGTGACGCAGCTGTTTTGAAGCTAAATTTGGCGTAAAACGACTTGGTCATTTTCAAAAATTGCACACCTTCCTAAGTTTAGGAAACTGAATCGTATGAACTGAAATACCACGAGCAGCTTAATTCAGGGGGGCACACATTTCTCAAGAAGTGAAGTATTATGGATGTGGAAGGTATTAAACAGTTGATGGCCGCCTTACTGGCCGAACAAAGTGAGAAGCAGGCAGAGCTTTTCAGGGAACAGAGTGCGAAGTTTGATGAGCGTCTTGCGAAATTGGAACAGGCTAACGCGGACAATAGTGAAAGACAGGCAGGACTTTTAAAGGAGCAGCTAAAGGCCGATAGTGAAAGACAGGCAGGACTTTTAAAGGAGCAGCTAAAGGCCGATAGTGAAAGACAGGCAGGACTTTTAAAGGAGCAGCTAAAGGCCGATAGTGAAAGACAGGCAGGACTTTTAAAGGAGCAGCTAAAGGCCGATAGTGAAAGACAGGCAGGACTCTTAAAGGAGCAGTTAAAGGCTGATAGTGATAGGCAGGCAGAACTATTAAATAAACTAGGACAGGCAACCACTCAAATTGAAGAACGTTTAGACCAGCACAATAGTCGAGTAGGTCAGCTCACTGCACGGTTAGACGGATACGAGGCGTCGTGTAAAGCCCAAGCTGCGGAGCTCAAAGAACATGTTAACTCTCGCATTGATGACGTGACGACACGCATAGATTCCCTCGCGTTGAAGCTAGAGCAAACCAGTCGCCGTCTGGATGAGCGTACAGCCAAAATAGAAATAAAAATGACAGCTCAGGAAAGCAAAATGGAAGAAATGGAATCGAAAGTTAACGCCAGCACGGAAGCCATGATAGACCTACAAACAAGATTTGAGGATCTGTCTTTAAGGACTGAAGAAATGGAAGGACAAATAACGCAGGTTCGGGACGGCACAGAGACTAAATGCAAGGAATATATTGATCAGCACATGGATCGGGCGAAGAATGAATTGAACGTTACCGCCGAGGGAAAACAACGGGAAACGCAGGGAAAGGTCCAGGAGTTGAAGGACAAAATTGATAAATTTGAACTGAAGGCTCATAAAGCTACCATTAAATTAGACGTCCACGAGAGGCTAATCTTGGAACTCCAAGAAGAAGTAGAGAACCTCAAGACGCAAGAATCTCGAGGAGACGACCTGTTGAAGTCCATCTTGGACAAGTCCGATAAGAAGGACCAGGAACCGCCAGGAACGCACAACGAATCTGACTTGACGGGAAAATCAGTTCCAACCCATGAGAACAATCAAACTCGCTTTATGTCAGGACGTAGCTCAACACCACAGGATCTTGGTTCGATCCCTTTTTACAACCTTTTGCGTTTCAGCCATGATGAACCTAAGAAATTCGGGTCCAATGCCCATATGACACCGAAAGGGTTCTTAAATGAGATGGACCAATATTTTTCCGACCACAATGTCCCCGCAGAGAGGCGCCTACGGATAGTTGAAAGATATCTCGCGGACCAGCCGTTGATATGGTTCAAGGCATTTAAATACTGCTTTGACGGATACGAAGAATTCCGGCGTAGGTTTTTAGAGAAATACTGGGGGATCGAGACACAGCAAGGGTTACGTCTCGAGTTGTACTCACGGCGATACTCGGCAACTGGACAAACGAGGTTTTGTGAGTACTTCGTCCATCAGCTTCTTCGCATGAAAGAGTTAGACAGCCCACCTTCCGAGTTAGAGCTGATATCAGCGATCGGGAAGCAACTTCCGCCGGAAGTCCAAAAGATTCTCATTTCTGCCAATGTTAAGACCGCAGTAGAAGCCGAGCACATTTTGCGCCAGTTGGACCAGACAACAAGTGGAGGTCATGTGAGACAGAGACACCACGAGACGGTGCACACGATAGACGTGAAATCAGAAGGAGGATCACCGAAACGTCGAAATCAGGGCACGAGTACCGAAGAGAGAAGGGAAACCTACTCAACGTCGAGGGATGGTGATAGAAATCCTCCGAGATGGAGTGAGCCGAGAGATAGACGCCGTGAAGAATGGAATTCCAGGAGTTATGACTACCAAAGACGACCTGAACGGAGAAATAGGTTCAGGTATAGTCAGGTCGACCATTGTAGAAGGCCATACGGTAGATGGAGAGGAGAGAGTAGACGGTCATGGGATAGACCGAGGAATATGGACAACCAGATACGGGATCGACAGGCGGAATCGAAGAGGTACGTCGAACAACTCCGAAACCAGCCCGCAAGAACGGACAAATGGCAAAGGCCTATCCAAGAGATGGCATCATCTGAGGAAGTCACAGGAGCTGAGAGTATCGAATTTCAAGCTCAAAGGGAACAAGACCGAGGAAACCGGCTGAACCCTCATGCGTCAGAATACTTCGCAGGGGGCGGAGCTGTTAAAAAAAAGCAGAACTAGGTAGCGAGGAGATAGTTTCTCCAAACATTAGCAACCATCGAGACGATTCAGACTTAGTCATTGTCACGATTGACTCATGGGAAATTCAACCCGAAGATTTGTTAGAGGATCCAAGTCCATGTTGTAAAAAGATTATCCGAGAACTTCCGGTAATTTATATTCGTGTCCAAGAGTTACGCGTACGCTGTCTAGTAGACACAGGAGCTAGTGTCAGTGTAGTTTCAAGAACGTTTGTACGTGAAATACAGTCAAAATTCAAAATTCCGACTTTACCCGTTTCCAAGGTGAAGGTGCGAGGCATCATTCCGGATCGCACGGCAGTATGTGACACGCAAGTGTATTTGGATTTACAAATAGGCAACGCCACACTCGCACATCCATTTCTGGTCATGGACCGAATGGAATACAACGTTATCCTGGGATCTGACTTTTTACGTGAATATAAGGCAGTCATCGACATGGATCAAAACCATGTTAAGTTGTACATAAATATGATTCAAGAGAACGTGAAACTGAATGATAAACCCGAGACCATGGACGGAGAACGGATATGGACGACCCAGTTGTCACAAAATACAGCGGAAGACTACCACGAATTCTTGAATTGGGACGAACAGAAAGTTGAAGAAATTAGAAAACAATTCGACGAGATGGTTGCTAATCAGGAGAAAGTGGAAGAAGCAGAACCGAAGTTTGAGGATATTGTACAGGTCAAATTGAGCGAGGCGAAGATTGATGACGAGAGCAAGTGTAAATTGAAGGAAGTTTTGGAAACTTATCGGGATGTTTTTGGATCTCAACCAGGGAAGATCCTAAATTTCAAATATAACATGGTTGTAACTAGTTGGGAACCATTTAAGAAAAACCCCTACCCTGTACCAGAGAAGCACTATCCTAAGGTGCGTGAGATCATCAAGGAGATGGAAGACAATGACATCATTTCAAAGGCTCCAACACCGTTTCTAAATCCATTGGTCATTGTTGCCAAACCAAACGGATCTCTGAGGGTTTGCTTAGACGCCCGGGCAATTAACGAGAGACTCGTGCCGGAATACGACCGTGCGCCGAATATCAAGGAGCTCCTAAAGAAATTTCAGCATATGCAGTTCTTTTCCAGTGTAGATTTGCGAGCCTCCTACCATCATGTAGAGCTGTCAGCCGAGTCAAAGGTCTTGACTGGTTTTCTGTTTGACCAGCAGACATACGTTTACAACCGTCTCCCGTTCGGACTGAAGAACGCTGGGTCAGCCCTCATCCGAGCACTTGATCGCAACTTAAGTGATAAGGTGAAGAAAATCACAGTCCGATATGTAGACGATATCTTGATAGCTACGCAAACTTTGGAAGAACACATGGAACATTTGCGTCTCGTTTTGGAAGATTTAGGCCGAAACAATTTCAAAATTAACCTTGAAAAATCCCATTTTTGTCAGCGCAGTATCCTCTTTCTAGGGCATGTCATTGATGCCGAGGGTATCTCTCCAAATCCTGTGAAAATCAAGGCGATTCAGAACTTCCCGAAGCCAACCAGAGTGAAGCACGTTCGGCAGTTCTTAGGCTTATGCGGATTCTTTGCGGATCACTGTCCGTCATATACCACCACGGTTGCTCCCTTGCAAGAGCTATTAAAGAAAAACAACCGATGGAAGTGGGATACAACCTGTGAGGAAGCTTTCCGTAAGACTAAGGATCTGATGAGTAACAGCGTTAAATTAGGATATCCTGATTATAGCCAGAAGTTTATAATACAGACGGATGCGTCCAT
The DNA here is from genome assembly GCF_040414725.1 of Anabrus simplex. Lineage (NCBI taxonomy): Eukaryota > Metazoa > Arthropoda > Insecta > Orthoptera > Tettigoniidae > Anabrus > Anabrus simplex. The sequence goes on along the minus strand of NC_090265.1, from coordinate 1,797,254,413 downwards.
GATTGGTGTCGGCGCAGTGTTATATCAGGAGAAGGAAACTGAGCCACGAATAAATTACTTGGCCTTCATGAGCCGCAAGCTACGCGGACATGAGCAAAATTACACTGTTACCGAATTGGAGATGCTTGCGATCGTAACTGCACTGAATCACTGGCGCAAATACATCTATGGTTTTCCCATTTTATTACGAACGGATCATCGAGCTTTGACATTTGTACTCAAATCCACCATGGCCTCTGAAAGGGTAAATCGTTGGACCTTATTCGTTCAACAATTTGATCTGGAGATAGAACATTGCGCGGGCAAAGAAAATATCATTGCAGACGCCCTTAGCAGAAATCCTGATCCCGAGGGCGAAGCCATACATCATCTACAGCTAGTTGAGGAAGATCGAGAGACCTTGGATCGACTCAGACAAATTCCTGAAGAACAAGGAAGTTGGCCTGAGACCCGTCGAATGATTCAGTTTCTGCGAAAACAGTTGCAACCAGGAACGCCAGAATATCAAGACGCTGAGAGACATGCGCAAAACTATAACTACATTAATGGGATCTTGTACAAATATGTGGATGATGCGCATACTCGTCTTAGAGTGGTCGTTCCACCCGCTCTCCAGGTTGACTTAATATGGCTGACGCATCACTCCATAGGACACGCTGGTGTAGACAAAGTCATGGCGACGCTTAGAGAGACCTTTACATGGCCGCGAATGAGGAGGATGACTCGTACAGTTTTAATGACTTGTGACATCTGTCAACGTATTAAGCCCAACGCGTACTTACTCAAACAACCACCGAAGCCGTTGATTCCTGAGAAGCCCCGTGAACTGTTTTCCATGGACTTCTATGGTCCGCTTCCAAAGGCGACCAGGGGGCTCCAATTCATTTTGGTGTGCATGGACGTCTTCAGCAAATATGTTATGCTGTGTCCAGTACAGAAAGCGAATACGCGTACCGTTGTCAACCAGATAAGGAATAAGATCATTCCCAAGATGGGCAAACCCGATAAACTCTTAACCGATCACGGATCGCAGTTCACATCAGCCGCGTTCCGTAGAGACATGGAACAGATGGGAATTCAACACCTCATGAGTTCGATTCGACATCCAGAGTCGAATCCGTCTGAAAGGATTATGAGGGAGATCGGGAAATTTTGCAGAATTTATTGCCCGAGACAGCATTGGCGGTGGGTAGATGTTGTTCCAACCATTATGGAATGCATAAACTCAACCGTACACGAATCGACAGGGCAGATTCCTAGCGTCGTGCACTTCAACGAACATCCCGAGAGACCATGGAAAGATGTCGTGCCATGTCCAGAAGATCCTAGACCATCAGTAGAGTTGAGGGTGAGAGATACGTTGGAATCTCTGAAGAAACAGGCGGAGAAGCGGTTACGACGATTGCGACGCAAACGATTCCACAGACCTCTACGTGTGGGAGAACTTGTATTGGTCAAACGTCCCGCAACTTCGGATCCACCACGGAAATTTTACCACAAATTTGCAGAGCTGTATATTGGGCTTTATCGAATAATTCAAAATTTAGAAAATAATGCGTACAAGGTACAATCCATGGATGGAACAACTGAGGCTATCTATAACGCCTCAAATCTGAAACTATACCATGTGCCAGGACAATTACCGGAGGAGAATCCAAACGATCCAGATGACCTAGAAGATGAAAGACATCCTCCAGAAGAAGACGAGGACGACGACGGAGTGGACGTCGCGGATGAGGAGGATCCTGAAGCAGAGATGGATGGAGTAAACTACATGGAACTAGAAGATCACCATGGGATGGATGATAACACTGGCGAGTCGGGAGATGAAGATTGTCTAGCATGCACGGAAAGACGAGATATCATGACCCAAGAATACTTGCATATCCTTATGTCCAGATACGTTCTAAGACAAGAAAATGCCATCCTACGATACACTCACTTTTAATGATACGAGAACCATGTGATTGGTAAGAAAAATCCCTACCCGTGATTTTTCTTATTTTAAGCAGGGGAGGGATGTGAGCGTTCACAACGTCACCTATAGTATGTCATGATATCCAGGAGATGAAATATGCCGTTTTCCGCGTCACTCTACGATAAAAACTGCCCAAGTCAGAATTTTTCTGCCCGCTCCAGGACTCGAGTTGCAATATCCAGAGTCGCGCGACCCAGCTCTAGTTGCTGGTAATTAGCAGCAAGGCGGTGCAAGAGCGCTTGTACTCGAAACTCTCTCACTCCCGCCACGAGCGAGATGAAACCATACGCGTTATCACGTGACAAAGAATCTAGGTCACTAACTGAGCCCAGAGAGTAGGTCCAACGTGAAAACTAACATTATACCATGTTTTCCTCGCTCATCCACCACTACCAACTTATCGCGTTCAGCTGTTTTATTTCTGTTAATTTTCATAAATCGCAAAATACCCACTGGATAATTAAGCGCAAGCATTCATTTGAATCAGGGAATTTTACGCATAATTATGAGACCGAGAAGTGCTCTACTTAACTGACAGAGAGATAACTGCGCTGTAAACAAGGGCGCGTCTTAATGACTAACAGATGTTGGACTCTAGCCGTGCCAGGGAACACAAGGAATCCCCTGTGCTCGTCATCATTCACCGCCAGAAAACTAAAGGACGCTTTTAAGATTGCTTCAGAACCTACGAAGTTATTTTAATAACAGTCACTCAGTGGAGATGGGAATACAAGAGCTACATTTTGATATCCTGTTCGTTACTGTACGTTGCTTATTAACGGACCAATGTGTGAGAAAGGATTGCATTTTTTCCCCCACCCTCAGCATTCGGGTCTCTAGCGTAGCGCGCCTATATATTCATGAGCTGAGAAGGAGACACCAGCCAGTGCGTTCTTATTGTAATGCCAGTACGGTAGTATTCCGTCGTGGCTTGTGAGTGAGTCGTTTGTGAAGAAATAATCTTGTAATTTGAGTAGTGTAATACAGTGATTCATTAAATTCTGTGAGTATGTGGAAATAATCACCCTCTGAGTGAGATGTTAGCGTGTACAGTGTGCCGCAAATTAATAAATAGGAACGGTACGAAACCGTAATAACTGATACCCGTGTGAAAAAAGGTCGTACATCAAGCTTCCTATGTGTCTAATTTAATACGGCTCAGCCAACATATATAGTGACGTAGTTAGCGAAGTGGGTGGAGCGTACGTGCTTGATATCAATATGAATTACCAAGAAAGTCAGTGAACAGCTCAGTTAGACTTAATTGAGGACAGCGCCACGTTAAAATAACCCGCAGTACAGTGAGAGCTCGACTTACGGCTAAGTGCATTAGAACAGGCCTGAACTAGTGTCATGAATACGAGAATGCTAATACATTAGTGGCCTAACCACTGTCGTTTCTAGGGAAACTAGTGAAATTTCTGGGCCTATAATCGCTGCCTACAAGAAGAATAGATAAATGAGAAGGGATTAATGTCGGGCTTCTGGGACATTACCGACATTAGGTTGGAATGCTCGTGCTATTGAGCAAATCCAACCATATGTTCAAATTGTGGTGTGTGATAAACTAACGTATTCACTTGAGATCATTTCCCCTCATTTACATGTCTACGTGAACGCCGGAGTGAACGCCGACGCCCATCTGAATGCCAGAATTTTGCCTGCATATTAGAGAGAACCAGACGCCTAGCTGTCTTCGCCTGGTGTAGCAGAGAACGTCGAGAACGTCATACCAGATCAAGCCGTCATGTTCGTGACCTGCCAGGAAGTCATCATGGGTCTTCACATCACCGATGACGTGATGCAAGCAGTCTAAAATCCATGGAGTGCTTCCCTGTAAGGCTGTGAACGTGGTATCCAGAAGGCTGAGTACATTTCCAATTATTTATATCTTTGAAGGTCGTGTCCCATTGTAAATATGTAAATTTTTCACTTAGATGTAACGTAGGTTGCAAGCACGCCATTTCAGAGGGATAATAATTATAATTTCATTTTTATTTGGGTTCTTATAGAATACTTTCTTCATGGTTTGGGAACGACCATATTTCACTACCATTTTTTTTACAAGGGTTTGATAATGCATGACGTAAGTTTAAGGACCTCAGATTAATTATGTGTGAAGTACTGTCAAGTAAAGGGGCTTAAATAATTCTACGTAAACGACTCCAGTTATCATCTTTCTACAGCCAATAGGAGTCCTCAAAGATATCTCAGTAACTGATTTTTTTTTTGTACTTCACAAGCTCTTAGGAAATCCTCCTTACTAGAAATTAAAACTGCTGGAACAACGAATGGAGCATGAGATTGGGGTATATATCCTACATCGCTAATTAGTTCGCGAATACGCAAGTTAACTTGAATTCTGATGGCAGGAGATCATCAATAAATCTGCATCGTAGTCAATGTACCGAGAGGAGAAATGAAATGGGTGAACAGGCGGTAGCCATAAGATATAGTGTGAAATGAGAATGTTAAGTTCCCTCGGAACTCTTTAGTAATGTACACGAAGTGGATCTCGTGATGTGAACATGTTGATTAGGCCTGATATAGGGCCGTGATTTATGTGATGCCATTTGTGGCTAGTATTGAAAGAAGTGAATAGATTATTTGCCGTGGAGCCATTGCCCGAGAAGGCTAGTAGACCGCTCGTTGGAAGGGTGTCACGGATAGCTCCCAGCTGGAGTTTTATGAGCCCCTTTAAACGGGGGAGTGAAGGCGTTTTTCTTCAGTGAAATAGAACAGAGACAAGTAGTGAGTTTCTTTCCTTTTCGGTACAAAGATTACGCGTGTTAATTTAAAAAGAGCCAACGTCGCAGAGATTCCAAATGAGCATTAAATGAAGGACCCCTCCAATTTATTTCTTTAATTATCCACAGCGTATAGGGAATTCCAGGTCAGATATACCCCGTCTCAGAAGGTCCTGAGTTCATCGCAGGAGACAGTAAGGCCTCCTGTCACAAGCGGCAGGTGAAATAAGACCACCTGCGGCCCATCGTGTGTATGTGAAATGTATATATTCTTGTCCATTGGTTGCAGGTAGTGCTATAATACTTTGTTTATGATGTCTGGTATTGAAGTCGCTAAATGCTTGTCCATAGGTAACATCGTTGTGTAAATAATGTCCTGATATATGTGTTGATAAAAATCCTAATGAAATGGGCGTGTTTGTCATACTGCATATTTGGCAACGTATAACTTAAAGTACTGTTGTAACGCGACTTTCAAGGGATTGGGAGTGTAAATTGCCTATTTCAGTTCATACGATACTAGCAAACTTATATCATAATTTGATGCAAGTTGAATATATTAATTTTCGACAAACAAACAGAATTACAGCTGGGTATGCCTATGTTGAATAGATGTGTGTGTAAAGTGAGTAGTGTAAGTGTAAAGTGAAATAATTAGAGAGAAAACGCCTCTCTAAGTCTGAGGTACCGGTAGTGTAATAGTTCGAGAGGGAGCGCCTTCTTAATTTTGAATATTTAAACGTATAATGAAGTGTAGAAAAGACTACCGAACATTTAAACGTTAAGATCACCCAAGTTAATATATGTAAAGTGTTTCTACGGCATACCCATGTAAATAATGTGTTTCACTAGTATAAGTAAAAATTTATTATACAAGATATTGTCTTTCTTCTCATTAGTAATGAAATGGTATTCCTCTCATAATTAACTTTTCCCCCTACTATAGAGACTATTACTAAAGGACTTACCGCCCCATCGGACAGTCCACAGACCCGAAAATGCGATACCGACTCGGCTAGCGAACTATTCTAGTAGGGGAGGGTGAGGCTTCGACAAACCGGGCTGAGTTCGAAGCTCACCGATGGTGCTCTATTCTAACGTCATATTTATGAACAATGGTAACTGGTTCATGTACTGATGCCTTGGAAAGGTTACACTACATACCTGAAATGTTCAGTCTAATGCACAGCTGCATTAAGACTAGTTCTGGTGGAGGTGTAGCATTCCGTGCTGCTTGTTTTCTAGTAATGGGCTCGAGACTCTCGAGACTCTCGCGAGAATATCGAGACTGATTCTCAAATGCTGCGATCGTGCGATGTCCCAGTAACTACGAGTGGCAGTTATTGCGTGAAATAATGTTCTCATATGGAAACGTGTGAGCCAATACATTTTGTCAAAAGCCTGGAAAAGTACTGCATGTTCAACTATGAACCCCTTAATACCATTAACTAAAGTGAAAGAATGACATTATGTTAAACAATTCACGACTTATTTGAGGCGGATATCTTAGATGAATAACCCGGTATAACTTGTGAATAACTGTATATAGGATGTAGCCTACACCTACCTGGATATTAGCGTCGTGCATTATTCGAACTTGAGAAGGGAAACATGTGCATATGCAACCACCATTACACATGAGTGGATCGAGTAATATACAATGCCCGAGTTTGCTCCAATTCTTTCGACACGGGTGATTGGCAACGCTCTCGAGACCGATTCTCCTATGCTGCGAGCTGAGCGACGTCCCAGTAACTACGAGCGTAAGCTTGATAGTATATCATGGGAAGTTATACGGAAACGTGTCTGCCAATAAATTTTGTCAACAGCCTAGGAAAGCACTGCATGTTGAACTATGAGGTAATCAATACCATTAACGAAAGTGAAAATATAATATCAGTATCTTAAACGGTTCACGAGTTATTTCAGGTGGTCATCTTAGCTGAATAACATTCATAATTTGTTAATAACCGTAGACAGGATGTACACCTACCGGATATCTCTCAATTGTTGTCGACAGGGTAGCTTCTTGTGGTACAGACCGGGCCAGAGTTGTTCTGTAACGATCCCCCTTAACTGATATTGTATGGTTTTAAGTGTCAGACCGGGCGAGTTGGCCGTGCGCGTAGAGGCGCGCGGCTGTGAGCTTGCATCCGGGAGATAGTAGGTTCGAATCCCACTATCGGCAGCCCTGAAAATGGTTTTCCGTGGTTTCCCATTTTCACACCAGGCAAATGCTGGGGCTGTACCTTAATTAAGGCCACGGCCGCTTCCTTCCAACTCCTAGGCCTTTCCCATCCCATCGTCGCCATAAGACCTATCTGTGTCGGTGCGACGTAAAGCCCATCGAAAAAAAAAATTAAGTGTCAGATCATCCCAGAAGTATTTCTGCCCACGTATTTTACTTCTTTTGAACAAACAACACAGCGGGCTGTGCTATGTGGCATCTCTTCAAAATAACCGACATCCACGACTTACGTTGCGTTTTGGGCCTCGTCTTAAAGTTGTCGCGTATAATTAGACACAATTACACATTGCACCGTCATATACCGAACTACTTAATTATGACGCGAATACTTTATAACATTGTAAGGACTTATTTCCTTCGTCACCAAGATATCGGTAAACACAAGCAGTGGTCATATGATATTGAATGTGGGGTATGATAACGATATACACCTATTGATACACCTACGTGTCGAAAGAACTGGAGCAAACTCAGGCATTTTTAGATTACACGTTCCACTCATGAGCAATGGTGGTTGCATATGCAGCAAAGCGCATCTTTCTCCGTCTTGAGTTCGTAAAAATGCAAGCCTGTAGTCTGTAGGTAGGTGTACCTACACCAGCCCTTAGCCGACTCATTCGTGTACTTATCGCTGCATACATTGCCTTTATAATTATGTTATACTGCGCCAAAATAGACCTCGGTAGAAATGACCGCCCTAGTCGCTTGTTCACACGTATTTACGGAATGGAGAAGGCCCGTGGTTGGCTATTCACATACTCGGCACAAACAACATTCAGTTCCGTCTACCTGTAGACTACGACACGCTTCTCGCCACACAATGCCGAGACAACCCTCTCAAGATCTCTCGAAATTTCTCGCGAGATATAGTGCCTGCGCTAGTCTCGAGAAATCTCGAGACCTCGTCTGAGACTGCCCATCACAATTTTTCTCTGTGGGGCGCCTTAACAAATATTTTCTTTACAGAATATAACAGCTTATCTACAAGCGGGAAATTTGCACCAATTGTTTCTGCGACCCGATGTCACATTTGGAAATATAACTTAAAGAGTATTGTCAGCTTTGATCGCTTAACTCGCAGCATCAGTCGCAAAGAGTAATACACGTTCGTAATGAATACCATCTGGCCATAACTTCATGCAACAACAACAGCAACAACAGTTCAAAACAATTCCATACAAAGAAAACAACAACAAAAACAAGTTTGGAAACGGAAGAGATATTTTTAGCTTCAAGTTGTTCTATCGGAAGGAGAAATCGGGTGGTTGGTTCATGTTTATGGAGAGATTCAACTCTAAAATTCGTAACAAACCGTCTTTCTCGTGCTTCGTCGATTGACACCGACACAAAATGATTTCCGATCTGTTCTCTAAAATGTTCAACTGTAAGATCAGTTGACATAATTTTTATGAAGAGTAGATTTGTTCGGCACGTTACACGTTGTATACTAGTGAATGAAATTTCGGAGGTTAGGGCTGGTAAGTTTCCACAGTAACGGCGATTTAGTGGGGGCAAAGGGGACAGTATTACCACCACCAACCCCACCACAGAGAGAGAGAGAGAGAGAGAGAGAGAGAGAGAGAGAGAGAGAGAGAGTTGTCTTTTAAGATCATTCTTTCCTCTATTTTCTTTAATTATTAACACATTTATTAGCGGAAATACGGACCAAACGTCGTTCGTGGCTAATCGATTTCTAAAGCGCCACAGAAAATAGTGGATACTTTGCATGTGCTGTAGCAGCCAAGGTCATGGGCACTGACCGCGCAAAGTCTGGTAGTCTCTTAAGTGTGGGTTAGTTTCTCAAATACTAACTGATTTTTAATGGTATAATCACGCCTTACTTTTATTTAATTGCGATGAATGTGTAATATTGCTCCTTTCGTGAAAGTTTCAATGTATAGTATTGAATAAAAAACTATTATTACCTCACTTAGGGTACGAACATGCCGAGTGGAGCGCTCATCACTCCTGTGTCTTCACACAGGAAGCTGAGAGATGCAAAACAAACCCATACATTTCAATAGCAGCGTTCATGCCGGCACTCCACTCATCCCTCTTCTCTCCGCTCCTCCCTCAAGAATCAAATCGGTTTGATTTTGGAGCGATGTGCTTCTTGAGCGCTGTTCTGTGATTGGTTGGCTCAAGGCCACGGCCGCCTACTCATAATATTATCGGCCTGCGTTCACTGAAGGTAAAATATCCATGTTGAATATTATCTTTATACTTGGTAAATTTAATCTTTCGATGAAGTACAGATTGCTTTATTGAAGTGGAGAATAATAGTATATTACTACTGCTTACGTTATTGTAATGACCAGTTCTTCAATGCAAGTATGACTGACATGATCGCTGCTGTATTTCCGTGGTTTCATATTGCCTTCAGTTCCTTTCAGCAAATATTGAAATGTCTGCATTCTTCTTCTTCTTTTTCTACCGCCTTTTGTCACACCTTGTGGGGCCGCGGATGCGAACCCTATCACACATGTTGATTGACGCTGTTTTACGGATGGATGCCTTTCCTGACGTCAACCTTATGTGGAGGGATGTAATTACTAGTGCGTGTTTCGGTGGTAGTTTGTAGTATGGTGTGTTGTCTGAGTATGAAGAGGAGAGTGTTGGAACAAACACAAATAACCAGTCCCCGAGCCAGAAGAATTAATGTCGCCAATAAAATCTCCGACCCGGCCGGGAATCGAACCCGGGATTCACTGAACCGAAGGGATCAACGTTGGCCATTCAGCCAAGGAGTCGTATACTGAAATGTCTGCATTGACATTCTTCAATAGTCGTGACATTTCTGTGGGTCTTTCTTCACTTCTTGGTATAAATGATGGAATTCACCCAATCTCTGCCTTCTCTTATTAATTGGATGTGCGCTGTATCTTCTGTCTGAACTTGAAATCAAGTACAGTTTGCTTGCTATCATATATTCATCATCACTTCTGCTACTATACTTAACTATTATGTATGCTATTTTGCTTTACGTCGCACCGACGCAGATAGGTCTTATGGCGACGATGGGATAGGAGAGGCCTAGGAATGGGAAGGAATTGTCCGTGGCCTTAATTAAGGTACAGCCCCAGCATTTGCCTGGTGTGAAAATGGGAAACCGCAGAAAACCATATTCAGGGCTGCCGACAGTGGGATTCAAACATGCAAGCTCACAGCTGCACGCTCCTAACCGCACGGTCAACTCGCCCAGTACTATTATGTATACAGAGGAGTAGGGCCTATGAACATTTTCACGAAACAAAATTACATTTAAAGAACACAACCCTATCTTCTCGCGAATGCTGCACAATCATAACTGGATGGAAAACTTTTCCTCATTAATGAAGAAAGAGCGAGGGTCTCCTACCCGGTATGCGCGCCTCTGAATGACGAGTGATGAGTGAAGAGAACTGCTATGAGCACTGAGCGAGGAGTAATCCACTCGGCGTGTTCGTACCCTTAAGTTTGTGAAGTGTCAACATTTTCTTCTCTGTCAGAATTCACTCAGAGAACATAAACAAACGTATGATTTTGTAGCTTTTTAACGTTTTTTGTGCATCTCCCGGTCCGCTATATCCCACAAACCCGGGTACGTTTCGTCGTCTATACAATTTTTGCACCCCCTCTACCCACGTCTAACTCTCAATCGCCGCTAATGGGATATCTGTCGCCAAAATTACTTCGCACAAATCTAAGGAGAACTGTGAGGAGTCACCGAACAATTTTTGTACAAGGATACTTTTCGAGGATTCATGTTTCATATTATCTTTGTGTTTATTGAAATGTCGAAGCAATAGAAAACATTTGCCACAACCAACTCTTTTCACACACGCTACGCAATACAAAATTGTACCGTCCGTAGTTAACAAATCTGCTTCACACTCGCGTTGACACCCTTGTAACGTAACTTTGTCACTCACTTTTGCTTTTCGCATGAGCCCTGCACCACTGAATTGAATGGCCTCAAGTTTCAACTGCAGGACGATTGTAAAACTGCGGGGTATTTTCGGAATTACATTTCTAAAACGATTAACTGTTGAATATTTTGAAATGCTTTCCTTTCAGTAAATAAGAGATAACGAAATGTAACATTATGTATAACCACCACACTCGAACTCAATTCCGGGAAGTCCTTAACAGCCACCCTCATACCGTGAGGGAACAGGTAAGTCGGGAATTCACCAGTCGGAGTGAGCTAATGATGGCGTTGCGTGTTAGGATCTGTCAATGTTGCCAAGTTCCACGACTGACCCTGTGGAAGATATTATTCGGAAATTTATAAATCAGATAAATATAAAATACAGACGTAAAACAAGCTAATATGCAGCATAAATCTGCAAAGTGGTCACTTTAATAACAGTCAAAATATGCATTATATCCAACAAAATCTTATTTAAAAAGTTGGAAATTTAGCAATTAACTCACATACCAAGAGAACATACTTTTTGATAGCAGAGATGAAAAATACATTTTCGTACTATTCCAACAATGGTTTAGGCTTTAGGGGATGTAACCGAAAAAAAAGCAAACATCAACGCAAACAGAACGTCATTCCAAACACATTTTTCAAGAAAAGAGAACAAAAAAGGCGAACAGAAAAGTTTAATTAAGAACTCACATCCAAAGGTCTGTTTCATAATGAAGAGTTGGACATGGTTGTCCTTCATTTAAAATTTGCTTTTCACCGTAAAAGGAAGTATACTAAATGCTTCTCTAAATAATCGTTCCATTGCATAAGGGTTGGAACATAATTCGGACTGCGCGGTAGAAACGCTCCTGCCTGATCGGTGTGACGTCATTTCGAAATCGCATCATTCCCGCATTTCCTTTGCTCCATATTTACACTACCAACGCACGAAACTGAATAATTTATATTAATACAACACACATTTGTCAATCAATCAATCAATCAATCAATCAATCAATCAATCAATCAATCAATCAATCAATCAATCAATCAATCAATCAATCAATCAATCAATCAATCAATCAATCAATCAATCAATCAATCAATCAATCAATCAATCACTACTGATCTGCATTTAGGACAGTCGCCCAGGTGGCAGATTCCCTATCTGTTGCTTTCCTAGCCTTTTCTTAAATGATTTCAAAGAAATTGGAAAATTATTGAACATCTCCCTTGGTAAGTTATTCCAATTCCTAACCCCCTTCCTATAAATCAATATTTACCCCAATTTGTCCTCTTGAATTCCAACTTTATCTTCATATTGTGATCTTTCCTATTTTTAAAGACACCACTCAAACTTATTCGTCTACTGATGTCCTCCCACGCCATCTCTCCCCTGACAGCTCGAAACATACCACTTAGTCGAGCAGCTCGTCTCCTTTCTCCCAAGTCTTTCCAACCCAAACTTTGCAACATTCTTGTAACGCTACTCTTTTGTCGGAAATCGCCCAGAACAAATCGAGCTGCTTTTCTTTGGATTCTTTCCAGTTCCTCAATCAAGTAATCCTGGTGAGGGTCCCATACACTGGAACCATACTCTAGTTGGGGTCTCACCAGACACAAATGTGCTTAACATCCTTACTACAACCCCTAAATACTCTCATAACCATGTGCAGAGATCTGTACCCTTTATTTACAATCCCAGTTTTGTGATTACCCCGATGAAGATCTTTCCTTATATTAATACATAGGTATTTACAATGATCCCCAAAGGGAACTTTCACCCCATTAACGCAGTAATTAAAACTGGGAGCACTCTAATTCTCTGAGTTCTACTTTCTAGAAACAGAGCCACCCATTCAGTCACTCTTTTGTCATGTCCAATTGCACTCATTTTTGCCAGTAGTCTCCCATGATCTACCCTATCAAATGCCTTAGATAAGTCAATCGCAATACAGTTCAATTGACGTCCTGAATCCAGGATATCTGCCATATCTTGCTGGAATCGTACAAGTTGAGCTTCAGTGGAATAACCTTTCCTAAAACCGAATTGCCTTCTTTCGAACCAGTTATTAGTTTCGCAAACATGTCTAATATAATCAGAAAGAATGCCTTCCCAAAGCTTACATAAAATGCATGTCAAACTCACTGGCCTGTAATTTTTAGCTTTATGTCTATCACCCTTTCCTTTATACACAGGGGCTACTGCAGCAACTCTCCATTCATTTGGTAAAGTTCCTTCATGCAAACAATAATCAAACAAGTACTTCAGATATGGTACTATATCCCAACCCATTGTCTTTAGTACGGTATATCCCCCGAAACCTTATCAATTCCAGGTCTTTTCTAGTTTTCAACTTTTGTATCTTACTGTAAATGGCATTGCTGTCATAGGTAAATTTTAATACTTCTTTAGTATTAGTCACCTCCTCTATCCGGACATTGTCCTTGTAACCAACAATCTTTACATACTGCTGACTGAATACTTCTGCCTTTTGAAGATCCTCGCATACACACTCCCCTTGATCATTAATGAGTCCTGGAATATCCTTCTTTGAACCTGTTTCTGCCTTAAAGTACCTATACAAACCTTTCCATTTGTCACTAAAATTTGTTTAGCCGCCAATTATGCTTGCCATATCGTACTTTATAGCACAAGAAAAGAACCACTGACAAGAAAGAACTTTATTTCACGAAATAGCAAATAAATCCCGGCCACATGCGATAACATACAGGATTCCAGCTTGCACCGCCCTCTTGACGCATGCGGCTGTTCGTTTCGCATTCCAACCCCACGAAAGAGATCAACAATGGCTCGTGCTGCCATCTCTGGAGTAGTTCGGCAATTAGTAGCAGTCAGTAGTGACCAACGCTCGTCTCATCCATCTCTGAGTTTCGATAACTGTGCGTTCCAATTGTCTATAAATAACTTCCATTAAAATATGAACAATTAATATTTATTTTTCGTTGTAAATACAAGGGATCTAACACATGAATGGCGTGTATGGGAAATTCCCCTCTGCATTCCACTCCCTAGTTACGACATGTTACGGGAGGTAAACAACATTACTAGTCAGTGCTTTGATGACAGAGCTCGGTAATGGCCGTTTCGTGTTTTATGTAGATAGGAACATTCTTTTACGAGAGAAACTCGGTTAATCATGTGAACGATTGTTCCAGGAAGACGCAAATGGTTTCGTTGTCTCCCAGCCAAGCAATATGGCTGAGTGAGGACGTTACGCTGACCTCGTGACTGTCTTGGAGGTCAAGGCTCTGAAGGGGCTGTAATATCCGCTTTTGAGGGAACAATTAGATTATAGCAGGTGTAAAGTCATCTCACTCCCCAGCTACTTTCCGCAAGGCGGGCTGTTTTACTCGGGACACAGTAGTAATCCCATCCATCGGAGATGAGTGGCAGCAGAAGCACATCGCATCACTGGTCAATGTAATGCTATAGTTAACCAGTTTTATGAGCTTTGGTACTGTAGGCCTTCACTTTTAGTTTTAGATTTGCCGATGATATAGTAATTTTATCTGAGACTGCACAAGATCTAGAGAAACTGCTAAATGGTATGGATGGAATCTTTGATAAGGAGTAGAAGATGAAAATAAATAAGTCCAAAACAAAGGTAATGGAGTGCAGAAGACAGTGATGCAGGAAATACCGGTATCAGATAAGGAAATGAAGTCTGTGGATGAAGTCGATGAATATCGTTACTTGGATAGTGAAATAACTAACGATGGCATAAAATGCAGACTGGCAGAAGCAAGGGAGGCTTTTCTTAAGAAAAGGAATGTGCTCAATTCAAACATTGATACAGGAATTAGAAAACTGTTTTTGAAGATTTCTGTCTGGAACATGCCACTGTATGGAAGTGAAACATGGGCGATGACAAGCTCAGAAAAAACAAGAGAACAAAAGCTTTTGAAATGTGGTGGTACAGAAGAATGCTGAAGGTGAGATGGATAGATCGAATCACGAATGAAGAGATCGAATTGGTGAGAGATCATTGTGGCTAAATCTGACGAGACGAAGCGATAGAATTATAGGACACATCCTAAGACACCCACGACATGTTCAATTGGTTTTTGAGGGAAGTGTTGAGGGTGAGCACGTTAGGGGTAGACCAAGGGATGAATATGACAAATATATTAGGGCAGATGTAGGATGCAGCAGTTAAGAACACAATATAGGGTGGTATCAAACCAGTCTATGGACTGATGACTCAAACACATTGAACCACTCCATTACGGTACAGAGCGGTAGATGACTTGTTTGGGCAATCAGACTACAGCCAAAGCTCTCCAGTATCATAACGGGAATGTTTTAATGCAAAGCTCCCTGTGGTTCCACCTCGGAGAGGAATGCTAGTTGATCAGGAACCCACGTGGGTTTAAAAGGACACCTGGTGAAAGTTAAGTCAAGATGTGGGTCAGACGGGCCTCCGCCTGCTACAGATGATCAACACAACAATCTTACTGAAAATGAATTTCTCTTCAATCAATTTTAGAAAGAAAAACACGTCATCAACAGACGCGAATGCTTGACAGAAATATAAACCTCAGTATTTTCTTTCCTCACATCAAGCCAGTGAGCTGACTACGTCACCTTCGTGTCAGAGGTCATTGTGCGATGGCGGTAACAGATTTAATGTTGCCAAGAAATAGACTGTCCTAACCTGCAGACAGCTGTGTTTGAGACGATCAAAATTCTTGTTTGAGTTCATCAATCAATACTGATCTGCATTTAGGGCAATCACACCCCAGGTGGCAGATTCCCTATCTGTTGTTTTCCTTGCCTTTCCTTAAATGTTTGCAAAGACATGGGAAATTTATTGAACATCTCCCTTGGTAAGTTATTCCAATCCCTAACTTCCCTCCCTATCAACGAATATTTGCCCGAATTTGTCCTCTTGCATTCCAGCTTTATCTTCATATTGTGATCCTTCCTAGTTTTAAAGACACCACTCAAATTTACTCCTCTACTAATGTCATTCCACGCCATTTGTCCACTGACAGCTTGGAACATACCACTTAGTCGAGCAGCTCGTCTCCTTTCTCTCAAGTCTTCCCAGCCCAAACTTTGTAACATTATTGTAACGATACTATTTTGTCGGAAATCACCCAGAACAAATCGAGCTGCTTTTCTTTGGATTCTTTCCAGTTCCTGAATCAAGTAATCCTGGTGAGGGTCCCATACACTGGAACCATACTCTAGTTGGGGTCTTACGCCCTCTCCTTTACATCCTTACTACAAACCCTAGATACCCTCATAACTATGTGCAGAGATCTGTACCCTTTATTTACTATCATATTTATGTGATTACCCCAATGAAGAGCTTTCCTTATATTAACACCTAGGTACCTACAATGATCCCCAAAAGGAACTTTCATCCCATGAACGCACTAATTAAAATTGAGAAGACTTTTCGTATTTGTGAAACTCACAACCTGACTTTTAACCCCGTTTATCATCATACCATTGCCTGCTGTCCATCTCACAATATTATCGAGGTCATTTTGCAGTTGCTCACAATTTTGTAACTTATTTATTACTCTGTACAGAATAACATCATCTGCAAACAGCCTTATCTCTGATTTCACTTCACATATCATTGATATATACAAGAAAACATAAAGGTCCAATAATACTGCCTTGAGGAATTCCCCTCTTAATTATTACAGGGTCAGATAAAGCTTCGCCTACTCTAATTCTCTGAGTTCTATTTTCTAGAAACAGAGCCACCCATTCAGTCACTCTTTTATCATGTCCAATTATTGCGCTAGTTTTTTCCAGTAGTCTTCCATGATCCAGCCTATCAAATACCTTAGACAGGTCAATCGCGATACAGTGCAATTGACTTTCTGAATCCAGCATATCTGCTATATCTTGCTGGAATCCTATAATAACCTTTCCTAAACCCAAACTGCCTTCTATCAAACCCGTTATTAATTTCGCAAACATAGCTAATATAATAGACTGATTTGTTGGAGGCCTCCATGTCACCCTATCCTTTCCTAAAAGTCTCTTTTCTGCGTAACTATTATAAGAATTAAGACGAATTAAGAAAGAATTAAGAAGAATCAAGGAGTGAGGCAGGGTTGTGCAGTCTCACCATGTTTATTGAAGAAGCAATATCTGTTTGAAAGGAAAGGACTAAAAGGATTGAACATAAATTTGCTTATGGCATATTCATAGAAGCAGGCTGTGGGGTCCCGGGTTCGATTGCTGGCCAGGTCAGAAAATTTTACCTGGATCTGAAGGCTGGTTCGAGGTGTACTCAGCCTACGTGATTACAACTGAGGAGTTATCTGACGGTGAAATAGATCCTTCAGCCTATTAAGCAAAGAATAACGGCCGAGGGGATTCGTCATGCTGACCACACGACACCGCGTAATCTGCAGGCCTTCGGGCTGAGCAGCGGTCGCTTGTTGATAAATTGAAACATTACAAATTTAAAAATGAAATCTACAACCTGTTTTCCAGTCTCTGGCCGGTCAGGGATGTAATGTATAGGCTATTAGTACGATGGGGTCGCCACTCCCAAAGTGATCTTATTAATGACTGATAGATGCTATGAAATGAGAATGGAGAGTGTTGCTGGAATGAAAGGTAACTGGGAAAACCGGAGTTTTCGGAGAAAAATCTGTCCCGCCTGCGCTTTGCCCAGCACAAATCTCACATGGTGTAACCGGGATTTGAACCACGGTATCCAGCGGTGAGAGGCCGACGCGCTGCCGTCTGAGTCACAGAGGCAATAAAATCAATAGTAAGAAAACCAAAAGTTTAGTTGTGAGCAAAGATGAGAGGAAAGTTAATAGAAACATAAGAAGAGGAAATTCCAAAATAGAACAAGTGCAACATTTCTGTTACTTACGATAATAGAAGAATAGGCCTTTCAAAATAAATGAAGTCTTTCGAGAAATACCCATATAAATTCAGAAAAAAAGAAAGGCTTTTGTAAAATCCTTTGTCTGAGTGTACTACTTTACGGTTGTGAGAGCTGGACTATTGGAGCAAAAGGAAAGTAATTGGGAGGAACTGGAATGTGGATTTGCAGGAAATGCTGGACTGATAAAGGATATGCAAAGAAATGGGTCATACTGACTTCCTACGGTAATAAATGTCTTTGAAGGGAAAATACTAGGAAAGAAAGGAAGAGGAAGAGATGAGAGAAACTTGGTGCGATGTAAAAACTATAAGAAGGGAAGAGAACAGAGAGGAGAATGATTGTCGTATTCACGCCTCGGTCTGTTCAAAACAAGTCCTGGCTGTCGGTCAGTCACTTTTTCAGGTCAAATTTCGATATAATTTTTTTCTCTTTGATCAGTTAGATTCAGCATATCTTCGTTTGTGATCCGATATAGAGGTTTTTGTTCAGAGAGCCCTGGGTTAGATTCCTGGCCGGGTCGGAGATTTTTAACCTTCATTGCCTCAGGGACGGGATGTTTGTGCTGTCTCCAACATTCCTGCAATTCTTACATAACACACAACACTACCATCCACCACAATAACACCCCTCTGCCCTCGAAGCCACCCACCTTCGTCGAAGACCTGATTACTCTTCAGTTGTTTATTTATTATTTTGAAGTTGTTACCACTGTTCTACGGCTTATCAACAAATTAAAATCTGCCTTATCGCATTAAATTCCATCAATAAGAAAGTGCATTACATTTTTGTTCTAGAACTGTTTGCCAGAGCTCTATAAATACTGAGACTTTTTTGAGCTAACATGTATTGTATCTTGTACGTAACTGAGGTGGGGGCTGGCGTGAGAAGGTGGCATCACGAGGTAAAGGCAGAATTTTCATCTATGTGAACATTATCTACGTGTGAAATAAGAGGTTCAAGCGTTCTTTTTTGATTTCGACCTAAGAGGAGGTTTTTCTGGACAGACTTAGGACTTTAAAGTAATCATCCTGATAGAGATTTTGTAAATCTAAGGACGCGCGAATGTTTACCTTCCTTTCCGTTCTTCAATTTCTCTTTGCGTGACTAAGTTTTCCAATTTTCTAAATTCGTTTACCTTCCTTTAATTTTGTGTCCCTTAGTCATCGGCTCATCCCGTGCATCATCGGGCCTTACGCCCTGTTAGGTGTTTTTTCGGTCTTGAAGGGACTGCTTGAGTGCTTTCCGCCTCCGTTATTCATATTTCGGCTCTCGGCCTTTCCCATTTATGGTTGTGTACTGTGAGCTTAGGCTCCTGGAACTTCTGTATCTGTCGGTCCATCTTTCTACATGTGGCTTCCCCGTTGATCCGAGGCTAGCGAATGTCAAAGTTGTTTTGAAGGCAGAAGATGAATTCTGTTTTATGTAATTAGAGATACTGTATTTTACTCAAAGGCATAAATGTAAATTCCTCGACCATAAAGGGCAGTTGTGAATTGTAACATGCAAATTGTTGTCAGGTGATGTGAAGGAAACTGTAATCTGAGGGTTCGATTTACTTCTTGGAACTTTATTCTGGAAGCCACGGCTTCTTCAGGGTATTAAGTCATGTTCTAAGTTCCCTCTATTACGTGACCTAAATAATTACAAAGGCTTACCTATTTCTAAATCATTGTAATTTTGGAGACCTCTTGGTGTAATCTCCTCTCTAAGGCTTTTAAGACCGAGCTCGATAGCTGTAGTCGCTTATGTGCGGGCAGTATGCAATATTCGGGAGATGGTGGGTTTGAACCCCACGGTTGGCAGCGCTGAAGCCGGTTTTCCGTGGTTTCCCATTTTCACTCCAGGCTGTACATTAATTAAGGCCACGACCGCTTCCTTCCCACTCCTAGCCGTTTCCTATCCCATCGCAGCCATAAGACCTATCTGTTTCGGTGCGCCGTAAAGCAACTTGTAAAAAAAAACTTGTAAGAAATCGGGCCCTTACTCTTCTATTGTAAAGTGCCGAACTTCTAAGCTCCCATTGTTATATATTCCACTTGTTAAACATTTGTTGTTGTTGTTGTCAAATAAGCCAGTAGTAAGAAAAGAACGAACATAAATATTTCAAAAGGTATTGTTGACAAAATTTAAACTTTGATTCATACTCTGTATTGTTACTCTGATGATAATCCACTTAATATAATCCTATCCATTAGATAAATTGTGATACTTAAAGTATATGTAAAACCACTATTATTACTCTTTCACTTTTAGACCTTATGCGTTAATCCGCCATTGTTGTAATTATCTATGTATTGTTCCTCTTGACAGAGCTCTTGCTCTCTGGAACCCTATTTATCAATAAATAAATAAAAAAATAAAATCATTCACCCCTCTCTGATCCGCAAAAATCATGGTAACAATTATTACCTACTAGCATATGGAACCGTCCTTCGCGCGGGAATTGGTAATCGATTTCATGATTCCTTAATAAATGTATGCGAAGTTACATGCCTGTATAAAAAGTTTGATACACATGAAAGCTCGTGGCAGTAACGTGAAGTACGATAAACCTGAGCAAAGTGGTGAGAGATCACAGAGTTTATTGAACGACGCAGTTCCTGGTCCGAAGTTGAGCGTAATTCTCTCTATTTCTGGTTACATATTGCTGAAGCCGGGGAAGGTATTGAGGCTGGAGAATCATGAAACCAATCGTTGACGATAACCTCTCTTATTATCTGTAAGATGGTCTTTAATTAAACTATTAAATCCAACTTGAAATGAAACAGTCCAACTCCCTTGTTATCTTCCTACCGAAAAGGTGCACATGAGAAAAAACTATTTAGAAATTGAATTCCCTTAAGGCTGGTAGTTTTCCATTAAGGTTGGTCATACATATTTTGTGGAAGGTAAAATCACTGTTTCGACCTCCTATAAACCCCCAAACCAATCCGGGAATTAGAAATAATATTCACCCTAATACCTACCCAAGGACAGATATAACGTTTGGTAGAAATATATACAGTAGTTTCCCAGTTATAACAACTCAACAAAAGCTGAACGGGAAAATCCACAAAAAAGCTAAAAAGCAAGTCCGCTCGAAGTTAGACTGAAAAACGGTCTGGCAATGATATCTCCCTTCTTGCCATTGATGATTTCACGGCCGTACTTGGTACGTTCCTCATCGCCTGATGTTTCATTCCGCGCTTGTGTCAAATGTTCTGTGGCCCTCTTAGACTGATTCTGATGGTTCCGTCAGCTTCCGCTTCGAACGCTAGCGCTGTACCACGTTCGGGGAGCCTCATGGTGACGAATGAAGGTACCATTTCCACTTCTATTATAACGTCTAAATTCAAACCTCATTGTTTGAGAAGCCTTTCTCGTGGACAGTCGAGGTTTTCTTCTGATGACGCAAAGCAAATTTCTCTGCGAAAGGTAAAGAGTTTTTTGACACGACATAAGTCCAAAAGCCTGTATCATGTCGATATCTCCCTCATTAATCCTCGTATCAAAATTGTGCAAATGAGAAGAAAAGGTTTAAAAATTTATTTCCATTAAGGCAGGTACATTTCCATTAAGTTTGGCTGTGTATATTTTGTGCGAGTAAAAAATAACGGTTTCAGTTTCGTATAAACCCCCAGTCAATTCAGGGATTTAGAAACAATATTGGCCCTAAAACGTACCAAACGACAAATGGATTCTAAATATGAAGATTGGTAGAAATATATCCAGTAGTTTTCAAGTTACAAGAACTCAGACACACCGGGCGAGTTGGCCGTGCGCGTAGAGGCGCGCGGCTGTGAGCTTGCATCCGGGAGATAGTAGGTTCGAATCCCACTATCGGCAGCCCTGAAGATGGTTTTCCGTGGTTTCCCATTTTCACACCAGGCAAATGCTGGGGCTGTACCTTAATTAAGGCCACGGCCGCTTCCTTCCAACTCCTAGGCCTTTCCTATCCCATCGTCGCCATAAGACCTATCTGTGTCGGTGCGACGTAAAGCCCATAGCAAAAAAAAAAAAAAGAACTCAGACAAACAAACACCAAAGCTAAAAAATATGCAATGGTCATTGTTACACCTGAAACGGATAAAAGAAATGAAAGTTTTGCCAAAATAGTCAACGTACAAGCACACGGTGCGAATTATTTTATTTGTATGGATGAGTTAGCTAAAACAGCTTTGGAAAGTCAGTCCGTCCGTTCTACTGGGACGATTTGTTTTATTTCTGTTTTATTCTGTCCGGAATTACCTGACGATGAATCATGAGACACTGATAGGTCTGAAAGCTCAGCCAACTCGCAGTACATTCTGCACTTAGCAGGTTCCTAAGCGACTGACCCCTTCAATAATATTCTGATACATGTGATTTTCATCTTTAGTAATGTTATTGCGTGCAGCCATGTTTGTTTACTAGCTGTCAAGCCAGAGAGTATACACTTCCTCTCATCATGCAAGGATACTCTCTGATTCTCTAACCTTTCCCAGCTTCCAAATATATTCAACAGATGGCAGATTATTCCTAATAACTTACATGCTGCTAAGAGAAAGAAAAGTCTACGTACAAACAGACCCTATCATAACATGCGCCTTAGACATTATCTGGGAACACCTATCGAAGGATAACCTAACTACACTTGAAAGAGTGAAGGTCATGTATCTTAAGAAAAGTTCTCTGTCTGGTAAGAGAGCTCCTTCCTGACTAACCTATGAGCTCACAGGACAACCGTTCTATAAAGAAGGACTGCGATTAAAAATGCCATTGCCTTCTACGAAACAATGCGAAGGTTTACATCAAGAACTGCAGGATGAAAAAGGCGAGTATATGGATAGAATAGCTGATGTACCCGTGCTTCGCTACGGGATTCTCAGAAAGACTCACTGTGGTTTTCCCAACTGGAGTCAACATAGGTAATTACAAAAAGGTCATTCGGAATGTAGCAATTAAAAGAAATGTTATATAAAATACTCGATCATATAAAAAAAAACGCACATTTTCTCACTTTTAACGGACATTACTAAGCTGCCGAACGAACAGTCCGAAGTTCCAGAGCGGGAAAGACCAAGCCGCAGACAGTCGTGATTCATGAACACTCTTCGTCTTTTTAGGCGGGGAGAGAGACGAATAGTGGAGACTCCCAGGACAAAAACTATGCCCTTTTACTAACTTGTTTCCTAAGAGTACCCGATGAGCGGAAAATATCAGTTCACTACACTGGCGGCGGAAAAAGCTATCTGACTTGGAGGAAAAATTTTCCTCCAAGCCAGAGGAGAAACCCCCTCTTCACTCATAATTTGGAATAAAATGAATGTAGAATTTAATAAAAGTGAAGAGGAAGAAGCTTTTCTTTAGACACATCTTTTCAGGGTTGAATTTTGAGTTATTTAGTGAATTGTGGTGCTATGATTTGGAATAGGCCTACATTGTTATTCTACTACTAAGTGAGCCTCTGTCTTAAGTATGCACACTGCTCATTCAAAACAGCGCGTCAGAGTAGGAATCTAATAACTGGAATGCTATGAAGAAACAGTGTGTTACGTACCAGTTGTATCAGAAAATGTATGAACCAGAGGAATGGCATGCTAAAGAAGAAAGTCTCCCAACTCCCCGCCTGTTTCCCGCCAATATACAGTCAGGCTATTATAGTCGGTACGCAGCAGTAATCCCATCTATCGGAGTTGAAAGGCAGCATAAGAGACAAAAACATAACAAACAATGGTCAATGTAATGTTATTGTTGACCAATGTTAAGCGCTTTAGATATTGTAGGCCTTCACACTTAGTTTTCTTCCAACTCTGAAATACCATCATAGTCGGTACGGTAAAACTGAATAAAACATAAACGATAGGAAATTGTATTCTCTGTAACTGTTGTTATGTAGTACTTTTCGATAGGACCAAAAACATAGGTATTTAAAAATTAAATTTTGGGTGCCTCCCCCTAAACTAAAATTTCATCCAGGGTGAATAATATTGTTTATAGCTTAGACTGTAGATTCTTATTCCCCGACTCTATATGCCGATTTTCATTAAATTCTGTTAACCCATTTTCTCGGGGCTCGGCGTCGATATGGACTTAGCAACAAAAACGCAAATTCAAGAATATCTGTGTTATCATAGCCGTTACGGTGGAAATTTAAGACATAAATGGTCGGAAATTTAACTCTATATAACTTTGGTTATGTAGTATTTATCGATACGACCACTAATAATATAAATATTTGAGAATTAAATTTTAGGCCTTTCCCTAAACTACCATTTCAATTAGCGTGAATAAAATTATTTATAGCCTAGATTGTAGCGACTTATTTTCCGACTTTGCATACGGATTTTCATAAAATTCTCTTTAGCCGTTTTCTAGTGATGCGTGTACATACATACATACATACATACATACATACATACATACATACATACATACATACATACATACAGAAATTACGGAAAAGTAAAAAGCGCATTTCCTTGTTACTGTGGACATGACAGATACAGAAATACCATTATTTTCAAATTCTGAGCAATGTACAGACAAAACTCTTATTATATATTAATATATACAGCTTATAGATTTTTACCGAACAGACGGCATGATAACGTCAGAGTGGACGAATTCTGCCTACGAACTGCAGCGTACCATAACGCGCTTATTATTAAATGTTAAAAAAACCGTTGAGAAGGGCAGGCGAGTTATCTGACCTGTTTATAACGAATGCTGCGGAGAAGGACCAGTTATTATTATTATTATTATTATTATTATTATTATTATTATTATTATTATTATTATTATTATTATTATTCCATAACGGCATTTAGCATGGTTGTTGCAACGTTAATTTCTCATACCGTCGTTCTATTTCAGTCAGGTGACTCGCTTGTGTGGTAGCTCTGTGTAGTCTCAATTATGCCGGCTTTATTCGGGAAACGTGGGGAGGACAGACAATTGGACGGACTATTTCGAGCTGCGCTCCACCTCCTGCATCGCTACCTACTGCAGGCTAAGAGCTCTGAAGATAAGTCGAGCTAATGGAGGTCTTAGCGTTTAAAGCACTCAAGTAGAAGATGCAACTCTGTAAAAATCATGAGGCTGGGTTAGGATTTGAAAGCACAAGTCAGAATAGTATATGAGAAAACCAAATAGAGGCGTATTTCAGGCAACGTCCAACTTCGCCGGGTAGAGAGCTGGCCTTCTGAACCTTTGGAAATTAGAACTTAGTTATAAGAACTTCCAGGGAACCTGATAAAATCATAGACGTTGTAAATGAGCGTCGCTGGAAATTGACTTCCGTGAAGTGAAGTGAAAAGTTACGAGTACATAGGACAAGCCTGGGCGGCTTCACTGACCCCAGAAATTACTGAGTTAAGCTGAAAGAAGAAAGGAAGAAAGAGTAAAGACAGAGCTTGAGTGCCTACGTCGAAAATGAGTAGCAGGTTAATTTGTGGTGGCAGAGGCGTCCAGGCTTGGAGCTACCTGCTTTATCCCAGTTGGTGCCGCAGGTACAGTTAACATTCTTCCACTACTCCAAGGTCTGTACGGAGATGACTTCGCTTTTCTTTTTAAATTTTGCTATTTATCACATGCTGAGTTTCTTTGAAGTCTGATTCGAACTCCGGTGGAATGCAGTATCGACATACAAGTGGAGTACATGTATCGTGTAAGAAATGGCGTCCTTACTCTCCTATTGTAATTTTGTAAGCTCCCTTGTAATACATCCCACTTGTTGCTGTCAAATATCGCAGTAATAAAAATAAAAAAAAGAAAGGAGAAATGGGTCAATTTGAGATAAGGAACGATCGAGTCAAAAGTAAAGTCCGTTTACCTCCAAAAGTTTCTCCATTTACAAGAAATGTTCGAAATGCAGCCGCACAAAGTTCCGTCGTACCCGTTCCCGGTGTCGTTTGAACAGTGTCGCATACACATGGCTCCAGAAGAAGACATGAAGTGGGATGACGAAATTCCGACACGCCAGCGTCTGTTAACAACGGACGGACGTTAACGTTTGAGTCGAGCGTTTCCGGACTACGGCTCCTTGTCTCAAATTGATCCATTTGCCGTTCTCCACCATCCCTAGAAGTTTGTAAATCATCGCGGACACATCCTCTGTATTCCCTTCTAGGCTAGCAGACCAGTGTCTTGGAACGGCGCCGTCTGCAACTCATGAGCTCAAGCCGCACTTGCTCTGTCAATAATAATAATAATAATAATAATAATAATAATAATAATAATAATAATAATAATAATAATAATAATAATAATAATAATAATAATAATAATAATAATAATAATAATAATAATAATAATAATAATAATAATAAATGTATTCATGAAAGGCCCCAGCGAGGAAAGCTGACTTTAAGGGGCTCTATGCATACCGTTCAAAATATAAGCATATTCAAGATGTGTGATAAATAGACATCGGATATGTATGGAAATGCATATTTTGTTTTTTGATGTGTAGTGCATATATTTCAAATTTCGGGTTTATTGTGCATGTTATGCATGTTTTAACATGTTTTACAAGCAATCTTTAAAAAAATGTAAACTAATTAAAGCCGCGAACTCTTACGGAATTAGTGACCTTGCTCAGAATGAACGTTACAGCCAGTGGCGGCCGGTCAGTACGTGCTAACGGGCTCCAGCACGTAGCTTGGAACTGTAAGGAATATTATTTATGTACAGTACAATTATCCTGGTGCCTTTTCGTTGTTTTGAGTACGATATGAATTTGTGTTTTGTGAAAATCAGGACGAGATTTGTCGAACACCTAGCGCCGTTCTCCCGGGGAACAAGGCTCGTGCTCATGTGAAGTGAGCCCTTGCCTGTAGCCTGAAGGAAGCAATACGCAGGCGCAGCCAAGCTTGCAACACTCCCCCTAGCCGGCGGAGTATACCATAAACCGGGATCAACTTTCACTGATCCCGTTTATAGTTACTTCCTCTCCCGCAAGGGGGTAGAATTACTCGATGTCTCCTGCTATCCTTATGTTCACGGCCGACTTGATACGTCGCTCTAGCTAGCTCCTTGGAGCGCAGCGAGGGATCCAGTCGGCCGTGCTTATGTTGAACGTGGTAAGCGAATCTGCCACTAGAGAGTAGCATCGTCTGGACTCGAAAGTAAAGCGTAAGTGGAGGCAATCTATCTCACACATGCTTATTAAAATATCCATCTTCCTTTTGTGTCAAAAATAAGGAATTCGTAGGTGAGTCAAAGAATCTTTGACTGACCCTAAATGTTATCCCGCATTACAATGTAATTTACTCTGGTGAAATGAAATAGCGTATGGCTTTTAGTGCCGGAAGTATCCGAGGACATGTTCGACTCGCCAGATGCAGATCTTTTGATTTGACTCCCGTAGGCGACCTGCGAGTCGTGATGAGGATGAAATGATGATGAACACAACACGTACACCCAATGATGGTTCAAATTCCAGACCCTGTCGGGAATCGAACCCGGGATCCCTGTGACCAAAGGCCAGCGCGCTAACCATTTAGCCATGGAGCCGGACATTTACTCTGGTAATAGGGGAGGTCTCAATGAATCAGTTGGCAGCTCTTTCAGTTGCTTTGTGCGGTTTTTAACCTCGCGGTTATATTACTGGTGCGTGTTTTTTCTGTCATTGTGTTAGTGCTAAAGTTTATACGAAGATTTGTCAAATTATTTATCCACTGCAGTGTATATAAAGTGAAATTAAATTAGTGTTCTTAGTGGGGATCTATATTCCCACGATTCTATTTGCACTGATGTAAGTTGCGCCATTAGGTTAGTAAAAACAATGTTTCTCCAATGAATTATTTATCTCGTAGACAGTTGTCGAAGAATTCATCTGCTTCCAAATTAATGTTGTTTTTGTTTGTTCTGAGTTATAAATTGTGAGAAAAGTTGTATTATTATTATTATTATTATTATTATTATTATTATTATTATTATTATTATTATTATTATTATTATTCCTACCAAGTTTGAAGTATGCGTTGTTCATCATGGCAATATGCAGATTTAAAACAGCGTATTTAGCTTGTTTTTTGTAGCACGTAGGACGATTTTTTCACGAGCCGCCACTGGTTACAGCTGTGGTAAGATTTCAAGACAGGAACACAGCGCGCTGTCCTGTAGAAAGATCTTCCTCGGCAGTGAAGCTCGCCAGAGATTTACACCAGAAAACTTGGAGAAGGTTGTTGTACTGTACTGAAAGGGCGTGCAGGGGAGCCATGTGTATTTTAGTGTGTTTCTTCAAGTTTGTGTTTTCTTTCTGACACGGTTCTCACAGCCTTACTAATTGTGATTTCTGCAACTAGTGTGACTTTTTGTTTTTAATTTAATTGTTTATTCATGATCACAATGTTGGGCCAATGACGTGAATCTAGTAAAGGAATGTTCAATACCATGTTTATACAACATATAGATCCGATATCTAGTGATAAATCACTAAACTACACAGTGGAATTTAAAATCGAAACTACTACAATAATGCAAATAATAATCTAAACACAAAATAGAATAAAATTAAAATAAACTAAATTACAGCCTATCTCTTTTCTTAATCTGTTTACCCTTGCGGGTTGGTTTCTCCCTCGGACTTAAGCGAGGAATCCCACCTCTACCGCCTGAAGGGCAGTGTCCTGGAGATTCAGACTCTGCGTCGGGGATACAACTGGTGACGATGACCAGTACCTCGCCCAGGCGCCTCGCCTACTGAGCTGAACAGGGCCCTTGGTGCAGGATGGGGAGATTAGAAGGGATAGGCAAGGAAGAGGGAAGGAAGCGGCCGTAGCCTTATGTTAGGTACCACCCCGGCATTTGCCTGGAGGAGAAGTGGGAAACCACGGAAAACCACTTCCAGGATGGCTGAGGTGGCAATCGAACCCACCTCTACTCAGTTGACCTCCCGAGGCTGAGTGGACCCCGTTCCAGCCCCCGTACCACTTTTCAAATTTCGTGGCAGAACCGGGAATCGAACCCGGGCCTCCGGGGGTGGCAGCTAATCACACGAACCACTACAACCTACAGCCTATCTAATGATAAAAAAATGTTTACATGTTTTTACTCAGTCATTTAGAGAAATATTTTTTCATAAAGTATTTTTTAGACCAGGCAGGACTGAAACAATCATTTCCTTAGTTTAAGTTTAAATGTATTAACATAAGAAATATATTTTATTTCATGAGGTACTTCGTTGTAGCCTAAATGTCACACATACAATTCCATAAGTTACTGTACCTGATTGCCAGGTATAAACGTTCAGATTTTTGCGTACGTCATGTTGAAGTAATTCTCTGTTACGTTCTATGAAGAAATGATTATGAATGTTCTTAACGTTTTTGAAGATATAAACAGCGGCATTGGGAATGTACAAGGAAAGTCGCCAATAATTGGAGCAAACCTACCACATACACTCTTACTATCTACCATCAAACCCAATAAAATTACTTTCTTTAGTTACGGAATAATATTGTTTCCAATTAGTACCTGCTCAGAAATCAACATGGTCGCTGTAGGTTTATGAAATATCACAAATATCGTGTTTTTGGTGTTCAATCAATCATTCAGTCAATACTGATCTGCATTTAGGACAGTCGCCCAGGTGGCAGATTGCCTATCTCTTGTTTTCCTAGCCTTTTCTTAAATGATTTCCAACATATCGGAAATTTATCGAACATCTCCCTTGGCAAGTTATTCCAATTCCTAACTCCCCTTCCTATAAATTAATATTCGCCAGAATTTGTCCTCTTGAATTCCAACTTCATCTACATAGTGATCTTTCCTACTTTTAAAGACGCCACTGAAACTTATTCGTCTACTAATGTCATTCCACGCCATTTCTCCGCTGACAGCTCGGAACATACCGCTTAGTCAAGCAGCTCGTCTCCTTTCTCCCAGTTCTTCCCAGCCCAAACTTTGCAGCATTTTTGTAACGCTACTCTTTTGTTGGAAATCACCCAGAACAAATCAAGGTGCTTTTCTTTGGATTTTTGCCAGTTCTTGAATCAAGTAATCCTCGCGAGGGTCCCATACACTGGAACCATACTCTAGTTGGGGTCTTACCGGAGACTTATAAGCCCTCTCCTTTAGATCCTTACTAAAACCCTAAATACCCTCATAACCATGTGCAGAGATCTGTACCCTTTATTAACAATCCCATTTATGTGATTACCCCAATGAAGATCTTTCCTTATATTAACACCTAGATACTAACAATGATCTCCAAAAGGAACTTTCACCCCCATCAACGCAGTAATTAAAACTGAGAGGACTTTTCCTATTTGTGAAACTCACAACTTGACTTTTAACCCCGTTTATCGACATACTATTGCCTGCTGTCCATCTCACAACACTATCGAGGTCACCCTGCAGCCGCTCACAAAATTGTAACTTATTTATTACTCTATACAGAATAACATCATCCGCAAAAAGTTTTACCTCAGATTTCACTTGTTTACTCATATCATTTATATATATAAGAAAACATAAAGGTCCAATAATACTGCCTTGAGGAATTCGCCTCTTAATGATTACAGGGTCAGATAAAGCTTCACCTACTCTAATTCTCTGACATCTATTTTCTAGAAATATAGCCACCCATTCAGTCACTTTTTTGTCAAAAGCACTCATTTTTGCCAGCAGTCTCCCATGATCCAGCCTATGAAATGTTTTAGACGGGTCAATCGCGATGCAGTCAATTTGACCTCCTGAATCTAAGATATCTGCTATATCTTGCTGGAATCCTACAAGATGAGCTTCAATGGAGTAACCTTTCCTAAAACCGAACTGCCTTTCGTCGAACCAGTTATTAATTTCGCAAACATGTCTAATATAATCAGAAAGAAAGCATTCCCAAAGCTTACATGCAACGCATGTCAAAGTTACAGGCCTGTAATTTTCAGCTTTATGTCTATCACCCTTTCCTTTATACACAGGGGCTACTATAGCAACTCTCCATTCATCTGGTATAGCTCCTCCGACCAAACAATAATCAAATAAGTACTTCAGGTATGTTACTATATCCCAACCCATTGCCTTTAGTATATCCCCAGAAATCTTATAAATTCCAGCCGCTTTACTAGTTTTCAACTTTTGTATCTTATTGTAAATGTCATTGTTATCATATGTAAATTTTAATACTTCTTTGGCCTTGGTCTCCTCCTCTATCTCGACATTATCCTTGTAACCAACAATCTTTACATTCTGCTGACTGAATACTTCTGCCTTTTGAAGATCCTCACATACACATTCCCCTTGTTCATTAATTATTCCTGGAATGTCCTTCTTGGAACCTGTTTCTGCCTTAAAATACCTATACATACCCTTCCATTTTTCACTAAAATTTGTATGACTGCCAATTATGCTTGCCATCATGTTATCCTTAGCTGCCTTCTTTGCTAGATTCAATTTCCTAGTAAGTTCCTTCAATTTCTCTTTACTTCCACAGTTATTTCTATTTCTTTCCAATCTGCACCTCCGATAACTTAAACTTCTAAATAGCTGGTCGATGTTATAAGGTCGGCATTCATGTCCAACAGTAAATGATAAACAGTATCGAGCAGAGGTAAGTTTTTTATATCATTGATACATATTAAAAGAAAAGAGTCCTGAAATTGATCCTTGAGGCACTGCACAACTGATTGGTAGGTTATTGCTTTCAGTTCCATTTAATGAACAGAACTGGGTGCAATAATAATAATAATAATAATAATAATAATAATAATAATAATAATAATGATAATAATAATAATAATAATAATAATAATAATAATTTTACGTCCCACTATCTGCAATTTATTGTTTTTCAGAGATGCTGAGGTGCCGAAATGTTGTCGTGCAGGAGTTCTTTCACGTGCCAGTAAATCTTACGGATACGAGGCCGAAGTAGTTGAACATCGGCCTGCACCAGGATTAAACCTGCCCACTTGGGCTCCGAGACCTAGCGCTCTACCGCCTGAGCTACTCAGCTCCGCGAATCGTCACACACAGCAAACAGACCGCTACCGTGTAGATTATATATCTGTAAGTCGACCACAGAACACGAGATGGGAACAATTCTGACTGTATTAGAAGAAAGCTGTTTTAACTCTTTTTCATGAAGGCCCAGTGGTATGGGTACTAGATACCCCTGTGTAAAGGTATTGTACAGTGTAGGTTGTGCCTAGAGAGGCCAGAAATTGTAAGGTTTTGTGTAATGTTACCTAGAGTAGTAGGCTGTAAGGAATTGGGAGTACAGCCTCCTTGGTTGAATTTATAGAGCATGTCTCTTCTGATATTGGTATAATATTGAGTGGAGTCTTTGGAAGGCCGTATTTGTAACATTTGGAGCAAAGTGCTCTTGAGCTGTGTCTTCTCTCCTGTTGTAACCAAACTTGTGACTTGTAAACTTGTAATTTCCAACCCTTGGGTTTGCTATTTTGTACCTGACATTTCGTTCCTTCACATAGTGAAGAATTTTGTTGTTTGAGATCTGAAAAGAAATATAACCTTTATTTTAAAGTTTTAAACTGATCTTTGATATCGTAGATAGACCCCTCTTCTTTCACCTCTCTGCGTTCCACGGATAACTCCGGAACAATGATATTCACCTTGCTTCAACCATTCGGGCGTATGTTGCCATTTTCAAACGATCTTGCCCGAGATAGTGCAACTGGTTCGGGTGAGTAGACACCCACTTGTCCTTGCGCTTTATTAATGGTCATACAGAAGACTGGTCGTTCTGCCATCTGTTGAGAATATTCAGAAGCTTGGGAAGGTCGGAGAAACAGAGAGTATCTCTAGCAGAGAATAGTATTCTTCCGTGATCAGAGGAAGTGAATACTCTCTGGCTTGACAGGTAGTAATCGAACATGGCTGCATGTAATGACGTTACTAAGGATGAAAATCATGATCAGAATATTAATGAAAGTTGGAGATAAAGGAAAGGAAAATACTACGAAAAATTCTAGGCCCCAAATTCCATAACAACGAACTTCCAAACATCAGCAATGAAATCCTGTATAGGAAAACAAAGGATTTCCAACACAATAAGGAAAAGGAGAATTGACTTCTATGGCCACATCCTAAGAATGGGCTCGAAAAGGATAACTAAAAGAAAGACTATTTCCGCAAGAAGAAAACCGAGCCGAACTGGTTTAAGGAAACTGAGAAGGACCTACGAGAGTTCCAAATTACAGAAGAGATGCTTCTAGACGCATCCGCGAAGAAAATAACAAATATAAAATAAAGAGGTTTCAGGACAGGAAGCCCAAACGATTATATAGAATTTCTGAAGAAGAGCGGAAGGCAAGATCTGAAAGGAGGACAGGAAAACACGACTCACTAACCACTGATTGATCTATCGTACCCCAAACTGGGTGAAACGGACAAGAAGAAGAAGAAGAAGAAAGTGATAGTCGCTTAGCAACGTGCTAAGTATACAATGTACTCCGGGTTAGGGTAAGCCTTCGCCTGCAATTATTGCAGTGATCATTTAATGATTTGAATTTATGA
Source organism: Anabrus simplex (assembly GCF_040414725.1). Classification (NCBI taxonomy): domain Eukaryota; kingdom Metazoa; phylum Arthropoda; class Insecta; order Orthoptera; family Tettigoniidae; genus Anabrus; species Anabrus simplex. The sequence continues at coordinate 1,797,221,205 of NC_090265.1, read as the reverse complement.
TTACCCAAATTTGGCTGAACTTAGAGACCTATTAATGTCGCATGATCCACCAACAGGTAATTCCGGAGAGAATGAAGCAAGTCGGTCCTGTAGAACGGGCAGGACTGACCAAAGCTGTTTTTAGTGAACTCTTTTATCCAGATGTTAACAGAGACTAGTTTAAGAGAACTGTTAATGTATATGGAGATTGACTGATTGATGTGATTAAATTATAAGACAAAGTAGAGAGAAGTGGCTCGTAAGAGATTCGGTCAGTGACCTCACGCCCTTCACTTTACCAAGACATACTGTATGTAATACATTCATATCATGTAGCGAACTCTTGTACGTTGCCATGTGCGTGGGCTGTCAACCATTCTCAGGCGATTACTTTCTAGTGTCAGTAGGTTCAGCCTAGAACTCAATCTTCTTTCTTGATTTCTCTAAAGTTGTCAGAAATAAAAATGGTTTGTCTACCCTCAGAAGAAAAGAAAATGGTGATAATTTTTTTTTCTGCAGTAACATGGGATTTAACCTGAGCAGTCGAACAAGTTCGGTTGATTAGGCTACATTACTTGTCTGTATATTTCTGGAAACTTATAGGGGTATTGGTAACTGCCAGAAATTCAGGAATGGCAGGAGGGCTGATATGTGGTTGCAGCTCACCTCCAATTGGGGGGAGGGGGCCGGCGGGGGGGGGGGTGGCTTGAAGAACCGCACCACCTCGGGATGAGGACACGAGTTTAAAGTCCGACTCGTTGGCTGAATGGTCACTGTACTGGCCTTCGGTTCAAAGGGTCCCGAGTTCTATTCCCGGCTGGATCGGGTACTTTAAACTTCACTGGTTCATTGGTTAATTCCCTTGCTTCGGGAACTGACTGTTCATGCTGTCCCGATAATCTCTGCAACTCACACACCACACGTAACACTATCCTCCACCACAATAACACGCAGTTACCTACACATGGCAGATGCCACCCACCCTTATCGCAGGCTCTGCCTAAGAAGGGCTGCACCCGGCTTGAAATAGCCGCACGAAATTATTATTTACTTTTACATCTTGACGCTAACCCCTGAGAAGGTACGTAGTCACTAGTGTGTGTCTCTGTGTTGCTAAAAGCTTAGAACTGGCCGAGAATCAAAGCCAGGGCGCTCTGAAACAAAGGCCACAACACTGACTGTTCACCCAAGGAGCCAACAATATTATTCTCTAACATTATTACTTATTGTCCGAAAGAGCTTTTTTTTTGACAGAGATTTGACGTCGCAGTGACTCTCATTTTTGCCCACGATGGGATATGAAAGGGTTAGGAAAGAGAAGGAAACGGCTGTGGTCTTAATTAAGGTAAGCCCGAGAATCTGCCTGGTAAATAAGGGAATCACGCAAAACCATCTTCACGGCTGCCTCAGCGGGGTTTGAACCCAACATCTCCCTAAGCGGTCCGAACCATCCACCCATCTCGCGCAGCTTTCCTAAAGACTGTGACGAGGAGAAAGGACGATCTAATTTGTTATCACGTGCAATTTCTTTCCATACGACGGTCGAATACCAGCATACCTCTACACCAGCATAGTGAACCTAGAGTCAATTTGACCGACTGAATTCGGAACTTGCAGGAGAAATTACGGTACCGGTATAAAATCAATTAGAACACTGAGAATGGGACAGCTACTTGTGTGTATGGGATGTGTGTCAACAGGTGAACGTCACGACAGTGAAAAATGTCCACACGTTCACTCTACTTTGGTAGGAGGAACCAGTTCTTCACTGAATTCTGGGAGTTCTCTACAGTCAAGCTGCAAAAACGATATATATATAAATTACGAGAGAAATATATAGTTTTGTACATGAAGAGAAAGCATACGGCATTACAGGTAGTCAAATGCATTTAAGTTGACAATAGGGTTGCAATGATAAGTGATGGGAGAATGACATATTGGTTCAAAATAGTAACAGGGGTTAAGCTTGACACCTACATTGTTGATAATTTACTAGGATCATTTACTGAGACGTACGCAATGGCAAGGAGGGATTCAGCTGGGTAGAAATGTAGTAAAGTTTGATCATAATGACAGACTGTGCGAGAAGGCAGCCTGAAAAGTCCGCAGTCTACAGTGAACATGTATTTACACTTCTGAAGCCTTGCATCGCTGTGACTAGAAATCAATCAATCAATCAATCAATCAATCAATCAATCAATCAATCAATCAATCAATCAATCAATCAATCAATCAATCATCACTACTGATCTGCATTTAGGGCAGTCGCCCAGGTGGCAGATTCCCTATCTGTTGTTTTCCTAGCCTTTTCTTAAATAATCGCAAAGAAATTGGAAAATTATTGAACATTTCCCTTGGTAAGTTATTCCAATCCCTAACTCCCCTTCCTATAAACGAATATTTGCCCCAATTTGTCCTCTTGAATTCCAACTTTATCTTCATATTGTGGTCTTTCCTACTTTTAAAGACAGCGCTCAAACTTATTCGTCTACTGATGTCCTCCCACGCCATCTCTCCACTGACAGCTCGGAACATATTACTTAATCGAGCAGCTCGTCTCCTTTCTCCCAAGTCTTCGCAGTCCAAAGTGTGCTACTCTTTTGTCGGAAATCACCCAGAACAAATCGAGCTGCTTTTCTTTGGATTTTTTCCAGTTCTTGAATCAAGTAGTCCTTTCCAATCCCATCGTCGCCATAAGACCCATCTGTGTCTGCGCGATGTAAAATAACTTGTAAAAAAAGTAAAAGAGTTTGTTCCAGTGAAACGTGTGATCGCAAGTGAAAAGAGGCAACCTTGAATGTTATAAAAATGAAAACATACAAGTAGGTCCAGTAGAAAATTACTGTGTAAACAAATTAAGATTTTCAACTACTTCATCATGAACATTTCTTCTATATGTCTGATTTATGGGAAATTGAGGGAAATTTGTTGTAACGCACTTATTTCAAACGTCAGGAAGGTCTGCTCTTTCTTAGAGTATCGTAACCCTGTCTAGCCCTTCCTGAGCTAAGACTTGTCTGAGTCACTGTGACGTAAAGCCAGTAGCAAATATATGTACTGAATATCACTGAGCATGGCCTGAATTCCACAATCGAATCTGCGTTGTTAATTGATGTCGACAATTAGGTTGATTGAAATTTATTATCATAGTATCCTTGCTCTTAATAGAACCTCTACCCGTGCCCGTCGACAAGAACTGATTACTGTACAATGAAGTAATAAGAATAATGTAGCGCAGAGGTTTCCACCAGGGAAGACCTATCTACATGTTGGTCGGTAGTCGAGTACAAAGAAAGTTCTTTTCATATGAGGTCATTAGTAAACACTCGTCACGTTAGACTATACGCTACAAGGCAAATCGCCGCCCTAATGCCTCATCACTGCTACCAACTTGACATCACGATACATAACCATAACAAACCAACCTTAATGTAAGTGTTAATAACGGAGGTTCCGTTACCCACCTAAATGATCAATCAAGATTGTACCGCGAAGTACACCCGCCCCGTTCATTGAAATGAAGCGCCTTGAAGAACGCCATCTTCAATATAAACAGGCAACAACTAGCGCAAGAAGTTTGGACTTTTCTCTACAGATGTCTCTACTACACTGACTTAGCAAATGTCATGGGATAGTCACCTAATAGACTGCGGGGTCTGCTATGGCCCTGCGAACTGCAGTGAGACGCCGTGGAAGTGAGTCGACAAGTCCCTGGTAGTCCTCTGGACGCAGCTGACACCAAATCGTTTGCAGAGCGGTCGCCAATGCTGGTCTGTTCGTGGGTGCAGGATCCATGGCACGGAGCCTGCGTTCCAGGACATCCCAGATATGCTCGATAGGGTTCATATCGGGGCTCCTGGGTGGCCATGGCAGTCGTTGGACCTCCTCTGCATGTTCCTGGAGCCATTCCCGGGCGACCTGGCGGCGCGTTATCATCTTGAAACACCGCAGAACCGTCCGGCTGCTGGAAGGCCAAAAATGAGTGGAGATGGTCTCCGAGCAGCTCAACATACCGCGTACCATTCAAAGTCTCTTCCAGAATAACTAGGGGGCCCATTCCATACCAGGAAAATTCACCCCAGACCATAACAAAGACACCAGCGCCCTGGACCACACCTCGAGGCAGGCGGAATCCATCACTTCATGTGGTCTGCGCCATACACGGTGCCTCCCATCGGCATGGTGCAGTTGAAATCGTGATTCGTCCGACCATATCAAGTTACGCCATTGTTCCAGTGTCCATCCCTGGTGACTGGCGACAAATGCGCGTCGTTGTGCCCGATTTAAACAAGGCGTAGAAGGTGTAGAAGGCAAGCGAAGCGCGAGACAGATGACTCTGGCTTTTGTCAACGCAACAATTAATGAAACCCGGCCTTCTTTTATTTTCAGATTCTTTTAGCAGGAGTTGTTAATGTGTTGTGCTGAGACTAGTGTTGTTATAACAGCTGGAACTGATAACATTTCTGGGGATATACTAAAGACAAGACTCCTTGCCTGAATGGTCAGCGTTGAAGACTTCGGTTCAGAGGGTTCCGGGTTCGATTCCTGGCCGGGTGGGGGATTTTAATCGCCTCGGACTAATTCTCTTGCCCGGGGTCTGGGCGTTTGTGTTTGTGTTTGTCCCAACGCTCTCCTCTTCATATTCACACAACACACCACACTACCAACCACCACAGAAACACGCAATAATGATTACATCCCTCCATATAGAGTTGGCATCAGGAAGGGCATCCGGCCGTAAAACAGGGCCAAATCCACATGTGCGACACAGTTCGCACCCGCGACCTCACACGTGTGGGAAAAGCTGTAGAAAAAGGAGAAGAAAGAAAAATAGTTTGGGATATAGTACCATATCTGAAGTACTTGGTGGAGGAGCTATACCAGATGAATGGAGAGTTGCTATAGTAGCCCCTGTGTATAAAGGAAAGGGTGATAGACATAAAGCTGAAAGTTACAGGCCAGTCAGTTTGACATGCATTGCAGGTAAGCTTTGGGAAGGCATTCTTTCTGATTATATTACACATGTTTGCGAAATTAATAACTGGTTTTACAGAAGGCAGTTCCGGTTATTCCACTGAAGCTCAACTTGTAGGAGAAAATAAATGAAATGTTAGAGGGCATTCGACCAGTGCAGGATATTGTAAATAAAAAATGTGTGTGATTAAATTAATTCCATCCTCTGGTCTAAGGAGTTTGGACAGCCCAAGTAGGGGACTGCCTGTAGGGGTGAAGTACAGTGGGGACTTCGAGGGCCCTGGGACCGCTACGGTAGCTGTGAAGGCCCTTCAGCAACTCTGAAAAGTGGTGGCAAAAGGGGCTCTGGTTAAGACACAGCAGGTCGTTATGCTACTTAGGTTCCAAAATGGGTAAAATATAAATATGTAAATAAATACAATGTTAATTTTAATCTTATACCAGTTGTATAGATATAGAGATATTATAAGTAGAATTTTGTAAACAATATAAATTTATTAAGGACGATGTGTGTGTTTAATAGAAACATTTATTAGCGTAAATTGTATAATATTGTATTCTAGGAAAAGGTTCTTCGTCTCTTGTTAATTTAAAATTTAGTGCTTGACAATAATATATTTTAGTGTACCATTTGCCACCGAGGTAGACACCTCATTTGCAAATAAAGAGATTTTGATTTGATTTTAATTCCAGCAAGGTATAGCAGATATCTTGGATTCAGGAGGTCAAATGGACTGTATCGCGATTGATCTGTCTAAAGCATTTGATAGGGTGGATCATGGGAGACTACTGGCAAAAATGAGCGCAATTGGACTAGACAAAAGAGTGACTGAATGGGTTGCTATATTTCTAGAAAATGGATCTCAGAGAATTAGAGTAGGCGAAGCTTTATCTCACTCTGTAATAATTAAGAGGGGAATTCCTCAAGGCAGTATTGTTGGACCTTTATGTTTTCTTATAAATATGAGTAAAACGCTACAATCAGAGGCAAGGCATTTTGCGGATGTTGTTATTCTGTATAGAACAATTACAGAATTGTGATCAACTACAAAAAGAACTCGACAATGTTGTGAGATGGACAACAATGATAAACGAGGTTAAAACTCAGTGAATACAATACAATCACACCAAACCGTGAGTGAACAAAATAGAATCATGGCGAACCAAGAGTGAATTGTAGGAATAAGATACAATAATCTGAAATGAGACGGGGAAGGTCAGGAAGAATTAAATACAAAGGACAACCAGAAGAGCCATGCGTTCGGGATGAAGGATGAATTTGAAAACTTGGCCTCCTCATCTACCATCCGTCAGGGAGGAGAGATGTTAGTCGTTCTATTCGGGAGATAATGTGCTCGAATTCCACTCACAGTCCTAAAGATGCTTTTCCGTGGTTTCGCCATGCCAATGCTGGGGCTGTACATTGAAGCAACAGTCGCTTCCTTCCCAGTCCTAGGAAAATAATATGGCCGTTGTGTGAAGAAGGGATTAGTTGGAACGCTGCGGACTGCACAAAAATGGAATCCAGAAAAAATAAACCTGAACTGGCCTTCCAAGTAACAGGGTCAAAATTAAACACTATATAGCAGCGATTAAACCAGAAACACTAAACCATGAATTTCAAATGCCAGGTGGAGAAACTCGAGCTGAAAGAATTTGAGAATAATAAGATAATATACATCAAGAATGAAACACTCTACAAGAAAATTGAATACTCTCAGACATTATGCGAAAATGAAGGATAATTTTTTTACGGTCATCTTCTCAGAATGAACTCTAATAATTAACCAAACAAACCTTTGACTTCTTCCGTAACCGCAAAACAAAACCAAACTCGTTTAAAGAAACTGAAAAAGACTTAGTAGAATTAAAAAAATCACTATTCGATCGAACAGCTGAAGTGATAACTAAAGACGACAATATAAGGTTCCAAGATAAATCTACATTAAAAGCCAAACCTATTATCTGGGAAAACGAGAGAAAAGGAAGACCAGAAAGAATGAAGAAATACTGAACACTAAGAAAAAAACAACACATAGAGAAATGATTGATTCAACGTACCGCAAAGACGGTGAAACAAAAAGAGAAGTAGGTGAGTTTTTGCATCTGAGGCAGAGCAGCCTATCCAAAAAAGAAGGAAGTGAAAACAGGAAAAATGAGACGCTAGTCTAAGACCGTCGATGGAGCGGGAGTATAAACTTGATCAAATTATTTCAGTGATGCAAGTTCGTTCACTTCATATCCTGGTTCCAGAAACTGCGGATAAGAAAGCTGGGCTGTGTAGTTCGACCTTGAGAGTGTTAACAGTCCGTGCGTCGGTAACCCGATCTACAGACTGCAACTCGAGCGGTGTGCCTCGCTGCCTTCTTCATCAGCATGCGTCTCTGGCGGCAGGTTACAGCGGGTCAGAGGTCGAAACTCTCTCTCCTGCAGTCTAAGTTTATCGACAATGACATTGATTCATTGCAGATATGGCATTTTTATACTTGAGACATCTAGAAACAGGACTAGCAAACCGCCTCTTCACTCACGAGTCCTGTTGCTACAATAATAATTATTATTATTATTATTTTCCATTTGTGGGGTCGGAGATACGATAACACCCCCTCGCGCGTATCCCCAGAAGACACCGAGTAGTGTGAGTCGCTATGATTTCGGGAGGCCAAGGAGCTGATTCCCACCTCGGCAGTCCTGAGAATGGCTTTCAGTGTTTTTGTCCATTCTCCTGCATCAAGGCAAATGCCGGAACAGATCCTTGTATAGGCCGCGGCCGCCACCCGCTCACCTATGTACCTCAAATCTCCTGACCTGACAGTAAGCGTAACCCTCTAGGAGGCCCGCCGTAGTAGTAGTAGTAGTAGTCCCGCCGTAGGAGTAGGAGGAGGCCCACCGCAGTAGTAGTAGTAGTAGCCTAGTAGGCCCGTAGTAGTAGTAGTCGTAGTAGTATCAATCAATACTGATCTGCATTTAGGGCAGTCGCCCAGGTGGCAGTTTCCCTATCTGTTGCTTTCCTAGCCTTTTCCGAAATGATTTCAAAGAGACTGGAAATTCATTGAACATCTCCCTTGGTAAGTTATTCCAATCCCTAACTCCCCTTCCTATAAATGAATATTTGCCCCAGTTTGTCCTCTTGAATTCCAACTTTATCTTCATATTGTGGTCTTTCCTACTTTTATAAACGCCATTCAAACTTATTCGTCTACTAATGTCATTCCACGCCATCTCTCCGCTGACAGTTCGGAACATACCACTTAGTCGAGCAGCTCTTCTTCTTTCTCTCAATTCTTCCCAACCCAAACATTGCAACATTTTTGTAACGCTACTCTTTGGTCGGAAATCACTCAGAACAAATCGAGCTGCTTTTCTTTGGATTTTTTCCAGTTCTTGAATCAGGAAATTCTGGTGAGGGTCCCATACACTGGAACCATATTCTAGTTGGGGTCTTCCCAAAGACTTATATGCCCTCTCCTTTACATCCTTACTACAACCCCTAAACACCCTCATAACCATGTGCAGAGATCTGTACCCTTTATTTACAATCCCATTTATGTGATTACCCCAATGAAGATCTTTCCTTATATTAACACCTAGATACTTACAATGATCCCCAAAAGGAACTTTCACCCCATCAATGCAGTAATTAAAACTGAGAGGACTTTTCCTATTTGTGAAACTCACAACCTGACTTTTAACCCCATTTATCAACATACTATTTATTGCCTGCTGTCCATATCACAACATTTTCGAGGTCACGTTGCAGTTGCTCACAATCTTGTAACTTATTTATTACTCTATAGAGAATAACATCATCTGCAAAAAGCCTTACCTCTGATACCACTCCTTCACTCATATCATTGATATATATAAGAAAACATAAAGGTCCGATAATACTGCCTTGAGGAATTCCCCTCTTAATTATTACAGGGTCAGATAAAGCTTCACCTATCCTAATTCTCTGAGATCTATTTTCTAGAAATATAGCAACCCATTCAGTCACTCTTTTGTCTAGTCCACTTGCACTCATTTTTGCCAGTAGTCTCCCATGATCCACCCTATCAAATGCTTTAGACATGTCAATCGCGATACAGTCCATTTGACCTCCTGAATTCAAGAAATCTGCTATATCTTGCTGAAATCCTACAAGTTGGGCTTCAGTGGAGTAACCTTTCCTAAAACCGAATTGCCTTCTATCGAACCAGTTATTCATTTCACAAACATGTCTAATATAATCAGAAAGAATGCCTTCCCAAAGCTTACATACAATGCATGTCAAACTTACTGGCCTGTTACTCTACTCAACAAGTGTCCTGGTTCCAGAAGAATATACTCTGTCTCTTGCCTTGCGTATTTAAATTCTGCCTGAATGGGCTCATTCTTTCTACCATCGGCAGTTTCCTTAGCATTTTTCTATCTGCAAACACTCTTGACATCTCTCGAAATTTAGCCCAAACAGCCTGGATTCCTGCTTTGACATCGTCCTCGCAGCCACCAGTCTAGCCGGGCCAAGACCAACTACAATCCTCAGACCTCAAGGCAGGTTTCGATTAATGGCAATATGGCCGTGGGTGCGGGCCAGGCGTAGGTTAAATGTGATTGTGGATACGAGTTTAAAGCAATAATTGTGAAATAGGTATTTCGAGTGGGCACAGGATCGTACTTCGTGATTTTCAATACTGATACGGAAGTATTTGTGTCTCCAGTCGCTTATACGTGGAAGCTTAAAATACCTGTAGGTTAATTTTTCGTGTTTCAACGTGGTACCGTACAGGTTATGTGTTTGTTTATCATTGTGTTTGAGATGTGGTGTTATAATTATTGGCGTTTACTTAGAATGTAGTGTGGTGTATTGTGTACCTCTCTGCAGGTCAAATTACGGAAATTCTTCGCGTATGTCTGCCCTCTCCATTTCGAGGGAAAATTTTGCTGTAAAAAAATGAACTTGTCGTGTGCATCAAATATTTTACTCTAAGTTCATTGTCCGCAAAGATATTATATTTCCCGCTGAGAATAGTGAACCTATTCGCTTCCCTAGGAAATATCTTAAATTGTCCCCTGAGACCTGTCTCTCGCATAACATTTATTTACCTCGAGGAAGAAGGTGCCCTAAAAAGCATGAACAGCAACTGCCACTGAGACACGAAGTAGCATTTAAACATTGGTGTGAAGATGATACAGATATTTTCAGCCCTTTTAAGACAAAAATATGAGTCCATTCAACGTGATTGCGAAATATAATGTTCTCAAGACCTACCGCACAGTAGATATTCCATCAATATGAAAGTGACGATTGACCTAGAAGTGCAAGTATAATTTTAAATTATTGCTTTACTAGCAGAAAAATTAAAGTTGATATTAGGATGTTACGGGCAAGGCAACCTCAATTGTGAAAGATAGAGAAAATGTGAAATTCTGGTAAGTCACCTTGGTAATTACAGAGAGAGCAGTATTGAAATGAGTGACGTAATCTTTATTTTGGGGAACTTTCTGAAAAATAGAGCCCTTGTTTTAGCCTTGTATTAACCTTTGAAAGTAACATTAATTGTTCAAGTGATGTGTGGAAGTGTGATGTTTCTTCGTCAAAAATTATAAAGGACTGTGTAAAAATTCTGGCCAGTAATTTTATCAACAATTATACGATCTCAAATGAAAAATTGCCAAGAAACTTCAAAAGAGGAGTTGTAGGATGTGTGTAGTGCTAGTTTTAGTTAACTTCAATATTTTGGTGAATGATGCATAATAGGATAATGGGTCACAGTGTTAATGTTCGGAGAACTACTTATTTGTTTGGTGCTGTGTCGATTTTTTCTTAAGTCCGTATTCGTGTTTTCAACGAAGTGACATTTGTTAGGCGTTGATAACTTGTTGTTTATTGTAGGCCTAATGCTTTTTTCTGTTGCCAGTTATTCAACGTCACACTAACACATCAAAAGTTCTCGGTGACGGAAGGATAGGAAAGAGGTAGGAGTGGGAAGGAAGCGATCGTGGTGTTAATTAAGGTACAGCCTCAGGGCTACGACGATGGGATTCGAAACCTTCCCATCTTCCGAATGCAAGATCACAGCTACTCAACCCTGACCGCACGGCCCTGAAGATGGTTTTCAGTGGTTTCACATTTTGAAACCAGGCAAATGCCGGGGCTGTACCTTAATTAAGGCCGCGGCCGCTACCTTCCCACTCGTAGCCCTTTCATTTCATCCATCGCCCAAACCTTTCGATGTGATAGTGGACGTTAAACAAGAAAAAATCCTCTAGATAAAGAGCATGTAATATTACTATTTCTCTTTTACGTATAAAATGCTGTTATTTAAAATCCTTCAATAAATATTTTCGTACTGCAATATTCTCACGACCATTATTAGGTTACTCCTCGCCACGTCAGCTTTGGCCTGGTACGGCAGCCATGTTTTTTCTGTATTGTGGTCTGAGTATTGTAGTTGGTCTTGGCCGGGCACACTCTCAGGGTACTTATGCTTGTTCAGCGCCACCTTTGTCAACTGTGGCGTACTCCATCTATATATATAAAATAAGAGTTTTGTCTGTACATTGCTCAGAATTTGAAAATAATGGTATTTCTGTATCGGTCATGTCCATAGTAACAAGAAAATGCACTTTTTACATTTCCGTAATTTCTGTCTGTCTGTCTGTCTGTCTGTCTGTCTGTCTGTCTGTCTGTCTGTCTGTCTGTCTGTCTGTCTGTCTGTACACGCATCACGAGAAAACGGTTGAAGAGAATTTAATGGAAATCGGTATGTGAAGTCGGGGGATGAGCCTCTACAATCTAGGCTATAAATCATTTTACTCACGCTGAGTGAAATGGTAGTTTAGGGGAAGGCCTAAAATTGAATTCTCAACTATTTATGTTATTAGTGGTCTAATGAAAATCGGTATGTGAAGTTGGGGGATGAGCCTCTACAATTTAGGCTACACATCATTTTACTCACGCGGAGTGAAATGGTAGTTTAGGGGAAGGCCTAAAATTGAATTCTCAACTATTTATATTATTAGTGGTCGTATTTTAAATAAAATGGGTATGCAAAGTTGGGGAATAAGTTGCTACAATTTCGGCTATCAATAATTGTATTCACGCTGCGAAAAATCGTAGTTTAGGGGAAGGCCTAAAATTTAATTCTCAAATATTGTTGTTATTAGTAGTCCTATCTTGATGAAAATCGGTATGCAAAGTCAGGAAATAAGTCGCTATAGTCTAGGCTGTAAATTATTTTATTCACGCTGAGCGAAATGGTAGTTTAGGGGAAGGCATAAAATTTAAATCTCAAATATTTCTTATTAGAGGTGTAATCGATGAATGCTACATAACTAAGGTTATATAGTATTAAATTTCCTATTATTCATGTCTTATACATTGTTACCGTACTGGCTATGATCACAAAGATATTCATAAATTTGGATTTTTGTTATTAAGTCCATATCAGCGCCGAGTAACGAGAAAATGGGTAAACAGTATTTCATGAAAATCGGTATGTAAAGTCGGAGAATAAGAAACTACAGTTTACGGTATAAAATATTTTACAAATCACAGAGTCGAAAGAAAACTAAATGTGAAGGCCTACAATATAGAAATCTCATAACGTTGATCAACAATAACATTACATTGACCATTGTTTGTCGTGATGTGCTTTGTGGCTTCTGTTGCCCCTCATCTCCGGTAGATAGGATTACTGCTGCGTACAGAGTATTTTTTATTTGATTTACGTCGCACCGACGTAGGTTTTATGGCGACGATGGGATAGGAAAGGGCTAGGAGTGCCTTAGGCCTTAATTAAGGTACAGGCCCAGCATTTGACTGGTCTGAAAGTGGGAAACAACGGAATACCATCTTCAGCGCTGCCGACAATGGGGTTCGAATCCACTATCTCTCGGATGCAAGGTCACAGCTGCGCACCGCTAACCACACGGTCAACTCGCCCAGTCGTACAGAGTGTAACAGCCTGCCTGAATATTGATGGGAAGTAGCTGGGGAGTTAGATAACTTTCTTCTTTAGCATGCCATTCCCCTGGTTTATAAATTTTCTGATACTACTGGTACGTAACACACTGGATCGTCATAGCATTCGGGCTATTCAACCCCACTTTTGAGGCACTGACTGGAATTAACAGTGTGCATATTTAGCAGAATAATGGCAGATGAGTGTTCATGGCAATCTGCGGCCTGGTCATCCCAGCTCTGGAACTTTGGACTATTAGATTGGCACCGCAATCTAACCGCAGCACTGTTCGTTAAAAGTAATAAAACGTGCGGCTTTCCATTTGATCGAGTATTTTATATGATAGCATTGCTTTTAATCGCTACATTCATACTCACGTTTTTGTAATGACCTATGTTGATTTCAGTTAGGAAAACCACAAAGTCAGTCTTTCTGAGAATCCCGTAGCGAAGCACGGGTACATCAGCTAGTTTTAACATAAAGTTACGTGCGTCGACAACGGGTTCATGGAAAGAACAATGTTAAGACTCTTTCAGTGTTTGGATAGAACGCGTATATCCCTGACAGTATTTAACTTACGATTGCATTTTATGCCTCAATTGACAGATAAAAGAGGAGCCTACCTGTTGCAAGAAATAAATTACAAATAATAAAAATATATAACATTGAAAACTGAAATAACGCTTCGAAGTAAGGCAAAATTTGTGCTAAATATGTGATATTCTGTTATAAGATAGAGACTCCTTGGTGACACGGAGATTAAGCAAGGAAAAGAAAAGAAAGACGATCAAAACGCAGGGAAGGAGATTGGATGGGATTGTATTTGCTCTGTTGCCGTAGACAGGTCAGACAAATAGATTGTTGGTGATTAAAAGAATATGGAGTCCGTTCTAAAAACTTCGCGGTCTAGAATGAATAAAGCTGTGTTGACTCGCGCGCTCAGTTGGAACAATTCAATAAGCAAGTCTACGAAAAGTTCGAGACCGTGCGGCCATTACAACAGTGGCAGGCTAGAGGCATTTTTTTGTTTTAATTATTTTTTAGACCCTCACGTTCCAATCCTTCGCTCTTCCTGCGTTTCTCTTCTAGTCTTAGAGATAAGCACGATGTCTTGTTGGAGCTTGACCCTCGATTTACCGGGTCACCGTGTCCAACATGAGGTTAAAAGGGAATGGCGACAGGGCTGACCCCTGATGGAGGCTCACTCAAATGACTGTAACGTAACTTCGTTCCTTGAGACTTTCTCACATGAGTCATCTTGGAATGCAATCATCGGCCTTCTCCAGGTCAGAGAAAACAGCGTAGGGATTTCTGGAACTCGCCATGAACCTCCTGCACAGTTCTCACTAGAGTTGCCACTTTTTAATATAAGAAATAAGGGACATTTACCTAAAAAATACGGGATTTCAATAAAAATAAGGGACAGTTCATAAATATTAGAAAATCAAACGTTAAAAATCAATCATCATCATCTGTTTACCCTCCAGGTTCGGTTTTTCCCTCGGACTTAGCGAGGGATCCCACCTCTACCGCCTCAAGGGCAGTGTCCTGGAGCTTCAGACACTTGGTCGGGGGATACAACTGGGGAGTATGACCAGTACCTCGCCCAGGCGGCCTCACCTGCTATGCTGAACAGGGGCCTTGTGCAGGGATGGGAAGATTGGAAGGGATAGGCAAGGAAGAGGGAAGGAAGCGGCCGTGGCCTTAAGTTAGGTACCATCCCGGCATTCGCCTGGAGGAGAAGTGGGAAACCACGGAAAACCACTTCCAGGATGGCTGAGGTGGGAATCGAACCCACCTCTACTCAGTTGACCTCCCGAGGCTGAGTGGACCCCGTTCCAGCCCTCGAACCACTTTTCAATTTTCGTGGCAGAGCCGGGAATCGAACCCGGGCCTCCGGGGGTGGCAGCTAATCACGCTAACCACTACACCACAGAGGCGGACTGTTAAAAATCAATTTCAATCAAATTATAATTAGTTGAGTTTCGTTAAGAGAATACAATAATCACTGAAATTCGTAAAAGAAACTAACAAGGGGGCATTCCCTACTCGTCACCACCGATTTCGCTCAAATTTATAGGACATGCAGGGCTTGGCTAGAAATGAAAGCACCCGAAGTGGAAACTCCAGATGGCCAAGCGTATAGAAAATAGAAATTAAAATGTTGCCTCGGCTCTCGCACCGTATAAGCCACTTACGTTAGTGCGCACGCCGAGCAGTAGTTGGCGTAGCGGTAAGAGCTTGGATTAGCAGTTCGATGGTCGTGGGTTTGGCTACCAGTGTGGAGAATATTTTTCTCAATTTTTATATTATTCATTTATTTAATTTTATTTATTTATACGTAAAAGGCATATAGGACGTCATTTTTTAATGAGCGCACAATTGTAGAAAATTTGGAGTTGCGAACTTTCCCGACTTGTTCAAACAGAAATTCTTCTTTTTTCTCCTTTACTGGCTATCTTCCCTCCTTGGGAAATGTGCCATAAACGTGAATAGTCGTTTCGCTGTAAGATTCGTTCTCAGCTGACAAGTGAAGGTTGCTCCTGGCGGCTGTACACAAACAATAGATTCTTGGCACAGGTAGAAGAAAGTCTGACAAAGAAATTCCTTTTTTTTACCTTTTTATGCCTTTTGCGTATAAATAAATAAAATTAATTATTCACCTCTTTACGTAATTGGAAAATTAATAACATAAAAGTTGACAGAAAAAACAGTCTCCACACGGGGAGTCGAACCCACGACCAGTGAATTACCAGTCCAAGCTGTTACCGCTACGCCAACTACTGCTCGGCGTGCGCACTAACGTAAGTGGCTTATACGGTGCGAGAGCCGCGTCAACATTTTTATTTTTATTAATATTTCCATTACTCTTGGCCATCTGGAGTTCCCACTTCGGGTGCTTTCATTTCTAGCCAAGCCCTGCATGTTCTATAAATGTGAGCGAAATCGGTGGTGACGAGTAGGAAATGCCCCTTTGTAATTTGCACCCTTTAGCCGTACATACAGAAAAAAAAACATCTGACAATGAACTTTGATAACTTCACAATAATTTACGTACAGTAGATTTAGTCTCAAACAGCATGAACAATCACGTCGGAAATTGGAACGGAAGACCTAGGAAAGTACGCGGCGGAAGACGAGGAAAATAATCCAACATGTTCAGCTTTACCAGCAAATGGCGAGACATCACGAGATTTCCTTCTTCTGAGGCTCCAAAGAGAAAAAAAATAATGGAGCTACTTTGAACTCAATGGCGCTCGAATCAAACATGGCATTTAAAATAATTAGAGACAAAAATAAAGACAAAGGCTCGTTTTTAAAGGACACCAGTTCATAACACGGGACGCAAAAGTTTCACCTCAAATACGGGACAGGTGGCAATCCTCACAACACAACCATGATTAGTTTTTACGCAACCTTTCATAAATCCTTCCGCTGTGGGTGGGGGCCGCACAATAACACCCAAGTATCCCCTGCCTGTCGTAAGGGGCGACTAAAAGGGGCCCAAAGGCTCGGAACTTTGGAGTGTGGGTTCGCGACCACAAGGTTCTTAGCTCGGCCCTGCAATTGCTTTCAGTCACTTGTGACAGGCTCCTCACTTTCATCTCTCCTATTCGACCTCCCTGGTCAACTCTTGTTCTTTTTCGACCCCGACCATATTTGAGCACTCGAGGCCTAGGGTGTCTCATTTTTCACGCCCTTCGCAGCCCTTGTCCTCCTTTGGCCGATACCTTCATTTTCGAAGTGTCGGATCCCTTCCATTTTCCCCCCTATGATTAGTGTTATATAGAGGATGGTTGCCTAGTTGTACTTCCTCTTAAAACAATAATCACCACCACCGCTGAGTGGCTCAGACGGTTGAGGGGCTGGCCTCGTGAGCCCAACTTAGTAGGCTCCATCCAACTTCACTCCGCTGGTATTTGGAGGTGGTCAGCCTCGGGTCGGTAGCTTTACTGCCATGTAAAAGAACTCCTATGGGACAACATTTCGGCACCTGGGCCGTCAAAAGTAGTTATTGTCTCATTTAGACTTTCACGGCCCGTGGAACTATTCATGATGTAATATTTTTGGTATTATGCCGTGTAATAAACTATATAAACACACTCCACGCGCGTTTCGAAGGGTACCTTGCCTTTCTTCATCAGGAGAAAACAGAAAACGGAAACACGACGCATCAATGGTTGCTAAGAGAAAGCAACAAAGAACTTACAATGGTGCCCTAAGATGTAATAGGGTCGTCATTTTAGCTCCATGCTAGGGACAAAGAACGGCAGCAGTCAAGCTTCACTTTCTGACACACGGCATAATCCCAAAATATTACATCATGAATTATTATTGTCCTTCTTTACCTCATCCTGTGAGAACTCCTATACATCCTTCTTCCATCTCTTCGCTTTCTCGCTAGATTCCTTCATTCTTGAGTTTCTCAAAATAGCCTGTCCACGTTTTCATTTTTTCATAGTCTGCGGTCAGCATTCTCCTATCTTCATTCTTCCCAATATCTTGCTTCATGTTATCCCGACTCTTAGCTACCTTTTGCTTTTCTTACTGCTCTCTTTGTTTCCGTTAATTTTGAAGGCGTTCACGGATACGTTGCTTTTGTGACACTTTGTAATAATAATAATAATAATAATAATAATAATAATAATAATAATAATAATAATAATAATAATAATAATAATAATAATAATAATAATAATAATAATAATGTTATTTGTTTTACGTCGCATTAACTACTCTTTTACGGTTTTCGGAGACGCCGAGATGCCGGAATTTATTCCCGCAGGAGTTCTTTTACGTGCCAGTAAATATACCGACACGAGGCTGACGTATTTGAGCACCTTCAAGTACCACCGGACTGAGCCAGGATCGAACCTGCCAAGCTGGGGTCAGAAGGCCAGCGCCTCAACCGTCTGAGCCACTCAGCCCGGCAAATATGCCATAATTAAGGTCATAGTCGGTATCTTCCCACGTCAAATCACCACATGGCCGAATCTTGCAGGAAAGAACTCCATAAGTTAACATTCTTATTTTACGAGTATTAATAAAGCTTCCCTTCTTATTCCTTGGTTGTTGTTCCGTGTCGCGGCCTTCGGTTCATGGATGGGGATCTAGCCACGTCAAGTTAAGTACTCTTGTCCGGGAGGTGTCAGTGTTCGTCTAAAACACACGTCTTCCTTTGCACTACGACAATGAATGCATTCATCCGCAGGCATCGGAAAACCATCCGCCTGTAAAACTAGCCTTAAAATCTACATGTAGTACCGACCCTACGTAACTGGGAAAAGGCGAGCAGGGACGAAGAAAAATAAAGCATTCCCTTTTGCATACACATAACATGAAGATGAGGTGTTGCACGCGTGTAGCCGAGCTAGTATATGTGTCAAAAATGGAAATCGTGTGCGCCCAGATTAATATTTAGCGCTGTTTATTTAACGTTGAAAGAGGTGAGAATACGTGCGGAGATGTGCGGTACACAGATGGAAAGAAAGCCGAAGGTGTGAAGGAACGCTGAACAAGAAGGTAGCTCTGCAACTTGACGCTGAGATGAGGTGGAAACACGTCTTTCCGTATTTCCCCATGCTGCGAAAACGTGCCGAGGACAGTTGATTGTGTGTCAGTGCTTCGATTCTCAAAATATTATTACGGAAACAAATGTTGATGTCAATGTTTTATACAAAGACCAAATAGGTAAGTTTTCTCCCAACACATCGAAGGGTTGAATTATATCTGTGGTACCCTTTAATAGCTTTTACAACAATATACAATCTAGTCTTTTCCTGGGGTGTAGCATCTAATACTGACTTTTTATTTTGTCCTGTCCATGCATCAACAACCAAAACTTGATCTGCAAAATGTTCTGCTTCCAATCGAACCGACCAACACCCCAGCTGGACGAGAGTGACTCCCCTCTCGAGTTTACCTCGGCCGCTCGATACTACACGACGCGTCTCTGTGCGTATTTTCACCACTTTCAGCGTTAACGGGGGTCATGAATGAAATACTGCGATTTTTAACCAAAAATAGAATTTTTAGTTTTAACCATAACAATATCCCAATTGTTCCTGCTTCAAATCTCGTTACGTTCCTTTCTCTCACGTTGTCAGACAATATTGACTTCAAAGTTCGTTTTGACTAACATTTCAATAATCCCGCTGAAATATATTTACTTCGTACTAGGCCTAGGGTGTGCATGAGAGGAGTATGGTCCTTAAAACTTCAATTTACAATTTGCTAGCTTATCAATCAATCACTACTGATCTGCATTTAAGGCAGTCGCCCAGGTGTCAGATTCCCTATCTGTTGTTTTCCTAGCCTTTTCTTAAATGATTGCAAATAAATTGGAAATATATTGAACATCTCCCTTGGTAAGTTATTCCAATCCGTAACTCCCCTTTCTATAAACAAATATTTGCTCCAATTTGTCTTCTTGAATTCAAACTTTATCTTCATATTGTGATCTTTCCTACTTTTAAATACACCACCCAAACGTATTCGTCTACTGATGTCATCTCTCCACTGACAGCTCGTAACATACCACTTAGTCGAGCAGCTCGTCTCCTTTCTCCCAAGTCTTTCCAGCCCAAACTTCGCAACATTTTTGTAACGCTACTCTTTTGTCGTAAATCACCCAGAACAAATCGAGCTGCTTTTCTTTGGATTTTTTCCAGTTCCTGAATCAAGTAATCCTGGTGAGGGTCCCATACACTGGAACCATACTCTAGTTGGGGTCTTACGCCCTCTCCTTTACATCCTTACTACAACCCCTAAACACCGTCATGACCATGTACAGAGATCAGCTCATTGCCTCGTATAAAATGCTTTTTGCGGCAGAGTTCTTATCAGATTCACGTGATATTGTCTGATAAAGTTTCAATATGTACATAAATTAAGGGGAGTATCAAAGTCCTATCCTGCTAATGTTAAACTGAACACATTTACCGATGTTTTTCCTTGCTTCTACCTTTATTGCAAATCAAGATATGGATGTTTAAGACGAGTTCATGTTCAAACTTTGTGGGATATCTACCATTGTACATCAATAAGAATAATGAGAAGTATGAAAATGGGAAAGCACGGAAAATCATCTGCGGCCTGCCGACAACGGAGTTCGAACACGCTATACATCGAATACAAGCTGACAGCTACGTAACCCAAACCGAGTAGCCAACTCGCTCTGTTTAAGGGGAAGTACAAGCGATGGCTCTGTAGTTCAGTGATAGAGTGTCGGCCTTTGGATCACAAGATTGCCGGTTCAGACCCGGCAGAAGGAGTTGGCTTTTAGAACAGCGAATGAAGGGCCAGTCTACTCTCTATGTCGCACGAAGTCGGCAAGTAAAAGATTTCTGGCGACACACTGAGCGTTTACTCCAACTCAACCATACAGTACAACACTAATGGCATTCATTGGGGTAATCATTAACAAGGTTGTTAAGAAAGGGTACACATGGTTATGAGGGTGTTTAGGGGTTGTAGTAAGGATGTAAAGGAGAGGGCATATAAGTTTCTAGTAAGACCCCAGTGTATTTGACCTTCACCAGGAGTATTTGATTCGAGAACTGGAAAAAAAATTCAAAGGAAAGTAGCACGATTTGTTCTGAACAATTTCCGACAAAGCAGTAGTTGCATACGTTGGGCTAGGAAAACTTTGGAGAAAGGAGACGAGCTGCTCGACTAAGTGGTATGTTCCGAGCTGTCAGTGGTGAGTTGGCGAGGAATGACATTAGTAGAAAAATACGCATGAGTGGAGCTTTTAAAAGGAGGAAAGATCATAATGTGAAGATAAAGCTGGAATTCAAGAGAACAGATTGTGGCAAATAGTCATTTATAGGACGAGGGGAAAGAGATCCGAATAAATTATCAAGGGAAATGTTCGGTAAATTTCCAAGTTCGTTGGAAATGTTTAAGAAAAGGGTACGTAAACAACAGATAGAGAATCCGTCACCTGGGCGACCGCCCTAAATGCAGATCACTGATGACAGAGAGAGATGCGTTCCTGTGCCATCTGTTAGAGTAAAACTAGACATCGGCATTCAGGTGAGGCCGTATTATTATTATTATTATTATTATTATTATTATTATTATTATTATTATTATTGAAAATGAAAAAATGAAAACCTACAACCTGTTTTCCAGTCATTGACCGGGTCAGGAATGTAATGAATGAAGCATATATAGGCTGTTAGTACGATGGGGTCGCCACTCCCAAAGTGATTTATTAATGAATGATAGATGCTATGAAATGAGAATGGAGAGTGTTGCTGGAATGAAAGATGACAGGGCAAACCGGAGTACCCGGAGAAAAACCTGTCCCGCCTCCGCTTTGTCCAGCACAAATCTCGCATGGAGTGACCGGGATTTGAACCACGGTATCCAGCGGTGAGAGGCCGACGCGCTGCCGTCTGAGCCACGCAGGCTCCTATTAATTATTGTTAATAATAAATGCAAAAGTACAAAAGAGTTCCGATCCTTGGAAAAAGGGCAAGGTCACACAGGCCGTGAAAATTAAGAACTCCCTAGGCCTCGGTTGGGCTTGAAACAGAAGCAACCAAGGTTCAAGAACTGGGTATTTGGTGTTTGTCTTAATATACAGTACAGTTACATAGAATGCGCCAGGCTACCAATCACAAGAGATTGTGGGTTCGATCCGCAATATGGGCAGGCCTCAAGATGGTTTTCTGTGGTTTCCATTTTCACACTAGGAAAATGGTGGGGCCGTACGTTAATTAGGGGCACCGTCGCTTCGTTCCCACTGCTGTCCCCTCGTCGCCGGTGCAACGTAAAGCAAAGATATCTCTGTGGCGGTGTGACGTAACACATACAACACCCTTCGCATAAGATTGAAACCATGAAAGGTACTCGGACGTAAAACTCAACTTAATCCTACATGTGATGCCGACAACTCATAGGAGAATAGAGACAGCAATAAGGATTTAAGGAGGAAGCATGTAAATTGAAGGTGACATCATGACGAAGTTGGCACGCGCCATGGCTTTATCATCAAGCTATGTTCTGAACCTTAATGGGACACTTCCTGGAGCAGCGCCGCAGCCAAAAGCACGAGTCGATGGCATCGTTTATCCAATAGAGCGGCTACACTCACCCCTAACGCAGGGAGGAGAAGCGGTCCCCTTTGAACCGCGCTGGACCGTGAGACTCGTCAACGCACTCTGACAAACGGAGAACAAGGAAGTAATTAGTGCTAACATTGTCTCTAACGTGCGCAGTTGACTGGTGGAGTAACAACCCTCTGCTAACACTGATGATGCTGATAACGATAAATGTCGGGCTAAGTGGCTCAGACAGTTGAGGCGCTGACCTTCTGACCCCAACCTGGCAGGTTCGATCCTGGCTAAGACCGGTGGTATTTGAAGATGCTCAAATGCGTCAGCCTCGTGTCGCGTAAAAACTCCTGCGGGAAAAAATTCCGGCACCTCGGCGCCTCCAAAACCCGTCAAAGTAGTTAGTGAGACGTAAAGTATTATTATTATTATTATTATTATTATTATTATTATTATTATTATTATTATTATTATTATTATTATTATTGTTGTACCCTTTAGGTCCATATTTAGGGATACCTACCTTCCTTACCTATCAGCAAAGCTCATGAGATCTGTCTCTTGGGTCGTTTCGGGTTCTTCGTCACTTGCTGAGGTAAAGGTAGGGTTCATTAATTCTAATCTATCTACTGGAATGAAAGGTCTATTTAAACGATTCCTATTTATTCAGGGAAATGAAGTAATTTACTATGTCAACGATGTCATAGTCAATTGTGTCCACTGGACACCACAATCATTTTTACCTAAATGTCAGAACACTGGTGTGAGACTTTAACGTAATTGCCTGATGGGCATTCTTACTAGAAACCATTGTCTCAATTATTAATCATTTAAGAAAGGAAAGTCTGGAAATCCTTAAATTCGGCTTCCATGTGAGACCACATGTACCATCATAGTGATTCGTTATGGTCCAGCCCTCGTAACACGAACTCTGGACTCTGAGTATAATTAAGGCCGTCCAATCGGTGTGTGCCACACAGTGGTTCTACGGCATGGACCCTTAATTGAATCGATGTGACCTGCGTCTATGTCATGGACCGACCTCTAATCTTCTAAGTTACTTTAAAGTCATAGTGGATGATGACCGCAAGGAAATGATGCTACAATGGCATATGGCCCTAATCTAAGTCACTGAGGTTGATGACCCCCTGACCATCCAAGTTTCTAGGCTGAAGGCTAAACACAATTAAGTTACATCGGTTGATGACCAAAGTTCCACTTTACTATCCCCAGCACATTCACTGCTCAGTCAATCAAAGTTCAATAATTACAACAACAACAATGCTCACAAACTTTGTGGCATAAAATCCATTTCCTTCGGATATGTCCCTTTTATCTTTACTTTATTTTTTAATATTCCCCAGACAACAAATTAAAATTTCCAGAATGCATCTCCAAGTTATTCGCTTGATTAAAGTTATTTCAAAATGCGGTTTCACTGAATTCAATAATTTAATAAATTTAAATGATTTATCGAAATGTTAAAGAACAGTAGATTTTATCTCCGCGGACTCTGGTTTCTTCACAACTTTCTACGCAGCTGTGATGTAAATTCAATATTGCGATGTTTATCGGGCTGGAAAAGAATTTGTTACATCATTCATGTCCAGCTATATATCTCGTATCGTGATATCACACTTTAAAAAATCTAATCTAATCCTAACCGTTATTAACACTTGGATATCCTAATAATCCACGTACAAACCAAACAACTCGCCATATAATTACGATGTCATATCTCGTCATTACCATTATGAATTTTGCACACCCCTCGCAGACAAATCGATCATCACGACCATCGCTCTATATTTTGGACAACCTTGAAATTGGGTTACTCTGTTCCTTATACTCAAAGTTCATGGTTTCGAATGTTCATTACGTCCCCAATTACAGTACTTCACAATACTTAGATCATTACCGGCAATGAAATTTCAACTAAATCCAGCATTTTAACGTTTTCCTGGCCGAGAATTAAAGTACAATCTCGACTCCACTCCTATTCCCGTTATTATCCCCGCTGTCCGCTTAGGTCTCTCACCCCATGCTCGCTTGGCAGTTACAGGAACCACCTGGTTTATTCACAGATGACTGACTTCTCAAAATGCTCCCTTTAAACTCTGCCGACATGATTCAACAAATACGATATTCTACCCAACAAAATGCACAAATATGCTTCAAGATGCCCACACTAATTATACGCGTCGCCAATTATACCGCTATGGATTTCTATGAATTCCTTTCCATTCCCAACATTATAAAATATTCCTCGGGCTATCATGTCCCGGCTTCAATGACAGGACTCTAACCTGATTCGCACATCTCATCTCAACTCATATAAAACACTCCTCGGGCTTCAGTGTCCCGGCTTCAATGACAGGTCCAACCTGATCCACAAAACCAACCTCTGTTTCCCAGCTCCACAATTATCATCGACCAAGAACTGGAATAAAATCCCCACTAGAAATACCGACGTATAATATCGCACAATGCATTAATCATGAATAACTTCGCATAAATGATATCGTATTTAATAACTTGATTTTTACGAGAAATGACTGAAACATTCTACTAGATCTATTTATTGTCAGTCAGACACAGTTTAAAATGGGCATAGAAAAACGTTTCTCTCCGTGACCAAATTCATCTCCCTTGGCTCTCACCCGACAGCGCGCTTCCTCTCGATTGAAAATGAGTAACCATGGATTATTATTATTAACGTCATATTGCAGTCAGAAGAATTTTACGTCGAATGAACATCTTACTTTGACATCACAAAATATAGGCAGTACACTCACACGGATGACGATCTACATTGGACGTGATATCACTTCAGAACCCTTATCAATAACTTTTTACAACATTATATGGCACTCGCAAGACTTCAAAAATTTATCCAAGTGGAAAATAAAACAAATGACTCTTTTAGTCGTACTCTCACATTTACAAAACTTAGTAGGGCGACCACTGCGTCGTATATCCCCATGCAAATACACTTTTAGAAATCACGATACGAGATATAAGAGGTAGTAAGATGGAAAGTCACATTACCTTATGTAGTCACACCATTGTTCGTCATAGGGCTCACCTGCGACCCTGGCATTTTATTTAGCCACTTTTACATTCATGGCTGTACATATCATTGTGTTTCTTCAGGTTTCCTGGAATAAAGCATAAAAAAAAAGAAAATACCCTTCACTTGATTGCTTGAACGCACACGAATTACTTAATCACATTAGAATATTTCAGTACTTTGACCGTCCTATCTGATACACTTATTTCTCTCAAGAAAACTATCTCCCCATGGAGTCAAGACTTAGCCACACTGGCTAAAATCCGCAGTCGAACTCAGTTTAAAATGTTGGTTTGATTTCGCAGAGCAGCTCAACAATTTTCGTCCGCTTTGTATCACAAATGCCGGAGAAGGAAGCTTCGTCATGGCGTCCCTTCATATTTATAGCAGTTACCCCCTCTCTTCGGATCTCCCCTTTGCCGCCAAGAAAATTCCTATAAATTTTCTGACTTGCCTAAACTGTAATTTCAAGAGTTTTGAAAGTGACTACATGCTTGCTACATTTCTGATGGTAGTGTTCATGGACATTTAAAAATTTTACGGGTTCGATTTGTGAGATGATTGACCTCCTTTGATAGGCACTATATTTTTTTGACTTGGCGTGGTCGCGCCATGTACACGCGCTTTGAAATAGTTCATAAAAATTACTTGAGATTCTTCCGCCGTCGACACGTGTGGTTGACGTCACGTACCCCAGAGCGTGGGACCGAAGGTAATCACCCCCTCGTCACGTGTCAAATCCATGCTATCAAGAATCCAACTTTTAGTTTAATTGTTACATTACTCATAATGTTCTTAGGGCACAAAGGTCATGGGTTCATTATTATTATTATTATTGTTGATAACAATAAACATTTCCTGGAAACTGTTATAACTATTTTTCAAAAATGCTATTTGTTCGGGGCGTCGACCTATAGAGGTTTTGCCCCTACTTGCACCATGTGATATGAACCTGCGTGTAATTGGAATGAAGGGAGTGTAGAGTGTTGAATGTGAGGAAAGTAACATTAAGGACGACACAAACACCCAGCCCAGGGATATTAATCATTTACAATTAAAAACCCCTGACCCAGCCGCGAACCGAACCCGGGGCCGCCGGGTGACAGGTCGCCCCCTACACCGCGGTGCCGGACGTGTTATAACTAACACGGTGTTAACTCTGAGAAGAGTCACGATCAGTGAAAGTCTAGAAGGCAGTGGCAAAACCATGCAGCTGTAAAGCAAGGCGTGAAGTCAACATGTTTTTGACTGTGAAATATCTGCTCTATAGACCAATATGAAAAAGGTCGAGAAGAGAATACGTGGTTGAAATTTCTCTTTCTTTTGGAATTGCTTACCAAGTATATACCTATTATAGAAAATAAGCAAACTAATGGATCCGAGCACAAACCTAAAAGTGACGCTTGCCAGAAAATTTGTTGTGAATTCAATGTGCGTACTGACGTACGATCAAGCAACTGTATGAAAATCACCTCTTCTGTTTCTAAGTCTTGTGAAAAGGTCTATCAAATTCCAAATATTCAAGATGCAGAAGTTCTACACGTCTAAAGCACCTGCCATATTTTGAGCTAACAGAGAATATAACTGCTTGAACCTGGGCAGTTCAGTTATCAGAGTTTAACAGATTGTTAGTCTCAAGGAATGCTGAATAAATGCTAATTTGGTTAAGTTCACTGTTAAATTATTTTAACATACAGTTAAATGTTAACTGAGGTTAAATAAACCGGGCCCTGGTCTTCCCTCAAATGATTTGAAAGAAGTTGGAAATGTATCAAAAAATCTCCTTTGGTAAATTATTCGAATCCCTAACTCCTCTATCTATAAACGAATATTTGCCCCAATCTGTCCTCTTGAATTCCAACTTTATCTTCATTAAACTTCCCTACTTTTAAAAGACTCCAAGATGTTTCGTCTTCTATTGTCATTTCACGCCATCTCCAGCGACTGCTGGGAACATACCGCTTAGTCGAGCAGCTCGTCTCCTTACTCCCAAGTCTTCCCAGCCCGCCATTTGCAACATTTTCGTAACACTACTGCTGTTCGTTCGGAAATCACTCAGAAAAAGTTAAGCTGCTTTCCTTAGGATCTTGTCCAGGTCTTGAATCAAGAACTCCTGGTGAGGGTCACCTACTCTACTTGAGGTCTTACAGATCACTTATACTATACATGCATCTTGAAACGTTCTACAATATATCCACTTTCCAAAGGCCCTGAGTCGCTTCATTCACGAAGTGATCATTCGACACCGTACTGCAGTGCCCGTAACACTCAACAATATGCCGACTAGTTTCGAATCGCAGGTCACTGTTATACACCACATGATTTAATTTCGGAAACACACACCTTTCAATGTCGATCCTGATTTCTTTCAGGCAAGCTCACCGGACAAAAAAAAAGTATCACCCCAGTGCGCACGTACAGATGGCGCACCCAACGAGTCCCGTGCTCAATCGCACGAGCAGAAGTCAGTAGCGATCAGTGAGACTCAACATGGGTGTGACAGAGTAGCAAAAAGGGGCAATCGTGTTTGGCCGTACAGTGCGTGAAGTTGCTTGAATTGTTCGTGTTTACAAGCAGTGGTGTCCTACACGTGGCCACGAAACACGACGTCAGAATTGTGGTCGGAAGAAGATCCTGACTGAGAGAGACTGGAGATGCGTTGTGAATCAAACCCGACAGGAATCGCTGCGGTCAGTGAATGAAGGTCCAATCTGTTAGCAACAGAAGATGAACATTAGGATGTGTGCAAGGTCAGGTTTAAGCCGGAGGTGAGTGTGATGTTTTGGGCCCGCTCATGAACCAGCATGTTTATCAGGTATTGCATGATGAGTCTGCTATTGATAGCCCGATTCTTCAAGACGACAACAGCAATGTTCATATTCCCCCACCCTATGACATCTCCGCCAGGCTGAGTGGCTCAGACGGTTGAGGAGCTGGCCTTCTGACCCCAACTTGGCACGTTCGATCCTGGCTCAGTCCGGTGGTATTTCAAGGTACTCAAATACGTCAGCCTCGTGTCGGTAGATTTACTGGCACGTAAAAGAATTCCTGAGGGACAAAATTCTGGCACCTCGGCGTCTCCGAAAACCGTAAAAGTAGTAAGCGGGACGTAAAGCAAATAACATTTGAATATTACATCTCCATTAGCCTGCTAAATCAGCCAACTAGAAACCCAGTGAAAATCTGTGGGATGTTGGAAGAGAGGGTGAAACCTCTACATCAGCATCCCCGCAATGTGGTGGTCGAAGGCATAATCTGCACAACCAGGCGCTTATCAAGTCCAGAGGCGGAGTGACACGGCATTAAATGTTGCTTCTACAGGGGTGACTCATTTTTTGTCCGGTGAGCTTATTTGTTACAAAATATAGCAAATAGCAATTTGAAAAATGGTCCGCCTCTGTGGAGGCCCGGGTTCGATTCCCAGCTCTGCCACGAAATTTGAAAAGTGTTACGAGGGCTGGAACGGGGTCCACTCAGCCTCGGGAGGTCAACTGAGTAGAGGTGGGTTCGATTCCCACCTCAGCCATCCTGGAAGTGGTTTTCCGTGGTTTCCCACTTCTCCTCCAGGCAAATGCCGAGATGGTACGTAACTTTAGGCCACGGCAGCTTCCTTCCCTCTTCCTTGCCTATCCTTCTCAATCTTCCCATCCCCTACCAAGGCCCCTGTTCAGCATAGCAGGTGAGGCCGCCTGGGCGAGGTACTGGTCATTCTCCCCAGATGTATCCCCCGACCCAATGTCTCACGCTCCAGGACACTGCCCTTGAGGCGGTAGAGGTGGGGTCCCTCGCTGAGTCCGAGGGAAAAATCAACCCTGGAGGGTAAGCAGACTAAGAAACAAAGAAATATGAAAAATAACTTTAGAATAGGCTTATTATTTTAAAAGTGATTGGAAAGAGCACACAACATTGTGTTGCACCTTAATCTCGTGGCCATTTGGTTCCAATGCAGCTTCTTGATAATTTATTGTCAAACCTGATCGTGTTCAACGTTATCAAACGCTTTTCCATAATCAATTAATCGCAAAGACAAACTGTTGTTTTTGGTCTAGACATTTTTAACTAACAACAGCGGTGTTATGAAACATTTTTATTAACGTGTTTCAAATGCACCATTTTGTATCAATCCTTACAACCAGACAGAACTTATTTCAAAGTCACACAGCCATGGATTCTTACAGTACTACAATTTTAGAATAAAACTGATATCAACTGTACCTACGACTTAACAGAAGGAGGGCAAAAGACTACATTTGGAAGCAGCAGCAACTTTTCTTTGTGCAGGAACCGGTTGGAATACAAAGCAAGTTTCCAGAATACGACACGGTGTGTCGGAGTATTTGGAACTCAAAAGTGAGGTCGTTAAACTATCACAACCCTGATGAGATCAACTCTCTCCTTACAATTACAATTCAGCGATCAAAACACAGCTTATGTATGTGTGCGATTAGTGAATAACAGTTAATTTAATATCTGTAGCCGGCGCCAGGGTTCGTATCAAGCTTTCTACTTCGAGTGTGAGCAATGGAATGATCATACTGAACCCATAATTCTACGGTGAGAAAAATTTTTATTTTTCCCAAATATTTATTTGGTATTCAGAAACTACTGTATGTTTGAGGGCAGCCATTTTGCGCTCCCAAGAGCCCGATGTTGCGTGGGAAGGTTCCCGCAAGGCGAGCTCGTGGATTGCCGGGACACCTCGGTGGAACTCGAGTGCCCGACAATTTTCTAAATTAATGAATTCTGCACAACGAGGGATTTTGACAAGATAGTAAAGGAAGAAATATATAAGCAAAATTATTCATACACCCTCTGTGAAGGTAGTGACACCAGGGACAATTTAGATGCAGTTAAGCCCAAGTGTGTGTTAGCGTGAGAACAGCGAGCTAGTTACACGTGCCAAGGTCGTGGGCAGAAGAAAAACGCGCGAAACGCACGGGCAGAAACAATTTATTTCTCATGTTGTGAGTGTAGAAAAATTATAAAAATTAACACCTAACATAAGTGCAAGTCTGTCCGGAGTTCTGGGACAAGTTTTATCAAAATTGGTCTATTAGAAGCAAATTTGGCAGATTTCACAACCAAGCCTCATAGAGGGGATAGCGTCCTTCCGGAAATTATAAAAGAAACCCCCCACCGTAGATTTTGGAGTGTCGATCTGGAACTTGAAGCCGCGGGAGCTCGTGCCCGTCGTCATTAGAAATTCGCGCCAGATTGACCGACAATAATCAAATACATGTTCGTGGCTAAAGTCCATATATTTAGTAAGAAGAAAAGTGAATTGGAGAAGCTGTGAACGTTTGCAGACGAACTGGGAAGGTGTAGGCTGGTTGAAAAATACACAGCAGATTTTATTTTTATCATTTCCTGTACTCTTGTAAGTGAAGAAGGTCTGGGGGAAGCGATTCAAATAGTTCGATTCCCTTATCGGCCGAACACCTGTTCTTGTTGAAACAACGGGGAGAGAAACCACTCTGGGAGACGCATCAGACAGTTATAGCCGACTGCAGAACGAGGGAAGTTCGTGGTGCAAGTTACAAAGAAAATGCATTATTTATGGTAATTTTAATCTCGTGTGTGTGTGAAGGGTAGTGTTTGGATGAGTGAGTTTTTAAATATGAAAATGTTATCTGTGAAAATGAGGGGCTAAGTACGAGGTTGCTGGGATGATGCAATCAGAATGCTGAGAATGTCACCAATGTGCAGGTCTGTCTATTTTATATTATGTTGTAGTTAGTAGTTAGTTACTGTCTGTCCTAACCAAATTTCCAGATGATTGTCGGGTGAGATTCGTAATTATCAGGCGAAAGGCGTTGTAAATTTTGGTCAGCGTGTGAAAATTTCAGTGTGTAAAGTTCATGTCAAGAACGGTAAAATGCGACGCTTAAAATTTTGTGTCGAGATGAGATATCATTCAAAGTGCGGATTTGTGAACGTTATAAGTGTAAATTTGTCGTGGCGAATATTGTAATTTCAGGTGTCAGTTGCATTTAGAAACGCTGGTTAATAATAATAATAATAATAATAATAATAATAATAATAATAATAATAATAATAATAATAATGATGTTTACCGCGGGATAAGGAAATTCTTCTCTGTTAAATTACATTTAACCAGTTATTTTTACAAGGATCGTAAGCATATTTAGATAATGTCAATGAAATTCGTTAGAGTCACAGTCGTTAATGGGAAGAAAATTTTGAGACATCGTGTATACTTGAATTGCGAAAGGTCGATGTGTGCTCTTGGATTCTTGAGGTCTGAAAGTCTTAATAATAGTAAGGTAAGAGATGTGGTTAATAATGGTTGTCGTTTTCACCAGGGGATCGATGTAGGAAAAAGGATTTTGAAGGAAAAGGAATTGAGTGCGATGAATTGATATGTATGTGGAGAC
This sequence comes from Anabrus simplex, assembly GCF_040414725.1. Lineage (NCBI taxonomy): Eukaryota > Metazoa > Arthropoda > Insecta > Orthoptera > Tettigoniidae > Anabrus > Anabrus simplex. The sequence goes on along the minus strand of NC_090265.1, from coordinate 1,797,189,779 downwards.
GAGATAGATAGGAGTAATACCGCTGGAAAGCGAGGAGAAAGAGTGTTGAGACAAGCTGTATTTTTGTAGAGGAAGTATTTAGGAACAGGCTGTGTGAAACAGGCTGTATTGTTTTCCGCAATCAATCCGAATTTGAGATAACTATGATGTGAAGCATTGTGAAATTTATAGAACGATTCCAAGTGAAAACGACTCTAGTCAAATGTTAAGTCTGGGTAGTAAACATCCAGTGATTTTTGTTACGAAAAGCCCGCATGGATGATAAGAGAATGGACAATCTCCAGGATCACAGAGCACTTTGGACACACGGTTTGGGTTATATTTAATTTGTTCATTGGAGAGGTCATGGATAAGATGGTTGGAATTGATGATAGGCGATCTGAGAATTTCGAATGCGATGGTGATGATTATTATTTTGAAGGCGTCCACTAAAAGGGGAAACGTGTGTTGGGAATTTTCATTGGCAGCCCTGACACTTCAGTGCACAGGCTGAGATTGTGTTCGAGGTGGAGAATCGTTCGTCACGTCTATTTACTTTTGAGTTCACATATTATGATGAGGTAGACACTTGTATTTTTTTTCCGGAGGTAGGCACTTACCGTGTTTCGACTTGCATTCTTTTGATAAGAGACGTAGTTCCGTCGTGCGTATTTTTTGTCTGACCAGATTCAGTGTTACTGTTGGAGGTTTGTTGGAAATTGCGGTTCGCCTGATATGTTAAGGGAGACGTGGTGCGACCCACTTTGACGCCCAACGATAGATTTAGGACGTCACGTGTTTATTCTTGGAGTCATTGATGATGAGACGTCCTAGGTCACGCCCGACGATAGGATTTGGAAGGCATCATGTATATACTGATTAGGTTTAGGGTGTACAGATTTCAAGTGAGCCCGACGATAGGTCTGGGATGGTAGCTGTACACACTCAAGTCTCAGTTTAGATTTTTTTTTCTTTTGTTTCTTTTGTGAAGTGGCCTGGTTGAAGGTAGCCATTACAGTGCGATATGATTTATTGTAGAGGGTCTATGCGAAGCTCTCATTGAGATAACGGGACTGTTGTTGATAAATGAGGGCTGTCCAAGTGCGGGACATCGACCCGATCTAGATTAAATATTTTTACTGTGTTTCTTCGTGCGTGTTAAGCTGTATGACTTTGAGATGTTAATTTATTTTTACGAACTTCATTGTTTTTCGTTTGATAGTGTGCATATTGACACTCAGTGTTTTAGAATGAGACTTGAGTTGCGAATGCGGTTTCGATTCGTCAGCCAGTGATTTTATTTTATTTTAATCTTGTCATATTTTCATTCTGATTCTTAGTTAGAATAAGTAAGTAATCACTTTACCAGTAGTGTGTTGGGACAGACAGTAAATAGAGAGATCTGTACTGGTAGCATTGTTGTCAAGGGAAAGAATTCCTTAAATTTGTAGTAAATTTTAGCGTGGACTGGTAAATTTATTAAGCATAATAAATCCATTTCTAACCTGAAAATCGGTCCAATAATAATATTTTCAAGTGACTTTTCACTTTTTGATTAACTTCAGTGTTTGGCATTTCTTCTAAATGCATGATTAGTAAGTGTTTCCTGCATTTCGCAGTTTTGTTCCTTTAGAACGACTTAACGTAAGATCCTCCCGGATCATGTGGTTGTTGGTTCCTTCCGAACAGTTGTTTGGGTGATGCACATTTAGCATCGGGATTAACGTATCACTTAAGGGTGTCATGAATGACAAATACATGGTGGAATTTTAGGTCAATTGTGAATGATGCTGTTAACTTGTAGTGAACACCATGCTTTCCCATAATATTTCGCAACCTATCCAAAGCAACTGATAGTCAGTTTGGTTCGATTAAGGGTCCATTCGGCGGATGTTTCCGTATCCGTGAAGGGTATTTGACTGGTGGATAACCTTAATTGAGAGAAAATCAGGCGTTCTACTTGTTGAAAGTCAGATTTTCCACGGATCGTGTGGATTAACTCTCAGTTCTCGTTTGGAATGATAGGTGCCCGGTTTTCAGGTCTTCCCTTTTTCAGTTTTTCAGTTTTTCAGTTTCGCTGTCCACTAACATATTAGCTTCTCTGAAGCAACTCTTCGACATTGGAAGAAACGAAGTGACGTTATGTAATGTGACTGTGTTAGGAACTTTTCAAAAATCAATAATTAAATGTTTTTATGTTTTGTGGCAAGAATGCATATTAAATTAACGATGTTATCGTGCTCTTTCAGTTTAAATAAAAGTTAGTAAGCACATTTTTGCTCCTCATTTCAAGTAGTTAGGCTTTCTTCTGAACCCCATCGTTTGGTTAAGATCGTGACCGAATTTATTCCCGCAACGACCCAAGATTTAAGAGTTCAAAATTGTTCTACTATAGCAGCCGTGGCCGACCAACGATGGAATGGTAAGTTCAAGGGTTCAGTAGAAGTGGCTTCCAACGTGGTGGCTTCAGTCACTTAAGACAGGGCCTAAGTACATCGAGAGAAGAACTACAAGTTAAGTTGGTTGACATCAGTGAAACGATGACCAATTGTAGGATTGTTATACGTTGGTGGATAAGTAGAAGTGGCGCCATCAACTGTGGGCCTTAATGTCACGATAACGATGAGGAGCCCAAAGTCACGATAACGATATGATGCCACGATAACGATAATGAAATTATCCATTGAAAATAAATGTTAGAAAAATATAAAATAATGTTGAGGCTTAAGCCACATTATAAATAATACAAGCGGGTGAAAATTATGGCTGAGCCACAGTTAAACGAATTATGCCCAATGAGAGTGCTAGATATTAACACGTTTAATGAGGAGCGTAACTACTTGGTAGATAATAATAATAATAACAGTCACAATGCATTTTAGGAAACCAATACTTAAAGCTGTATTGAAGCTTATGTCATGTTGCCAATATAAATTTTGGAAGTGGTAACGCTGAATTACATTCAAAGTTTATGCGTTAACATGTTCTTCATTTACTTAATTTACGGAAGCGAAACTATTTGGGATATTTATCCAAAGTAACTTATTAACTTCAGATTTTCTTTTTATTAAACGAGTTTGTGATACCAGCCATGTAAACAAAATTTTATAAGACAACTGTTGGAATGTTGTCAGTTTCGGTATTAAAGTGTAATAGCGTTTGTATGTGAAAACGCAGTAGATAGTGAATTCTTTCCTTAGTAGTTTGGAGTATTCTGGTTGCATCAACAGCCAGCGTACTCATTATTGTATTCTTTGTGATATTGTGAGATAGAAGGTCAGGTGACCATGGATCTGCTAAGGCAGGTGATGGAAGAAATGAGTAATAAGTTGAGAGAGGACATGAAAGTCCAGAATGAGAATTTGAGTAGTAAGATGGAGGATACGAAAGGGCAAATGTTAGAAAGTTTTGATAGCAAGATGGAGGACGCGAAAGTCCAGAGGGAGAATTTGAAAGAGGACATGAAGGCTCATAATGAAAGTTTGGATGGTAAGATTGAGGAGTTGCAGTCTAGTTTGAAAGACACTCGTGAGGAGTTACAGAGTAGTATTGAGGATACCCAGGCTAGGTGTAAAGAGTCTAGTGATGAGTTGAAGGCTGGATTGAAGAACGTAGTTCGTGAGACATACACTATGTGCACCGAACTTAAAGAGGAAGTTAGGGGTGAGATAGGTAAACTCAACCAGCGTTTTGATGATAGCCGAGTGGAAATTAGGGATGAAATTGACAAACAATTTGCGGAAGTGCAGGTCAGTTTAAAGAACGATTTCGACAAACAGTTTTCCAAAATCCATGACAGTTTAAAAACCGATATGGACAAGCGTTTTGACGAAAGCCACGACATGTACAGTCGGTTATGTGATAGTCAGGATGAGATGAGAAAGGAACTTGACAAGCATTTACTGGAAAGCCAGGCGGCGCATAAGCAGCTGATCGACAGCCAGGTTGAATTTAAGGACGACATTACACAACAGGTCGTAGAGATGCGGATCTCCAGTGATAAGGAAAAGGGGAAAACGCTAACCATAATAGAGGAACAACGTCAAATATTATCTGCGGACATTCAGTCACTGAACAACAAGGTAGATAAAATTAGTGTGGAATTGGAGAGTCAGGTATTGTCAAAAACCGAAACCATGGAGAAGAAACTGTTGCAAGTTAATGAGGAAGCAATTAGTAAACTCCAAGTGGCTAATGAGGACTCCGAAATTTTAATTAAAGAAATTCAAGAGGAGTTAGTTGAAATGAAAAATGAACATACCAGGGAATTCAACGACAGGCAAATTAGTTTAGAACAGGACATAAGGGAAATCACGTCAGCCCAGGAAGAGACAGACAAGAAAGTTGGGTTCATTAAGAACGAAGTGAGCAGTTGGATTAGCAGCGTGGTAGATATGCAGTCCAAGGTGGACAAAGTATTAAGTCAAACCTCGACAGCTGTTAACTCTGACCTCAGTGGTCAATTGCCAAATATCAGTCATGTGAATAGTAGCGGTCAGAGCTCGAATGTAGATACCAGTCGATCTCAAGGCTCAGGGGTCACAAACGTTATTAACATGATCAAGTTACATGAGGACCAGCCTAAGAAATTTAATGGAGGTCCACATACCACGCCGAAGGGGTTTCTTAAGGATCTCAGGGAGTACATCCGGGACGCCAAGATTCCTGAGGAACGTCAGTTGAGGGTAGCTGAAAGATATTTAGAGGGGGCACCACTTTTATGGTTTAAAGGCTTCCGATACCACTTTGATACCTTTGATGAATTCCAGAGGGCGTTTCTCAATAAATTTTGGAGTACGGAAATTCAGCAGAGTCTTAGATTAGAGCTATACTCACGTCGGTATAATGCAATAGGCCCTACAAAGTTCAGTGAATACTTTATTGCACAAATGGTAAAGTTCAGAGAACTTGAGGCGCCGCCCTCGGAGCAAGAGTTGGTACAGGCCATCCAGAAGCAGTTACCTCCCGAAGTACAAAGGATGCTCATTGCATCAAAGGTAGAGACCCCCATGCAGGCAGAAATGATCCTTAGGCAATTGGATCATACCCATAATCAAATAGCACCCAGAGGGGGACGATCACACGAGCAACATGTAAACACTGTTAGCCAGGTTCCAGAGGGAAGTCCAGAGGCACCTGAGCAGGGGAAACCACAGCCGACTGAGCGGAGGCGTGAGTTTCGCAATAACTGGGAACCCTCGCATCCACGAAATGAGGATTGGAAAAGGCGTAGGGGTAATTGGAATTATCCACAAAGGAGGAACCCTTACTGGAGGCGATACGATGGGGACAGAGAAAACCAGAGGAATTTCAGGAATGGACTGAGTAACCGCAGGGACTGGGGAAATAATCGAACCCAGAACTTCCGCCGTGATGAGGATGAACGGTACCGTGAACGTGTTCAGTACACCGACGGGTTAAGGAAGGACCACGAAAGGAAAAAATGGCAGGGGGCTATACAGCGCCAGGACGTCAACACCGATTGTTTCGGGGCTGAAAGTTTGGAATTCCAGAAGGCACATAGGCAAGACCAACGAAACTCCGGTCTGAACCCATTTGCGCCAGATTTTGAGCAGGAGTCAATGTCTACTCTTGATAGAAGAAAAACAACTTCAAATTCCCAGTAGGAAAAGGTTCAGAGTCTTTCATCCCAGATTCTGAAGGAGAGACAACCGAATGACGCACATAACATCAATAACAACAGGAAACAGACTTCGAGCAACTCCCAATTAAATGATGACCGCAACCCAACAAGAAATTTACAGATTGACCATAGAGCAGAAGAAAGAGTTCCACTACAGGATGACGCAGTCTTACCAGCTGGGGAAATGGTCACCGAAGGAGAAGAAGAAGAAGTACAACCCGTAAATATGATCGTCACGTCGAGAGGAAGACAGGTCGAGGCACCACTCCAAGGACAGGCAAGCAGTGGGAGTAAAGAAGAGGAAGACGCTGAATGTTTACAATGTTCATTCTTAAGAGAAGACTTTGTTGATGACATCTGTAACGCAATTCTATTGTTGGAAGAAGAAAACAGGGAAATACGTGAAAGTAACAGAGCCCTACGTCAAGAGTGAGATCGGCTGGGAAATTTTACGTAGAATCATGGTTCATTTGTATCAAAATTCCCATGTACAATTTAGAATTTTGAAGGAATATATTTGTCTAAATATTTCCCCTTTCTGGGTAAACATTTCGTCGTTGTAGGAGGATTATGAACCCATAATTCTACGGTGAGAAAAATTTTTATTTTTCCCAAATATTTATTTGGTATTCAGAAACTACTGTATGTTTGAGGGCAGCCATTTTGCGCTCCCAAGAGCCCGATGTTGCGTGGGAAGGTTCCCGCAAGGCGAGCTCGTGGATTGCCGGGACACCTCGGTGGAACTCGAGTGCCCGACAATTTTCTAAATTAATGAATTCTGCACAACGAGGGATTTTGACAAGATAGTAAAGGAAGAAATATATAAGCAAAATTATTCATACACCCTCTGTGAAGGTAGTGACACCAGGGACAATTTAGATGCAGTTAAGCCCAAGTGTGTGTTAGCGTGAGAACAGCGAGCTAGTTACACGTGCCAAGGTCGTGGGCAGAAGAAAAACGCGCGAAACGCACGGGCAGAAACAATTTATTTCTCATGTTGTGAGTGTAGAAAAATTATAAAAATTAACACCTAACATAAGTGCAAGTCTGTCCGGAGTTCTGGGACAAGTTTTATCAAAATTGGTCTATTAGAAGCAAATTTGGCAGATTTCACAACCAAGCCTCATAGAGGGGATAGCGTCCTTCCGGAAATTATAAAAGAAACCCCCCACCGTAGATTTTGGAGTGTCGATCTGGAACTTGAAGCCGCGGGAGCTCGTGCCCGTCGTCATTAGAAATTCGCGCCAGATTGACCGACAATAATCAAATACATGTTCGTGGCTAAAGTCCATATATTTAGTAAGAAGAAAAGTGAATTGGAGAAGCTGTGAACGTTTGCAGACGAACTGGGAAGGTGTAGGCTGGTTGAAAAATACACAGCAGATTTTATTTTTATCATTTCCTGTACTCTTGTAAGTGAAGAAGGTCTGGGGGAAGCGATTCAAATAGTTCGATTCCCTTATCGGCCGAACACCTGTTCTTGTTGAAACAACGGGGAGAGAAACCACTCTGGGAGACGCATCAGACAGTTATAGCCGACTGCAGAACGAGGGAAGTTCGTGGTGCAAGTTACAAAGAAAATGCATTATTTATGGTAATTTTAATCTCGTGTGTGTGTGAAGGGTAGTGTTTGGATGAGTGAGTTTTTAAATATGAAAATGTTATCTGTGAAAATGAGGGGCTAAGTACGAGGTTGCTGGGATGATGCAATCAGAATGCTGAGAATGTCACCAATGTGCAGGTCTGTCTATTTTATATTATGTTGTAGTTAGTAGTTAGTTACTGTCTGTCCTAACCAAATTTCCAGATGATTGTCGGGTGAGATTCGTAATTATCAGGCGAAAGGCGTTGTAAATTTTGGTCAGCGTGTGAAAATTTCAGTGTGTAAAGTTCATGTCAAGAACGGTAAAATGCGACGCTTAAAATTTTGTGTCGAGATGAGATATCATTCAAAGTGCGGATTTGTGAACGTTATAAGTGTAAATTTGTCGTGGCGAATATTGTAATTTCAGGTGTCAGTTGCATTTAGAAACGCTGGTTAATAATAATAATAATAATAATAATAATAATAATAATAATAATAATAATAATAATAATAATAATGATGTTTACCGCGGGATAAGGAAATTCTTCTCTGTTAAATTACATTTAACCAGTTATTTTTACAAGGATCGTAAGCATATTTAGATAATGTCAATGAAATTCGTTAGAGTCACAGTCGTTAATGGGAAGAAAATTTTGAGACATCGTGTATACTTGAATTGCGAAAGGTCGATGTGTGCTCTTGGATTCTTGAGGTCTGAAAGTCTTAATAATAGTAAGGTAAGAGATGTGGTTAATAATGGTTGTCGTTTTCACCAGGGGATCGATGTAGGAAAAAGGATTTTGAAGGAAAAGGAATTGAGTGCGATGAATTGATATGTATGTGGAGACGAGATAGATAGGAGTAATACCGCTGGAAAGCGAGGAGAAAGAGTGTTGAGACAAGCTGTATTTTTGTAGAGGAAGTATTTAGGAACAGGCTGTGTGAAACAGGCTGTATTGTTTTCCGCAATCAATCCGAATTTGAGATAACTATGATGTGAAGCATTGTGAAATTTATAGAACGATTCCAAGTGAAAACGACTCTAGTCAAATGTTAAGTCTGGGTAGTAAACATCCAGTGATTTTTGTTACGAAAAGCCCGCATGGATGATAAGAGAATGGACAATCTCCAGGATCACAGAGCACTTTGGACACACGGTTTGGGTTATATTTAATTTGTTCATTGGAGAGGTCATGGATAAGATGGTTGGAATTGATGATAGGCGATCTGAGAATTTCGAATGCGATGGTGATGATTATTATTTTGAAGGCGTCCACTAAAAGGGGAAACGTGTGTTGGGAATTTTCATTGGCAGCCCTGACACTTCAGTGCACAGGCTGAGATTGTGTTCGAGGTGGAGAATCGTTCGTCACGTCTATTTACTTTTGAGTTCACATATTATGATGAGGTAGACACTTGTATTTTTTTTCCGGAGGTAGGCACTTACCGTGTTTCGACTTGCATTCTTTTGATAAGAGACGTAGTTCCGTCGTGCGTATTTTTTGTCTGACCAGATTCAGTGTTACTGTTGGAGGTTTGTTGGAAATTGCGGTTCGCCTGATATGTTAAGGGAGACGTGGTGCGACCCACTTTGACGCCCAACGATAGATTTAGGACGTCACGTGTTTATTCTTGGAGTCATTGATGATGAGACGTCCTAGGTCACGCCCGACGATAGGATTTGGAAGGCATCATGTATATACTGATTAGGTTTAGGGTGTACAGATTTCAAGTGAGCCCGACGATAGGTCTGGGATGGTAGCTGTACACACTCAAGTCTCAGTTTAGATTTTTTTTTCTTTTGTTTCTTTTGTGAAGTGGCCTGGTTGAAGGTAGCCATTACAGTGCGATATGATTTATTGTAGAGGGTCTATGCGAAGCTCTCATTGAGATAACGGGACTGTTGTTGATAAATGAGGGCTGTCCAAGTGCGGGACATCGACCCGATCTAGATTAAATATTTTTACTGTGTTTCTTCGTGCGTGTTAAGCTGTATGACTTTGAGATGTTAATTTATTTTTACGAACTTCATTGTTTTTCGTTTGATAGTGTGCATATTGACACTCAGTGTTTTAGAATGAGACTTGAGTTGCGAATGCGGTTTCGATTCGTCAGCCAGTGATTTTATTTTATTTTAATCTTGTCATATTTTCATTCTGATTCTTAGTTAGAATAAGTAAGTAATCACTTTACCAGTAGTGTGTTGGGACAGACAGTAAATAGAGAGATCTGTACTGGTAGCATTGTTGTCAAGGGAAAGAATTCCTTAAATTTGTAGTAAATTTTAGCGTGGACTGGTAAATTTATTAAGCATAATAAATCCATTTCTAACCTGAAAATCGGTCCAATAATAATATTTTCAAGTGACTTTTCACTTTTTGATTAACTTCAGTGTTTGGCATTTCTTCTAAATGCATGATTAGTAAGTGTTTCCTGCATTTCGCAGTTTTGTTCCTTTAGAACGACTTAACGTAAGATCCTCCCGGATCATGTGGTTGTTGGTTCCTTCCGAACAGTTGTTTGGGTGATGCACATTTAGCATCGGGATTAACGTATCACTTAAGGGTGTCATGAATGACAAATACATGGTGGAATTTTAGGTCAATTGTGAATGATGCTGTTAACTTGTAGTGAACACCATGCTTTCCCATAATATTTCGCAACCTATCCAAAGCAACTGATAGTCAGTTTGGTTCGATTAAGGGTCCATTCGGCGGATGTTTCCGTATCCGTGAAGGGTATTTGACTGGTGGATAACCTTAATTGAGAGAAAATCAGGCGTTCTACTTGTTGAAAGTCAGATTTTCCACGGATCGTGTGGATTAACTCTCAGTTCTCGTTTGGAATGATAGGTGCCCGGTTTTCAGGTCTTCCCTTTTTCAGTTTTTCAGTTTTTCAGTTTCGCTGTCCACTAACATATTAGCTTCTCTGAAGCAACTCTTCGACATTGGAAGAAACGAAGTGACGTTATGTAATGTGACTGTGTTAGGAACTTTTCAAAAATCAATAATTAAATGTTTTTATGTTTTGTGGCAAGAATGCATATTAAATTAACGATGTTATCGTGCTCTTTCAGTTTAAATAAAAGTTAGTAAGCACATTTTTGCTCCTCATTTCAAGTAGTTAGGCTTTCTTCTGAACCCCATCGTTTGGTTAAGATCGTGACCGAATTTATTCCCGCAACGACCCAAGATTTAAGAGTTCAAAATTGTTCTACTATAGCAGCCGTGGCCGACCAACGATGGAATGGTAAGTTCAAGGGTTCAGTAGATCAACTGGAAGCTCAAAGTCTTGAGAAAGCCCATGCAGTTTCGGAAAGAGGCAGTGTGCGTCTTCAAAAATGAGAACTTGGTTTCAAACAATCAAGTACAGTACGCCGCCGAACAACGCTGTATGGCACATTTTTGGTGCAGTTGAGTTTCTAATGGAACATCGATGTATAGCATGCTTTACCCATAGAAAAGTCACTGGAATGTCAAATATCCATCTCTAAGTGGCATTAATATTCAGATATCTGATGATGATGCTTGTTGTTTAAAGGGGTCTAACATCAAGGTCATCGGCCCCTAATCGTACGAAATAAGAAGAAATGGAATGACAAATTAAAAGTCTAAAATTCTCCACTGACCAGAATTCAAAACGTGAGGACGAAGATAGAATGGATGGATATGAGTTTAAAATAATCAGTGGATGCGACCCGCAATGCCTTACATTCACAGAAACTGACGTAAAACAATAGGATTACTAACCAAGGGACTGCTGCTATAGCATAACACTGAATCGATGGTGCTTGCAGTCTAAAGGGGGTCCAAAATCCAAGTTTTCGGCCCTTCATAAGGGTCAGTGGCGTATCCTGGATTCTCCACTGAGGCATGCAACAGTAACCATGCAGTTAACACAATGTATTAAGTAAATTTCAATTCTACTCACCCTAATTACATGTAAGTGAACTCGAGCCAAACAGTTTTACTGTAAGTTCCTGGATTGAACGTGCGTACACAATTCTTGTTTACTATTTTTAAATTTACGAGAGTCCGCCTCTGTGGTGTAGTGGTTAGTGTGATTAGCTGCCACCCCCGGAGGTCCGGGTTCGATTCCCGGCTCTGCCACGAAATTTGAAAAGTGGTACGAGGGCTGGAACGGGGTTCACTCAGCCTCGGGAGGTCAACTGAGTAGAGGTGGGTTCGATTCCCACCTCAGCCCTGGAAGTGGTTTTCCGTGGTTTCCCACTTCTCCAGGCAAATGCCGGGATGGTACCTAACTTCAGGCCACGGCCGCTTCCTTCCCTCTTCCTTGTCTATCCCTTCCAATATTCCCATCCCCCGCAAGGCCCCTGTTCAGCATAGCAGGTGAGGCCGCCTGGGCGAGGTACTGGTCATCCTCCCCAGTTTTGTAGCCGACGCAGAGTCTGAAGCTCCAGGACACTGCCCTTGAGGCGATACAGGTGGGATCCCTCGCTGAGTCCGAAAAGCCGAGGGAAAAGCCAACCCTGGAGGGTAAGCAGATTAAGAAGAAGAATTTTTTTTGCTACGGGCTTTACGTCGCACCGACACAGATAGGTCTTATGGCGACGATGGGATAGGAAAGGCCTAGGAGTTGGAAGGAAGCGGCCGTGGCCTTAATTAAGGTACAGCCCCAGCATTTGCCTGGTGTGAAAATGGGAAACCACGGAAAACCATCTTCAGGGGTGCCGATAGTGGGATTCGAACCTACTATCTCCCGGATGCAAGCTCACAGCCGCGCGCCTCTACACGCACGGCCATCTCGCCCGGTAAAGAAGAAATATACGAGGGAAGGTAGAGGTCTCCCGGCTTGAACTATTTGAATCTTTTCATCAAACGAACGGCCAGTAAACTGATTTACAATTATATCCGTTTTAGACTCATCCATCGTTAATACCACAATAAGCGCAAAATATAATAAAAGACCGAAAACGACGAATAGCACAGGAACAGCACACACAGAATGAACTCACTAATCAGCAAAACACACAATGAATTAACTCACTAGTTAGCCACAACTGAAGCAGTGGAGGAAAGTCACCTCAGTGGCATTGGTCAGTTTCGTCACGTTGGGTTCTCGCTGGGGGATAATCTGTGGGTCCCGTTCGCTGTAAACATGTCGACTTTCTCCAAGTTGCTAACAGATGGCAGAGGGTAGCACGGGTATGGGGTGACAAGTTCTGACCAAGTTTCAATTGCAGCGACATCGTTCGGAGGGTTTCAGAACTACGTCTGCCACCGAATACAATTTTAAGATTGAATGCCTTGCATCCTCAACTCCGCCATGCTGTCTCTTTCTTCCTAGAGAGGAGTAGACGGCGAGACTACACCAGCACCACACGTAGTCAAGCAACGGAACTAGTACAGTTGCGCGGACCTTTAGAACTTTTGAGAGATGAAATCGTTAATATTTGACTTAAAACAACCTAAAATCGTACATCAGACAGTTCTTTGTGTTATCATAACGCATGCAGTGAATGCCTTGCATTCAAGGAGAATACGCCCCTGATAAGGGTACTTATCGCTAGGAAAGTAGAACCATGGTATTTGTCATGTTGCGGTACTAATCAAAAGTAGCAGAGACTCACGGTATTCCCCACATTATGGTACTACTCACCGGTTATGAAATTATACATTTAATACAGACCTATGGTTTTCTCACATTGCGGCGCCATTTACAGGCAACGCAAACCTATGGTGTTCATCACATAAGAGTACCAACCACAGGGACCTGCGCTATCCCGTGGTGTTCATGGGCAAGGCTGAACCATGGCAGCTATCATCCCATGGTGCTGCTCATAAAGTGGACGGCACGGTGCTCGTGTGTGCTGCTAATCACAAACCTATTTGGTAGCTAATATAGTGGTACTACGCGCAAGTAAAAGCGACCCATGGTGTTCTCCGCGTAGAGGTACTAATCACAAGTAGTTCCATGGTTTCAAGACAATCATCCCTTGGTCGCCCCTTTTAGTCGCCTCTTACGACAGGCAGGGGATACCGCGGGTGTATTCTACATGTGCGTCCCCCACCCGCAGTGGGTATTCAGATATCTGAGGCACATCAGTCGAATCATGCTGCAAGTTATAGCAAACAAGATGGCGGACGCTGGACACCTAATGTTTCGTCAAGCGCTATAAAACGATTTAATAGGTCAAGGAAATGAAAAATGAACATGGTCAGAGTGGAATGATGTGAAATGGAAGAAGTTAACGGACACCGGAATGCCATACAAAAAGCGAACAGGCAAAGATGTGGCTGAAAGGACACCTCCATATAAGATGGGTCGAACAACGCTCTGTGTGTTATTTTTACTGCAGTACACAAAATTGCCATTCATGTATGATCTTTGTAAATGTTACGACATATCGAATGTTGGCACCATTGTGAAAGATGGACTATAATTTTAACACGTTAGCTGCCACACTACATTTGACGACATTTGAATGAAAAAGGATTTCTTCTTATTTCCTGTTCTATTGTTGCGCATGTTCTGATAATTAACCATAAACGAGGCAAAATGTTAATATTCAGGGGCTGAAGGCGGCACGAGGCTCGACAGACCGCCGAACGTCTAGCGAGAACACTTAACATTTAAAATACGCAGGAGCTATCTTGACCTAGACTGGAGCAACGCTCAGCACATGTAAAATGAACTGTCAACTGATTTACCAATTTGTGACATTGGAAGAAACAGTGTGTACTCTCTGAAATATGTTATAACTGTTATATTAGTTTTGAAGTGATATGCTTGTAAAATTTGGTTTTGATTAAGGAGTATGTACTAGCACAAGTAATTACGGTACTTTCACGCTACAGAACCTTAACGTATTACATCTATTGTGTCATTTTTGAGGCTTTTCTTTGTTTTTTTATGTTTAATGATCAGAAATGCATGTCTTATTAGTAAGTTAGCCAATAAATAACATACAGCATTGTTCGACTGAAATTCGCTTCAAAACTACACCACTTGGATGTTGAAACGTTCGATTATAGACAGCTGATGTAACGTACCTGTTGCCTTGACAGCCTATAACGACTGAATAATTCTTTATTTTTATTATTTTACGTTTATTGCCTCTACTGTGAAAATGGAAAATGTGCCATACAGCATTGTTCGGCGGCGTACTGCAATTCTTAACTTCCTGATGACAATTCAAAACTGTGTCCTTTCGGCTGAACGGCGGATGTTCACCGCCGCGATTAGCAGGCACCCCCAGCAATATGTCTGGGTACTGTAAAATAATTTCTATGAAATAATTAACTGAAATGTTGCTAAATTTGTTTGCAAAAGCTGGACAATTAATTTGGTGTTTAACATTTTACATCCTATTCTGCTTCTTGGATTATTATTATTATCATTATTATTATTATTATTATTATTATTATTATTATTATTATTATTATTATTATTATTATTTCCAGTCCAAGCCTCAATTAACACACAGGCTAGTACACGAGACTGTTGCCCACCAAATTCCGAGATCGCTTGATGACGAATTACAACGATTGTTTGATAGTGACAGTGAAAGTAAGTGACGCGACGGCACTCGTACAGGTGAGCTGTCTAGTGGGTCAGCAGCACAAGAACAGTAAAGGCGATAGCACCGACAACCTTTCTTTTTTTAGGGTAACAGTAACTAGTTTGTGAGTGGACTCGATCAGATCCGGTAGCTACTCCGCCCAGCTATGCGGTAGGCTTGCTACTGGAACTTGATATTCCGTTAACGGGAAGGTCAAACAAACAAGCCATTGTGTTTTAAAGGCGAAATAGTTGTTGTTTGTTACTAGAACTAGCCATGTCGCTCAAAGTTCTGCTGAGCGAAGGAACAGCTGTGAGCCTGCATTCGACGACGGAAAAAGGGAAAGTAGCGACCGCGGTTTTAGTTAAATTAAAACGTCCTCTTTACGCGTAACGATGGCAAGAGTGATTAGGTGTATGCCCGGCTGAGTGAACTACAGGATCATAAGCGTGACAGAATGAAACCCACGATCCTATTGGGTGAAATGAGCTCAGCTAGGCAGCCTCTAGGGTGACAAACACAAATCTCATGCATTAGCCGGGATACAAACTACCGGCCACATTGATGACAGTATCGTGCCGCATTGTGCTGGTCACTCTATTGTGCGACATTTCTTGGTTAACTACTGTTCTCTAGCATGGCATCCACTATCTGTCGTAAGAGGTGACTAAAAGGCTGATCAGAAGCTCCCAAATTGGAGAGTGGGTTGGCGATTACGGGTCCTCTACCTGAGTCTGCCATTGTTTCGCTCTCTCGTGCCAGTTGTCATTTTTTTTAAATCCAAAGGAGAGCAGCTCAATTTGTTCTGGGTGATTTTTTGACAATGTCTCTTACAAAAAATGTTGTAAAGTTTGGGCTGGGAAGACTTTGGAGAAAGGAGGCGAGCTGCTCGACTAAGTGGTACGTTCCGAGCTGTCAGTGGAGAGATGGCGTGGAATGACATTAACAGACAAATAAGTTCGAGTGGCGTGTTTAAAACTGGGAAAGATCACAATATGAAGATAAAGTTGGAATTCAAGAGGACAAATTTGGGCAAATATTCATTTATAGGAAGGGAATTAGAGATTGGAATAACTTACCAAGGGAGATGTTCAATAAATGTCCAATTTCTTTGAAATCATTTAAGAAAAGGCTAGGAAAACAACAGATAGGAAATCTGCCACCTGGGCGACTGCCCTAAATGCACATCAGTCTTTTCTCTCCGACCGCCCTTAGTCAACTCTGGTTGTTTTCCGACCTCGACGGTGCTAGGTTTTGGGGGCCTAGAGAGTGTTTCATTTTCAGCCCTTTCGGGGCCTTTACCTTTGCTTTGCCCATGCATACTCCGATTAGTGTACAGAGAGGATGGTTGTCCTCTGAAAACAATAATCACCACCAACATGAACGTAAGTACTAAATAACTTGAGTAGGCGACTAGTGGTGTAGAGCTCGCCTCAGTCCGGTATACGCCAGCCTCCTGGCTATAAGAGACATCCGGGAAAACCGTAAAACTTGGATGTGTGCTGCTGCTCTGCCTCGTGTCCGGAGATTTACTGGCACGTTAAAAACTCCTGAGGGACAAAATTGCGGCACCGTCAAGAATTCGTTAGTGGGACATGATATCAATAATACCGGAAGGGAGTTGCTTCCCCCACTCTCAGTTGTAAGAGTGGACGGTTGACTCGCTGCTCGTGCAGTGATGGAGGTGTGTTTATGAGCATGTCCAGTGATCAGTACAGATCTTGTGCTTTTGTTCAATGTGAGGTTGATATTCCTGCCAGGAAAATGAATAACTAGAGCCGAACCTCCAATTTTCAGTATCTCGAAGTAACGTAAATTTCCCGGCTGTTTGTCCCATTCTTCACGTGTATTTATTTCTCTATCACTCGAAATTCGTTTACACTAATTTCTCGAGTTTTCGAACCAAACATTTCCTCCTTTGAAGCAAAAAACTACTCTGAAACTCGAATTTTGTGTAACATTAACTGTGCAATACGGCATTTGTGGTCTGTGAGGAACAGTTAACAAGTAAGGAAATGTTTACAGCGAATATGACGTAAAACTTCTAATGATCAGAAAATCGGCGAAGCCTCGCTCTTTCTCGGATGTGAATTAATTACCGGTCGCGTACGAAGGAACCCCCACAGTCGCGGATGACAAGCTCTATTTACGAATCTCGGCTGCGTGGTACTGACGAGAAGTTTCAACGTGAAGGGACTAACGGATTGTTATCCAAGGTGTTAACCGAGGTGTGCTTCTTGTTTCACTACTCTATGTACTGTATCCCGTCTTCTACAAAGTTGCTATAATAAAATGAAAAATCCTCAACCTGTTTCCAGTCATTCGACCTGGTCATTAATGCAATGAAGCCCCCATCTGGCGGCGAGCATAGGAATTGTGCCGGCTGCCGAAGCCTGTCGCACTCCTTTAGGACAATGACTAATGAATGACAGATGAAATCAAATATATTGCAGTGTTGCTGGAGGAAAAACCCGACTACCCGGAGAGAAACCTGTCCCGCCTCCGGTTTGTCCAGCACAAATCTCACATAGAGAGACCGGGATTTGAACCACGGAACCCAGCGGTGAGAGGCCAGCGCGCTGCCGCCTGAGCCACGGAGGCTCTTAAAAAGTTACTATAATAATGGTTATAAATTAAAGTGATGCCTTAAAATAGTTTGTATATTTTTAAATACTGTTAAAAATAATATAATTCAATATAAGCTCGTAGATACATATGATCCTACTATGTGCTATACTGTATTCCCTATCTCGATATTGCGATAACTTTAAATAAGAGTTAGCTCCCGAGATGATTCGAGATATCGACTTTCCACTGTATACATTTATTACGGCTGCATTCCTTCCTTGAAGGAGAATAATATCGTTTACACTTCGGTGATCGAAACTTCGTTGTTCGTGGCTTACTGTTTGGAGCACGAGGAACAATACTTGATGCGCAAAATGAAAAGGGACCCGTTGTCGGAAACCAAAATTTCCTACGAAATTGTAAGGGATTTTGTGCCTTATAAGAATATCATAAAAGATCGATTAAAAAATAGACAAATGGTCTCCCTTTTCATTTTACGCACCACATATTCCGATTTGTGGCTGGTATTTCGACGTCATTAGGCGTTCATAAAAATGAACCTGTGCTCTTTCATGGAAGGCATTACTGCCGACAGTGCTGTCACTGAAAGTAACATACATTGTATTATTATTATCATCATAAAAAGTAATTATAATAAGCGTAATCGTGATTGCAGTGTCTTGGGACAAGTTCTTCATCTCTACTTTATAAATAAATAATGTATTTCTTATTCCCATGTCTGTACAATTAACAGTTTTGCCTCATACTTGTTTTAATCGCGGATCGGGTATACAAAAGTCAAAAGCAGGTTCAGTTCAGTGTTGTTTAGGCTATTATGATATACGAGAAAACGGCTGAAGGGAATTTCTCGAAAGTCGGAATTTAAGTTCACAGATAGCTGGATTGCGAACTAGGCTACATATTATTTGATTAGTGTACAGTGACATAGCAGTATTAAGGAGGCCGAACCAGGAAATGTCGAACTTCTCCATTAATATTAGCTGTAACGAGAAACTGTACATAATAAACAT
Organism: Anabrus simplex; assembly: GCF_040414725.1. NCBI lineage: Eukaryota > Metazoa > Arthropoda > Insecta > Orthoptera > Tettigoniidae > Anabrus > Anabrus simplex. The sequence continues at coordinate 1,797,171,450 of NC_090265.1, read as the reverse complement.
TGTGTAAAATATAACTTGCAATCTTTTGTGTTTCATGCTTTTTGCGCTACGAGGAATACTGGAGATATGTGCTTGTTATATTTTCAAATATCTCCGGAAATATTAGTCCTTTAAAAAAACACGCAAATAAGAATAAATATAGAAATGTATTATTTATAATATTTGCTAATACATTTTTACGGTACGATTTTACCACAAAGTCCTGACGTGAAAGTATTATTGAGTCGTTATGGTGACGAACGAACTTATGATAGCGGCCGTTGTGATTGTCTTCATAATTTGCAAAAGTTGTGGTATCAGTAGCTATTTAGCTCATGGCTCCAGTGACCAATACGCACCTACGTGGAGTTGAACAGCGCGCTCAAACATTCTTCTTTGCTGTAACATCGTGCGTCATTTGTCTTCATCATTACATTTACGTGACCGCGTTACTCTCACAGCCGCCATATTTGTAGACTGTGTTTCAAGTGAAAAAATAAAACAGTTTATTTCAGTGTTAAAAGTTTTATTCTCCATGACTAATTTTATAGTTTGCGTTAAATAAAAAAATGAATACAATTCAGGCTCCAGATTCTTCCTGGATAACTTCTGGAACTATCGTTGTTATTATTACCACAGGTAACTATCAAAATGAGAAAAAGTGAAGGAGTGATGAGTCGAGGAATGAAGGGGTAAATAATCATAACAAGGGGTAGTGGGGTGGTATCTGTCTGTTAGGTTATCAGCGCAGAGTCTGGTTGGATCCTCATTAGCACCACCAAATATTATGCGGTCATACGGAAATAAAAAGCAATAGCGGCGCCAAGATATCAGCTAGAACGTAAATAACAATGACTTAAACTGAACAGTTTAAAAACTCCAGTCACGACTCTTATCAAGGCACTCATACGTCTAATCCGTTCTGTTAGTTAGATTTTATTCTTCTAGTAATGTCAGCTACTGCTTCCTTATTAAGAAGCTACCAAGACTGCGCGGTACAGGCGTGTTCGTCTCAGCCGGAAGGGCGTGAATTCGATTCCCCTTCAGGAAGACAGACTACAAACGTGACATCCATTTCTGGAGGGGAATGTTTCCCTGGGGTTCACTCAGCGTACAAAAGGAATGCGTGCCTGGTTAATTTCTGAGGGGGGTGAAAAGTGACCACCACTCTTACTACCGGCGTATTGCAAGCCTTCACCTTCGTCTTCGTGGTCTCTACGTTTTCTTCCGTTGCTTTCTTGTTTAAGTAATACTCTCTTCTTCTGAACATTAGCCAAACAACATTACATAGACGTACAGCTGAATGACACAGTGCTTATCGTCCAGATACCTTTTCCCACCACGACAGCGTCGGGAAAGGTCACTTGTGCGAAAATACAGGAAAATAATGGACCCTATAAATAATGCCAATCTATGGAGAGGTTGATTATGCTATTACCAGCAGTCTACGTTCCAGACACCCAGCTATTAATATGGCCAGGAATGAAGCAGACTACTTCAGTCTGAATCAGATTTGGAAGCAAGTATGTGTCTGCAATGAGAAGTCACAGTTTAATTTGATTTTGTTTCCTTCCGTTTCGTTTGGAGTGTTTTAGAGTGTTACTCTTTATGGCTCAGGGACTTCACCGATAGCGAAACTGGAAAGACAGGTATTAGTAGCCTTTGTAACATTTTGAAGAGCTCTAAAAATCACGTGGATAAACAAAGTAAGTCTCCGTAAAGTTTGGAGAAAGAAGGACTCCTAGGAGAACTCTCGCAGAGGATGAAATGGGCACCTACAAAGACACTGCCCATTCATAGTAAATCTCGTAGAGGAAAAATTCGGCGAAAAATACAAGACTGTGATCAAGAAAAGAACAATAATAATAATAATAATAATAATAATAATAATAATAATAATAATAATAATAATAATGAATGCATCCGAATGTCTTGAAATGAACAGAAAAGGACTGAAGAAAGAAAGAAAAAGTTCCTGAGAAAAATCTTGAGCCAAGCGAATAAAATGACCAACAAAAGAGAAGGCACAATCACACACGGGGTTTATTTTATTGGTGTATGAGTGTCCAAGGACATGTTCGGCTCACCTGGTGCAGGGCTTTCTATTTGATGCCCATGGGCGACCTGTGGGTCTGAATGTGAGATGATGATGATGATGATGATGATACGGAAAAGTTGAAACCCGGTGTTGATACATAGTCTACTCTTGTTAAATTACCAAGAGTTCTGCTCAACGTCTCCATCCGACGGACGAAAGCCACGTATGACGTAACTTTGGAAGTTGATCCAAATTTTCGGCAAGCAATCTAATGATTCGAGACCACTACCACCACCTCTCCTACCCTGGCAGCCAACATTGTAAAGGTACCTCCACACCAAGAGGTTTTCCTTAACTTTGTTAATAAACATTGTTAACAACATAGTTGTGACTGAGGTTTAGTCAGTTTTAAGAGTTTTTAATATTAATTTACTTAATAATTTATTTAAATTCAATTTAATTTATTAATTTATGTACTTTTAACTATTTTAAGTATTTTAGTATTTTATTTAAGATTTTGATTAGTATGTGGTTAAGTTTAAGAGAGGGGCTCGAGTCCTAACTTCGTCACTGTAAAAAGGCACTAGTAAATAAATAAATAAATAAATAAATAAATAAATAAATAAATAAATAAAGTAAGTTTGAAAGCCTGATGCTTCATGAATTAAAAGTTGTGACATACGCCTTTCCAATATTTTTCTTTGCGACACTTTGCGTTTGCGCTTTCTCTAATTATTCTCGCTAAAATACTGGAAGCTGCAGCTGTAAATGTTTTCTTCCTCCTGATCCTATCCACTGTAACCTCACTAACAGCTTTTGGTGTGGACGTAATGTTGAAGAAGTTTCTTAACAGAAGTTTAGTAACATGTTCAAAAATATTTCCATTAATATTCTTTATTAACTTTTGTGTCGACTAACCATAATGGTGGAAGGTGTTTTCTACCAACGGTACTCGAACCAGCTATCATGGTGTTAGACCACTCAGACCTCACACCTTGACGACCATGGGGGCGGGAGATAATGCACATGATTCGAAAGAAGAACATTGCATTGCATGAACCCGGAGAAACAGAGGAAGTACATCTTTTCCGACTTTCTAAACAAGAAAACGAAGTGGGTTTGGTTCCCCGAGGTGGAGAAGTATCAGTTATGAAGACGTTTAGGGACGTAGTCTTCCCCGTTCACCAAGCTTTCCAGGATAAGCAAGGCGCAGATTGAAGAAGGAAAAGGTGACCAGTGAAAACGCATGTGGGAATATGGTAAAGAAAGCTCAAGGAAAGAAATAACGTGTTTCATGCCGGGTCCAAATTATTTATTATAAATATAATGCGTTTTGCCCTCTGAGGAGCACGTAGAACCATTATTTGCCACTGGACTTAATGTTCTTCTTTATCTCCCACAATCTCCTCATCCTTTTACTATGGGCTTGTCTTCTCTCTTTTGTCCAAGCATTTTTGAGTGTCAAGTTGCTGGCTGTTGGGTTCTTGGATGTGAACTTATATGAACTGATTTTCTGTCTCAATGTGGTCCATGTAGTTGACAGTGGGTCAATATTAATTTCTGCAAGGTCGCTTTGAGTGCCTACCAACCAGCGTATTGTCGGGTTTCGTTAATGATGAAAAAGTTGTTGTTTTTGTTTTTCTTTTTGCAGTCAAGAGTCGTCCATTCGTGCTCTGGATCCATCAAATTCCCTGCGTTTCTTCCGTGCAACTGAGGAAAACTGCTCAGTCATAGAATACAGTTCTTCCATCCAGATACCGTGTTGAGTCTTATCTCCCTGAGTATTTGCCGTTGTTTTCTCTCTGTCCTTGATGTTGATGGTTGACGAATAAATTACGGAATCTCCTGTTCATATCAGGTGAACGAGTGTTCTTCAATGTTAATAAGTTCACGGGACAAAATAATTAATCACCCTACTGCACACGCACAGTTAAGCCTGTAGAGATGGCGCAGCGAACGAGTACCGTGCTCAATCGCACGCGCACTGCCTCTACGTGAGCATAAGGCAGTAGCGGTCAGTGAGACAGTGTACGTCTCCATGGACAGATGTAAAGATGTGACAGAGTGGCAGAAATGGGCAATCGTATTTGGCCGTGCCTATGGCAATACGGTGCGTGAAGTTGCTCGATTTGTTGGTGTTTCACAGCACACTGTTCAACGTGTATATAAGCAGTCGTGGCCACGAAACACGATGTCAGATCTGTGGTCGGAAAATGATCCTGACTGAGAGGGACCGGAGACGCGTTTCACGGCTTCAGAATCAAAATCGCTTCCAAACCCGACAGGAATCGCTGCAGTCAGTGAATGCATGTCCATCCCAACCTGTTAGCGGGAAAACTGCTTGCAATGAACATTTGAAGTCGACCACCTCGCAAGAAGCTGTTGCTCACACCGATTTTTCAAGATTTGTCTGGTGTGAAAATGGGAAACTACGGAAAACCATTTTCAGTGCTGCTGAAAATAGTGTTCAAACCCTCAAACTCCGGATGCAAGCTCACAGCTGGGCTCCTCCAACTGTATGGCCAACTGGCTCGTGGTTGCGAAGAACACACTGTTTATGTCGACATTAAACTTCCCGGAATTCATACTGAAACAGCAGGAAAAAGCATTTCCGAAAAGATACGAACTGTAAAGATAATTCGAGTGTGTACCTTAGTGAGCGAGGTAAACGGGAAGACAGGGAGACCTTTGACTTGTTTGTTGAAGTAAACAGAAGCACGAGCTAATGTACTCTACTTCCTCTCGTGTCAGGAGCACACCTACTAACTTTACCTCCACGTGTGACTCCGTTCCAAGATAGCAAATTATATATTCAGTACTGAATTACTGTACATTACAAATGCAAAACTACTGTATACAAGTATTTCTAAAATTACTACATAATTTCAGGGTTGGATTCCTCACATATAGAAAAGGGAAAAGTGTCCGGCTCCATGGCTAAATGGTTAGCGTGCTGGCCTTTGGTCACAGGGGTCCCGGGTTCGATTCCCGGCAGGGTTGGGAATTTTAACCATCATTGGTTAATTTCGCTGGCACGGGGGCTGGATGTATGTGTCGTCTCCATCATCATTTCATCACGACGTGCAGGTCGCCTACGGGAGTCAAATGGAACATGTCCTCGGACACTCCCGGCACTAAAAGCCGTACGCCATTTCACTTCAAGGGAAAAGTGTAAAAGTAAAACCTATATAAACCTGCCTTAAACGGTATACTGTATGTCCAACGCAGAAACAGATGGAGTAATCACTGAATAAAAAAAGAACTCCTGCCAATGTAATGTTACATGCAGTACGTAAAACAGAAAGGCTAAGCAAGGAATTGTATCATGCGAGCAATTTCTCTTGTTCTTATTCTGTAATTCATTTTGGGGCTTAGAACATTTGACGGAGCCAAGGATGTGATCGCGTTCATCTTGCTGAACTTGTGATCAGGCCGTCCATGTCTAGCGCTTATCACCCAGGGCACCATGCCTTTGCTGGCGAGACCTAGCGTTTACAGTGCGCTATGGGCTAGAACATTGATCTGCCTCTGTCTCAACCTTGGGTCTGACAATATGAAAGTGACCAAGGTATGAGCGATGCTAGTAATACCGTTCCTTATGCAGCCAGTCCCTGCTATGAATGGTCTGAAAATGTTGCTCATCGGGTCGGTTGGTGTATGCATTAAAGTGGGCTTGGTAGACTTACAGCTTCTAGCTCGGTGAGGAAAGCAACGGAAAACTACCTTACTTTTCATTTCCCTAGTACGCCTCTTCAGTGATGCCTAGGCCATGTATGACAGCTAATGGTGCAGCTGGACTTCCTAACATGATAATGGGTGTCTCAACATAGTGCTGCACTTTCAACACAGTTTTAGTACTTACCACTTAAGGATGCTGGTTCTATAGCGCGAGTGTTGTTAAGATGTTATTCTTTAGTTTGTTAGTGTGTATGGCAAGGAAGAAATATTAAAAGTTTAGCTCACAGAAGTAAATGAAATCAGAATCAAGTCAGTGAAATCTCTTCCAACTTATTTCAGTGTGGAAATACGCAGGTCTATGATACACTTAAGAGAAAGGAAGAGAACTCACAGGTAGCAGCTACCATCATTCAAGAACTTGTTAGGGCCATCAGTACTCACCTGGAAAGAAAAGAGAACCAGCATTGTAGAACATTTCACAAATTAATTTCATTCTAAATTTAGTTCAATTAATGTGTTTTTCCACATAATTATCATCTACAACTATACTATAAGATACTGTAGTCTGTATAGGCCCACATGGCTCAGAACTATCGGTCGTGACCACAGTAACAAGGAAATGCATTTCTTAATTTTCGGTCATGTCAGTCAGTCTGTCTGTCTGTTTTTACGGACATCACGAGAAAATTACTCGGGATAATTTAATGAAATGTGGTATCCAATGGGTATGGTGTGAAAATTAGCCTTTCGAAGACTAAATTGATGTCAGTAGGTAAGAAATCCAAGAGAACTGAACGTCAGATTGGTGATACAAAACTGGAACAGGTACATAATTTCAAGTAAGTTATTTAGGATGTGTGTTCTCCCAAGATGGTAATATAGTAAGTCAGAATGTTACGACCAACAGTGTTCTGTAAGAAAGAAGTCAGCTCCCGGATGAAACTATCTTTATATCGGTCTGTTTTCGGACCAACTTTGCTTTACGGGAGTGAAAGCTGGGTGGACTCAGGATATCTTATTCATAAATAAGTTAGAAGTACCAGACATGAAAGTAGCGAGAATGATTGCTGGTACAAACAGGTGGAAACAATGGCAGGTGGGTACTCGGAATGGGGAGATAAAGGATAATTTAGGAATGAACGCGATGGGTGAAGTTGTACGCATATACTGGCTTCGGTGGTGGGGTCATATGGAGGATGATAGGTTACCTAGGAGAATAATGAACTATGTTATGGAGGGTAAGAGAAATAGAGGGAGACCAAGACGACGATGGTTAGACTCAGTTTCTAACGATTTAAAGATGAGAGGTATAGAACTAAATGAGGCCACAGCACTTGTTGCAAATAGAGGATTGTGGCGACGTTTAATAAATTCACGGAGGCTTGCAGACTGAACGCTGAAAGGCATAACGGTCTATAATTATGTATTTATGCATGGTATATAAATCTGGAGAGTGATTTCTCATTTTCATACCAGGTAAATACCGGGACTGAACCTTAATCAAGGCCACGGCCACTTCCTTCCCATTCCTAGGTCTTTCCTATCCCATCGTCGCCTTAACACCTATCTCAGTCACTGCAACGTAAAGCAAGTTGTAAAATAAATAGTATTGTTCTGTTGATGAAGTTATAACTGATACTTATCATCTTCACCCATTTTCGACAACAAAAATGAATTATTTTCTTGTGATAAATAATTGTGAAACTATCCACATGGGATGATTTTAAAGCTGTACCGGTACTTCACTTTACCGACTCGGTCAGCAAACGCTTTCCTTCTTCTGACCACTGTGTATTAATGAGCGTAAACACTCTTTCAATGGTTGCATTGCAACTTGGAATAGTGAAATTAAGTGGTAAGTAAGACTGTACCGATTTGTGTATTCCTTAGTTCACCAGAGGCTACTCCGCCATATACTTTATGAACACGGCTCCTCTAGTGTCATAAAAACTAACAACATGTTCGACAAATTCACTGCATGCTCTTTCGACGCCATTTTCAGTGAGAGATTTCAGAAACTGTTTGACCTTAAAAGGCGTACATTTTCTATCCTATCATAAACGCATACTTTAGTGAATACCCGTCTTAGTTCATCTGAAAGCCAGGGTAGGGAGGAAGAATATGAATGGATTGGTGCGACTTGTCGTTGCATAGCAAAATTTCATCACTGACGAAATCAGAGTGCATGCACATCAAATAACCAAGTGATAAATGACGTATTCTGACAGGGGTGCCCAGAATATGGACTGAAATGGAGGAAATTCAACAAAAAAATAGACGTGCAATAGAGAAAACAATAGGAAACTGAATGACTAAGAACACAATATACAAAAAGCCGAACATTTAGAAGCGAGTAATAAATGCCTTCCGGACGGAGGACAAACATTATAAAAAGGACATGTCCGGCAAATGCATGTTCCAAGCGACCCTATGAGCAATATTCTCACACCATTCATAACAGGGACTGGCTGCATTACTAGCATCGCCCACATCTCAGTCACTTTCATATCGTCAAAGCCAAGGATAACACCATACCAGAAAACATGGTGCACTGTAAACACTAAGTCTCGCCCAGCGTGATTTTGATTTCAAGTTATCTCGGTTGCCTGCTTATCATAGCAGTGGCGTGCGGTGAACATATTCATTACCCCAGCTGCAAAAAAGTTTTTTTAAATATAAACAATCGCAGCCCCACTGCACTCTCTAAAGTCAACATTACCATTTTATAAGGCTGCATTTTTCGTGGAAAGGTCTACCAGAGAAAGATCTTTCCAGAATATTTCCAACCACATGCTCGCACATACTTCCAAATTGATATTCACGGCACTGACGACACCATCATAATTTAATCTACAGCAGAGTTTAAACAATGTACTTTCAGTTCCATCCGGTGAACCTTCGTGATAGTACAGTCATGGTTTTCACAAAAATACACTGGGACTATTCGTTTTTTAGTTAAAAAGCGTAATCTAAACTGATCAGCAAAATTTAACTGGTATTTTACCGTCGATGAAGTTTTATAGTTTCACTCGCATACTGAGTGTACGTGCATCAACGACAAACGAGGGAAATTATTTGTCACCACGTACAACACACGTTGTATTCATGAAGAATGCCACTGAACTCGTGAAACCTTCACCTTTAATCCAAGAGGAACACTACAAAAGTTCACTACATACCACCATCACAGACAACCATTCGCGTTTAACTCTGTGTTCATGCTGGGCAACCTGCGGCTCTCGGAACTCATACTCTACACCTGCCGGCAATGAATTGCTCGAAAAAACTGTATACATGCCCAAACGCAAGACTAAAATATATTATTCTATATTACAATTGATTTCATAAACTGGCTCTATTTTTACTACCAAGACGATGTGCAAGTGGCTATATTCTTAAGATATTGATATTTTTCTTGCAGTCTCTAGTGTGTGGCGCTGAAGACTTCGCGTGTCTATTATTAAAACTAACATTACCTTACCTAAGCTAGCTGGCCTGTCGCCGTAAATTGCTGTCGGGGGAGGGTCTACAGCTCCGCCCAGCTCTCAGGACAAGGGAGCTTCAAATGCATGCATGCAACCTTAAATTTCGCTGGAGAAGCTGAACTGCGGTAGTGCGAGCGGCTTGTCGAGACAGCTATACTTGGCTTAGATGTTCGAAATTTGTTAAACATTATAAAAAGCGTTTTAAGGCCCTTGAAGCGGCGATCAGTGGCGGGAACTTACAGCGGAGTATTATTTTAAACGAGAGCTTTCACACCGTGCCACTAGTTGCCGCTACTTCTCACTGTCCACTCCAGTTTGATGGAGTTCGTGCGTAAGGAGGCTACTGCATTCATTTTCAGATATGAATGCAGACGTGGAAAGAAGTAGCCTTATTAGATTAACAGATGAACAAGTGCACACGGAAGACCTGATACGTGAAGTTGAAAAATATCGCACGACTTGGAACGTTTCAGTGGATGAGTATGGAAAAGTGAACAAAGAAAAGCATGGCATAGCATTTTATTGACGTTCTCCCCGAGTGCGATGACAAAACACCAGCAGAGAGAAACGGGAGAAGTAAGCGTTTTCCTTATATTTTACGTACCATCTATTAATTTGTTACAAGAAAACTCAATTTAGCAAGTCAATTCTGTAAATTAACGAGTATATTAAGAAAAGAGTATTTCATTCATTATTTGCTTCAATTAATTTTACTGCAGAGAAACGTTTTAATCATAGAAGAGATTTACATGGTACACAAGATAACAATAGAATGAAAGACGAACGATCATCACTACTTAAGTGATGTTATTAAAAAGAACCCATTGGCAAATTAAAAGTTACGAAACGCATGTAAAAGACAATTGTACTTTTGGTGTCCATCTATGATCTGTATAGCATTGTAGACACAACACGATCTATTTGCCATGAAACTGCACCTTCCTCACAGACAAAGTAGTTGGCAAACTTGTCTCGTAAATTTCTGGCAAGCCCTGATGTAGGTCCTGACGCAGGGTCCATTTCGAATAATCCATCTACTGTCGATTTGAACACCATCCCTCTCTCGTACAAAATTATGCAAAACACAACACACTTTCACTATGTCCTCTGGTAGTGTGGTGTCTGGTCTATGGAAAATACGCCATTTGTTTGCAAGTATTCCAAAGGTATATTCAATGTATAGTTGGGGACAAATCATGACGACCTCGCCTCACACCACTACATTCCAGCGGCAGCTCGGTGTCTATTAGCGACTTATAGGATTTACTATTTCTACTGCAGCCAGAGTTGCCAAATCGGTAACTGCACTCTACATGAAGAAAAGGTAAATACTACACAGAGTGAGGAAGAAAGTGGTTTGGCAGCCTCTCCAAAACAAACAAGGATCACTTAGAGCTCGTTAACTCAGCAGGGTGCAGGGTGTGATTCACTACTGGCTTTCAGCTCGCTTCCAGGAACTGAGGTCGTCATGTTTTGTCCCCAACTATACCTACGTGACCTTAAAAGTCTGTAATTAACGATGCGTTTCTTTACACTCAGAAAGTGGCCGCATATGGTCGCAGTATATGACGGCAAAGACCAAATCCCTCATCAGCTACAAATACAAAGGGCCTTGACTCATCAAATCCTGTGTACGACCTATGTGGTGGAGCATGCACCTTCATTGCTCTTGCCCTACGTTTATTTCTCTCTTTCTTTTGGATCAGCAAAGCAAGCAGAAGCAGTTCCTCACTCGTAGATACCATTTTAGAAATGGGGAGTTCACCTGTTTTCCATTCAACGATCGGCTGCCGCCTCCTATGAGAACGGCCTGAGGAATAATTAGAAAATGTCACCCCAGCAGGGCGGTGGTGGATGGGGTTCAGTGCACGCCACTGGATTATAGTGCCGTTTTAGCAATAGCTATATACAAGATGGGGATAACGAATTCTCAATCACTGAATCAAGTGATTACAATTACACGTGTTTTGAGAAGAAACAATACGCAAGAGAGCAGAAATTCGAATCCTAAGAGCTTTCCTCCAAGCCAGAACATCAAGTCAGTACTTATGTGGGGAATCTGCCAAGTGTAACAACCCGATCTCCCAGAAAGTTCGTTCAGAGAAAGAGGGGTCGAAATAAGCGAACACATGTTTCGACCATTTGGGAGAAAATGGCGCTCGAAGTTTCTGGGAAATGGGGTTGTAACACTTGACAAGTTCCCCCTCGTTAAATGAACTGAGGCCCTCCTGAACGCTTGCGACCTTAGCTTATCAAATTCTCATGCAGGAAGCATGTATGTATTTACAACTGTATTCATTACGCAATGTTTTAAACACACGCCCAAGGTCAAGATCGCGACAAAATCCGCAACTTGTTGCGAGTTGGGAGAACCAAGGCCACACCTCACACCCGCACGAAGCGGGATTTATTGTTCGTTAGCTTTGGGAGTGTTCTAGGGCAGAGTTCGCCTGTGGGCGTCTATCACTGGTTGCTGCTTGGCTGAATGGTGCCCGTAGTGGCCTTTGTCTCAGAGGGTTCGATTTACCACATATGGTTAATTTTTCTTGCTCAATCACTGGGTATTTAAGTCTTAATACGCAACTGTTTTTACACACCAACAACGCGCAACATACAGTAGTTTAGGATCGGTGTCCGGCTTAGTCCTTACATAGTATTGCCCTCAAATGATTGGGGTAAGGCTAGGAACAGTAATAGTACCAATCTTCAAAAAACCAGACAAACAGTAGTCACATTTATTGACTTCGAAAAGGCATACGACTCTGTAGACCGACAGTGTTTAACTTGGTACAGGAATTACAAGTTGACAAGAAAACAAGAGAATTAATCAAACAAGCATTGACCGACACAAAATCGAAAGTAGAATTTATAGGGGAAATTTCTGAATCATTTGAAATCAAAACAGGATTCAGCCAACAGGATGGATTATCTCCGTTGCTATTTAATTTAGTTCTGGAAAAAGTGATTAGAGCATGGAAAAATGAAACGATCCAAAAGAAAATTCACCAAGCATCTGTTGATGAGATTGCTGCAATCCAGTCTGTAGAAAAGCTCCATGAAATAGCAACCAAAACAGGACTACACATTTTTGCTAGTTGCTTTACGTCGCACCGACACAGATAGGCCTTATGGCGACGATGGGGCAGGAAAGGGCTAGGAGTGGGAAGGAAGCGGCCGTGGCCTTAATTAAGGTACAGCCCCAGCATTTGCCTGGTATGAAAGTGGGAAACCACGGAAAGCCATTTTCAGGGCTGCCTATAGTGGGGTTCGAACCTACTATCTGCCGAATACTGGAAACTGGCCGCACTTAAGCGACTGCAGCTGTCGATCTCGGTGGACTCCAAATTTCTTATGAAAAGGCAAAGTATATGGAAGTGACTAGATCAGGTTTCAACAGTCAATCCTTAATCACCAAATGTGGAAATTTCGTTCAAGTAGACAAATCTAGTATCTAGGTGAAATTGTTAAATCAGCAAGTTAACAATGAAAGAAGTACAAAACTTCAAAATTATTTCGAACAGATACAATAAGAGAAGTATACAAAAAGAGGCAAAATTGCAACATTATAACACAGTACTTAAAATAGTAGCACTTCATGCATCTGAAACTGTTATAACTGGTGGCAAATCTCGAATAAAGATGGTGGGAAAACAAGAAAGAAAAGTCCTCAGGAAAATCTTAGGACAAAAATGCGAAAGTGAAATTTGAATGAAAAAGAAATCACGTGAAAACTACCAAGTTACACACACAAAAAAAAAATCACAGATACAATCAGGAAACGACGGTTACAATGTTATGGTCACTTATATAGAATGGATAATAACAGCTCATGAAGAAAATTTTAAACTTAGCCTTATCAATGGAAAATCACAATAACTGGCTAAAAGAAATCAGTGAAGACCTCAATTAAGTTGGCGTTAATGAAGAAACCATTCAAGAGAGAATAAAATTGAAAACCTTATTTCACCAACATAGATCTTCTGTAAAGCCCACCCGACTAAATACAGGATGGACGTAGAAAAGGAATACAGAGAGATATTGGGAAGAGAAGAAGGGAAGCAAAACAACCGCGCTCCTTACTTGGGCATAACGAAGCAAGAAACACGTTTACAAAAGCATCCATTACTAAAAACTAGGGTAGAATATATGTAGAGCCTCCGTGGCTCAGGCGGCAGAGAGCCGGCCTCCCACCGCTGGATTCCGTGGTTCAAATCCCGGTTAAACCATGTGAGGTTTGTGCTGGACAAAGTGGGGGAGGGACAGGTTTCTCTCCGGGTACTCCGGTCTTCCCTGTCATCATTCATTCCAGCAACACACTCCAATATCATTTCATCTGTCAGCCATTTATCATTGCCCCAGAGAAGAGCGACAGGCTTCGGCAGCCGGCACAATTCCTATACTCGCCGCTAGAGGGGCGTCATTCATCCCATTCCTGACGCGGTCGAATGACTGGAAACAGGCTGTGGATTTTCATTTCACTCCTACCATTGTTAGTTACTCCACTACCTAAGTAAATACACTGGCGCAAAAAATTATACGAACACCATGAAATAAGGAATGTAGAATACGGAGATTTGGAAATATATTTGTCGAGGTAACATACGGTATTTAATTCATTAAAGATACAAGACTACAGGTTAATACCCGCGCGAGAAAAGCCATCACATATGTGTCATGCTGGTCCATTCATAAATTGTGTAATCACCTGTAATGTAAGCGTTGTTGTAGTTGTTGATTAATTACCAATGTTTTTAAGTTTATATCTTATACACAGGGACCGGTAAAGGCGTGCTCGGTTCACCCGGAAGGACATGGGTTCGATTCCACATGAGTGCAACAAGCAATTCCCTGGAAAGAGAATACCACACGAAAAACTCCTAGTTTCACAATCTAAACCAAGCAGAAAATCACAAATTCAGTGTCTGTAATTTACAACTTTTACTTTTCACTTTACACAAGCACTAATGGTGGTCTTAAATGACTTGATACCGGAAGGGAATCTATCAAAGACTGCTGCAGGTAATTTATTCCAATTCCTTATGGTCCTGTTAACGAAGGAAAACTTGCCCATGTCCGTATGGTGGTGTCTGGTCCTAATTTTATGCTTATGATCATTTTTCGATAAGTATGACGGAGGTTCCAACCTATTCCTAATACTACTCTAGGCAGCTCTTGTAAAAACCATACAGGCGAGCTCTAGTTCTTCTAGATTCAAGACTTTCCCAATTAATGATATTCCTGTTATTCCCGGTTTCGAAACGCATGTATCACAAGCCCTTCTTTGTGTTTTCCGCGACTGTTTATTCATCTACGTCATTTAGGACTTCATCTCCTAACTTAATATTTCCAGCCCATTTCTTATCACATCTTCCTTTAAAACAAGAGCACCTTCGTTCCTGGCCAGTGAGTTCAATAGTTGTGTTACAATGTGGGTATCACGTTCGCTATTACTGGCAACGTTGCACTTGCTAGAGAATTACAAGTTAGAACTTTCCACAGCTGAACAAGAAGAGCACCCTCACGGTTGATAGAACAGTTTCACCTGCTCTTCTCCCTAAAGAAAGCACGTTTAAAAGCGTAACAGTGGCATACTCATCATGTACCGGTGGTTTACAGGTCGCACGAACGTCCTTATTGCTGAGCTCACTTCTCGGTCTCAGTTCAGATCGGTGGGATTTGGAAGAATCCGACTTAAATGCGTCAGCCTCGTATCGGTAGGTTTACGGGCACGTTAAAGAAACTCCTGCGGGACAAAATTCCGGCACATCGGCGTCTCTGAAAACAGTAGAAGTAGAGGGACGTAGAATCACTATAATAATAATAATAATGATGATGATGATAATAATAATAATAATAATAATAATAATAATAATAATAATAATAATAATAATAATAATAATAATAATAATATGGCCTCAGTTACCGCGCGCTACCTGCGCGTCAACGTCGTCATTCCGCTTTACTCTACTAGATGCCAGTGTTAGGTGGTCTGTGCAAACACCAAACATGCCAACATTGTACGATATTGAGTGCCGCGCGGACTATATCCCTCCATTCATAAACCCGATTAAGCTGCAATCTTGGGATTTGGAGGCCGAAACTCTCACACAGGTCATGCTGATCAGTGAGCCGTGTAGCTGCAAACATGCATTCAGGAGATGATGGGGTCGAACTCCACAGTCGGCACATGTGTAAGTAGATTTCCGTTTCCTACTTTCGCACCAGCAAATGTCGAGACTGTATCTTAATTAAAACCGCGGTCACCACTTTCCCAGTTCTAACCCTTTCCTATGTCACTGTCGTCTAAAATCCGTACGAATTATTGTGACAATAATAATAATAATAATAATAATAATAATAATAATAATAATAATAATAATAATAATACCTCTGGTGTGGTCATTACCTACTACACCTGGATGCCCGGGTTCGATTCCCGGCTCTGCCATGAAATCTGAAAAGTGGTACGAGGGCTGAAACAGGGTCCACTCAGCCTCGGGAGGTCAACTAAGTAGAGGGGGTGGGGCTACATACCCTCCTCAGCCATCCTCGAAGTGGTTTTCCGTTGTTTTCCACTTCTCCTCCAGACAAATGTCGGGATGATACCTTAATTAAGGCCTCTGCCACTTCCTTCCCTCTTCCTTATCTATCCCTTCCAATCTTGCCATTCCCTCACAAGGCCCTGTTCAGCATAGCAGGTGAGGCCGCCTGGGCGAGGTACTGGTCCCCAGTTGTATCCCCGACCCAAAGTCTTACGCTCCAGGACACTGCCCTGGAGGCGGTGGAGGTGGGATCCCTCGCTGAGTCCGAGAGAAAAACCAACCCTTGAGCGTAAACAGAGCAAGAAAGAATAAAGAAAAGAAATAATAATAATAATAATAATAATAATAATAATAATAATAATAATAATAATAATGTGGGAATGACGTTGGGAGTAAAGAAATGTAAGCTGTTACCAATTGAACGTGGTCGGTACACAAACTCCCAACCATATGAGCTCCATACCTGATCTTTAATTGAAGGAATGACACAAACAGAGACATACAAGTACCTTGGATTTGCTCAGAATACAACTCTGGAGCACAGCACAAGAAAATCAAACAGGAACTCACTATAAATATACATCGAGGTTGCATCAGATTTTGCGCAGCTACCTAAATGCCAAGAACAAAATTAAAGCACTAAACACGTACGCTATTAGAACCCTTGTTTATTCATTTGGAATTCTGAAATGGTCTGCAACAGAAATAGACAGCATACAAAGAAAAACGAGAACTTTGCTCACCACCTATAGATTACATCATCCCAATTCATGCATGGAAAGGGTCACTCTCCCACGAAAATCGGGAGGCCGAGGAGTACTGGATCTTCAAGTCATGCTCATGAATCAGATAAAGAACCTACAGAGATACTTCCATAAAGAGCAAGAAAACAGCCTTCTCCATAAAGCTGTAGTACTTGCTGACAAGTACACTGTTCTGTATCCATACAATGCCTCTGACCCACATACAAATCACCAAGTATCCCTGCAGGAGAAAGAAAAGACATGGCGAGAGAAGACCCTCCACGGAAAATACTACAGCAATCTAAACCAACAGAGCATAGACAAGAATGCGTCGTGTATGTGGTTACAAAGTGGGGGCTTATTTGGGTAGACAGAGGGATTTGCAGTTGCTATACAAGACCAAGTAATAGCTACAAACAATTACAAAAAGTACATCATCAAAGACACCAGCGTACTCTCCGACAAATGCAGACGATGCTCCGTTCTTCTCGAGACCATCGACCATATCACTGCGGGCTGTCCAGTACTTGCCCCCGTAGAATACATGAGACGACACGATCATGTCTCGGGAATCATACACCAGGCACTTGCTCAGGAAAACCAATTAATTCAGGAGCGTATCCCTTATTACAAGTACCATCCAACACCATTCCTGGAGAACGAGTCGATTAATCTTTATTGGGACACTGCTGTAGTGACAGACAAAACAGTCAACCATAACAGGCCAACCATCATACTGGTAAACAAGAAAACTGGGACAACTTTCATTATTGATATCGCTATCCCCAATGACACCAACATTGACAGGAAGTACAGTGAAAAAATCTCTAAGTACAAAGAACTTGCAGAAGAGATAAAGAGGATCTGGAAGATGAAACTGGTACGAATAGTTCCTGTGATTCTGTCAGTCAACGGCCTCATTCCACACACAGTTCACAAGAGTCTGCAAGAACTGGGTCTTCCACCGAACATCTACAGAATTATGCAACATTCTGTCCTCCGGTCAACATGCAACATTGTGCGATCGTTCCTCTCGCAAGACTGAAGATCCCGTGATCTACAGTTTTGTATATACCTGTACATCAACGTTTGTATTATAATGTGTAAATACTTTAATTATGTAAGGCACTTGGTGCATCCCGTGCCCCGTTACTACCCATATTTCCTGTGGAGAAGTGTATGAATAATAATAATAATAATAATAATAATAATAATAATAATAACAACAACAATAATAATAATAATAATAATAATAATAATAATAATAATAATAATAATAATAATAGTTCAGAAAGGTATATGACCCCATTAAGAAAACAACTTTGGTGGGAGTTCTAGAAGAGTTTGGAGTATACAACAATACAATACATTTAACCGGCAGACAGTCAGTAACATTGACTACAAAATAAAGTTCCGGGGAGAGACCTTTGGGTCCTTCGAAATCAAAACTGGTATAAGACAAGAAGACGGACTCTCGCCAATAATTACAACTGCGTTCTGAAAAAAAAAAGTCTTTAGAGAGGAGGGAATAAAGAGACTTTCAAGACTGGGAGAGTATAAGTATGATACAGACTGAAGAACTCCAGATGATAGCAATGAAGTGGGCTCCAAATTTCTCTTGAGAAGACTTTGTTCATTAACGAGGCACCTGTTGTAGTTAGTATACGAAACAATCAAGAGATTTAAGACCTCTACCCCGACGTCGGCGGGGGTAAAGAATCCTCTACCTGTCGTAAAAGAGACCCTAGCGGCTCTCAACTTTGGAGCGTGGGTTGGCGACCACGGCGCCCCTAGCTTGAGTCCTGACATTGCTTCCACTTGTGTCAAGCTCCTCACTTTCATATATATCCTATCCAATCTCCCCTGATCAACTCTTGTTCTTTCTGACCCAGACGTTATTAGGTTCCCGAGGTCTAGGGAGTCTCATTTTCACCCCCTTCGTGACTCTGACTTCCCTTGGCCGATAGTTTCATTTTTTGAAGTGTCGGATCCCTTTATATTTATTCCATATGATTAGTGTTATATACAGGATGGTTGCCTAGATATATTTCCTCTTAAAACAATAATCACCACTACCAGTTAAGAGCCTTAAATACAGCGTTTGGCTAGAAAAAAAATGCAAGAGAATGGGTCGGAAAAGAATGGCATTAATGAGCGGGCGAGAAAAATGGAAATGCCATTTCAACTTGTAACGTTCCAGACGTTACAGTGTAATTATGTTAATTTTATTATGTGTAATTAATTCAGGAATTTAACGTCATGATATTTATTTTGGTATGTAATTGTATTATAATTCATGTTTAATCATTTGCTCACTATCATTTCATTACTTTGTAACTACGACTTATAAACGAGGGCTGAATATCCTAATATTCACTTAGATTCTTGCGACAGTCGGTTAAAATTAACTTGCAGTAGATTTCAGTTATCTTGCCACATCACCGAGGAGGAAGGGAGGACAAATTTAGACATCAAGTTCTGAGAAATGCGAGCACGTGTTCACGCGTCCTAACGTAAGCTACCGTATTTCGACCAGAATTATTCGAACTGATCAACGCCTATATTTTCAAAGGAGCGTCATGTTGCCATGGATACTGAGTGAAAGGACGAATAGAAGAACAGTTGATATCATGGTTTTGGCCCGTCAACTCTAATAACTGGAGTGGGGAGAGAGGTGTCATCTGATTGGACCACGTGTAAGCGACCTGTAATTAGCGCGAGAGAAGGTTATAAAAGAGCGTGTTGGAGCTCGTGGCATTACTTAATCAGACTTATTCATTCTTATTAGCTCTCTCTACAACGTCTTATTCGCTTCTGCAAGTCTCTCCACAACGTCTTATTCGCTTCTGCGAGTCTCTCTACATTATTCTACGATCTTCTACGAGGCTTCTACTTGATTTTCTACTTGATTCTGCGTCTCGATACTTAGAAATTCTGAATGAGGGGTGTATAGCCACTCTCATGAGGAAGTACGTACAGCACGGCGACAAGACCGGTTTGAACCAGTCTAAGTCAATAGATAGTTTTAATCTAGATAGAAATGAAACTTCAGAGAACATTATCAGTAAAGTTGGAAGGATTCTTAATTGAGTATCCTCTCCATATAACCCAAGGTGGTTCTTCTAACTATGACTTAGGGCTTATCTCCAATATATGGGATAAAGCATAATAGGGAGTGTTAGTTTTGAAGTCATCTTCCAATTAGTGGTGGGTGCAATTGGCAAGGCAGGAATGGTACTGAGCTGCAGATGAAAAGATATCAAAGACGACCGGTGATGTTCCAGCTGCAAGGATGGAAGCTTTCCAAGGACCAGCAGAACAAGACGACATGGTGAGCAAGCGAGTTAAAGATATTGCAAGTTTTCGCGAAGTAGAGTCATTCAATTTTTTATTAAATTCATTTTCTAATTTAAATTCAGTTCTCGTTAAACCGTCGTCATTCATATTAAATATAATAAATAGTATTTTTCTAGTTTACTTTAATCTGCCTTAATTAGCCTTTTGATTTCTAATTCTCCTGCTTAATGATTAGTGTACTATCACCTCACCCCTGTGATAAGAGTCTGTCCAAGCTTGATTATAAATTTTATCTTTAAGTCCTCAACTTAAAGATTGGCGCCCTTTACTTGCTTGGTTGCATTTCTCATTTGATGATTGTTCTCCGAGAGGGGAAGTCACATAAATGCCGCTCCAACGTGTGGCGAGAAAATCATTAAGTACGGAGCAGTTAATAACAGTAACGATATCAGAATTCGTATTATGGGCAAAATTTGGATATCCACGTTTCATTAAGAGTGTTTGATTGTGGGAAGGGTCATGGCTGATCAGACGAAAGAGGAGAGGATGTTGCGCAGTGGACGAGCGATAAAAGGCAATAACATAGTGAGTTCAGAGGAAGAGTTGTGTAGTCTAGTAGAGGAAATTGAAGATAGAAGTGTAAGTAGTATGGAGAGTGAAGGCAAGCAGAAAGAAGTCAGTATGGAGTCAGATGATAGTAGGATGGGGGGCGAAGCGGAAGTAAACACTAACAATGAAAGTAATAATAATGATCAGTTAATGGGAATGATGCAGTTAATGTTAAGTAAGATAGAGGACACTAAATCTGAGCTTAAAAGTGAATTGGAACAAATTAAAACAGATGTAGAACAAAATAACACTAAAATTGAGAGTATTAAATATGAACTTAAAGAACAGTTAGAGCAAACTAAAGCTGAATTAAGTAGGGAGATGAGGGAAAATAAGGAGGAAGCGAATCGGAGAATGGACGAACACAGTAGGCAGTTACGCGATCTGGTGGTAAAAAATGAACATTTTAATAAGCGATTAGAGGACCAGAAAAGTGAATATGTACGGCAAGGGAAAAAGGTAGAAGAAAAGTTTGCGGAACAGAGAAGTGAATTCCTGGAATTAATGGGGAAGGAAAACAACTCTACTAGGGAGGAAGTAATGAGGCAGGTCACTAGTATTGATAAGAGAGTTGAGACTCAAAGAGGGGAAATACGGATATTTAAAGACCACGTCCAACAAGAGATTGACACGGTAAAGCTTAGAATAGAAGATGAGACCCGGGCAAGTGAAGAAAGGTTTACGATAGCTGAAGAGAATAAGATTGAAATTAGGACATTGAAAGAGAAGCAGGTTAATTTGGAGAGAGAAATTGATAGGAGAGACAGAGATGTAGAATGCCGGATGGAGAAAGCAGAAAATAAGTTAAAACAGGTGGCAAAGGATAAACAGGTTTTCACGGGAAGGCAATATCTAGGAAATAGCTACATTAGGGAAATTGAACTACCTAAATTTAATGGGAAACAAACGAACCCGCTAGATTTCCTTAAGATGATAGAGAAACGGTTTGAAAAGCGTCTAGAGGAAGGGTCTATGGACTGGGAAGACGTAATGGAAAATATTGACCATGCTTTTGTAGGAGAAACTCGGTCTTGGTTCATGGTATATAGGCAGACGATGACGAACCTGAAAGAATTCAGAAATAAGTTTAGAGAGAAATTCTGGAATGAAGCGATACAAGCTAGGGAGAGAGAAAGGGTGGTATTTGGGAGGTACAAACAGCATGAAGGAGTTACTATGACCGAGTACTTCCTGGCACATGTCATGATTTGTCAGAACTTAGATGGTATAACCGAAGGGTCTGATGTAGTAAGACTACTTTTAAGACATTTTCCGGACAGGGTGAGAGAAGCAGCCTGCATGCAAAAAGTTGGAACTATTCAGGAGATGGAGAACCTACTAGGCAGTTTTGATGCGTTAGGTAACCTTAGGAGTAGAACGGAGAATATTCAGAACTTTAGTCATCACAACAGAATGAGACATAACGGTAGTACACAGAATCACGAAGCTCGCAATCAGTTCAGACCTCAGCAGAACAGCAGGAGAGGAGCATCTGAATATAGGACAGGAAATTCCCAACGGAGGTCAGAGCAATGTACTAATGAGTCTAACGTCAATACACAAAGGGAACCTTTAAACTAACGAGAGGCTGTAATGTTAGGTCAGAATTCCAGCCTAGTAAGAAGGTAGCGAAGTGTCTTGCCATGAAAGTGTTACCATATGACCTCGATGTTAGAGACGATTTGTTGTATGAACCCGAGCAGAATAATGGAGATGCAAGTAATAAAGTAGTCAATCCCGTTGTTAAATTGAAAGTCTGGGGGGCGTGGGTTAAAGTTTTGATTGATTCTGGTAGCCAAATATCATGTATTAGTTCTCAGTGGTATGAGTCATTAGTGAAACAGGGTATTCAGTTGGAGGAAATGCCTGTTAAGTCTACTTTCATCATTACGGCTGTTGGAAAGAGGTCTAAGCAAATTTGTAAACAAGTAGCTGTCCCGATCTGTATTAATAATTTTATTAGCGTTCAGATATGTTTGGTAATTCCGCATTTAATATTTGATCTTATCTTGGGATCTGACTGGTTAACGTTAAAATTGGCTCAGTTAAATTACAATGATCTAGTGCTAAATTTGAGGTGGAATAATGAGGATATTAAGGTCAAGTTTGAGGAGGAAATTCAGAGGAAAACGGAAGTTAGTACAGTGTGGAGAATGAGAGAGGTTTCTAAAGTAAATGAAGAGGCTAGTGAGGGCCTGAAGTTGTGTCAGTTGTGGATTAATGAGGATAAAATATGTGGCTTGAAAGAAGCCGTAAGTAGAAATGAGTTGAATGAAGTCCAGAAGGACAAGTTATTTGAAGTGTTATGTGAACACGTGGAGATTTTCTCCGAGAAACCTGGTGTTACCCATCTGTATGAACATTCTTTTTCTGTGCTGGATAAGACTCCATTCAGCGGACCGCGATATCCGATACCACACAAATATGCAAAAGCCGTAGAGGATCAAATTCAAGCTATGTTAGCAGACGATGTGATTGAATTATCAAACAGTCAATATGTTAATCCCTTAATTGTTGTGCCTAAGTCTGATAGATCAATACGTCTGTGTATTGAATGCGAGAACGTAGTGAGTGTGTTAGGTTTGCCTGAGGAACCACCTCGTAATGCTGAATTTTACGTCCGACTGGCACGGGAGAACCTGATTAAATCTGGAGATAAACGTAGAAGGCAACAAAAACGTAAGGTACTTGATAACTTTGAGGTAGGTGATATGGTTTTGGTGAGAGTTCTAATGTTGTCAAATAGTGAGGATAAGGTGACGAAGAAATTTTTTCTTTTATATCAAGGACCGTATAAAGTACATAGAAAACTTGGACCCTGTGCTTACAAGTTAGCGGATGGCGAGAGCGTAATGAATGGTTCATATAACATTAGTAGTTTAAGGAGATACCTGTCGTGTGAGGTGGCTGAACCGGATTGTGAGATATAGGTCAGTAACTCGGGGAAGTTGCTACTTGTTATGTCAGACTACGAGCGGTATGTGTTTACGTCTCTATTGTGGTGGTATTTCCTAGTTGTGTTTGTAAACAAGGGAGATGTTTTGTGTGTAGCGGTAGATTTACGCTCGTTCATTAACGATAGATCATCTGTTTTCCGTATGTGAGGCCATGAAATTTTATATATATTTGTTTTCTGAGATATCACAGAAGGCTAATTAAAGCTGACGACGGCAAATAATTAATTTTCCCGTATGTGCATTTCTAACTTGCAATAGTTTTACCGTGAGCTTAAATCACGTGTGTATTTGTGTGAAGTGTATTACATCATGCTTCAAGATAAGGCTGAAACATTCGAAAGAGTGATAAAAGTGTAAATTGTTTGTATCATATGTTTTCCATTTTTTAATGTAAAATATTGGAAGAGAACGTGTTACTGCTATCTAGCAAAGAATGTCGGAGAGATGGGGAGTCAAAGGACAGATAGACACTCGGCAGAGTTTGTAATCTGAATTGTATATATTATGTTATATTCTCTAGAATAATCTTGTTTTTTCTTACAAAAGTGAAAAGTTGCTCATGATGGGCAGAACTTAGCATCTAAACCTCAAGATGAACTGAAATAACAGACAGTCGCAATGGGAAGCAGTCTAAGAGAGATATGGAAAGAGTGAGATATAATTAAGTGTATGAAAATACTGTCGCTCGTTATGGGCAGGTAATAGAGGTATTTCATGTCAATGTGGGAGTAAGTGTGTGAGTTCTCAACTCATGTGATATTTGTTAAGAACTCATGGGGGCGTATGTAACGTTCCAGACGTTACAGTGTAATTATGTTAATTTTATTATGTGTAATTAATTCAGGAATTTAACGTCATGATATTTATTTTGGTATGTAATTGTATTATAATTCATGTTTAATCATTTGCTCACTATCATTTCATTACTTTGTAACTACGACTTATAAACGAGGGCTGAATATCCTAATATTCACTTAGATTCTTGCGACAGTCGGTTAAAATTAACTTGCAGTAGATTTCAGTTATCTTGCCACATCACCGAGGAGGAAGGGAGGACAAATTTAGACATCAAGTTCTGAGAAATGCGAGCACGTGTTCACGCGTCCTAACGTAAGCTACCGTATTTCGACCAGAATTATTCGAACTGATCAACGCCTATATTTTCAAAGGAGCGTCATGTTGCCATGGATACTGAGTGAAAGGACGAATAGAAGAACAGTTGATATCATGGTTTTGGCCCGTCAACTCTAATAACTGGAGTGGGGAGAGAGGTGTCATCTGATTGGACCACGTGTAAGCGACCTGTAATTAGCGCGAGAGAAGGTTATAAAAGAGCGTGTTGGAGCTCGTGGCATTACTTAATCAGACTTATTCATTCTTATTAGCTCTCTCTACAACGTCTTATTCGCTTCTGCAAGTCTCTCCACAACGTCTTATTCGCTTCTGCGAGTCTCTCTACATTATTCTACGATCTTCTACGAGGCTTCTACTTGATTTTCTACTTGATTCTGCGTCTCGATACTTAGAAATTCTGAATGAGGGGTGTATAGCCACTCTCATGAGGAAGTACGTACAGCACGGCGACAAGACCGGTTTGAACCAGTCTAAGTCAATAGATAGTTTTAATCTAGATAGAAATGAAACTTCAGAGAACATTATCAGTAAAGTTGGAAGGATTCTTAATTGAGTATCCTCTCCATATAACCCAAGGTGGTTCTTCTAACTATGACTTAGGGCTTATCTCCAATATATGGGATAAAGCATAATAGGGAGTGTTAGTTTTGAAGTCATCTTCCAATTAGTGGTGGGTGCAATTGGCAAGGCAGGAATGGTACTGAGCTGCAGATGAAAAGATATCAAAGACGACCGGTGATGTTCCAGCTGCAAGGATGGAAGCTTTCCAAGGACCAGCAGAACAAGACGACATGGTGAGCAAGCGAGTTAAAGATATTGCAAGTTTTCGCGAAGTAGAGTCATTCAATTTTTTATTAAATTCATTTTCTAATTTAAATTCAGTTCTCGTTAAACCGTCGTCATTCATATTAAATATAATAAATAGTATTTTTCTAGTTTACTTTAATCTGCCTTAATTAGCCTTTTGATTTCTAATTCTCCTGCTTAATGATTAGTGTACTATCACCTCACCCCTGTGATAAGAGTCTGTCCAAGCTTGATTATAAATTTTATCTTTAAGTCCTCAACTTAAAGATTGGCGCCCTTTACTTGCTTGGTTGCATTTCTCATTTGATGATTGTTCTCCGAGAGGGGAAGTCACATAAAGACGAGGAACACCTATACTGTAATAGACACTGGTGTTAAACCTGAGTGCTTCAGACACACTGGACATGACTGGAAAACGTGGGTTTGAACAAATTAGGAAAAGAGAAAGAAAAATGCTAAGAAAAATTCTAGGCCCAAATGTAAAAAATGGGGAGAGAAGACTCAAATCTACCAAATAATTGTATCACAGTTTTACGGCAGAGTGCCTCTCCTGATGCCAACCCTCGTCTGTGGTTGATGGTAGTGTGATGTGTTATACGAACACAAACACCCAGCCGTCTGGGAATGGAATCCAGAGCCCTCAGAACACTGATGTATCCTGGTGAAGCAACTCGCACACCACGAGAGCGATGACAGATGCAACTAGAATAGGTGGACTGCAGGACTCGGAGATCCTGGATAAAACCTCTCCCAAGTGATAGCAGAGCTATGTCAACTCTGGCTTCTCGCCAAACTGACTCTGGTTCGAATCTCTGTCAATGTAAGTGTTCTTTTCTAATTGGAAAGCGACATTCCAGTGGTGTGAATTGTACATGCATGTTCAGACTTACTACTTACGATTGATAGCCCTGTGAAACTCTAATATAGCTACTTAAGATAGCGATGCTATTACCGAGATATGAACCCAGCACTGTTGGAGGGCGACATAAAACAATATATTATTTATTCCGTTTAGCGTCCTCATCAGACTCGGCGACGTAAAGGCAGAGTCGTTGAACGTGAGACATACAATGGTCGGGGATAGGATCAGCGCCTCAGTTGAACAGGCGTCTTGTGGGGGATGGGAAGCTTGAAAGGCGAAGGAGTGGGAAACCACTGAAAACTACTTCGACGATGGCTGAAGTGGAAATCGAACCACCCTCTACTCAGCTGATCTCCCAAGGCTGTGCTGGATCCCGTCCCATCCTCGAACAACTTTTTCAAATTTCGTGACAGAGCCGGGAATCGAACCCGGACTTCCCGGGGTGGCAGCTGAAGACACTAAGCACTACACCACGAAGGAATAATAAGTAAATACAGTGTTGCAGAAATTATTATATGACGTCATTTAGGCTGGTTGTTTCCAGTTTAAAAGATGGCAGAGAAACTGCAACTCTGTTGGGCGATCTAAGACCCAGTGTTTAATTATGTTTCTCGAGTAAACATCAAATGTGTCTCCAGAAATCTTTTAGATGCCGACATTGTATGACGCGGAAACTTCTTTCCAGCCTTCACAAATAAGACTGCCCCTGGCAGGTTTGAAGCCCGGATCTTGAGGACTGGAGACAAAGGTGGCCGGGTATGGAATAGTTCACTTCATCTCATTTATAATTCTGCCGAACTTTCACTCGACGGAGTTTCATGGCTATAACTTTTGTTTGTCTTTCCCAACCCCCTTCATTTCTAAACTTTTAAGGTTGCACTATCACAAACGTCCTCTGACGGTGGGTATAGAACCTAGTACGGGGAAGAAAGCAGTATTTAGGGTGGAATTCCAAGTAGTGATGGGATAACTGAATACAAAATAATCGCTTATTCGATTATTTCGTTTCATTCAATTACATTTCCCATCCGATTAATGTTTCGATTATTCATTCGGAACTGCATTCGAATGAATGAGGCAATTGAATAGTGAATAATCGAGTAATCGAATGTAAAGTGATGTTATTAAGACAGTTAGTTCACTCATCTAGTTTCAACATTTGGAGATACGTTTGGATAAAGGCGAATTTCTATTTTTCATTAAGAGTTCCTCTATTCGCTTATTTCAATCCACTATCCATCCAACACACTTAAACTAAAAAGTTGATTCATGGCGCATCCGAATATTCTAAGCGATACGACTGAATGATATTTGAAACTCATTCGAATATTTATTGGATTGCCCGTCAGACCAGGGACTTTTACCTGCATCTGAGGGCTGGTTCGACGTCCACTCAGTCTACGTGATTACGACGGAGGGGCTATCTGACGATGAGATAACGGGCCCAGTCTAGAAAGCCAAGAATAACGGCCGAGAGGATCCGTCGTGCTGACCACACGACACCTCATAATCTGCAGGCCTTCGGGTTGAGCCATGGCCCTTCGGGGCTGTTGCGCCATGAGATTTGGTTTGGTTTCTTCGATTATCTAAATAATCGGATGGAGGTTATTCGATTATTAAAAAGATTCGATTATCCCATCACTAGTTCGAACCTACTATCTCCCGAATACGACTCACAACTACAAGACTTGTAACTACACAATCAACTCTCTCGATATATGGCTCTGTGGAGTGTGCGTCGTCCATTTCGGTTTAATTTAGGAAATTTTCACCACACCTTTGTTGTTCCAAGGGGATTGAAACTTCAGTCTTGCTCATTCATACTCCTCGCTGGATAACTCAGAAGATACTCAGCAGCGGTGTTAGCCACTGTGGGTCCAGTTCAGCAGTCGAGACTAAATTAAGAATTTCGCTCCAGAACATTCACAGCGCTCAGCCCCCCGGGTTCAAGCTTCCGTCTGCGTGCGAACATATGTGGTGGGCACGTGTTGGCTGTCGAGTTATCTGCCAGCAACTTTCTTAGCTTCGTTAAGAGAAAGGTCTCTCGCGCCGCCAAACGTTGGACGCGATTCAAGATATTTTAGAAAATGCCTTGAGGTGGGCACTTGACACAAGTTGGAAGGTCTCAGATGTCACAGTCATATGTGGTGCTACTACAGTAACAACTGGCGTTTCCCGACACTTTTGTGTTTGGAAGGTCTTTTCCGGACACTGAAATGAAGTAACTTTACCGCACACTTCATGCCCTCACAATGTCTTCAGGAAGTCAGTGATTACTTCTTGTTCAAATACAAAGTAACAATAACACACTATAATGCAGAAAGCTATTTCAAGAACTTTTTTATATCTTGTACACAGGGGCCGGTAAAGCCGTGTTCGGATCACCCGGAAGGACGTGGGTTCGATTCCACGCCATGAAGTCGAAAACGTTAAGAAACGAGATTTCCTCTTCCGGAGTTGCACATGGCTCTGTGCTTCACTCAGGCATCACCAAAAAATGAGTACCAGGTTAATTCGTGGGGGCAAAGGCAGAAGGCGGCCGGGCGTAGAGCTCGCCAACAAGTGCCGAGGTTGCGGATAGTGGAAGCCTTTACGTCCCGGGGCCTTCATGACCTGT
This sequence comes from Anabrus simplex, assembly GCF_040414725.1. Lineage (NCBI taxonomy): Eukaryota > Metazoa > Arthropoda > Insecta > Orthoptera > Tettigoniidae > Anabrus > Anabrus simplex. The sequence continues at coordinate 1,797,142,702 of NC_090265.1, read as the reverse complement.
ATGGAGATGACTATGACTTTTACCTTTACATAACCTCATTCGGTTTATTTCAAAGAGGCAAACATATTGATGAAAAATGAACAATTCGATGTAAAACATCATAATACTTATTTTTACCTAGACAATCCACGGCCTTCAAACAACACGCGATTATGAAACATAACACCGTTACGACGTGAACGAAGACATACCAAACGTCTTTTTAATTCCGTAGAATCATACTCCTGTTATGGTAATAGACTTGTGTGGCGTGAACTCTTCGGCAAATGCAAAGATGCACTTTGATTTAGCGATGAGAGTTTAAATAAAGGTAAATGACAAAATGCTCGCCTCTGTGGTGTAGTGGTTAGTGTGATTTGTTGCCATCCCTGGAGGCAGGGTTCGATTCCCCGCTCTGCCACGAAATTTGACAAGTGGTACAAGGACTGGATCGGGGCCCACTCAGCCTGGAGAGGTCAACTGAGCAGAGGGGGTTTGATTTCCACCTCAGCCAACCTGGAAGTGGTTTTTCTGAGGTCTCCCACTTCTCAGATGCCGGGATGGTTCCTAACTTAAGGCCGCGACCGCTTCCTTCCCTCTTCTTTGTGTATTCCATCTAATCTTCCCATCCTCCCCATAAGGCATAGCAGGTGAGGCCGCCTGGACGAGGTGTTGGTCCTCCTGCCCAGTTTTATCACCGACACCGACCAAAGGTCTCACGCCCCAGGACAGCAGAAGTGGGATCCCTCACTGAGTCCGGGGGAGAAACCAATCCTCGAAGTTAAACGGAGAATGAAATGACAAATTACTAACGAAAACAAGAATTATGGAAAAAAAAAATTTTGCTATTTGTTTTACGTCGCACCGACAACAGATAGGTCTTATGGCGACGGTGGACAGGAAAGGCCTAGGAATGCGAAGGAAGCGTCCGTGGCCTTAGTTAAGGTACAGCCCCAGCATTTGCCTGGTGTAAAAATGGGGAAACCACGGAAAACCACCTTCAGGGCTGCCGACAGTGGGGTTCGAACCCACTATCTCCCGAATACTGGATATTGGCCGGACTTAAGCGACTGCAGCTATCGTGTTCGGTCTCATTTGATTATAGCAACTTCTTGTCTCTATGCTAAAAAATAAAAAGGACTGACAAAATGAAATATGTTGTTCTTTGCAAATTTGGGTAACATTTCACCACAAAGTGGACAGAATTTTGGTGATCTTTTCAAGACAGTCGTTCTGAGAAGTAATTGTAGGGGTATTTCAGTCGCCTTGACAAAGAATACTGCAATGTATTCGAAACTGTTCCAAATGTACAGAAAACAACAAAACGGTTCAACCCGAAAGAAGAACTGAATAACTCGACAAACTGTGGAAGCTTCACATCTTAGTTACTTGCTGAAAAAGGAATTAAGTACAATATTTCTCAGCTAAGTGTAATTCAGCCCAATTACTATTTTATTGTACTGCTACGTGCTTAGTGCCAGCCCTCATTCGGAGGCCCCGGGTTCGATTCTCGGCCAGCTAAGGGACCTTTTTACCTGGATCCTAGGGCTGATCCACTCTGCGTAAGTGTGAACATGACTGTGAAATAGCGGCCAATAATAACGGCTGGGAGAGTTCGTTACCTCGTGATCTGCAGACTTTCGGGCTGAGCAGCGATCGTTTGGTAGGCCAAGGCCTGTAAAGACCTTTTCAGACTAGGGCAACATGCATGGTCAAGGTCGTGACTTCAGAGTTCGGTAATGGTCGGAAGTCATAACAACGATAATCGGTTCCCTACTTGAAAAAACTTCAACTGTGGATTATGGTGTGAGCTCATGAGCTGGGCTGGCACTCTTGACAAAGAAACAATAGCTCGGTCGAGTTTCTCCTTGGTCGAAAGAGACCAATAAAAAGTTCCTAAACTGGCGATCATGAGGACAGCCACGCACTCGCATGACTCATGGCCATGAAACTGTTACGGTAGGTCTTGGCTCCCACACATTTAAATGGCCGCGCTGGGATTTTCGTCACTTGCACGGAGTGTCCGTGAAGATCACACGTCATACTACATGACACTGGTTGGTGAGTCAGTCATCAATGAAATGCATTTAGGGCTGTCGCCGAAGTGGCAGATACCCTATCATTTGTAACCTAGCCTTTTCTTATATGTTTTCAATTAACTTGACATTTATGAGATATTTCCTTGTTAATCATTCCAATCCCTTAATCCCCGTCCTACGAATACATATTTGCCCAGTGCAACATCATCCGCCTTTGGGCCTATCTGTGATTCCAATTATAATAAAAGAAAGGTCCAATATTACTGCCATGTGGGACCCCGTTCTTAGGTACATACCCCAGCCTGAAGGACGTAGACGGTAGAGTGCTGGTTTTCCGGGCCCAAGGTGGAGGGTTCGTTCTTGTTAATACAACAAAAACCAAGTAACAAATACAGACAGTAACAGCACAAATTAAAACAATTAATTCATCAGTAACTATAACCGTTCGCCTCTCTGCTGTAGTGGTTAGTGTGATAGCTGCCACCCCCAGAGGCCCGGGTTCGATTCCCGGCTCTGCCACGAAATTTGAAAAGTGGTACGAGGGCTGAAACGGGGTTCCCTCAGCTTCGGGAGGTCAAATGAGTACAGGTGAGTTCGATTCCCACCTCAGCCATCCTGGAAGTGGTTTTCCCTGGTTTCCCACTTCTCCTCCAGGAAAATGCCGGGATGGTACCTAACTTAAGGCCACGGCCGCTTCCTTCCTTCTTCCTTGTCTATCCCTTCCAATCTTCCCATCTCCCCGCAAGGCCCCTGTTCAGCATAGTAGGTGAGGCCGCCTGGGCGAGGTACTGGTCATTCTCCCCAGTTGTATCCCCGAGCCAGAGTCTGAAGCTCCAGGACACTGCCCTTGAGGCGGTAGAGGTGGCATCCCTCGCTGAGTCCCAGGGAAAAACCGACCCTGGAGGGTAAGCAGATTAAGAAGAAGTAATTATAAATGGTTTTGGAAAACGAAATTCCATCGTCAGTAAAATTCTTGATATTTAAGCTATATTTAAAATTTCTACAATATCGACATAGAAATTGTCCTTGAATAAAATATTGGCGACGAGTTCGCTTTAGTCCGACGATCTTGTGTTTTTTTATACGACGGCGTCTAAACGTGTCCAGTTTAGGTCTATTGTTGTCTCAAGTGAGTGTACTAGGCAGAGTCACGCCTAGCAGTTCAGATTTAAGCAGCATGTGCTCGTTTACTGTTACTCGGGTCATTTCGCGACAACCAAGCACGAGTAATGTGATGCGAGACATGATGTAACTGTTACAGGCAGAGCTGTAGGAATTCAGAAGTCAGCAAGTTACTTTTCCAAATACAGTAATACATTTGGATGGTACATTGCGATGTGGTGTTGACACACTTGGAGCGGTGAGCGATTCAAAAACACGAAAATTAAAAATAAAAATAAACCACTTTTTACCTTGCGAATATCAAGTGATCGTAAATATAAAGAACTAGCTGTTATCCGTGGAAATCCTAGGTACTGAGACATTACCTGAAAATCCCTTAAGTATAAAACCTGACCGAAAAAAATGAAACCTCGCTGCTTACTTTTACAAATAAGATTGAGTGGTGTCTTTAAAAGTAGGAAAGATCACAATATGAAGATGTAAAGTTGGAATTGAAGAGAAGAAGTTGGGGCAAATATTCGTTTATAGGAAGGGAAGTTAGGGATTGGAATAACTTACCAAGAGAGATGTTCAATAAATTTCCAGCTTCTTTGCAATCATTTAAGAAAAGGCTAGGAAAACAACAGATAGGGAATCTTCCACCTGGGCGACTGCCCTAAATGCAGATCAGTAGTGATTGATTGATTGATTGATTGATTGATTGATTGATTGACTGATTGATTTTCATTTACCCCAGAAACTCTTTTTAAACCACGTTTTGCCTTTTGGGGCTAGGATAACCAGGCTAATGGCAAAGATAACTTTGGAACATGCGATACAGAACTGTACATGTGAGAAAGTCCCACCTTAGTATATTTTCCCAAAACAAAAATATAGTACATGTTTCTTTATTTTTAAAGGAGATTCCATGTTGTACCAGTTTTCACGGCTGTAAAATCTTCTTTTTTTTTTTTTTTTTTTTTTTTGAGATATAGGTATCCTCGTAAAAAGGATTGAATATCATTTTCACTTATTTTCCCCGCCCTTAAGTGCACTTTTCCGAAACAAAAACACGTGTTCCTTTATTTTTAAAGGAGATTCATTTTTTTTTGTTATTTGCTTTACGTCGCACCGACACAGATAAGTCTTATGGCGACGATGGGACAGGAAAGGCCTAGGAATTGGAAGGAAGCGGCTGTGGCCTTAATTAAGGTACAGCCCCGGCATTTGCTCGGTGTGAAAATGGGAAACCACGGAAAACTATCTTCAGGGCTGCCGACACTGGGGCTCGAACCCACTATCTCTCGATTACTGGATACTGGCCGCACTTAAGCGACTGCAGCTATCGAGCTCGGTAAACGAGATTCAAAATACCAATTTTCAAGTCTTTAAACTGTTAAGATTTTGAGATATATTCATTTTAATAATTCACCCCATATTTCACTCCCTTAGGGACGTCATATCCAAGAGCCCTCCTTTAGTGAGCACTTGCACTACAATACTTTATATAAATATATCCCCAAAACTGCATTTCTTTATGTCCAGTCCTTTTGGCTCGGCGATGATGAATCAGTCAATCAGGACAAGTTATTTTATACATTTATTGTATAATAGATATCGATAAGTTCCTCACAGTATTGTCACTTTCTTCTGCATCTCATTCACCCAAATCTTCCTCACAGCTGTCATCTTCTTGTAAAAGTTCCGGTATTCTAGCCTCCTGTTTTTCATATCTACACATTTTCACAGAAAATAAGACTTTCACCACTCTTCTTAAAATTGAGTACTGAGCCGGAAATGCTACGATAGCGGTCGCCCGAGGGAATGACGACACGGTGACACCCTACGCGTGGAGAGAGTGTTATCGCCTGTCACAGCATTTCTAATTAAGAGGACTGTCTCAATAGTTCAAGGTCACTTTGAGAGGTATAGAGATTGCAACAGGCTAAATGAACTCTATCCCAAGATTTAGATTTGTAAAAAAAATAAATGTACGTGTAGCGTTGTCAAAACCACATACGAATCTTTGTCTGGTGTTGAAATGGGAAACCACGGGAAACCATCTTCAGGGCTGCCGATGGTAGGATTCGACCCTGCTATCTGCGGAATACAGGCTCGCAGCTGCTCGATCAGAACCATGTGGCCAAATCGCTCTGTATAGTCGATTATTTCCGCATTTCAATCAATTTATAAATACTCCAGTGAAGATACCACAATCATAAAGGTTTTCAGTACTTCACATTTACGCCATCTCCCAGTATAATAATAATGGCGTACGACCTCCGGAGAGGCAACGGCCTATTAGGCGACCTGCATGTCTGTGATGTATGATTTATAATGTTGAAACGCCACACACACCCAGCCCCCGAGCCATTGGAATTAATCAATTAAGGTTTAAATCCCCGACCCGGCCGGGAATCGAACCCAGGACCCTCTGAACAGAAGGCCAGTACGCTGACCATTCAGCCAACCGACTTTGACGGCGGGACCAGAAATGTTTAAAGCGGAAACCCCTCCTGGGTGGACTCTAGAAAACAGCAATTAGTAAGTTGGGTTGGTCAGGACTGCCGCACGCACATGTGACATGCCAACCGCATGACGAGTTCCCAGCACGCACAGAAGGCATGCAAAGAAACGCGAACCATTTCGTGACAGAATAAAAGGTGCGTAAGTGGTTTTTTTGCAAACTAACGTAGAGGCGAGCCGTCTGGTACTTCCATGCCAGATATCTGTAAATCACAAATGTTTATAGGAGCACTGTGGGAAATTTTAAATCACTGTTCAGCGTTCAGCGTTCTACATGGAAAATAATATTTTACATTTTATTAATCTAACTTAGAATGACGGGTGAAAACAAAGGCACAGAACCCTACAAATTAATATCCTATATCACTTATAAACATTATAATAAAAAGGAAAGATTTGCGATTTGCGGCGAATTCAGGAAGATGGTATCTCATTGTTCTGTGCTGTGAGGGCCAAGTTCTCCAGAACGTAGCAGCAGATATGACTTGCGCCATAGGATGTTCTGGCAAAGACCAACTATAATTATACAGGGTGTATTTTTTTGGCCTCGCTCCGCAGCACTAAGGCACGGCTGGCGCAATGACACTCCGTCGCTAGCCGGTATAATGTCCGCTTTTCCTCCCCACTACTCACGGCAATTCACTTGGAGAAACCCATTTCTAGTGAAACTATTAGTCTAAAACCTACCTGGCATTACATTTGCTGTTCAAAACGTTGACCCTTAGCTGTCAAACACGCCTGACATCTCGTAAATAGGTTTGCAGGCACTCGGCGAATCTCAGCCCGTGTGATGTTCTCTTGTAGTTATCCTCTCGTGAGGGTTGTTCACATACACTTTTCCCTTCAGCATCACCCACACGTAATAATCACAGGGATTTAAATCAGGAGATCTAGAGGGATAATTAACCACACAATCTTCAAAAAATTCTCGTATTACCTCCATAGACCGATTAGCAGTGTGTGCCGTCGCATTATCTTGCATAAAGTAACCATTACTCCCTTCTTTTTCCGCCAGCTCTTGAAAGAATGGTCTGAGAGTGAGGTCTATATATCGATCAGCATTTATTGTTTCACGGAAAAATATAGGCCCTATAATTCTGCGAGCACTTACTGCGCACCAAAACACCATGAAGTGGACGGACATGCAGCTGGTGGGGATTTTCTGCACACCAGTAGCCATTGTTTTTACTATTTGCATAGCCACTTAAGTGTAGCCATGCTTCATCACTATAAAATAAAAGTTCTGGGTCAACATACCCATCGTGAACAGACTGAAGCAACCAGTTACAATACCGAGCCCTAGCGAAACTGTCAGATCCTCTGAAATATTGGGCAGGGGTGGGTTTGTACGGTTTTGCTTTTAACAGTTTTGTTGCTTTGTGGGCAGAAGATAATGGCACATTAGGTTGTACGGCGAGACTCTATAGGGATTTTGTTAGAGTTCGTTTCAAGAGAGCTCATATTTCGTCAAACTTTTCCTCTGTTAAAACTGTTCGTCTTCTGCCTGAATTCTTATTAAGAATGGACCCGGTGGTGCGGAACGTTTTACTAAGTTACGTGCCGTACTCCTATGGGGAGGGAGGACGCCAGGAAATTTGCGAATGAATCGAAAACGGCATTCTGTATAAGAAGAATGCTTCGCATAAAACAACGCAATGAATACACACTGTTCTACTGTATACATCATTCGTCACGCACAATTAGTATTCCTACAGGAACTACGCTATTTTAAAGCGAACACATTGAACACGCTACCAATACCACAGATGTTGAACTAGACGATTGCAGTGAAGCAATGGTTATCGCTACCGTACTGCATTAGATCATCTTAGCCGTTCATGAAGCAATATATCTCTCAACAAATGAGTCACCCGGCCTTCCGTGGGTGTTCCCCTGACACACGGAGCGAGCCAAAAAAAACACTGTATCAGGCAGGTATCGATATATCGTCGTTGCCGGGACGAAACCTCCTATGTGATAATATTACTGACCCGCAGCACATACGTTATGAAGAGCGAGAATGCCTTGACAACATTCACACAATATTGCACCTTATATGACAGAACTTTACCGGCCAAAGTTCTAAGCTAAAATATTTCACATAGGAGGTTTGTCCCGGCAGCGACGATATGCTAAAACGGCCGCAAGCTTTGGCCATGCGTTGCGAGGGTGTCGAGTCTTGTGTCCAAGCGGAAGAGATCATCTTCTAGCTTGACTTCGCAATTGCAGTATCGGTTCGTTATTTTGGATGTGCTCAGTATTGTTACGGTCTCATACCGCGTTAATGATAATTACACTAATGAATGTACTTCTACCGTATACCGATTGTTGGCCGGTGCTTCGGCTGCTTTGTCTCTCGTGTTGTAGGGGTACAGAAATGTTCTGTGCATGGTTGTCGATCTAGTTATGAATGCAATGATGCCACAACGTTTGCATTCCCAACTCAAAGGTCAAATAGGTTACGAGAACTACCCTTATCAATCAGAAGTGAATGGTATTACTTCGGTGTGCATTTTTGCAAGAGACGGAGGATTCCATTTTGATTCTTACAAGCGAATTCTTTATCTCATGTTTTACTTGAAAAAATGGTTTTAAAGTGTTATTTATCAATATTCTTGTCCCTGTGTCGCAATCTTTTGATACTTTCTAGGCGTTGATTAGTGACGATCATCAATATGAATATCTTCAGTTAGAGAATGAAAGAGATGCAAAATGGCCTCGATAATGTTGTGAGATGGACAGCAGACAATGGTATGTTGATAAAAAACGGGGATAAAAGTCAGGTTGTCAGTTTGACAAATAGGAAAATTCCTCTCAGTTTTAATTACTGCGTTGATGGGGTGAAAGTTCCTTTTGGGGATCATTGTAAGTATCTAGGTGTTAATATAAGGAAAGATCTTCATTGGGGTAATCACATAAACAGTATTGTAAATAAAGGGTACAGATCTCTGCACATGGTTATGAGGGTATTTAGGGGTTGTAATAAGGATGTAAAGGAGAGGGCATATAAGTCTCTGGTTAAGACGCAACTAGAGAATGGTTCCAGTGTATGGGACCCTCACCAGGATTACTTGATTCAAGAACTGGAAAGAATCCAAAGAAAAGCAGGTCGATTTGTGACTAAAAAAAAAAAAAGTAGCCATACAAAAATGTTGCAAAGTTTGTGTTTGGAAGACTTGGGAGAAAGGAGACGAGCTGCTCGACTAAGTGGTATGTTCCGAGTCGTCAGTGGAGAGATGGCGTGGAATGACATAAGTAGACGAATAAGTTTGAGTGGTGTCTTTAAAAGTAGGAAAGATCACAATATGAAGATAAAGTTGGAATTCAAGAGGACAAATTGGGGCAAATATTTGTATATAGGAAGGGGAGTTAGGGATTGGAATAACTTACCAAGGGAGACATTCAATAAATTTCCTAAGTTCCTTGAATAATTTCAGAAAAGGCTAAGAAAACAACAGATAGGGAATCTGCCACCTGGGCGAGTGGCCTAAATGCAGATCAGTAGTGATTGATTGGAATATTATACTACATTTATTCATTGCGTACTCTGCATCAAGTTTATTCCTAAGATGCAATTCTTATGGAAATAAACAAATAACGACTCTAACAGGAACATTGGGATTTTAACTGAGCCATGCGTAAGTGTTTTTGAAATACAGTATTCGACTGAGACTGCAGGGGGAAGTTGGGAAAAACAGCAGACTTTCTGCCTGTCCTGTGCTGTGATTCATTTCCTGTTAGTGAGGAATGAGTTATGAAACACTATCTTTTGCCTTCAAGTCCATATTCGATATGAATGCGTCAATGAAAGATGTTATACTTGATTAATTACATTGCATCGCAAGCACGGCGTTTGGCACTTTGAACATCGTTCTTATTCTAATTGTAGAGACAAACTACTTTCTTGTCAATATTTCTAGGAATTTGAAGCTTCTCATGGGAGGTAAATTTCATAGGAAGCAGCTCTGCGGATTTCCTGTTGACTCCTTCCTGATATCTGCTCGTGACGAAAGCACACAACAGCGAACACTACTGGGTGGAGGGAGAAGCACACTCGAACAAGGAAGACTTATATTTACAGAGGTCAGGACTTGACTGCGGATTTTTGTGGAGGTCTTTGGTCATGCTGCCTGTCAGAAGAATTAATTATCTTCTTTAATTGTGTTTCTAGAAGAGCCTCGGTGGCTCAGACGGCAGCGCGTCGGCCTCTCAACGCTCGGTACCGTGGTTCAAATCCCGGTGACTCCATGTGAGATTTGTGCTGGACAAAGCGGAGGCGGGACAGGTTTTTCTCCGGGTACTCCGGTTTTCGCTGTCATCATCCACTCCGGTAACATCTCCAGTATCATTTAATTTGATCAGTCAGTCATTAATCATTGCCCTGAAATGAAATGAGATGGCGTATGGCTTTTAGTGCCGGGAGTGTCCGAGGACATGTTCGGCTCGCCAGGTGCAAGTCTTTCGATTTGACTCCCGTAGGCGACCTGCGCGTCGTGATGAGGATGAAATGATGATGAAAACACCACATACACCCAGCCCCCGTGCCAGCGAAATTAACCAATGATGGTTAAAATTCCCGACCCTGCTGGGAATTGAACCCGGGACCCCTGTGACCAAAGGCCAGCACGCTAACCATTTAGCCATGGAGCCGGACATCACTGCCCTAGAGGAGTGCGACAGGCTTCGGCAGCCGGCCGGGAGTTTCATTGAGTCCAAACCTGACCCGGTCGAATGACTGGAAACAGGCTGTGGATTTTCAATTGTTTTTCTATATCTTACGTTCTCTCGATACGCCAGTTCTTCTTGCAACCTCCAGGAACACGGTGAATAGTCTGTTTATACTGTTTCCAAGATAGTGTGTTCGATTCCGACCGACATCGGTGAATCTGTGGGTGGTTAAATGTATCAAGAGACAGATTCGAACCTGCAACCCGTTGACTTAACCGTTGCGCTTCACTACAGTGGCAATAAACACCTCAAATTTCAGTCCCCTAAGAATAACACCACATACCTCCCAAATTTAAATCAAAATTCAAACCTCAGCTACCAGACACCACTGCAATCCTTCCCCACTACAGAAATAATTAAATGCCTCCTCACAAGCCAGATTTAAACCAAGTATCCCACACTAAATCCTAGCACAAAACAATCCCGCAACCCAGAAACCGGGCGAGTTAGCCGTGCGCGTAGAGGCGGCTGTGAGCTTGCATCCGGGAGATAGTAGGTTCGAATCCCACTATCGGCAGCCCTGAAGATGGTTTTCCGTGGTTTCCCATTTTCAGACCAGGCAAATGCTGGGGCTGTGCCTTAATTAAGGCCACGGCCGCTTCCTTCCAACTCCTAGGCCTTTCCTATCCCATCGTCGCCATAAGACCTATCTGTGTCGGTGCGACGTAAAGCCCCTAGCAAAAAAAAAAAAAACCACTGTATGGCTCAACCTCAATTGAGCACCCACAGTCTCCTCATGTAGACCGAACTGCCTGCACGACAGATGGCAGGTGCCTCCTGGTACGAAAGTACCCCTCAATCCCTTGTCCGCAATTTATGGTCAGCAAACGTCGTCTGCCATTTAATTGGCTAAACAAAAAGCCTATTTCTTATCTCATATCGCCACCACCACATCTCAACATATCAACTGCCGCAATCCTTCCAATTATCCTGCTATTGAAATACTGGAATTATTGCAGCAAGTAACATGCCGAACGCAATCAACCAACGCCATGGTAAGGGACATAGGACCACCTTACGATTCCACTGGCGCCGCCCGGCTGGAGGGTAGCAAACGTGTCAACTCGGCGTCGGTGGTTCGGAGGACGTTCAAGAACTATTGATGGGCATAATTCGGCACAGTGAGGTTTGCTGAAACGTCTAGCAATCGAAGGAGCGTTAAGTAATTATTATTGTTATTTTCGGTTAGGGTCTTCTAGGGACCACGAAGTGACAATTTCAATGCTTCATTCTTCTTCCTCCTCCAATACTCCTTCACCTGCCTCCTGTTCCTCTCGTCAGACCATTCTGAGCCTGTTTTCTTTCCCTCCCGACCTTGGAATCCTTCCATTTTTAACACTTCATTTCTAAAAATCTCTCACTCTGTTGCTTCTTATTCTTCTTCTTCCCTTATGTTGTTTCTTTCGAAATTGTTCTTGACTTCATGAATCAAAGTTATTGTGAACTTCTTGTTTCAAAGATATTTGAGGATCTGTTTGGTTATTATTATTAGAGCCCGGATATTTTGAAAATGCATATGCGCGTATGCAAGAGCATATTCAGATATATTTTTCTCTTATGTGTGATGGATTATCTAAGATTTCTGAACGAAATTAAGAAAACTAATGAACTCTATATATGTTGTACATCCCTTGGCAACACGAGAAGCCTTCCCTGATTGCCTCCATTGTCGTTAGCGGATAATGACTTTTCACAACAATCAGGCAGTCTGTATTGTTCAGTTACGAGCATTTTCAATGTATAAATTAATTCTATGCGACAACAGAAAGTCACTGACTCCTGAAAACATTGAAAAACTGTTCAAACCCACTGCTACACTGCTATGCATCGTTTCGAAAGGAAGGAAACATGTTTATCAATTTAACACTGAGTTAAAATTAAATAATGCGTTTGGTAGCCGTATTTCGTTTTATTTTTAGTGCATATTTTCGTGCATATTTTTAATATTTTTAGTGCATATGAATCCGGGCCTTAATAATTATAATTCGATCCACAGGGTCGCGGGTTCGATTCCCGACCGGGTTGGGGACTTTAATCGCGTCTGATTAATACTTCTCGCCCGGGGACTGGATGTTTGTGTTGGTCACAACATTTCTCTCTTCATATTAAGAAAACATACCACATTACCAACCACCACAGAAACACGCAATAGGGTTGGCGTCAGGAAGGCTATCCAGCCGAAAAACAGGGCCAAATCCCCATGCGTGACGCAGTTCGCACCCGTGACTCCACAGACGTGGAAAAGGCGGTAGAACATTATTATTATTATTATTATTATTAGTATTAGTATTATTAGATACAATAAAAGAACTAACCGTCTATCAAAAAAGGCAAAACTACGACATTATAACACTGTGCTTGAAACAGAAGCACTCTATGCACCTGAAAGTATTATAATTGGTGGCAAATGTCGAATAAAGATGATCGAAAAAGAATCCGACTCGTTGGCTGAACGGTCAGCGTACTGGCCTTCGGTTCAGAGGGTCCCGGGTTCGATTCCCGGCCGGGTCGGGGATTTTAACCTTAATTGGTTAATTCCAATGGCACTGGGGCTGGGTGTATGTGTTGTCTTCATCATCATTTCATCATCATCATCACCACGACGCGCAGGTCGCCTACCGGAGTCAAATAGAAAGACCTGCACCTGGCGAGCCGAACCCGTCCTGGGATATCCCGGCACTAAAAGCCATACGACATTTCATTTCATCGAAAAAGAGAGAAGAAAAATCTTAGGGACCAATGCGAAAATAGAATTTGGATGAAAAAAATCACATGACACATTAAACTGGAATGTCCATATAACAACTGTCTGCAGAAAGGTATATGCATCTCTTCACCCCCTAAAAATGAAACAATACATTCTTCCACACAGCATGAAACAAAACTTATTCAAACTCTCATTTTTCCAATAATTCAAAGGGCAATGAACTCTTGCATACGATTTATATTTTCTTTGAACTTTAGGACACACATTTCCCCTTATTATGAGAAGCTATCCTGGCTGAAATCGATCAACTAAGAAACTTACATACTGCGACACTAATTTTTCGACTTCTGAACGAATCTACACCTGAATACATATCCTCACATTTTAACATCCTCTCATCTACCCATGGACAAAATACCAGATCGACTTCTACCCTTATGATACCGATTAATCACTCAACCGTATACAGCCACTGGGGCAAGGCTATGGAACACAGTCCCTGTCAGTATTCGTAATAGCACTTCAATAGTCTCATTTAAACGGTCTTGTCGAGATTTCCTCTTAAATACGTGATCAGCTTTCATGAATGTTAGTGCGTATGAGTGCAAGTATGATTTAGAGCTACGTGATGTAGATAGGCTAGATAATATTAATCATTAATTATAATCTGTTATAATATTACTCCATTAATTTAGGTAGTTCCTAGAGACTGTTAATGTTACTTTTCCAAGTTATGTGACTATGAAATGTATGTTCTGGCCTTAACTTCGTCACATAGAAAGGCATAAAATAAATAAATAAATAAATAAATAAATAAATAAATAAATAAATAAATAAATAAATAAATAAATAAATAAATAAATAAATAAATCTATCAAATTACAGAATGTCACAGATATGGTCAGGAAACGGCGATTGCAATTTTATGGCCACTTATATAGAATGGATAATAACAGAGAAGAACATTTTAAAGCTAGCCTTATCAACGAAAAATCACACTAATTGGCTAAAAGAAATCAGCGAAGACCTCAATGAAATTGGCGTTAATGAAGAAACCACTCAATAAAATTCAGAACCTTAATTCACAAACACACATTTTCTGTGAAGCCCACCCGACTAAATACAGGATGGACTAAACAACGTAAAATGGAACACAGCAAGAGGATGAGGAGATAATGGGAAAAGAAGAAGAAGAAACGCACTCCTTTGGGCGTAACGAATCAAAAAGGCATCGGTTTGGAACTTCCACTCAAGAACTTAATTTGGAGTCCCTATGCTGCGAGTACACCACAGAAGTTGAACAACTCCAAGAAGCGAACTCCCGTTCCTGGAGATGGACCAGATGCCAGACTGGCACCGTATAAATCATCCTTGACAGTTGTTCGAATCTCTCAGCTGGGTTCGTCGCCCCTGGCTCAATATTTGCCGAGGGAGAACAAGGTCACGACCTTCATTAATTCTCATTTCGTAAACAGTTCCGTGACATCTTTAAACAAGGCACTGATCAAATTACTCTCCCAATAACAAACACGCAAGTCAAGCTGTTGACACACAACAAGCAGCTCTGTGCTTGAGTCGTGTGAGCCTATCATGCCTAACATAGGGAACATTTTCTCGTAAACCACTGCAGCTACAAATGTACATTATGCTAGATTTTGAAATTAAACTGTTTCAGTACATCTAGAGTACTGTAGTGAACATGTTCTCAAAATTTCAGAAGAATTAGAGTCTGAGAAAATATTCCTTCATTATGAAAATGTTAACCTTCCGGAAAACTGAGCTCAAAGTTAAAACATCCTCCTGCTTCTCTTGGCACTTCTTCCAACTTGTTTTGCTTTTCTGTCTAAAATCTAGATCCAATCAATCAATACTGATCTGCATTTAGGGCAGTCGCCTTGGTGGCAGATTCCCTATCTGTTGTTTTCCTAACCTTTTCTTAGAAAATTGCAAAGAAACTGGAATCTTATTGAACGTCTCCCTTGGTAAGTTATTCCAATCCTTAACTCCCCTTCCTATGAAGGAATATTTGCCACAACTTGTCCTCTTGAATTCCAACTTTATGTTGCGATCTTTCCTACTTTTAAAGACACCACTCAAACATTCCTGGACCAATGTCATTCCACGCCATTTCTCCACTGACAGCTCGGAACATACTACTTAGTCGAGCAGCTCCTCTCCTTTCTCCCAAGTCTTCCCAGCCCAAACTTTGCAACATTCTTGTAACGCTACTCTTTTGTCAGGAATTATCCAGAACAAATCGAGCTGCTTTCCTTCGGATTTTTTCCAGTTTTTGAACCAAGTAATGGTGCTGAGGCTCCCATACACTGGAACCATACTCTAGTTGGGGTCTTATCAGAGAGGAGTATGGCCTCTACTTTACAGCCTTGCAGTGTCTGCATATCTGAGTCTGAGCTTATCTGGACCCAGAATAGCAACAACTGTCTGAAAACCAACATGCAACCCTAACTTTTTAAGAACCAGACACTTCGTAATATTCCCTTGGTTGTATGTTGCGATTGCCTTGAAAATGGCTTTCCTTTCCCTTCTACCAATTCACACGCCTTTTAGAAACATTACCACTGAATCTAGGCGTTTCGACACAGAGAGAGATCACTAAACTACTTATACCCGCACAACACAAATTTGAAACAATCGCAATGTTTACAAAAGGTAAAAAAAAAAAATCCATGCAATATATATTTAAAAAACAGAACTTCACAAGCACGGTACCAACTACTGAAATCAACCTTTCTTTTACCACGTATTAACATCCCATTGCAAAGTAGGAGCTTCGAAGTCACGAATAAAGTTTGACAGCCATGGTCAGTCGTGACGCCACGCCCTGGTCTCAGATAAATGGAAAAATAAAATATTTACAGTTACCCTACACTTCTAGAGTCGTGTTCAAGGTGCCATTTTAAAAAGGCCAAAAGAAAACAAATTAAGACCAAGAAAAAAATCTAAATTTTGTTTTTTCACCCAAAATCCGATTCCACCTCCCCTTAAGGTAAGTGTTCACTAAATCGCATCCGAAAGAAGGGATCCGAAGTAAAATGAAATGAAGTGGACTATCGTTCAGTTCTTCGCACCGCACGCATCGCCACGCGGCAAATGCCATTAACATGGTCTAGAGCAGGGATGGCGAACCTAGTGACTCACCGCACAGCATGCTAACGCATTTTAATATTTTTAACATGTAATAAATAGGTCGAAAATCTACGAATATTTAACATTACGCTTTAATAAATAAGTATGTCAGAATTATAGCCACAATTTTAGTAATTTATTGGTTAAAACCATGTCTGATTCTTCCTGCTCTGAGTAAAAAGGAAGTATGATTAACCACTTTTAAAACTCGCATGTGGTTGTGTAGAATAGCCTTCTTTTTCGATCCGATGGCAGTTATTAAACCTTGTTAAACGAACAATGAAACAGCTTGAACCTGTCTTTCCCAGCCTACAACGAGTTACAGCAATTTAGTTTCCTAACCTGTTAACTTCTCAGTTTGATTCTATCAAATTACTTGGTCTATCATTAGATTGTTTCACTTTGTGAGAAGGAAACGGGCTTCAGCCAACAAATCTTGCTGTATGTAGCCTTTCAATATTAGAGAAAGGAAGTAATCCTCGGGCAAGTGTTGGTGAATTGTTGTGAAAGTTGGCTCGATCAAATATTAGTACAAAAAGAAATTAGAAAGGATAACGTGGTTACGAAAAAGATTATCAGACTTGAATGTAAACAGATGAACGACGGGGAAGGTAAACGAAAGAAAATTAATTGAGCCTGGATGAGTGAGTAAAACATTATTGTCGCAGTTACTTTCGGTTATTCTCCTTAACGGCACTTTCTCTGAGGTTTCGTACACATCCACTCTGAACTGCAGCCCATTTCAAGCTCCGTAGCGACAGCGACACACATGACAGATGAAACGGGTTCCATATTTCAAATACATGGGTGAGACTGTAGAACCAACAGGGTTTGAAGAAAGAAGCACAGAAAGTACGCGTACAGAAACTCAAGAGAACATGCGACATTTACAACAAAGAAATGCATGCCCAGAAACACAAAGATCAGGCACTACAATACTGTGATCAGACCTGAAAGGCTGGTACTCAATAGAAAAGCGGGTGTAGAGAACAATCTGAAGGAAGAAGGAAAGATCATGAGAAAGATGTTTGGTCCAAAAAACATTGACGACGGAGAGACTGAAAAGAGACTGTCCAAACTGGCAGAGGATATGATAAAACACGTTCAAAGTCAAGATCACGACATACAACAGAAAACTGAAGAGTCTATCATGGATCCAAGAAGTCACGAAAGGACCTGGAGAAAGACCAAACATACCGTAACTTATATCAGAAATATTATACAGAAATCTGTTCCGTAAAAAAAATAACACATGCGCAGTACAAGCAGAGAATGGAGACAGAAACCAAGTGGACTGAAGAAAGGAAGAGAGCCCATCGAGACCAGATGGAAGACCAGAAAGGCTAATCATAAAAGCACGGCGTATGTGTGCGAGAGAGAAACAGTGACAGCGAGTCCGCCCCATGTCTATCTGCTTCCCGCTGCTTACTCCTCTCTATGCTGGGCTTAAATGAGCAAACTTTGGCACCGAAGTCCTTGTAGCTAATCTCAACCAGATCGGAGACCTACAGAGAGAAGTGTTTTACTTGTGAGTGATAGACACACAGTTTCTAGTCTGCGGCTACCCTTTCACCTTCAGCAACGTAAATATGTTCGTATAGGAGATATTGAGCCCGAGAGATGTAAAACTGAATAGATTCGGGTGGCTCAACGACCTAGCTGGAAGGTCCGGAGTTCGGGGTTTAAAGGACTACAGATATCCATCACATTCCTCACTTCTTACTGTAAACACCTGTTTTTAGGAGTTGTTTAACTGTTCCAGTACAGCTACAAGGAATGAAGTCCATTTAAAGGATAACAATGCTACAACATCGTACCAATTACCATAAATTACCAGTGTATACATTCTCTGCACTATTTACGTGCTTGTGGCTTATTACTTCATAACCAGAAGCAATAAAAGTAGACCTTGATCAAATGTCGCAGCACATGTTGGCCTTCGGCTAATGCCTTGGATTTGGCCATGTACTTAATCTAATAGGCCACAGGTCGCTAATGTGCTGTTTTCTTGAGGCGGAGCGAAGAAGAAGACGATCATCTCCTAGCACAGGAACGTACCGCAACTGATTACGACGATGCGAATCTGAATCATATAGCATTTTCTTGTTCCAGGTATGAGCACAACTTCGCTCACTACATATCCCATTCCCCACAAATGTCAACATTATTCTTCAAGACCATAACAAAATCTACAGAGCACTGATCCAGTTTCTACAAGAGACCAATCTAACTGTATAAACCCTGATGCAGAAGCCACGAACTGAAATAGTTAATAAAGATAATCTCCTAACTGTTACACCATTAACTACTACCTTTCTACCGGGCGAGTTGGCCGTGCGGTTAGAGGCGCGCGGCTGTGAGTTTGCATCCGGGAGATAGTGGGTTCGAATCCCATTGTCGACAGCCCCTGAAGATGGTTTTCCGTGGTTTCCCATTTTCACACCAGGCAAATGCTGGGACTGTACCTTAATTAAGGCCACGGCCGCTTCCTTCCAACTCCTAGCCCTTTCCTATCCCATCGTCTCCATAAGATCTATCTGTGTCGGTGCGACGTAAAGCCACTAGCAAAAAGAAAACCTTCCTTTCTACCAGGGTCTTCCCACCCTGTAGCAATGCCATGAGTGGCCTGATGGCGAGAAGACATAGCATCAACCCTATCCTTATCACTACCAGCTGGCCAAATGGTGTGTAATCAAAACAAAGCACCGCAGCTGGGATGGACATGGCTCATTTCCCGACTCGATTAGGAATTTAAATGCTTTGCTTTTGCTAGAGGTCAAACGCCGAACTACGAGTCGCTTTTGAACGTCCCTGTCTATGAATACTAGGAAAACATGGATAAATCATGTAGTTGTGACCTTAACCTCCACTACTGAAGGTGATAGTCCGATATCTTCTTTAAATTCGTGTTTTGTTTTCCATAGTTGCGGAATACTCAGGGAGGTTTTCGGATTTGATTAGTGACAAATTGACGGAAGTGACTATACGCCTCACAGACACGAGCCGAATCCAAGTCATTCTATTACAGATTTTCATTACATTGGATTACTTTGTCTATATTTTCACTGATAATGGTAGAGTACGAAAGTAGCTTCGAATCTTGTACATTCTAAGTTTGAATACGCTGAAGTTATCTAGAACTCAGACCATAAATAACCATAACTAGATGACAATCCGTCTACAGAAGATTTTAAAGATTTCTGTACTTTAAAATAAATGGCAGTTACCCTTACAGAATAGAACATATTACGTTAATTGTAGATTTCAGCCCTGACACACTGGGAAAAAGACGAGAAATTAATTATATCATATTTCTACGTGAAATAATTAATAACTTGATGGACGATTCTGCCCTCCTCTCCAAGATTATTTCAATGTTCTGGGTACTGATTCCGCGAACATTCGCTGTTGTAAAACAATATCACACCGTTCATCCGAACACAACTGACGCCCAGAAAAGAGAAATAGATTCTAGTTTAGCTTTAAGACACTTCTTTTATGTTATCTCAACACCTGTATTAAATTGTTTGTTCAAGTAGTCTAATAAGGTCAGTTGTACATTAAATGTATGCATTTGTACGGGTGTGTTGTGGTGGGGTTACCTGTAGTATACTACCTCAAATTAAATAAATAAATAAATAAATAAATAAATAAATAAATAAATAAATAAATAAATAAATAAATAAATAAATAAATCATCCGTTTACCTTCCCCGAACTGCCCATAAGGCGGTAGAGGTGGGGTAACTCACTGTGTCCTGGAGCGTGGGTCATTTGGTTGGTAGTAAAATGGGGAGGAGGACCAGTGCCTCTTTGAACAGGGTTGTTGTGGAGAATGGGATAGACAAGGAAGAGGGAACGAAGCGGCCGTGACCTTAAGTGAAGTGCCATCGCGGCATTTGCCTGTAAGAGAAGTGAGAAACCACGGAAAAGCACTTCCAGGATGGTCTGGGGTGGGAATCGAACCCACCTCTACTCAGCTGACCTCCCGAGGCTGAGTGGATCCCGTTCCACCCCTCGTGTCACTTTTCAAATTTCGTGGCAGAGCCGGGAATCGAACTCGGGCCTCGAGGGGTGACAGCTAATCACACTAACCACTACACCACAGAGGCGGACTGCATTATAAATTGCCAGGCTTTATTGACCAGTATCAAACGTTCCTAAGTATTTAGAAGTCTTTCCTTTTACAGGACACGTTCAGCAAGAAGCACCAATGGTGTTGGGTTCCTAAGCCAGAGGTGGTGGTGGTGGTGGTTATTGTTTTGAGAGGAACTACAACAGGGCAATCATCCTCTATTCGAAGCCAGATATACCGAGATGTTTCACAATCAGCGTGCTAACATCGCCAAGAGTATTGTTTGACTTTACTGACCGGGTCCGCTAGGTCTCATATCAACAGCACCTCAGATCGTCGTGTGAGGCTGAGTGAACCTTGCTTCAACTCTCAGTCTAGAATTAAAATCCTCGCGCGAGCAGGATATTGAACCCAGAGTATGTCTCTGTGCGTGGAGCGAAATAGCCGAGTGGTATCATCACCGGTCTCTCACCACGGCGCCTGCAGTTCTTACCCCGGCGAATGCATATGGATTTTTTAAGTAAAAATTGAGATTGTGAGTACACGTCCCGTGACTACGAACACGATATCGACACTCGTGTGAAACTATAGGTTTTGTGTTCTTGCCACATACAATAGATCAATAAACCTGAAATTCTCTAATAATTTGTTCCTTGATCCGGAGCTAGGGAATAGCCAGTGAACCCACGCCGATACTATTGACCTAGAGCAGTTCTGTAGGAGAAGACGGCAGCGACGAGATAAACTATCTCAGGTTGATGACCGCAGGGTCAACGTCACCACAGTGAGGTCGCAGGGAACCAAACAGAGTGGGCGTGGCTGTAAGTAGGACACACTCGTAGGGAGAGCTGGATGAATAACGAGCCTAGACAGGTGTCTGGATTCCCACCTCGGCTCAACCTTCCAAGATGGCTCCAGCAAAGCCGCAGTGCCTTTGTCGTATTTTGCTACTCGTTTTCTAAATTCATCGTTTTAAACAGCGAATCTATGGACTGATGCATACCTACCAACTGTTAGAAACCAAAAATAGGAAGATTTTTTTATTCTTGGATTTCATCACATTTTCCATCAGGGTCTAGGTGAAAAAAGGTCAGAATAAAAGGCATACATATCTAGAGTTACAATGCGAATTGACCATTAAATTTAAAATCTTACACTAAGAAAACATAAAAATGGTTACAAGAAAATGTACCTAATCCTTCTCATGTATGACACATACGAATAATAATATTTATGTCACACCGACACACGCAACAAAATGCACAATACCGCATTTTCTCGCGTAATTAACGCACTTTTTTGACAGAAAATACAGGCGAAAGTTCGGAGTGTAATTCATTCAAGGAATTCAGATATTTAAAAATTACTTACATTTAAAAGATACGTCAAATAGGCCTATAATATAAACACAACTTGATCAACTCATTTGCGGTTATCGTTATTTGGCGTAAAATTCCGGCGTGAGATTGTTTTCCGGAAAGTCAAATAAGGGCACATCATGTGGTTTTGAAGTACCGACAACGGAAAATATTCTTCCCGTTACGAGCTGACAATACGACCTGAACCGAGCTCGACAGCTCCACTCGCTTAAGTGCGGCCAGTATCCAGTAATCGGGAGATAGTGGGTTCAAACCCCACTGTCGGCAGCCCAGAAGATGGTTTTCCGTGGTTTCCCATTTTCACACCAGGCAAATGCTGGGGCTGTACCTTAATTAAGGCCACGGCCGCTTCCTTCCCATTTCTAGGCCTTTCCTATCCCATCGTCGCCATAAGACCTATCTGTGTCAGTGCGACGTAAAGCAGAATAGCAAAAAAAAAAAAGTATCTGCTGCAACCGTGCCTCCAGATTGAACGCGCAGGTCGCCTATGAGGCGTCAACTGGAAAGACCTGCAACCTGACTCTCCTGAGGCCACACAATCTGAGTCGTGAGGACTGTATTAGGAACAACACAGATATCCAGTTCTGAAGCCAGAAGACGCGGCTAGAATCCTCGACCCTGTTCGGAATAGAACCCACAACCCTCATATTTTTCTCTTGACCCATCCTAACAACATACTGCAATACCTTGAAGAAGTGTTGACCCTCCCACAGATAATAAACATTAGCGTGTTGTCAGCAAACATTATTGCAGACCGAACGCCGAGATGCAAAATGAAAGTAAAGTGGAAGCAACAGTGTAAAGTGATTGCGAGGCGAACCAGCTCCGAACGGAGGAGAGTTCCTTGTACCTTCAATCTCCGGCAGTACCACGAACAGAACCCGGGTCTCCGAGGACGGCAGTGTGGAGATTCCATCCACATTATACTCGTAACATGTCGTCTGCTAAGAGTATTTAGTTCCAGGCTCAAGTGTATAAACTTGGCCAAGCGACCTCACGTAGTGTTAGCCATTCCCTTTGGTGGCGACGTTCATTCCCTAAGCCTTCACCTTCCATGTTGTGAAGATGGCTTTTCTTAGCACTGCTGCGAGGTTCAAGACAAGCAATAAAACACACCGAGACTGGTATTTACCTTAGCGCAAGATTACAAAGCTTGGAAAATACGTCACTGATAAAGGAAGAGGAATCTTTGGGTTTCTTCCTTCCACAAGAAGGTTTGACTAAGTGTGACTAAGTGTCGTGTTACAGCTTACACGGCGCATAAAATGGACTCCAGATCGTCCAGCTTGCCATAGTCTTTCCTTGAAGTTTACGGCGTCTTTCTTTACCAAGGGTGTTTTAGACACGGGTCTATTATTTTCTTTCGGATTTTACGACTTATGATCAGAAGCACGTCTGCACTTGTTACATCATCGTCATCATCATCGTCATGATCCGAAAGAGTATGGGACTGCTACCGGTTGTTTCATGAAGAAGGTTTCTATACATTATAACGTAGCTGTTCAGTTGAGAACCCTAGTCAAGGTTGAGAGCTTTTGCTATTTGCAGTCATCTTGTAACGCCGAGATTTAGTATTTCAACATCATCATCACCACCACCCAACCCAAAGTTTGGGAGGGGGCAACATTCAAGTAGTGTATATTTGTTGAGTAATGATATATCGTTCAATAACAAAACTGATCAATAATCTGTATTTATTAAATTTCCAGAATGTAACAGCCTGACTTTTCGAAATAAAAAAAAACTTCTCCCTTCGTGAAAAGCTGCGTCTTTAATGAATCAATGTTGTATCAAGGAGAACTGCAACTCTACGTCAAAGGAACTTGTAACCAAGGCCTATGTGACGTCAAAACACTATTAATAGAAATCCAGAGCCGCAGCAAACTAATGTGACGTCACTTCCGTCACAGATATTACCACGTTACACAAATTTTCGGATAATCCCGAGCCATAAAACACAGAAGTCGTTTCTGTAACTTCACCGTCTTGTTTGAGTCATCAGTCCATAGACTGGTTTGATGCACCGCTCCATGCCACCCTATCCTGTGCTAACCTTTTCATTTCTACGTAACTATTGCATCCTACATCTGCTCTAATCTGTTTGTCATATTCATACCTTGGTCTACCCCTACCGTTCTTGCCACCTACACTTCCTTCAAAAACCAACTGAACAAGTCCTGGGTGTCTTAAGATGTGTCCTATCATTCTATCTCTTCTTCTCGTCAAATTTAGCCAAATCGATCTTCTCTCGCTAATTCGATTCAGTATCTCTTCATTTGTGATTCGATCTATCCATCACACCTTCAGCATTCTTCTGTAACACCACATTTCAGAAGCTATTGTCTTTAGTGTTATATAGACGATGGTTACCTAGTTGTACTTCCTCTTAAAACAATGATCACCACCACTCGCTGACTGTGACGTACGCTTGGTATGTAAACTGGCCGCATTTCAGACAAGCGAGCCCGGCCGCACTCCGCGGTTACGTGCCATTATCGTACCAATACCGACCGAGCGGAAAAGCATCGTGCCGTATGCGACCCATCAATCACTTACAATTGATCTGCATTAAGGGCTGGCACCAAGTGGCAGATTGCTTAAGTAGCTAACTTGGTCTCTTCTAAAATAAAGGTCTGACACAGCGGTCAGCAGGTTCGAGTGCCGTTGGTCGAAAGAAAAATATAATAATGGTGCTGGCTTTACGTCCCTGTAACTACTTTTATGGTTTAAGGAGACGCCGAGGTACCGAAATTTAGTCCCGCAGGGACTATTTTACGTGCCAGTAAATCCACCGACACAAAGCTAACGTATTTGAGCACGTTCAAATACCACCGGACTGACCCAGGATCAAACCTGCCAAGTTGGAGTCGGAAGACCAGCATCTCAACCGTCTGAGCCACTTAGCCTGGATGAAAAAAAAAAAAAAAATCACCGTCAGAATGTTGGCCGGCAGGGTAGGAAAGTTGGTGGTAGGCAGTTTCTAATCACTAGATTGCATGCCAAAAGCCGGGATTCAAATCCAAAACTTTTCGCAGTTTTCAAATGGACTGAGGGGATATGAGGCTGTTGATGGTGATTCGGCCTTCGGATGGCGACGTAAAGCATTGAGCAGACCCCTTGGTATTATTCGAGAGGAGTAAGCTATGTGCCGAAACCGGGTTTCATCTTTCCTTACTTCATTATCATAATCGCACATCCAGACGCGCAAGCCGCCCAAGGGAGTCAGGTAGAAGGACCTGCACCAGAGAAGCCGAACACGTCCTCGGACACTCCTGGTACTAACAGGACACGATAAGTAAGTAGGCCTAAGTCGTAAATAATTTTAGAGGATTAGGATCTTTTTTTATTGCTAGTGGCATTACGTCGCACCGACACAGACAGGTCTTAAAGCGACGATGGGGTAGGAAAGGGCTAGGAATGGGAAGGAAGCAGCCCTGGTCTTAGTTAAAGTACAGCCCCAGCATTTGTCTGGTGTGAAAATGGGAAACCACGGAAAGCCATCTTCAGGGCTGCCGACAGTGGGATTCGAACCCACTACCTCCCGAATGCAAGCTGAGGACCACGCGCCTCTAACCGCATGGCCAACTCGCCCGGTGGGAAAGGACGTAAACGCATCACCATGTTTCGTGTTGTAAAACGAGTTTCCCCCAGAAGTGTTATGTAAAGTAGGGGCAGTGGCTGCATATAGGACTTATTGAAATGGTATTGCACTTCGTTTAGCTTACCTTATCTTGGGTGATGACACAACTTATCAAATGACAATTTGCTTGTCAACGCCGGTCGCATCCGGCACGCCACCCACTCCGCTACAGTGTCTGTCAGGATTTAGATTTTCTGAATAACTTACATCAAGTGGCGGTGGCGTTCTGGCTCAGTCCGGTGGTTCAAACACGTCAACCTCGTGTTGGAATATTTAGTGGCACGTAAAAGAACTCTTGCGGGACTAAATTCCGGCACCTCGGCGTCTCCCAGAAACCCTAAAAGTAGTTAGTGGGACGTAAAGCAAATAACATTATTAATGTACTAAGTAGTTTGGCTTATGTTGTTGTTTGTTTGCTAGTGGCTTCACGTCACATTAACACTTGTAGGTTTTCGGTGACGCAGGTAGCTAATTGCCGTCGTCTTAATTAAGGTACAGTCCCATCATTCGCCAGATGTGAAAACTGGAAATCATAGAAATCCATCTTCAGGGCATCGATAGTGGGTTTCCACGATTATTTGCCGAATGTAACGTTACAGTAGACAAACTATACCGCAAGCCATATTCTATTGGGTTTAGAAACTCAAAACCTTCAATGCATTCCATTGGGTATACAAGGTACAACAACACGCAACATAACAAGAAAGGCCACATAACTCGGGAAGACGTCAGCAACAGGCCAGCTGTAAAACTCATCTATCTGTTGCACAAACTCCGAAGATTCCTTCCATCTGAATAAAGAAGATTCGTACTCTGTGAGTCACCTCGTGAGTAGAAGAAACGGCACAGAGATCCAATGGCCAATAAATAATCATGAATCCTTGAGCCATGAGTCAGGGCCACACAGTTCATGACGTATCAGCTAATTTGTTTGCCTTTACGATAACTAATGCAGTGGACAGGTAGCTAACAAACAGTGTGTTCGCCGCTACGAGGGCTTCTTCAGTGAAAACAGCTTTCCAGAATCTTCTTCACAATCTAGGGTGGCAGCTGTGAGCACATGTGGATGTTGGCCTTGTTTTACTGCCGGATGCCCTTCCTGACGTCAACCTCATCAGAGGAGTTAATGAGATGATATGAATGAAGTGATATATGACAACAGGAAAGGAGATTATGCCAATCGCTGCCGACCAAGGGTCTGCTCAAGGCTTAATGTCCCCATTCGACGGACGAATCACCATCAGCAACGTCATATGTCCTCACTCGATATGCGCACTGCGGAGAGGTTTGCAATTTAACCGAGGCTTTCGGCACGCAATCTAGCGATTAGAAATTGTATACCACCACCTCCCCTACCCTGCCGGCCAACATTCTGATGGTGAAAACTTTTTCGACCAACAGGTGGTGGTGATGGTGGTGATTGTTTTAAGAGGAAGTACAACTAGACAACCATCCTGTATATAACACTAATCATAGAGAAAACATACGCTAGAAGGAATTCGACACTTCGAAAAATGAAGGTATCAGCCAAAGAAACACAAGGGCCACGAAGGGCGGGAAAATGAAAGACTCCCTAGGCCTCGAGTGCTCTAATGCCGTCGGGGTCGGAAAAGAACAAGAGTTGACCAAGAGAGGTCAGATAGGATAGATGAAAGTGAGGAGCCTGGCACAAGTAAGTGAAGAAGTGCGAGGACTCACTTAAGTGTCCCGTGGTTGCCAATCCACGCTCCAAAGTTAACAGCCCCTGGGTCCCGTTCTAGTCTCCTCTTACGACAGGCAGGGAATACCGCCCCCACCCACAGGGAGATCGACGAACGGGGCTCGAACCGGCTAACCACGGTGTCATGGCCACCAGGCGGGCTAATGGAATTACTTGTAATCGTTACTTTTTTCTTTATCTGTTTGCCCTCCAGGGTAGGTTTTTCCCTCGGACTCTGCGAGGGATCCCACCTCTACCACCTCAAGAGTAGTGTTCTGGAGCTTCAGACTCTGGGTCGGATACAACTGTGGAGGATGACGAATACCTCGCCCAGGCGGCCTCACCTGCTATACTGAACAGGGGCCTTGCGGGGGGATGGGAAGATTGGAAGGCATAGACAAGGAAGAGGGAAGGAATTGGCCGCTGCTTTAAGTTAGGTACCATCCCGGCATTTGCCTGGAACAGAAGTGGGGAAACCACGGAAAACCACTTCCAGGATGGCTGAGGTGGGAATCGAACCCATCTCTACTCAGTTGACCTCCCGATGCTGAGTGGACGCCGTTCCAGCCCTCGTACCACTTTTCAAATTTCGTGGCAGAGCCGGGAATCGAACCCGGGCCTCCGAGGTGGCAGCTTAATCACACTAACCACTACACCACAGAGGCGGACTTCCTCGTAATTTATTTCTTGAAAAGAATTGTAATTGTTACATTGTGGTATAGACTGCATGGAAGCAGAAACGGGAAGAAATTAAGTGTTCACCGGTGTTGGATGAGGTATTTCCTTACTTCCCAAGTACCGCACTTCCAAACACAGACTTATCGTAGAATGCTGGGGATGGTCTTACCCATGGTTATTCCTTCAACTGTCCATGTAGGGCGCCTCTTGGTAAATGTACAAGTGTGCTTTGCCCTGCAAGGTCGAGGCTTAGCAGTGATAACTTTAAGATACAATTACGTGTAAAGTAAATGCTACCTTAATATAATTGCTAAGTTTTATGAAGTCCTGTACAATTAAAAGCGTTATATTTTTAATGCTCCAACGTTCAAGTTGAGACTCACCAAGTGATAAAGCCACTTAAGTCCGACTGCTTGCCTGAACGGTCAGGGGGTCGCGGGTTCGATTCCCAGCTGGGTCGGGGATTTTAATCGTGTCTGATTAATTCTTGTGGCTTGGGGACTTGTTGTTTGTGTTTGTTCCAGCAGTTTAGACAACACACTACTGCACCAACCACCGCAGAAACAGGCAATAGTCATTACATACCTCCATATAGGGATGGCGTCAGGAAGGGCATCCGGCCGTAAAACACGGCCAAACCAGATGTGCGGCACAGTCCGCACCCGCGACCCCACACGTGTGGGAAAGGTGAGATAACCACTTTACATCTTTATGCTAAAATAAAATGAAAAAAACAAAACAAGAAGGAATATATTATTTTTCCTTGCAAACTTTGTTATCATTCGAGCCCGCTACGAAATGAAGTGAATAATTTCGTTAAGACGGCGTTCTGTCCATCAATTGTAATTTTTCTCATTACTTGTTGAAAAAATAATTTTTAATAAATAGTATTTACGTGAAGTATTTTCCGCCTATATGTAGTTCAACCCAGTTACTTTTTGTTGCACTTTTCCCATCACTGCACTTACCACAGGACTTCACTCGTCACGAACTGCACCTTCCTCGTCATTATTGATTTACGGCCCGCAAATACTCCCTCGCCACCAATAGAGTTTCGTAATAATTATCACTAGTAATTATCTGTGTGTACAGGTGAATCACCCTTTTCGGGGAAACCCCACAACGTGAGCTACAGAAATGAATCATGGCCGCATGTTCTATCAAGAGTGAAATGGAGCATGCGACAAGTACAAGTATACTCGCAGTATAATCATTAGCGCATTACGTTTCCTGGCCGTTAATTTGGTCATTCTCTGGTGTGGTTCCCTAACCATTTCACAGTAAGCGAGTTATTTCTAACGATTAGACCCTCAAATATGCGGAGTGTCTGTTGAAAACGTGCTTTTTACACTCCAGAAAAAGGTAATTCATCCATATGCATTGCAGTAGTTGAATACTATCCAATAACGTGACAAATCCGGACCTAAAAGTTGTAATACCATTTCTTAAAATGCGTAGCGCCATGAACAAACACGTCTTATATGCAACACTCATCTCCGTACAGGTCATGAAGGCTCTTGGAGGGGTCGAGTGACTCTGCTATGTAAGTGTACAAGCTCCCTCTTATTACTGAAGATAGTTATTTCCAAACTGTTGGGTTCGATTCAGTGTTGCTAACCACACAGTTTCGGGACCCAACTTGCCGATACGATTGTTGGCACTAGTCATGTGACTAGCGAGATCTACGTATTGCCACTACCGCACTGTGACATATTTTGTTTCTCTGTGAGATATTAAATCTCTTTGGGTAATACCAGGAATTGTCTCATGTTCGAATAGTGCATTTAATAACATAGTTGGTGTTAAGTGACGAACGCAGCATTTTAATAATACGGTCTTATTTCGTCCAGTCTGTAAGTATAGAATGAAGTTAGGATGTGCAAGAAGCAACAACAATCTGAAGAACTCATCCCGAACGGAAAGCAACATTACCTTCCTCTATCGCAAATTACAAGAAGGGAGCTAAATTATTTACACCAGGCAAACACCGAAGAATATGCTTATAGTAATGCGTTTATCAAAATAACCTCAGAAATATATAACATTAAATTGAGTGAGCGTGAGAGAGAGAGAGAGAGAGAATTTCCTTAATTCCTCACTGAGCTTGAGAACAGAATTATGAATATGGCAATTGATCATGTACTGTACTTGGGTAACGGAACGTCCATTATTGGTACTTTTATATTGAGGTTAGTTTGTTGATCGTTATGTCCGTAGTTTAAATATATAACTAGTCAAGTTGGCATAAAAAAGAGGTAGGGCGGCGATACATGATTTTACTGTAAGCCTTACGTGACGATCATTAGACACGCGGGCGCCTTTGTCCCCACGAATTAACCCGGTACTCATTTTTTGGTCTAGGCCGAGTGAACCTCAGGGCCAAGTGCACCTCCGGAAGTGGAAATCTCGTTTCTTAAATTTTTCCACTTCCTGACTGGGATACAGAGGGGGCGCCATTCTAAAAGTTAGATCAAATGCAGACATCTTCTCTCATAAAAAAGTAATAAAAAGCTGTACTTCAATCACTGCTCTTTCAGCAGCTACAAACACCTCTGCTCACCAACATTAATATTCTACCTGAAATTGCTCAATGAAATCTCGACTTAAGACGCAAACTGCACAATGCAATGCAAATACATCACCTTCTCTTCGTAATCATGAAAAGAATTCCTTACCAATATCATTTCTCTTTGTATTTTATAGCCTTTCTTTCGAGTATCCTCAACATGTTTTATGCCATTCCTTCAGAACACTCTCCATATAACTATATAAAATGTTTTGGCACCGGCTTTAGTTACTGACTGAATGAGTTAGCTGGATACTTAGTTTTGTCACGTGTGACAAGATGATGAGGATCGTGTATATTTTCCATATTTGCAGGTAGATCTCGGTCGGAACGAACCCATGATCTTTACTGGTGATCCTGGTGATTCCTGCATATCGAGGCACAAATTTAACTTCCTCGCAATGTGGGACAATCCCAGTGCGCAGACGAACTGCTGCGGTTTAGACCCATCTCAATGTCCTCCACTTCAGTTTCCATTAAAGCTGATGGGAAGTGTTAATTACATCACGGAGTTATTTTAGTTTCGACCTTCCCCATCGATCTGCCCTCTCAGAGTTAATTTGAGCCAGAGGTCACCTTCAGTTCACTGCAGACGAGAATTACCGCTGTCCATCACTGTCGCACAACGTCGGGAAGTAGTAGAGTAGTCTAGCCAGAAGGACTTGGTCGCCAGTACCAACTTAAACAATTATTCTGACGTAGATTTTCACAAAACATTCGCTTGAGTTTCACACTTGAATGACCTACAGCGAGCAATGCGCTTAAAAAAATAATGAATAATTTATCTGAAAGAAGCATTTCTAGGGAGGCCTACACATTTTCGGGAAGTACTTTTGAAGCAGAATGAAACTTCAAAATTTATGTCAGCATAAACACATAACTTCACTATACAATTGATTGCTTAGCCTCCGCGAATGATCTGGAGATTTTTTTCTGATACACTTGACACAGCAAAAAAAAAAAAAAAAAAATATATATATATATAAACCAACTTCAGATTCAAGCGGCTAAGGCAGGCCTCCAGATTTCATTTGAGAAAAGACAGTTCATAACAAACATCAAGACAGCTCACAGAAATCTACAAGTCAATCAGGGCAAAATAAAACGGGCAGAGAAATTCGAATCGCTAGGCTTGTGGATAGAACCCAATATTTCTGAGAAAGAGACATTCATGTCAAGAATCAACAAGATGGAAATGGCCTACCACCTAACCAAAGACATCTATAACAAACGGTCATACATACATAATCATTATAGACCGTTATGCCTTTCAGCGTTCAGTCTGCAAGCCTCTGTGAATTTACTAAACGTCGCCACAATCCTCTATATTTCAACTAGTACTGTGGCCTCATTTAGTTCTATACCTCTTATCTTTAAATCGTTAGAAACTCAGTCTAACTATCGTCGTCTTGGTCTCCCTCTACTTCTCTTACCCTCCATAAGAGAGTCCATTATTCTCCTAGGTGCCGGTTTATGCGTACAGCTCCAACCATCGAGTTCATTCCTAACTTAGCCTTTATCCCCTAATTTCGAGTTCCCTCCTGCCATTCTTCCCACCTGTTTGTACCATCAATCATTCTCGCTACTTTCATATGTGCTACTTCTAACTTATGAATAAGATTTCCTGAGTCCACCCAACCTTCGCTCCCGTAAAGCAAAGTTGGTCTGAAAACAGACCGATGTCAAGATAGTTTCGTCTGGGAACTGACTTCCTTCTTACAGAATACTGCTGATCGCAACTGCGAGCTCACTGCATTAGCTTTACTACACCTTGATTCAATCTCACTTACTATATTACCATCCTGGGAGAACACAAAACCTAAATACTTGAAATTATCGACCTGTTCTAGCTTTGTATCACTAATCTGACATTCAGTTCTGTTGAATTTCTTACCTACTGACATCAATTTAGTCTTCGAAAGGCTAATTTTCATACCAAACTCATTGCACCTATTTTCAAGTTCAAGATACTAGACTGCAGGCTTTCGGCATAATATGCCATTAAGACCAAGTCGTCAGCATAGGCCAGACTGTTTACTACATTTCCGCCTAATTGAATCCCTCCCTGCCATTTTATACCTTTCAGCAGATGAACCATGTAAACAGCAAAGGTGAAAGATTACAGCCTTGCCTAACCCCTGTAAGTACTCTGAACCAAGAACTCATTCTACCATCAATTCTGACTGCAGCCCAATTGTCAACGTAAATGCGTTTGATTGATTTTAATAATATAGGCTACCCTTAATTTCATAGTCCCCCAGTATAGCGAACATTTTTTCCCTCGGTACCCTGTCATATGCTTTCTTTGGATCTACGAAACAAACACAGCTGTCTATTCCTCTCGTAACATACCGGTCAATATGTTTCAAATCCAAGCATAGACCTACAGTATATGCAGCAGAGTGCCTCTCAGTGAATAAGAAAGGTCTGGCACAACAACTAGAAGACAAAGAAAGGAAGATTGTAAGGAAGATCTTGGGCCCAGTAAAGGGAAAGAGAATACAGGAGAAGGAACAATCATGAACTATATCTGCATATGGAGAAAATAACAGACACTATTAGGAAATGAATTTCTTTCAATGGTCACTGAACACGGGTAAGACCAGAAAGCCTGTCCACACAAGTCTTTGCCTACTTTCTGGATAAGAAAAACAAAGAAGAAACTTTAAGGTCTGCGGGAGTTTTCGAACAAAACCCAAAATGCGGTCAGGCAAGACGGGGCCCGAGGAAGGATGCGGGTGTGCTGCTCAAGACAGAAAACGTTTGAAATAGCGTGGTCCATGGCTGTCCGAATGACCTGCAGGTCATGTCGACCCACTTTCGCCATCTACCCAGAAAACAAATGACTTGGCGTTCTCTCGTCCAAGCTCTCGGAGAGTTCCAAATTGATCATGTTGCAATCTCCAGGAGAAACAGCCTTGAGATTATGAATGTCAAGGTAAAGAAAGGCATCAATGTGGCCTCAGATCATTATATGTCTCTTATCACATTCAAACCAATTCCCGCAAACACAAGGAAGACAACCAAACAGATCACACGCTTCGACAATGATAAACTTCGGCAAAGGGTCGAGGAGTTCCAGGAGAAGGCTAGACCAAATGACACTGACTTTAACAACGCCAAAAGTCTCCTTGTTGAGGCCGCCAAAGACGTTGCAGAAATCAAGAGAGGCAAAAAGCATGCCTGGTGGAATGGTACCTGCGAATCAGTCCTCCAAGAAAGACTCAATGCGTGGAAACAGTACTACTCTACAAAATCAGAAAATGATTGGGAAACCTACAAAACCCAACGTGCCCAAGCAGCTAGGGTGTTCAGAACTGAGAAACGTAAATACGAAAAATCTCTCATTGAAAAGATAGAACAAAAATTTAGGAAGAATGAAAGCAGAGAGTACTACAGAGCCTTCAAACGCAAACTCACTTGCTATAAACCACCATCTCTATGCTTTGAGCGAAAGGACGGCACACTGGCGACATCAAATGAAGAAAATTGCAGCATTCTGGCAGATTACTTCAAGAATTTGCTTAATTACTCTAAACCTCAAAGCGCCATTGAGACCAAGGAACCCTTACTCAGGTACCCAGATTCCAGACCACCCGACAGAGATGAAATCAAGCGCCACATTGCCCGTCTCAAAAATAACAAAGCGCCGGGGGAAGACTCAGTAGTAGCAGAACTATGGAAATATGCCCCAGAGGAATGCAAAAGCAAATAGAAGAAATTTGGAACAAGGAGACCCTACCCGAAGATTGGAAAATAGCTTTGATCCATCCATTACACAAAAAAGGCAGCATGAAGAACATCAACAACTACAGAGGAATATCTTTGCTACCCGTGACTTACAGAATTCTATCACTTGCCATCCTGAAGCGTTTGGAAGCACAAGTCGAACATCAAATAGGTGAATACCAAGGAGGGTTCAGAAAAAGTCGCTCAACAGCTGAACAGATCCAAAATCTCAAAACGATCATCAGATATTGTACGCTAAGGTCCAAGCAGTATGTGTCTGTCTTTGTGGACTTTAAGAAAGCGTATGACTCCATTGACCGGGAAGTCCTGCTAAACATCTTATATGAATTTGGAGCTGATTTGAAACTGCTGGCATTAATTAGAGCCACCCTGACCGATACAAAATCCAAGGTGAAGTTCCACGGATGTCTCTCGCATTCATTTGACATCAAAACAGGAGTCCGACAAGGTGATGGGCTATCCCCGATACTCTTCAACTGTGTTCTTGAAAAGATCATCAGAACCTGGCGGGTGAGATTACAGGAAACCAACTACAGTCCATTGAGAATGGGAACCAAATCCAAGGGGATCGCAACAGACTGCTTAGCATTTGCCGATGATATTGCTGTTCTCTCAAACGACATAGAAACCGCTAGAGCTCAAGTTGAAATTTTAAAGGAAATTGCCGAACAAACTGGTTTGCAGATATCGTTTGAGAAAACAGAAGTAATGACTAACATCAAAGAGGCTCCACCAAAACTCCATAGAAAATACGGGGACATCACCCGAGTAGACAAATTCAAATACCTGGGTGAGATCATCATGAAAAATGGACTGGACAAAGAAGCACTTCAGGAGCGAGTACGCAAACTGGAAATAGCCTACCAAACATCCCGCACAATCTACAACAAAAAATGCCTTTCCCAAAACACCAAGATACGTCACTATGAAACAGTTCTGAAGCCAGTAGTTCTATATGCAGCCGAAACCCTGTCTCTAAATGCCAACAAAGGACTCCTTGAAGAACTGGAGAAAAGAGAACGCAAAATTGTGAGAGGAATCTTGGGATCAAAGTACAGAAATGGAATCCATCAAAAGAGATCCAACAAGGAAGTCTACAGCAAAATAGAGAAAATTACCGACACAGTCAGAAAAAGACGGGCACGATTTTACGGTCATCTGAAAAGAATGGATGAAAGAAAGTTAACTAAAGAAATCTTTCACTTTTTTGATTCAAACCCCAAAACCACAATTCCCTGGTTTAGAAATACCAAAGAAGACCTGCAAATGCTACATATCTCAGCTGAAGACGCCCTTAACAGAGATGTCTTCCGCAAGAAAATATTGACGAACGGGCTAAACGGAGACGAGCAGCCGAAGAGAAGACACGGTGCCCCTTGGACAGAGGAGCGTAAGCAGGCCCACTCACAAAGAATGAGGGAAATTTGGGCTCTAAAGAAGGCCAAGTTCAGTGTCAAATGCAACAAGACTTAACGTGGTACTTGATGGCCCCAGCGAATTATATAATAATAATAATAATAATAATAATAATAATAATAATAATAATAATAATAATAATAATAATAATAACTATACGCCTTGGAAACTTTGATCATTGGGGGCAGATCACTTATTAAAGACGTGGAGAAACAGGAAAGGAAATTATCGATGAAAATCTTTGGTCCAGTCTACTTTGAGGGAATCTGGATGAAACGGACCCCTCTGGAGCTTTATCAGTAGGCTATTCTGAAATGATCACAGACACCATCAGGATAAAGTTCTATGGCCACATTCTCAGAATGAACAATGACAGGATCACCAAACCTTGCTCTCTCAATAACAGACACTAACAGTGAAATAGAAATCATCCCATAGGAAATTATTCAAGATCGACTCTAGTTCAAAAAAACGAGTCAACAAGCATCATTTTACTGAGAAAATGAATACCAAGACCAATAAATAATGGAATGAAGAACGGAGAAAAATGTCAGTTCCGAGATGAAGATATATTGGGAAAAGGAAGAATCAACATCGGCTAAATAATACAGGCTAATGATTTGTTAACAGAAGCCGGAATGTGCACCGGCACCTTAAGTGTGTAACAAAGCCGACAAGTGCTGGAGTAAATTACTCTTTTATACGCATGATGAGGGGTTCCACTTCACGGAGTCATGGCCATAGATACTCTCTGACAATGTCTCCAGCTAAGATGTTTCAGCCTGCCGTTGCGTAAAGGAACATGGCATTCAGATCAACAGCATATGCCCCCTTAAAATGCCATCTTTCCGAGATAGGGAGGTATTTTATTACTGTCTTAAGAAGACACCTCTGATACTTTACAGACAAGATGCGAGGTTCATAAAAATTATATTCTTCTCGGAGGTAGATACCTGCTTATCTATTTCCATGCCGACTTTTACCTATGAATTGACAAATACACCCACTTTTTTTGGATGATGAATTCACAATACTCGTACAGGGAACTTGTGTCGATTAATAACTGTCCATATTTTCTCACATTTAACGCCCGGCTCCTTAGCGTATTGGCCTTTCATTCAGAGGGCCACGGGTTCGATTCTTGGCCATTCTGAAGATTTTAACTGTAGATGGTGCTTGTCCCACCACACTCTCTTCACACAAGTAGGCGCCACATAAAACTCAATAGTGAATAAATCCCTTCACATAAGATTGGCGTCAGGAACGGAATCCGGCCGTGAAACTGCGGCGAGTGTGTGTGTATGGGGGGGGGGGAGGGGGAAAGCGGTACAACGAGGTCTCACACTTAATATCGCTCACCCACCTTCACAACTGATTTACTGCAATCAGAAATGCAAGTGTTTTAAGCCATACCGACTCTGTTAGGTTTTCTTATCAACGATGGGATAGGAAAGAGCTACGATTGAGAAGAAAGCGGTGAAGAAGGGAAACCACTGAAAACCATCTTCAGGGCAGCCAACAGTGGGGTTCGGACCCACGTGACCCAAACCACGCATCCACTCGCTCGATTACTTTTATTTCACATTTGTGATTTTACATCCCACTAACTACTTTTACGATTTTCGGAGACGCCGAGGTGCCGGAATTTAGTCCAGCAGGAGATTTTTAGGTGCCAGTAAATCTACTGACAAGAGGTTAACGTATTAGAGCAACTTCAAATACCACGGGACTGAGCCAGGATCGAACCTGCCAAGAGGAGCTGAGAAGGTTAGCGCTCTACCGGCTGAGCTAATCAGCCCGACATTATTATTATTAATAATTTATTATTGGTTCCATCACTCTCTGATTCAGCTGTCCTTCCCGTAATAACTTATTCACCGTTTGTTGGTCATGTTTTCTGCCCTTCCCAGTTAACATTTGGCAAGTTCAGATGATCCGCTACAACAACGTTCCTCTCTGTGTCGTTCGCCACGTAGTTGATCCTATCAAATACTTGTGCTTCAGCGTCAGCGCCAAGAACGTCAAGTTGCCTGAGTCTTACACCTAGAAGTTCATGTTCCTCATCCTTAACTTATCGTAGCTTAAAAATTCTTCTTTCACCAGTGACCGCCCTAAATGCAGATTATTGATGATTGATTGATTGATTGATAATGTTCACACCATTCATAAATAAGATTGGCTGTATAAGGAATGGCATTACTAGCATCGCTCTTACCACGGCCCCTCCCATGTTGTCAAAGCCAAGGATAACACAGAGGTCAATGAAAGTGACAAATTTGTTCCAGTCCATACCAGAAGACATAGTGCACTGTAAACACTACGTCTTGTCAGCAAAGCCATTATTATTATTATAATTATTATTATTATTATTATTATTATTATTATTATTATTATTATTATTATTATTATTATTATTATTAACCCCATTGAGCCCGCAGAGGAACCCGTTCCATATTCAGTGGCTGTCCGTTATATCACGAAAGGTCTCGAGTCTAATTCTGCCTCCTAGTGTATCGAAATGCCACAAAGTAGGTAGGTTGTTTCCACACTGACCTTGTTTACAGTGACGCAGAACTTGGATCGACTGCAGAGCCGATCACCGTGCAATATCCGCTTGAGTTTGAACTGCGGCCAAGTTGACTATAAAGCAGCCGAGGATGTGATGGGCAGGTAGCTCGCTGCCTCTTTACCTGGACCCCGAGAACTCTCTTGTTTCGCGCGAGGAATGTGGCAGCTCGGGTTAAAAAACGAGGGGACTTCGAGTAAAGGGTCTCAAGTATAGAACACGGGAAAAGCAAGAATTATATTAACGCAGGACGTCGTGGCTTACCTTCACCTATTACAGTGATGGGGTGGAAGTTCCTCGTGAGGATGGATCACTGTAAGTGCCTACTTCTTAATATAAGGAAAGATCTTCATTGGAATAATAACATCAACGGTATTGTAAACATCGTTATGAGGGTCTTTAGGGGTTGTAATAAGGATGTAAAGTAGAGGGCATATACGTCTCTGGTAAAACCCCAGCTAGAGTAAGGTTCCAGTGTATGGGACCCTCGCCAGGATTACTTGATTCAAGAACTGGAAAAAATCCAAAGAAAAGAAGCTCGATTTGTTCTGGGTGATTTCCGACAAAAGAGTAGCGTTACAAAATGTTGGAAAGTTTGGGCTGGGAAGACTTGGGAGAAAGGAGACAAGCTGCTTGACTAAGTGGTATGTTCCGAGCTGTCAGTGAAGAGATGGCGCGGAATGACATTAGTAGACGAATAAGTTTGACTGGTGTCTTCAGAAGTAGGAAAGATTAGAATATGAAGATAAAGTTAGAATTCAAGAGGACAAATTGTGGCTAATATTCGTTTATAGGAAGGGGAGTTAGGGATTGGAATATATTACCAAGGAAGATGTTCAATAAATTTCCAAATTCATTTGCAATCATTTAAGAAAAAAAAAAAAAAAGGCGTATGGCTTTCAGTGCCGGGAGTGTCCGAGGACATGTTCGGCTCGCCAGGTGGGCGATCTGCACGTCGTGATGAGAATGAAATGATGAAGACGACACAGGGGAGAGAGGGGCAATGGGACGCGTCGGGTAACGGGATGCACCCCTCTAAATCCTCTCCCATGGTAGCAAGCACTCTGTAATCTGCTTCATTTTAATGGGGAGTCACCATAACGTTGATGCGAGCAGAATATCAGCCTATGTTCCTTGTGCTGTGCAGAAATATTCCTTCTATTACATCATCTTACATCAGAAGAGTTGAATTTATATGAAGGTACGTACTAAAGTGTCCACTTTTTTTTTTTTATCGAAAGTCTTCAGTTTTCTTAATGTGAAATGCGATATCTTGTGATACACACGTGATTTCAATCTTTCCTTTATCGGTTATAAAATGGCTGGACAGAAGGTGTTTAGAGGGGTAATCGTACGCGCACTGCGTCTCATTGCGCCTTCAGTGTTCTCGCCTTCTGCAGTTGGCTTACGGCATGACGATGATTGAACTACGTCGTGTTGCCTATCAATTTTCGGACAGAACAATCTTTCTAACAATTTCAACAACACTACTAAACTAGCTGGCCGCACCCAGAACTTAGTCTGTGGAAACACCAAGCAACTAGCGTAAACAGAATTTTATTTAATAAAGCAGAAGTATGCCTTTGCTGGCGAGATGTAGTGTTTACAGTGCACTATGTCTTCTGGTATGGGCTAGAACATTGACCTGTCTCAGTCTCATCCTTGGCTTTGACGATATGAAAGTGACTGAGGTATGAGTGACGCTAGTAATGCCATTCCTTATGCAGCCAGTCCCTGTTATGAATGGTGTGGAAATGTTGCTCATAAGATCGGTTCATGCATGCATTTCAGTGGGCTTGGCAGACTGATATGTAATAGCAACAGCTGGCTCGGTGAGGAAAGCAACGGGAAACTACCTCACTCCTCATTTCCCTAGTACGCCTCTTCAGTGACGCCTAGGCTATTTATGACAGCTGTTGGGGGAGCTGCAGAGGATCAAACCGGCCTTCGGGCTGAATACCCAACATACGCAAAGCAGAAGTTGACAGACTTTATCATAATCTCTTGACTGACAGTGAAAAACGTAAGTTTCCTCCGTCACGTATTTATAACGTTGACGAAACCAGCATTTCGACCGTCCAGAAGCCACCTACAATAACTGCCCGCAAAGGTCAAAAGCAAGTAAGGACAGCGACCAGCTTAGAAGGAGGACGAAATTAATCCTACGCGTAATTATCAATCAATCAATCAATCAATCAATCAATC
Organism: Anabrus simplex; assembly: GCF_040414725.1. Classification (NCBI taxonomy): domain Eukaryota; kingdom Metazoa; phylum Arthropoda; class Insecta; order Orthoptera; family Tettigoniidae; genus Anabrus; species Anabrus simplex. The sequence goes on along the minus strand of NC_090265.1, from coordinate 1,797,102,502 downwards.
AATCAATCAATCAATCAATCAATCAATCAATCAATCAATCAATCAATCAATCAATCAATCAATCAATCAATCAATCAATCAATCAATCAATCAATCAATCCATCCATCCATCCATACTGATCTGTATTTACGGCAGTCGCCCAGGTGACAGATTCCCTATCTGTTGTTTTCCTAGCCTTTTATTAAATGATTTCAATGACAATGGAAATTTATTGAATATCTCCCTTGGTAAGTTATTTTATATGCCACTCATGTTTATAATGCCTTTGCTGACAGGACCTAGTGTTTAGAGTGCACTATGTCTTCTGGTATGGGCTAGAGCAATTTTGTTACTTTCACTGATCTGTCTCAGTCTTATCCTTGTCTTTGACAATATGAAAGTGACTGAGGTATGAGCGATGCTAGTAATGCCATTCCTTATGCAGCCAGTCCCTGCTATGAATGGTGTGAAAATGTTGCTCATAAGGTCGGATGATACATGCATTTCAGTGGGCTTGGTAGATTGACATGTAATAGCAATTTCTGGCTCGGTGAGGAAAGCAACGGGGAATTACCTCACTCCTCATTTCCCTAGTACGCATGTTGAGTGATGCCTAGGCCATCTATGACAGCTGGCGGAGCTCTTGAGGATCCAACCAGCCTTCGGGCCGAGGACTGAACATACATGTTTATACTGTATATCCTGGTGTGAGGATGTTCATTGCAATAACACGTGGAGGCTAGCTCCAAGTCAGGATGGATGAATGAGAACTTGTTCCTGACGTTGCTCAAGCATTTCGCTGCACACACGCAATCACCAGTGAAGAATCCAACTCTTCTTTTTGTCACACACATCACTTTCCTCCTTTAATTTCTGCAAGGAAAACGGAACTGTTGTATCGATTCCTCACTATCAGAGCAATAACTATTGTGCTAAAACACGAAGGTCTAGGCCTAAGCAGCACTCTGACATTTTGACAGGCACACTCAGAAAGGCCCCAGGGGCTCTGAACTTTGGAGCGTGGGTTGGTGACCACGGGGCCCTCAGCTGAGTCCTGGCATTGCTTCCACTTACTTGTGCCAGGCTCCTCACTTCCATCTATCCTATCCGACCTCCCTTGGTCAACTCTTGTTCTTTTTCGACCCCGACGCTATTAGGTTTGCGAGGGCTAGGGAGTCTTTCATTTTCATGCCCTTCGTGGCCCTTGTCTTCCTTTGGCCGATATCTTCATTTTTCGAAGTGTTGGTCCCTTCCATTTTTCTCTCTGATTAGTGTTATATAGAGGATGGTTGCCTAGTTGTACTTCCTCTTAAAACAATAATCACCACCACCACCACCACACTCAGAAAGTCAGTATCGGTATGAGAGGAGTTGGAATATTGTCAAGAAGACTCGAGTTGCAAATTCACGAACATGAAGAAGGCAAAGAATGTACTTTTCCAAGAGAACAACAGTTCGTCAGAAGAAATATGTGATGATGAACTTTGTCAAGATGACAATAATGATGATTACACTGAAGAAGTGGTGTCTGGGTTGCCAAGGAGGAATGCGTGCCATTGCCCCACATGGGTGGGTAATGCTACTCAAAACCAATTTCTATATTTTGATAGAAGACTCGGGAACTTCACTACTTGTGTACTTGCATTCCACACTCCGTATTACTAACTGTATTTCCAAAAAATACAGAGGTCTAGAAGCAAAATTTTCGGTTCTACATGGAAATTAATGATTGTTTAATGTGGTCCTAAACTTTTGACCGGTACTGTACATCAATCGTGAAGTCATTCTGGTACAAAGGGAGATGTCCAATGATGTTAACACAAAGACACCTTACATCTTTAATAAAAATGCGTCTTGGGCATGAATGCTATCCGAGTCATCTCCACAGGAGCAGAAGACCCTGGAGAAGCAGAAGAACTACAGTACATCGTACAGTCATGTAAGAAGTACCCCCAACAGCGTCATTACTTTTAGCTTTCAAGTAGTTGGAAGTAAGCAAGCAAGCTTTTTGTTTTAATTTGCTTTACGTCGCACCGACACAGATAGGTCCTAAGGTGACGATGGGCTAGGAGAAGGCCTAGGAGTGCAAAGGAAGCGGCCGTGGCCTCAATTAAAGTAAAGCCTCAGCATTTGCCTGGTGTGAAAATAGGAAACCACGGACTGCCGACAGTGGACTCGAACCCACTATCTCCCCGATGCAAGCTCACAACTGCGCGCCCCTAACCGCACGCCCAACTCACCCGGTGCGAGCAAGCTTGTTGTTTTATGTGACGGCTGATATCGTAATCATAACCAAGAGACCTTGAACAAAGGGACGTAACTTTTCATTTAAGAATTCACATGTATTTAGCGGGATTCGAACTCCTGTCGCTTCCGTCAGAAATCAGTGATGCATATGCCACTGTGCGAATTCTTCGAGCATTTACAATATTACTTTTACATAAACACGTCCGGCTCCGTAACCGGCCTCGCCGTCCTGGGTTGAATTCTCAACCACGTCTTCTGATTTTAATTCTAAACCCTAAATCCCATTGGTTCATACACTAGGTGTTAGTGCTCTCCCCTACATTCGTACAAGTGGCACAGCACCACACTAACACTTAAGACGAGAGATGCCACCCACCCTCGTCGGAAGGTCTGCCTTACAAGGGCTGCGCCAGGCCAGGATTAGCCACATCAGATAATAATAATTAATTAATTTTCGTTTAAAACAACGAAGTCCACCACGTTCGTCGCTGTGTCGTGCTCGTGCCATGTGTTTCCCACTGGTATACCATGCAGTATAATTATAAAGTATCACAATATTTGCGCTGAACAGGAAGTACTGGCACAAGCCTCATTTATTTCAAGTATCAACCGACCGTGTCGGAGATCGATCCCGCAACACTGAACACGGAAGGCTATGCGGCCAGCCCACTCACTGTGGGATCACACTCGACACGGACAGTAGCTACGTGGTTCTAGCCCTGGTCCGCAGAATGTGCCCCTGTTTCGCTAAATACTTACTACATAAAACTGATCGGCGTTATGCACAACATAAAAAAGTACAACGAAATCTGTCCCACGACAATCCTGAGTCATATTCGTTCACATTCAAAACTGGGTTCCAGACACCATATTATTATTGTTGGGATATCGAAGGCGTCTGGACCTGCGCGTCCGAATTGTGGTGGTGGTGGTGGCGAATCTTCCAGTCGGAGAAAGGAGCTTCTCCACATCTCGAAAACCAGAATATTCCGTGTCTGATCTTCGCGACGCCAAGCGCATGAGAGGAGTAAATGAAATGTGTTATTATTCTACAGTTTTTCCCACACCTGTGGAGTCACGCATATGAATTGTCGGACATGTGGATCTGGCCCTGTTTTACGTTCGGATGCCCCTCCTGGCGCCAACCGTATGTAGAGGGATGTAATCACCTATTGCGTATTTTTGTGGCGGTTGTCTGAATATGGAGAGGAGTGTGTTGGAACAAACACAAACACCCAATCCCCGAGCTAGAAGAATTAATCAGACACAATTAAAATTCCTGACCGGCCGGGGATTGGACCCGGGACCCTCTGAACCGAAGGCCTCAACGCTGACCACTCAGCCAAGGAGTCGGACGAATGAAATGAATGACGTGTTATAATGATAGTAGGAAGGGACAGGGTGACACCCAGTGCATGAAGCGGCTGGCTCAAGGCTTAACGTCCCCATCCGACGGATGAATAAGCATCAACAGCGCCGTATGCCCTTGCTGCGGAGAGGTTTCGAATTGAATCCAGGATTTTGGCACGCAATCTAGTGATCAGACACCTGCAAGCCAACACTGGACCGTACATCAACACCCGCATAGTTTCAAAAAGAGGTAGAGTTATTGTAAAGATTCATCCACAGAAAGCCAGAGTGTAGCTGCCACACATGTAGGCCCGGATTCGATTCCCGACTCTGCCACGAAATTTTAAACGTGGTACGAGGGCTAGAACGGGGTCCACTCAGCTTCTTGAGGTCAAATTAGTAGAGGGGGGGGGGGGGGGGCGGGGGTTTAATTCCCACCTCAGCCATCCTCGAAGTGGTTTTCCGTGTTTTCCCACTTCTCCTTCAGGCAAATGCCGGGATGGTTCCTAACTTAAAGCCACGGCCGCTTCCTTCGTTCTGCCTTTTCTGTCCCTTCTGATCTTTCCATCGCGCACAAGGTTCGTTGCCTGAATAGTGAGGGTAGTGACGTTCGGCCCCGAGTTCGATTCCCGGTCGGGCCGAGCATTTTAACGGAGTCTTATTAATTCCTGTAGCTCGACGACTGTGTGTGTGTGTGTGTGTGTGTGTGTGTGTGTGTGTGTGTGTGTGTGTGTGTGTGTGTGCGTGTTCGTCTGAATACACAAGTTCATGTACACACAACACACAGCACAGCATCTGGCTCCATGGTTAGCGTGGTGGCCTTTGAGCTAAGGAATCGCGGGTCGAAGGCGGATGCTTATACGATCCTGCTTTTGATATATCTTCTATCTGATGATGTTTTAGACCGCCTACATAAACACTTTTACGTGCTGGAACTTATTACCAAAACGGATGAATTTCATAACTTTGGTTTTCATATTTCAGCTCTGCTTCATAACTTCTAAGACCTGTACCAGACCGTCATCCTCTCCTGTGCCACTGTGTTCAATTGCACTCCATTTAACTTGAGGGTGGGCCGATGACCTTCGATGTTAGGCCCCTTAAAACAACAAGCATAACTTGAGGGTTTCTTGATAGCCTCTTGGTGTAATGGCACCTCCTCGTTTTTGCACTGTTTGAGGTTTCGCTACCGAATCCTTCATTTCGTGTGATATTCACTCGCAAGAGATATTCTTCTAAAGGAAGGACATGAATATTCTTGCTGTCCCCTTCTGCAAGGTATTCTAGTTATACACAAAAAGTTTCTAGGAAGGTCATTCAGCCGAGCGGAACGTCAAATCGGCCAACTGTAATGAAAGAGAAAGCGGTCTAACTACGTACTTAGTTCACCAGCTAACTACTAACATTTTACTAGCAAGTTAAAGTTTCTTGTTAAATTCCTTTCACCAGAACTTTTCAAAGAGAATCTCGTCTTAAATGTCCGCAATTTGTTTCTCGCAGTGACATTTTACAACGAAGAACTCACTACTTAACATCATTACTAATCCAATACAAAGTTCAGTAGTGCGGTTGACGGCTGGTTTAAGGCATACAACTACAAGACTGAGCGTTAATGCAAACCACTAACATTTTACCAGCAAGTTAATATTTGTTGTTAAAACTCCTCACCTGGACTACTGAAAGAGAATCTAATTCGCTAGTAAATTGCTCCTCTGAATGACATTTTACAACGAATAGCTCATATGTGATAGTTGTCGCGAAAAATAAACTCTTTCCAATCTGTCAAACAGACAATTTCAATATAAATTACAACACTATAACATCCTGTAAAAAAACCACTATTACACAAAGAATGACATGTTTCGTTGTACAGGTGCATGTTCAGATTCCATGCGCATATACAGTATTGTGTACATTGCGTAAACTTGTCAATGAAAGAGATTTTGGTGATAACATGAACAAGTATTAACAAATAATGATTGTATTAGTATTCAACATCCTTATCGCACTTTAAAATCTCCCTCAAAATAATTACGAATGCGTATTGCACCCAATTAATTGAGCCTAATTACATCATATCATCATATTGCTACTGATATTGATAATGTAATTTTTCCACACAGTTGAGAATATGTTCTCACACTCTGGCAGGAAGCAGAAAAATCACAATAGATGTTTAAGCCGGCCAGAGCACTTCGGAGCACGGTTTGTTTTGGTGCAATAAAGCAATTATCTTCACACAAAGAGGGAGAGGACGCGTTGGTACTTTGAAATTGAGGTCAAGGAGTGGTAGTTTTCCATCTGAAGACAAGAAAGAGCTTCCAACCACCCCCACGAAAGTGAACTAGGAACAGTCCAATGTTACCCGCTTGAAACCGGTCAACCAATCAGGGAGCTGAATTTGTATTATTCAAATGTAGCGCTTCCTCATATTTATTTTCGTCATAGAATCGGACAGTAATTGTATACTTGTTTATCAGAGTGACACTTTAGGTTGGGGATCATAGTGAGTGTGTATGCTAAATCCTGTTAATATGCAGTAAATATTAAGTTAGCAGAAGTTATGTCTGGGAACGAGAGTACCTGAAGTTCGCGCCGGAACCGTACGACAGCCGGCGGTGCGACAAAAGATATATTCCCACCCACGCCACCTATACTGTGCATAATTGTATGATTAATTCGGTGATCACAGGGTAGTGATGGAACCACCAGCAGTTTAAGTATAAATTTAGATGATAAGGACGGTCCGCATCGAGCTGCGTGTATTAAAGGACGCTCTTGAAATTCTGAAAATATCAGTCCGCCAGAAATCGAAGCAGGTCTCTGCCGCCAAGAGGAAGGGACACTTGTTCACCAAGGATCGTACAGACCAGACGTGTCAGCGAATTTCTCTCTTTTGAACATTGGGCGACATTTGTGAAATGTAAACTTTAAGGCAACTTAGCCGAGCATTCAAAGACACCGTCTTGTATTAGAACGAGTAATTGCGGTCAGAGTTATAGAGATATTCTAATTGAGTGATAAGCCAATTAGTCACTAATTTTATTTGCCATATATTACTTTGTAACATTTTGAGAGTAATGGGTAAACAAAGGAACTTCTTTCGTACAAGAATGGGCTGTACGGGAAATGTTACTAGCAGGAGCCATTAAGAAATAACAGTAGTGGTAGAGTCAATGGATGGATTATTCCACAGGTCATTGACAACTAGTAGGACAACAAACTTGCTGCAGAGGGATTATCGCCGGCCGCAGTCCAGTGTGTAAATAACTTTCACTGAGGGAGCGAGGGCCACACTCACACAATCGTCTCGCAGGAATGTCCAGAGAAGCGGGCGTGGTGTTAAAAAAAAAATAAAAGTGAATCTTTTATATGTGTTTTCAGTCAGTGTATATAATTATTAGTATTTAAGCCGCTGAAGTTGCAAGAAAAGTGTCGTGTGCCCAAGGAAATTGATACCATGGAGGTATACATCAATTTTGTGAAGATGTGCCTTATGTATTGCAACATGTTCTAACTTCAACCAGATGGATGCCCCTGTGGGGTGAAGCTTAATGGCAGAATGTGAGTAACAAAAATCTCATGTAATCTTTCACTGATTGTACTATTTCCTTAGGCGTTACGCGAGCTGCTAAGTAGATGTTTAGGTATTGTAATTTCATATTTTTGGTGTAGCACAGAGGAGAGGTAAAAATGCTGATTTATGCACGTAGTTTGTGTTTAATTTCAATTATCTTTTTCTTATTATTATTATTAATTTTTTTGTCGATGTTATTGTCGGATTGGACCGAATTAGTTTAAATGCTTAGGCCTACATTTGAACTAGATCTGAGGTCAATATTATGCTTATTGGCAGTGGCAGAGTATGATATTTGATTCGCTAGTCACCAGACGGAAGTTTTCTTTGACATTAAAGTAGACTCATTTTTTTGTTATGGTTATTTTGCAACCATCTTAATTAGTTGATTCTAAATTTCTCCTGAATGCTGATTACATGGACAGGAGGAATATGATTTGCTTAGTTAACTGTTCAGATTTGATTTGGAGAATGTAATTGAATTTTATTGTAGTCTGATAGAGGCATTAATTTGGGAAGTGATCATTGGAAGATTAATCGTGGTGAATCTAGGCCCACGCGTCAAAATATGCTATGTCATTAGGCCCAGACGACAGTATATGTGTGTTAAGATAATTATGTGATGATGGATAAGCCACTACGGGCAATTATCTCAGTATGTGAGAAATGAGGGAATGATAATGAGGCGATGAGCCGGATAAATATAATGGTCAGCCGAGGAGCTGAGAGTTAGTAGTCAAGCCATTGAGCTTAATACACGGAGCGATATGCAAGCTCTGACAGCTTGATATCACAATGTGCATATATGTGCCGGCAATGTGAAGCCGAGGTATGAAAATGAGCGGGAGGACCAGATGCCCCGTGAAGTGAAAATGCATTTGTAATATCTATTATCACGACGAATTAATAAATGTGGCGACATGGCATAGCATATTGTACTAGATAAGTATAGGTAAAGATAGCAGGTTAAGTCTGCAATAGTACTCATGAGGATAGTTAAATCCCATTTTATATGCCAACATCGCATTATAATAAGTGTTTTGAACTTTGGTTTTAAATAGGAGTTTGTGAACCTCATTTTTCGTAATGTTGTTGTGAGTTGATTTTGAGTTGATTTAATTTTAATTACTCCTTGTTTTTTTTTTTTGTAATGAATAGAGTAGGGGAGCCATGAAACTGATAATTGGACATGGTGAATCAATATTCTTAACCAGAGAGTTGAAATTGCAGGACTCTGGGCAAGATAACATGTTTGTCGGTGACGATGCAATCTACATCATATTATGTTAAATTCATTTACGATTATGAGTGCGTGCATGAATAAGCAGCGGTATAGGAAATGTAAATATCACGTGGACTCGTACGTTGATCATCTCTCAACCCTGACGAGTATATTTTATTGATGTGTAAGTTAGATTATTCTCTGTGACTACAAGGTAATATTATTAGTTTACGTAATTTTAAGTCCATTAGTGTGATAGGTGATTTGTTCACTCATTTGTAAATAGTACGGCAGTTCGTGTAACGTAAGTACAGGATGTGTTAGGTTCGTGTTATTACGTCACGGAACACGACACAACAGATTTGTAGGACTTACTGAACGAATGTTTGTCGTAAATTAAATTGTATTTTATTAGGAAGCGATGTAATTGATTTTGATGATTAATTGCCATAAGTTGGTTCTGACAGTAATACTGGCCTTGATGCATAAATTTGCATATTTTTGAGTGTGTTAAAAGATGAGGTTTTATCTTTTTAAAGTTCAGTAAGATCCAGGGTTTAGAAATTAAATTTGCAGAGTTCATAAGTATGATTACGTCACGCTGCACAGCGGTTTATTTGTGTTACATCTATCCTCAGGTTTTCAATGAGTGTATTTAATGTTAAATAATTGACATAGAGTTTGGAGATTGTACTCCTAGGAATGTTGGAATGTTCTAGATTACATGCAAGCTTAACTATAATGCATTACACGTTAGTAGAGTTCTTGTTTATGACACTATGATATCTATCGTAAACACACCATATTATATCGATCTAGTTGAATCAGTAAATGACATTTTATTGGGATATTATTGTTAAACGCACTATTTTGGTGTACTTGAGGTTGCATTTTGGTCAACGACTCACTTCACTTATATTTGTTGACAATTTTATTTGGATCATTTTTAATTAATTATTCTATTAATCAATTAATTTATTGATCACATTCAGATTAGTCATGATTAATTGCAGGTATTCTTATATTGCATCTTCAACGGTGACACTAAACTTGATTGAGCTTTGGTTTAAGCCTTGTGCATACTTACTAAATTCTTGCTTTGTCAATAAAGTTTATTTATTACATAATCAGTCCGTGTCATGGTGGTTATTTTAGACTATTTACTGGTAATCCTTAGTTAGGCAACCCCTATGCACCAACCCACAGGCGACCTGGAACTGAGCACACCCGAGAAAGAATCTCTACGATGCGGTAAGTATATTTTTTCTAGCAGCCGGAGACAGCATATATCAAGAGGAACCGCAGCTCTACCGACAAAAGGGTGCATGGGGATGTATGAGTCTTTTTAAAAATGGCGTCCCAAAGTGGAGCTCGATTATCGCCTTATGATGGTAAGAATGGTTAGGTCGTGACAGACGGACAATTTAGAACATTCCAAGGGTAAATAAGTAGTTATAAACACTGTGCAGTTGTGTGACTGTATAATGGTAGTCATGTGATAAAGTAACGTTGTTTATCCCATTGTAAGGATAAGTAAGGAAATGTTGTGTTGTGTTGTAAATAGCTATTAAGTTTCGCCCTAGTGAAAGGGGGGTCCAGTATTTTATATATTTGTTTACGATGGTGGTAACTGATGAGCAGTGGGAACAGCTAATCACGGGCATTAATATGCTAAATGGTAAAGTGGACGCGGTCCAGAGTGAAATGAAGGCGGATCAGAACACACTCACGGAGAACTTAAATAAATCATTGGAAGACACACAGAACACTTTGACTCTGAATTTAAATAAACAATTGGAGGACACACAGAACACTTTAACCCAGAACTTGAGTGAACAGTTAGATGTTATTCAGACAGAGTTTTCACGTAACCAGGAGGAGCTGCGTAGGGAACTGTCAGAAAATCAGGAAAAGCTACTGGAACAGTGTGATAAAAATAGGAAAGAAACCAAGCAGGAGCTTAGTAATTTGGCTCATGCACATAAACAACTTATCAAACAGCTAGGGGATGTAACGTTGTCACTAAGTAGCAAAATAGATGACACTAAGAAACAGGTCGAGGAACAGTGTAAAAAAATGGCCGAACACATTCTTATGGTCCAAGACCAAATGAATGTATTAGAGGCAGACACGCAAAAGAGTCTGACCTCAATAGCTAACGAAGTTCACGAAGGGCTAGAGAAGTTCGACCAAGGATTAAGAGTTATGGAGGAGGCTAGGATCGCGAACAAGGAAGACGTGACTAAACAACTCGTAGGAATGAGAGAGGAAATTACAGCTTGGCAGACTGAAATGGCCAGTACCATTGATAAGGAGCTTAAAATTGGTGACGAGTTAATGCGTGACGAAGTACGAGAGGTTGTCAATGGTGAAATCAATAACCTGCAAACTCAGACGGAGAATCTGGCAACATTGGTTAAGTTTATGTCAGAAGAGCAGGCTATTCTAAAGGCTGGTATGAGGAAGGACGGGACAGCATTTCAACAACCAGCACCTGTTGTTACACCTCAGGTAACAGAAAGGATTAGTGTCGACCCGAGCACTCAGCCAGTTCGTAAAGAGAATGTTCAAACAATTGTAGCGCACTCAAACCTCGTCAATATATTAAAATTGAGCGACGAGCAACCACGGAAGTTTAACGGTACTAATTCCGTGACCCCTAAAATGTTCCTTAGAGATCTGAAGGCTTATTTTCAGGAAATGCAGATTCCGGAGGAAAAGAAATTAAGAATAACTGAGAAATATTTAGAGTCAAGTCCTAAGACATGGTTCATAGGCTTTCGCACTTCATTTAGTACATTTGAAGATTTTGAGAGGGCATTTCTCAATCGTTTTTGGAACTTAGGGACACAGCAGAGTTTACGGTTAGAACTTTACTCCAAAAAGTATACGAGCACTCAGCCTACGCAATTTAGTAGGTACTTCCTAGATCAGTTGGTTAAATTGCAGGAGCTAGACAATCCTCCATCTCAGAGTGAGCTTGTCCAAGTGCTCATTAAGCAACTTCCAGTCGAGGTTCAGAGGATGTTAATTACCTCGAAAGTTCAAACCCCGGAGGACGCAGAAGAGATTTTACGCCAGTTAGACGCCACAACCAGTGTAAATTCACCTAGGCCAACACGGAACCTCGAGCATAAAGTGTTTGTAGTCGAAAACGTGGAAACCAATAGTCACCAGGACAGGATTAGCCCGAATACAGGAGCAATACCACGCAGGAAGCCCGATAATAGGGAACAGCTTAACAATGCAGAATTCCGTAACGAGAGGCCAGTGCGGAATAATTATGAATATAATAGGAGTTACCCTAGACAAGACCTCAGACGTGACAGGAATAGGTACGAATATCGGAACCGTGACCGTCCTTACCAAAGGTATAATCAACGCGGAAGGTGGTACGGTAGAAATCAACAGCAACAATCGTACAGATATCGTAACAGAGAACCGGATCATCGTGACAGGGAGAATAAACGGTATGTCCAAGATTTGAACTCAGAACGTCAAGAAAGGGAACGTTGGAGAGAGGCCATTAATCAAACGGACCTCAATCCGGACATAGTAGGCGCAGAAAGTATCGAGTATCAGAGAACGCGCAACCAAGCTGACCGCAGGCAGCAGTCTTTGAACCCGGAAGCCCAGCCATACTCACAGAATGGCCACGGGCAGCAAAAAAAAAAAACGCCAATGTAATATCAATGTCTCCATCCGACCGGAACGAGCTTGTGCTAATGGCCGACAACTCGAGTGATTGGGTTGTAGCGCAGGTGGATTCCTGGGTCGTGCAGCCACAAGATCTTTTGGAAGATCCTATAATAAGAGAGGCCAAACAGATACCGAAATTGCCGGTCATAAACGTTAGGTTGTATGGCACAAATATTAGAGCTCTCACAGACACAGGAGCGTCGATAAGTATTATATCCAGAGCACTGTATGAAGATATAAAAGAACGTCACAAACTTCCCGAGATTCCTGTATCTTCTGTCAAAATAAGAGGGATTATTCCGGATAAAACGACAGTATGCAAATCCCAAACATTGTTGGAAATGCAAATCGGAAACTCTATTTTTACGCACCCATTTGTGATTATGTCGAAGGTTAACCACAACCTAATTCTAGGAGCTGACTTTTTGAGGGCCACTAATGCGGTGATTGACCTGGCCAACAACCAAGTCAAATTCCGAAAACCGGAAGGGGATGATCATGTTTGTCTAGACCCCGAAATAAATTGTAAAACGGATGTGAGTGTGAATAACCAGGAAGAACCCATTAACGAGGATATTGCGCAAATTTTAGACAATGAGAGCATATTTGCCAATATTTTCAGTGCTGAAATGGACGAGGAAATTGAGAGTTTAATATCAAGCAAGGTGGCCGAATTTAACGGAACCAAAGAGCAAAAGGATAAGCTACGAGCTCTATTGGTGAAGTATAAGACTGTTTTTGACTCGAAGGTTGGTCTGATCCCTAATTTCAAGTACGCATTAAATGTCACAGATTGGCGTCCATATAAATGTAAGCCATATCCTATTCCAGTAAAGATTCGGACCGACCATAAAGCCTTGACATTTATGCTAAAAACAGCTATTTCTAGTCCACGAGTGTCACGCTGGTCGCTGTATGTACAGCAATTTAATTTTACAATTGAACATTGCCCTGGCAAGGATAACATTGTAGCTGACATTTTAAGTAGGAACCCCAGCGAGCCACTTGAACATGTAAATTATGTCGATTTAGTACCGGATGATCATGAAGTCTTACGACACCTAAGTCAATTACATCAATTTCAACAGGCAGAAAACTCTTTGAGCAAGCTGATCGACTTTTTCCAGAACAGAATTCAGCAGGGAGATCCAAACTACCGGGACATCCAGAAGCAAGCTGAGGAATATTTATTCATTAATAATTTGCTCGTTAAATATGTTGATAGAGATCACACAAAATTGAGAGTGGTAATACCATCTCAACTTCAAAACGAAATTATCTGGCATGTACACCGAATTACCGGACATGGCGGTATCGACAAAGTAGTTGCCACTATTCAAGAAAGTTTTACTTGGAGAAATTTAAGAGAGTCAGTGAGGGACACTGTTGTGACTTGTGACACATGCCAGCGAGTAAAAGCGAACCCTTATCTCATTAAACAAGAACCTATCCCTATATTGCCTACGGAACCTAAAAAGCTGTTCTCAATGGATATTTTCGGCCCTATTCCGAAGTCAACCCGTGGGAACCGTTTTGTTTTAGTGACCATGGATGTATTTTCGAAATACACGACTCTATATCCGATCCAAAAGGCTAACACTAAGCTTGTACTAAGATGTCTTACCAGAAACATTATACCGAACATGGGTAAGCCACAAAGTTTGCTAACTGATCATGGAACTCAGTTCACATCAGCTCAATTCAGAAATGCTTTACAGGAGCTCGAAATTAAGCATGTCATGAGCTCAATTCGTAATCCTCAAAGTAATCCTTCGGAAAGAATAATGAAGGTCATCTCTAAATTTTGTAGAATTTACATACCGAATCAACACAGTAAATGGGTTCAATTGCTACCAGTCATCATGGACTGTATAAACCATACTATCCACGAAGCCACGGGATTTATACCCTCAGTCACCCATTTAAATGAATACCCTATTCGACCGTGGACAGCAATTATTAATTGCCCAGCGGATCCTAGGCCAGCTCCTGACGTATGTGTAAGGAGGGTTGCCGAACACTTGCAGCAACAGGCGCAACGTCGACAGAGAAGATTAAGAGGGAAGAGATTCCATCGCCCACTTAGAGTAGGTGAATACGTTCTTTTACGTCGTCCAGTCTCATCTGCACCGGAGGCGAAATTTTATGCTAAATTCGCACCATTATATGTGGGACCGTATAGAATAACCGAGTCACTTCACAATAACGCATACAGGATAGTCAGCCTAGATGGTCAAGAGGAGATGACTTTTAATGCCCGAAGCTTAAAGTTGTATCGACCACCACCCGGAGGAATTCCACAAGTGAACCTGGTAGAATATTCACAGAGTGAAGAAGAGGAGGACTCATCTACGGAAGAGGAGATGACGGCTGACGAAGATTGGTCCATGGCAGAGGATGATGACGATATTTCTGCAGTGGAGGAAGAAGAAGAAGAAGATGAAGATGATGACCAATTCAACCTGAGCTGTGATGAGGAAGAAATATCACCGAATGACGGAGACCTACCAATCACGAAATCCGTAGAGAAGCGAGAAGAAGATGGACGTGATGATTGCCCAGAATGTCTGCAAGAGGCCACGGAGCTGAGAGAAATCATGGAGACAATTATCGCCGAGTTACAGGAGGAACGTAGACAACTAGAAGAAGAAAATTTGCAACTACGAAGAGAATTTACTAACTAAGCGAGGTACAGAGTTGAGGCTCAATTATGGTTGCAGTTTTGTAACCAAGTTGAGATTGAATGACATAAGATCTAGAAATCTTCCTCATATTCTTTCGGAACATTTCTATTTTTAGTAAGGGAGGAGTTGCACCCAATTAATTGAGCCTAATTACATCATATCATCATATTGCTACTGATATTGATAATGTAATTTTTCCACACAGTTGAGAATATGTTCTCACACTCTGGCAGGAAGCAGAAAAATCACAATAGATGTTTAAGCCGGCCAGAGCACTTCGGAGCACGGTTTGTTTTGGTGCAATAAAGCAATTATCTTCACACAAAGAGGGAGAGGACGCGTTGGTACTTTGAAATTGAGGTCAAGGAGTGGTAGTTTTCCATCTGAAGACAAGAAAGAGCTTCCAACCACCCCCACGAAAGTGAACTAGGAACAGTCCAATGTTACCCGCTTGAAACCGGTCAACCAATCAGGGAGCTGAATTTGTATTATTCAAATGTAGCGCTTCCTCATATTTATTTTCGTCATAGAATCGGACAGTAATTGTATACTTGTTTATCAGAGTGACACTTTAGGTTGGGGATCATAGTGAGTGTGTATGCTAAATCCTGTTAATATGCAGTAAATATTAAGTTAGCAGAAGTTATGTCTGGGAACGAGAGTACCTGAAGTTCGCGCCGGAACCGTACGACAGCCGGCGGTGCGACAAAAGATATATTCCCACCCACGCCACCTATACTGTGCATAATTGTATGATTAATTCGGTGATCACAGGGTAGTGATGGAACCACCAGCAGTTTAAGTATAAATTTAGATGATAAGGACGGTCCGCATCGAGCTGCGTGTATTAAAGGACGCTCTTGAAATTCTGAAAATATCAGTCCGCCAGAAATCGAAGCAGGTCTCTGCCGCCAAGAGGAAGGGACACTTGTTCACCAAGGATCGTACAGACCAGACGTGTCAGCGAATTTCTCTCTTTTGAACATTGGGCGACATTTGTGAAATGTAAACTTTAAGGCAACTTAGCCGAGCATTCAAAGACACCGTCTTGTATTAGAACGAGTAATTGCGGTCAGAGTTATAGAGATATTCTAATTGAGTGATAAGCCAATTAGTCACTAATTTTATTTGCCATATATTACTTTGTAACATTTTGAGAGTAATGGGTAAACAAAGGAACTTCTTTCGTACAAGAATGGGCTGTACGGGAAATGTTACTAGCAGGAGCCATTAAGAAATAACAGTAGTGGTAGAGTCAATGGATGGATTATTCCACAGGTCATTGACAACTAGTAGGACAACAAACTTGCTGCAGAGGGATTATCGCCGGCCGCAGTCCAGTGTGTAAATAACTTTCACTGAGGGAGCGAGGGCCACACTCACACAATCGTCTCGCAGGAATGTCCAGAGAAGCGGGCGTGGTGTTAAAAAAAAAATAAAAGTGAATCTTTTATATGTGTTTTCAGTCAGTGTATATAATTATTAGTATTTAAGCCGCTGAAGTTGCAAGAAAAGTGTCGTGTGCCCAAGGAAATTGATACCATGGAGGTATACATCAATTTTGTGAAGATGTGCCTTATGTATTGCAACATGTTCTAACTTCAACCAGATGGATGCCCCTGTGGGGTGAAGCTTAATGGCAGAATGTGAGTAACAAAAATCTCATGTAATCTTTCACTGATTGTACTATTTCCTTAGGCGTTACGCGAGCTGCTAAGTAGATGTTTAGGTATTGTAATTTCATATTTTTGGTGTAGCACAGAGGAGAGGTAAAAATGCTGATTTATGCACGTAGTTTGTGTTTAATTTCAATTATCTTTTTCTTATTATTATTATTAATTTTTTTGTCGATGTTATTGTCGGATTGGACCGAATTAGTTTAAATGCTTAGGCCTACATTTGAACTAGATCTG
This sequence comes from Anabrus simplex, assembly GCF_040414725.1. NCBI lineage: Eukaryota > Metazoa > Arthropoda > Insecta > Orthoptera > Tettigoniidae > Anabrus > Anabrus simplex. Next base: position 1,797,085,830 of record NC_090265.1, on the reverse strand, counting down.
AGGTCAATATTATGCTTATTGGCAGTGGCAGAGTATGATATTTGATTCGCTAGTCACCAGACGGAAGTTTTCTTTGACATTAAAGTAGACTCATTTTTTTGTTATGGTTATTTTGCAACCATCTTAATTAGTTGATTCTAAATTTCTCCTGAATGCTGATTACATGGACAGGAGGAATATGATTTGCTTAGTTAACTGTTCAGATTTGATTTGGAGAATGTAATTGAATTTTATTGTAGTCTGATAGAGGCATTAATTTGGGAAGTGATCATTGGAAGATTAATCGTGGTGAATCTAGGCCCACGCGTCAAAATATGCTATGTCATTAGGCCCAGACGACAGTATATGTGTGTTAAGATAATTATGTGATGATGGATAAGCCACTACGGGCAATTATCTCAGTATGTGAGAAATGAGGGAATGATAATGAGGCGATGAGCCGGATAAATATAATGGTCAGCCGAGGAGCTGAGAGTTAGTAGTCAAGCCATTGAGCTTAATACACGGAGCGATATGCAAGCTCTGACAGCTTGATATCACAATGTGCATATATGTGCCGGCAATGTGAAGCCGAGGTATGAAAATGAGCGGGAGGACCAGATGCCCCGTGAAGTGAAAATGCATTTGTAATATCTATTATCACGACGAATTAATAAATGTGGCGACATGGCATAGCATATTGTACTAGATAAGTATAGGTAAAGATAGCAGGTTAAGTCTGCAATAGTACTCATGAGGATAGTTAAATCCCATTTTATATGCCAACATCGCATTATAATAAGTGTTTTGAACTTTGGTTTTAAATAGGAGTTTGTGAACCTCATTTTTCGTAATGTTGTTGTGAGTTGATTTTGAGTTGATTTAATTTTAATTACTCCTTGTTTTTTTTTTTTGTAATGAATAGAGTAGGGGAGCCATGAAACTGATAATTGGACATGGTGAATCAATATTCTTAACCAGAGAGTTGAAATTGCAGGACTCTGGGCAAGATAACATGTTTGTCGGTGACGATGCAATCTACATCATATTATGTTAAATTCATTTACGATTATGAGTGCGTGCATGAATAAGCAGCGGTATAGGAAATGTAAATATCACGTGGACTCGTACGTTGATCATCTCTCAACCCTGACGAGTATATTTTATTGATGTGTAAGTTAGATTATTCTCTGTGACTACAAGGTAATATTATTAGTTTACGTAATTTTAAGTCCATTAGTGTGATAGGTGATTTGTTCACTCATTTGTAAATAGTACGGCAGTTCGTGTAACGTAAGTACAGGATGTGTTAGGTTCGTGTTATTACGTCACGGAACACGACACAACAGATTTGTAGGACTTACTGAACGAATGTTTGTCGTAAATTAAATTGTATTTTATTAGGAAGCGATGTAATTGATTTTGATGATTAATTGCCATAAGTTGGTTCTGACAGTAATACTGGCCTTGATGCATAAATTTGCATATTTTTGAGTGTGTTAAAAGATGAGGTTTTATCTTTTTAAAGTTCAGTAAGATCCAGGGTTTAGAAATTAAATTTGCAGAGTTCATAAGTATGATTACGTCACGCTGCACAGCGGTTTATTTGTGTTACATCTATCCTCAGGTTTTCAATGAGTGTATTTAATGTTAAATAATTGACATAGAGTTTGGAGATTGTACTCCTAGGAATGTTGGAATGTTCTAGATTACATGCAAGCTTAACTATAATGCATTACACGTTAGTAGAGTTCTTGTTTATGACACTATGATATCTATCGTAAACACACCATATTATATCGATCTAGTTGAATCAGTAAATGACATTTTATTGGGATATTATTGTTAAACGCACTATTTTGGTGTACTTGAGGTTGCATTTTGGTCAACGACTCACTTCACTTATATTTGTTGACAATTTTATTTGGATCATTTTTAATTAATTATTCTATTAATCAATTAATTTATTGATCACATTCAGATTAGTCATGATTAATTGCAGGTATTCTTATATTGCATCTTCAACGGTGACACTAAACTTGATTGAGCTTTGGTTTAAGCCTTGTGCATACTTACTAAATTCTTGCTTTGTCAATAAAGTTTATTTATTACATAATCAGTCCGTGTCATGGTGGTTATTTTAGACTATTTACTGGTAATCCTTAGTTAGGCAACCCCTATGCACCAACCCACAGGCGACCTGGAACTGAGCACACCCGAGAAAGAATCTCTACGATGCGGTAAGTATATTTTTTCTAGCAGCCGGAGACAGCATATATCAAGAGGAACCGCAGCTCTACCGACAAAAGGGTGCAGTATGAATAATAGACAACTTTCATATTCTTGCGAAACAGAAATAGGAAGAGGAGAACTTCTGTATAAAGATAACTAAAATTATATAGCTCATATTTCAGTAACATAAATATGTTATTTGACGTACATTCAAGAGAAAATAACTGGCATGTTTCTCTTAATAATAAATTAATAATTAGCTGCGGCCCGGGTTCGATTCCCGGCTCTGGTACGAAATTTGAAAAGTGGTACGACGTGTGGAACGGGATCCATTCAGCCTCGGGAGGTCAACTGAGTACAGGTGAGTTCGTTTCCCACCTCAGCCATGCTCGAAGTGGTTTTCCGTGCTTTCCCACTTCTCCTCCAGGCAAATGTCGGGATTGAACCTAACTTAAGGCCACGGCCGCTTCCTTCCCTCTTCCTTGTCTATCCCTTCCAATCTTCCCATCCCTTTACAAGGCCCCTGTTCAGCATAGCACGTGAGGCTGCCTGGGCGACGTACTGGTCCTCCTACCCAGTTTCATCCCTGACCCAATGTCTCACGCTCCAGGACACTCCCCTTGAGGCACTCAATAATAATAATAATAATAATAATAATAATAATAATAATAATAATAATAATAATAATAATAATAAAAATAATAATAATGCGACTCCTTGGTCGCCTGGTCAGCGTACTCGTTTTCGGTTCAGAGGGTTCCAAGTTCGATTCTCGGTCGGGCCGACGATTTTAACTGCGTATGGCTAATTCCTCTGACTCTGGAATTGGGTGTTTGTCTCAATACGCATCTCTTCTACACACAACACCCCACACCACGAACCGCTACAGCTTAATAGTAGTTGTATACCTTTACAATGGCTTGGCACGGGGAAGGGCACCAGGCTATAAAACTGAGCCATACCACAGGTGCCAGTCACAGGTACCGTCATTTAGACTGCCTGCGTGCCAGTACTGACCGTCTGTTTTACTTTACCACTGAACTGTCTTGGGCGACCTATCTCCCTCCATCCCCTCCCCTGAAAAAAGAGGATACGCTGGCTAATAAACTGGCGGTGTTACGTCGCACTGACACCAATGTTTATGGCGACGGTAGGATAGGACTGGAAATGTAGCGAACCCTTGACTTATCATTCTATCGTTGGTCGGCCACAGCTGCTGCAGCTCAGCAATATCGAACTCTTAAATCTTGGGGTCGTAGCGGTAATAATTCGGTCACGATCTTAACCAAACGATGGGGTTCAGAAGACAGCCTAACTACTTAAAATGAGCAGCAAATATGTGCTTACTAACTTTTATTGACTCAATTAACTGCACACAAAAAATCAACTGTGTTCACACAGTCTGTCGGTGAAATGTTCTCTTGTGTCGTGTCCTGTTCGAGGTCGCCGGTTCGTGACATCGCGCTTCCGTTACGCAGTCTACTCTCTCCCACTATCTCGTTAATACAGTCAGTTACACGGACACACAGGGTGTTTTATAGGGTACGTAACTTCGCAAACTAAATCAACCTTTCGAAGGTGGGGAATGCTGTTAATTCCTTCAGAAACATTTGTTCAGACAAACTTCAACAAACTTCAAATGTTATTTCACCTTACTACGTTTTGGTCAAGAAAAAACATCATGACACTTTACTAATCACTAATAACCATACTGACGTCATTTCTTTTCTCCTATTTACTCCGAGAATTCCATTCCAGTCTTGTTACAAGCGAAGTGTTTTTCTTAAATTGTAGTAGAGTAAAATAATGTCTTTACACAATGTAAAGACAAACTTCAAATCCAAAGCAAGTGAATTTAAAAGAAAAATCCTCCCAAACCAAAACAAATATGTTCGGGCACTAGAATATAGCGTAACCTTCCATTTAAAAGAAGTCTATTCAAATATAAAGATTACTGCTGGAGTAATAATGATTTAGGCTACATGCGGTGCCGCTATTGAAGGGTCTCTCATATGAACTCAGATCGAACACACTTTGCTCTACAGCAGCTGCCCTGCTTTAAGCGTGTATAGAACCTTATATGAAATCCTGCCTTATAAGTGTCGTCCTTCCTGGGTTATATAGGCATTGTATCTGGTAACCACATTCTGCCTGACGCGAATAAGTTCGGCCACTGTAATGTTTCCTTTCAGTTCCTCTCATGTGTCGAGATTGTAAGAAGGGAATCTCCTACTGTATGAGCGGGGGTGAATCTCGTTGAAACCATCCACGCGATTTTTCTTCTCCAGTTATCTGATGGAAGAACGGCATCAAAATGTCATCTTGGTACCTCTCTGCATTTATTGTCTTCTCGAAAATAATTGGCCTCTTGCGCTAATATGAATGACCATTAGGATTTTCTGCACACTAGCAGCGAGAGATGTGAGTGTTCACACGACCATTAAGATGAAACCAGAACTTTTACATACGAAACACGGTGTCTCAGCATGTTAACAGCTCGGGGACTGATGCTTGCGCGCGCCTCCCATACTGCAGCTGACGTAGCGCAGAGTACAAACACGCTGCGTTCGGTGCGGGTTTATGAGGGACCCTGTAATCTGCGACAAACACCATGGAAATAAACTACCAATTGTAAATCTTTGTCGACAAAGCAGTTTTGTTAAACATGTTTCAAAACAAAACGCAAAAAAATAATAAAACAGCGATTATTAAAAGGCCAACCTGAAATGTTCATGTAGTAGCAGCGGCAATAGCCAATTTTGTTTCAGAAGTTAATTACGCAGGGACTCCCCAAGAGAGATATACACCGTTTAACTAAACAATTGGTCGCTTCTGGCACGTAACCACATCCAGTTTTCAGTTCAAAAATGCCTGGTAATGCGAAAGTTGTATTATTTTTTTCGATATGTTAGCATTTTCTTTTTCATGCAATACAGAATAAATCTCCTATTTGCCGATACAATCGTCATCGGTTGAACAGACTTGAGGACTTTTACCTTACTGAAAATGGCCCTTTACTGAGGAAAACTGGAAGTCCGGAACGCGAAGCGATTTGTGTCGCAAGAGGACATAGCACAGTTTTGCGATTAAATGACCTACCTGACGCGAAATTAATATGAAGGGGTGTACAGTATTCTACTTTTACGTGTCGTCTGAAGTGGTAGGTAAAGTGTGCTGTGTGTAAACAGTCAGTCCATCAACTACGTCAATGAACGACACACGACTCTAACATCTGCAATCGCACCAGGGATCAAACTCAGTGCCCTGACCATTCAACCAACGAGTCAGGTTACCGACGAAATCATGACGTCTTCTCCCTGCCATTCGAGTCGTCAAATGAGGATAATTGATCCAGTTTTACGGCCGGATGCCCGTCCTGATGCCAACCCTATCACAAGGGTGTATTTATTTCTGTGCTGGTGGGTAGTGTGATGTACTGCGTGTCCCGAGCCGACCGAGAGTCGAACCTAGGACCCTCCGAACCGAAACACAGCAGCACGCTGACCTTTCAGCCAAGGAGGCAAACGAAGAAATCATAAAGTATTCTGTCTAATAATAATAATAATAATAATAATAATAATAATAATAATAATATAATTTAACGTCATTTAGGCTAATCGATGGTGAATGTTTAAGTATCCACACTCTTTAGGCTTTTGCAATCACGAAACTACGGCTCTATGGTCGCCAGTGTCTTGCAAAGGTGTGGCAAACCGTCTGAAAATCGCGCTGGCCTGTTGGGGCGAAACGCTGGTAATTTCACGATTAATGATAATCACGTTATTGGTTTTACGCACCAACTACTCGTATGGTTTTTGGAGGGTGTGGGTTGCCGGAATTTTGTTCCACACGTTTAATGTGATAGTAAATCTACCGAAACGAGCCTGTCGTATTCGAGCACCTTCAAATAACACTAGGATCGAACCGGCCAAGTTGCGTTTAGTAGGAGACTAGCGGTCTGCCGTGTGGGATGTTCGACAACGAAGAGACTGCTGTGGCCTTAATGAAGGTACTTGAGGTGATAATGGGAAACTTCGGAAAATCAGCTTCAAGGCTCCCGACGGTGGGGCTCCAGAATGCGAGCTTCATACCGTGTAGCCAACTTACTCTGTAAACCATCCTATTTCAGTTTATCAACAATTTGCTTTACGTCGCACCGACAGAGATAAGTTTTATGGCGACGATGGGATAGGAAAGGGCTAAGAGTACCTTAATTAAGGTACAACACCAGCATTTGCCTGGTGTCTTCAGGACTGCCGACAGTTGCGCTCGAACCCACTATCTCCCAGCTGCGCGCCCTCATCTACAGTTGGGCCTAGCTTCTTCAGACGGTGGAGCGCCAGTTTGATCCCCGCTCAGTCCGGTAGTAGGCTACTTGAAGGAGCCAGCCTCGTGTCTGTAGATTGGCCGGCACGTAAAATAACTCTTGTGGGACAAAGTTCTGGCATCTCGGCGTCTAAAACCTGATAACTGACTAACTCTATGCAGGTTTCAATTTGTGTCCCCTCTCTCGAAAACGCAACATAAAAGCTTCAGTGACAGAGAACCTTTTTTTTCTTTATGCGTTCACTCTCTGGGTTGGTTTTCTCCCGGACCCAGCGAGGGATTCCACCTCTACCGCCTCAAGGGCAGTGTTCTGCAGCCTGAGACTTTGGTCGGGGGATACAACTGGGAGGAGGAGCAGTACCTCGTCAAGGCAGCCTCACCTGCTGTGCTGAACAGGGGCCTTGGAGGGATGGGAAGAGGGAAGGAAACGGCGGTGGCCTTCCATCCCGGCATTTGCATGAAGAAGTGGGAAAACCACGTGAAAGCAATTGGAGGTTGGCTGGGGTGGATATCGAACGCCCTCTATTCAGTTGATCTCCCGATGCTGAGTGGACCCCGTTCCAGCCCTCGTACCACATTTCAAATTTCGTGGGAGAGTCGGGGACTGGCAGCTAATCACGCTAACCGCCACCTACCACATTTAATTCACGTGGATCGACATGAAGTTTCGGAAATCAAGAGCAGTAGCTGCTGCTGCTATCTTCGTGAAGAAGCTCTGACCAAATTCTACCTTACTGAGACTCCTGCGCCATATCGCACTTTATCTCCAAGGCGTTATCACAGTCGTAAAATGAAACGTCTCGAAACCGTTTGCTCTGCAAGATAAGAAGATTAAAGGTGTTGGTGTAACATTGAATGTCATCACTGGAAGGGAAGAATCATTCGGAAAACACTGACTCAGCCACACGGAGGAGAAAGCTTCAGTTCCTTGAAGACTCTTTTCAACCAAAATTTGAATCAAGTACCCTGGTAAAATATTCGGTAGAGTGTAGGATGAAATTATGAAATGCTGAATTCCAAGTGTGTCATGATATTGCTCAATGAAGAAAAGTCCACAAATCCCTTCTTGTCTGAGTGGTCACAATAACGTTCTTCCCTCCAACAAATGACAGCAATTATAGTTCTTATTTAACTGCATGTAGGCTACTGTACTGTCGATATGAAGGATATCGATGTGTGTGTTGTACGATCGAGAAGAACGGAACTGTTGTGTATATTTTGGATGTAATGGCGACTGTCAATAAAAGTACTGTTTATTTCGTTTAAATCGCTATACATTATGGCGCAGTCGGTAAAATCCGTAAACTAAACGTTCAGAACAGATTAAAATGGAGATGTCACCAGCCTTGCTTCGAGATGGAAAAAACAGAAACGTTCGGTCGCGTTGTATATTTGCCGCAAAAGGTATAACATATTCTGCTAGAAAACAGGTAATTTACCTACATTCGCGTGGAGAAGGCTTGCAAGACATATCTTATTCCATCCCTGAACACAACAGGTAAAGCTGTGCATGAATATACTATAGAATTGTTAGATAAACATTTTTTACCGAAAAGCAATCCGCTATTTGAGAGGCATATTGTGAAGTCTATGAAACAGGATATTAATGAAACATCTGACGCCTTTATATCTAGGTTGCGTCAACAAGATGTCAAATGTGATTTTAAAGATACCACAATAAAAGAAGAACTGGAAAACATGTTTATTTGTGACCAGTTCGTAGAGGGTTGCAAATCAGCTGAAGTTAGAAAGAGAATATTGGAAAAATCTTCTGTCTCACTAGACGATTTGGCTGACATTGGCCGGGCTCGCGAAATGATAAAACATTTTAGTAAGGACGACAAGAGCTGTATAGTATGTCGAATAGACAGAAATATGGGACTTCACAAAGAAGTTAGGGGCAAAAACACTGGTGGTCCGCCGAAAACTAGTTATAATAGTTATCAAAATAGAGCAGAAAGGCAATGTTATCGCTGCGGAGAAACAAATAAAAGTGCCCTGCCCAAAACAAAGTTTGCAAGGCTTGTAATTTAACGGCGCACTATCGGAAGTGTTGCAGAACAAAAAGGACATATACGTTAGAATCGGGGGAGTCAACATTCGGAGTCATCAGCCAAGGCCAAACACTGGTAAATTAATATTGTTTTCACGTAATCTTATTATTGATTGATTTATTTATTTCATATGGCAAGAAGATACAGTGTTACGATATTATCAATATATATAAATTAGTAGTAGGTTTAAATATCCAATTTTCTTCCTTCATTGTTCCATTAAATTTACGGAGTGGACACTCCACATGACGTCGTAATGGATGGTCTGATGGTCCATACGTCCAGCAGCCAATGTAGTTGCTATCTTGACACCACTCGGGGGTCACGTGTAGGTCAGTTTAAAGTTATACCAAATGCAGTAGAATGTGCCGGTATTTTTATTGACAAGTGTCTTAATGTGATGATAAAATGTTTTTAAATGAGAAAAAAGACAAATCTAACCATAAAAATTCAGGCAGGAATGCTAAAGCAAAAAAGTAATGCATAAATGAAAGATCAACCCATTTCACAGCACTCCATTTCACATCTTGTTTACCCTATATGTCTAACTTCAGTCTTTAAATAATAACCTTTTAAATAATTCTTCATTCATTTATCCAGAATTGCTTTAGCAACTTCGAAGCTAATATCTCAATAACACTTTCTTTCTAGACGTAATTTCTTTATCCATGTTCGTATATGCATTTCCATTGATATTTGAATTTAGCGCTACTCTTCAGGTCAAGTCACTAGGAGCGCCACCGTCGAATTGTCTCCCATTTTAACAAGGCTAAATCATTAAGTGTCGCGTATTGTCTCTGGTATTTGGTTATACCAACGGACGTGCAGCAACAACCCCGATAGGGCAAGAGATTGAGATTGCCCGTTCGACAAATGGCTCCCTTAAGCAGGGCACTGCAAAAAACTAGTGGAGAGGAAATCTATATAATAGTTTCCATGGTATCAATCGAGAAAATTCAATATAGTGACAGGGGAAGATTTTAAAATAAAGAAATAACACTATTCATAATGTAATATTTAGGAGATTATGCCGCGTAATAATGTACAAAGGGCACTAGGAAAGTTTTGCAATACACAAAAACGGTTGGCTGGACACCCCTGTTATGGTGAGGGATGATAAGAGGGGTGAAAACCAGTCTAGAAGACAGCACGGTTATTACCAAGCAGTGGGACTGAAAGCAAGTTGAGATGTCAATGTGGTCTAAAGGTGAATATCGCGCAATTATCCGCTACAATTTTTCTCGTGGATTAACTGTTGACCAGTGCCTGGAGGAAATGACTCCTGTGCTGGGGAAAGACTATCCACATCGCACAACAATTTTCCGCTGGTACAAAGAGTTCCAGAGGGGAAAGTTTGAGGTTGAAAACGATCCTCGTTCTGGGCGACCGTCTGAATCAGCGACTGAGGAAAACATTGAAGCTGTGAGGAAAATGTTGCAGCAAGAGAGGCGGTTGACATATCGGCAGGTAGAAGAAACCTCCACATCCCTGCACCAGTTATTCCTTCAATTCTACTCGACCATGTTAGAAAGGTTTGTTCCCTTTGGGTGCCCCATTCACTTTCAGAGGAACAAAGGGCACATTGAGTGAAATGGTGCCGAAAAATGCTAAAACAGTTTGAAAATGGGACTTCGCATAACATCAATAGCATCGTTACAGGTGACGAAACTTGGTTTTATTATTACGATGTCCCAACAAAATCCCAGAGCAAGGTGTGGCTGTTTGAAGATGAGGGTACTCCTGTGACTGCGAAAGTCAAGGTCAGTGAAGAAAAGGATGACTGCAGTATTCTTCACTAAACGGGGCATCTTGACTCGGGTTGTGCTAGAAACACAAAGGACAGTTACTGCGAAGTGGTACAGTGAGACTTGTCTGCCTCAGGTCATCCAGGCTCTCAAGCAGCTCCGTCCAAGTTCACGGTTCAACACTTGGCTCTTGCATCACGACAATGCTCCAGCACATCGTGCTAATGTAACAATGGATTTTCTTGCCAGATCAGGGTTGACTGTGCTTGATCACCCTCCATACAGTCCTGATCTTGCCCCCATGTGAATTCGCACTCTTCCCAGAAGTTAAGATGAAGCTGAAAGGGCGGTATTTTGCACCCGACGAGGAGCTTCTGGCAGCATGGGACCAAGAGTGTGAAAATGTAACCGAAGAAAAGTGGCAGAGTTGGTTACGTGACTGGTTTCGACGTATAGAGAAGTGTATTGAGTGTGGTGGAAATTATTTCGAAAAAGTCTAAAGCGTTTACTCATATTGCAAAACTTTCCTAGTGCCCTTTGTATATTAACACACTCGACGCGCGACCTTGTCTTTCTTCATCAGGAGAATACAGAAAACGGAAACACGACGCAACAATAGTTGCTAAGAGAAAGCAACACAAAATTTAAAATGGTGCCCTAAGATATGTACTGAGTTTGTAGCCTGTATCGTGGTTGAAATTATCTGGGTGTTCACGTATTTCAACCGCCCCACTGATGTTTCTGGGGAGATATTGTTTTATACAGGCAAGAACATCCCCTCGTTGGAACATGACTTCATGCCCAGCAACAGCTGATTTATCAGGTTGGTTGAGTCTGATACACATATTATGATCCTTAATGAGAGTACATACCGTTCTCGAAGTCTGCCCAATATAAACGTTGGCACAAGTACAGGGAACTCTGTAGACACCCGGTTGTTGCAATTTAGGCAAATTGTCCTTCAATCAATCAATCAATCAATCAATCAATCAATCAATCAATCAATCAATCAATCAATCAATCAATCAATCAATCAATCAATCACTTCTGATCTGCATTTAGGGCAGTCGCCCAGGTGGCAGATTCCCTATTTGTTGTTTTCCAAGCCTTTTCTTAAATGATTGCAAAGAAATTGGAAATTTATTGAACATCTCTCTTGGTAAGTTATTCCAGTCCCTAACTCCTCTTCTTATAAACGAATATTTGCCCCAATTTGTCCTCTTGAATTCCAACTTTATCTTCATATTGTGATCTTTCCTACTTTTGAAGACACCACTCAAACTTATTCGTCTACTGATGTTCTCCCACGCCATCTTTCTACTGACAGCTCGGAACATACCACTTAGTCGAGCAGCTCGTCTCATTTCTCCCAAGTCTTCCCAGCCCAAACTTTGCAACATTTTTGTAACGCTACTCTTTTGTGGGAAATCGCCCAGAACAAATGGACCTGCTTTTCTTTGGATTTTTCCAATTCCTGAATCAAGTAATCCTGGTGAGGGTCCCATACACTGGATCCATACTCTAGTTGGGGTCTCACCAGAGACAAATATGCTCTCTCCTTTGCATCCTTATTACAACCCCTAAATACCCTCATAAGCATGTGCAGAGATCTGTACCCTTTATTTACAATCATATTTATGTGTTTACCCCAATGGAGATCTTTCCTTATATCCATACGTAGGTATTTACAATGATCCCCAAAGGAAACTTTCACCCCATCAACGCAGTAATTAAAACTGAGAGGACTTTTCCTATTTGTGAAACTCACAACCTGACTTTTAACTCCGTTTATCAACATACCATTGCCTGCTGTCCATCTCACATTATCGAGGTCATTTTGCAGTTGCTCACCATCTTGTAACTTATTTATTACTCTGTACAGAAAAACATCATCTGCAAAAGGCCTTATCTCTGATTCTACTTCTACTCATATCATTGATATACTTAAGAAAACATAAAGGTCCAATAATACTGCCTTGAGGAATTCCCCTCTTAATTATTACAGGGACAGATAATGCTTCACCTACTTTAAATCTCTGAGTTCTATTTTCTAGAAACAGAGACACCCATTCAGTTACTCTTTTGTCTAATCCAATTGCACTCATTTTTGCCAGTCGTCTCCCATGATCCACCCTATCAAATGCCTTAGACAGGTCAATCGCGATACGGTCTAACTGACCTCCTGAATCCAGGATATCTGCTATATCTTGCTGGAATCCTACAAGCTTACAAGCTTTCCCAAAGATTGTCTTTAGCTGGTGGCAAGAGCTGCCTAATCTGAAATGAAATTCCAAATACAGTTCGTTTATTGTACCTATATAAGATTTTAGCTGTCATTCGTTGTCCCTAGCATGGGACTAAAATGGCGGCCCTATTACATCTGAGGATACCATTTTAAATTCTTTGTTACTTTCTCTTAGCAACCATTGAGGCGTCGTGTTTCCCTTTTCTGTTTTCTCCTCATGGAGAACGGCAAGGTACGTTTGGAAACGCGCGTTGAGTGTGTTTATATAGTTCATTACACGGCTTAATCCAAAAATATTACATCATGAATAGTTCCACGGGCCGTAACAGTCTAAATGATAATGTAAGAAATAACACTCTTAGCAGATTAATTTATGGACCCATTATATAGAATCTACTAGGGAAGAACTTAGGGCAAATAAGTTAAGGCAATATTATATCCTAACAAACAAAAGAAAGTAGATCTAGATTACGGCAATAACAATTGAACACTATCACGATATAAAAGAAACAGAGATATTCTCTGGAAACCACAAACACAGAAAGCATTCATGTCCACTGCACATGATCTTCATGGCCTATTGTACTATGTTCAGGTTTTCTTTAACGCTGCTCTACGATGTGTCCATTTTACTCAACCAAATGGGAGAGAAACTGGAGTTCTGTGGCTGAGTTTGGACTTTTCTCCGCACTTGGGAGAGGTCGATTGATACACGGAGGGAGTTTATCAGTAGAGGTAACACAAACTCCCCTCTGTTCGCCAGCTGTGAGCCTTGGCCCTGAGGGACGGCTCGTCTCAGCTATGTCTGCCAAGGACGGTAGGATGTGGTAAGATAATGACATCAAAACAAATCCCTCGCGGCTGTATCACTACCATTTTTTCACCACATTTCCTGGTATGGATCGCACGTCTTAATACAATGGAATTGTACTGTTCTTTTATAAGTAACTCTTCCTTTAGGATATGCCGCCTTGCCAGAGGTGATATCAAGGACGAAAAACAAGGGAGAAGTGTGCTGATGAATCTTGACGTAGCAGGTGAAAAAAGCTTAGTTGTTGTTGTTTTTCAAATCTGGCAACATCTTGACCGAGAGATTGACCATGTTTACTTTGAGTGTGCGGGTTTTTTTTCTCTGAAGTCCCTTGTACGCTTCTTTTTAACAAATTGCTGGGCGGAGTAGCTCAGACTATAGAAATGCTGGCCTGAGTCTAAATTGACGGGTTCGATCCTGGCTCGCTCCGGTGATACAAATACACCATTCTTGTGTCGACAGATTTATTGGCATGCAAACCAACACTTACAGGACAAAAATCGCCTTCAAACAAACGTAAAATAATTAGCGGGACATAAACCAATTATTATTATTATTATTATTATTATTATTATTATTATTATTATTATTATTATTATTTGTTCCTATCGGCTATTAGCGACGTTATTTCAACTGTCTTATCTGGGCTCCTCTGTCGACGTCTTTCCCCTGTTCAACTTTGGCCTGGTGGTCTTTTAGCTTCCTCCTGAGTGGGTTGCGTTCTTGTATATCTTCATAAGTGATTCCCCGACCCCCCTATCTCCTGTAGGTCCCTTTCCACCTCCTTGAGAGTAACAACCACGGTATCCCCTGCCTGTCGTAAGAGGCGACTAAAAGGGGCCCCAGGTGCTCTGAACTTTGGAGTGTGGGTCGGCGACCACGGGGTCCTTAGCTGAGTTCTGGCATTGCTTCCACTTACTTGTGCCAGGCTCCTCATTTTCATCTATCCTATCCGACCTCCCTTGGTCAACTGTTGTTCTTTTCAGATCCCGGCGCTATTAGGTTTGCGAGGGCTAGGAAGTCTTTCAGTTTCACGCCCTTCGTGGCCCTTGTCTTCCTTTGCCCGATAACTTCATTTTTCGAAGTGTCGGACCCCTTCCATTTTTTCTCTCTGATTAGTGTTATATAGAGGAAAGTTGCCCAGTTGTACTTCCTCTTAAAACAAAAATCACCACCACCATCACCTCCTCCTTGCATCAAGTTTTCTTCTTATCTTTAAAATAGGTAAAGATCTGGTTCGATAATCGTGTGCGTTTCATTGTTAGCAAGTGGCCATAAAATGGAATTCTCCTTCATTCATCAGAGGTCTTCTGGTCATGAGTAGGCTATACAGTTCATGGTTATACCGACGTCTGTATTCTTCTTGTCTTTTATTGGGCCAAGACTTTTCCTTAAGATCTTTCTTTCCTTCATTTCCAATTTTCCTGTCAGGCCTTTGTTCTTATTATTTATTTATTATTATTATTATTATTATTATTTTTATTATTCCGTGTGCCTATTGCTCCGTCGAGGATAGTAAGGTGTGATCTGTTGGAGAGTTGCAGGAATATTGAAGAATAATATTAACAATTTACGAAAAGACCCTCGACCCGGCCGAGAATCTAAGCCGGGTTCCGTTGACTACTCACCCATGAAGCTGGACAAAGTTCTTAATGGTAAAAGAAAAATGGATCCGCTTAAGTAAAACACGAACTCTGCACAGCCGTAGACTACGTGGGAACTATGTGACTGTGAGGTAGCGTCTCCGGTCTAGAAAGTCACGAATAAGGACCTTATTATCTACAGACCTTCGGGCTGAACAGCGGCCGCTCTGTAGGCCAAGACCCATCAGGGTTGTAGGTTCGAACCCCACCGACGGCTATCCTGAGAATGGTTTTCAGTGGTTTACCATTTTCACTTCCAGGCGAATGCCGGGATAGTTCCTATTCATAGACCTTCCACCTCCTTACCCAGTCACATTCACCGTCATTCATTTAACCTTGATTAGCTCCTCAACTGAAATTGGCGTCAGGAATGGCATCCGGCCGTAGAACAATGCCAGATAATTTTATCTCATCCCCGAACCCGTATCAGGAAACGGTACCAAAGGGTAGACTTACGACAATCGTGGGCCCACCTTTCTCCTCTGTTTAGGCCACTTTTATAATTAGCGCATTATTATTATTATTATTATTAAATATCCTAAAAATAATACACTTGTTTTATATTCTGCATATTTTAGTGTTTTCTAATTAATAATAATGCTATTGGTTTTATATCCCTCTAACTACTAATTTTACGTTTTTCGGAGACGCCTTCAGTGGTTTCTCTTCCATTAACATTTTGAGCAGAGGTGAGGCGAAGCGTGACGGCATTTCAACATCTTTTATACGTACAATCGAAAAAACATTGTATGAATACTTAGAGCCTGAATTAATACATACTGAAATATTAATGCAGTGTATCAAGTCGGATGCCATAACCTTCAGGTAAAAGTGAAAGATGCAACTAGCCAATAGAACTAAACTGCCGGGTGGGTTTGTTTTCCTTGTCAGTGCATGGTCAGTTAAATATAATAATAACAACGTTCCGCAGCACCACTCAGAGCAACTCGCGGCAAATGAGTCACCTGGCTATCGCCTTCCGTGCGTGTTCCCCTGACACACAGAACAAGCCATAAAAAAAGACCCTGTATATGTGACGTCTTCATCATCACGACGCGAGCCAAACTTGTCCTGCCACACGCCATTTCATTTCATTTCTTTCTTAATCTGCTTACCTTTCCAGGGTTGGTTTTCTCTCGGACTCAGCGAGGGATCCTATCTCTACAGCCTCAAGGGCAGTGTTCTGGAGCGTGAGACTTTGTGACGGGGGATACAACTGGGAAGGAGGACCAGTACCCCCATGTGGCCTCGGCTGCTATGCTAAACAGTGATTTTGTAGGGGGATGGGAATATTGGAAGGGGTAGACAAGAAAGCGGCCGTACCAACCCGGCATGTGGATGGAAACCACGGAAAAACGCTTCGAGGATGGCTCAAGTAGGAATTGAACCCCCCCCCCCTCTACTCAGTTGACCTTCCGAGGCTGAGTGGACCCCGTTCCAGCCTTCGTACCGCTTCTCCAATTTCGTGGCAGAGCCGGGAATCGAATCCGGGTCTTCGGGGGTGTCAGCTAATCACAATAACCGCTACACCAGAGGCGGAATTATTATTATTATTATTATTATTATTATTATTATTATTATTATTAGGGGCTGCCTGGCCGAGGCGGTAAAGGCGTGCTCGGTTCGCCCGGAAGGACGTGGGTTCGAATCCCCGTCAGGAAGTCGTAAAATTTAAGAAACGAGATTTCCACTTCCGGAGGTGCATATGGTCCTGAGGTTCACTCAGCCTACACCAAAAATGAGTACCAGGTTAATTCCTGGGGGCAAAGGCGGCCGGGCGTAGAGTCAACCACTCTACCCCATCACGTGCCGCGGTTAACAATGGTGGAAGCCTTTACCTTCCACTCCTCCAAGGGCCTTCATGGCCTGTATGGAGGTGTCAAAAAATAAATATATTATTATTATTATTATTATTATTATTATTATTATTATTATTATTATTATTATTATTATTATTATTATTATTATTATTTGGAAGCTAAAGTTGAGATAGCTACAGAAATTACTTCAGGCCTTAAATCCTCAGCGAAATGCTAAACTGAGTTTGGGTCCTCGACCAAAACCAAACCCCATGGCACCCAAGGGCCAACCAAGCGACTGCTACTCAGCCCGAAGACCTGCAGATTACGAGGTGGTGTGTGGTCAGAACGACGAATCCTTTCGGCCGTTATTCTTGGCTTTCTAGACCGGGGCCGCTATTCCATCGTCAGATAACTCCTCCGTTCTATTCACGCAGGCTGAGTGGACCTCGAAACCAGCCATTAGATCCAGGTAAAATCCCTGACCTGGCCGGGAATCGAACACGGGGCCGGCCGGGTTGGTCCTCGACCAACCCCACATAAAACATGGGAAAGAGATGGTTAAAAATTAATAAACTTAAAAAGCCCAAAAGCTCAGTTATGGAAACTTCATGAAATACAAAAGAAAGAACAGAACTACAGTATTGGAGTGAAGTAGTGAGCGAATTTAAAAATCTCTAAATTAATCCCATTGTATGGGTGATTTCGGATAAAAGAGTAGCATTACAAAAATATTGGAAAGTTTTGGCTGAGAGGGCTTGAGAGAAGGGAGACGAGCTGTTCGACTAAGTGGTATGTTCCAAGATGACAGCGGAGGCATGGCGTGGAATGACATTAGCAGAGGAATAAGTCTGAGTGGCGTCTTTAAAAGTTGGAAAGATCACAATATGAAGATAAAGTTGGAATTCAAGAGCACAAACTGGGGCAAATATTCGTTTATAGGAAGAGGAGTTAGGAATTTGAATAACTTACCAAGGGTGATGTTCAATAAATTTCCAATTTCTTTGCAATCATTTAAGAAAAGGCTAGGAAAAGAACTGATAGGGAACCTGCCACCTGAGCGACTGTCCTAAATGTGGATCAGTAATGACTGAATGACTGACGACGTAATTAAGTCGTACAGAAATTAAGATTCACTCAACATCAAGAAAATAACTCAGAATGATAAGTTTCAAATCTGACTTTCAGCTATCCCAGAAGATGTCCACTTTAGCGAATGACAGGACAATACCTAACATGTAAAACGTTTCTTTCGTAATATTTTATTGAGTTACACTACACGAATATCGACAATACTGTTTTATCAAGGATTACTTGGGGTTATTGACTGTGATGACTGATGACATAAGTGCAATTCGGCAGTCGTAAAAGGAAGGTCAGTTTGTTTTTTAGAGAACAGACATTTTTCCAAGACAAGTTTTTGAAAACATCAAATGAAATCACAAACAATTAAATGCTTTGTGAAAACACACAGCGACAGCGGTTGCATTTGTCTCTTCCTACAGAATTCAATGCGCTGTCAGTCAAGCTCATCTTAACCAAATTCTCCTCTCAGTTTAAAGAATAGAATCGTACACACTTACTTCCGGAAGGTATTCTCGTATTCCTTAATTTCCCGCCTCGACAGCTCGTGGAACTCGGTGTATACGCTGGTCTTGATAGGCTTCTGTAGGGGCTGCACATCGCGACCCTCCACAATGGCCTGTCGCCTGTCCAGCAGCGTGCTAAGTTCCTGGTCAGCCGGCATTGCGTTTTCTGGATCACACGTTTGCTTCAGAGCAGCGGGCACACTGACTGGCCAGCTGCGGGTCGGGACTCCAGCCGCGCGCTCGCGCATGCGCCGTATCACATCGATTTCATCGTGTAACAATAGCAGCGCGAGCGCGAGGGGCTATTATTATCAGCGAAGAATTTGTGATCAGCTGACAAACGCTACGCCCTCAAGGGGCCTTTTCTTTTTCTTGCTGAGACAGGTAATTTTTGAAGTGGTTCTTTCTTCTTACTTGCCCTCAGTCAGCCGAGCTGCTCACTTCTATGTACACTTTTTTAAAGACGCGATACAATAAAGCGCCTTGCCTTTTTTTTAATAGGGAACGATAATGAAGTCGCTGGTTCGAAACCGGTCAAGGTCGAGGAAGTGCCAGCTATTAAGGAGGTAATTGCTTTGCTAAGTGGCTGTATTATGGGAACTTATTACACCAGTGTTGCCAGTTTTATTTTCATGTTACGTGGGAGACAATATATCAAAGACAAAAGTATTAACTGAGGCACCCTGGAAAATAAGCTTTTCTATTATAACCGGAGCGAGCGATCACCGTTCAGTGGATAAGTAGAATCTCTTATAGCGCAAAAAACAGGCTCTGGGTTTTCATGATTATTATTATTATTATTATTATTATTATTATTATTATTATTATTTAACCCGTTTACCCTCCACGGTTCCTTGTCGGAGGATCTGCCTCACAAGGGCTACACGCACATCTATATCATTTTCAAGTTCAATCTCAATCGGTCGATCCTCTGTGGGTGGGAGCGGTAAAATATTCCCGCCTGTCGTAAGTGGCTCCTAAAGGGGCCCTAAGGGCTGTTAGCTTGGAAGTGTGGGTTGTCGACCACGGGGCCCTTAGCTGAGTCCTGGCAGTGTTTCCACTTACTTGTGCCAGGCTCATCACTTTCCTCTGTCCTATCCGACCTCCCTTGGTCAATTCTTGTTCTTTTCCGACCTCGACGATATTAGGCCACGAGGCCTAGGGAGACTCCCTTCTTGGCCCATCCCGGTCGTCTTTCGATCAATGCATGATTTAAATAATAATTTGTTGGCGACAGCTTTGTGCCGGGCTTCAAGAGTTCACAATACACAATACCGCTCAGGTCCCAAAGCATGGTCTTCTTGGCGAAGTGATTTGGTCTTGGTGTTGAAGGACGGGCTTCGCCAGGTGACAGCCACGATTTTCTCCGCTTCGGATTTTCAAAATAAACTCATGTGTCCGTCACCCGTCACAATTCGGTGCAGAAATGATTTTTTTGGTTTTTTTTCGTGGCGTTGAAGCAGCATTTCACAAGTGACTTTGCGATTTTCCATTTGCTGTTCATTCATTTACCGGGTTTACTGATCTTCCCCATTGGTCGTAAACGTCTGCAGATTGTTTCTTGTGAGACATTTAATGCTTGTGCCAATTGTTGTTGAGTTTGAGTCCAGAGCGCGCACTCTCTCTCACATTGAAATCACCACGTTTAAACCATGTCTCACATGTTCTATCACCATATGTTTCCACCAGCAAACGATGACTTTCCACAGTCTTTTTTCTTTTGATTAAATAAGAAAAGCAATGCGTGTCGACATGGTCACTGAACGATACAACACAGACGCTAGCGTGTGTCAGACGGATAAACTGACGTATGTGTCAAATTCATACTTCGTAGAAATACAAAAGACTTCTGATTCACAAATTCTCGTTCATCAGGATCTTTTACATCATTGTACTAACCAAAAAAGAACCGCTAGTTTTCTTAAGCACTCGAAATGCTGCGAGTCCCGTTGTTTAAAGAAACAGATCGTAAATAAAATCACTGCAGTTGGCACCAAACTTAACCACTTAGTCATACCAACCTGGAGAGGACAAAACCGCCGGACTGCTTCCAAGAAGTACGTTGCTGACCCATCCAAGTTTGGGGCATGGCACTGTTCAGCCTGGCATATTGAACTATACTTCTCGAGCGGTTAGCGTACTCAAGACCAACTACAATATAATATCAGACCTTAACCGATCTATCGAAACTGTCCATAATGGAGTGCTAGCATGCGTTTGTTTTGATTTGTGTAAGCCGTGTTTTTACCAAATATTTACGGAAATTTGAATATTATTAATCGTATATGATATTTATGTATAGTCTTAAGAAGGTTACAGATCCTCTTTCAGTGCCGTAAGAAGCTATTTGTTCTCAAAGAGCTTATTTATTCCAACAATATCGGTGGTGATAAGGTTAATGTTGATTCTCGTGTTCTTCTCTGAAAGTTTTTTTCTTCATTTTAATTACCTATGCAATATGTTTATAGTTTAATGTGCTGTGTGGCTGGATGTAAGTGAGAGCTTAAGTGTTCCCGTTTCCAAAAGACCTAGTATTAAAACAAAATTGGGTTAAGAGCATTCGTAAGGAAAACTTTGAACCGAATCATAGGACTAATAATGTTGTGTGGATTAATCATTTTATCATTTTTGAAATCAAATGTATTGTTAGGGAAGACATTATATACCCATAGAAGATGGTGAACTAATTCGAGTGCCGCGCAAACTTCCGAAGTTTAAACTAATGATGCCTATCCTAGCATTTGCCTTATTAGCCAACGTACCTTACTACAAAGAACATTAAATAAGTCCCAGAAATCATGACTAAAATGAATGATTTAGAGACTAAATTAATCTTAAACGGTGGCGCAAGAATGATGTAATAAATTTTCAACGTTTTACAATGAACATGCGTAAACTAAACCTAACCCCATTTCCCGTGGAGTGAACATGAGGATTATGTTCTTTTATATAAAATACAGTTATGCCATCGATTCTGGTGAGTTTTAAGCTGACGAGTGCTTTATATGGTCAAGTGTATCATACAAATATCGCTTGTACCTACTCAACAATACAGGTGGATTTTGGAGGGTTGAAATTTTGTTGGAGAAATTTGTTTGCGTGTTTTACATAATGGGCTGTGGTTAAGGGTGGTGTGACATCTATATATCGTATTTGCTGACCGGAGATTCATATGTGAAATATTTTATACTCTCTGTCTGTTTCAACCTGACGTTGATACAATAATTCTCCCGTCGTTATCTTCCCCTCTGAAATTTAATTTAGACTTACAATACGCTATAACGCTACTTTTGGTGTTTCATTATTCATATTTTGAGTTAGTGAGTTGCATTTCATGACGTTCGACTTGTGATATTTTCTTTAGGTGACTCGAAATAAACATGCATAATCTTTCCCTCATACTCTCATATCGCACGCCGATGTCCGCCATGTTTATTCTGGATTACGGTCTGATGAAATTGTAGTTGGTCTTGGAGTACTATTCCGTGCTTTTAGAATCGATACCCTTTCACAAACAACGTGTAGACCTGATAGGGTTGTTCCCTTCAGACGAATTAATTAGAGGAACACACGTTCAGAAGTTTCTGGAATTTACAATTTCGACAAAGGAAATATTCCCCTTCGACTGGTATTACATACATACATACATACATACATACATACATACATACATACATACATACATACATACATACATACATACATACATACATACATTATCATTATAGACTGTTATGCCTTTCAGCGTTCAGTCTGCAAGCCTCTGAGAATTTACTAAACGTCGCCACAATCCTCAATTTGCAACTAGTGTTGTGGCCTCATTTAGTTCTATACCTCTTATCTTTAAATCGTTAGGAACTGAGTCTAACCATCGTCGCCTTGGTCTCCCTCTACTTCTCTTACTCTCCATAAGAGTCCATTATTCTCCTAGGTAACCTATCCTCCTCCATTCGCCTCACATGACCCCACCACCGAAGCCGGTTTATGCGTACAGCTTCATCCATCGAGTTCATTCCTAAATTAGCCTTTATCTCCTCATTCCGAGTTCCCTCCTGCCATTGTTCCCACCTGTTTGTACCAGCAATCATTCTTGCTACTTTCATGTCTGTTACGTCTAACTTATGAATAAGATATCCTGAGTCCACCCAGCTTTCGCTCCCATAAACCAAAGTTGGTCTGAAAATAGACCGATGTAAAATTAGTTTCGTCTGGGAGCTGACTTCCTTCTTACAGAATACTGCTGATCGCAACTGCGAGCTCACTGCATTACCTTTACTACACCTTGATTCAATCTCACTATATTACCATCCTGGGAAAACACACAACCTAAATACTTGAAATTATCGACCTGTTCTAGCTTTGTATCACCAATCTGACATTCAATTCTGTTGGATTTCTTACCTACTGACATCAATTTAGTCTTCGAGAGGCTAATTTTCATACCATACTCATAGCATCTATTTTCAAGTTCCAAGATGTTAGACTGCAGGCTTTCGGCACAGTCTGCCATTAAGACCAAGTCGTCAGCATAGGCCAGGCTGCTTACTACATTTCCACCTAACTGAATCCCTCCCTGCCATTTTATACCTTTCAGCATATGATCCATGTAAACTACAAACAGCAAAGGTGAAAGATTACACCCTTGTCTAACTCCTGTAAGTACCCTGAACCAAGAACTCATTCTACCATCAATTCTCACTGAAGCCCAATTGTCAACATAAATGCCTTTGATTGATTTTAATAATCTACATTTAATTCCATAGTCCCCCAGTATAGCGGACATCTTCTCCCTCGGTACCCTGTCATATGCTTTCTCTAGATCTACGAAACATAAACACAACTGCCTATCCCTCTCGTAGCATTTTTCAATTACCTGGCGCATACTGAAAATCTGATGCTGACAGCCTCTCTGTGGTCTGAAACCACACTGGTTTTCATCCAACTTCCTCTCAACGACTGATCGCACCCTCCCTTCCAAGATGCCTGTGAATACTTTGCCTGGTATACTAATCAATGAGATACCTCGATAGTTGTTGCAATCCTTCCTGTTCCCTTGCTTATAGATAGGTGCAATTACTGCTTTTACCCAATCTGAAGGTACCTTACCAACACTCCACGCTAATTTTACTACTCTATGAAGCCATTTCATCCCTGCCTTCCCACTATACTTCACCATCTCAGGTCTAATTTCATCTATTCCTGCTGCCTTATGGCAATGGAGTTGATTTACTATCCTTTCCACTTCCTCAAGCATAATTTCACCAACATCATTTTCCTCCTCCCCATGAGCTTGACTGTTTGCAACACCACCATGATGATTTCCTTTTACATTGAGAAGATGTTCAAAATATTCCCTCCACCTCTCCAGTGATTCCCTGGGATCTGTTATGAGTTCACCTGAATTACTCAAAACACTGTTCATTTCCTTTTTCCCTCCCTTCCTAAGATTCTTTATTACTGTCCAGAAAGGTTTCCTTGCTGCTTGACCTAGCCTTTCCAGGTTATTACCAAAATCTTCCCATGACTTCTTTTTGGATTCAACAACTATTTGTTTCGCTCTGTTTCTTTCATCTACGTATAAATCCCTGTCTGCCTAGGCCCTTGTTTGGAGCCATTTCTGATAAGCCTTCTTTTTACGTTTACAGGCTGCTCTCACTTCATCATTCCACCAAGATGTTCGCCTTTTCCCATCTTTACACACAGTTGTTCCTAGGCATTCCCTTGCTGTTTCTACTACAGCATCCCTGTATGCCACCCATTCACTTTCTATATCCTGAACCTGCTTACTGTCTACTGTTCGAAACTTCTCACTAATCATATCCATGTACTTCTGTCTAATTTCCTCATCCTGGAGATTTTCTGCCCTTATTCGTTTGCAGACAGATTTCACTTTCTCTACCCTAGGCCTAGAGATACTTAGTTCACTACAAATCGGATAATGGTCTGTATCATCGAAAAATCCGCGAAAAACTCGTACATTCCTAAAAGATTTCCTGAATTTAAAGTCTGTTAAGATATAGTCTATTATGGATCTAGTACCCCTAGCCTCCCATGTGTAGCGGTGAATAGCCTTATGCTTGAAGAATGTATTTGTAACAGCTAAACCCATACTAGCACAGAAGTCCAGCAAACGCTTCCCATTCCCATTACCTTCCATATCTTCCCCACATTTACCAATCACCCTTTCGTATCCTTCAGTTCTATTCCCAACTCTCACATTGAAATCGCCCATTAGCACTATTCTATTCTTGCTGTTGACCCTGACCACGATGTCACTCAATGCTTCATAAAACTTGTCAACTTCATCCTCATCTGCACCCTCACATGGTGAATACACGGACACAATTCTTGTCCTAATTCCTCCCACTGACAAATCTACCCACATCATTCGCTCACTTACGTGCCTAACAGAAACTATGTTGCGTGCAATGGTATTCCTGATAAAGAGCCCTACCCCAGACTCTGCCCTTCCCTTTCTAACACCCGTCAAGTACACTTTATAATCTCCTATCTCTTCCTCCTTATCTCCCCTTACCCGAATATCACTTACTCCTAACACATCCAGATGCATCCTCTTTGCTGACTCAGCAAGTTCTACCTTCATTCTTCCATAAGCCCCATTAATATTGATAGCTCCCCATCGAATTCCATTTCGTTCGCCAAGTTGTTTCCAAAGAGTCCCTCGCCTGTCAAATGGGAGTGGGACTCCATTACTCCCATAGGTCCGAGGCTTGCTTAAAGTGTTCTGAGCTCGGTAAATTCATGAAGCAGGATGCTGCCCTACTTGCACATAGTCCAAATGAGGATCTCTCCTCTAACGGGTTATGGACCACCGGTGAATTGTGTAGTCCTAGCCGCCTGAGCACAAGGAGGGCCACGACTCAGAATATGTCCGAGATGCCCACTCCCATTCCATAGCAACTGGTATCCCGACTCTCAGGACCACTTACTAGGCCACTCAGCCGTTGCCCATGGTTCACGAACTAGGACGTGACTACAGTAACCCACAAACATGAACCATGGTGTTACACTATCAAAGAAATGTTGTCAAAGAAAATATATGACAGTGTAATGGAGAAACATTTTATACAACTTCTTTGATCTGAGCAACGTGCTACCTTAATTTGTTAAATCCAAAATGGCGGATCGTAAGTACAAACAAAACTGCTCATTTCCCAGAATGAAATGTACAACACAAGACACCATGAATATAAACATAGAAACTGAATACAACAACTGTATTTAAACCTAGTTGAGGAGATACATACGAGTACTATACAGGAAGGATGCACAGAGTTGGAAGAGAAAAAGAATCTTGTTTATGTAGCCAGTATTTGGCTGAAAAATTGAAAATGGAAATAATCTGTACATTATATTTCTTCTATTAATTTAATTTTGAGTATTGTAAAGAACTTCTTTTATTTTTCTGATAAGCTACGTGAGATAACCTAAAACCATGTGGATTTTTAACTTGTAGTATGAATTCCCTCGGTGGGTGGGGGTGGTAGAATAACAACTACGGTATAACCTGCCTGTCATAAGAGGCGACTGAAAGGGGCTCTCAATTTGGGAGTGTGGGTTGGCCACCACGGGATCCATACCTGTGTCCTGACACTGCTTCCACTTACTTGTGCCAGGCTCATCACTTTTATCTGTCCTACCCGACCTTCCTTGGTCAACTCTTGTCTTTTCCGATCCCAACGGTATTAGAGCACTCGAGGCCTAGGGAGTCTTTCCTTTTCACGCCCTTCGTGGCCCTTGTCTTTCTTTGGCCGATATGCTCATTTTTCGAAGTGTTGGATCCTTTCCACTATTTCTCTGTGATTAGTGTTATGTAGAGGATGGTTGCCTAGTTGTACTTCCTCTTAAAACGAAATTCATCAGCATCACCACCACCACCACCACCTGTAGTATGAACAAGGAGAAAGGATGTGGAACTTGTGGTTCTGTGATGGTTTAATTTAAAACACATCAGTATCTTTTATGATAGTTTTCGTCATTATGATACAAGTAAAAGCCAACAGTAGCCAAACATGCACACAACTGTCCTTCATCCATTTTTGCTATGATAAAATACTTTATGTACTGTAATGGAGCAAAAGCTGTATGTTATAATATAATAATAAAAGAAAGTATGTGTTTGTGTTTGTATGTGTGTGTGTGTGTGTGTGTGTGCGGTGCCAAGCCAAATCTGCAGCACGAGGAAATATGACATTTTTAACGTAGGTAGGTAGATGGAAGGGCGGTCCGAATGCACCCCGAAGCCTGATTTCTCATTTTCGCTTTCGTTGATGAGTTATGAACGAAAATAGGTCGAAAACGTATGTTGGGATATGCCAAACCAACGTGCTGTCACCAGTGTATAGATTCACTGTCGCCTGGCAACATACATAAGATAGGTAGAGAATACAAGTCGAGGAGCCATTTTAAGTCCATGGCGTAGGAAGCCATTTTCGGACCTCGACCCAAGGAATCCTATTCAGTATGTAATATCCGAAATTGCTTGTCTGTGTGTATGTGTGCAATACCCAGCCAAATCCAAGGATCATGTAAGAGATCTGAAATTATTAACAGAGCCGTACTCTTTCGGTGACTTTGTATACAGGTAACGACCTGCCTTTATTATTTTTTATTGTTTCTGTACCGGCGGTAGACCTTCCCCGGCCTGTTAAACCGCGCGCCTTCTACAAGGCCATCTATGGAAACAAACTTGAACTGATGTACTACAAGATACTTTGGTCTTCAACTGTTAGATGTCTCTATCATCGGTTTAATTGCTCCCTCTAGCGGGATGAACTTTAATTATTTCATAAAGGAATATTTATTTTTGCACTTGGCACACCTTAGATTTCGAGGATTGTTTTGTTTATGTATCGAAGTTGTCAACGGTGGTTCCTTCTTCAATCGTAATCAGAAACTTGTAAATATTTTTATTATTAAAAGTGGGGATGTGTACAGGAATCCCGCCTATCAGTAAAGTGTTCTGGAAGCGTCCCCTTAAAAATACTATGAAAGCAGGGTTTTTAGGGCCGTATTGTCTCAATTGCTCCAGTGTGAGGAGGATGAATTGACGTAGACTTGGAGGCAGGGGCGCGGCCTGCGTGAGGAAGGCCCAGCAACTCAAGGTAATGGCAGAACGTTCATAGACGTGTGGGAAGGTTTCAACCTCTTTTATTTAATGTACGTTTCTAAATTTGGTGGTCTAAATGTAGAATGTTCGGCAAATCCGAGGAGTCTATCCTATTCCCTACTGGCAAAGGGTGATCGCCCTCTGTCAATTTGGCGTGGAGTGACTACAGTTTTGAAAACCTCTACATTTCTTTAATCATATTTGACTTTTATATTTCTTATTTAGTCCCCCGGTGTAGAATAGGATTAGCCTCTCTATAATTGGGCCATAAGCCTATTTACAGTTTTGTAACTATTTCTATAAGGAGAGCAAGTGTTTCTTTTGTTTATGGCCAGTCATCTTCTTGGAGGCTGGACTATGGTATCTTTTGGAGCGCAGACTCCTACGTCGTGTAAAGTACTGCTCCTGCCAAGAGCTATAACACTCTTTTCTATGTAAATCAACCAAACTGTTAACAATTGTAAATTTTGAACCTGATTTTCGGACTTTTAAGTCCTTGTTATTGCTAGACCTGACGATCTCGTTAATATTGTTGTTATTCATTCAGATTTTCTATTTATCAACTTTTAAACTAGAAAAAAAGGAAAGAAGTAAACTTTCAAAGTTTGCTGTGTTAAGTCCACGCATTCACGCCAGGCGCTTCTGTGAGCCGCGCAAACCCCGGAACAGTTTCAATTATATATTTCCTATTTACCCGATATTCATTTCATTAACTTAAAAATCAATTCGTGGCTGTATCAAAGAGCAATTTTTGCTCCGAGATGTCGAATATTATTGAAGCCACTACGTGACTGGACATGTCGCGGGCGTAGTAGTATTCATTCCTCGGATTCAAACCATCTCTTGGGATATATCGTTTCGGTTTAGACGGCTCCAGTTCCCCGTTCGTTTGGGTTTCGCTATATGCATCAACAAGGCACAAGGACAATCGCTTGAAGTTGTAGGACTCGATCTTCGGGAACAGTGCTTCTCCCGTTCTGAAGTGTACGTTGGTTGTTCAAGAGGTGGAAAGGCAAACATTCTGTACATCTTAGCTCCAAATGGAAGGACACTTAAAATAGTGTATAAGGAAAAATTAGTTTGTTTTTTGTACAATATAGTTTTTCATGTCTGTCTGTCTGTCTGTCTGTCTGTCTGTCTGTCTGTTAGGTCATCCGCCGAGAGGCTGGTTGGATCCTCAAATAGCACCACCAAAGGCTATGCAGTTGTAGGGAAACTGCGGAAACCAATAGCAGAGCCCAAATGAGGCGTACTAGGCAAGATGAGGAGTGAGGTAGTTTGCCATTGCTTTCCTCACTGGACCAGAAGATCCTACTGCAGCACGACTGATCCTATGAGCAACACCTTTCATAACATTCGACACTAGTTGTGCTCCACATTGCTTTTTCATATTGTTTTAATTGTATTTGTAACAGCCATTCTTCAATTCTCGAAGTGTCTGATCCCTTCCATTTTTTCTCTCTGATCAGTGTTATACAGAGGACGGTTGCTTACTTGCACTTCCTCTTAAAACAATAATCACTACCATCATCTATTCATAGGCCACAGGCGATTCCTTACCCTCTTTTATTCACCAACATTCATTTCATCTCCTCAGGTGAGGTCGGCGTCGGGAAGTGCAACCGACCGTAAAAACAGCTCTCCTCGTTCCCGTCCCCGTATCAAGAGACGGGAATGTGAGACATAGCCACGAGACCTCTTGTTTCATGTGGAATCCCAACCACAGATCTGTGACTTTTCATTTCAAAACTGCACAATTCCAGCGCTTCAGGCAAGCAACTCAGTGTTAGAAACATCGTAAGGATATGAGCCACGAATTTTAGGTAAAGTACGAGGAAAGCTATCAGAGTTTTATGTTGGAGACAGACGGAGGGGCCCTTTACCAGACGAGCGTAAGAAAGCGCTGATCACTCGCAAGAGACTGGCAGGATGTCAAAGCCGGCAGACGAACAAGACATTGGTTGTTAACACGCAGTCCATAGACGCTCAATTCGAAAAAAATCAAAAAGGAATGGGAATATATTCTTTATTTATTCCTATAAATTACATCAATTTTCTTAATCATCCTTGTCCAGTCGATTAGATTAGCAGTTTGCCTTTTTCTGCCACTACGAGCGCTAATGTGAGTCAATGTCGAGTTTCACTTAAGCCCTTATAACTACATTAGCTGTGGACATTTTTCAAAAACTCAAATAAGACCTGTGGATATTGAACCAAGAAACACATTACAGAAAGAATTAAGAAAATGAGTTAATTTGGTTACAGTTTAAATAAAAAAGAAAATGAGTAAAAAGCAGGAGATTTTAGGCTGTTTTTTCCGGAATTTCGGCTGGAAGTGATTTTTGAGTTTTTTGGTAAAGGTATACAATTTGAAACATTTGCGGGCCCTTTAACCCTTCACCTTTCCGTACAATTGAGGAAATTGCTTAATTTTACGTTTTTCCAATGGGGTCCCCTGCTTTGTTTGCTAGGAAATGTGTTCATCATGAAAATCCCACGTTCACTCGCCGGGATTCGAACAGCTGTCGCAGCTCTCTCGGAGTGGCCACTGGTCGTATCTGCTGTGGAAGCTCTCTGAAGACTTGTCGTCACTTTACACTAATTAACTTAATTTCCTTCGTACACAGGAGACAAAGAAAGACCGAGAGAGTAATTAGCAAGTCTGAAGACAGCTCCTTCCTTCCAAGTGAACGTTCATTGAGACAGTTACAGGTTGACTTTGTTGTGCAGTAGAACTTAACTCACTCGAAAGTTTACAATTCGAATGAATAATAATTTAATTTTCCTCACTTTCCTTTGGCATTCTTATACAATATAATTTCGCGGATATTACGGTATATTCTTTACCACTATTAGAACTCACATCACCGAGCAAATGGCCGTCCGGTTTGGGTCACGTACTTCTCTCAGCTTGCATCCGGGAGATGGGGAGTTTGAACAGCACTTTCGGCAGCCCTGAAGATGGTTCTCCGTGGTTTCCCATCTGCACACCAGACAAATGCTGGGTCGGTACCTTAACTAAGGCCATGGCCGCTTCCTTCCCTTCCCCCTGTGGGTGCGGGAAGTAGAATCACACCCACGGTATACCCTGCCTGTCGTAAGAGGCGACTAAAAGGGGAGTCAGGGACTCTTAACTTGGGAGCGTGGCTTGACGATCATGGAGCCCTTACCTGAGTCAAAGTATTGCTTCCACTTACTACCCGACCTCTCTTGCTCACCTCTTGTTCTTTAATTAACACGATAGCCGCTTCCTTCCCACTCCTAGCCCTTTCCTATCCCATCCTCGCCACAAGACCTCTCTGTGTCGGTGCGACGTAAAGCACCAAAAAAAAGGGAAAGAGAGGGTTTTCTATCAACATCAGGCATTCCAAAAAAAATATCCGTTTTAATCATTGCTATTTTATCTATCGCGTGATAAGTTATCTCCAAAAATATAGATTCACGACAAAATAACGTCTCCCCACATGGTCCCTGTTCAGAATGGCAGGTGAGGCTGCCTGGGCGAGGTACTCATCCTCCTTCCCAGTTGTATCCCCGACCAAATGTCTCACGCTCCAGAACACTGCCCTTGAGACAGTAGAAGTGTGATCCCACCACAGTCTGGGGTGAAAATCAACCCTGGAGGGTAAACGGATTTATAAAAAAGGATTTTCCCATAGGTTAATTTGACACCATTTTTTGTCTCAGGCCTTTATAAACGTCCAGTTTCAAATTCGTCGCAGAGCAAGGCCAACAGGGATGAAGGGAGACGTATAGGAACCCATGAAGAGCGCAGCAATGATGATCGTAATGATACTGGAATCAACTGCTGGCCTAAAGACAGGGGCGTAACGGGTGAGTCGTATAGCCTATGGATTCTCACCAAAGCTGCTACAGTTCGAATCTCGGCCAAAATCATGTAAGATTTTTTACACGAAAACCCACGTCCCTGCAGTTACTGTAGGTTCTTTGCACCGCCGAACTTAACACGTGGCACCTGCTATGGAGCTTGTGGGCAAACACGCACATAATGAAATGACATTCCCCCTGGCAGCTTCAAACCTTTGTTCCCTTTGGGGATCATTGTCAATACCTAGGTATAAATATAAGGAAAGGTCTTCGTTGGGGTAATCACATAAATATGATTGTAAATAAAGGGTACAGATCTCTGCACATGGTTATGAGAGTGTTTAGGGGTTGTAGTAAGGATGTAAAGGAGAGAGCATATTTATCTCTGGTAAGACCCCAACTAGAGTATGGATCCAGTGTATGGGACCCTCACCAGGATTACTTGATTGAGGAGCTGGAAAAAAATCCAAAGAAAAGCAGCTCGATTTGCTCTGGGCGATTTCCGACAAAAGAGTAGCGTTACAAAAATGTTGCAAAGTTTGGGCTGGGAAGACTTGGGAGAAAGAAGACGAGCTGCTCGACTAAGTGGTATGTTCCGAGCTGTCAGCGGAGAGATGGCGTGGGAGGACATCCGTAGACGAATGAGTTTGAGTGGTGTCTTTAAAAGTAGGAAAGATCGCAATATCAGGATAAAGTTGGAATTCAAGAGGACAAATTGGGGCAAATATTCGTTTATAGGAAGGTGAGTTAGTGATTGGAATAACTTACCAAGGGAGATGTTCAATAAATTTCCAATTTTTTTGCAATCATTTAAGAAAAGGTTAGGAAAACAACAGATAGGGAATCTGCCACCTGGGCGACTGCCCTAAATGCAGATCAGTAGTGATATTTGATTTGAAACCCACTGGTGGCCGTGTGATACCATAATAGGTCACCAGCCAAGTTGTGGATACACAGTCCGAGTTCAAACACACCTGCCAGAACAACACAGATAACTGGGCTCGCGCTCATCATTCAATCAATCAATCAATCAATCAATCAATCAATCAATCAATCAATCAATCAATCAATCAATCAATCCTCATCCGCATTTACGACAGTCGCCCAGGTGGCAGATTCTCTATCTCTTGTTTCCTTAGCCTTTTTTTAAATGATTGCAAATAAATTGGATATTTATTGAACATCCCTTGATAAGTTATTCCAATCCCTAACTCCCCTTCCTATTCACGAATATTTACCACAATTTGTCCTCTTGACTTCCAACTTTATATTATAAGAATGTTATTGGCTTTACGTCCCACTAACTATTTTTTTGATTTTCAGAGAAGCCGAGGTACCGGAATTTTGTCACGCGCGAGTTCTTTTACATGCCAGTAAATCTACCGACACGAGGCTGACGTATTTGAGCACCTTAAAATACCACCGGATCGAACCTAGCAAGTTGCGGTCAGACCGTCTGAGCCACTCAGCCCGGCACCTATATAGATATCACTTGTTTACGCAATCTGAAGTAAATATAAACCATAATTAACATTATTTTGTCCAAGAATCAGCAAACCAGCGTTTCCCATTACATAGTTGTCGACCTCTGTAGTGGAACGGT
Source organism: Anabrus simplex (assembly GCF_040414725.1). Lineage (NCBI taxonomy): Eukaryota > Metazoa > Arthropoda > Insecta > Orthoptera > Tettigoniidae > Anabrus > Anabrus simplex. The sequence continues at coordinate 1,797,052,846 of NC_090265.1, read as the reverse complement.
TATTGCTATTTAACTACCATCCTCGGCGGTGTGGGTTCGATTCCTATTACTGCCAGATTTCAAGGTTGGCAGGAGGGCTGGTATGCGGTTAAAATGTTACATGCAGCTCATTTCCATCTGGCGTGTTCCAAAAAAAGAGGTGCACGACGTTGAATTTTGTCCGGCTTTTTGCATCAGTGGTCCGTGTCCTGGCCTTCGGGTTAGAGGAACTTGGGTTCTCTTCCCGGGCGGGTCAGGAATATTAATCTTAAGTAGTCAATTCCGTTAGTTCGGAGACTGGGTAGGTACATGTACTGTCCCTAGTATCCCTGCAACTCACACACTACACACAACACTATCCTCCACTACAATAACAACAGTTTCCCACACACGGCAAATGCCTCCCACTCTTGTCGGAGGGTCTGCCTTTCAAGGGCGGCAGCAGGCTAGCAAGAGCCACGAGAAATAATAATAATAATAATAATAATAATAATAATAATAATAATAATAATAATGTTATTCGCTTTACGTCCCACTAACTACTCTTTTACGGTTTTCGGAGACGCCGAGGTGCCGGAATTTAGTCCCGCAGGAGATCTTTTACGTGCCAGTAAATCTACCGACACGAGGCTGACGTATTTGAGCACCTTCAAATACCACCGGACTGAGCCAGGATCGAACCTGCCAAGTTGGGGTCAGAAGGCCAGCGCCTCAACCGTCTGAGCCACTCAGCCCGGCTATAATAATAATAATAATAATAATAATAATAATAATAATAATAATAATAATAATAATAATAATAATAATAATAATAATAATAATAATAATATTGTGCCCTTTTCAAGGCAACCACTGCGGTGAACTCTTCCTTCTTCTGTGCGCCGGCTGCTCCTGTAATAAATGACATTTAAATGATACTCACCGCTGCATGTAGACTCTTCTTCCTCAGTCGTGACCGTCCGTGTATCCCCGAAGAGAGGCCACCCGTCGATCAAGGAGTGAGGAAATGAAAAGATGGGGTAAACTAACTATAAATGACGGTACCCAAGGACTGAATTAAAATTTAAATAAAAGACTGATTTATTGAATAAAATGCAAAATGCCAAATAAATGTAAATGAACTAGACTGGTGAAAAATGTAAACAAAATGAAATAAATGAGATTAAGAGAAAAATTAAAGATTGAGGATCTGCCTTACAGTAACACCATTATCTGCCTGGTAAACTGACTGAAGGTCAATCAAATTAATTAAAATATTCCAGACTATGTTGACACTGTCTCCAGGACGATAACGTGAATACATTTAACACTCTGGTCAGAAAATACCACCTCACTTGAAATACAGAATTGTATTACGTAGAAAAATATCTCTCAAATAAAGTTAAAGTAGTTGAATCGTAATAAAGTAATTAGTTGCGTCATCAAATCCACTGACTCAGAGGAGTTATCAAATCTTTAACACATGTGGCTCATTTGGGGAAACACCCAACTTAAAATAATCATGGATTGCACTAACCAAATGTAACAAATAAGGAATAATTCGAAGAAAACAGCCATGAACATCACACTTTATCTACCACATAACCACTGTCTTATTCAAACACCTCGTGATTAAACAAATAAATTATTGAAACATGAATCTGAGTGTTACAACCACTCATCTAATTATTAAACTTCACTTGCATGACTGTGATAGACTGGACTTCCAAAAGGAATCCAAATGATTAGGCCAAGTGCCTCATGTTAACATTTCAAATGACAGCGATCCTTGTACATTAAAAATTTCTATTGAATTTGCCGCTAACTGCATTTCATTATGAATTCATTATTTGTGGTACCACCACTAGATGGAGGCAGATGCCATCTTATTTACCTCATTCATTGCGGCAGTTTATACAATTGGTTTATTAAAGATCGCTTCATTTCTTAATAAAATGTAGTGGATTTAAAAGGTTTGGTAATTACTGAATGCCTGGTATGAGCATACCACTACTATGGTTTTGACTGTGACCTAATCGATGATCCGTTACCCTAACATATGAAATCTTATTTACATACTTAAATCTGTTAACGGAGAAACACTGCTCCAACAAAAGGAAATACAGAAATCAAAACTAGCCTATCTACACCTATCTGTTTACATCAGATCAAATATAAATAATTCACATACGATTACGTCCTACAAATAAATGGTAATAAAGTACACTCAGAAAGAAAAACAAATAACAAAACTAGATCCCACCATCGCGGCCTACTGTAAATTAATAAGAATGGAATGCGCAAAATAAAATCGGAGTCTCCAGAAAATATACCCCGCTGCGAGTAGCAAAACTATTGCGAATTTGACGGCAATCTCTAACCTCAGACGACAAATGTTTGGCCATGATACTATTTAACCTTTATGGACAATAATTACTGTTATTCATGTCATCCATGACTTTACATGACTATTAAAAAAAAACACATTGACTCGTCGCTCTGCTCACATGTACAATGGCTAGCATATTTGCCGAGCATCTACTTTCCCTGGAATTATTTAAACAAATACAGGCTTCTGCCTACAATCATAACCCATGTCGTAACACATTTAACACTCTTGGTTAAATTATTCATTTCTCAATTCTATTTACTCATTAATCCTCGACGTCATTATTATTCATTATTCTCACAATACGGCCTCGCTCGTATCCGGCGGGCGAAATATCTGTCGTGCACATTACGATTTCTTACGACAGTTCATGACATGGTCCAAACATCATATTTCCATTATCAACGTAGATCATCAGGGATATTACTCATTTAGATCGATCTCTAGATCATTCTCTGCTTCACATATCACAAAATATCAGAGCTGACTCATCAATGGCTTCTTGGCACTCACTGTTTCTATAAAATAAAAAAAGACGAGATTGCCTCTCAAAACACAGATATTGAAAGATGTATAACCGCAACTACACAGAAATAAATACTCGCGTCTACCAAAAATCGTCGCAAAAATACACGGGATAAGTACTACCAGAAACGGTCATCTGAAGGATGATTCACAACATAAAACAAGCTGAATGCGCATAATAGCAAAAATAAACATTAAAATCAACAAGGCGGCGTCTACAAGATCAAAACTCCAACAGAAAAATGTGACTCAAAACCAACGATCTAATAACATGATGAATATTATAATTATATTATAAATCGGCATTACACTCATAGATCAAATAACATAGCTTCCTAAATTGTCAAAGTGACATACTACAGAATAAACCAAAACAAAACGCATACATATTTACCTAAACGAAGTGCACAAATAACCCTGGCTGAAAGTGCAACATTATTATTATTATTATTATTATTATTATTATTATTATTATGTCCGACTCGTTGGCTGAATGGTCAGCGTACTGGCCTTCGGTTCAGAGGGTCCCGGGTTCGATTCTCGGCCGGGTCGGGGATTTTAACCTTCATTGGTTAATTCTAATGGCCCGGGGGCTGGGTGTTTGTGATGTTCCCAACATCCCTGCAACTCACACACCACACATAACACTATCCTCCACCACAATAACACGCAGTTACCTACACATGGCAGATGCCGCCCACCCTCATCGGAGGGTCTGCCTTACAAGGGCTGCACTCGGCTAGAAATAGCCACACGAAATTATTATTATATTATTATTATTATTATTATTATTATTATTATAGTAGTTATGTATTATTATAATTAACATGTGAACTATTTACAATCCTACCTAACAGTCTAAGCTACATTGATCATCGATTAGGCACGGTCCTACATATTTATTTACATTATTCTATTGATGCTCATACCTGGGTGATGGAGGCATGCTGGCTCACCCTCCGGGCTCGGTCATGGTGAATTAGAATTCCATCTTGAAGCTGATGTGGTATTCCAAATTTTCACACACGCAAATTTGACACATTTTTATCGTGCCGTTACACACGCTTACATTAACATAAAACACTCGCATTTCTCGCACTGTTTGAAGGTTAGACGATAGCACTGCAGACTCCTGTCGTGAAGTTGGAAGGTCGTCTCCGCTACCTGCCTGAAAATCACCTGTTGGTCTGCACACCGGTCTCTCAGCTTGTGTTTACATACAGCTTACCGAACATTAACCCCAACGGAACATAACAGTTTGCTCAAGGTCTACCACTGCGGCCTTCAAAAAGTCATTCTCCTCCCTGTCTGCCTTTACAAGTTTCTCCCCGCAAACGTCTCGCTTGCCAAACAGTTTATTAAGTGGTAAAAGCAAGCTAAAATACAGTTTCCAATTGTTGTGGAGAAATTTATGCTTATTGTCCTTCCAAAATAAAGAATGAAATAGCTTCCAAACAAATGTGAAACTACCCGTGGGTTAGAGAGGTTTTATGTAATTATGCTGAAATCATGGACTTGTTCCTCTCGACTCGTGATGTGAGTTCATTTTAAGCCAAGTGTTGAAAGTGTAGCTCTTGCCTGTTATTTCTGCATAAATAGTAAACGTTTGTTAAAGTGTTCATTTCTGAAATGTTACTCTCCCAAGTAAAATAATACATGGCTTTCTCAAAATGCCAACAAATGTCTCTCATCGCTTTCTTACCAGCCAAAGATAAAGCTGACTAACTGAAATAGCTGTCCCACTCTGTCACACTGTCGCTCTGATTCACACTGTCAAACTGAAGATTCACTGAGGATACTGAAGTTTCACTGAGAATACTGAAGAATCACTGAGAATACTGAGGATTCAACACCCTGGTCGCTGGGTTTTTGTAATGAGTTCTCCCCCCACCTTGAACATAGTTCTGTGGAAGGGATGTGGCGTAGTGATCTAGCCCTCGGGAGCGCTTTATCGTACATCCGTAGGTTAAAGTTTTCAAAATTTAGGTACAAAACTTCCTAATTTCGGTCTGACTTACATGTTATATTGCGCCGTGGGAAATGATCACAGGAATATCCACACGACGGCGCGCGTCCCTGGTGTTATTTTCTTCCAGCGAATGGCTCCATCCCGCCATGACAGTTCATTCTCCTGGACAATACTGCTCTTCCGTGTGGAGTTAAATTTTATTAATTAGGCACTGATTAACCACAGATTCGCACTGATAAATTTCCAAATATTATAAAGAAGTCAGGACACTGTTTTTCACCACCACACCGGGCTTCAGATAGCGAAATACTGACTGTAGATTCCCGCTATGACAGTTCATTCAAATTTAGAATTTTGTGATTGGCTGAGACTTTCGCGCTCTTCGTAGCGTGGATGCTTGTATTTCCTCCCAAGGGTTGGCGGGTATTGTCGTTGTCCCTTTGTCCTAGCTAAGTAGATCAGGCCTCAACGCGTGATTTTCTCGTGAGAACCAAATAGAAAGTCGCCACTCCTAGGCGGTATCATAAAATTTATTGGATGGAATACTCAGGGCGGTTTACAAGTTGGTCGTGCTCTAAGAAGAGTTTCGTGGATCTTACTTGCCGTCAGACTGGCGCCAGAAAGTTCCTTTGTGACTGCTAGATTCACAGCCTACTGTAGTATCCCATATGCGAAATATTCAACTTTTAATTTGTAAATTAATTACGTAAATTCGCTTATGGGTGCAATGCTCCCCTACGACGTTAGAAATCTTACGCGATAGAGGAAGATTTCTCAATTCAACCAATGATACACACATACTTGCAGCCATAAGCGAATGTATACTTCTGACTATGAAGTATACCTCTGCTTATGTCTGAGTTTTTCTCTGATTTCTCTCTCCAAACTTCTGTTCTCTTTCTCGAGGTCATCTGCAATCTGTTTCATGACTGCCAGTATCTCGGCTGATTTCTGTTCGCATTCCGGACAATTTTCTTCTGTTTGTTGACCTGTCTCAATCTCGGAATGACTGTCGTCTCCTGGGTTCGTTGATAGGGTTTCCTGGTCATTTTCTTCTTCTGCTTCGGTACATGGGTCATCATCACCATCCTCTTCTCCTTCCGTGCCGGAACTTGTGTCTTCTCCTGCGTTTGAGCTCCTTGGTTTTTCCACGAGATTCACTTGAGCTGCGCCTGGTGCTATTCTATATATTTTAAGGTTGGATGCATTCATAACCATTTCATTTTCTCCATCTAAACTTCTAATTTTATATGCATTGTAATAGGGGTACTGGCGGACAATTGACGACTGGATGCCATGGTCTAGCCGGTTGTAAGCCATTGTGCACTGCGGCTGGAATTTTCGCTGTTGCTTCATGGACAGTATTATTTATGCAGTCAGTGATCAATGGGAGAATATCGACCCATCGCCAATGCTGTTCTGGGATATAAATTCTGCTGAATTTTGCGATGACTTTCATTACTCTTTCTGCCGGGTTCGACTCTGGGTGACGTGTTGAACTCAGAACATGCTGTATTCCTAGTTGCCGTAAACCTGTTTTGAACTCTGCGGAGGTGAACTGCGTTCCGTGATCTGTTAATAATTTCTCCGGTTTTCCCATAGCCGGAATTATTTCCCTATTAAGGCATCTCAAAACTGACCTAGTATTGGCCTTTTGCATTGGAGAAAGGTTTGTAAATTTCGAAAATACATCCATGGTAACTAATATAAACTGATTGCCTCTCCGTGATTTCGGGATTTTTCCATAAATATCCATCGCGAATAACTCACGGGGCTTTGACGGTAGAATGGGAATTGGCTTCTGTTTTACAAGGTATGAGTTTGCCTTCACACGCTGGCAAGTGTCGCATGTAATTATTGCATCTCTGACAGTTTTCCTTAGGTCTTTCCAGGTAAAGGTTTCCTGAATTGTGGCGACGGTCTTATCAATACCTCCGTGCCCAATAATACGGTGTACATGCCATATCAGCTCTTCCTGTAATTCTTTCGGAACTACGATCTTTAATTTAGTATGGTCCTTATCTGCATATTTTAACAACTGATTATTTAACAACCTGTATTCTTCTGCGGCCTTGCGAATCTCGTCATAACGAGGGTCCCCTTGTTGAATTGCTCCCTGGAAATACTGGATAATCGGCTGTAAGGTTGGGTCAGCCTGTTGAAAGGTTGGTAACTGGCTCAGTCGGAGTAGTACATTTCGGTCTTCCTGTGTTAAGTCCACATAATTTACCTGCTCTTCATGTTTATTTGGGTTCCTGCTTAAGGCGTCAGCTAAGATGTTCGCCTTGCCTGCACAGTGTTCAATGGTGAAATTAAATTGCTGCACGAACAGTGACCATCTAGTAATTCTGTCAGATGAGACAGCTGACTTTAACATGAATGTTAAAGCTTTGTGGTCGGTTCTTATGACGATTGGAAATCCATAAATAACTTTTCGCCAGTGCCGTAGGGCTTGGACTATAGCTAGCATTTCTAGCTCTGTAGTTGTGTAGTTCCGTTCGTGCGACCTCAGTTTTCTACTATAAAAGCCTAAATAGTCCTTGGTTTTACATTCATCATCCTGCTCCTGGAATAAGACTGCACCTACACCAACTTTAGATGCGTCTGTTTGGAGGATGAATGGTCTGTTAAAGTCAGGATATGCTAATTTTATACTCCTGGCTAACAATTCTTTAGTATTGGTGAACGCTGTTTCTGCTTCCTGTGTCCATTTCCATCTGTTATTCTTCCGCAGCAGGTCTTGTAGTGGTGCAACGACTTCGGTGAAATTTTTACAATGTTCTCTAAAGAATTGACACATACCAAGGAATTGGCGAACGTGTTTTACTTTGGTAGGCCTAGGGAAGTTACTTATTGCTTCTAACTTTACCGGGTTTGGTCGGATTCCCTTGCCGTCTATTACGTGTCCTAGGAATAGGATTTCCGGCTGACAGAAGTGTGATTTCTTGATATTCACATTGAATCCAGTTTCTATAAGGTTTTTGAACAGTTTACCTAAATTTTGGAGGTTTTCTTCAAAGGTTTTAGTTGCTATTATCATGTCATCGATGTACAAAGTAGTAACTGCCTTGACTTCGTCTGTTAAGTTCCTTTCAAGTGCCCGTATGAGCGCGCTACTTGAGTTCCTGGTGCCAAACGGAAGCCTTTCAAAAACATAGGTCTGTTGATCAAACATAAACCCTGTTAGTAATTTCGATTTATCATGCAGAAGGATATGGTGAAAGGAACTGGTCAGGTCTACACCTGTAAAAACTTCCATGTCTTTAAATCGACGAATTGCGTCCTTAATGGGCATGGCTTGATCATTCTCTGGGATTAATTTGGAATTTAATTGGCGAGCATCTAAACACAGCCTCAGGGAATTATCGGCTTTCTTTACAATGACGAGGCTGTTCACGTACGGAGTGGGTCGCTTCGAGATTATCCCGTTTTCCTCCATTTGTTTAATTATTTGTTTGACCTCCTCATGGTATTTCTCTGGCACTGGGTACGGCTTTCGTTTATATGGTTCCCAGTCCAAAACATTGAAAGCGTACGTGAAATTAGGTATTAGGCCCACTTTGGAATCGAATACGGCCTGATGTTCAATTAAAAAGGCTCTTAATTTATCTTTCTGTACTTTTGTTCCTTTAAATTCTGCAACCTTGTCATTAATTAATTTCTCAATGTCTTCTGCAGTATCAGCCATAAAAATGTCTGTAAAAATCCCCTCATGGTCCAAAATATTTAATTGTTCATCCATATGCTCGGTTCCCAAAATATTGTGGAACTCTTCGTCAGTATTGTTATCCGCTTCGTCCTCCTCATCAGTCTCCGGATTTATTGCAACCCTGTCATGACCTCCATTCCTTCGAAATCTCACAACGCCCCCTGCAAGGTCAATGACGGCATGTGTTTCCCTGAGAAAATCGGCTCCGAGAATTATGTTGTAGTTAACTCTAGCCATTATAATAAATGTATGACTGTAGGTTGAGCTTCCTATTGTCATCTCTAGGTATGTCTGCGACTTACAGGTAGTCACCGTGTCTGGCACGATCCCTTTTATTTTTACAGTCGAGACCGGGATCTCAGGTAGGCTCATTCTCTCTTTCAAGTCATTAAACAGAGTCCTCGAAATAATGCTGATACTAGCACCAGTATCTAAAAGTCCTAAAATACTTGTTCCATTAATTTTGATTTTAATCACAGGTAGAGGTAAAATTTGTGGGCTCTCCTGCTTGAATTCATCATTTAATAAGTCCTCAGGCTGTGCTATCCATGAATCTACTTTTGCTACTTCCCACTCTTCATTCTCAATGGTTAAATGTGTGGTTGAGTCAGTGTCTGATGGAGCTACTAATTTGAAATTGAAGTTTTTTTTAGCACCGGTCCCTTCGTATGTTGGTGCATTAGGGTTGAGCGGCCTGCGGTCCTCGCTTCCTCTCCTTCTTGTCTGCTGGAACTCGAGGCTTTCGGCTCCCGTGATATCCGGGTTCATATCCTGGGATTCGATTGCCTGTTTCCACGGATCGCGCTGCTGTTTATTATTCAGATCATTAATATATCGGCGCCCCTCTTGATATCTCGGGTCCGAGTTCCTATCTCGCTGGTAATTTCTTCTCTCGTTCCATCTTCTTTCAGGGTCGCGATAATAAAGTCTATCTCTTCCTCTATCTTCCCATCGCCTTCTATCTCGTGAGAGGTACCTCCTTTGGTATGGCTGCCTGTCCTGGTATCTCGGTCGCCTGTCTGGATAGTTAGGTTTTCGATACCACGGACATTGGGTTTCTTCCTCCTGGCGTCTCGTGTTCATATCTCGCCGCGGTACGGCACCTGAATTCGGGCCGTTTACCTGCGCGTTGCCTCGTGCATTCTCACTTGTGGCATTAGCAAGGTAAGCCCTATGTTCTTGCGTCTGCCTAGTCACTCTCTGCGGTACATTACTGGTTGATGTGGCGTCTAGCTCCCTTAAAATTGCCTCAACTTGAGCTGGATCATCTACCCTCGCCGTAATTAGCATTGGCTGCACGTCCGGCGGAAATTGCTTGATTATCGTCTGAACGATTTCTGCGTCAGACACAGGGGAGTCTAATTGTCTAAGTTTCACCAATTGTGTTAAGAAAAAGTCTAGATAACGTGTGGGCTGTGTTGATATGTATTTGCGAGTGTACAAGTCCATTCTGAGTGCTTGTTGAGTTGACAAGGACCAGTACCTTTAGAGGAAAGCTTTTTCGAAATCTTCGAATGTCTTAAACGTATCCACGAAACCATAGTACCATGTCTTTGCCTGTCCCTCCAGGTATTTTTCTACAATACGTAGTTTCTTGTCTTCTGGGACTTTTATATCTTGGAAATATTGTTTTAATTCCCTAAGATATACTTTTGGGGTGATTTGTGACGTTCCACTAAATTTCTTTGGTTGATCGTCACTTGTACGCACAATGTTTATTATCTGGGTGGAGGCTTCGTTTCTTTGTGTACTTTCCGGCATTGTCCTTTCCACGTTAAATACTTGTGTCGTCGGCTCGCTCTCTGTCTGCTCACACTGCGGCTGTACCCTAATTTCCTTTACTACCTGCGACTCCGCAGCCTGTTTGTCTACCAGCAGCTTGACTAAGGTCGACAGGTTTTCGCCCTGGGTCTTAATTGCCTGGATTTTTCCCCCAATGACCTCGTTAAATTCCTGTCTTATTGACTGCTCACTGAGTGTAATCTCACCCTCAGTCTCTGCTATTTTATCCGACAGTTCTGTTAACTTCTTTGTAATGTCCTGGGTTTCTGACTTTAGGGTCATGATTTCGTTACTCATTTTCTCCTGAGTCTCTCCAACCTGCACGCATACTTTACTCATTTCTTTCCTGGTCTCGTCCTCAATTTTATCTATTCGTTCTTCCAAGAGTATGATACCTTGAGCTAAATCCTTGCCCTGGTCTTGTATCATCACCCTGGTTTCCCTCATACTTTCCTTAACAGTCGCGCTATGCCTGTCTAACTGTTCTTGTATTTGCGCTTGTACATCTGCTAACTTCTTGATTTCGTCCATTGTCTCCTGCCTGTTCGCATTACACGCCTGCATGAGTTTGTCCTGGTTTGCCTGTAACTCTTTCTTCAATTCAACCTGGCTCTTTATAAATTTTTGCTCGAGCTTTACCTCGCACTGTTTGAATTCTTCTAATACCTGTCCTTGTATTGCCTCTACTTTATCTGCAAGTTCGGCTTGGCTACTTTCAATCCTATCCGCTAATTCTGCCTGGCTAGATTTCAATTCGCTTTGTGTGGCTTTTAACTCGTTGGCTAACTCTACCTGGCTGGATTTTAATTCGCCTTGTGTGGTTTTTAACTCGTTAGCTAGTTCTACCTGGCTGGATTTTAATTCGCCTTGTGTGGTTTTTAACTCGTTGGCTAATTCGGCCTGGCTGGATTTTAATTCATCTTGATTTATTTTAAGTTCAATAGCTAATTCTGCCTGGCTACTTTCTATCTTATTCGATAGTTCGGCCTGACTCGATTTCAACTCATCTTGACTTGTTTTAAGTTCATTAGTCGCTACGCTTAAATCACTAATGGTTTTAATTAACATGTCCCACTGCTCCTGACTAATCGACATTTTGTATACTGAGAGAAGCGACTGAGACCTTCAGGTTCCCCAACAATACTTCCAACACATGCAACACACAGTAATCACCAATACAAAACAATTTTTATCCTAAATTTGGATAAAATTATTACAAAACATATCATTCATAGTTAATACCACTACTTGTCAAACAGTACTATCACAGCATTCATATTTATCAACATTCAGTAAACCTATGTTCATGGCTGTCAGTCTGGGTACAAAAATAAATTAAATGCAAAGTGCAAAGTCCCGGGGATAAGCAAATCTGGCCCCACGTTGGGCGCCACGCTTTTCACTCCTCACTCCAGCCCCTGTGCCCTTTTCAAGGCAACCACTGCGGTGAACTCTTCCTTCTTCTGTGCGCCGGCTGCTCCTGTAATAAATGACATTTAAATGATACTCACCGCTGCATGTAGACTCTTCTTCCTCAGTCGTGACCGTCCGTGTATCCCCGAAGAGAGGCCACCCGTCAATCAAGGAGTGAGGAAATGAAAAGATGGGGTAAACTAACTATAAATGACGGTACCCAAGGACTGAATTAAAATTTAAATAAAAGACTGATTTATTGAATAAAATGCAAAATGCCAAATAAATGTAAATGAACTAGACTGGTGAAAAATTAAAGATTGAGGATCTGCCTTACAGTAACACCATTATCTGCCTGGTAAACTGACTGAAGGTCAATCAAATTAATTAAAATATTCCAGACTATGTTGACACTGTCTCCAGGACGATAACGTGAAAACATTTAACACTCTGGTCAGAAAATACCACCTCACTTGAAATACAGAATTATATTACGTAGAAAAATATCTCTCAAATAAAGTTAAAGTAGTTGAATCGTAATAAAGTAATTAGTTGCGTCATCAAATCCACTGACTCAGAGGAGTTATCAAATCTTTAACACATGTGGCTCATTTGGGGAAACACCCAACTTAAAATAATCATGGACTGCACTAACCAAGTGTAACAAATAAGGAATAATTCGAAGAAAACAGCCATGAACATCACACTTTATCTACCACATAACCACTGTCTTATTCAAACACCTCGTGATTAAACAAATAAATTATTGAAACATGAATCTGAGTGTTACAACCACTCATCTAATTATTAAACTTCACTTGCATGACTGTGATAGACTGGACTTCCAAAAGGAATCCAAATGATTAGGCCAAGTGCCTCATGTTAACATTTCAAATGACAGCGATCCTTGTACATTAAAAATTTCTATTGAATTTGCCGCTAACTGCATTTCATTATGAATTCATTATTTGTGGTACCACCACTAGATGGAGGCAGATGCCATCTTATTTACCTCATTCATTGCGGCAGTTTATACAATTGGTTTATTAAAGATCGCTTCATTTCTTAATAAAATGTAGTGGATTTAAAAGGTTTGGTAATTACTGAATGCCTGGTATGAGCATACCACTACTATGGTTTTGACTGTGACCTAATCGATGATCCGTTACCCTAACATATGAAATCTTATTTACATACTTAAATCTGTTAACGGAGAAACACTGCTCCAACAAAAGGAAATACAGAAATCAAAACTAGCCTATCTACACCTATCTGTTTACATCAGATCAAATATAAATAATTCACATACGATTACGTCCTACAAATAAATGGTAATAAAGTACACTCAGAAAGAAAAACAAATAACAAAACTAGATCCCACCATCGCGGCCTACTGTAAATTAATAAGAATGGAATGCGCAAAATAAAATCGGAGTCTCCAGAAAATATACCCCGCTGCGAGTAGCAAAACTATTGCGAATTTGACGGCAATCTCTAACCTCAGACGACAAATGTCTGGCCATGATACTATTTAACCTTTATGGACAATAATTACTGTTATTCATGTCATCCATGACTTTACATGACTATAAAAAAAACACATTGACTCGTCGCTCTGCTCACATGTACAATGGCTAGTATATTTGCCGAGCATCTACTTTCCCTGGAATTATTTAAACAAATACAGGCTTCTGCCTACAATCATAACCCATGTCGTAACACATTTAACACTCTTGGTTAAATTATTCATTTCTCAATTCTATTTACTCATTAATCCTCGACGTCATTATTATTCATTATTCTCACAATACGGCCTCGCTCGTATCCGGCGGGCGAAATATCTGTCGTGCACATTACGATTTCTTACGACAGTTCATGACATGGTCCAAACATCATATTTCCATTATCAACGTAGATCATCAGGGATATTACTCATTTAGATCGATCTCTAGATCATTCTCTGCTTCACATATCACAAAATATCAGAGCTGACTCATCAATGGCTTCTTGGCACTCACTGTTTCTATAAAATAAAAAAAGACGAGATTGCCTCTCAAAACACAGATATTGAAAGATGTATAACCGCAACTACACAGAAATAAATACTCGCGTCTACCAAAAATCGTCGCAAAAATACACGGGATAAGTACTACCAGGAACGGTCATCTAAAGGATGATTCACAACATAAAACAAGCTGAATGCGCATAATAGCAAAAATAAACATTAAAATCAACAAGGCGGCGTCTACAAGATCAAAACTCCAACAGAAAAATGTGACTCAAAACCAACGATCTAATAACATGATGAATATTATAATTATATTATAAATCGGCATTACACTCATAGATCAAATAACATAGCTTCCTAAATTGTCAAAGTGACATACTACAGAATAAACCAAAACAAAACGCAAACATATTTACCTAAACGAAGTGCACAAATAACCCTGGCTGAAAGTGCAACATTATTATTATTATTATTATTATTATTATTATTATTATTATTATAGTAGTTATGTATTATTATAATTAACATGTGAACTATTTACAATCCTACCTAACAGTCTAAGCTACATTGATCATCGATTAGGCACGGTCCTACATATTTATTTACATTATTCTATTGATGCTCATACCTGGGTGATGGAGGCATGCTGGCTCACCCTCCGGGCTCGGTCATGGTGAATTAGAATTCCATCTTGAAGCTGATGTGGTATTCCAAATTTTCACACACGCAAATTTGACACATTTTTATCGTGCCGTTACACACGCTTACATTAACATAAAACACTCGCATTTCTCGCACTGTTTGAAGGTTAGACGATAGCACTGCAGACTCCTGTCGTGAAGTTGGAAGGTCGTCTCCGCTACCTGCCTGAAAATCACCTGTTGGTCTGCACACCGGTCTCTCAGCTTGTGTTTACATACAGCTTACCGAACATTAACCCCAACGGAACATAACAGTTTGCTCAAGGTCTACCACTGCGGCCTTCAAAAAGTCATTCTCCTCCCTGTCTGCCTTTACAAGTTTCTCCCCGCAAACGTCTCGCTTGCCAAACAGTTTATTAAGTGGTAAAAGCAAGCTAAAATACAGTTTCCAATTGTTGTGGAGAAATTTATGCTTATTGTCCTTCCAAAATAAAGAATGAAATAGCTTCCAAACAAATGTGAAACTACCCGTGGGTTAGAGAGGTTTTATGTAATTATGCTGAAATCATGGACTTGTTCCTCTCGACTCGTGATGTGAGTTCATTTTAAGCCAAGTGTTGAAAGTGTAGCTCTTGCCTGTTATTTCTGCATAAATAGTAAACGTTTGTTAAAGTGTTCATTTCTGAAATGTTACTCTCCCAAGTAAAATAATACATGGCTTTCTCAAAATGCCAACAAATGTCTCTCATCGCTTTCTTACCAGCCAAAGATAAAGCTGACTAACTGAAATAGCTGTCCCACTCTGTCACACTGTCGCTCTGATTCACACTGTCAAACTGAAGATTCACTGAGGATACTGAAGTTTCACTGAGAATACTGAAGAATCACTGAGAATACTGAGGATTCAACACCCTGGTCGCTGGGTTTTTGTAATGAGTTCTCCCCCCACCTTGAACATAGTTCTGTGGAAGGGATGTGGCGTAGTGATCTAGCCCTCGGGAGCGCTTTATCGTACATCCGTAGGTTAAAGTTTTCAAAATTTAGGTACAAAACTTCCTAATTTCGGTCTGACTTACATGTTATATTGCGCCGTGGGAAATGATCACAGGAATATCCACACGACGGCGCGCGTCCCTGGTGTTATTTTCTTCCAGCGAATGGCTCCATCCCGCCATGACAGTTCATTCTCCTGGACAATACTGCTCTTCCGTGTGGAGTTAAATTTTATTAATTAGGCACTGATTAACCACAGATTCGCACTGATAAATTTCCAAATATTATAAAGAAGTCAGGACACTGTTTTTCACCACCACACCGGGCTTCAGATAGCGAAATACTGACTGTAGATTCCCGCTATGACAGTTCATTCAAATTTAGAATTTTGTGATTGGCTGAGACTTTCGCGCTCTTCGTAGCGTGGATGCTTGTATTTCCTCCCAAGGGTTGGCGGGTATTGTCGTTGTCCCTTTGTCCTAGCTAAGTAGGTCAGGCCTCAACGCGTGATTTTCTCGTGAGAACCAAATAGAAAGTCGCCACTCCTAGGCGGTATCATAAAATTTATTGGATGGAATACTCAGGGCGGTTTACAAGTTGGTCGTGCTCTAAGAAGAGTTTCGTGGATCTTACTTGCCGTCAGACTGGCGCCAGAAAGTTCCTTTGTGACTGCTAGATTCACAGCCTACTGTAGTATCCCATATGCGAAATATTCAACTTTTAATTTGTAAATTAATTACGTAAATTCGCTTATGGGTGCAATAATAATAATAGTAATAATAATAGTCCGCCTCTGTGGTGTAGTGGTTAGCGTGATTAGCTGCCACCCCCGGAGGCCCGGGTTCGATTCCCGGCTCTGCCACGAAATGTGAAAAGTGGTACGAGGGCTGGAACGGTGTCCACTCAGCCTCGGGAGGTCAACTGAGTAGAGGTGGGTTCGATTCCCACCTCAGCCATCCTGGAAGTGGTTTTCTGTGGTTTCCCACTTCTCCTCCAGGCGAATGCCAGGATGGTACCTAACTTCAGGCCACGGCCGCTTCCTTCCCTCTTCCTTGCCTATCCCTTCCAATCTTCCCATCCCTCCACAAGGCCTCTGTTCAGCATAGCAGGTGAGGCCTCCTGGGCGAGGTACTGGTCATACTCCCCAGTTGTATCCCCCGACCAAGAGTCTGAAGCTCCAGGACACTGCCCTTGAGGCGGTAGAGGTGGGATCCCTCGCTAAGTCCGAGGGAAAAACCGAACCTGGAGGGTAAAACAGATGATGATGATCATAATAATAATAATAATAATAATAATAATAATAATAATAATAATAATAATAATAATAATAATAATAATAATATAATAATAATAATAATAATAATAATAATAATAATAATAATAATAATAGTCCGCCTCTGTGGTGTAGTGGTTGGTGTGATTAGCTGCCAACCCCGGAGGCCCGGGTTCGATTCCCGGCTATGCCACGAAATTTGGAAAGTGGCTCGTGGGTTGGAACGGGGTCAACTCAGGCTCGGGAGGTAAAGTGAATAGAGGGGGGTTCAATTCCTACCTCAGCCATCCTGGAAATGGTTTTTCGTGGTTTCCCACTTCTCCTCCAGGTAAATGCCGGGATGGTACCTAACTTAAGACCACGGCCGCTTCCTTCCCTCTTCCTTGTCTATCCCTTCCAATCTTCCTATCCCCCGACCCAATGTCTCACGCTCCAGGACACTGCTCTTGAGGTGGTAGAGGTGGGATCCCTCGCTGAGTCCCAGGGAAAAAACAACCCTGGAGGGTAAACAGATTAAGAAAGAACGAAGTAGTAATAGCGGTAATAATAATTTTTATTGAAAATGTACATAAACTTCCATATACTAACGAGCTAATCAATCTCTGTAACACATCGGTTGAGCTTGTGCTCGAGGACTTCGTAATTTTCAGCAGATCACTTTTGGTGTCAAGAAATCTATTACAGTAAGCCTGTCACGTAAGTGAACGCATGGTGTATAATGTAAATATGTGGATGAATCTAGCTGGCCACGCACTCTTCGACTGATTTTGACTGTCGCCCGTCAGCGGTCTTCATCGCTTAGTCATGGATATAGGAGTGGCTAGAACCATCCTGCCTCACCCCTGTGAGCGAGGAATGGAAAACATTCACGGTATCTCATGTGAGTCGTAAGGGAACTAAAATGGGTGTCTCGTTAGGAGTTCTCGACTTGGAAACAACAACAATAATAATAATAATAATAATAATAATAATAATAATAATAATAATAATAATAATAATAATAATAATAATAATAATAATAATAAATATAATGTATGTTGGGTATTCAGAACGAAGGCTGGTTGTATCCTCAACAGCTCCGCCAACAGCTGTGATACATAGCCTAGGCGTGACTGAAGTGGCATACAAGGGAAATGAAGTGTGAGGTAGTTTCCCGTTGCTTTCCTCACCGGGCTAGAAGTTCTCATTACATGTCAGTGCGCTCATCCCACTGAGATGCATGCATCAACCGACCCTATGAACGGAATTTTCACACTATTCATAACGGAATGGCTGCATGAGGAATGGAATTCCTATCATCGCTCATACCTCGGTCACTTTCATATTGTCAAAGCCAAGGATGAGATTGAGACACAGTGCACGGTAAACACTACATCTCACAGCAAAGGAATGAACTAGAGCGTAAGTTAACGCAATAAAGTTTAAAATTTTATTTCTTTCCTTTCTTGTTTTTCTGTTTGAATTTTAAAATTTGTTAAATAGTAGATTTGAAAAACATTAACAATGTTATAATAAGCTTGTCAGCTCCAACAACAATGACTTGAAGTGCAAAAATCAGGCACAAATCTTCAAAGAATTACAAATGCTACAAAATTTTATAAGAGCTAGAAATCTCCAGGAAAACACCCCTTGTAGGAGTCGGCACTCCAACTATATCATAGTCCAACTTCGCAGAGGGATCTGTTTGTAGCCTAATTGCGCACTTACTACCTATTGGTTGTCCTTAACTAAAATAATTTACACAATATAGCCCCGAGGTAGACTTATCTATTGCTCAACAATGTATAACTTTCTGTTCCTCAAAGGGAACTTCACACCAGAAACAATTACCAAATAAACAGGGGCATGACAGCCCATACTAACTGGTTTCAACCGGTCATAAACAAAATGCAAGGGAGGCGAAAACTTGCACTCCTAGAAATACTTGAAATCCAAAGTGAGCTTATGGTCTAATGATGCAGAGGCTAAGCCTATTCTACGGCGGGGGAAACATTAAATACCTTTAAAGGAGGCTTAATAATTTTAGTCGCCCCATATCAACAGAGGGTAATCACTCTTACATTACAGCAGGGAATCGAACAGAGTCCTCAGATCGGCCGAACCACCAGATTTAGAAATGTACATGCCATAAAAGAGGTTGAAACCTTCCCCTCAAGCTAGCTGCAGGAGCTATCACACGCTTATAAAACTTCTACCATTACCTTGCTTTCTGGGCCTTCCGAACGCAGCCCGCGGCCGCCTCCTCCGTTAGAACACGCCGCACTCAAAAACTGGAGCAAGAAGAAGACCATACGGCCCTAAAGCGCACAGCTTTATAGTATTTTTGATTCCAGAACTCTTTACTGATAGGCTGGATTCCTGTACACACCCCCGATTATAATTGGGTAGAGAAAATATTTACAAAATTCCGTTAGGTTGATTGATATTAGAGAAGGAACCAGCAGAAGTGTTGACAACTATGATACATGAACAAAACAATCTTCAAAAACTAATGTTAGTCAATAAAAAATAATCAATTTTCCCTTGAGAATTAGTTATCGTTGATGCCGCCAGAGGGGGCTCTTAGACGGATGGTACAGGCATCTAACAGTTGAAAACCAAACTATCTTCTACTACAGTTCAAGGTAGATTACCTAGATGGCGCGCAGTTAACTGGCCGGAGAAAGTGAACCCCCAGTACAATAATAATACGTAATAATAATATAATCGAAGTCCGGCTCCTTGTCTGAATGGTCATCGTACTGGTCTTCGGTTCAGAGGTCCCCGGGTTCGATTTCCGGTCGGGCAGTTGATTTCAGCATCATATTCCTCCAGTTCGGGGAATACGTTAGAAACCTCCACACTAGCACGCAATAGTGAATGCATCCCTCTAGGTAGGGTTGGCGTCAGGAAGGGCATGCGGCCGTAAAATCAAATACAGTAGAGACAATACGCGACAGTCTGCGAGATGTCGAGGGACAGCGATTAGAGCTCTGTCTAGCGGAGTGACCTGGAGTTACTGATTCTGTCCTAAGAGCACGTGTATTTGTTTGTGAAGATATTGGTGTTTTTGCAGTAAGTTAACATAAGTAAACAGTAGCGTGTGTCATCTCTTCTCAACAAGAGTGTACTGTGTTTGGCTGCAATAACTATGAAGTGCAGAAGGATTCGCGGTCGTGCTTCTGTCTCCCTCGTAGCAAAAATGTGTAAGTAAATATTGTGCTTGCATATACATTCTTCCAGTGACACGAGATTTTTATAGAACTTCCTAAACTTCTGACTTGCGCGGTCAATATTTTAACTGGCTTAAAATATAATAAGCTTATTTTATTGTATAGCGCAGCAGTTAACCTTCAATACCGATGTCTTGTTGTAGGTGTGATCTGTGGCTTTTGATTTAATTCAGGAAAATGCATATGTGTGTGGTTGCTTGTGTTCCAAGTTACCCCATTTGGAATGTCATAATGCGTTTTCAAGCACTGATGAAACTATGGGTGGCTTAAGAAATGTACATATTTTTTGAAACAAAATGACGATGCAAATTTGCCTTA
The DNA here is from genome assembly GCF_040414725.1 of Anabrus simplex. Classification (NCBI taxonomy): domain Eukaryota; kingdom Metazoa; phylum Arthropoda; class Insecta; order Orthoptera; family Tettigoniidae; genus Anabrus; species Anabrus simplex. The sequence continues at coordinate 1,797,032,656 of NC_090265.1, read as the reverse complement.
CCCTAATGTGTTGGCAAGTATTGGTTATGGGGAAATTTTGAACGTTTTTGAAGCTAAATTTATAGATTTTTTTCTGTTAGTAGGCTGCAAGTTAAGAGGAAAATTGTCCAGCTCTTAAATGTTAATTCATTGTATCATGTGTGTAAGGAATATGCCGATATTTTTATTGACAAGTATCTTAATGTGATGATACACTGTTTTTAAATGAGAAAAGAGACAAATACAGCCGTGAAAGTTCAGCTAGGAATGCTAGTAATGCATAAATGAAAGATCAAGCCCTTTCAAAGCTGCTCAATTCACATCTTGATTATATGTCTAATTTCAGGCTTTAAATAATGACCTGTTACATAATTCTTTATTCATTTATCCAGAATTGCTTTACCAAGTTTGAAGTTAATATCTTTGTACCGGGCGGTACACCTCCATGCCGCTAATTCAAATATTGCGCCAATTGAAACTTCTCTACTGGAGAAAATTGGAACTTTAACTACTGAACTAATTCCACGGTTATTCAGAAGATGTCACTGAGTGTTTTTATTTGCCTTTTGTTTTTCAACGATTAAGAGGTGTGGACAATCTCTAACAGATGGCTCTACCCAAAACTATGGTAACACACTCTGGTGCAATGGAATGAACTTTCTTGAAGAAATATTGTATTCCTAAGTTTTATTTTTACTAAATTTTGTTCTGTGGTTTGTGGGTTGGCAATATAAATCCTTTCTTTCCGCCCGTTTTGAATGTAACCAATCACGAATTTATGTAATTAATTTTCCACCAATAAGGTGTTTCTTCCACGTCTTGTGTATTAGTTTTTGCTGTTATCCAATAAATGCGAAAGGGTGTGTCTACTCATTCCTGAAAGGTCTCGAATGTTCCACGAGTGTATATAAACTGCTGATTTTATTGTCTCGGTGCCACTTCAGTAACATCTAACTTAGTGTGTGTGGAAATGTAGCAGGGGGCGGGAAGCGCCTCTTTCTTCAAGCAACAGTTCTTCTACAAGGTAATGGCCTGTTAACATCTTCATTTCTTGCTAGCTCAGCAGTTTAACTCTCGGGGAGGGTTCGAAACCTTTAGTATGTAACCTACCTTTTTAAAATGTAAATTCTTTTCTGTCTATGTAAAATCTATAAATTACTGTAAAGCGGGGATAGAGAGTCCTTTACCCTCTCGAACTCCCCTTCATTTGGAAATTGAGGCGACTACGTTTTCATAACTGTTTCTTCTCTTCCTTAAAATATTAAACTTTCTCATACGGGTCACCTCCTTAGCTTGGGATTAGCCACTGTGTTTCGGCCTAGAGCCACTTAGGTTTTAAAAGTGTATTTAGAAGTGCAAGTTCACGCCTCCAATCTCTTCTGTACTTTGGGCCAGTAACTTAACCCGATGTTTTGTTTTCTTCATGCGAAGGCCCCGTAGGTTGGGTATTAATTACCCCTGTTTCCTTGTGTGCCTTAAGGGCAGATAGAAATGAAGTTTGTTGTAGCTTTTGATAGGCTTGTAAAATTGAGAGCGGGTCGGCTCTTTTTGTTAACATTGTAATTAGGAGCAAGTGCTCCTCGCACTTAGATGTTTTCTGCCCTTTAGCAATTGTGGTTGTGAGCTGAGAGCTCAGGAATTAGACTTGGGGCTCGAAGCCCAAATCTTGTAACGAACTGTAATTTGTTAATTTGTTGATCTGCTACTTGGTACCTGTTATACTCTGTTAATTGTTGATTTTGAAAAGAAAATATAACCCTGTTTAAGTTTTAAATTAACTTTAATTTTGTAGTTGAGACCTATTCCAGCCCGCACCTTCTTTTACCTCTAACTACCACGGATATCTCCGTAACAATCTTAATAACAGTTTCTTTTTAGACGTAATTTATTTATCCATTTCCATATATGAATTTTCATTGATATTTGAATTTAGCGCGAATTTCCAGGTCACGCCACTTGGAGCGCCACTTGCGAATTGTCTCCCATTTTAACAAGGCTAAATCCGGAAGTGTCGCGTATTGTCTCTACTGTATTTGGTAAAACTTAGCCAAATCCATATCAAGTGTTGGTCCCAATAAATTATGAATGAGGCCAGGAATATAAAGAATAAGACCGAACAAGTGGCCGTGCGTTGAGCTATCAGCTTGCTCTCGGGTGGGTTCACTTTCGGCAGCCCTGAGGATGGTTCTCCGTGTCGCACTAACAAACAGTCCGGTGGTATTTGAAGGTGCTCAAATACGACAGCCCCGTGTCGGTAGATTTACTGGCACGTAAAAGAACTCCTGCGGGACTAAATTCCGGCACCTCGGCGTCTCCGAAGACCTTAAAAAGTAGTTAGTGGGACGTAAAACAAATAACATGATTATTATTATTACTAACAAACTAAAGGTTCCCGACGACGCAAGAAAGGCAAAGAGCTAGAACTAGGAAGAAAGGGGCCTTGGCCTCAATTAAGGTACAGCCCCGGCATTTATCTGGTGTGAAAATGGGAAGCGACGGCAAGATTTTCCGTTTTTCCAGAATGAATTAATAGATAAAAGATTGGTGTTTGCCAAGCCTGCTTTTCAGCTACATTCGTTAGTTCCAAGAAAAGTAAAACCGTGTAACGTAGTGCAATTATTGAAATACTCCACTCCCATTTCGGTTTCTTGTTAAGCGAACGCGGTACAAAGCTATTTGTTTATGTCTCCCATTTACTGAGAAAACTAAAATGATTGTTTAAAAGAGCGTGGTGCCTTGTCACATTAGCTGAATAACTTTAAAACTTGAGATTATGTTCTCAGAACAAATCATCCTCAAACATTTCTAACTTGGAAACAATCCTTATCTTTCATTCATTCATTCATCCTAGCGAGAAAGACCACTTCCGACAGCAATCCTCACTGATATGTAATTTTACACATTAAGCTGTCTCTGACGCAAATCGTTGGTATGTGAACAATACAGCCTGCAGCATACCAAACCAAACCCCATGACCAACAGGCCCGAAGGGTCTTGGCCTAGCATTCCCCTGAGGGTGGGGGCGGCAGAATAACACCACAGTATCCGCTGCCTGTCGTAAGAGGCGACTAAAAGGTGACCCATGGGCTCTGAACTCTGGAGAGAGAGAGAGAGAGAGAGAGAGAGAGAGGGGGGCTGGCGACCACGGGGCCCTTACCTGAGTCCTGGCATTGTTTCCACTTACTTGTGCCAGGCTCCTCACTTCCACCTATACTATCCGTCTTTCCTTGGTCAACTCTTGTTCTTTTCGGACCTTGACGCTATGAGGTATGCGAGGGCTAGGGAATTCTTCATTTTCACGCCCTTCATGGCCCTTGTCTTCCTTTGGCCGATATCTTCATTTTTCGAAGTGTCGGATCCCTTCCGTTTTTACCCTCTGATTAGTGTTTTATAGATGATGGTTGCCTAGTTGTATTTCCTCTTAAAACAATAATCACTACCACCACCAGTCTTAGCCTACCAAGCGACCACTGCTCAACCCGATGGAGGTGTCGTGTGCTCAGCACGACGAATCCTCTCGGCCGTTATTCTTGGCTTTCTACACCGGATCCGCCATCTCACTGTCAGATAGCTCGTCAGTTGTAATCACGTTGGCTGAGTGGACATCGAACCAGCCCTCAGATCTGGACAAAATCACTGCCCTGGCATGGAATCGAACCCGAGGCCTCGGGGTAAGAGGCAGGCACGCTACCCCTACACCGCGCGGCTGGTCCTTACCTCTTATTAAAACATATAATTGCCCAACCCTTATTCTTCTAATACACCATAGGCTACACGTGTATTTATCTAAAGAGAAGCTGCTGTGATAAGACAAAACGCATTAAAATACATATTGTAAAGTACTAAAAATTACTAAAATGAAAACTATCTACTTAAATTACTTCAATATCGAAATGAGCAAACTTAATAGCTGAAACCCTTTCGTCACAATATTGAAAATATGGGAGCAATGTCAAAACCCTTCAACATAAATACAGGTGTAAGGCAAGTTGATTGTTTATCGTTCATCCGCCTCTCCAATTTTATCCTAGAGATACGAGTAATTGCTATAATTTGGAAAGAAAAATTAGATGAACACAAAATTTCCCCAATAACACTGAAGAGGAAAGGTAAAAGAGTTGAAATAAATTGCCTGGCGTTTGCAGATGATTTCGCTATACTTTCGGAGAACCTGACAAGTGCAGCGTGAGAATCTCTGTAGAGAAAACCAACTTCATTACTAACATAAAAAAATGCTCCAATATGTTTAATGACAGATCTTGTTTGAACTAAGAAAGTGAAGAAATTAAAATATCTGCGGGAGATGATTCAAGAAAATGTTTTAGAAAAGTCTGGTCCGATTGCTCGGCTGAATGATCAGCGTTGAGGCCTTCGGGTCAGACTGTCCTGGGTTCGATTCCCGGTCGGTTCGGGGATTTTAATCACATTAGATTAATTCTTCTAGGTCGGAGACTCTGTGTCTGCGTTGGTTTCAATATTATCCTCCTCATATTCAGACAACACACCACACTACCAACCACCACAGAAACACGCGATAGTGATTACATCCTTCCATGTAGGGTTGGCGTCAGGAAGGGCATCCGGCCATACCAAATTCCGGCTACTCCACAGGTGTGGGGAAAAGTAGTAGAAGAAGCTTTAGAAAAGTATGTAATCACCCAGATGTCTTTAAATAAGACACTAAAATACAGTAGTGAAAGCGCGAGCGAATGCCTCATATTAAATTATGGATTAGATAAGCTTGAAATATTAGAAAGAAGTATCATTAGAAAAATCCTGGGTCCAGTGGAAAGTCCAGAATTGTAGAAATTAAGAAGCGTAAGGAAATCTATCACAACGTAGAAAACGTAACGGGAACAATAATAAGAAGGGAACTGATTTCCTTTGGCACATGCTTCTGGTGGAAGAAAACAGACTAACGAAAAAGCTATTCGAATATGGTACAAGTCACTATACTAAGTCGTATCCTGAGGGCCCATAAGAGACAATCAGATATATATTTGCAGTATTAAACAATTGTATTGAGGTAAACTTGAGTCAGGCTTTGTAAAAATAGTAGATTGCAGGAGAGTTGAGACCGGATATCCATGGAAACATAAAGTCGCTGAATATTGCGCGATGATGGCCTGTGACCGTGGGAAAGGTTCAACGTTACCAGAAGTTAGCACATCTCGGCACGTGTAGAAGACGTTGGCCAAGAGGAACTTTCAGCCAATTAGGAAGCGTGAGTGTGGCCAATGTGAATGCTGGATTGCGCGGAATTAAAATCCCAGGTTGACCAACATGGATATCTGCGTGAAGAGTACACCGATATAGAGGAATCAGTTCTGTTAGTTGATGGATTTCCACAGGTCTGAAAGTGAAAAATAATAAGGAATACGCTATAGAAATAATCTGAGTCATTTTAAGTCATCAGGAGTGTGTTTTATGTTATTTTTAATTAATAAAAAAGTCATTGTGAATCACAAGCATGCTGATTGGTTGATTCTTTGAATATACGGGAATCCCCTAGCGACAACGGCGTTAGCTAAGCTTCGCAAGCGTCCCAAACATTGGGAGCGTCATTCTGATTGTGTGAGTCGCCGGGAGTGAACGTCGGTCTATACTGCTCTTATATTTGTGCGCGAATGTTGCCACGTGGGTAGAAATTTAACAGTGTATGGTCTTTTCGACCGAAAAACAGTGCATTTAGTAGTGAAGTTTGCTCAATTAACTGGTGCAGCGATAAATTGCCGATTATATTATGACGCAAAGTTTTACTCTAAAGTAATAGACGGTAATATCAGCCTCAGACTGGTGAGTGCAGGAGAGACGCTCAGCTACATCGTTTTTTCGAGTCGGTCGCGTATCGCGAAGTACTTTCTTACCGAACCGCGAGCCGCTCTAACTGTGTTAAACCCTAAATGTGTGTTCTTAATTTTACGTGTGTTTGTTTTGTCAGATTAATGTTGGCTTAGTTCACAGCTGACAAGGGTTTATTCGGCACGTGCGCATAGAGCGGTGAAGAGGTATTCACTTGAAGCCTTCTGTGTTGCAGAGTACAGGAACTTTCATTAAGAAGATGGCTCCGCCGATAGAAGAAAGAAGATTGTTTCCATGTGTTAAAGCTGTGCTGAAAATGGAGTAGAATATCATCAGTGCAAGGATGTGAGCCGCTGCCGATGTCCAGGGAGTTGTCAAAGATAAGACGCGCGTTTTTAAAATAGATGGCATGTTATATGAATTATGTTTAATGCTAGTGAAGCTTAGTGTAGGGATTTTCTTTAACGTAATTTTCGCCGGACGGCATGTGTTTATTTTACATTTGTGATGCTGTGGACACGGATAGGAGGGGAATGCATGATTTCTCTATTTTTCTTTTATTTTACGATTAGTTACATGGGATATTGAGGGAGTTGTTAAGATTTGTTTTGGTGCCATTATGCATGTTACTTAGCTTAGGGTTATTCCGATATTCTTGTATGTTAGAGATAGGAGGATCAGATTGACAAGATCATCCATTTTCCGAGTTAAACACTTGCGGCGTTGAGAGTAAAATCAATTTTTCCATTTAGAAATATTAGTAACAGTTAGATTGCATGACGCACGTTATTTCAGGAGCTGTGACACCTGTGGAGCTGTATCGCAACGTTGACTAGAAAAGAATTCTTCCAATGTGGGTTGAAAACTGTTTCGTGCAATGATTTGAGTGGGAATCAAACCCGGATTTATAATGAGAAAGGCTGATGAGATTGTAAGAAATGCAAGAGAATTTAATGCATGCTGATTTATGAAGTTGATTATGCAGGCCGATTGCATGCCTGATGATGAGATAAGAATTGTGTGCAGTGAGAATAGTCCTGCGATTGTATTCTGAGAGATTATTGAGAATCAGAATTGATGGGAAATTAATGTCAGGCCAATGAATCTGATGTGTGTGTTGAATTATAATAGCATGCTAGCAAAAGGTACGATTGTATGTGAATTTCCGAGCAGTTGAGGAAATATGAGCTCGCCTTACAGGTTTACTTATCAGCCGCGTTTACATAGACAGCGTGAATGAGATGTCATTTCCGTAATACAATCTTGTCGAACAGTAACCAAGCCCTCAGTGCAGTATTGAGTTTTAACATTTCTTTTTAGCCCACAGCAAAGCAGGAAATATGTGACAGAGGAACTCATTTGCTGGTGCGCAAATGCAGCGGAGGAACGCAATGTTGCACATTGCTTTCCACATGTTAATAAAGTATAATATATGTTTTCTCTTACAGGCGATTTGTGCGATTTCATGTGGTTTTGATATGGTGTCTTGTTGTTTAATTTAGATCAGCCCGAATGGTGAGTGAATGTTTGTGGTCAATCTAGTTCTTACTAGATCTCTTTGGTGAACCGCGTTTCACGTCGGGTCAGTGGAGTATATAAGTTTTCCCTTTCCTAATCCGATGTAAATATTTGACATATTATAATTATGTTGTGATCATTTAAATATAGCGTATGTAAATGCCACTAGTACTTTTCATAGTTCATACCATGTCCCATTGCGTTTTAATTTTCGTTTAATGTTAAATTTTGCAGCAACTCTCCTGAATTTAAATCCCTATCATGGTGAAACTTAAATCGTGCTACTCCATATGAATCGAATACGTATACGCATACGTATACGAATACAAATATGGACATGAACATTGGACCATCATGTGAAGTATATTTTTGAAGTTCACAAGTATTGAATATTGTGTTTGAATTTTCATTTCGCATTTAATCGATTGCGTAATTCATGTTTTGTTGTTCATTTACTTTTTCAATTTTATTTCTTTGTCATTTTTTTTGCTATTTGCTTTACGTCGCACCGACACAGATAGGTCTTACGGCGACGATGGGATAGGAAAGGCCTAGGAATTGGAAGGAAGCGGCTTTGGCCTTAATTAAGGTACAGCCCCGGCATTTGCCTGGTGTGAAAATAGGAAACCACGGAAAACCATCTTCAGGGCTGCCAACAGTGGGGCTCGAACCCACTATCTCCCGATTACTGGATACTGGCCGCACTTAAGCGACTGCTGCTATCGAGCTCGGTCTTTGCCAATTTTATACTCATTTCTTTTTCCTTTGAATGTCATTTGTGATAGTATGATTCGGGGTTATTTTATGAAATAAACTCATGCTACCCCATATTATTGTTTCTCATTCGAGTTAAACCTCTATTTCCTATTATATGCTTATAGTTAAGTGATAAACTTCAACATTTAGACTGGCCCTTCGACAACCAACCCAGTTCTCTGCCCAAATCTGAGTTAGTCTGATGTTTATTCAGGAATGGAGGCATCGGCCTAGGGTGTTATTACCCCTGGGTACGGTACAATATACTGCAAGGCAACTATCGCCGCCCCACTCTCTTTATTTTGTAATGGCTCATCATTGCCGCCAACTTGCATACTGAAATCACGAGATATAACGATAAACAAAACTAAAATCAATAATGTAAGTTCTCTTACCATATAAGTGATCAATCAAGATATTCATAATGAAGTCGGGTTTCAAGCTCAGTGAGGAATTAAGGAAATAGGTGCTCTCTTGCTCACTTAGTTTAATGTTATATATTTCTGCCTTTATTTTGATACACTCATTACTATATCCATATTATTCCGTGTTTGCCTGGTGTCAATAATTCAGCTCCCTTCTTGAAACCACGCTGTAATAACACATGTAGGTTACATATGCCGTAAGTAAGGGCTAAGTTAAGGTACGTTAGTATAAGTATAGGTTGATAACGAAATTTCCTTCCATTTACACTGAACTGATCGTTATAGAAGAGGTAATGTTCCTTTCCTTTTCGGAGTTCTTGCAGAATTTTCTTGCTTCTTATACATCCCAATTGCATTCTAGACTTACCGGTACGAATTAGACGAAATAAGACCGTACTTTTAAAATGATGCGTTCGTCATTTTTAACACCAACTACTTTATCAAATGCACTATTCAAACATGTCACAATTCTACTTACCTGGTATTACCTAACAGATTTATAATCCTACAGAAAAAGCAAATATACTTTAACTACCAGTTACCCGCGGCTTCGCTCGCTGGATTTCGTAATTTGATAAAAGTAATTGTTCCTCGGTACTGTACTAAGGCATTATCTGAAAATCCCTAAAGTATAAAACTCCCCGAGAAATTGAGTTTCATTTACCCCAGAAAATATTTGCAGCTTGCATTCGAGAGGTAGTGAGTTCGAACCCCCACTGTCAGTAGTCCTGAAGATGGTCTTGTCGTTTCATATTTTCACACCAGGCAAATGGTGAAGCTATAGTTTGATTAAGACCATGAGCGCTATTTCGTCAACCCTGGCCCTTTCTCATACTTGTCGCCCAAATCCTGCTCGAGTGAGCGCGACGCTAGAGACTTCACCTTCATCTATCGCTGCTCAGAATATAACAGGTCGTCATGTCGCCAATCTATTGCGATCCAAGGACGTTAAACAAATGCAGCGTTATCTGGTGCCGCAGGAATTGAATAAGGGGATTACTTTTTCTACATTCTTACAGGAAATGTTATAGAGCGTGAACGTTACCTCATTTTATGAATCGAAAGCTAATCCAGCACCGAAATATGGGTCAGCTATAAAGACGTTTCGGTAACACGATGTGTGATTCTGAGGTTACGCTTTTTATTGGGCAATATAATTCGCTCACACGTGAAAGTTGAGACGGATGATGTAAGTTTCTGGCAGGGAAATGAAATGCCGAAGACAGGGATAGTAAGGTATGTATGAGCTCTTGCGAGACGTGTGGTCCGGCAAAGAAGGGTGTTTGAATGTTTTAAAACGAACCATATCATTGAATAATGTGCATTACAGCTCATAGTGGCGTGCATTTAACATTTATGTAGAAATGTAGCATGTAGGTGATGACCTGTATCGCAGTAAAAAATCAACTGTGGCATAGTTTGGGAACAGAAGTAAAGGAAGCCGAAACGGGAAGAGACGAAACTTGCCAGAACACCGGGGATCGATTCTGCCTTAGGCCGGTGGCTTTCAGTTCCTTGTCGTTTGTTTACGGTAAGTTACAGTATTCGTTTAGGATAAGTTTCCGATAATAGAAAAAAATAACGAAATGGCGTATGGTTTTTAGTGCCGGGAACATCCGAGGACATGTTCCGCTCGCCAGATGCAGGTCGTTTGATTTGACGCCCGTAGCCGACCTACGCGTCGTGATGAGGATGAAATGATGATGAAGACGACACATACACCCAGCCCCCCTACCAGCTAAATTAACAAATGATGCTTAAAATTCCCGACGCTGCCGGGAATCGAACCCGGGGCCCCTGTGACCAAAGCCAACACGCCAACCATTTAGCCATGGAGCCGGACAGTTTTCGATATCCCGGTGTGTCACGTAATCAGTAGATACTGAAGGGGTGTATTATTATTATTATTATTATTATTATTATTATTATTATTATTATTACAACGGTACGAGGGTTGGAACGGCATCCACTCATCCTCGGGAGTTCAACTGATTAGACGGGGGCTCGATTCCCACCTCAGCCATTCTAGAAGCGGCTTTCCGTTGTTTCCCACTTTTCTCCAGGCAAATGCCGGGATGGTAGTTAACTTAAAGCTACGACCGCTTCCTTCCGTCTTCCTTGCCTGTCCGTTTCAATCTACCCCCCCCCCCACCTCCCCATATGGTCCCTGTTGATCATAGCAGGTGAGGCCGCCTGGGTGAGGTACTAGTCATCCTCCCCAGTTGTATCCCCCGACCCAAAGTCTCACGCTCCAGGACACTACCGTTGAGGCGGTAGAGGTGGGAACCCTTGCTGAGTCCGAGGCAAAAAGCAACCCTGGAAGGTAAATGGATTAAGAAGAAAGGGAGGAAGAAAGAAAGAAAGGAAGAATGAAGAAAGAAAGGAAGAAAGAAATATTATATTATTATTATTATTATTAGCTGGAGTCATCGAGTACCACCTTACTGTATGTCTTTTTACATTTGTCAGTGAACTTTTCTTTCTTTAGAGCCCAGAATTCCCTCATTCTATCTGAGCGGGCCTGCTTGCTTTCCTCTGTCCAAGGGACACTGTGTCTTTTCGGTTGTTTGTCTCGGTTTAGCCCGTTTGTCTTCCGGCGTCTTCCGGTTTGATCTGTAGCACTTGAAGGTCTTCTTCCGTGTTTCTAAACCAAGGCATCGTGGTTTTAAGTTTTGAATCAAATAGGTGAAAGATCTAAAGTGAGCGTAGTTTTTCGTGGTTTATTGTATTAAAACAAAGAAATAAAGGTACTAACTGGATTAAAGCCACTTATATAGGCTATATTTATTTAACAAAGCCGAGCTTTCCACCAAATTGCATTGGTCTTCATCAGCGCATGTGAGCAAAGAAATTCTTGGAAGGAACGTGGAAGTCACCACGGTAACTGACTCAGAGATTGCCGCGAATGGAATTTGGCAGGAAAATCGGCTTTGTTGAATAAATATAGAATATAATATATTATAAGTGGCTTTGATCCGGTTAGGTGAAAGATCTGACTTGTCTCCGTCCATTCGTTTGAGGTAACCGTAGAATCGCGTCCGTCTTTTGCGGGTCGTATCTGTAATTTTCTCTACTTCGTTACAGAATTGCTTATTGGATCTTTTTTTGTTTTTGTTTTTTGGTGGATGCCATTCTTGTAAGTTGGATCCCATGATTCTCCTAATTATTCTGCACTTCTCTTTCTCCAGTTCTTCGGTGAGTTCTTCTCCTTAATTGGCATTTAGGGATAGGGTTTCTGATGCATACATAACTACTGGATTCAGAACTGTTTCATAGTGAAATATCTTAGTGTTTTGGGACAGGCATTTTTTGTTGAGAACGGTTCATTACATTTGGTAGGCTATTTCAAGTTAGCGCATTCGTTCGCTAAGTGCTTCCTTGTCCAGTCCATTTTTCATGATGATCTCACCCAGGTACTTATATTTTTCTACTCACCTGATGTCCCCGTATTTCGTCCGAACTTTTGGTGGTGCGCCTTTAACGTTAGTCTTTATATCTGTTTTTTCAAACGATATCTGCAGACCAGTTTGTTCGGCGATTTCCTGTAACAGTTCGATTTGAACCCTAGCGGTTTCTACGTCGTTCGACAGAATGGTGATGTCATCGGCAAAAGCTACACTGCCTGCCACGATTCCCTTGGATTTGGTTCCCATTCTCAGCGGGTTATAGTCGGTTCCCATTAATCTCGTTCGACAGGTCGGGATGATCTTCTCAAGAATGTACTGTAGTTGAAAACCGTCAGAGAGAGCCCATCGCCTCGTCTGACTCCCTGTTTTGACCTCAAAGAAATCCGGGAGGCATCCTTCAAACTTTATTTTTACGATCCACAGTCATAATTTTAAATGTTCTTCGGAACTGGCCTTCTTGTTACTGCGACAGTAACTTTCTTTCCGATGTGCCTTCTTGTTACTACTACAGTAACTTTCTTTGCGATGTGCCTTCTTGTTATTGAGACAGTAACTTTATTTGCGATGTGCCTTCTTGTTTCTACTATAGTAACTTTCTTTGCGATGTGCCTTCTTGTTACTGCGACAGTAACTCTCTTTGCGATGTGGTTTCTTGTTACTGCGAAAGTAACTTTCTTTGCGATGTGCCTTCTTGTTACTCCTATAGTAACTTTCTTTGCGATGTGGCTTCTTGTTACTACGACAGTAACTTTCTTTGCGATGTGCCTTCTTGTTACTGCGACAGTAACTTTCTTTGCGATGTGGCTCCTTGTTACTCCTATAGTAACTTTCTTTGCGATGTGGTTTCTTGTTACTACGACAGTAACTTTCTTTGCGATGTGGCTTCTTGTTACTACGACAGTAACTTTCTTAGCGATGTGCCTTCTTGTTACTACTACAGTAACTTTCTTTGCGATGTGCCTTCTTGTTACTGCGACAGTAACTTTCTTTCCGATGTGCCTTCTTGTTACTACTACAGTAACTTTCTTTGCGATGTGCCTTCTTGTTATTGCGACCGTAACTTTCTTTGCGATGTGCCTTCTTGTTACTACTATAGTAACTTTCTTTGCGATGTGCCTTCTTGTTACTGCGATAGTAACTTTCTTTGCGATGTGCCGTCTTGTTACTGCGACAGTAACTGTCTTTGCGATGAGGCTTCTTGTTACTGCGACAGTAACTCTCTTTGCGATGTGGTTTCTTGTTACTGCGAAAGTAACTTTCTTTGCGATGTGCCTCCTTGTTACTCCTATAGTAACTTTCTTTGCGATGTGCCTCCTTGTTACTGCGAAAGTAACTTTCTTTGCGATGTGCCTTCTTGTTACTCCTATAGTAACTTTCTTTGCGATGTGGCTTCTTGTTACTACGACAGTAACTTTCTTTGCGATGTGCCTTCTTGTTACTGCGACAGTAACTTTCTTTGGGATGTGCCTTCTTGTTACTACTATAGTAACTCTCCTTGCGATGTGCCTTCTTGTTACTCCTATAGTAACTTTCATTGCGATGTGCCGTCTTGTTACTGCGACAGTAACTTTCTTTGCGATGTGCCTTCTTGTTACTACTATAGTAACTTTCTTTGCGATGTGCCTTCTTGTTACTGCGATAGTAACTTTCTTTGCGATGTGCCTTCTTGTTACTACTATAGTAACTTTCTTTGCGATGTGCCTTCTTGTTACTGCGATAGTAACTTTCTTTGCGATGTGCCGTCTTGTTACTGCGACAGTAACTGTCTTTGCGATGAGGCTTCTTGTTACTGCGACAGTAACTCTCTTTGCGATGTGGTTTCTTGTTACTGCGAAAGTAACTTTCTTTGCGATGTGCCTCCTTGTTACTCCTATAGTAACTTTCTTTGCGATGTGGTTTCTTGTTACTGCGAAAGTAACTTTCTTTGCGATGTGCCTTCTTGTTACTCCTATAGTAACTTTCTTTGCGATGTGGCTTCTTGTTACTACGACAGTAACTTTCTTTGCGATGTGCCTTCTTGTTACTGCGACAGTAACTTTCTTTGGGATGTGCCTTCTTGTTACTACTATAGTAACTCTCCTTGCGATGTGCCTTCTTGTTACTCCTATAGTAACTTTCATTGCGATGTGCCGTCTTGTTACTGCGACAGTAACTTTCTTTGCGATGTGCCTTCTTGTTACTACTATAGTAACTTTCTTTGCGATGTGCCTTCTTGTTACTGCGATAGTAACTTTCTTTGCGATGTGCCGTCTTGTTACTGCGACAGTAACTGTCTTTGCGATGAGGCTTCTTGTTACTGCGATAGTAACTGTATCTTGTCTCGTGTTTTATTATTTATTGTTCATTATTTATTTATTTTGCTCTATGTATTTATGGCGTTCCAAGTTTATTCTTATGTGTGTTTTAATTTCTAACAATGTCTGTTATTTCTTTTTCCTTTCAACTAATGGGTAAGCCTCATTTTCTGTGTTTTCTTTTCTTAAGAGGTCCCTGTAGAACTGGACGGTTTGAAACATTACTTCTTTGTGCTAGGCCTACAATTTAGCATTTACCTAGATGAAAGAGTGTTTTTTTTTTTTTTTTTTTTTTTTTACAGTTGCTTTACGTCGCACCGACTCAGATATGTCTTATGGCGACGAAGGGACAGGAAAGGGCTAGGAGTGTCAAGGAAGCGGCCGTGGCCTTAATTAAGGTACAGCCTCAGCATTTGCCTGGTGTGAAAATGGGAAACCACGGAAAACCATCTTCAGGGCTGCTGACAGTGGGGTTCGAACCCACTATCTGCCGAATACTGGATACTGGCCGCACTTAAAAGGAGTATGTTTATCCCGTCATTTGTTTCCCTCGGATCTCAAAGGAATATTTGTCTTATTGGCATTGTTGTACTATTTTGCTTTAATTATTTTTTCCCAACCTAATCTTACACACTTCCTAGATTCCACTCTGGTTTTGTTACAATGTTTAAATTAGCAGCATACATAAATGGCGAAGCAATAATAATAATAATAATAATAATAATAATAATAATAATAATAATAATAATAATAATAATAATAATAATAATAATAATAATAATAATAATGGTATTACATCTCACTGGCTACATTTACGATCTCAGGAGACGTTGAGTGGTCGGATTTCTGTCCGACAGAAGTTATTTTACGAGCCGGTAAGCTGGACTATTTGAGCTTCAAATATCACCGGACTGACCCGAGACCGAACCTGCCAACTTAGGCTCAGAAGACCAGATCTCTCTGGTCTGAGCATCTTAGCCCGGCACGAGGGTAAACTCCCTCTCCTATACAATATTTTTGAACCAGAAACAAAATATGTTCTTACGATTTTCTTTCCAAGACGATATATGCAGGTTAAATTCACGAATGCCTTAGTAATCATTACAATAGAGGCCGGCTCCATCGCTAAATGGTTAGCGTGCTGCCCTTGGTCATAGGGGTCGCGGGTTCGATTCCAGGCAGGGTTTGGTGTATGTTTCCCCCTGTGGGTGGGGGCGGTAGAATAACTAAAATAACATCCACGGTATCCCCTGTCTGTCGTAAGAGGCGACTAAAAGGGGCCCCAGGGGCTCGGAACTTTGGAGCGTGGGTTGGCGACCACGGGGCCCTTAGCTGCGTCCTGGCATTGCTTCCACTTACTTATGCCAGGCTCCTCACTTTCATATATCCTCTCCGACCTCCCTTGGTCAACTCTTGTTCTTTTCTGACCCCGACGCTATTAGGTTTGCGAGGGCTAGGGAGTCTTTCATTTTCACGCCCTTCGTGGCCCTTGTCTTTCTTTGACCGATATCTTCATTTTTCGAAGTGTCGGATCCCTTCCTATTTTCCCTCTGATTAGTGTTATATAGAGGATGGTTGCCTAGTTGTACTTCCTCTTAAAACAATAATCACCACCATCGTTGGTGCATGCGTCGTCTTCATCATCATTTCATTCTCAACACGACGGGACGGGCGTCAAATCAAAAGACGTGCACTTGACGAGCCGGACATGTTCCCACACTAAAAGTCATACGCCATTTCATTACATCAGGCATTGATCGGACAAACTTAAGTACTACTTTACTAAGCTCAAGTTTAAAGCCGGTTGAGGACTTCGCCCAGGCCAGTGGAAGAGATAATATTATAAATCGCGTGCGCACCTTCTCGGAGAAAGTGTCCGCCAGGTGCTCTTATAAGGCAGACAATGTTGACAGCTCCCATCTTCTCTACAAGGCTGTGGAATGTGGTCAGACGAGTCTCGTGCATATTGTGTGCCCTACTCTACTGCCTGAATAAAAACACTGCGAGTGTGTGTGACCTTGATCGAACTACCAGCGCCTTTAATGGCAAAAATAAAACATAAACAGGAAACTGCTACGCCAGGCTTCCCTGTCTTATTTACAGTTTATCGTTCAACGCGATACTATTTAGTGTGAATACATACTCTATCACACAAGGTACGTTCACTTTTGATTATAAAACCACTTTATTGACACTGAGTCACAACACACAATTCCCACTCAGTTCGCTTAACGACTACACAACACTGTAACACTATTAAGAGAAGCACACTGAAGCTGATTCTGACAAGTACAGAAGTCACTGACCATTCACTTCATCATCACAAGGCAAGATTAAGTACCCCACTTTCTCACTGTCAGCTCGATACCATTCGACATACAGTCTAGAAATATCAACTTGTAGAAACATTCTTACAACGCACTAAATGGAACACAACCGAACACACAAGGAACAATCGATCCACCGGCCACTCAACTGGAGTAGATTGAAAGCGAATATTCGTCTACAATATCATAATACATGTTGTAGTTCGAGTCGTCAGTCCATAGATGGGTTTGATGCAGCTCTCCACGCTACACTACCCTGCCCTAATATTTTCATTTCTGCATAACTACATCTTATATCTGCACTAATCTGCTTATCATATTCATACCTTGGTCTACCCCTACCGTTCTTAACACCTACACTTCCCTCAAAAACCAGCTGTACAAGACCTGGGTGTCTTAAGATGTGTCCTATGATTCTATCTCTTCTTCTCGTCAAATTTAGCCAAATTAATCTTCTCTCACCAATTCGATTCAGTATCTCGTCATTTGTGATTCTACCAACTTATCTCACCTTCAGCATTCCTCTGTAACAGTACATTTCAAAAGCTTCTATTCGGTTTTTTTCTGAGCTAGTTACCGTCCATATTTCACTTCCATACAATGCCACGCTCCAGACGAAAGACTTCAAAAACGTCTTTCTAATTCCTATATCGATGTTCGAGGTGCAACAAATTTCTTTTCTTAAGAAAGGCCCTCATTCCTTCCTTGTGCTAGTCCTTACTTCTGCCATCGTTAACAATACTCAGCTACTTCCATTAAGATTTTAATCTAATATGTCCTGCATCACCTGACTTTGTTCGGCCGCTCTCTAATACTTTTGTTTTGGACGTATTTATTTTCGTCTTGTACTTCTTATTCAAGACTCTGTCCATACAATTCAGCAATTTCTACAGATCTTTTGCACTCAGATACAAAACAACAACATCATCGCCAAATCTCAGGGTACCGGGCGAGTTGGCCATGCGGTTGGGGTCGCGCTGCTGTGATTTTGCATCCGGGAGATAGTGGGTTCGAACCCCACTGTCGGCAGCCCTGAAAATGATTTTCCGTGGTTTTCCATTTTCCATTAGGTAAATGCTGGGGCTGTTCTTTAATTAAAGCCACGGCCCCTTTCTTCTCACTCCTAGGCCTTTCCTATCCCATCGTCGCCATAAGACCTATCTGTGTCGGTGAGACTTACACTAAAGCAAATTGAGAAAAAACCTCAGTGTTTTGATTTCCTCTCCTTGGACTTTGATTCCCTTTCCAAACTCCTCTTTGATTTTTTTAACGCCTGATCTATGTAAACATTGAAAAGGAGGGAGGACAAATTGCAGCCTTGCCTCACTCCTTTCTGGATTGCTGCCTCTTTTTCAAAGCCCTCGTTCTTATCACTGCAGACTGACTTTTGTACAGATTGTAGACAATTCTCCTTTCTCGGTATCTGATCCCGATAACCTTCAGAATCTCAAATAGCTTGGTCCAACCAACATTATCAAATGCCTTTTCTAGATCTACGAACGCTTGTCTTTCTTAATTCGGTCCTCTAAGATCAGACGTAAAGCAGGATTGCTTCACGTGTTCCCACATTTCTTTTGAAGCCAAACTGATCTCCCAACTAATTTAATTTCGTGTGGCTATTTCTAGCCGAGTGCAGCCCTTGTAAGGCAGACCCTCCGATGAGGGTGGGCGGCATCTGCCATATGTAGGTAACTGCGTGTTATTGTGGTGGAGGATAGTGTTATGTGTGGTGTGTGAGTTGCAGGGATGTTGGGGACAGAACAAACACCCAGCCCCCGGGCCATTGGAATGAAGCAATGAAGGTTAAAATCCCCGACCCGGCCGGGAATCGAACCTGGACCCTCTGAACCGAAGGTCAGTATCTCCCAACTCAGTTTCAAATTGTCTTTCCATTCTTCTATAAGTAATACGTGTTAAAATTTTGCAGGCATGAGATAGTATACTAATGGTGCGTTAGTTTTCACACTTGTCAGCACCGGCTTTCTTGGGAATGGGTATAACATTTTTTTCGAAATTCCGATGGCACTTCTCCTGACTCATACACCTTACACACTATACGAAATAACCTCGCCAAGTTGGTTTCTCCTAAGACAGTCAGTAATTCTGAGGGTATGTTATCAATTCCCGGTGCCTTGTTCATACTTAGGTGTCTCAAAGCTCTGTCGAATTCTGATCTCAAAATTGGGTCTCCCATGTCATCAGCAACAACAGTAACTTCTTGTTCCAGAACACTATCATCTACTTCTTTACCCTGATACAACTGTTGGATATATTACTGTCATATTTCTGACTTTTCTTCTTTCCCTAGAAGTGGTTTTCCGTCTGAGCTCTTAATATTCATACATTTAGATTTGCTTTCTGCAAAGCTTCCCTTGATTTCCCTGTAAGCAGCCTCAACCTTTCCTAGGACCATACAACCCTCAATATCCATGCACTTCTCTTTCAGCCATTCTTCCTTAGCTGTCCTGCACTTTCTATCAACGTCATTCTTTATTCGCCTGTATTCTTTTCTGCCCACCTCATTTTTTGCATTCTTGTACTTACGTCGTTCATCAATCAGGTCTAGTATCTCCTGAGTTATCCATTGATTCTTAGTTGATCATTCCTGTATTCCCAACTTATCTTCAGCAGCCTTACTGATCTCAATCTTCACGACTGTCCATTCTTCCTCTGCCGTGCTTACTTCAGCCTTTTCATTTATTCTCTGTGTTACAAGTTCCTTGAAACAATCCCTCACACTTCTTTTTTTCAACCTGTCTAGATCCCATCTCCTTGCATTCCTTCATACCTTGAATTTTTTCAACTTCAGATGGCATTTCATGACCAACAGCTTGTGGTCAGAGTCCATATCTGCTCCCGGGAAAGTTTTGCAATCCAACACCTGGTTTCTGAATCTCTGCCTAATCATAATGAAGTCTATTTGATACCTTCCAGTGTCTCCAGGTCTCGTCCACGTATACAGCCGTCGTTTGTGATGTTTGAACCAAGTATTGGCAAGGACTAAATTATGATCGGTGCAGAATTCAACCATCCGGCTTCATCTTTCATTCCTTTGTCCCAATCCAAATTCTCCTACTGTATTACCTTCTCTTCCTTGGCCTACCACTGCATTCTAGTCTTCCATCACAATTAAATTCTCGTCACCTTTTACCTATTGTATTAAATCTTCTATCTCCTCATATATTCTTTCGATTTCCTCATCATCCGCTGAACTAGTAGGCATATAGACCTGCACTGTTGTGGCGGGCACTGGTTTGTTGTTTATCTTGACGACAATAATCCTTTCACTATGCAGGTCGTAGTAGCTTACCCGCTGCCCTATTTTCTTATTCACTTTTTAAGCCAATTCCTGCATTCCCGCTGTTTAATTTTGTGTTGATAATTCTGTAATCGCCTGACCAAAAATCCTGTTCTTCCTGCCAACGTAATTCACTTATGCCAACTACATCTAACTTTAGTCTATCCATCTTCCTTTTCATATTCTCTAACCTACCACAACGATTCAAACTTCTAACATTCCACGCTCCGACTCGAAGAACGTCAGTATCCATCTTCCTGATGATCGCCCCCTCTCGTGTAGTCCCCACCCGGAGATCCGAATGGGGGACTAGTTTACCTCCGGAATATTTTACCCGGGAGGAAGCCATCATCAGTACATCATTCATACAGAGAGAGTTGCATGTCCTCGGGAGGTAGTTACGGTTGTAGTTTCCCATTGCTTTCAGGCGTGTAGCAGTATCAAGGCCATATCAGTCAATCATCTAGACTGCCGTCCTTGCAACTTCCGAAAGGCTGCTACCTCCCTTTCGATAAACCATTCCTTCGTCTGGTCTCTCAACAGATACCCATCCGATATGGTTGCACCTGCTGCTCGGCTCTCTGCATCATTGGGACACGCAAGCCTCCCCACCGCGGTAAGGTCACATGGTTCACAGGGGAGGACCATAACACATAATGAATGTTTCCACCGTATCTGGACAATAAAACATGACGGTAAGCTTCCAGAAACCTCCATATGTATCAGAATTATGGTGAAACATACGCAATACGAATATTATAGAGTTTTCTTCGTTTTCGACTGAATAGATCTTGATTATAATACATGTTAACCTGCTTGGTGTCATTTCTTGATGGATAGGGCCTACAGTACTTTTGCATCCGTCTCTTGGCACAGGCCAGAGTAAAGTGTAGCTTCCACCGAAGTCCCAGTCAACATCCATGGCTGTGACAATATGGAAGTTGCTGAGGTATGGGTAGTGCTGAGTAATGACATTCAGAACATGACTAGTGTATCTGGGTGTTATGAAAGGTGCTGCTCATAGAGTTAGTCATGCTGCAATAGTACTTTCTGACCCAGTGAGGAAAGCAATGGCAAACTTCCTCACTGTTCATCTTGCCTAGTACGCCTCATTTTGGTGCTGCCATTGGTTTCTGGGGTTTCCTTATAACCTCATAACCGTTGGTGGTGCTATTTGAGGATCCAACCAGCCTCTGGGCTGATGACCTAACAGACAGACAGACAGACAGACAGACAGACAGACAGACAGACAGACAGACAGACAGACAGACAGACAGACAGACAGACATATTAACAGGGAAATCATATGTTAGTTATTCCTGTAGGTGGGGGACGCAGACGAAGAAGGCACCCACGGTAACCCTACCTATCGTAAGAGGCGACTAAAAGGGGTGACCAAGGGATGATGATATTAGATCCATGTGATTACTTGTGATTAATACCATTCCTTGCGGAGTACCATGGGTCTACGTTGCCTGTGTTTAGTACCACTATAGGAGGAATTCCATGGTTCTGCTTTATGAGATGCCGGTGACCAGTATCATCGCGGTACTATGAACAGGATCCACTGATTGTTTTTCTTTCACGATCAGTTTTCGTTTTAGACTCTAGTCAGTGGATACATTTTGAAATTTTCATTTTAATTTCGTTCACCTTGTACCATTAGGGGCCGATGACCTAGTTGTTAGGCACTTTAAACAACAAACATCTTCATCATCAACCAATTTTCGGGTTATACGAACGTGCAATACATAATTACAGGGACGTCATATGTTAGTCGTACTTAACATTTGATAAGACATATTAAAGAGTTAGGTTAGGCGTAGGATGGCGAACATTCGACAAATCAAAATTCAGATCACCCTTGATGCCGAAAGAAGTGACTAAAAGGAGTAAATCCCAGCTATGGATTAGGTTCCTGTCCGACCTCGCTCGATAAGCTCTTCTATTCTCACGGCCTTCGTAATCTTTCCCTCGCCTTTAATCTTCGAAGGACCGTGTATGGTGTATGGCCTGGTGCAGGTCTTTCAAGTTGACGTCCACGAGCAATCTGCGCACCTGATATGATAAGACACATATACTGTTCAAGCAGGGCCGGGCTGAGTGATTCAGACAATTAAGGCGCTGGCCTTCTGACCCCAACTTGGTAGGTGCAGTTCGGTGGAATTTGAAGGTGCTCAAATACGTCAGCCTCGTGTCGGTAGATTTACCGGCACGTAAAGGAACTCCTGAGGGACTATATTCCGGCACATCGGCGTCTTCGAAAACTGTCAGAAGTAGTTAGTGGGACGTAAAAGCAATGAGAAGGCACAAACCCCATTCCACGATTTTGAAAAAATGAAGATTAAAATCCCCGACCCTGCCGGGAATAGAACAAGAGTCTCCTTGTTCCAAACATCAGCATGTTAGCCACTGAGCTGGACCTTCCTCTTTTGATTAGTGTTTACAGAAATGTTCTGCCCCCTAAACAAATTATCATCCAGCGAGTTGGCTTCGCGGTACGGGTCAGATAGTTGTGAGCTTGCATTCTGCAGGTGGTGCATTCGAACCCGACAATGGGCAGTCCTGAAGATGGTTTTCCGTGGTTTCTCATTTTCACACCAGGCAAATAAAAATGCTTTTGGATCCTGAAAATTGTAGGTCCTCTCTTAACAAGAGTGTAACATTCAAGTTACCTGTACCTTCCCCATCTATATAATATATTTCTCTGATTGTTATTCCTCATTTCTTATGTCTGTTCTTATATAGCACCTTCAACCTTCCCTTTTTAGTTAGTATTTAGGTCCTCCCTATTTTCTTTTGAATATTTTTTATGGATTGCACTAGTGTTTTCTTGTTCTTACAATGGGTCAACATTGATTTATGTTTCAGTTCGCAGAGTTCCCTTGATAATAAATATTTAACGTGAGTTGTGTACCCGATGTAGGAATTAAGTCATAAACATGTTCTAACGTTTAATGTTGTGAACAGTTCCTAGCAGACAAAGTACGGTCCCCATTCTACGAAACACGTAAAATTAATCAATTCCCTCAACTGTGCTGAAAGTTGAAGGGCTAAGTGGCCAGGAAAGGTTTTAAATTGTGAATCTTGTATCAAACTAACAAAAATCACTTCCCGCCTAAATGCAGTTCCGGAAAAACAGCCTAAAATCGCGTGTTTCTTTTCCTGTTTTCTTTTCTATTAAAATCCTAGCCAAATTAACTTTTTTACATAATTCTTTTTTTCATGTCTGTAACATCTTCAGTTTTTGGGATATAAGTATCCTCATGAAAATAATTCAACTCCTTTTTTCACTCCACCTCCGTCCATTAAGTTGCTCTCCCCCACCCAAAAAAAATGCACGTTTCTTTATTTTTAAAGGAAATTACAAATACCAATTATCACGACTGTAACATCTTCAGTTTTTGAGATATATGTATCCTCGTAAAAGTAATTCATTTCCGTTTTCATCCCCCCACTACCAAGTTGATTCCCCATCAAATGCGTGTTTTTTTAATTTTTAAACGAGATTCCAAATACCAGTTTTCACGTTTGTAACATCCTTACATTTTTTGGTATTGAAACCGTACAGTGTCCTGTACAGCTCATGGGAATGATATGTGCCTTTCTACTCCATTAAAATTACTCCTAAAGGTCGCGTCATTGGTAGCAGTATGGGCGAAGGGGATCGAGCGGCGTCCGGCCAGAACGGAACCCGCGAAGGAGCGCCTGGGAAACAAAGGGAAGACAAAGCAAGAGCCAAGCCCCCGCGGAAATGCCCTCTCAACTTGCAGAGAGAGATAGAAGGGGACGCGATGCTGGAGTAGTCAGATACGCCCCGAGGTGTGGCTTAGCTTCCCAGAGTTCCAAACTAACATAAGGAACTTCCGGTTTTTTATGCACGTGTCACGGGTGCCAACATCGGATTTTTGCGCGTAAAAATGGGATGATATTTTTGATCCAGACATAGGAAAATTATGTGAGATGCACCATTGAATAGAGCGGAATTTTCTGCGTTTCCCAGACTAAAAATATGTAATAACTTATTCAGGGGAAGAAATGAGGTCACCAGCTGTCCAGAGGTGACGTATCGCTAACACATGTGAATACAGCGGCGTCACCCAAGCTAAGAGTCGCTCTTAAAAGATGACTCCACCCTCCAAAGGACGCTATGAATTAATCAAAGGCGGGAAGCAAATTACATAAAAACTGCCGATCGTAGGTCCAGCACGCCTTGCTCAAATGAAAGAGGAGACAGAGGGCCATAAGATGCACTATTTAAATATCTTCAATTCTTGGTATGAAAGGAGCTCTTGTTCTTAATGAACCGTGAACGTTGACGCCCCCAAGCTTCCGGTGGGCAAGATAATATAGGCCGGGCAGGCCATCGCAGAGACAGTTGTTCTTTGCGAGTCGTTGAGACGGACACTGTGTCCCGCGGTGCTCCAGTTTACAGTCAGAAACCCTTGACCGCGTACTGAAAGTGCTATTGTGTCCAGCACGCCTTTGTGAAGTGAACGGGAGGCCAAACGAGCCTAGGTGAATTGTTTCTGTGCTGCGTGTCAAACTGGTTACTCCGCGAGCATAATTTACAAACAAGTAGCAGAATACCGCTGAGACAGTGCCGGCTTTAATGAGTCAGTGAAATTCATAATTTGGTATCACCCAAAGTGTTACTTTGAATCAGGGGCTCGAATCTCGTGAGCCACCCGATTCTTGCTGTGAACGCGCCCGCCGTGATTTGAATGACCGTCTTATTCGTGGTGTAAACTCTGGACATAGAGGCCGTGTGACGAGTGTAAAGTGTCACCCATTTGGATTACTGTAAGATTTCAGCTGTGAACGAGTTCCCCAGGATGTCGGACTTGTATGGACCAGGGATGAAGGACTGCACGCCCGCCACCTACCGAGTGGTCATGGAGTACTAAGAACTTCACCATGGGTCTCCCGTGGAAGGAGAAACAACGGCCACCAAACAGATGAGTGATGTCCAAATTTAATTTCTAAGCATGATATAACCGGGGGATAGGATTAGCTTTCTTTGTAAATATCAAAATGTTGTAAGATAATGCATGTCCTATATGGAAATTTTATTGATTTTTAGATAGTTGAAGTAAATTCAAGGGAGCTAAATTCCTGGACGACTCATTTTTTTCTTAATGATTAGCTTATCGTGAGGGTTATATTTCTAGTAATATGTAGAATGTCCTAGCAAATATGGGAACAAGGTTAGGAGAATATTTGAGTTTCCCATAGGGGCGGTTGGAACAATAGTGCTGGCGAGCAGGGAAAACCATGTCAAAGTGTTGGTAGTTACTGTCCCACGTGGCTGTCGTATATGCCGGGGAAACTCATGGGTCAGTTAGACAATGCATGCCTAGCTTACACATATCATCAGTGCATGTACAGCAAGAAAGAAGAAAATCCCGACCGAGAGAGGTATATGGGTGTTATTTAAGTAGGTGTGTGGAACCATGTGCAAGTCTCCCGTGATTTTTGATTAATTGGCCAAAATGGTTTGGAGTGTTTTTTTTATCTATAGCCGGGGTGAGGCCCAGAGGCAGGAGTCTCTAATCTTTGGTCAGAAGATTTAAATATAAGTATAGTTCCTGTGGCAGGAACGAGGGGTCATGAGAGCCATATGCCCAAGGGAAGAAGATACGCGATATGAGACGTAGTGAGAGGGCCAAATGCCCGAGTAATTTACGATGAAATGAGTTAAAAGTGATCGCGCCCACAGTCGGCGCTCAGCGATAGTAATGAGAGAGAATAAAAGAGTATTTCATGGGGAATTCCACGATAATATGAATAAGCCCTCCTCTGCGAACCATGTGACCTTGCCGCGGTGGGGAGGCTTGCGTGTCCCAATGATGCAGATGGCCGAGCCGCAGGTGCAACCATATCGGATGGGTATCTGTTGAGAGACCAGACTAACGAATGGTTCATCGAAAGGGGGGTAGCAGCCTTTCGGTAGTTGCAAGGGCGGCAGTCTAGATGATTGACTGATACGGCCTTGTAATAATACTCAACATGGCTTAGCTGTGTTGATACTGCTACACGGCTGAAAGCAACGGGAAACTACAGCCGTAACCACCTCCCGAGGACATGCAGCTCCCTCTGTATGAATGATGTACTGATGATGGCTTCCTCCCGGGTAAAATATTCCGGAGGTAAACTAGTCCCCCATTCGGATCTCCGGGTGGGGACTACACGAGAGGGGGCGATCATCAGGAAGATGGATACTGACATTCTGCGAGTCGGAGCGTGGAATGTAGAAGTTTGAATCATTGTGGTAGGTTAGAGAATCTGAAAAGGAAGATGGATAGGCTAAAGTTAGATGTAGTTGGTATAAGTGAAGTACGTTGGCAGGAAGAACAGGATTTTTGGTCAGGCGACTACCGAATTATCAACACGAAATCAAACAGGGGTAATGCAGGAGTTGGTTTAATAATGAATAAGAAAATAGGGCAGCGGATAAGCTACTACGACCAGCATAGTGAAAGAATTATTGTCGTCAAGATAGACACCAAACCAATGCCCACCACAATAGTGCAGGTCTATATGCCTACTAGTTCAGCGGATGATGAAGAAATTGAAAGAATATATGAGGAGATAGAAGATTTAATACAATATGTCAAAGGGAATGAGAATCTAATTGTGATAGGAGACTGGAACGCGGTGGTAGGCCAAGGAAGAGAAGGTAGCACAGTAGGAGAATTTGGATTGGGACAAAGGAACGAAAGAGGAAGTCGGCTGGTTGAATTCTGCACTGATCATAATTTAGTCCTCGCCAATACTTGGTTCAAACACCACAAACGACGGCTGTATACGTGGACGAGACCTGGAGACACTGGAAGGTATCAAATAGACTTCATTATGATTAGGCAGAGATTCAGAAACCAGGTGTTGGATTGCAAAACTTTCCCAGGAGCAGACGTAGACTCTGACCACAACTTGTTGGTCATGAAATGCCATCTGAAATTGAAGAAATTGAAGAAAGGAAAGAATGCAAAAAGATAGGATCTAGACAAGTTGAAAGAAAAGAGTGTGATGGATTGTTTCAAGGAACATGTTGCACAAGGACTAAATGAAAAGGCCGAAGGAAACACAGTAGAGGAAGAGTGGAGAGTCATGAAAAATGAAGTCAGTAGGGCTGCTGAAGAAATGTTAGGAAGGAAGAAAAGATCAACTAAGAATCAGTGGATAACTCAGGAGATACTAGACCTGATTGATGAACGACGAAAATACAAGAATGCTAGAAATGAAGAGGGCAGAAAAGAATACAGGCGATTAAAGAATCAAGTGAATAGAAAGTGCAAGGTAGCTAAGGAAGAATGGCTGAAGGAGAAGTGCAAGGATGTCGAAGGCTGTATGGTCCTGGGAAAGGTAGATGCTGCATACAGGAAAATCAAGGAAACCTTTGGAGAAAGGAAATCTAGGTGCATGAATATTAAGAGCTCAGATGGAAAGCCACTTCTAGGGAAAGAAGACAAAGCAGAAAGATGGCAGGAGCATATCCAACAGTTGTATCAAGGTAACGATGTAGATAATTTCGTTTTGGAACATGAAGAGGCTGTTGATGCTGATGAAATGGGAGACCCAATTTTGAGGTCAGAGTTTGACAGAGCTGTGAGTGACCTAAATAGGAACAAGGCACCTGGAATTGATGATATTCCCGCTGAATTACTGACTGCCTTAGGAGAAATCAGCATGGTAAGGTTATTTCATTTAGTGTGCAAGATGTATGAGACAGGAGAAGTCCCATCCGATTTTCAGCAGAATGTTGTTATACCTATTCCCAAGAAAGCCGGTGCTGACAGGTGTGAAAACTACCGCACTATTAGTTTAGTATCTCATGCCTGCAAAATTTTAACACGTATTATTTACAGAAGAATGGAAAAACAAGTTGAAGCTGAGTTGGGCGAAGATCAATTTGGCTTCAGAAGAAATGTAGGAAGACGTGAAGCAATCCTGACTTTACGTCTGATCTTAGAGGATCGAATCAAGAAGGACAAGCCCACGTACATGGCATTCGTAGATCTAGAAAAGGCATTCGATAATGTTGATTGGACCAGGCTATTTATGATTCTGAAGATGATAGGGATCAGATACCGAGAACGAAGAATTATCTACAACCTGTATAAAAATCAGTCTGCAGTGATAAGAATCGAGGGCTTTGAAAAAGAAGCAGCAATCCAGAAAGGAGTGAGGCAAGGCTGCAGTTTGTCCCCTCTCCTTTTCAATGTTTACATAGAACAGGCAGTAAAGGAAATCAAAGAGAAATTTGGAAAGGGAATCACAGTCCAAGGAGAGGAAATCAAAACCTTGAGATTTGCCGATGATATTGTTATTTTATCTGAGACTGCAGAAGATCTCGAGAAGTTGCTGAATGGTATGGATGAAGTCTTAGGTAAGGAGTACAAGATGAAAATAAATAAGTCCAAAACAAAAGTAATGGAGTGCAGTCGAACGAAGGCAGGTGATGTAGGGAATATTAGATTAGGAAACGAAGTCTTAAAGGAAGTAGATGAATATTGTTACTTGGGTAGTAAAATAACCAACGATGGCAGAAGTAAGGAGGACATAAAATGCAGACTAGCACAAGCAAGGAAGAGCTTTCTTAAGAAAAGAAATTTGCTCACTTCAAACATTGATATCGGAATTAGAAAGATGTTTTTGAAGACTTTCGTATGGAGCGTGGCATTGTATGGAAGTGAAACATGGACGATAACTAGCTCAGAAAGAAAGAGAATAGAAGCTTTTGAAATGTGGTGTTACAGAAGAATGCTGAAGGTGAGATGGATAGATCGAATCACGAATGAAGAGATACTGAATCGAATTGGTGAGAGGAGATCGATTTGGCTAAATTTGACGAGAAGAAGAGATAGAATGATAGGACACATCTTAAGACACCCAGGACTTGTTCAGTTGGTTTTTGAAGGAAGTGTAGGTGGTAAGAACGGTAGGGGTAGACCAAGGTATGAATATGACAAGCAGATTAGAGCAGATGTAGGATGCAATAGCTACGTAGAAATGAAAAGGTTAGCACCGGATAGGGTGGCATGGAGAGCTGCATCAAACCAGTCTATGGACTGATGACTCAAACAACAACAACATGAATAAGCAAATGAAGTGGGCCATGGATATATGTCCCCGAGGTGAAAAGGGTGGACGTGTGAGGGAGAGAAGAATCTGGCGTGGCCGATGAATGAGAAATGGCCGTGCGAAGTGAATGACCGCCCTTCCTTGTGTTTTTGTGAATGTCTGGCTCTCGCCCTCGTGACAGAGGAATCCTTTTCTGCCATTGTATTAAGACCTGGGAGCCCTGGCTCTCCACGCGCCCCTCGGTTGGTTTAAATGGCTTAGCTAAGAAGACTTGTATAATGATAATATCACGGTGATTTTTAAAAGGTATTTTATAATTGAGTAGGGATCTCCCCCAGATATCCGGTGATATGAGATTATAGCTATTCTAGGGATCTACAGAAACCCACAGTACCTCTCAGTCGGGAGTCGGCCAGTTCGACTCCAGATTATGATGGCGCCCTTGAGCGAGCTGCTCCAGGCGTGCGCCTTGGGCCGGAGACAGTGATAACCATGCTGTTTTCTCTCTAGGAATGGCTCTCCTTTGTGCATGAAGTGTACATATCCATATATCAGTGTATGTTTCGTAATTATGTGCATATATTTTTGAGTTCAAACAGAACCTATATGCACGTTGTGTGGTCTTGGTGATAGATGAGGAGTCCGGGGTTTAGCTAAATGGTATGTGTGTTTGTTTGTGTATCATGTAAATGTTTCTTTTAATTTGATAATGATGTAGCGTAGGCCCCGGTTATGTTCGTGCTAAGAACAACAAGTAATATGTGAATAGGGACATCAGGTCATCTCACGGTGTGATCGACAGAATAATATAAAAAATTCATGAACGGTCTGAGCTAATGAGGAAAAATGAACGATAGCAACTCGCAAAACCTCAATCATACCGTTATGCAGACGACGCCCATGGGCGATTCGTATTTTAAAGTGATTATTATTTTCTTTTCCTCCCATATGTGGAGAGTCATTGTATAGAGCTGTGTCAACTTCTTTAAATTGTCATATTTGAATAAATTCGTATTCGTAACCCTATTTTATGGTTCTTGTCATTTGTAGCAGTGCTAAGCAGTATCCAATAGGCATTTGAACCCAGAGATCCTACTTTCATATTATAGACATAAGGCTCCATCTTAAGTATTAGTTTTTCTTTCTTTCGAACGTACCACTCCCCCAAGTGCTCAGGCTGCCGGGCCGGCACAGAAAGTAGAAAGGGGAGCGGTTCGAAGCTCGTTAAGCAATTCGACCAGCTCTTCAATCCAATCTCATCCATGGGTGTTTACCCCGTTACGTGGAGGCATTCTTATGCGTGGGTCATCCATTCGAAGCCCGGAAGGGTGTATACTTGGCGCCCTTCTTGGGGCAGGGCATTGTTTATAGTTTACACTGGAGCATTTTTAGTAAGAGATAGGCCACCCACAGGGAGGATAGTGTGCTATGATGGAGTCAAATTGCCAGGTTCGTGCCACAATCTGATTACATTTGGTATCGAACGGGTTGGCAATTATTTGAAATGGAGTACCCGCCACGTAACCGAACGGATGGAGACGTTAAGCACATGTCCGAAGTGCTAAGATTCATAATTATAGTTTGGATACTGCATTGGTTGTTCAGATTGTGTGATACTCAGCAGGACTGTCATGGTCATCGTACGGGTGTGCGTAAGTCACAGCTCGTGATGATAACTCACACAAGATCAGCCATGAAAGGGAGCGACGTGAATAATAAATAGGATAGGAAAATGACAAGAACAGAAAAATCATGTGTCCAGTTTAAGTGGAAATCCGCATGGGTGTCGCTCATAAATTAAAATTGGTACCCGGGACAGACTATGAAGTTGTCAGTTCGTTGGGAGACAATGTTATGGTTCTCTCAGGGTGAGGTTAAACGGCCGGCAAAATTCTTCAAATTTCGCCAGTTACGGGTATCGGCCAAAGATTGTGCGCTGAGGTAACAACATTTGGCAGATATAAATATTTTTTCGAGAGGGCTTTAGACGCCGCGGATAGAGCAGGGTACCTCAACCCATGCTCAAATTTTTGCGCAGTGACGGGTGCGATGTTGCCAGTTTGAGACGGGTAGTTGTCTGCTAACGTCATCTTATCAATCTCAAGGTGATAACATCCATTTGTGACTGGGGTATGCCATGTTTCCGG
The DNA here is from genome assembly GCF_040414725.1 of Anabrus simplex. Lineage (NCBI taxonomy): Eukaryota > Metazoa > Arthropoda > Insecta > Orthoptera > Tettigoniidae > Anabrus > Anabrus simplex. Next base: position 1,797,001,619 of record NC_090265.1, on the reverse strand, counting down.
CATACGTAAAATCGAGCCCACGGTAGGCCGCGCGCGTGACCGGAAAACTTATTCTAAGTTAAGGGCTAACGTAGAATTATTATTATTGTTATTATTATTGTCGAATGATATGACGAAATTTCCTATACAATGAATTATGACCTTAATATGGTAGGGGGCGTGACACAAGCCGTTTGTAGGCCCAGTTTGGATTGATTTGTTGGAATTTCGAGTAAAGTTAGGTCACGCTGAAATTTGTATTAAAAATTTTAAATGTATCTATGCTTTCTGTCGATCACCGGTGGTCAATTTTCTGCCCACGGGAGATCCGCTTTCTCAAGATTGAATCTACTATGGACGTGCAGGTCATTAGGGAAATGATGTGCCAATTATTGGCGGAACAAAAAGAACATTTCGAAGAAAAGGCAAAGGAAGACAGGGAACTTTTAAAGGAACAGTTAAAGATAATGACGGAACGTGTAAATCAGCAGGCAGCAGACGTTAAGGCGGAGTTCGAGAAGCAGGGAGAACTTTTAAAGGGACATTTCGAAGAGCAATTAGGCAAGCAGGCAGCAGGCTTTAAGGCGCAGTTTGACACGCAGGCAGAGCTTTGCCAGGCTCAGGCGGCTACGAATAAGGCTTCGTTAGACGAGCTCGCAGAGGATGTGAGATTAGGTCGTGAACGTAGCGACGAGAACGCCGCGAGATTGGAGGCAAAGATGACCGAGGCGTTGGAGGGGAAGTTAGAAGACGTCATCCAGCAATTAAAGCAAGTAGAGATTAGGGTGACCAATAGGATCGACGTGACGGACACCAGGGTAAGCGGATGCCGATGAAGAAAATGATGCCGTGAATCACATTGTTTTGGAAGAAGGGAGCGAGTCCGAGGCATCAGCCTGTGAAGATTGTCCGGAATGCTCTGAGAGGACCGGTCTTAGGAACGCTTTAATTAATCTATGCTACCAGATACAACTGGAGAACACAGAGTTGACCGAGAAGGTCTATCAATTACGCGAACATCATCAATGACTACTTTCCGGGACAGTTGAAAGGGAAAGAAAAATCCCGAGTTCGTGATTTTTCTTTGATGAAGCAGGAGGAGAATGAAACCGTACAGTGTCCTGTACAGCTCATGGGAATGATATGTGCCTTTCTACTCCATTAAAATTACTCCTAAAGGTCGCGTCATTGGTAGCAGTATGGGCGAAGGGGATCGAGCGGCGTCCGGCCAGAACGGAACCCGCGAAGGAGCGCCTGGGAAACAAAGGGAAGACAAAGCAAGAGCCAAGCCCCCGCGGAAATGCCCTCTCAACTTGCAGAGAGAGATAGAAGGGGACGCGATGCTGGAGTAGTCAGATACGCCCCGAGGTGTGGCTTAGCTTCCCAGAGTTCCAAACTAACATAAGGAACTTCCGGTTTTTTATGCACGTGTCACGGGTGACAACGTCGGATTTTGGCGCGTAAAAATGGGATGATATTTTTGATCCAGACATAGGAAAATTATGTGAGACGCACCATTGAATAGAGCGGAATTTTCTGCGTTTCCCAGACTAAAAATATGTAATAACTTATTCAGGGGAAGAAATGAGGTCACCAGCTGTCCAGATGTAACATATTGCTAACACATGTGAATACAACAGCGTCACCCAAGCTAAGAGTCACGCTTAAAAGATGACTCCACCCTCCAAAGGACGCTATGAATTAATCAAAGGCGGGAAGCAAATTACATAAAAACTGCCGATCGTAGGTCCAGCACGCCTTGCTCAAATGAAAGAGGAGACAGAGGGCCATAAGATGCACTATTTAAATATCTTCAATTCTTGGTATGAAAGGAGCTCTTGTTCTTAATGAACCGTGAACGTTGACGCCCCCAAGCTTCCGGTGGGCAAGATAATATAGGCCGGGCAGGCCATCGCAGAGACAGTTGTTCTTTGCGAGTCGTTGAGACGGACACTGTGTCCCGCGGTGCTCCAGTTTACAGTCAGAAACCCTTGACCGCGTACGGAAAGTGCTATTGTGTCCAGCACGCCTTTGTGAAGTGAACGGGAGGCCAAACGAGCCTAGGTGAATTGTTTCTGTGCTGCGTGTCAAACTAGTTACTCCGCGAGCATAATTTACAAACAAGTAGCAGAATACCGCTGAGACAGTGCCGGTTTTAATGAGTCAGTGAAATTCATAATTTGGTATCACCCAAAGTGTTACTTTGAATCAGGGGCTCGAATCTCGTGAGCCACCCGATTCTTGCTGTGAACGCGCCCGCCGTGATTTGAATGACCGTCTTATTCGTGGTGTAAACTCTGGACATAGAGGCCGTGTGACGAGTGTAAAGTGTCACCCATTTGGATTACTGTAAGATTTCAGCTGTGAACGAGTTCCCCAGGATGTCGGACTTGTATGGACCAGGGATGAAGGACTGCACGCCCGCCACCTACCGAGTGGTCATGGAGTACTAAGAACTTCACCATGGGTCTCCCGTGGAAGGAGAAACAACGGCCACCAAACAGATGAGTGATGTCCAAATTTAATTTCTAAGCATGATATAACCGGGGGATAGGATTAGCTTTCTTTGTAAATATCAAAATGTTGTAAGATAATGCATGTCCTATATGGAAATTTTATTGATCTTTAGATAGTTGAAGTAAATTCAAGGGAGCTAAATTCCCGGACGACTCATTTTTTTCTTAATGATTAGCTTATCGCGAGGGTTATATTTCTAGTAATATGTAGAATGTCCTAGCAAATATGGGAACAAGGTTAGGAGAATATTTGAGTTTCCCATAGGGGCGGTTGGAACAATAGTGCTGGCGAGCAGGGAAAACCATGTCAAAGTGTTGGTAGTTACTGCCCCACGTGGCTGTCGTATATGCCGGGGAAACTCATGGGTCAGTTAGACAATGCATGCCTAGCTTACACATATCATCAGTGCATGTACAGCAAGAAAGAAGAAAATCCCGACCGAGAGAGGTATATGGGTGTTATTTAAGTAGGTGTGTGGAACCATGTGCAAGTCTCCCGTGATTTTTGATTAATTGGCCAAAATGGTTTGGAGTGGTTTTCTATATATATAAAAGCAAGTCGGGCTGGAGCGATGTATATATAAATATTTAAAAATGAAAAAAGACGTGAATTAATGAGGCACTTCCAGAAATCTCAGAAATTTGAAACTTGGTACGAGGGAAACTGATGACCCCAGGATCCCTAGAAAAATCGGAAATTCTCAAAATTCCCTGAAGGGGGCACGCTGGGGGGGCTCCAATTTTGGGCTCAGTATAAGAACACAGTCGTATAGTATATCCAAAACGATAACCTATAGGTTTCGTGGGCTTAAAAATTTGAAATTTTACAGATGTAAAAATTGGTATTTAGAATCTTCCTTAAAAATAAGAAAACACGTATTTTTTTTGTTCTCAGAAAATCCCAATAGGAAGGGTGAAAAAGGGTGAAAATGGGGAAAAGTGGGTTGAATGCCTTTAATCAGGATACCGGTGCTTATATCTCAGAAACTGAAGATATTACAGACCTGAAAATTGGTACTTTTGATCTCCTTTAAAAATAAAGAAACACGTATTTTTTTTTTGGAAAATCCAATTAATGGGATGATGAAAAGGGGGTGAATTTTTAAAATGTGTGAATCTATATCTCCAAACTTTTAAAGTTTGCAGATGTAAAAATTGGTATTTAGAATCTTCATTAAGAATAAAGAAACATGTATTTTTTGTTTTCGGAAAATCGCAATAGGAGGAGTGAAAAGGGGTGAAAAAGGGGTTGAATGCCTTTAATGAGGCTACTTATATCTCAGAAACTGAAGATATTACAGACCTCAAAATTGGTGTTTGGGATCTCCTTTAAAAATAAAGAAACACGAATTTTTTTGTTTGTGGAAAATCCAATTAAGGGGGTGAAAAGGGGGGTAATATTTTAAAATAAGTGTATCTATATCTCAAAACTTTTATTGGTTATAGATGTGAAAATTGGTATTTAGTAACTCCTTTAAAAATAAAGAAACATGTATATTTTGTTTTCGGAAAATCCTAATAGGAAGGGTGGAAAAGGTTAAAAAATGGGTCGAATGCCTTTCATGAGTCTACAGTACTTATATTTCAGAACCTGAAGATATTGCAGACCTGAAAATTGGTGTTTGGGATCTTCTTTAAAAATAAAGAAACACGTATTTTTTTGTTTGTGGAAAATCCAATTAATGGGGGGGGGGGTGAAAAGGGGGTGATTTTTTAAAATGAGTGTATCTATATCTCAAAACTTTTAAAGTTTATAGATGTAAAAATTGGTATTTAGAATCTCCTTTAATAATAAAGAAACACATATTATTTTGTTTTCGGAAAATCCCAATAGGAAGGGTGGAAAAGGGTGAATAATGGGTTGAATGCCTTTATTGAGGCTACTTATATTTCAGAACCTGAAGATATTACAGACCTGAACATTTGTATTTTGGATCTACTTTAAAAGTAAAGAAACACGTATTTTTCGTTTTTTGAAAATCCAAATAATGGGGGGTGAAAAGGGGGATGAATTTTTTAAAATGAGTGGTCTACAACTTAAAACTTTAAAATTTACAGATGTAAAAATTGGTAGTTAGAATTTCCTCTAAAAATAAAGGAACACGTATTTTTTTGTTTCCTGTAAATCCTAATAGGAGGGGTGTAAAAGGGTGAAAAATGGGTTGAATGCCTTTAATGAGGATACATATATCTCAGAAACGAAGGATCTTACAGAACTGAAAATTTGTATATGGGATCTCCTTTAAAAATAAAGAAACGCGTTTTTTAGTTTTTGGAAAATCCAATTAATGGCGGTTAAACAGGAGTGACAAATTGGGGTGAATTTTTTGAAAGACTGTATCTACAGATAATCTTGGAAACGTAAAATGTTACAGACGTAAAAAGTGGGTGTTTGGAATCTCCTGTAAATGTAAAGAAACAGAGGTGATTTGTTTTTGGAAACTCCACTTAAGGGGAACTCAAAAGGGGTGAAATTTTAAAATGAGAATTTTTACAGTATATCTAAAAAAACTTAACATGTTACAGAAGTGAAAAATGGTATTTTTTATCTCTATTAAACATAAAGAAAGGTGTATTTTTTGTTTTCGGAAATACCACTTGGGTGGAGGGGGGGTTAAAGTGACTGAAAATGGTGTTGAATTCTTTTAATTAGGCTACTGATATCTCAAAAATGAAGATGTTACAGACGTGAAATTTGATATTTGCAATCTGCTTTAAAAGTAAAGAAACACGTATTCTCGGAAAATCCAATGAAGGGTTTAGGGAGGGGGGGGTGAAAGAATTGAAAAATTAATTGACTTAATTGTATGAGAATACATACATCTAATAAAAACTAAAGTTGTTACAGACGTGAAAATTCGTATTTGGATCTCCTTTAAAAACAAAGAAAAACGCGTTTTGGGGGGAAACCATCTTGGAGGGCGGGAGTGTAAAGGAGTTGAATTCCTTTCATGAGGACACATAAATCAAAAACTGAAGAAGTTAGAGTCGTGATAATTGGTATTTAGAAGATCCTTTACTATTAAAGAAACAAGTATTTTTTGCGGGAAAATTCACTTAGAGGGGTGGGGGTGGGGAGGGGAGTAGTGTGAAATGAAGTGAAGAAAGTAAATTATTTTTATGGGGATACTTATATCTCAAATCTGAAGGTAATAGACGTGAACATTGGTGTTTGGAATCTCCCTTAAACATATAGAAACAAGCCTTCTTTTAATTTTTTTTTTGGGGGGGGGTAAATAAACTTAACGGCGGTAGGCTGTAGAAGGAGGTGAGACCAATTGATTTTACTGTTATTAATGTACTTATAAAGATCCTCTGTTGCTCAGGCAGCAGCGCGCCGGCCTCTCCCAGCTGGGTTCCGTGGTTCAAATCCCGGTCACTCCATGTGACATTCGTGCTGGACAAAACGGAGGCGGGACAGGTTTTTCTCCGAATACTCCGGTTTTCCCTGTCATCAGCCATTCCAGCAACATAATAATAATAATAATAATAATAATAATAATGTTCCGGACCGTCATCAAATGTGCGGACCGTGCTGGAAACGGCTACTGGACGGGTAATGACTAAGAATGCAGTCCGGCCGCCGGTTCAGTGCCGCCAAGGCACCCAATATAACACCACGCCGGATCTCCTGAAGGATTTTATCCATATTAAAAATGATTATAGGAAATGATGGCAAAGATTTACGTACCCAACTAACCGGGAGGAATACCTGAGCCTAGCTCTGGAAGTACGAACTCGATTGCTGGAAAGGAAGATTGAAAAATGGGAGGAAACGTGCCGTAAAATAAGAGAAAACGAGTCAGATCTCGAATTTCGGCGGATTATATATCCAAAACAATAAGCATTCAATTATAAATTTCAGTATAATACCGTAGCGAAGCACGGGTATCTTGCTAGTTTTTATCTATAGCCGGGGTGAGGCCCAGAGGCAGGAGTCTCTAATCTTTGGTCAGAAGATTTAAATATAAGTATAGTTCCTGTGGCAGGAACGAGGGGTCATGAGAGCCATATGCCCAAGGGAAGAAGATACGCGATATGAGACGTAGTGAGAGGGCCGAATGCCCGAGTAATTTACGATGAAATGAGTTAAAAGTGATCGCGCCCACAGTCGGCGCTCAGCGATAATAATGAGAGAGAATAAAAGAGTATTTCATGGGGAATTCCACGATAATATGAATAAGCAAATGAAGTGGGCCATGGATATATGTCCCCGAGGTGAAAAGGGTGGACGTGTGAGGGAGAGAAGAATCTGGCGTGGCCGATGAATGAGAAATGGCCGTGCGAAGTGAATGACCGCCCTTCCTTGTGTTTTTGTGAATGTCTGGCTCTCGCCCTCGTGACAGAGGAATCCTTTTCTGCCATTGTATTAAGACCTGGGAGCCCTGGCTCTCCACGCGCCCTTCGGTTGGTTTAAATGGCTTAGCTAAGAAGACTTGTATAATGATAATATCACGGTGATTTTTAAAAGGTATTTTATAATTGAGTAGGGATCTCCCCCAGATATCCGGTGATATGAGATTATAGCTATTCTAGGGATCTACAGAAACCCACAGTACCTCTCGGTCGGGAGTCGGCCAGTTCGACTCCAGATTATGATGGCGCCCTTGAGCGAGCTGCTCCAGGCGTGCGCCTTGGGCCGGAGACAGTGATAACCATGCTGTTTTCTCTCTAGGAATGGCTCTCCTTTGTGCATGAAGTGTACATATCCATATATCAGTGTATGTTTCGTAATTATGTGCATATATTTTTGAGTTCAAACAGAACCTATATGCACGTTGTGTGGTCTTGGTGATAGATGAGGAGTCCGGGGTTTAGCTAAATGGTATGTGTGTTTGTTTGTGTATCATGTAAATGTTTCTTTTAATTTGATAATGATGTAGCGTAGGCCCCGGTTATGTTCGTGCTAAGAACAACAAGTAATATGTGAATAGGGACATCAGGTCATCTCACGGTGTGATCGACAGAATAATATAAAAAATTCATGAACGGTCTGAGCTAATGAGGAAAAATGCACGATAGCAACTCGCAAAACCTCAATCATACCGTTATGCAGACGACGCCCATGGGCGATTCGTATTTTAAAGTGATTATTATTTTCTTTTCCTCCCATATGTGGAGAGTCATTGTATAGAGCTGTGTCAACTTCTTTAAATTGTCATATTTGAATAAATTCGTATTCGTAACCCTATTTTATGGTTCTTGTCATTTGTAGCAGTGCTAAGCAGTATCCAATAGGCATTTGAACCCAGAGATCCTACTTTCATATTATAGACATAAGGCTCCATTTTAAGTATTAGTTTTTCTTTCTTTCGAACGTACCACTCCCCCCAAGTGCTCAGGCTGCCGGGCCGGCACAGAAAGTAGAAAGGGGAGCGGTTCGAAGCTCGTTAAGCAATTCGACCCGCTCTTCAATCCAATCTCATCCATGGGTGTTTACCCCGTTACGTGGAGGCATTCTTATGCGTGGGTCATCCATTCGAAGCCCGGAAGGGTGTAGTATATATATACATACACTCTCACAAATAATTCAACTAATTTTTCAATACTTTCACATGGTAAGGGTTTTTTCCGAAAACCAAAGAGTACGTGTTTCCTTATCTTTAAAGGAGATTACAAATACCAATTTTCACGTCCGCAAAATGTTAAGTTTTTGAGATATACTGTACATAGGCTAATTTTCAAAATTCACCCCATTTTTCAGTTGCCCTTAAGTGAATTATCCGAAAAAATATTTATGTTTCTTTAATTTTATAGGAAATTCCAAATACCTGTTCTCAAATCTGTAATACATAACGTGTCTAAGATAATTTGCAGATATAGTTTTTTCTTTAATTTCACCCCGTTTGTCACTCCTGTTCACCCTCTATTCATCGGATTATCCAAAAACACAAAAATACGTGTTTCTTTATTTTCAAAGGAGATTCCAAATACCAATTTCCATGTCTGTAACATCTTCAGTTTCTGAGATGTAAGTCTCCTCATAAAAAGGTGGTCAACCTCTTTTCCGTCTTTTTCACTCCCCTCCCACCCAATGAGAATTTGCGAAAACAAAAAAATACGTACTCCTTTATTTTTAAAGGGGATTCCAAATACCAATTTTTACATCTGTAAACTTTTAAGTTTTTGAGATAGAGATATCCTCATTTTAAAAATTCAGCCCCCTTTTCACCCCCTTAGTGACGGAATATTAAAAAGTCCTCCTTTAATGAGCACTTACATGTTAATATGAATGTATCCCCAAAATTTCATTTCTGTATGTCCAGTGGTTTTGGCTCGGCGATGATGAATCAGTCAGTCAGTCAGTCAGTCAGTCAGTCAGTCAGTCAGTCAGTCAGTCAGTCAGTCAGTCAGTCAGGACAAGTTATTTTATGTATATAGATTTACCTACAATTAGCAGGTCATATACCTAGGATGTTTTCAACACTGAGTTGCTTGCGTGAAAGGTATAGTGCAAGCAAGTGCACTAGAGCATATTCTGTAGGTGGATATGAACCTCTCTCCTTGTCGTACTGTTACAGGTGTATTCCGTGGTTCGTTTGCACATTCGCTTGAACTGAGCGACAGACCCCGTGTGGCGGTTCACGTCCGTAGCAACCATCCCTAGCAACCGTGAAGTACAAGCTAGTCTGCGCACAAGCAGTTTCGACGAAGGCTAGGGTAATTTGAAAGGTCTATCCATCATTTCCCCGTGCTGCAGAGCTACAGCATTTCCCACAACCCTCTAGCTCATTCTAGTTCATATCGCTTTGCGGCGATATAAATTAATTTGTTCTATAAAGAGGAAGTTAGTTAACTTGTCTATCTCGTTCCTTTCGTGGATCAGTAGTAGAATTAAAACACGGTATAGGCAGTCGGATTTTTGAAGGGCAGAACAAAGTAAATTCAACACTCCGTGTCGTACGGCTTGGAAAAGATCTCTGGTAACATAATCGATATTTACTCTTCTTCTCCTTCATCTTCTTAATCAGTGTACCCTCCAGAGTTGGTTTCTCCCTCGGACTCACCGAGAGATCACACCTCTACCGCCTCAAGGGCAGTGTCCTGGAGAATGAAAAGGACCTCGCCCAGGCAGCCTCACCTGCTATGCTCAACAGGGGACTTGTAGGGGATTGGAAGATGCGAAGGGATAGACAAGCAAGAGGGAAGGAATCGGCCGTGGTCTTAAGTTAGGTATCATCCCGGCATTTACCTGCAGTTGAAGTGGGAAACCACGGAAAAACCACTTTGAGGATAGCTGAGGTTAGCTCGAAACCCCTCTACTCTGTTGACCTCCCGGGACTGACTGAACCCATTCCAGCCCTGGTACCAATTTTCACGTTTCGTGACAGAACCGGGAATCGAACTCGGGCCTCCGAGTGTGGTAGCTAATCACACTAACCACTACACCACAGAGGCACATAAAAGTGAATATTTTCAGTTCAAATATTATGAGAACGTCCTTCAGTTGAAATGTATCTATTTTTCAATGCAAGCTTGTAAACGTTATGATAAGGGATTAATTAGAAACTTGATTTAAATTGTTTCAAAAACACACACCACAAGCCTTTCTTTTTCAAACAGCAGATTTTGGTTCGGTATTGCTGTCTTATTTTCAGTTTGTAGTTGTAATGATTTTTATATGTATTTATTTGTAACAGAATGTTCTGAGCAAATAAGCAGTTGATAAATTATTAAAAAATACTCAGATAGTCATGTTTAATATTTTATATCAATTAAATTTTTTTAAAGTGCATATCATGGTCCTTTTAATGTTTCCAGAAGCGTGAGGCACAAGTGTTCTGGGTCGATGGTATCATATAGATGAGTAGCCACAGTCGAGTGGGAAGAGTAGAGTTCTGGGTTTGTTGAGGAGGAAGCCGAGTGTCTACTCAGTTAATGTAACTTTAACGCTTTTCAGTCTGTCGAACACTACACACTCTATTAAACAAGGAACGAAATAATTAATATTGTTACCAGTAAGTTGTATTCCATAATGCGTTTCAGAGCTTATACTCTATCGTCAGTTGGTGAAAAATAATATTTTTCTTTGTATTATTAAACATAATTATAAACTGAAGCCCATTTTCAATATGTATTTTTTCCTCTAAACCGGGAATTACATTTCATACTGTTTAACAACATGTTTAGCCATTCTTACTAAACTAGCAGCAGACAGTTTTCAGCCTCTTAGGAAATAATAAAGCAAGGCTGAGTAGCTTAGTCGCTAGAGCACTAGCGTTCTGTGATCAAGTTGATAAACATTTTAAACATACATGTTCATTAATCAATCACCAGTGATCTGTCGCTCAGGTGGCACATTCCCCATCTGTTGTTTACCTTCACAATTCACACAATAATATGTCACGTATTTCTTCTATCATTTGGTAACCTTGAACTTCAGTTCAGCCGGCAGGGCAAGTAACATGCAGAACACAAGGTGTTTTATTTATCGTGGCAAAGTTAGCAATCATAACCTAGAATACTCCTAACTACCACTTTTAAAAAACGAAGAAAAATAATTATAACAGTAAGATGAAGAAAAAAAATATGTTAACAATAATAATGTTAATACAGTAATCAAACCTAGTGATATTAAGGTAGAATTGTGCGTGCATAAAAATCATATGACTCATGAAGAGGACGTTTCAAACTAGATGTGCTTTAATGCTGAAAACATTTCTTAACAGACAAAGTCGGGCCCCGTAAACAATTGTGCCCAAAGTTCAAGGGATAAACGGCCCGGAAGGATTTCAAGCTGTGAGTCTTGGATACCTCCATGAAACTGAAAAAAATAATGAATCGAAAATCACTTCCGGCCTAAGTCCAGTTCCGGAAAAACATTCTAAAATCGCTTGTTAATTTACTCGTTTTCTTATTTGATTCAATCTCCAGCCAAATTAACTTATTTAAATAAATATTTCTGCAGTGTGTTCGTTGGTTCAATATCTCAGGCTTTTTTTTAATAATGTGCACACCGAATGCAGTTATAAGGACTTAAGTGAAACAATGCATTGACGCACATTAGCGCTCTTAGTGGTGCTTAAGTGAAACAATGCATTGACTCACATTAGCGCTCTTAGTGGTGCTTAAGTGAAACTCACATTAGCGTTCCTAGTGGTAGAAATAGGCAAACTGCTAATCTAATCACGGCCGACTTGATGCGTCGCTGTACCTAGCGCAGCGAGGGATCTAATCTAATCTAATCGGCCGGATAACGTTAAGAGGATTCTAATTATTAGGAAGAAATAAAGAATATATTCTCATACTTTATTAAATTTTTTAACCTAACATTCGTAGCTCGTATCCCTAGGATGTTTTCAACATTGAGTTGCTTGCCTGAAGGACTAGAACTGTGGATTTTTTAACGTCGTACTAGGACATTAAAGAGGCTTCGTGGCTCAGGTGGCAGCGCGCCGTCCTCTCGCCGCTGGCTTCCGTGGTTCAAATCCCGGTCTCTCCATGTGAGATTTGTGGCGGACAAAGCGGAGGCGGGACAGGTTTTTCTCCGGGTACTCCGGTTTTCCCTATTATTTTTCATTCCAGCAACACTCTCCTATATCATTTCATTTCATCTGTCACTCATTAATCATTGCTCAAGAGGAGTGCGAAAGGCTTCGGCAGCCGGCACAGTTCCAATCCTCACCACTAGATGGGGGCTTCTTTCATTCCATTCCTGACCCGGTCGAATGACTGGAAACAGGCTGTGGATTTTGAATAACTCATCGAAGGTTTTCGGCGTTGCAAGGAAGGGAAGGGAAGTACCTTGTGTGAAAATGGGTAACCACGGAAAAAGGTCTTGAGATCCGCCGACATTCGGATTCGAAATCACCATTACCCAGCTATAAGACCTTAAGCCTCCCCTGCGAACCATATGACCTTGCCGCGGTGGGGAGGCTTGCGTGTCCCAGTGAAGCAGATAGCCGAGCCGCAGGTGCAACCATATCGGATGGATATCTGTTGAGAGACCACACTAAGGAGTGATTAATCTAAAGTGGGTAGCAGCCTTTTGGAAGTTGCAAGGGCGGCAGTCTAGATGATTGACAGATACGGTCTTGTAATAATACTCAACATGGCTTAGCTGTGTTGATACTGCTACACGGCTGAAAGCAACAGGAAAATACAGCCGTAACTAACCCCCAAGGACAGTCAGCCCTCTCTGTATGAATGATGTACTGATGATGGCTTCCTCCCGGATAAAATATTCCGGAGGAAAAAGAGTCCCCCATTCGGATCTCCGGGTGGGGACTACATGAGAGGGGGCGATCATCAGGAAGATGGATACTGACATTCTGCGAGTCGGAGCGTGGAATGTTAGAAGTTTGAATCGTTGTGGTAGGTTAGAGAATCTGAAAAGGGAGATGGATAGGCTAAAGTTAGATGTAGTTGGTATAAGTGAATTACGTTGGCAGGAAGAGCAGGATTTTTGGTCAGGCGATTACAGAATTATCAACACAAAATTAAACAGCGGGAATGCAGGAGTTGGCTTAAAAAGTGAATAAGAAAATAGGGCAGCGTGTAAGCTACTACGAGCAACATAGTGAAAGAATTATTGTCGCCAAGATAGACACCAAACCAATGCCCACCACAATAGTGCAGGTCTATATGCCTACTAGTTCAGCGGATGATGAAGAAATTGAAAGAATATATGAAGAGATAGAAGATTTAATACAGTATGTAAAAGGTGACGAGAATCTAATTGTGATGTTAAAAACTGGAATGCAGTGGTAGGCCAAGGAAGAGAAGGTAGCACAGTAGGAGAATTCGGATTGGGACAAAGGAACGAAAGAGGAAGTCGGCTGGTTGAATTCTGCACTGACCATAATTTAGTCCTTGCCAATATTTGGTTCAAACACCATAAACGACGGCTGTATACGTGGACGAGACCTGGAGACACTGGAAGGTATCAAATAGACTTCATTATGATTAGGCAGAGTTTCAGAAACCAGGTGCTGGATTGCAAAACTTTCCCAGGAGCAGACGTGGACTCTGACCACAACTTGTTGGTCATGAAATGCCATCTGAAGTTGAAGAAAGGAAAGAATGCAGAAAGATGGGATCTAGACAAGTTGAAGGAAAAGAGTATGAGGGATTGTTTCAAGGAACATGTTGCACGAGGACTAAATGAAAAGGCTGAAGGAAACACAATAGAGGAAGAGTGAATAATCATGAAAAATGAAGTCAGTAGGGTTGCTGAAGAAATGTTAGGAAGGAAGAAAAGATCAACTAAGAATCAGTGGGTAACTCAGGAGATACTAGACCTGATTAATGAACGACGAAAATACAAGAATGCTAGAAATGAAGAGGGCAGAAATGAATACAGGCGATTAAAGAAAGAAGTGGATAGAAAGTGCAAGGTAGCTAAGGAAGACTGGCTGAATGAGAAGTGCAGGGATGTCGAAGGTTGCATGGTCCTAGGAAAGGTAGATGCTGCATACAGGAAAATCAAGGAAACCTTTGGGGGAAAGGCAGTCTAGGTGTATGAACATTAATAGCTCAGATGGAAAGCCACTTCTAGGGAAAGAAGACAGAGCAGAAAGATAGCAGGAGCATATCCAGCAGTTGTATCAAGGTAAAGATGTAGATAATTTGGTTCTGGAACAAGAAGAGGCTGTTAATGTTGATCACATGGGAGACCAAATTTTGAGGTCAGAGGTTGACAGAACGGTGAGTGACCTAAATAGGAACAAGGCACGTGGAGTTGATGACATTCCTTCTGAATTACTGACTGCCTTAGGAGAAACCAGCATGGCAAGGTTATTTCATTTAGTGTGTAAGATGTATGAGACAGGAGAAGTCCCATCCGATTTTCGGCAGAATGCTGTTGTACCTATTCCCAAGAAAGCCGGTGCTGACGGGTGTGAAAACTACCACACTATTAGTTTAGTATCTCATGCCTGCAAGACTTTAACACGTATTATTTACAGAAGAATAGAAAAACAAGTTGAACCTGAGTTTGGAGAAGATCAGTTTGGCTTCAGAAGAAATGTAGGAACACGTGAAGCAATCCTGTCTTTACGTCTGATCTTAGAGGATCGAATCAAGAAGGACAAGCCCACGTACATGGCATTCGTAGATCTAGAAAAGGCATTCGATAATGTTCATTGGACCAAGCTGTTTATGATTCTGAAGATGATAGGGATCAGATACCCAGAACGAAGAATTATCTACAACCTGTATAAAAATCAGTCTGCAGTGATAAGAATCGAGGGCTTTGAAAAAGAAGCAGCAATCCAGAAAGGAGTGTGGCAAGGCTGCAGTTTGTCCCCTCTCCTTTTCAATGTTTACGTAGAACAGGCAGTAAAGAAAATCAAAGAGGAATTTGGAAAGGGAATCACAATCCAAGGAGAGGAAATCAAAACCTTGAGATTTGCCGATGATATTGTTATTTTATCTGACGCTGCAGAAGATCTCGAGAAGTTGCTGAATGGTATGGACGAAGTCTTGGGTAAGGAGTACAAGATGAAAATAAATAAGTCCAAAACAAAAGTAATGGAGTGCAATCGAAAGAAGGCAGTTGATGTAGGAAAAATTAGATTAGGATATGAAGTCTTAAAGGAAGTAGATGAATATTGTTACTTGGGTAGTAAAATAACTAACGATGGCAGAAGTAAGGAGGACATACAATGCAGATTAGCACAAGCAAGGAAGAGCTTTCTTAAGAAAAGAAATTTGCTCACTTCAAACATTGATATAAGAATTAGAAAGATATTTTTGAAGACTTTCGTGTGGAGCGTGGCATTGTATGGAAGTGAAACATGGACGATAACTAGCTCAGAAAGAAAGAGAATAGAAGCTTTTGAAATGTATTGTTACAGAAGAATGCTGAAGGTGAGATGGGTAGATCTTATCTCAAATGAAGAGATACTGAAATAAATTGGCGAGAGGAGATCGATTTGGCTAAATTTGACGAGAAGAAGAGATAGAATGATAGGACACATCTTAAGACACCCAGAACTTGTTCAGTTGGTTTTTGAAGGAAGTGTAGGTGGTAAGAACGGTAGGGGTAGACCAAGGTACTATGACAAGCAGATTCGAGCAGATGTAGGATGCAGTAGTTACGTAGAAATGAAAAGGTTAGCACGGGATAGGGTGGCATGGAGGGCTGTAGCAAACCAGTCTGTGGACTGATGACCCAAACACACAAGACCTTAAGCACACGACTACTCGCTCGGTGCTAGGGAATGATAGGATCGTAGGACAGGTGCCAGAAGTGTGAACCGACTGCAAATGGTGCGGACAAACAAATGAGT
Organism: Anabrus simplex; assembly: GCF_040414725.1. Lineage (NCBI taxonomy): Eukaryota > Metazoa > Arthropoda > Insecta > Orthoptera > Tettigoniidae > Anabrus > Anabrus simplex. The sequence continues at coordinate 1,796,985,892 of NC_090265.1, read as the reverse complement.
ACGTAGAATGTTGATGAAAGCAGGTTCCGTTGAACTCGGCCATTCTGCTGACGAGGCGTCATGTTGTTTACAAAGAAATGTGTTCGCTGTCAGGCATGCAGTGTTTTGGTTGGAGTGCTACGAGCTGTTTGGCTCAGCAAAACTGTGAATCACAGATCCATTACATCTTCACTGGTATGTTTACTGTTCATTTCCAGTTACTTTTAAATAGAAAATGCCGGCCCCGTAGTAGATGAATAGCGAGCCTACCTCTTACCCGGAGGATCGAGTTCGATTCCTTCACCAGGTTTTGAGGGCTGCCTCGAGATCCACTCAAACCTACCTCCGTGAGCTATCTGGAGGTGAAATAACGCCATCGGTCTACATTGCTAATAATGGCGGACGAAGGGTTTCATGGCGCTGAGCAGGCCTTCGAGCTGAACAGCGCTCGCTTGATAGGCTAAGGCCCATCCAAACTCTACCACCATGAATATTTTCCTCAATATAGAAAACATTTTGTTACCGAGATCGGCTGCAACAGAGCGTTCGAAAACAACGTTAACCGGATATTTTAGTTTAGAGGGTTGGTCCTACTGACATCTCGCACCGTCGTCAGGGGTTGTAGTAAGGATGAAAAGGAGAGTGCATATAAGTCTCTGGTAAGACCCCAACTAGAGTATGGTTCCAGTGTATGGGACCCTCACCAGGATTACCTGATTCAAGAACTGGAAAAAATCCAAAGAAAAGCAGCTCGATTAGTTTTGGGTGATTTCCGACAAAAGAGTAGCGTTACTAAAATGTTGCAATGTTTGGGTTGGGAAGAATTGAGAGAAAGAAGAAGAGCTGCTCGACTAAGTGGTATGTTTCGAGCTGTCAGCGGAGAGATGGCGTGGAATGACATTAGTAGACGAATAAGTTTGAGTGGGGTTTATAAAAGTAGGAAAGATCACAATATGAAGATAAAGTTGGAATTCAAGAGGACAAACTGGGGCAAATATTCATTTATAGGAAGGGGAGTTAGGGATTGGAATAACTTACCAAGGGAGATGTTCAATAAATTTCCAATTTCTTTGAAATCATTTCTGAAAAGGCTAGGAAAGCAACAGATAGGGAATCTGCCACCTGGGCGACTGCCCTAAATGCAGATCAGTATTGATTGATTGATTGTCATTTTATCGGCCAATGAGATCGCTTCGCGGACCAGTTCAAATGTATAGGGATGCAGGAAATCTTTTAAATACCGATATATTGACATTGCGATATATTGAAAACCTATTTTCTATAAGTGATACATATTACACACAATATATACCTATTGGTATATCGAAAAGATACCGATATATCACTAACGATAAGGATAAGCCAAGACTAACTACAATATCATCAGACCTGAAAGCATATATGGATACGTGACAAAATGGCCACCATATTGGGCGACTGGCCATGTTTACATTCACTTTGTTTAGTTTATTCTGCCTGCGCACGCCACTGCTTGGTTGAGTTTATATTGCTACTAGAATTCGCATTTTAATCATCCATCGAATGTTTGTATGTATTCCGAGTTTTTCAAACGTTTGGTCCATTGAAAGCTCCGTCCAAATTGTTACAAATCATTGTTATTGTACCGCATAGAAGTAGGGCTGCTCACCATTGTTAAACATGTATTCAATATTGAAGTGTTACGGCAAACTTTGTCAGATTTAGGCAGGCTTTATTGTAGGAAGTATAAACAAATAAAAAAATAAGAATAGCGTTTCAATGTTGCTTTATTGGTTATCTACTTACTGTACTGTTAATGTATTAGTGATACAATAATAATAATAATAATAATAATAATAATAATAATAATAATAATAATAATAATAATAATAATAATAATAATAATAATAATCGTATCGCCTCAGGTACCGCGTGGTGACATTTTTATTTGACGCTATCTGGGCGTCTAGAGCTGACTTTTAATTAATTTTGTCGGGAAACACCAACTATGTCACCTGAGATTTCTTACAGGCGGACATCGTGCGACATGGAGTGAATGTCGCATAGACTTTTTTCCGCCTTTCAGACATCCGACTACAATCAATCAATACTGATCTGCATTTAGGGCAGTCGCCCAGGTGGCAGATTCCCTATCTGTTGCTTTCCTAGCCTTTTCAGAAATGATTTCAAAGAAATTGGAAATTTATTGAACATCTCCCTTGGTAAGTTATTCCAATCCCTAACTCCCCTTCCTATAAATGAATATTTGCCCCAGTTTGTCCTCTTGAATTCCAACTTTATCTTCATATTGTGATCTTTCCTACTTTTATAGACGCCATTCAAACCTATTCGTCTACTAATGTCATTCCACGCCACCTCTCCGCTGACAGCTCGGAACATACCACTTAGTCGAGCAGCTCTTCTTCTTTCTCTCAGTTCTTCCCAACCCAAACATTGCAACATTTTAGTAACGCTATTCTTTTGTCGGAAATCACCCAGAACAAATCGAGCTGCTTTTCTTTGGATTTTTTCCAGTTCTTGAATCAGGTAATCCTGGTGAGGGTCCCATACACTGGAACCATACTCTAGTTGGGGTCTTACCAGAGACTTATATGCACTCTCCTTTACATCCTTACTACAACCCCTAAACACCCTCATAACCATGGGCAGAGATCGGTACCCTTTATTTACAATCCCATTTATGTGATTACCCTAGTGAAGATCTTTCCTTATATTAACACCTAGATACTTAAAATGATCCCCAAAAGGAACTTTCACCCCATCAACGCAGTAATTAAAACTGAGAGGACTTTTCCTATTTGTGAAACTCACAACGTGACTTTCAGCCCCGTTTATCAACATACCTTTGCCTGCTGTCCATCTCACAATATTTTCGAGGTCACGCTGCAGTTGCTCACAATCCTGTAACTTATTTATCACTCTATAGAGAATAACATCATCCGCAAAAAGCCTTACCTCCGATTCCACTCCTTTACTCATATCATTTATATATATAAGAAAACATAAAGGTCCGATAACACTGCCCTGAGGAACTCCCCTCTCAACTATTACAGGGTCAGACAAAGCTTAACCTACTCTAACTCTCTGAGATCTATTTTCTAGAAATATAGCAACCCATTCAGTCACTCTTTTGTCTAGTCCAATTGCACTCATTTTTGCCAGTAGTCTCCCATGATCCACCCTATCAAATGCTTTAGACATGTCAATGGCGATACAGTCCATTTGACCTCCAGAATCCAAGATATCTGCTATATCTTGCTGGAATCCTACAAGTGGAATAACCTTCAGTGGAATAACCTTCAGTGGAATAACCTTTCCTAAAGCCGAATTGCCTTCTATCGAACCAGTTATTAATTTCACAAACATGTCTAATATAATCAGAAAGAATGCCTTCCCCAAAGCTTACATACAATGCATGTCAAACTTACTGGCCTGTAATTTTCAGCTTTATGTCTATCACCCTTTCCTTTATACACAGGGGATACTATAGCAACTCTCCATTCATCTGGTATAGCTCCTCCCACCAAACAATAATCAAATAAGTACTTCAGATATGGTACTATATCCCAACCCATTGTCTTTAGTATATCCCCAGAAATCTGATCAATTCCAGCCGCTTTTCTAGTTTTCAACTTTTGTATCTTATTGTAAATGTCATTGTTATCATATGTAAATTTTATTACTTCTTTGGCCTTAGTCTCTCCCTCTATCTCGACATTATCCTTGTAACCAACAATCTTTACATACTGCTGACTGAATACTTCTGCCTTTTGAAGATCCTCACATACACACTCCCCTTGTTCATTAATTATTCCTGGAATGTCCTTCTTGGAACCTGTTTCTGCCTTAAAATACCTATACATACCCTTCCATTTTTCACTAAAATTTGTATGACTGCCAATTATGCTTGCCATCATGTTATCCTTAGCTGCCTTCTTTGCTAGATTCAATTTTCTAGTAAGTTCCTTCAATTTCTCCTTACTTCCACAGCCATTTCTAACTCTATTTCTTTCCAGTCTGCACCTCCTTCTTAGTCTCTTTATTTCTCTATTATAATAAGGTGGGTCTTTACCATTCCTTACCACCCTTAATGGTACAAACCTGTTTTCGCATTCCTCAACAATTTCTTTAAACCCATCCCAGAGTCTGTTTACATTTTTATTTACCGTTTTCCACCGATCATAGTTACTTTTTAGAAACTGCCTCATACCTGCTTTATCAGCCATATGGTACTGCCTAACAGTCCTACTTTTAAGACCTTCCTTTCTATCACATTTATTTTTAACTACCACAAAAACAGCTTCATGATCACTAATACCATCTATTACTTCAGTTTCCCTATAGAGCTCATCTGGTTTTATCAGCACCACATCCAAAATATTTTTCCCTCTGGTTGGTTCCATCAGTTTCTGAATCAGCTGTCCTTCCCATATTAACTTATTTGCCATTTGTTGGTCATACTTCCTGTCGTTCGCATTTCCTTCCCAATTGACATCTGGCAAATTCAGATCTCCCGCTACAATCACATTTCCTTCCATGTCGTTTCCCACATAGCTGACTATCCTATCAAATAATTCCGAATCCGCGTCAGTGCTACCCTTTCCCGATCTGTACACTCCAAATATATCAAGTTGCCTATTATCTTTAGAAATGAGCCTTACACCTAGAATTTCATGTGTCTCATCTTTAACTTTTTCGTAGCTTACAAATTCTTCTTTCACCAGAATGAAAACTCCCCCTCCCACCTTTCCTGTCCTATCTCTACGATACACACTCCAGTGCCGTGAGAAAATTTCTGCATCCATTATATCATTTCTCAGCCATGATTCAACTCCTATTACAATATCTGGTAAATATATATCTATTAAATTACTTCATTCTATTCCTTTCTTTACAATACTTCTACAGTTCAACACTAACTATTTTATGTCATCCCTACTTGATTTCCAGTTCCCTGTTCCCTTATCACCGCTTCCTAGGCCATCCCGTTTGCGTGAATGTACTGGAACCTTTCCCACCGTCCCCCATGACTCATGGGACCATGTGACAACAAACCAACCCTTTCGGGTCACGAACACATGGGACCATGCTCCACGGAAGTCGATAGTCAAGGGATCTTTTTGGTCTGTGCCGATTTCTCCTCATTGGGATTGTATACTTAATCCACTCACATGAGAAGTTATCGGCCATACGACTCAGCTAGATCAAAGCTACTCTCCCGTTCCTGAGCTCTGAACACGGACTCCTCAGGGCCGAAGAACGTTTGCGGCATATAGAGGCTATCAAACATAAACTATCTTAAAGGCCTACAATGAACGGAAGAGGATTCTGGATGCATGTTTTTCGGTATAGATAGGCATGAAATCGTTTAGAACAATTTACTATTCACTCGGTGAAATATACAAAATTTACATACACTCTTGATACTTATTACACTATTGATATAAGCAATCACTTATTTTAGCAGCGAAAGAAATCCGGGCTGCCATTGACATCAGGTGTTACCTCCACATTCCACAGACAAAATCTATGTGGACGGCAACGTTAACTGGTACTTTCTCTTTTTTTTTGCTAAGGGCTTTACGTCGCACCGACACAGATAGGTCTTATGGCGACGATGGGATAGGAAAGGCCTAGGAGTTGGAAGGAAGCGGCCGTGGCCTTAATTAAGGTACAGCCCCAGCATTTGCCCGGTGTGAAAATGGGAAACCACGGAAAACCATTTTGGTACTTTCTCTAATCCAATAAATTTCCCCTTTTGACACAGACGTTAATATCCATATCCCTCTCTACCAAAACAGAGAATAACCGAGAGGTTGTTAATATGATCTCACTTTTTCACATACTATTAATTTGAATTGCCTGTGTCCTACATTGCTTACCTAACTATTACATTAGTTTGGATGTATGCTACACAGATTGTTTTGTGTATTATCGCGATTGTTTTGTGCGTGCTATCACCCGGTTACCATAAATCACTGAGTACTACATACACAATAAAATGACCCTACCATATTCACAAAAACAAAACAAGCCATGTTCCCCCAATGCGAGTATTCCATGGGACTGAATCCCGTATTACACATTAGACTCTATTTACACAAAAGAAAACTGTCCGCTTTTTGAATGGTCGGCTAACTTAAGAAATCAATAAAGTAACTATTAAAACATAATTAATCCGAACATTCTGACATCAGAAATCCGTCACTGAATCACCGAAAAGGAAAATAAATGGACTCAAGTCTTCCATATAAAATTAAACACAGACTTGAACAACGAACTATCACTTGCAACCACTACCAGTGGACCTTCACGAAGTCTAGTTTCAAATCGACATGGCTTACAAGTAAACAAAACACTTCCTGGAAAAGAAATATATCAAACACATGTATCAATAAAGACAATGGCTGTAATTAACCCGTTGTAACCCGCTGTCTTAGCGAGCTGTTGATCCCTGCTGTGCTCACACGAGGTTTGAACCTGAGACTCTGGTCGTCTCCATCTAGGGTACTGTAATCAAGCCCTAATTAACCTAATCATGTATCGAACAGTCATAACAAAAATAAACATCTATATTGCTCTGTGGGTCATGGTCTACGGCGTGGCAATTAAAGAACTTGCTGTCTTTATTCTCAAAAGAAAACAGACTGTTGGTCCGACCAACCTTTCTGCTTGTATCTATTCCTCCCTGTTCCAGATTCTCCCCCCTCTCAGCCATAACTCACGGCTGACACTTGTCCCACGGTCCGGAGACTAAAGACACCATTCAACCTGCTTCCCGCTAGGATTTTTCTTTCTGTGTCCATCAAATTAATTCATTAGAAACTGGCACATTTCATTCAATGCTCGGACCAGCCCACATACCTTCAGTACACGAGAATCATTTCTCAAATTCGACCGTTAATTCACATTTCATTCTCTCATATCTCTGGAGGTCTGGAGTTCGACTCGTATCTTCTCTCCTTCCAAAAGTCCACCATCCGTTAGCCACTGACCACAGCAATACTCCTATTTCTCCGCCTCTGAGGCGAGAATGTGTACCTATCAGATACTACCCTATTGCTCGAAATCTGTCGGTATAAATCATCAATCAAAATACCTTTGGTAAAATAATAACAATAACAATAATAATAATAATAATAATAATAATAATAATAATAATAATAATAATAATAATAATAATAATAACCCTCTAACCTTTTGCTTGAAATGTATCGGTATCAAAACACTGATCCAGTTACATTAAGAAAATAATAATATTAATAATAATAATCAAAATTAATTAAAATTATTAAATCCTGCCAAAACACTAACAGACCTTCTATGTGTAACCTCATTAGTGTAGTGGGGGACAGGGGTTCAAACCTCGGCACTCCATTCCTTGAACATCTTCAGGTACAGCCACAACTTATATTATCATGCAACAAACTCTATCTTTACGAACATAGTGCTGATTCTAGCCCAAGCCTTTTCTTTTATACGGGCACTTGTTGATGACTCTGTCACCTCGCTAATCCCTGCGTAACTTAGGCAATTGCTCGGATGAGATCTACATCATTAATCTACATAGCATTCTACTCCTTTTCCCCCCTCAATTCCTTCTCAGCACTAAATAAACAAAATATGATAACATGCAAATATAGCCACTAAAAAGGGGTCCCATATTCTATACACTAACATAGGATCACTCCCTTCCCATATCTAATTAATTAAAACAAAAATGAATAAAAGGATTCTCGACCATTCTGAGGCGGATTTAGCCTATTTACTAATGTTATTTATAACCCTATACTTCATGACTGTTATTTACAAAGGGAAATACTAGCATTGGGATAGAAACATAACTTTGTACTCAACGGTTGATGTCTTCGGCCCCCTCCGAAAGCTCCGGAGGCCTACCCATGTTGGATTACTCCATGGCGCTGGATCCTGTAGTCCTGGAGTTCAGAAGTTCCATATCTTGTCTCGCGTAATCCATTTTTGTAGCACACGGATCACTGAAATTAGATTGTAATTTACACAATTTATCGATTTCTTGCTCACGTGTCACCATTCACTCCTATTACTTCTTTGTCTACCCACTGCCAGTTACATGGAGATGAATATATCGGCTACTTTCAGCTAGTCTATTACACTGTTAAGCCGGGCGTTCCCAGCATCCGCATGACGCAGAATTTTCTATCCCTATCTTCCGTATGGTTTAATAGTTCAGGAACACTCCTCACTACCTGTTACTCAGTTAATAATCTGACCTGCGCTTTGTTCAGAAACAGCGTGGATTTATACAGTTCTTTGTTCTCCTACAGAAATTCTGCGTACTATCAAGTAGTTGTTGCTATACAAAACCCTACTTCATATTTCACTAAGTCTTAATCTACTTTGCAACCGAGATCTAAAGTTCATCTCATTACCGTAATCTTCTGTTGCCTATCACAAATTATAAGCGAAAAAACTGAAAAATTTCACTCCCGCTTTGTTCACATAGTATACAAAGGAGCAATAATTCGACAGCGAACTGGCCGTCGTTTCCCGTCGAAAGCTCCTCAATGAATGCTGAAGCTCACTGGAAGTGCAAAAACTTATACTGATCGCGGCGGTAGGGGCGGCAAATGAGTTCATCCCCCCACTCTTATTTCGACTGCTCCTGGATAAACCAGCCTGTCGAAATTAGCAATACGCTAGACTGTGTGACTTGGTTATGCACAAGTACGCTATGATATGCGGAGTTGAATATGTTCGGCGGATCTGCAGTAATTAATTAATCAGCTTGGAGGGGAAGTAGGGAGTCCCCGAAGGCATCTGGTTTTTCACTAGCGTACGTACGCTAACGGAGTTATATAAGTTGTTTACCAACGCCTTTCGCTTGGAGAGTATTTTCTATCAGAACTCCTGACTTTATAATTCCACCAAAATTCAGCACACTGCTCTGACGGGTGCAGTTTTGCTAATCAAGCCTTATTTACGCCGAAAATGCATTAAATTTAGCCCGATCGCTTTGGCATCGCTGTACGCTGGCATTTGTTTTCCAATATGGAGTCGCTAAATAGTGTTCTTCTCCTGCTTCTTCTATGACGTGTGCCTAGTTCGGGGATTCTTTAAGCCACCCAGTGGGCGGGTGAGGCGCCTCTCTGGCGGGCGTCTTCTTGCACAACCTGATGATACTCCCAACATCCACACAAAGAGAGCTTGCTGCCGGCTTCCTTACCAAGCATATCACTTGAAATAAATATTAATTGTGCCGATACGGTCACAGTACCTCCCTATTACCCTTCCAAACAAATTTCCTAACTTATACGTACCACTGCGGTTTAAATGAATGCCATCCGAGCGCAGATCCCTATCTCCTACCCACCCATTAGGATCTAGAAATTTCACTCCCAGTTTCCCACATACCCACTCCATAGTCTCATTTAAATCCCCAATCACCCTCCAGTCAGTATCCCTTCTACACAGTATTCCACTAATAACAATTTCCGCTTTCTTGAACTTCATCCGTGCTGCATTTACCAGATCCCACACATCTCCAACTATGTTGGTACTTATATCAGCTTGCCTTACGTTGTTGGTACCAACGTGAAACACTACCACCTTCTCCTTCCCCTCCTCCCTCTCTTCTACTTTCCTCAACATCTGCCTCAACCTAATTCCTGGATAACATTCTACCCTGGTTCCCTTTCCTCCACACACTTTCCCCACGTGTCTAACGATGGAATCCCCCATGACCAGAGCCTCAACCCTACCCACCTCATTTGATCCCCTCCCCTCCTCTCTGCCGGATTTGAACCCGATACCTTGGTTCGGGAGGCTGACAGTCTACACAGATCGAGAGTGTAATAATGCTCTAAACATGTCACACTGATTGAAGATACAACAAGAAAAACTATTTTGGTCATTATATTTGATTCTCTTAATTATCTTGCTTTTCTTGGAACTGCTGTGATCCCGGTTTTATAGAACTTCAATATAATTTCAAATCCTCTGATTTCGATATTTGGTTTTAATAATATCGGTATGTCTATACTTTAATTATCTATATCGAATGAAATGTCGATATTTTATTATATCGGAACGTCCGTAGCTGCTCCATATTCCACTGTTTCTATTCGAATTCCAGCCCAGCCTATCAGAGGTTCAGAGCAAGGTACTGACTGGACTGGATATTTCCAGGTTCCAATTCCACCTTCACTAGCGCCATCTCTTACAGAATTATCGCACTTCTCCAGTGCGGATGTTGTTAATTATAAAAATAATGCAAAGAAGAACAACCGATGTATCGTTCCCATCCCTATTCAAATGGGCTTTGCGAAGCGGTGTTGTGCTCGACCCTAACCGCGTGGCAAGCTCGCTCGCTCGCTTGTAAGAGTGAACGGATTTGAAAGCGCAGCACCTTTTTTAACATTATAACTATTTTCGTACAGATAAGTCAATATATGTGTGTGGGGACATCAAATGAAGGGAAATAAACACCATTTGTTGTACCTTTCCCACCTTTTTGTAAGGTTAATATATTTTTCCACTTTTCCCTTCTATTTCTTGTTTCAGCACCTGTTCACCCCATATTTATCTGCGTTTTTATTAGATTAGACAGTTGCCCGAGCAGTCTCTCTAATCGAGTCTGAAGAAAATGTTATAATTCCTGGGGATCTAAACTGCAGACTAGACAAGCCAGACCATAAAAGCGAGTTAATCTTTAATCTAATGGCAGAAGAGAATTTCAAACAGCAAAGAGCTCCTAACGTACTTTGCGCACAATGGTGCAAGTGCCATAGATCTAGTATTTATCAAGGGAAGATAACTAAGCTCTATATCACAAGGTGGACTCTGGTCGTCGGCCGACACACCACTCAGCAACCACATTCCCATTAAGACATGCATAAAAATCAAATCAACAGTAAAGGAAACACAAAGTACCAACACGGCACCCACACTGGCGAGATAAATACCTGAAAACAGGACGAAGAGTTTACGTAAGGGTGCGGAGGAAGCGATGTACCATCTTACGACCAACAACCTCGATTTGGCTGTGAAAACCATAGAAGACAGCATTAGATCTGTCACCATCCCCTATAAGAAAAGACACGCGAAGCCATGGTTTGACAGGGAATGCTATGAACTAAGACGTATAACACTGCAAGCCCTCCATAAAGCGAGACATAGCGGAGAAACAGAGGACAATAAAGAATACTCAATGAAACGAAAAAGTACAAACTCACTCTAAAAGATAAGAAACGGCATCATCAGGAACAAGAAGCAGAAAAATTAGTCAAAGAGGCGAACAGAGACCCGTTTGTCGTCTTAAAACGGAACAATGTACAGCAAACCACGACAATACAAATGGACTTGTGGGAAAACCATTTCAATAAAATCTTCAACCTGAAGTGCACCACTCCAACCACAAGCGTATCAACACGAACAGGAAGTCAACCAAAGTTGCACCCAATCCGAATAACGACTCATAAGGTGAAACAAGCTATATCAAAAACCAAAAGCAGGAAAGCTGCTGGTCCTGATGGGATCTACAATGAACTTATCAAGGCAACCGAAGACGTACTCCTAGAAGTGTGGACTGAGTTATTTAATGCGTGTCTGGACAGCGCACAAATACCTGAATCTTGGAGGAGGTCCATAATGAAAATAATCTATAAAGGAAAAGGAGACAACATGGAACCAAACTCCTTCAGAGGCATCGCCCTAGAAAACAATGCTTTCAAGGCCTTTATGAGAATAATCACGGACCGATTAGTGAGGGAAACGGACCATCTCCTCCCTGAACGTCAGTATGGCTTCAGGAAACATCGCTCGACACTGCAGGCAATAACGAACCTAATAAGTGAAATAGAACAGACCTTAAGATTTCCAAACGAAAAGACTACGCAGTATTCATCGACTACATAAAAGCCTTCGACATCTTAAACAGAAAAGCAGTGATTGAGAAATTAACACAAACGATTGAAGAAACACACAACATTAAAGTCCTTCTGAAGAATATCCTAGAATACAACAGAGTTAACATAAGTGATGGCATCTCTCTTTTCCAAGATATTTACCAGACCAATGGAGTAATGCAGGGAGATCCAATAAGTCCAATACTATTCAACATTGCAACTGCAGACGTATCGAAAATAGTAGAATTCAGTGAAACAGTATCACAACACATATATGCTGACGACATGGTAATTGGGTCATCCAACGTGGAAGACCTTCAGGAAGCAGTGAACAAGCTGGAAACATGGGCAGAAGAAAATGATCTGCAGATAAAAGAATCTAAGACAGTAATGATGACCTTCAGAAAAGGAGGAAGACCTGCAAAAAAGGACAAAATTAAATTTCAGAACAGAGACCTAAACATAACGAATTCTTTCAAATACCTTGGAATAACCTTGCAAACGACAATCAACTCCTACAGACTGCACATAAAGGAAAGGGCAACAACAACCATCAAAGCGATATACAGAATTACTGACCTCCAAAAACTATCTTTAAAAACATCAATAGAGGTATTTAATGCTGCAATAAGCCCAATTGCCACATATGGCTGACCTTAGGGCCCTAGAGACACTAAAAGCCAGATTTCTAAAGCGAGTATTAGGTGTGCCTACGAACGCAAAGTCCAGACTAGTATACGAACTTTGGAAAGAGCCATTCTATATTTAGTATCTAAGAATCAATCTAGTTCTGCCATTCACAAGACAAAGCGCACAGATAATTGAAGAGAGAGGAATGAAACGAGCCCAAATCGAGCTCGAATTCTATGCCACCGACGGCATGCTGGAGCGAAAATGGACAGAAGCGAACTACGAACAGCGACATGTAGTTACAAGGATGGCAGTCCATGGCTTCCACCATAAGCTGTGTGCGACTAAGCGATTCCATGAGGTGAACGACGAGTGTGTGTGCTCTCTATGTGATCGCTACCACATACTTAAGTGCAAAAAAAGAACAAGATCCATCAACGAGTAGAGTAAAGACAAATAACTATTAAACTCTTTGCACATTTGTGCGCATTTCACTTCTTATTATTATTAGATTAGACATTTTTACTTTCTTGAATAGATTTTTAACATTTTGTTTGATCAGAATTCAACAGTAGTCAATAAATCAATATTAAAGTATAATTTATGGAAAGCACCAGCAACAATGGCCAACCTTAGCCAGTCTCCAGCTGTGAAATCGAATTAAAATTTAAACAATGACGTCGCAACAGTTTAAACTAAAGTACTGGCACCTACCTACTGTGCACTCTCTTGTTGGCCGTGTTTTTCCCAGTCCGCACCAGAGCGTATTTTTCACAAAACAAAATCATGTCGAAGGTTAAGAAGGAGGTATGGAGGAGGAACAGCGGACAACCCCAATAGATTTGCTAAAGTCAAATTCGAATTAAATCTGAAGAACAATCCAGATGTGGAAATCTTTGCAACTTCGACTGAACTCCCTTTACGAGTGCTGGTTTCTGTAGATGTCAAGAGGAGGTTCTCGAGATATACGGATCTACTCAGCTCAAAGCGCCCAAAAGCTTTCAACTATTGCATGTAGTCCAATATAACGTGTTGATTAATTGTTAGAACCGTCCGACTCGTTGGCTGATCAGTGTACTGGCTTTCGGTTCAGAGGGTCCCGCGTTCGATTTGCGGCCGGGTCGCGGATTTTAACCTTAATTGGTTAATTCCAATGCCACGGGGGCTGTGTGTATGTGTTGTCTTCATCATCATTTCATCCTCATCACGACGCGCAGGTCGCCTATGGGAGTCAAATAGAAAGACCTCCACCTGGCGAGCCAAACCCCTCCTGGGATATCCCGGCACTAAAAGCCATACGGCATTTCATTTCATTATTAGAACCGAGTTAATGTAATAAATAAAGTTCATGTACAGTGACTGGTTTAAACCTTAATAAAATGATTTCATCAACACCTTTGTTTTGCAGCTGTATTTTTAAAACCTTTTCTGGCCCTTTTCTTACCATACTTTCCACGTGAAAATCCTTTCCCTAATTATTAACAATATTGCCCTTGCATCTCCATAGCCAACAGTGTGGCAATGTTTAAACAATGGGTGTTTTCAAATCCCCGAAGTTAACACACTTAGGTAAGTATCCCACGCGCAGCTGTGAGCTCGCCGAGAGATAGTGGGTTCGAACCCCACTGTCGGCAGCCCTGGAGATGGTTTTCTGTGGTTTCCCATTTTCACACCAGGCAAACGCTGGGGCTGTACCTTAATTAAGGCCACGGCCGCTTCCTTCCCATTCCCAGGCCTTTCTTGTCCCATCGTCGGCATATGACCTATCTGTGTCGGTGCGACGTAAAGCAAATAGCAAGTATCCCATGGACTGTTGGCTTTAGATGGAGGAGTAGTTGATAAGAACAGGTCACTGTACCGGTTCTGACTCAGGGTGTCGGGCCTAGCTTGCGCAATGACCAGGTCGCCAATGTCTTACAAGGGCTGCGTTAGGCTAGAAGTAGCCACACGAAATTATATTATTTATTTATTTATTTATTTATTTATTTATTTATTTATTTATTTATTTATTTATTTATTTATTTATTTATTTATTTATTTATTTATTTGAGGTGTGTTTCTGAGCCCAACTTGGCAGGCTCGACCTCATTTCACTCCGGTGGTATTTGAAAGGTTTCAAATGTCCCAACCAGCTATCGGTGCTGGCCTCCTGACCCCAAATAGGCAGGTTCGATCCTGGCTCAGTCCGGGGTACTTCAAGGTGCTGAGATACGTCAGTCTCGTGTTGTACAGGATGGAGATCGGGAATCGAACCCGAGGCACCATGCTGGCCATTCACCCAAGGAGCCGAAAATAAAATAATAATAATAGACTAATAATACAACAAGAAATCCCTTTCATGGGTGTCCAAAATTAAACATTAAATACAGTGATCAAACCAGAAACACTAAACATGAATTTCAAAGGCCAGATGGAGAAACTCGAGCTACAAGAAAGGAAAATTTTAAGAAAGATCCCAGGACGAAAATTTTAGGATAATAAGATAACACACATCAAGAAAGAAACACTCTACATGAGAATTGAAAATTCTCAGATACTACGCAAAAAAGGAGGATACATTTTTACAGCCATCTTCCCAGAATGAACCAAACTAATCTTCGACTTCGTCCATAAGAACAACACACAGGTAAATGATTGATTCAACGTACCGCAAAGAGGAAGAGGGTGAAATAAATAAAAGAAAATAATAATAATAATAATAATAATAATAATAATAATAATAATAATAATAATAATAATAATAATAATAATATCTTCTCAAAGACTGTTCCTTCTACAAGTTACGCCTCGTTTGGATGGCTTGCTCACAATGTAGTGCGATGCGCACAACTGGATTTAATAAACTCAGGAAATGAACTTAGACAGTTTATGGTCAATATCTGGTGCCAAGTAGGAGGACGCCATACTTGTGACAGGCTGACTGGCGCGCCTCAAAGTGTACTGCACTCTACTTACTGTCAGGGGATTTCCCGGTGTGATACAGACATTGAGGCTACACCTAAATCCTACCATGAGCAATACGCGGCTTGAAGCAGAGTTTACGTTACATAGGTGAGGAAATATCCTTTCCGAGAAGATGTTACAACTGGGAGGAAAAGAGGATAAGGATATGACATGACTTTGTGAGCAATGAGGGCCCATTCGAAATAATAATAATAATAATAATAATAATAATAATAATAATAATGATGAAACGGGTATCATTTTCGTGGCTCTTGATGTCAAGAATCTCTTTTGATTTGAAGAATCTGTACAAGAATGTAAACTGGACAGCTTTGTGCCGAGCGATTTAGCTACGCTTTTCGGGTGAAATAGCTGTGAACCTCCAAGTGGGAGATAGTGGGTTTGAACCCCACTCTCCGCAGCCCTGAGGATCGTTTTCCGTGGTTTTTCATTCTCACTCCAGCCTAACTCCTTACCAGCCTTCAGTGGGGAAATCCTTTGCTGCGACGTTAAACCATTAGAAAAAGAGTCACAGCAACATTATTTCTGGTTACAAAGTTGAAGATTACATTTTTCAGGACACTGATCCGTTTCTCTTGCAAGCTTAAGT
Source organism: Anabrus simplex (assembly GCF_040414725.1). Classification (NCBI taxonomy): domain Eukaryota; kingdom Metazoa; phylum Arthropoda; class Insecta; order Orthoptera; family Tettigoniidae; genus Anabrus; species Anabrus simplex. Next base: position 1,796,969,845 of record NC_090265.1, on the reverse strand, counting down.
TTCAATAATTTAGATAGAATCCCGAGCTCGAGGTATATTTTGACTATTTAGCGAATAACTACAAATTACATAAACAAAGTCCGACTCGTTGGCTGAACGGTCAGCGTACTGGCCTTCGGTTCAGAGGGTGCTGGGTTCGATTCCCGGCCGGGTCGGGGATTTTAACCTTAATTGGTTAATTCCACTGGCATGGGGGCTGCGTGTATGTGTTGTCTTCATCATCATTTCATCCTCATCACGACACGCAGGTCGCCTACGGGAGTCAAATAGAAAGACCTGCACCCGGCGTTGAATTAATTTTTATGAGGATACTTATATCGCAAAAACTGAAGATGTTACAGACGTCGAAGTAGTTATTTGGAATCTCCGTTAAACATAAACCTTTTTTCCAACTTGAGAGAAGACTGTTTCTCACTTGTACAGTTCGACGTATGTCGCATGGTCATCTTAGCCTCAAAAGGCAATACCACAAACGTGGTTTACAAAGAGTTTCTGGGGTTAACGAAACTCATTTTTTCGGTGAGTTTATACGTTAGGGATTTTTAGATATTGCCTTACTACAGTATCGAGGAATGACTACTTTGATCAAATTACGAGCGAAACCGCGGGTAACTGCCAGTAGTTCAATAAATGAATTCCAGACTCGATTGATCAATACTGTGACTACATAGATAATACTCATATCCAATCCGTGATCACAGTTATTGCACAACGTTAGCATGAACCCTGGCTATTTAAAAAAAATGTATACAAGGTGACCCGGGAGGAATGGGCAATATTCTAGAATGTGGTAGCAGTGTCATTGTGATCATAAAAGTTCATATGATCATGGGATCAATATGAGACGGTTGTCGATATAGCCCTCTTTGAATGTTGTCACTGGTTGTATAACAATCATCATTTCGTATATGCTGATAAAGTTTGAAAGTATCCTTTAAAACATTAATTTTATGAAAAATAATTTCAGATCCAGAATTGCTAGCGATCACTTGACGGAATTCTTAACCACTGCTGGAACTTTGTGTGTTCCAAACTCTGAATAGATTTCACTAAGCAAGACTTGCCACTTCTCTCACTAATGAGGCTGATGCGGTGAATTGCACATTCCAAACGTGCGTGTAATCATTGATCGTTTGTATGTGAATATATAGTATGTAAAAAACCACTGGTTGAAATTTTGAAAAGTGCATGGAAGTAAAGTGCTAATTGATACTAATACATAGATCGTATTTTCTTCTTTCTGTAATTATTGTGTGGCGAAACCAACCACCGTAAGAAAGACGAGCACCTGTCTTAACCAATCAAATATTTGGATCCCTGGGCCCCCTTCGTTGCAATATTACCATCAGCTCGGAATCCAGAGAAAAATATTTTTAAATCTCTGGCCTACAGCCTGCCACTGGGCTCATCAGTTGGACTTGCACGTCTTAGCGGTGGTACTGTAGATTGACCGTACAATTTCGTCTAGTTAGCAAATTGGGATTGCAGGCCTATTACAGGAGAAATTATTCCCCATTGTTAAATAATATTTGTACACTCCGTGAAGGTTTAAAAACATTACCTCGCCAACGGGCGCGTTCTTATACCTTGCCGCTAGTTAGATCAATGTTGCCAGGTCTCTGGAAATTTAAGGAGATCTCCCGGTTTTCTTTGCAACACACCAGAAAACGAGAAAAAAGATCTCCCGAAATTTCTTCCAATCCAAATTTAAGGAAGAACTCTTTCTTCTTCTCACAGTGAGGTTTTATCGATAACGTCACTCGTTAGGTTGTTCCCCGTGTTCATTTTAGGTTCGAATCACGTAATCTGTCCCCTTTTATTGAAGTCAAAACTCAGGCTTGACTGCATCGTTCGAAGGGAATTCGCGGACCCGCGTATAGAATACAAAATATGCATCCTGCTAAGACTTCAAAAATGGCACACATTATCTGCGCCTGATGAATAAGGAAGAGTTGAAGAAGAGGAAGAAGGAGAATAGAGGGTCGGAGAGTGAGATTTCACATGATCATATTATAACATTTCAGTGCTCGAGAAACTACCGAAACTTTACGTGCAATGTACCGATTTTTTATTTGTAGACCTGGCAACCTGACGAGAAGTCGCGGATCAGGTGCTACACTCCTAGTCACAAACATTAGTCGTGACAAACAATGGGAGAACCAACGTAAAAGTGTAACTAAGGCTTTGAAACTTTGAAATATCACGACACCACCTCAGTTCGCGCGCGGAACCGATGTTTATTGTCAGGGCGTGAGACTTGAGGTATGCGCATGCGCTTCATACGACCACAGTAGCCTAGCAGTCACCGTATTTAGACATAACCTTAAGTTGGACGATACATTTGCTACTTACGTCTCGGCTGTTCCGGAGTAATTAAAAAACAAAAAAAAAATCATCCTACCGAAATCTTACACAGAAAAGTTTCTCTTCTCTAATATTTCTTCGTAAAACTCAATATCGACGGATACATTTCTAATGGTTTGTTTCTTTTTTCCTGCTAAACTGCGGTACATTCAGGAATTGGGAAATAGTATCCTCGAGGTCTAAATTCTAACTATAAAGTTTGGTTGAAATACCGGCAGTTTCCCGTCTCAGCTGCCTTGGTCAACACTTGTTCTTTTCCGGCCATGAGGCCTAGCGTTTCTTTGGTCGATAACATTTTTCGAAGTATCGGAACACCTTTCAATTATCGTTCGTTCTGAGAGAATAGTTGCCTGGCTGTATTTCCTCTTAAAACAATAATCGCGACCACCACCACCAACACCAGTACTTTTCCCGCTATACGCGTACAAACAGACTGAGGGACAAGAACAAATTAATTTCTCGCACGTCGCTCTCCGTCTGAAAAGAGTTAAAAAAAACGTCGAGTCAATTTGCAATACACTTCGACTTTTGTATGCATGCTATTCCAATCAATCAATCAATCAATCAATCAATCAATCAATCAATCAATCAATCAATCAATCAATCAATCAATCAATCAATCAATCAATCAATCAATCAATCAATCAATCAATCAATCAATCAATCAATCAATCAATCAATCAATCAATCAATCAATCAATCAATCAATCAATCAATCAATCACTACTGATCTGCATTTAGGGCAGTCGCCCACGTGGCACATTCCCTATCTGTTCTTTTCCTAGCCTTTTCGTAAAAGATTTCAAAACATTGGAAATTTATTGAAAATCTCTATTGGTAAGTTATCCCAATCACTGACTCCCATTCCTATAAACGAATATTTGCCCCAATTTGTCCTCTTGAATTCCAACTTTACCTTCATATTGTGATCTTTTCTACTTTTAAAGACACCACCCAAACTTAGCAGACGAATATGTCATTCCACGCCAACTCTCCGCGGACAGCTCGAAACATACCACTTAGTCGAGCAGCTCGTCTCCTTTCTCCCAAGTCTTCGCAGCCCAAACTTTGCAACATTTTTATAACGCTACTCTTTTGCAGGAAATCACCCAGAACAAATCGAGCTGCTTTTCTTTGGATTTTTTCCAGTTCTTGAATCAAGTAATCCCATACACAGGAACCATACTCTAGTTGGGGACTTACCAGAGACTTATATGCCCTCTCCTTTACATCCTTACTACAACCCCTAAACACCCTCATAACCATGTGCAGAGATCGGTACCCTTTATTTACAATCCCATTTATGTGATTACCCCAATGAAGATCTTTCCTTATATTAACACCTAGATACTTACAATGATCCCCAAAAGGAACTTTCACCCCATCAACGCAGTAATTAAAACTGAGAGGACCTTTCCTATTTTTGAAACTCACAACCTGACTTTTAACCCCGTTTATCAACAACCATTGCCTGCTGTCCATCTCACAACATTTTCGAGGTCACGTTGCAGTTGCTCACAATCTTGTAACTTATTTATTACTCTATACAGAATAACATCATCCGCAAAAATCCTTATGTATGATTCCACTTCTTTACTCAAATGATATACGTATATATATATATCTATAACAAAACATGAAGGCCCAATAATACTGCCTTGAAGAATTAATTATTACAAAATCAGATAAGGTTCGCCTACTCTAATTCTCTGAGATCTACATATACAGCCACCCATTCAGTAACTCATTTGTGTAGTCCAATTGCACTCATTTTTGCCAGTACTTGTCGCTAATGGACCTTTAGTATATCCATATCAATGATATTCATTGCCGACGTACTTAGTAATAAAAATGTACGCTCCTTAATATCTCCTATTACTGCTCATTTGCTAATATTGTATGGGATGTACAGACTATCTCCGCTCTTGTTTTTCGCACGGTAAAACTACATGAAACATAAAATGAATGCTATTTTAAACATATTTATTATCCACAGCGTGTCGCTACGTCTTGTATTACCTGAGAAATCTGATATTTTCTGCACTGGCACCCTTAATGTTGCTACGTTACTTTACATTAACCAAATAACAGAGTACCCCAGCGCACGATCCGTGTACTTAAATCCGGAGTTCCGAGAGATACAAAAGAGTGGGTGGCTATATTTCTAGAAAATAATACTCAGAGAAGTAGAGTAGGTGAAGCGTTATCTGATCCTGTAATGATAAAGAGGGGGTACCACAGGGCTGTACTATTGGACCTTTGTTTTCTTGTATATATATAAGATCTGAGTAGAGATCTGGAATCAGAGATAGGGCTATTTGAGGATGATGTTATACTGTATAGAGTAGTAAATGAGTTGTAGGGATGTGAGCGACTGCAGGGTGAGATGGACAGCAGACAATGGGGTGAAAAGTCCTCCAGTTCTAATTATTGTGTTGATGGTGTGGCGAGCAATGTAAGTACCTAGGAGTTAATGTAAGGAATTAATAAGGTTGTTAAGAAACGTTACAGTTCTCTGCACTTGGTTATGAGAGTATTTAGGGGTTGTAGTAAGAATGTAAAGGAGAGGGCATATAAATCTCCCGTAAGACCCCAATTCGAGTGTAAGGGACCCTGACCAGGACTACTTGATACGAAAACTGGAAGACATCGAAAGGAAAGCGGCTCGATTTGTTCTGGGTAGTTTCCGACAAACGAGTAATGTTACTAAAATGTTGCAAACTTAAGCTGGGGGAAGATTTGGGAGAAAGGAGACCAGCTGCTCGACTATGCGGTATGTTTCCAGCTGTCAGTGGAGGGATGGCATGGAATGACATAAGTACACGAATAACTTTGAGTGGTGTCTTTAAAAGCAGGAGAGATAAAGTTGGAACTCAAGAGGACAAATTTTGGCCAATATTCATTTATACGAAGAAGTGTAAGGGGGTGGAAGAAATTGTGAAGGGAAATGTTCAATACATTTCCTCGAAAGTGTTTAAGAAAACGCCTGGTAAACATCTGATAGGGAATCTGCCAGCTGGGCGACAGCTCTAAATTCAGATCATTAATGACTGAGGAGGTTTCCTGTTCTCGTAACGCACAAACGGACGGGCAAAACTTGAACTAAACGTACTTTTGACTTTTATACTGTATGCCTAGTTCAAAAGCTGCAAAAGAGGCAAGCGTTTGAAATGTACGGACTAAACTGTAGTTTTATTTGTATAGATGAGGGTAAAATTTGGCTGGAAGACAATACATTTCTTACGCCTGCGGCTTTTCACTAGACAGAGACAGTACCGTATAGTGATCTCTCGTCTTGTTGAGATCTGCCTTTCGCTCCGAGCGTGTGCCTCAGTGAAGAGAGAGTAGTTTGGTTACACTTTTTGCCTCTGCAATGAGAGTAATTACGCGTGTTGTGGGTGCGAACAGCTGGTGATAAGACAAGTCTGAATCATCATGATGTTTTTTTGCCATGGTATTGGCACATTGACAGTGTGGTGTACACACGGCGCGTGACGTCACGCACAGTGATTCACTCAGCCAGTGATTCAAGCAGCTCTGGCCTCGTGCGCGAAAATCGATCTTCCCAGGGATCGCGGTTTAGAGCCTGCCCAAGGCAGTCGCTGGTTAGCTGCTTATTAAGTGATGCGCAGGCACAGGCACGGGAAAGATATGTCGATAGTAAGGAAACTTCGCTTTTACATTGCGATTACACTCCGGTGGTGATTACTATTTACAAAATGAAAAACAATTCTCAGTGAGTCCCTTAGCGTTGAATCAAACTATATGCATTCTGAAGCTGATGCAATTCGATTATAGTTAATTATTTAATTTATTAAATTGGGATACTGCCACAAACATGAATTGATAAGCAGCACCCGTCATCACACAATGGGAGCAACCTTAGCCTCTTGAAGTGGAAAGTTTATCGAGAAGTACACTGTATCTCTTCCGCGGAGTCCAGCAGAAAAGCAGGGATTGTTGCCATCCTTCAGCACACTTGATCCAACCATCCTGTTCGAAAGAGACTTACTCCAGGTCAAGGAAGTTGACTAGAAAAGAAGAGCATTTATTAACCATGCATACCACATGTGAGTGAGAAACATAACACTCACGCAGAATACTGGTCCGTGATGGCCTGCTAGTTGGAAGCAGACTGTACCTAAGCATACGTGGGAAATCTTGAAAAAGCTTGGAATCCAGCACACGACTCTAGAAACAATTATAGTGGACATTTTAAAAGATTCGGTGATAATTTTGAATCATCACTTATAGTATAGTATAGTATAGGTCGGAACTTGAACATGACGCAAGTAAATGGGAGGTATACCAGAACCTGCCGGGACCCTGTGGTGGTCACAAGTCATGCCCCTGAGGGACACCAAGAGACACAAACACTGTCAAATTGGTACCTCTCCAGTATCTCCTAAATTTGATGGCGAATGGCGCAAGGCTTGATCAATATTTATGTATCCAGGGGTGTACGTAATATGAGGGATGAAGTTGCCGCTCAACGTAACCCACACGTGGTGGAATATGATCGCTCTCAGAGTGCACGTGTTCCCTCGCTGTCTCGGTTATTGATTACGGCTGTATTGTAGGGTCGACCGTTGTAATTGTTTGAGCATCCTGAAACACTGGATTAGTTTTTGAGAAATAAAAGTTCTCTGACCAGGTAATAATAATAATAATAATAATAATAATAATAATAATAATAATAATAATAATAATAATAATAATAATAATAATAATAATAATAATAATAATAATAATAATTTTTGGATCAAGCAGTCTGCACAGGAGGAATTTGGATGATAAGAAAATATCAACACTTGTACCAACATTCAGAGAAAATCTCAGACACATTTAGGAAAAGGCGTTTGATGTTTTACGGTAAATAAGTACAATGAGTACAGTATGATATGATAATTAGCCTTTTCAAGACTAATTTGATGTCAGTAGGTAAGTAATTAAACAGAACTGAATGTGAGATCAGTGATACAAAGCTGGAACAGGTAGATACTTTCAAGTATTTAGGTTGTGTGTTCTCCCAGGATGGTAATATAGTAAGTGAGATTGAATCAAGGTGTAGTAAAGCTAATGCAGTGAGCTCGCAGTTGCGATCAGCAGTATTCTGTAAGAAGGAAGTGAGCTCCCAGACGAAACTATCTTTACATCGGTCTGTTTTCAGACCAACTTTGCTTTACGGGAGTGAAAGCTGGGCGGACTCAGGATATCTTATTCATAAGTTAGAAGTAACAGACGTAAAAGTAAGGAGAATGCTAGTGGCTTTACGTCGCACCGACACAGATAGGTGTTATGGCGACGATGGGATAGGAAAGGCCTAGGAGTTGGAAGGAGTGCCCGTGGCCTTAATTAAGGTACAGCCCCAGAATTTGCCTGGTGTGAAAATGTGAAACCACGGAAAACCATCTTCAGGGCTGCCGACAGTGGGATTCGAACCCACTATCTCCTGGATTCAAGCTCACAGCCGCGCACCTCTAACCGAACGGTCAACTCTCCCAGTAGTAAGGAGAATGATTGCTGGCACAAACAGGTGGGAACAATGGCAGGAGGGTACTGGGAATGAGGAGATAAAGGCTAAGTTAGGAATGAACTCGGTGGATGAGACTGTTCCCATCAACGAGCTTCACCGGTGGACTCACGTGAGGCCAATAGAGGATGATAGGTTACCTAGGGGAATAATGGACGATGTTATGGAGGGTAAGAGAAGTAGAGGGAGTCGATGGTTTGACTCAGTTTCTAACGATTTAAAGATAAGAGTCATCGAACTAAATGAGGCCACAGGACTACACAGTTACACATAGAGGATTGTGGCGGAGATTAGTAAATTCACAGAGACTTGCAGACTGAACGCTGAAAGACACAACAGTTTATAATGAAGATGTGTTTTGTATTTTACGGAATGCGTATCAGATTGAAAGTTTTTTTAAAAAAAAAGGCTTCTTGAAGTTGGAAAAGATGTTAGGGAAAATGCATCATAAATGACATTGTATTAGACAGAGCTTTACAGACCACTGAAGCTCTGCCACCAGCAAAACCTGGTCACGAGATCGCAAGGAGATGAGGTAAATTGCGCTACTTTGTCCGGCATAACGTAGAAATAATAATAATAATAATAATAATAATAATAATAATAATAATAATAATAATAATAATAGAAATAACGGGCGAGTGGCTGTAAACACGGCAGTCAGTCACAGGATAGCGGGTCCGATCCCGGCTGAAGTTGGTGACTCCGTGTCGTTGGCCTACGATGCATTAAAGAATTCCTGTGGGACAAAATTGTGCTACGCTATTGAAATTTACAGTAATTGATGGTATGTTGAAGAATTAATGCAGTTAGGGACCACGATGAGTTTCAACATCCATTCTGGCTGTTTACTCAGTTTCTGATTGATCCAGTAGGTTTTCTTGAGCTCGCTGTGTCGACCACTATGCACCAGTTGTCGATCTCGTACAGCAGTGGCGTAGTCAGGATTGACCGGCGGCGGAGGTGCACAAGTGTCGTAAGGACACTGCTACGTTCAGATTACAATCTAAAATCCAACTTCCGACGCTTCATAGAAAATAGATTCAGGGATCTGTTGGTTTTACGATTACGTCTCTGTGTTTATTATCAGTTTCTGTTTCTGTTATTTTGTAAAAATTCCAGGAAAGGGGGAGGGGTTATAACCCCCCCACCACCACCACCTTGCCTACGCACCTTTCGGACAGTCTCAAATGTCACGGTGCTTATTCTGAAAAGTTCTCGTTTGTAGCCCCATTTCTTCGAGGTCTTAAGTTTTGAGATAAAATGAAAACAATGGGAATGGGAAGCATTTGCTGGACTTCTGTCCTAGTATGGGTTTAGCTGTTACGAATACATTCTTCAAGCATAAAGCTATTCACCGCTACACATGGGAGGCTAGGGGTACCAGATCCATAATAGACTATATCTTAACCGACTTCGAATTCAAGAAATCTGTTAGGAATTTACGAGTTTTCCGGGGAATTCTCGATGATACAGACCACTATCTGATCTGTAGTGAACTAAGTATCTCTAGGCCTAGGGTAGAGAAAGTGAAATCTGTCTGCAAACGAATAAGGGTAGAAAAGCTCCAGGATGAGGAAATTAGACAGAAGTACATGGAAATGATTAGTGAGAAGTTTCGAACAGTAGACAGTAAGCAGGTTCAGGATATAGAAAGTGAATGGGTGGCATACAGGGATGCTGTAGTAGAAACAGCAAGGGAATGCCTAGGAACAACTGTGTGTAAAGATGGGAAAAGGCGAACATCTTGGTGGAATGATGAAGTGAGAGCAGCCTTGAGCCGTATCCTGCCGGCCCATAATAATAATTAGAATATTATTTGACCCAATATGTAAAATTTATTCATAAAGGTTACAGTCTAACATGTTAAAGCATCGTATCCCAAGATAGTTGATACCGGATGTTAAGCAAGACAGTGAGTCGCTGGATATTGCTTCATATTTCTGTATGACCGTGAGAAAGGGTGGCGTAACCAAGCGTTGGCAAGGATCGACACGTGTATTAGATGCTGACCAAGCAAGATATTTCAGCCAATGGGAACTTTAGGATTTGGCAAACCTGGAGGCCACACCGCGCCAAATCTTAATTCCAGGATGACCAACGTGCTCAGTTGATAAAGTCAGTTTCTGTAGGTAATCGGTTTTCCACAGTTTCAGAAGTCAGATATATTTGGAAATGTAATATAAAAATTGGTGGAAGAGATTTGCTAGTGTTTGAGCTGTGTTTTGTAAATATATCACAATAAGTATTGTGTCATCATATATGACGAACTCTCTCATTGGTGGTTGGTTCAGACACCCGGGAACCCCAATATTAATATGGCGTCACCGAAGCCTCCTCAGTAACCTTAGCTCTGGAGAGCGTCACTCTGTGTTGAATGCTTGGATAGTGCGGAAGCACAAACTTTGATTGGTGATCGTGATTAACGTGGTGTTATTCCAGTAACAGTAACTGGTTCTCAATTATACTTTAAATTGTGCTGTTGGGAGATTTTACTGTTCTTGAGTAAATGGAATAGTATAATTTTGGCAGAGTTTACGTTCAATTGATTAAGACGGTGTTTAGTGACCGCTGAGTAACAAGTGTAGTGGAAACGTGCTATTGTTTCACTATTCCGCGACGGGCGCGTTTCGCGATGTACTTCCGTAGCGAACCGTGTGCTGCTTTGTAAACTGTATTCTCACCCTTTAAGTGAAGTGTGTAATATATATGTGAATCAGTGTGTTTAGCTGATCTTGTAAAGAGAAAGGGTATTTCGGCTCGCAGCATTAAGCAGCGAAGATATTATCAACTATAGTCTTCTGTGTTCCAGTGAATTATTTTCCAGCAAGATGATGGATACGCCTGCAGAGGAAGGAAGTGCATTCCCACATGTTAATGCTGTGATTAACACGGTGTAGATCCCTAAATCAGTGGGGATGTAAGCTGCTATCCTGGTATCTCGAGGGTCGTCGATTCAGTTAAGGCGCATGTGTTATTTATGGCATGATATGTAAATTATATTAAGGTACTAGGGCAGTGTAGATAGGATTTATAACTTCATGTAAAGTAAGCCTGACGGCATGTGTTTGATTAATTTTGTTACTATGATAGTTTCGGATACGAGAATAATGCATGTTTATTTTATTTTCATTTTGCTTTATGATTAGATGTTCGGGAAAATGAGGGATTGATAGGATCAGTTGTTGTTTATTTGTGTATGTTACTTAGCGTAGGATATTCCGAGTTTTCCTTAAATATATGCTAGAAGGGCTAGATGGACAGGTTCATTTTTATACAACGTTAAACACGTATTAGTTCATTTTATTTCGGTTATTCAGAGAAACAGGTATAGCTATTCTGCATGATGCATGGTTTTACAGAAGCTGACAGAAGGAGCTGCAGAACGCCGTTGTTAAAATAAGATCTTTGAAGTTAAGTTGGATTCTGTTTGCCTGATGGTCTGCAAAGGACACGAACTGCGTCTCATAATGTGGAAGGCCAATGGGATTCATGAGAAATAATGAGATAAAGATTGCATGCTGAATTATAATGTATTGGTGCAGGCTGATTGTATGCCTGACAAGATAAAGAGTATTGTGCAGATGTGTGTGCCTGCCTAGTGTCTTCTGAGTGTATATTGTGATCAGAATGGACAGTGTTAATTCCAGACTATTGAGTCTGATGTTGTTAAATGGCCCAAGCATGCTAAGAAGGAATTAATATACGTGAGTTTCCGTGTAGCCGATGAAAGGCGTTATCTCATGGCAAGCTGATTTCTGGCCTGTGTTTATCTGTAGCCTTGAATGAGACGATATGTCCTTGTGGCAACTTCGGGAGACAAAATCCAATCTTTAGCATAGTGGAGTTCAACATTTCTTTTCAGCTTGTAATCTACCCGGAAGTACATGACGGATGACCGCGCTGTTGAGCGCTCAAACGCAGCAGAAGGAGGCAATGTTGCCCATTGCTTTCTTCGTGATATCAAGGGTTATTTATATGTTTTTCCCTTACAGGATGATGTTTTACATTATCATTTGTGATTGTATACCTTGTCTCGTTGTTTTAAAAAGGAACAGCCCAAGTGCTGAAATATTGTTGGTTTATCTAGTTCTGTCTAGATCTTTTGCAGTGAACGGGGATTCACATTAGAATCAGTGTAGCATTTAAGATTTTACTCGATATCCGATGTATATATATGTTTAGTTTGATTATTTGTATTGTTGTAAATACAGTATAGGATATGCCCCTAGTATTTTGCATAACTTACATAGCGTCCATTGCGTCTTAATTATTTTCTTTCCGTCGTAATTTTTCTTTATAATGTAATTTTTATTTTACGGAAATAGTTTGACGACTCTCGGGATTAACTTAACTTTTGAAACCGTATCGTTGTGATGCGATATTGTGTAACTCCATACGGAAATACCACATGTCAGTGTTTGCGTACACTTGTTCCCATACAATATAAACATTGGACTATAAGAAGAAACTCAATCTTGATTTATATAAATGTTCTTTGTTGAACTTGTTTTTTTTAAATGTCAAATTTGGTATGATCATTCAATTAACGTTCTAATTTCGACTTATTTCTAATACTTTGAGTTCATTTTTTTACAAATTATTTTTCTTGATTTACTTATTTTCATGTGATATGATCGGGGATATTTATTAATAAATCCATCTTACCCCGTATGATTGTTTCTCATTCGTGTTATACCTATATTTCCTGTCATTGATTGATATTTAGAGTAGAACTTCGACTTTTTATCCTGACCCAATCGACAACCAACCCACACTCTGCCAAACCCTGAGTTAGTCGGATGTTCATACAGGAATGGAGGCATCGTCCTAGAGGGTATTTACCCCTGGGTACGGTACAGCCTGTAAACGTAAAAAGAAGGCCTATCACTAATGGCTCCAAACAAGGGCTGAGGCAGACAGGGATTGGTACGTAGATGAAAGAAACAGAGCGAAATAAATAGTTGTTGAATCCAAAAAGAAGTCGTGGGAAGATTTTGGTAATAACATGGAAAGGCTAGGTCAGGCAGCAGGAAAACCTTTCTGGACAGTATTAAAAAATCTTAGGAAGGGAGGGAAAAAGGAAGATAGATAGATAGATAAGAAATGGGTGAGCCCTGTTTTCGCAGAGCTCCACACGTAGGTCTATGAAGACCCTTTGTGCCCCTTGAACGGGTTTGCCTAGTCCAGCCCTAGTGCTCCTATAAAGGATACCAGTGTCCGGATTTTGGCATTCCTGATGTCCTCCAGGCTCACAAAGTGTGAGCCCAGGTATCGATGTCTAGTGCTTGCAAAAGCCTCGCACTGACATAACACATGCGCGGAGGTCTCCTCCTCCTTACCGCATCTTCTACACATCGAATCCTGGGTGATTTTCATGATGTGTAGGTGTCTCTGTAATGTATTGTGGCCTGTTAACAGTCCAACTACCATTCTCATTCTGGTCCTATTCAAATTCATTAGGACCTTTTTATAGCTTTGACTAGGCCCTTTGATAAGTTCACGTGCCTGTCTTGCTATGGTTAACCTCTTCCAAATATCTAGGTGAGACTGGTTTATCCATTGGGATATTGCCAGTCTCACACTTCGGAGTGACACTCCCAGGAAGGGCTCTGGTCCTGTGAAGGAACCCATTGAGCCCTGTTTCGCTAGTTTGTCAGCTTCTTCATTTCCACTGATACCTGTGTGCCCAGGAACCCATAATAGGGTAACTGAGCTAAGCTCACACAGCTGATCTAATATCCCTTGGCATTCCCATACCAGTTTTGATGTTGTTTTAACTGCACATAGTGCTTTTAGCGCTGCCTGGCTATCACTACATATAGTGATGTGTCTTCTGTGTCCAGGCATATTCCATATATTTAAAGCACAGGCTAGTATTGCGTATACTTCAGCCTGGAAAACAGTAGCATATTTACCCATAGGAAGGGAGAGCCTTGTCTTAGGCCCCCAGACCCCGGCGCCCGTGCCCGCCTCCGTCCGCCAGCCATCTGTGTACCATGTACAGCCCCCAGACTTAAGACGGGCCCCAGCGTCCGCGGCCCACTCCTCCCTTGTGGGTATCACCACTGTGAATTTATAATTCAAATTAAAGCTAGGCTTCATCAGATCCCCGATCATCATTGTCATAGGGCAAGTCTGGTGAAGCCTTGTAAGAACAGAGGCATGACCTCTATTCGGGTTTTTGAAGGACCATCCTCCGAGTGACCAAAGGCGATAGGCACTCATTCCCGCTATTGCCTTAACATATAAATGTAAGGGGGGAAAACCTAGGATGGCCTCCATTGCACATAATGGTGTAGTATCCAGTGCCCCTGTTATTCCTAGACACGCAAGTCTTTGGACACTGTTTAACTTGGTGCTCACAGTTTTACTCTCTGAGCCTGGCCACCAGACTATAGATGCATAGGTGATTGTGGGCCGTACAATGGAGATATAGAGCCACTGGACCACCCTAGGTCTTAGGCCCCAAGTCTTCGCGACGGCCCTACGACAGGCCCACATAATCTTGCGAGCCTTATCCACCTTATGATCTATATGTTTCTTCCAACTCAGTCTTGCCTCAAGGATTACCCCTAGGTACTTAACCGAGGTTGTCTTAACTAATTTTTTTCCGAATAGGAAAGGCTCTGACAGTCCGTCTAGCCTCCTCCTCCTGGTAAATACCACGAGCTCCGTCTTATCGGGATTAACCGACAAGTCTGTCTCGTGACACCATCTTTCCACCCTACGTAGAGAGTTCGGAAACCGTACTGGAGAAATTTCCTACCGCCATCAGGCTTATGTTGTCTGCATAGCCTTGGGCGTATATTCCTCCAACATTTAACCTGGTAAGTAGTTCGTCCACTACCAGACACCATAATGTTGGTGATAATACTCCTCCCTGTGGACACCCCCTGTCTATATTAGCTCTCAACATTACAGCGTTGAGAGTAAACAGAACTTGACGGCCCTGCAGTGAGGCCATATTCCATTTTATGAGCATGCTGCTCACTCCTCTTCTCTCTACACTACGTTCTATGGAGCCCAAAGATGTATAGTTAAAGGCCCCTTCTATATCTAGGAATACAACCATAGCAAGTTGTTGCTGATCCAAGGCACTCTCCAGCCTAGAAACCAGCTGGTGTAGTGCCGTCTCAACCGACTTCCCTGGTTGATATGCATGTTGATGAGAATGCAGGGGAAAGTCTCTTAATACTTTCTCCCTGATATGTCTATCCACCAGTCTTTCCAAGGTCTTAAGTAGAAAAGACGTTAGACTAATGGGTCTATAATCCTTAGGTCTAGTATATGAAGACCTTCCGGGTTTAGGTATGTACACCACCTTCGCCTGACGCCACAAGGAGTACACGTACCCCATAGTGAGACAGGCTCTAAAGATTCTGACCAGGTATGGTATAAGGACCCCCCCCGCCTCCTGAAGAAGCGCCGGGAAGATCCCATCCACACCTGGGCTTTTGTAAGGGGCAAAGGATTCTAATGCCCACTTAACCCTTCTTGGGGTAACAATCTCTGCGGCTTCCCTCCAGCCACTTTTATCGGGTCTGAAGGATCCGCTCGATTCTACCTCACTATTCGTGATTACCGAACCTGGAAAGTGGGCATCAAGCAATAAGCTCAGGGTCTCCCCCTCTGTGGATGTGTATCCACCAGAAGGAGTCTCCAGTGAGCCCAGCCTTGCCCTTCTATCCAAGGTTAAAAGTTTATGAAGCCTTGCCGCTCCATGTTGACTTTCAATGGAGTCACAAAATTGTCTCCAAGATTTCCTAGAAGCCTTTTTGACTTCTGACTTGTACCTTCTTTTTGATTCTTTGTAAGAATCTAGGCTTTCTTGATCCTGAAGTTCCCTGTATTTATTCCAGAGCCTTCGAGTATTTCTCCTCAGGTGTTCAAGATAACTATTCCACTTGAAGCTTCCTGTTACTCTTTTTGCCTTAACAATAGGGCAGTTTAATTCATAAGAGGTAACCAGTGTCCGTGTGAGAAAACTCACACTGAGCTCCAGCTCCTCCTTGTTTTTAATTATATTTGAGGGTCCTCCCTCCAGTCCCCTCCTCACGTCCTCCCTAAAAGATATCCAATCGGTTCGTCTAGGGTTTTTGTAAGACGGGATCTCGATGGAGCCCTCTATATAAAACACAATGTGTCTATGATCTGACAAGGAAGGCTCCAAAGAGACCTTCCAGTCTTTAAATTCCTGCATGATTCCCATGGAACCCAGGGTAAGATCTATGATCCCTTCGCTCCTATTATTAATGAAGGTAGGGGTATCACCAATATTCATGATCTCAAGATCAGTTGTACATAGAAATTCTTAGAGGGGCTCTCCCCTTCGGTTTGTATTTTTACTTCCCCAAATGCTATGATGAGCATTGGCATCACATCCTACTACGAGGTTTAATCCTTGTTTCCTACAGTATATCACCAGTCTCTTGAACTCCTCCGGCGGGGGTGGAGATTCAGAGTCTCCTGGGAAATATGCAGAACATACAACCAAGTCTCTTGGCTGTCCGCCCTCTTCATATCTCATTAGGTCTGCTACTAGGTCTCTAGTAATGAAACCCGGTATAGCCCAAGCGTTATGATCCTTAACTAGTATACATGCTCTAGGCTTCTCCTCTGCTATTCCACTGAATAGAGTGAAACCTGCACATTTTAGTCCCATGATATGTCCCTGTCTAAGCCAGGGTTCTTGTATCAGGGCGACCGAAAACCCGCCTTTCTGGATACTTCTATTAAGTACCCTAGAGGCCGCTATACAATGTTGTATATTTGCTTGTATGAAAGTAATCATTCTTTACTTTCATAGAATACTTTACCTTATGCGGTCTCCGGAACTTGCAGCTCCGTCTCCCGCGATGGATCCTGGGGCTTGGCTGGCCCCGGTTCCTGTCCGGGCTCCAGCTCTTCGCCCCTGCTGGTCTCGGTTTTATCTGTAGTGGGGTTGGTCCTCTGCTTGTCACGCTTGCCCTCCACTAATGTGAAGGTAGCCACATGCACCCCGCAGAAGATCTTCTTCCCCACCACTTTCTCCACATCCCTGAAGTCCATGCTGACCACAAGGCGGACGCCTCTCTTCTCCTCCTTGCGGTCGTAGACCCTCCAGCTGGCGGGATTTAAGCCATGGTTCTGGCGTGCCATTCTTCCCAAAAGGACATTATTGTCCTTTGGTTGTCCTGGTATCCAGACCATGACTCTCTTGTAGGAAAGGAGTTTGTCCATGCCCATAATTGTGAGCCTGGCTCCTTCCCACGGTTGTATACCTGTAACAAGGCTAGAAAGCCATGCTAGAGTTTCATTGTTCTCCGCTATGATGACGGCCGCACCCCTTGACAGATAGCAGTCCAGGAACTGAGGCTTAATGGGCCCCTGCTCCGGAAGCTCGTCTATCAGATTGGTGATAGCCTCTTCCACAGCTTCCACCTGTTTCTCGGATAGCTGCTGGTCAGGATATCCCACAGGTACTATGGCCATCCTGATCCCAGCTTTAGCTATCCTGGCGTACTCCACTTTGGGTCTCTTGCGGGTCTGCCGATCTTCTTCTGGGGTTGCCCCCGACAGAAGTCGTTTCCCCGCTGGCATCTTGGTGGATGGGGTCCTCTGTGCCCTAGAAGCAGAGCCCTTTTCAGGGTCCCGCCTTTTGTGCCCATTGGATCCCTCCACTGTTGTCGCTGTTGTGGTAGTAGAAGTCCCCTCAGCCCCAGGAGGCCTTCTTTGGCCTGCTCCCGGGCCTTTAAGGCCTTCTTGTATCTCCTCTTTTCAGCGCCAGAGCGCTGTTTCTTCTTCTTCTTCTGAACCTGCAGATTGCCCACCTCTTGAGTGAGCCCTCTGACTGTTGAAGTCGAACTGTCCGAGGGTATCTCCGAAGAGTCCCCTTCGGTTGTTGTTGTGCTGGTATTTCTCTCGGAGGCCCCAGAAGAGCTCTCCGGTTTATGGGTGGCTACGGAACTCATGTAGGTCCCACGAGTAGCTAGGGAAATATATGTCCGCCCAGGCAGAGCCCCGCATACCTGGGTAAGGCTACTTACTTCGAGAGGGCGCCAAGTATCTCGAAGGCTCCGTTCAAGACACATCTCCCATGTGCCATGCACCCCATCGGCACGGGTCGCGTTACACCTTAGGGTTGGGCGGTGCTTTAGCTTCCTCCTCCTTGTATGCCGAACGGTTACCCAATAGGGCTCCATTCGGCATCGCAAGAAAGGAGCTACTAGTCCCCCTCGCCGCGAAGAGGATCTTCAATTGAAGAGGGTAACCAAGGTTAGCCCCCTACAATTGTAGAAGCACACACGAGGGGGGGGGGGGAAGGAAATGAACAGTGTTTTGAGTAATTCAGGTGAACTCATAATAGATCCCAGGGAATCACTGGAGAGGTGCAGGGAATATTTTGAACATCTTAACAATGTAAGAGGAACAGCCAAGCTCATGGCGAGGAGGAAAATGATGTTGGTGAAATTACGCTTGAGGAAGTGGAAAGGATGGTAAATAAAACACATAGTCATAAAGCAGCAGGAATAGATGAAATTAGACCTGAAATAGTGAAGTATAGTGGGAAGGCAGGGATGAAATGGCTTCATAGAGTAGTAAGATTAGCATGGAGTGTTGATAAGTTACCTTCAGATTGGACAAAAGCAGTAATTGCACCTATCTATAAGCAAGGGAACAGGAAGGATTGCACAACTATCGAGGTATCTCATTGATTAGTATACCAGGCAAAGTATTCACTGACCGAGCTCGATAGCTGCAGTCGCTTAAGTGCGGCCAGTATCCAGTATTCGGGAGATAGTAGGTTTGAACCCCACTATCGGCAGCCCTGAAAATGGTTTTCCGTGGTTTCCCATTTTCACACCAGGTAAATGCTGGGGCTGTACCTTAATTAAGGCCACGGCCGCTTCCTTCCCACTCCTAGCCCTTTCCTGTCCCATCGTCGCCATAAGACCTATCTGTGTCGGTGCGACGCAAAAAAAAAAAAAAAAAAAAAAAAAAAGTATTCACTGGCATCTTGGAAGGGAGTGTGCGATCAGTCGTTAAGAGGAAGTTGGATGAAAACCAGTGAAAACCAGTGTGGTTTCAGACCACAGAGAGGCTGTCAGGATCAGATTTTCAGTACGCGCCAGGTAACTGAAAAATGCTACGAGAGGAATAGGCAGTTGTGTTTATGTTTCGTAGATCTAGAGAAAACATGTGACAGGGTACCGAGGGAAATGATGTTCGCTATACTGGGGGACTATGAAATTAAAGGTAGATTATTAAAATCGATCAAAGACATTTATGTTGACAATTGGGCTCCAGTGAGAATTGATGGAAGAATGAGTCCTTTGGTCAGGGTACTTACAGGGGTTAGACAAGGCTGTAACCTTTCACCTTTGCTGTTCGTAGTTTACATGGATCATCTGCTCAAAGGTATGAAATGGCAGGGAGGGATTCAGTTAGGTGGAAATGTAGTAAGCAGTTTGGCCTATGCTGACGACTTGGTCTTAATGGCAGATTGTGCCGAAAACCTGCAGTCTAACATCTTGGAACTTGAAAATAGGTGCAATGAGTATGGTATGAAAATTAGCCTCTGGAATACTAAATTGATGTCAGTAGGTAAGAGATTCAACAGAATTGAATGTCAGATTGGTGATACAAAGCTAGAACAGGTCGATAATTTCAAGTAGGCCTATTTAGGTTGTGTGTTTTCCCAGGATGGTAATATAGTAAGTGAGATTGAATCAAGGTGTAGTAAAGCTAATGCAGTGAGCTCGCAGTTGCGATCAGCAGTATTCTGTAAGAAGGAAGTCAGCTCCCAGACGAAACTATCTTTACATCGGTCTGTTTTCAGACCAACTTTGGTTTATGGGAGCGAAAGCTGGGTGGACTCAGGATATCTTATTCATAAGTTAGAAGTAACAGACATGAAAGTAGCAAGAATGATTGCTGGTACAAACAGGTGGGAACAATGGCAGGAGGGTACTCGAAATGAGGAGATAAAGGCTAATTTAGGAATGAACTCGATGGATGAAGTTGTACGCATAAGCCGGCTTCGGTGGTGGGGTCATGTGAGGCGAATGGAGGAGGATAAGTTACCTATGAAAATAATGGACTCTGCTATGGAGGGTAAGAGAAGTAGAGGGAGACCAAGACGACGATGGTTAGACTCGGTTTCTAACGATTTAAAGATAAGAGGTATAGAACTAAATGAGGCTACAACACTAGTTGCAAATCGAGGATTGTGGCGACGTTTAGTAAATTCACAGAGGCTTGCAGACTGAACGCTCAAAGGCATAACAGTCTATAATTATAATGTATCTATGTATGCGTGTATGTATGAAAACAATGCGTTTTATTCATCGAGATGACGATGATGATGATCGCGAAGATTAATATTATTATTACAATTATTGTTATTATCTATATAATAAATGACGTTACTAAAACGGCCTTGCTAAATTCTTCCGTCCGTTCTACTGGGCTGATGTGTTTCATTTTTGTTTTATTCTCTCCGGAATTACTTGTTGGTGAATCGTGAGACAGTAATAGGTCTCTAAATTCAGCCAACTTTGGGTAATCATAAAAGCAAATCATTAAATAATCACTCCAGTAATTGCAGGCGAAGGCTTATCCTAACCCGCAATACATTCTGTACTTAACTGGCTGCTAAGCGTCTAACAGTTTAATATTTTGATACGTGTGATTTTCAGCATTAGTAACATCAATACATGCAGCCATGTTTGATTACTAGCTGTCAAGCCAGAGAATATACACTTCCTCTGATCATGGAAGAATGCTAGATACTCTTTGATTCTCTGACCTTCCCCAGCTTCTGAATATACTCAACAGTTGCCAGAACTTACATGCCGCAAAGAGTAGTCGGGAAAGTATCCAGTCGACTAGCTTTCTGTACGACATTACCATTAATAAAGCCTACTTTACCGGAAGCAGTATTCAGTCACGGTCAATTGTATGTTGCACTATCTCGAGCGAGATCGTTTGAAAATGTCTAAGCACGAAGTATAGTCTATGATAAGAGTGTTATAAACCGGTGTTAAATGATCCTCAAGCAATATGACTACGACAGGCGTATCGAGACCTGTTTATAACGAATGTTGTGGAGCGCTGCTCCACTAGTTATTATTACTATTATTCCTATTCCTGTTATTATTCCTAGGTTATTGTGAATTCTCTCTACGAATGAATGTAATTATATGGAAGTGGGTTGAGCAAACATGAGGTACAGTATTAGTTAAATATTTAGCTACAATGAACCTATATAATGTCAACTATTACATTCACGAAGGCTACTGTAGTTCGCGGCTTAGCAGGTGCCAGTCACCACATGCGTCGCTATCCTGATTTGAATTTGCTGGAACTTTACTGATGCTCTATTGATGGGGATGGTGAGAAGCTCTCACGAATCTAGGTCGTAGGAATATAGGGCGCGCTCAATCAGGAAGTAGGGAAGCCCCCAGGTTCGAGAGCATCACCCTCCACTCCCCGTGATAGCCACTTCCGGCCGGCCTGCTCTACAAGGAAGTGTCGTCAAAGGACATCGCCCTGGCCAGACCCTCCGCTGGTGACGTACGTATCTCGTAACAATAGAACAGATCGCGCGTCATACAGGGTGCTCATTTCGAACAGAACCCGCAAAGAAATTAACGAATGAAAACAGTAAAACGTTCCATGAATTTTACCTGGTGTTAGCTATTCACTGCGATGCACCTTAGACGCCTTTTTTTCAATTTCCTTTACGTCGAACCAACACAGTTAAGTCTTAGCGCGACGATGGGACTGGAAAGGCCTAGGAGTGGGAAGGAAGCGGCCGTAGCCTTAATCAAGGTACAGTCCCAGCATTTTCCTGGTGTGAAAATATGAAACCAGGGAACAACCACCGACAGTGGGGTTCGAACTCTCTATCTCCCAATGCAAGCTCACAGCTGCGCGCTCCTAACCGCACGGCCAACTCACCCGGTAAATGTTGTTTTCCCTGTTTCATGCTATCAAGTGATCATCTATAGATTCTCAAATTACATGAAATAGAAACAAAATTAGAACAGTCTCTATGGCTCAGGCGACAGGACGCTGGCCTCTCACTGCTGGTTTCGAAGTTCAAATACCGGTCACTCCATGTGAGATTTGTGCTGGACAAAGCGGAGGCGGGACAGGTTTTTGCCCGGGTACGCGGTTTTCCCAGTCACCTTTCATTCTAGCAACACACTACACTTTTCATCTGACAGTCATTAGTTATTACCCCAGAGGAGAGCAGTCTCCTCGCCGTTCCACTCTTACCCGGTCGAAATATCGGAAACAGATTGTGGATATTCATTTCAGAAATGAAATTACCTTGCATTTTCTAGTGGAGAACAGTAGCGGCGATTAGGGCAGTTGCTCCCCCCCCCCCACTTTGGGAAGAAAACATTACACTTTAATTCCATTTTAGCCGACTGAAAATAGAAATTATAGAAATTCTTTAAAAAAAAAAGCAGTTCGTACTAGCCATGTTGTCGAATCAGATAATTATTTCCTTCATTTTTTTAAATTTTATTAACAAAATTATTAGCGTAAATACGCACGAAATGTCGTTCGTCTGTGGTAACCACACGAAGTAGTGGTAACTGCTGTGGGGAAGGGTAGCAGGGGCACTTTGTTGCCAAGGTCATGGACAGAGATCCATGATTCACGAACTTGCCGAGCACATTTGTCAGTCTGGCATTCCTTTCAGTGTGTCTTCGTGTGTACTCAAATGCTAAATGACTTTTAATGCTATAATCATAGCCTGCTTCTTGTAATACGTGTATAATATTGTTCCTTTGGTGAAAATTCTATTGCGCAGTATTGAATCAAAATCTCAAAAAAACTATTATTGTTGCACTTAACTTGGTACACTGTGAGCTTTAGCTCGCTGTGGAAATTCGCTCAGAGAGCATCAAAAGCTTACCACTTTGTAGCTTTTATTTCAGTTTTGATCATTATTCCCCCGTCCGCTATATCCCATGATCCGGGGTACTTCTTGTTGTCTGCACATTTTCCCCACCTCCTCCCGTTACTGCTGGAGAATTGGGAGCGAGGAACCTCGGTGGGAGAGAGATCGCCAATTTGAGATACGCTGATACCTAGGAGATACCGCACAGGAACTGATCAGCATAATGAGGAAGCTCACCCGTATATCGTCATATGCTTCACATACATAATTACTAGAGCCCGGAAGTTATGACTGGATATATTGAAGAATCAGATAGAGATAAATATGTTTTTGTGCATTTAGGAAGTGTAGAGACAATTTTTATTTTGCCTTTTTTTGCCTATTTTAAGATTTAAAGCCTTTTTCTTGCCTTTCTTGATCGTTATGCAATATTTTCTATAATTTACACATTTTAAAAAGCACATAATGAATTTCAGTACATCGAAGACAAAAAAGGTTGCACAAAGTAAATTACATATTGCCGTCACAAATACCTATTTGGAATATTGTTCCCTGTAAATCGTTTATTTGTTTTCAGGCATTCGAAAGCTTATTTTCTCAACCCATTCATTTAACCTCTGTAAACAGCAGAACCTTCATTAGTGAAAGGAATGCACAAGCATAATGAATACCAGGAAAGAGGGAGGATGAGAGAAGTATGTCTCTTCTCCTTCCTCACACCCCTTTTGCTGTGACAATGCGTAATTACCTGGTATTCCCAATTTCGAAATGATAAGATAATGCAGAGGACGGGAGGAAATCACTTCTAACAGGTCAAACATAAAAGAAGCTGTTAGTCTACTGTTGATCTTGTTAAAGGCAACTCGGGTGTTCGCCCTGACTTATTTATCATGCGAAATTTTCATCGTTGGGTGGTAAATTACATGGCTATGTTCGCGAATTAGGTTCGGATACACTTTCTACTGATGGAGCTATACTATTTTGAAAAATCTGTGAAAAATCTATTAATCACGAAATAAATTACTTTATAACTCAACATTTCGCAACAACGAAACATAAGTCTAGGTTAAATATTGTTGGCCCTAAGATCAATTTAATATCAACAGCAGTTACAACATCCAGCAAGCAATCTCAGTTTTCCCTGGATCTATGTAAAGCTTTCTTGGACTCCGGAATTCCGTTCTGGAAACTAGAAAATCAATCCCTCAGGACGTTTCTGCAGAAGTACACTAAAGATGAAGTTCCGTCAGAATCCACATTAAGGAAAACATATTTGAATATCTCATTTGAAGAGACCCTGCATAGGATTCAAAGCAGAGTTGCAGAAAAGAAGATGTGGATCTCCATTGATGAAACTACGGATGCAATGGGACGTTACATGGCCAACATCATCATTGGAACTATGGAAGCAAAGCAAACTGACCTATCATCAGTATTTCTTTTGACGACAGAAGAGATGGAGAGAGCAAATGGTTCCACAGTGGCACAGTTGTTCACAAATTCATTAATGTTACTCTGGCCGGATGGAATACGGTACGACGATGTCCTACTTTTTGTCACAGATGCGGCACCTTACATGAAAAAAGCAGCTACAGCCTTGAAAGTTCTCTTTCCTAAAATGCTCCACCTCACATGACTAGCTCATGGACTGCACAGAATTGCTGAAGAGATAAGAAGTTTGTATCCTCACGTGGATAAGTTAGTTTCGAATACCAAGAAAATCTTCCTAAAATCACCCTCCCGAATCCGTGTTTTCAAGGACGTGGCACCAGAGCTCCCTTTACATTCACAGCCAGTTCTCACGAGATGGGGAACCTGAATCTCAGCAGTCATATATTACAGCAACAATTTGGACAAGATACGTGAGGTAGGCCTACTTCATGCCTTATCAGTACACGAAGTTGCTTCATTTCACGAGAGCTCATGTAGAGCTCAGCAATGATCTGGCATTTATAACAGCATATTATAGTGTGATACCGGAAGCAAACTTGAAGTTGGAGGAAAGAGATGATTCGCTGGTATCATCTATGGCGATCTTCGAAGATGCAGTAAATCAACTGCTGCAAGCACCAGGAGAAAAAGGAAGCAGTGTTAGTGAAAAGTGTAAACGTGTTCTGAGTGCTAATCTGGACATTTAAAAATGAAAAACATTCGTGATGTTCTGAAAGGTGAAAATTCTGTTTTAACCGGCATGTGTCCTTCCGAAATAGCTTGTTTCAAATTTGCGCCAATCACTTCAGTGGAAGTAGAACGTTCCTTTTCCATGATGAAAAACATTCTTTCTGACAAGCGTCTGTCTATGACAGTTGATACTTTGAAAAAGCACCTTGTTGTTGCTTGTAACCAAGGAAAGTATCAATCAATCAATCAATCAATCAATCAATCAATCAATCAATCAATCAATCAATCAATCAATCAATCAATCAATCAATCAATCAATCAATCAATCAATCAATCAATATTGATCTGCATTTAGGGCAGTCGCCCAGGTGGCAGATTCCCTATCAGTTGCTTTCCTAGCGTTTTCCTAAATGATTTCAAAGAAATTGGAAGTTTATTAAACGTCTCCCTTGGTAAGTTATTCCAATCCCTAACTCCCCTTCCTATAAATAAATATTTGCTCCAGTCTGTCCTCTTGAATTCCAACATTATCTTCATATTGTGATCTTTCCTACTTTTATAAACGCCATTCAAACTTATTCGTCTACTAATGTCATTCCACGCCATCTCTCCGCTGACAGCTCGGAACATACCACTTAGTCGAGCAGCTCCCAATTCTTCCCAGCCCAAACTTTGTAACATTTTTTCAACGCTACTCTTTTGTTGGCAATCATCCAGAACAAATCGAGCTGCTTTTCTTTGGAATTTTTCCAATTTTTGAATCAGGTAATCCTGGTGAGGGTCCCATACACTGGAACCATACTCTAGTTGCGGTCTTACCAGAGCCAAATATGCACTCTAATTTACATCCTTACTACAACCACTAAACTCCCTCATAACCATGTGCAGAGATCTGTACCCTTTATTTACAATCCCATTTATGTGATTACCCCAATGAAGATCTTTCCGTATATTAACACCTAGATACTTACAATGATCCCCAAAAGGAACTTTCACCCCATCAACGCAGTAATTAAAACTGAGAGGACTTTTCCTATTTGTGAAACTCACAACGTGACTTTTAACCCCGTTTATCAACATACCACTGCCTGCTGTCCATCTCACAACATTTTCGAGGTCACGTTGCAGTTGCTCACAATCTTGTAACTTATTTATCACTCTATAGAGAATAACATCATCCGCAAAAAGCCTTACCTCCGATTCCACTCCTTTACTCATATCATTTATAAATATAAGAAAACATAAAGGTCCGATAATACTGCCTTGAGGAATTCCCCTCTTAATAATTACAGGGTCAGATAAAGCTTCACCTACTCTCTCTGAGATCTATTTTCTAGAAATATAGCAACCCATTCAGTCACTCTTTTGTCTAGTCCAATTGCACTCATTTTTGCCAGTAGTCTCCCATGATCCACCCTATCAAATGCTTTAGACAGGTCAATCACGATACAGTCCATTTGACCTCCAGAATCCAAGATATCTGTTATGTATGTATGTTGGGTATTCAGCCCGAAGGCTGGTTTGATCCTCTGCAGCTCCGCCAACAGCTGTCATAAACAGCCTAGGCGTCACTGAAGAGGCGTACTAGGGAAATGAAGAGTGAGGTAGTTTCCCGTTGCTTTCCTCACCGAGCCAGCCGTTGCTATTGCATATCAGTCTGCCAAGCCCACTGAAATGCATGCACCAACCGACCCTATGAGCGATATTTTCACACCATTCAATACAGGGACTGGCTGCATAAGGAATGGTATTACTAGCATCACTCATACCTCAGTCACTTTCATATTGTCAAAGCCAAGGATGAGACTGAGACAGGTCAATGAAAGTAACAAATTTGATATAGCCCATACCAGAAGACACAGTGCACTGTAAACACTACATCTCGCCAGCAAAGGCATATATGTTATATCTTGCTGGAATCCTACAAGTTGAGCTTCAGTGGAATAACCTTTCCTAAAACCGAATTGCCTTCTATCGAACCAGTTATTAATTTCACAAACATGTCTAATATAATCAGAAAGAATGCCTTCCCAAAGCTTACATACAATGCATGTCAAACTTACTGGCCTGTAATTTTCAGCTTTATGTCTATCACCCTTTCCTTTATACACAGGGGCTACTATAGCAACTCTCCATTCATCTGGTATAGCTCCTCCCACCAAACAATAATCAAATAAGTACTTCAGATATGGTACTATATCCCAACCCATTGTCTTTAGTATATCCCCAGAAATCTGATCAATTCCAGCCGCTGTTCTAGTTTTCAACTTTTGTATCTTATTGTAAATGTCATTGTTATCATATGTAAATTTTATTACTTCTTTGGCCTTAGTCTCCTCCTCTATCTCGACATTATCCTTGTAACCAACAATCTTTACATACTCCTGACTGAATACTTCTGCCTTTTGAAGATCCGCACATACACACTCCCCCTGTTCATTAATTATTCCTGGAATGTCCTTCTTGGAACCTGTTTCTGCCTTAAAATACCTATACATACCCTTCCATTTTTCACTAAAATTCGTATGACTGCCAATTATGCTTGCCGTCATGTTATTTTTAGCTGCCTTCTTTGCTAGATTCAATTTTCTAGTAAGTTCCTTCAGTTTCTCCTTACTTCCACAGACATTTCTAACTCTATTTCTTTCCAGTCTGCACCTCCTTCTTAGTCTCTTTATTTCTCTATTATAATAAGGTGGGTCTTTACCATTCCTTACCACCCTTAAAGGTACAAACCTGTTTTCGCATTCCTCAACAATTTCTTTAAACCCATCCCAGAATCTGTTTACATTTTTATTTACCGTTTTTCCACCGATCATAGTTACTTTTTAGAAACTGCCTCATGCCTGCTTTATCAGCCATATGGTACTGCCTAACAGTCCTACTTTTAAGACCTTCCTTTCTATCACATTTATTTTTAACTACCACAAAACAGCTTCATGATCACTAATACCATCTATTACTTCAGTTTCCCTATAGAGCTCATCTGGTTTTATCAGCACCACATCCAGGATATTTTCCCCTCTGGTTGGTTCCATCACTTTCTGAATCAGCTGTCCTTCCCATATTAACTTATTTGCCATTTGTTGGTCATGCTTCCTGTCGTTCGCATTTCCTTCCCAATTGACATCTGGCAAATTCAGATCTCCCGCTACAATCACATTTCCTTCCATGTCGTTTCCTACATAGCTGACTATCCTATCAAATAATTCCGGATCCGCGTCAGTGCTACCCTTTCCCAATCTGTACACTCCAAATATATCAAGTAGCCTTACACCTAGAATTTCATGTGTCTCATCTTTTAACTTTTTCGTAGCTTACAAATTCTTCTTTCACCAGAATGAACACTCCCCCTCCCACCCTTCCTATCCTATCTCTACGATACACACTCCAGTGCCGTGAGAAAATTTCTGCATCCATTATATAATTTCTCAGCCATGATTCAACTCCTATTACAATATCTGGTAAATATATATCTATTAAATTACTTAATTCTATTCCTTTCCTTACAATACTTTTACAGTTCAACACTAACAATTTTATGTCATCCCTGCTTGATATCCAGTTAGCTGTTCCCTTATCACCGCTCCCTAGGCCATCCCGTTTCCGTGAATGTACCTCCCTATTACCCTTCCAAACAAATTTCCTAACGTATACGTACCACTGCGGTTTAAATGAAGGCCATCTGAGCGCAGATTAGTAGGCAAGTATGCCCGCCATTATAAACAAATTCACCCATCTCAAATGTAACTGGCATTAGGCATAGTGGCCTTGCTCTTATAATAAAAACTCCTCAACTGTAATCTGCCTGGAAGTAGGAAAGGGCACCTGCCATTGTAAGGAAAACTCCCCAAATCGATTGTGACCGCGCAGTAGGTAATGGGGCCTCCCATTATAATGAAAACTTAACCTACTCGATTGTGAATGGCAGTAAGCAAGTGAGCCTGCCGTTATCATCACAACACCGCACCTCACACTTTACATTGGAAACAACGTACAGGAACTTCCCCTGCTGTTTCTGGATAACGTTAAGAGACATGCAATTTAAAAAATCTTATCCACTGCACGTACAGTAATTTACTTCGATATCCCTATACAATGTAGAATACCGTAGGGAAGAACGGGTACATTTGCTAGTTTTTCAATATTTCTTAGTTTTACTCTTTAATGTTTGTTCTTTTCTCCTTCCTGGTCTATCCCCAATTACACTATAAGAGGATTTTTTTACGTCGCACGGACACCGGTAGTGGCTTTCATTAAAGTACAGCTCGAACATTTGCCTGATATGAAAATGGAAAACTAGGACTTCCGGCAGTGGGATTCGAACCCAGTATCTCCCGAATGCAAGCTGACAGCTACGTGACCCAAACCGCGCAGCTACTTCCTCGGTGCATTCCTTGAACAATTACCTTTTGACACTATTGCAACTTTAAATTTTCGCTCTCTTGACACTGCAATATCTACAGAAGCTCCTTCATTAGTGACGTGTTTGAAGGCCGCTGGCGAAGCTGCTATCAACTTGAGCACGTCAAAACGGGGAGTGAAAGTACTCAGAACGTGTTTGTAGAGTTTCGTGACATTAGCTGCAACGATGCTGACGCGGATTGACTCTTATTGGGAGGGCTACATAACAGCCCTTTCCGATACTAAATATAGCTATTCTGCGATCCAAGGAATGTGCAAGAAGCGTGATTTCTTGATATCAGAGAACGGAATCACTGCTGTATAGAATAAGAAAGGCTTAATTGTAGAGGGAGAAAATAACAGGCAAATTCACGACTAGCCACCAGCAGTGGTGAGGAAAGTGAAGGCCCTTGTCTCAGCTGGTAATTCTGTCCCCCAAAGAACTATCGCACGAACTGTTCCAACAGTTAACACTATAATCAACAAGGATCTGCAAGCTGTTGCCTCGTCACATTTCGGAAAGTAATACTAACGCAAGAAAACTGTGTGAGGGCTTTCTGGCGGAGGACAGATGGAAGACGAGGCATATGTATACCTTACTGACTGCAACAATCCCCGCTCGATTTACTCCGCCCTAGAGGCAAAAAAATATCAAATGTTGTATAAAGGATGGCAGGAAAGTTTTCCAAGGGCTTTCCTGATCACCGCTGGATTCTGCTACAATGGCAAGTTAACCATTCGCCGTGTCGCTAATAATGTGAAGGTGAACTCTGTCAGCAAGAGGTTTTAACACCCACTCACAGCACAGACATCCCAGCATTGTACGGGAGGGCGACATCAAGCCACACTTCTCGTTCGCCTCGTCTGTTCTTAGAGAGAAGGGAGATGGAAACTGGAATCCGTGCCATTCCTTTAACTGATATTCCGGTGAAGGCACTGGATGGGTCACCTTTGGACTTCCGTACATTTGAACTCCTAAAAATCGCTGTAGGAAATAGACGTCTACGCACTATGAATGGCCTCCGAAAAGCTTGTGAGGAGGAGTGGAGATATGCTAGCTCTGCGACAATGGAAATTACGTTGTCTGGCTACAGCTAGAAATGCTGGCTTCCCAATGGATCATGATCGTTGGTGGACACAAGCTTCAAACAGAGATCCCGAACGACCTTCTGTAATTGGACATGGCTCAAAAGTAACTGAGTTAAATAGACACCTCTTTTCCTTTTTAATTCCCTACAAGTAGCACTTTTCAGAGTGTCAATTCGGAGGCATCGCCTGGTGTAGGCCTATCCAATAATCCCAATTTTCACACAATAAGTAAACGTTGTATGCTTTTGCTTAGCATAAATCTATATATATAAAGTAGCTTGTCCTGACTGACTGACTGACTGACTGACTGATTCATCATCGCCGAGCCAAAACTACTGGACATAAAGAAATGAAATTTTGGGCATAGATTCATATTAAGATGTAGGTGCTCGATAAGAGAGGATTTTTGGATATTCCGTCGCTAAGGGGGTGAAAAGGGGGGTGAAATTTTAAAATGAGTGTGTCTATATCTCAAAACTTTAAAAGTTTACAGATGTGAAAATTGGTATTTAGAATCTTCTTTAAAAATAAGGAAACACGTATTTTTTTGTTTTCAGACAATCCCAATAGGAGGGGTGAAAAAGGGTGAAAAAGGGTTGAATGCCTTTAATATGGATACGCTACTTATATCTCAGAAACTGAAGATATTACAGACCTCAAAATTGGTACTTTTGATCGCTGTGAAAAATAAAGAAACACATATTTTTTTGTTTTTGGAAAATCCAATTAATGCGAGGGTGAAAGGGGGGTGAATTTTTAAAATGAGTGCATCTATATCTCAAAAGTTTTAAAGTTTAGAGATGTAAAAATTAGTATTTAGAATCTTCATTAAAAATAAAGGAACACGTATTTTTTTGTTTTCGGAAAATCCCAATAGGAGGGGTGAAAAGGGGTGAAAAATGGGTTGAATGCCTTTAAAGAGAATACATATATCTCAGAAACTGAAGATATTACAGACCTGAAAATTGGTACCTTTGATCTCTTTTAAAAATAAAGAAACACGTATTTTTTTGTTTTTGGAAAATCCAACTAATGGGGGTGAAGAGGGGGGTGAATTTCTAAAATTAGTGTATCTATATCTCAAAACGTTTAAAGTTTATAGATGTAAAATATGGTATTTAGAATCTCCTTTAAAAATAAAGAAACACGTTTTTTTTGTTTTCGGAAAATCCCGATAGGAAGGGTGGAAAAGGGTGAAAAAGAGGTTGAATGCCTTTAACGAGGCTACTTATATTTCAGAACCTGAAGATATTACAGACCTGAAAATTGGTATTGGGGATCCACTTTAAAAATAAGGAAACGCGTATATTTTCGTTTTTGAAAAATCCGGATAATGGGGGGTGAAAAGGGGGGTGAATTTTTAAAATGAATGTGTCTATATCTTAAAACTTTAAAAGTTTACAGATGTAAAAATTGGTATTTAGAATCTCCTTTAAAAGTAAAGGAATAAGTATTTTTTCGTTTTCTGTAAATCCCAATAGGAGGGGTGTAAAAGGGTGAATAGTGGGTTGAATGCCTTTAATGAGGATACATATATCTCAGAAACTGAATATATTACAGAACTAAAAATTTGTATATGGGATCTCCTTTAAAAATAAAGAAACGCGTATTCTCGGAAAATCCAATGAAAGGGGGTGGGGGGGAAAGAATTCTAAAATTAATTGACTTAATTGTATGAGAATACATACATCTAATAAAAACTAAAGTTGTTACGGACGTGAAAATTGGTATTTTGATGTCCTTCAAAAACAAAGAAATACGCGTTTTATGGGGGAAACCGTCTTGGGGGGCGGGAGTGGAAAGGAGTTGAATTCCTTTCATGAGGACACATAAATAAAAAACTGAAGAAGTTAGAGTCGTGATAATTGCTATTTAGAAGATCCTTTACTATTAAAGAAACAAATATTTTTTGCCGGAAAATTCACTTAAGGGGGGGGGGGGAGAAGTGTGAAAGGAAGTAAAAAAAGCGAATTATTTTTATGGGGATACTTATATCTCAAAACTCAAGGTAATAGACGTGAACATTGGGGTTTGGAATCTCCTTTAAACATAAAGAAACACTCCTTCTTTTAATTTTTTTTTGGGGGGGGGGGTGGTAAATAAACTTAACGGCGGTGGGGTGTTAAAGGAGGTGAGACCAATTGATTTTGCTGTTCATAATGTACTTATAAGGAGCCTCCGTTGCTCAGGCGGCAGCGCGCCGGCCTCTCACAGCTGGGTTCCGTGGTTCAAATCCCGGTCACTCCATGTGACATTCGTGCTGGACAAAACGGAGGCGGGACAGGTTTTTCTCGGGATACTTCGCTTTTCCCTGTCATCATTCATTCCAGCAACACTGTCCAATATTTCATTTCATTTGTCATTCATCGATCATTGCCCCAGAGGAGTGCTTCGGCAGCCGGCACAATTCCTACTGTCGCTGCTAGATGGGGCTTTATTCATTCCATTCCTGACCCTGTCGAATGACTGGAAACAGGCTGTATATTTTCGATGTACTTATTCTGATCATAAACCGATCTTTTTAATCTTTCCTGGGTTCGTTTTCAACAGCCAACTTTTCCTTCGGAGAACGTTCTTATATTACAGTAGATTCTCCTGGCATATGAATAAAAATTTGAACACATTTGAAATAAACGATAGGAATGAGATTGACCGTCCAATTGTTCACCTCTATAATAAGGTCAATAATGCACGGAAGTATGTCATTCGTATCGCCAGAAATCCCGCACACTTGCCTACGCGCGACATTGGTGCTGGTCACATTCTCAACAATAACAATGGCAGCAGATGTAATTTACCGCCAAGTAGCGGTCTTGCATCTTGCTGTGGGGTCCAGAACATCTATAATAATAATAATAATAATAATAATAATAATAATAATAATAATAATAATAATAATAATAATAATAATAATAATAATAATAATAATAATGTTCTGGACCGTCGTCAAATGTGCGGACCGCGGTGGAAACGGGTCCTGGACGGGTAATGACTAAGAATGCAGTCGGGCCGCGGGTTCAGTACCGCCAAGGCACCCAAGACGACACCACGCCGGATCTCCTGAAGGATTTGTTCCATATTAAAAATGCTTATAAGAAAAGATGGCAAAGATTTAGGGACCCAACTGACAGGGTGGAATACCTGGACCTAGCCTGGGAAGTCCGAAATCGATTGCTGGAAATAAAGATTGAAAAATGGGAGGAAACTTGCTGTAATCTATTAGAAAACGAGTCAGATCGCGAATTTTGGCGGATTCTCGCAGAAAACGATTCAGATCGCGAATTTCGGCTGATTATATATCTAAAACAACATTCAATTATAAATTTCAGTATAATACCGTAGCGAAGCACGGGTATCTTGCTAGTGCAATCATATATCTTTGCGGATATTGTAGTTTCAGCATTTAATAAACACGAAGGAAATGAAACAATCGTAATAATTGCGAAGATGAAGCAGAGAATCTGAACTGTTTTAATAACAAGGAAACGAGACTGCTTCATGAAGTTGCTATTTTGAAGCTGCTTCAAGAAAAGAGCAGTTTATCGCGGGCAACGTGCATGTCACTACTAGCGCTGAATGTAACTAACGCAAGTCTGTGGTGTTGATTCACGGAAAGATTTGTATTTTGTCTGTTGTATCGCAACACGTAATTTTCATACACAGGCAATATGGAAGGTCCTCGCCGTGTTGTGTCGTGAACTGCCATAATTCAGAACGTCTAAAGTTTCTCGCGTTCAGTACGAAAGGAAAGATCACAATATGAAGATAAAGTTGGAATACAAGAGGACAAATTGGGGCAAATATTGATTTATAGGAAGGGGAGTTATGAAATGGAATAACTTACCAAGGGAGATGTTCAATAAATTTCCAATGTCATTGAAATCATTTAAGAAAAGGCTAGGAAAACAACAGATAGGGAATCTGCCACCTGGGCGTCTGCTCTATATGCAGATCAGTATTGATTGATAGATTGATTGATTGATTGATTGATTGATTGATTGATTGATTGATTGATTGATTGATTGAAAATAAAGAAGACAAAAATGGATATTGGCAGCGAAGCAAAGGAAATAAGTATCATGAAATAATACCACAAGAATAATTCAAACGTAATTGACGCATTGAGAATGACAGTGGGCAGACATTAAGAACACCTTATAATTTCCTTGTCTGTTTATTACATCATATAGTCCAATAATCAACTTTGTGCTGATTGCAGATTTCACTCTCCCTGTAAACAAATCTGAATCCTTTCGTGCGAAAAATGTTAATGGGAGTTACGACTGCAGTTTGAAACTTCTTCAGTTTTGATTCTAGCTGGTGATGTTCGCCGGGCTAAGTGGCTCAGGCGGTCGAGGCGCTGGCCTTGTGAACCCAACTTGGCAGCTTCGATCCTGGCTCAGTCCGGCGATATTTGAAGGTGCTCAAATACGTCAGTCTCGTGTCGGTAAAAAAAAACTGGCACGTATACAACTTCCGTGGGACAAAATTCCGGCACTTCGGCGTCCCGATAACCATAAAAGTAGTTAGAGGGATGTAAAGCCAATATTAATATTAAAAACATTTTGAAGTACATCAAAGACATAAAAGAATAATGTTCGTGTAAAATTACAACTTCGTACGTCAAATGGTTTTGGAGGGATGGATAATTTATTTTCCGGAGCTAACCTCGTTCAATCCCTAAGGGAGGTGGGGAGGATGTTTTAAAATATTTCCTATTTTTCAACTAGGATTTAAAAATTAATACTGCCCTTTGGAATTCTATATGTATATCTAGATGTAGTGTTTACAGTGCACTTTGTCTTCTGGTATGGGGAATTTGTTACTTTCATTGACCTGTCTCAGTCTCAGCCTTGGCTTTGATAATTTCCCTAGTACGCCTCTTCAGCGATGACAGCTGCTGGCGGAGGTGCAGAGGATGAAACCAGCCTTCGGGCTGAATACCCAACATACATGTAAACGGTTTGGAGGAATGAGTATTTTTGTTTCGGGTTGAAACCCCCATTTAACAGCTTTAGGGATTACTCTTTTTAATAATAATAATAATAATAATAATAATAATAATAATAATAATAATAATAATAATAATAATAATAATAATAATAATAATAATAATGTTAGATTATTGAGAGAGAGATGTATATTATCAGTTTTTTCACAGTTTTCCTTTAAATCAAGACAAAGTATAAAACGTCTTACTTCACTTTGGAACATTTTTATATTCCAGTGTCTTAGTCGATATTTTATCAGGACGGGAAGAAACGGATGACATTGCCACATCCAGGACGAAACGTCAGCGAGACACAACTTCCTGGCACGATAACATATCACTTGTGGGAGGCACTGCACCGTAAATGGAATTAACTCGGTCAAGCAGTTTCACGTCATTATGCTACACCACGGTGCTACTCATCTTCTCGTAGGAATCCTTTGGGAATTACTGTTTTCAGAAGAAATACGACGAGGTAACCTTCCTTTCTTAAACTCGTATGATGGCCGAGCCTTCCACAAGTAAAGCCATGGGCAAAAGAAAGAGAACGTGTATTTTCAGAGCTCAGAGCTTCTATGTCCTTCAGGTTCTTGTTAAACTAATGCATTCGCGTTCCAAGAGACCAAAGAAATAAAATTACCTTAATTTCTTTTAGAGCAACATTCACTGTAAATGTTTCCCTGTACAGCCATTCACGCCGCGCGCTTCCTTACCTCTGCTAAATTATTTAAGAACAAGTTGTAAACAACTGATAGGCGACTGCCCTAAATGCATATCAGTGGTTACTGCTTGCTTGATTGATTGACTGATTGATTTGTTTGTTTGTTTGTTTGATTGATTGATTGGTTGCTAGATTGATTGATTGAATTGATTGATTGATTGATTGATTGATGCTTGCTTGCTTGATTGATTGATTGATTCCTTGACTGATTGATTGATTCACTGATTGCTTGCTTGCTTGCTTGCTTGATTGATTTATTGATTGATGATTGTTTGCTTGTTTGCTTGCTTGATTGATTGATTGATTGATTGATTGGTTGCTTCCTTCCTTGATTGATTGATTGATTGATTAATTGCTTCCTTGATTGCTTGATTGATTGCTTGATTGCTTGCTTGCTTGCTTGCTTGATTGATTGATTTGTTTGTTTGTTTGTTTGATTGATTGATTGGTTGCTAGATTTATTGATTGAATTGATTGATTGATTGATTGATTGATTGATTGATTGATTGATTGATTGATGCTTGCTTGCTTGATTGATTGCTTCCTTGATTGATTGATTGATTGATTGATTGATTGATTGATTCACTGATTGATTGCTTGCTTGCTTGATTGATTTATTGATTGATGATTGCTTGCTTGTTTGCTTGCTTGATTGATTGATTGGTTGCTTCCTTCCTTGATTGATTGATTGATTGATTGATTGATTGATTGATTAATTGCTTCCTTGATTGCTTGATTGCTTGCTTGCTTGCTTGCTTGATTGATTGATTGATTGTTTGTTTGTTTGTTTGTTTGCTTGCTTGCTTGATTGATTGATTGATTGATTGATTGATTGACTGATTGATTGCTTGCTTGATTGATTGATTTATTTATTGATGATTGCTTGCTTGTTTGCTTGCTTGCTTGCTTGCTTGATTGATTGATTGATTGGTTGCTTCCTTCCTTGATTGATTGATTCCTTGATTGCTTGATTGCTTGCTTGCTTGCTTGCTTGCTTGATTGATTGATTGGTTGCTTCCTTGATTGATTGATAGCTTGCTTGCTTGCTTGCTTCCTTCATTGATTGATTGTTTGGTTGCTTCCTTGATTGATTGATTGATTGATTGGTTGCTTGCTTGATTGATTGATTGACTGCTTGCTTGATTGATTGGTTGCTTCCTTGATTGATTGATTGTTTGGTTGCTTCCTTGATTGATTGATTGATTGATTGATTGATTGATTGGTTGCTTGCTTGCTTGCTTGATTGATTGATTGATTGATTGATTGATTGATTGATTGATTGATTGTTTGGTTGCTTCCTTGATTGATTGATTCGTTGCTTGCTTGCTTGCTTGATTGATTGACTGCTTGCTTGCTTGCTTGCTTGCTTGCTTGCTTGCTTGCTTGATTGATTGATTGATT
This sequence comes from Anabrus simplex, assembly GCF_040414725.1. Taxonomy (NCBI): domain Eukaryota; kingdom Metazoa; phylum Arthropoda; class Insecta; order Orthoptera; family Tettigoniidae; genus Anabrus; species Anabrus simplex. The sequence continues at coordinate 1,796,932,323 of NC_090265.1, read as the reverse complement.
GATTGATTGATTGATTGATTGATTGATTGATTGATTGATTGATTGATTGATTGATTGATTGATTGATTGATTGATTGATTGATTGAGTGTGTGTTGGTGACCACAGAGTCTAGGCATTGCTTGCACTCATTTGTGCCAGTCTCCTTCACCGATACCGTTATTGGGTTCCCAGTTCTAGGAAGTCTTTCATTTTCGTGACTCTTGTCTTCCTTCCGCCGATACCTTCATTTTCCGCTCTCTTACTGTTTTATAGAGGATGGTTGTCCTAGTTGTACTTTCTCTTAAAACAATTATCACTTTGTTTCGGAAGTTTATGCGCCCTAAAAACTACGTAAATATGACGAAAAAAACATCAAATATGGCATTAATTTTAGGGAGAGGGAGCGACTAAACGTCTTAAGCAACAAAACGTGATATTCAAACTGACAGAGAGCTAAAACTTTCAACATTTATTCAGTATCATAGCCTTGAGCTCCAGATTTCAGTCGGTTTTCGTAAAAGAAAAGCAAGAAATGCATAGCATGCTTTGTGGTATGTGACGGCGTAAGTCAGAAGACACTGCCGAAGAGGAAGTTTATTCATGCCAATCTGTTGAAATTCGTTGGTAGTGAAAGGGAAAGGCACCCTACAAGGAAAAACTGCGCGACATATAACTTGTTTCGTAATTGGTCCTGAGGTAAATGTTACTACTAGAGGAATTCAAAGGCGGAAACACACCATCGTCTCTAACCTGTCCAGAAAAACATTGACGTCAGGATTTGTAAACGTACTACCGTCTGTTTCGGAAAAAGAAAGAGAAATATATCCATTACATCATATGGAAAATATCTGTTTGAAACTCGACGCAGATAAGGTGTTCACGACTAGTCAGTTTAAACAAAAATGATGAAATTATAACCAAATATGACCTTATATCGCTCAAAATAGACCAAAACATAATATGCAACATCAAATTGCTTTAAACAGCGTCAGGGACACATCATTCAACTTATTTGTCAGATTTCCGGTCAAATAAGCTCAGGACAGAAACGTGTCTTTCCCTTAACTTGCCAACCATACTAATCACCACCTTTTCCTTCATTGTTTTCATTGATTTGTGTTGACCATTTGCGGCGGGAGAAGGAACCACTATCATAAAATATCGTCATCTTCTTCTTCATCAACAGCTTTTTTTATTTTTTTTATTAAGATAATTTAGAGTCACTTTAACCCTAAGGTCTTATCGTGACTTCTAACTGTAGAATTTACATTAAATTACAGTAGGGTGAAGAATGGAAAAAAATATAAAAGTGGTATTTTAAACTGAACAGTTAAATTTTTGAATACAGGCCAGTGTCTTTGAAAAACTTGATAATTTGTTTGCACAGTGAAGGAGATGAGTGTGTCCCGTTAATATCCTTAAGTATACCGTGGTACTGGCGCCATTTGTCATACAGTGAACAGTCTGTTATGATGTGCTTCACAGTCAGCACACTATTGCATGTTGTACAGATGGGAGGCAGTTTCTTCTCAAGGAGGTAGCTGTGACTTATCTTGGAGTGGCCAATCCGTATTCTAGTTATTAGGACTTGATCTTGCCTGTGAAGGTTGTGAAGATAGTGTTGTACTGTAGATTCCGTTGTTACTTCGTGGAGTTTGCTGTTCGAAGTTTGAAGCCATTTTATCTTCCACTGTTGGTATAATTTTGTTTTAGCATAGGCAGTAATGTCAGTGTGAGGGGTAGCTATTGTTAGATCGCCTAACGGGAGGTAAGTAGCATCTTTAGCTGCTTGATCGGCAGATTCATTGCCTTGAATACCTCTATGAGAGGGTATCCACACAAAGATGACTTGTTTGCCTTCTTTCATGATGTTGTTAAACAACAGTTGTATTTCTTGTACAAGGATGTGTTTCGATGATGGACTTTCTATTGCGTTTAATGCACTTTTTGAATCAGAAAAAATGATGGTGTTATTACAGGTGCTGGTTTTCAAAATATATAGCATAGCCTGCTTTATTGCGTACAACTCATTAGAGAATACTGTATAGTAGTCAGGCAATCGGTATAGCATGGTACGTTCAGGATATATAATCCCACATCCATTTCTTTCCTCACATTTTGATCCATCAGTATAGATTGCAGTGTGCCTTGGGTATTTATTAGAAATTTCAAGAAATAATTGATGGTAGTGAGATCTGTCAGTTTCATCTTTGACACTGTAATTTATTTCAAAGTTAATTTTTGGAAGGGTAATAGTCCATGGTGGGACATTAAGAGAGTTGTCTGTGAGGAGTATTGGAGGGATATTTAAATTTAGCTCTTCAAGAAACTTGGCTATTCTGACATTGAAAGGCTGTGGTTGTGATCCTGATTTAATGAGTGTACCTTGATGCTTGTTAGGAAAAGCATACAACTTAATTCTTGATTCACTCATAGTTGCTACCTTGAGCGCGTAAGTCAAACTTAGTTGTCTACGTCTAATTGTGAGTGGTGGTTCATTTGCTTCTATTTGAATGCTGGCTACTGGACTGGTACGGAAGGCTCCTAGAGCAATTCGAAGAGCTGAGGACTGGATGGAATCAAGGATTTTGAGTGAAGACATTCTTGCGGAATTGTATACAATGCTGCCATAGTCTAATTTAGCCCTAATAATGGCTTTGTACGTGTTCATTAGCACTTGGTAGTCTGCCCCCCAGTTCTTTGCTGCCAGGATCTTCATTATGTTCAGCCTTCGCAAGCAGTCATCTTTAAGGTTTTTCAGGTGAGGTATCCAACTTAACGTAGTGTCAAATAAAACTCCTAAGATTTTCATAGTTGTTACTGTTTCAATTTTGTAATTGTCCATGTACAGCTCAGGGTCTTGTACAGTATGTTTACATTTGGAGAAGAGTATGCATTTGGTTTTAGTTTTGGAAAACTTGAACCCTGTAACTTTAGCCCATTTTTGGATATTATCAATTGATTCTTGAAGTAACTGTTGAGTAGTTAATTTATTTCTTCCTGCACTTAGTATAGTCAAATCATCGGCAAAAAGGCAAGCCTTTACTGGTAGGTGAATGTTGGAGACAATGCCATTTATTGCAACGAGGAATAATGTGACACTGATGACTGATCCTTGGGGAACTCCATTGTCAATGGTTACTTCATGTGAAAGAGTTCCATTTGTCCTGACTTGAATTCGGCGATCTTTAAGGAAATTATAAATGAAGTGAAGCATGTTTCCTGAAATATTATGTTTCATCAGTGTTTCAATTAGATAGTCTTTCCACACCATGTCATATGCCTTCTCAATGTCTAAACTAACAGCTATGAGGTGCTGATTATTTAGGAAAGCTTCTCGGATTTCTGATTCTAAACATATCAGAGTATCTGTTGTTGAACGTGCTTGACGAAAACCATTTTGTGCATCACTAAAAAAGTGTATATGTTCCAAATACCAGCGTAATCTCTTGTTAACAATTTTCTCCAGTAGCTTACACATTGTATTTGTCAAGGCGATGGGACGATAATTATCTGGGATCAAAATGTCCTTTCCTGGTTTGAGTATAGGCACTACAATAGCACACCGCCATTGATCTGGAAATAGTTTGGAACTCCATATGTAGTTGAAAATAGCAAGTAGATAATTGAGTGCACTATGTGGAAGCTGTTTTAAAAATTCATATGGAATGGTGTCTGGGCCAGGAGTAGATCTGCCGCATTTGTTGAGTTCTGTAACCATTTCTTGTAACTGTAAAGTATCATTATAAGCATAGGGTTCTATTTTTGGGCTTATGCCGTGTAAATAATTATAAAACACACTCAACGTTTCAAAAGGAACCTTGCCTTTTGAAACGTTGAGTGTGTTTTATAATTATTTACACGGCATAAGCCCAAAAATAGAACTCATGAATAGTTACACGGGCCGTGAAAGTCTAAATGATAATATTATAAGCATAGTTCGGTGTAGGTACAGTTTCACTTAAGTCTATTGGATCTCGAGTTGTTTTCATGCGAAGAAATTCAGGTTCATAATTGTTATCGCTAGAGATTTCTGAAAATGATTTAGCCAGTTGATCAGCTATTTGTTGAGGTTCATTTACAATTGACCCAGCGACTGGATCTCTTAGAGAGGTAATACAGAATTTATTGTATTTGCCACTTATTCTTTGGATTTTATTCCACATAACTTTTTGTGAAGTTTGGCAGGTTAAGGAGGAGATGAATGTTAACCAGGAGGTTTTCTTACTTAATTTTATTTTATTTCGTGCTATTGCTCGGTGTTTTTGAAAATTGATTTTATTTTCAGGCGTAGGATTTCTTTTGTATAGGTAGTAAGCACGGTTTTTATTTTTGATAGCCTCTTTACAGGAGTCATTCCACCAGGGAACCGTTTTCTTGAAGGGTATAGGAGCTGTTTTTGGGATGCTCTGGTCAGCAGATTTAATTATTACTTCAGTGAAGTCTTGAACAATATCATTGATGTGCTTAGAAGGAAATTTATTTGTTGGAGTTAGATCGTTTAAATAGTTATTTACAATCTTTCTAAATGATTGCCAATTTGCCTTATTTAAATTCCATTTACAGAATTGGAGTTTTGATGTGTTGTCTGAAGAACTTTGATCATCATTAATTATGATGGGGAAGTGGTCACTTCCTTGTAGAGTTGAATAAATGGACCAGTTAAATAGTGCAGCTATGTCTGGCGTACACATAGTTAAATCTATGCTACTGTATGTTCCGTGTGCTATATCAAAACGAGTTGGAGCAGTTGAGTTCAATAATACTAGAGTAAATTCATCTAGTATCTTCTCTATTTCTTTCCCCCTTGCATCAGTATTGCGACTACCCCATAAACTGTTGTGGCTATTAAAATCACCCATCAAGATGAAGGGTTTGGGGAGTTGGTGTATTAGGTTTCTTAAATCATCAGCGTGAGATGTACTATTTTTAGGAAAATAAACATTACATACACATATAGCTTGTGGAAGGTATAATAAAACTGCGACTGTTTCTAAATCAGTAGTTAAAGGAACCTCTTGATGGTGTAAATTATTTTTAACATAGGTGGCTACGCCTCCACTTGCATGATTTGGATTAATTCGGTTTTTATAATGTACGTTGAACTGTCTTAAATGGGAAACAAAGTTGTCTCTAAAGTTAGTTTCGTGTAGACAGACAACTGAAGGCTGATGTTTATTTAGTAGAAGTTGTAAATACTCTCGCTGTGATCGAAAACTGTTGAGGTTCCATTGAAGTAATGATATAGTCATAAGAATGACAAACAAGTGTAGAGGGAATTTTATCATTATTATGAGAGGGAAGTAGAGTCATCGCTGAAGTAATCTGGAACTAAACTGTTAATTGCTTCACCTCGGTTTTCACTGCTAGCCTTAAGCAGTTTCTTGACTATTCGAGTACTCCTGTTCTTAATAGATTTTTCAGTGTAGTATGGATATAGTTTTTGAAGGGCTTGGGCTAAACCCTCTAGATCTTGGGTGTAATTGGAAGCTATTGCTGCAATGTCATTAACTCCAATACTGTTTTCAAAAAAGGATTGGAGTTGTAAGTAATTGAGGGGAAAGGACTGAGGGTTGGCTTCTAGAACTTGCTTAATTGGCTTAAGCATATCACTAATAGTTGTGCTTTCTTTTTCTGTCTTTGGTTTCTTGTAAGTTTGTTTTGTCTTGTGTTTCCCTGTCTGTTCACTTGTCTTAGGTTCAGTTGTTAGGGGAGGTTCCTTAAAATCAAGGTCTTTTCTGCCTGTAGTTTCAGTGCTAGATAGTGATATTGGTCTCTTTGATCCAGCAAGATGAACATATGAGGGATTTTGAGGGCATTCCAAATGAGAGGTTAGAGTCGTTTCGCCTGAGGGTAAAGGCCCACAGTTTTGATTTTGAGAACACTGAAGAGATGTAGATGTAGCAGTTGTCTGAACAGTAGTTTGTGAGGGAGTACAGGTAATATTTTCTTGACAGTTTGTTTCAATTTTTTGTGTATCCTCTACTAGTTGGGGAAATTCTGTTAGATTGATCTTGCCACGAGAATGACTGTTTTGATTTAATGAGGAGCCTTCATTTATTATTTCATCATTATCAGGACAGTTTCTAGCTAAGTGCCCCTCAGTTTTACAAAGAAAGCAGGTGGGTGTGTCAGAGGATAAATAAATCCAGTAATTGGTACCCTCATATTCGATTTGGAGTGAGTCTGGAAGTTTGTTAAAGTCTTCATTTTGAATATAAATCTGTCTCCGAAAACTGAGAATGTGAGAAAATCCGGGGATTGTTAAACCTGCTCTAATAGGTGATATCTTTGACATTGGTTTAATGCCGAGTTTGAGAAATTCTTCTTCAATAACAATATTAGGAATCACAGGGCAAACATTGGATAGAATAACTCGTTTGTTTTTAGTTAGGAGAGGTCTTATTTCCAAGGAGACATTATTTATGAGAATCTTAGGATGTTTTGAAATTAATTCTTCAACACACTTTTGACTTGCAAGGAAGATACATATTCTTCCATTAGATATCCGTGAGAAAAATCGGATGTTACTAGGGCTAGTGACTTTTTCAATTGCTAGTATATAATCTCGGATACTAATACCATCGCAAGATTCAATAACAATAGCTTGATCTTTGGTAGGGTAGGATTGCAGTGCTGCAGAGTAACTTAACCTTGGGTTGTTAGGAGATTGATTAAGTGTGTTAGGAACAGTAATAGAGGTTGTCATGAGGTTACCTGGTTCACCGGTACGGGTGGGAATTATGCTTTCTTTATTCTGTCCATTCGTGAGGTTACTTGAGACTTGCTGATTTTCATTATTTAGATTCATTGAGTTAGAAAAAACTTGCCGACCTCCATCAACAGAGGCGGCCATTATCGGTTAGCTAACAAGATGAGGTTATAGGTATGAGAGTGATCCTTTAATGAACACTAATCTCCACAACGCAGATTAAAAACCACACTCACTACAAAAGTACTTAGCAGCTTCACTCTGGTGCTTCAGACGGTAAATTTTAGCTTAGAATGACCGATTATTCAATAGTTCCAAGCGACAATATTACACGCGAACATCATGTCTCATCAACAGTGTTGCCAACTCTAGCGATCTGTAGTCTTTCTGAAGTAATTTTGCGACAGAATTTCAAAGACGACGACTATTGACTTCGTCCGTTAGAGAAAATTCCAGCGAATTTTAATTTATCCCTATTATATAAAGCCAGAAGAATCACTCACTGACATTAATGTTTACCCACTTCGGCAATCTGATAGCTATTAGGCTGTAACGCAAAGAAAAGTTACAAAAAGTTCAAATTTTTAATTTTAACCCACCCTCAAACAAATTGGCGGATGCAAATTTCGGGTGTGCTACAAAATTGAAAATTTGGCGTAATTATAGCGCTTTCCCTGTATCCGACGGTGACATTCCTAAAAGTTTCAATGTTTAACTTTTCACCTCCGAAAAATATCGAAATATTGAGGCAATTTTCATGCCTGTGCAAACCTTCGTTTCGAAGTACTTTGTGCCTAAATCGTAATTCCTATAAAAAATGGATAGCACTTCCAGTACCTGTAATGAAGAGGTCTACAACTTTGGTCCTATGACTTTTTGTCGTATCTCGGCTCCTTTTACCTTAGATTGAGCTTCATTTTCCGATTTTGTGTCGATTTTGTTTCTTTTCCATATATTATTTCGCTGCTTGAAACACTTTTAAGACAGGTCAGCAGCCCCCTTGCCGCGTCCATTGGGCATACGTAAACCGACTTTCACTATTCTAGCTGCCATGAAGGTATGGGGAAACACTACTCAATTGTCAGCCTAATCTAAGTTCCTAAAGAAATGAAAGGTGTAACCGACGGTGATACGACAAAACATCAAACGACCAAAATTACAGATTGTTTCGTAGTCGATACGCCTGCCAGGTTTCAAGACTGTAGCTGTCTGCTAAGTTGACAAAATAATTTCTCAACGTGTGAGAAATGAACGAAATTTGACCTCGATCGAAGTATTTACCACTAACTATGCCATAAATAACCGAGATACGAGAAAATATAGGCTACTGATAGGGCCGTCTGATGTCGTGATCCGTTTGTCGAAACGACCTACCGTTCCGCCACAGTAAATTTGTAAATGAAAGTCTGCACTTATAAACGTGCACATCTCCAACCCTTGTCTATTATATAAAAGCGCACGGCTGACTGACTGACTAACTGACATTAAAGATTGACCATTCCAGGTGAGGTAGAAACTTGGAATTTAGCAGTGATTAGCCTGTAACCTATGGAAAAGGCCCAAAAAGTTCCAGTGTTTAACGTTTTACTTCCAGAAATTATCGAAATTTGGCGGCAACTTTCATGACGGTGTAGACCATCGTTTGGAGGTATTTTGTGCCTAAACGGTAAGTCGTATCGCCAAATGGACAAAGCATTCGGAACCCGTCATGAATAAATCTACAACTTTGGTCCTGTGACTTATAGTCGTATCTTGATCCTTTATGCCTTATATAGAGCTGCATGTTCTAATTTTTCGTCAATTTTGTACATTTTCCGTAATTAATTTTATTGTTCTGCACACTTAAAATACTGATAGAATCACGAAATTCGGCTTGTTTATTGGAACGTCCGTGCTTCATATGTGAGCAAAATGCATGATTCTAGCTGCCGTGAAAGAATGGAGAAACGAAAGGAATATGTGGACACTGTACTCAAATTTCAGTCTAATCTAAGATTCTAAATCAATCTACGGTGTACCCGATGCAGAGACGACAAAGCCTCAAAGAACAAAAATGTCGATCGTTACCACCGCGATACGCCTACGAGGTTTCAAGGCTATAGCAGTCCATTAGGTGAGGAAAATAATTTCTCATCATGTGAAAAATGTACGTAATTTGCACAGGTCGAAACGTTTACGTGTATCTTTGCTATAAATCGAGAATATATGAGAAAATAGTATAGGACCAAACATGTAGGCTAATAAATGGGCCGTCTGGTGGAGCAATCCGTTTCTCGGTACGACGAACCGTTTCGTCACAGTAATTTTCCAAATGACCACTTGTAATGCTGGGGATTTGGGAGTTTGGGGGCGGAACCCCAACGAGCAAAAGTGAGTCTGTATATAGAGTGCCCTAATAAAATGTATACACTCTTTGACTGTTCATAACAACCACGCTTTTTGTCTTTTTGCAGGTGAGGCTACTTAAAATACTGGCTGGAGTCAGAACAAAACTTTGAGGAAAGAAAATTCATTATAAAATGCTACAGGAAGAGTGAGGACATAAGTGAAGTGCAAAGGCGTTTTAGAATTTAGTTTCAACGCGTTGCACCAACGAGACTCACAATTACTCGTTTGCGAGATAGAAGGCGCTGTTAAGTACGTCCATAAGAGCCATTCCAGAAGACCACGATCCTCCACCAGCCCCACAGGAGAGAGATAAGCCAAGGCGCGATTTCAGCAATCGCCTAGAAAATCTGTTCGGGATGCGCTTCGAGAGACAGGAGTACCAAAATTGAGAGTCCATCGCATTTTGAAGCGTGTCCAATTAGAAGTTTCATTCCTACACTAGTCCACGCACATAATATATATATAATTTTATTAAACACATTGTGTACAAGATAATAATTAATTAGACGAAATTAGCATCATTTGCACTCAGTGATATGATACGTGTTGCATGGTCCTCCACATATGGTGCACTGACATCTGTCGGTGGGGCTGTGGTGATGTAGTCCGTGGGCTGCCACTCTCGTATATAAATGGCGCAGTTGGCAGTTGGCCTTCTTCCATTCGTTGATTGTCATCGCTGGGGTGGTGAGGAGTCCGGGATTGATGTCCCTCGCTTTCTGTCGCCTGTCTTCTAGGAATCTGGTGGTTTGTGGTGTTGGTATCAGATTATGAGCTTTCATCAGAAGGTTGTGTCTGCCAGGATATACGTTATTTTGTTTTGCGTATATTTTGAGACACAGAGCATTCTTTTCAGGTAGGCTGTTTTAATTCCCTCTAATCTCTTCAGATTTGAGTATGTGAGGTGGTTCCATATAAGCTGTATGCCGTATGAGGCAATGGGAGCAATCTTTATGTCGAATAGTCTCAGGGCTGTTGTGACGGATAGTAGATTCAGTTTCTTTATCTCAATAGTCGCCTTTATTGCTCTTACAGCTCTGTCTTCAATGTGCTTGGAAAAGGCATGTCCTGTCACTTGCAGTGTGAGTCCTAGGTACTTGTAGCTTTTGACTATTTCTAGTACTTCTTCCCCGCAAGTGAATCTATCAGTGTTTGCCAAATTTCCTCCTTCTCTGAATTTCATTATTTTTGTTTCTCTATTTATAACTAGGTCATTTTCTTGGGATCACTCTTCCAATTTGTTTATGGCTTCTTGCAGGGGTTCTCTTCTTTCTGAGAGCAGGATCATGTCATCAGCGTACAACCACATCCTCACTTCTTCTGTTTGTATCCTTTGTATCACATCATGGGTAAGTACGTTAAACATAACGGGGCTTATAGGATCCCCCTGGAGTACTCCGTTTGTTTGCTGGATTACTTTGGATTGGACTAGGCCATCGTGGATTCTGATTGTATTTTCTCAGAGAATGCTTGATATGAACTTAAAGATCTGACTTTCTTCGTCTAACACAGGCTTTAGTTTATCCAGTATTCTACCCCAGTTTACCCCCGGATGATCAAATATACAAGCGGTGGGACACGTACTCCAATTCATAAGCGAAGCTCTGGCTAAACCCAAAGGCCATGCATATGCAGCATTCGTTGATTACAAACAAGTCCACGCACATAATGAAGATGATTATGACTCGGGAATTGAATTTTGTGAGTGATACAAGCAAAATCTGCAGAGGACAATCAGTTCCCATACAAGATTGGTTGTAGTGATGAGAGTACGTTCAAGTTAAATGGCTCCATCTACTGGGCAGCTAACAATCCTCATGTGACACTGGAACAACATGTGAACTTACCTGGAGTTACAGTGTGGCATGTTTTGTCAGCATTTGGTTTAATTTGACCTTTCTTTTTTGATGATACCGTTAATGCTGCAAATTACCTCAACTTCCTACAAAACTATGCTATGCCACGCATCGAAGAGGTGATTAGGAATGAAGAATGGTACTTCCAGCAGGTTGGAACACCTCCCCACTACCATCGGGATGTAAGGGCCTATCTTGACGGCCACATCCCAAACAGATGGGTAGGACGAAGAGGAAGTATCGAGTAACCTCCAAACTCACCTGATTTGGCCCCCATTTTAAACACAATGTTTACACCACAAAACCACCTATAAATAAGGAGTTGAGACCAGCCAGTGAAAGACAACGTACCGAAATACCAATTGAAATAATTAGGAACGTTTTGGATTCAATCAATAAGCGTTATCAGCTGTGCTTGTACCACACAGTCGCCACCTGGCAGATCAGTACTGATTGATTAATTGATTGATTGATTGATTGATTGATTGATTGATTGATTGATTGATTGATTGATTGATTGATTGATTGATTGATTGATTGATTGAACACTTTCGATAATTGGCAGGTTTCTACATTTGTTCGCATTATTTTGAATTTTGAAACTTTTCTGTATTACAATAGTTACGGGGTTACCCGTGGAACGCAGAGGTGACAGAAAGTGCCGGGATGTACGGCTCTAACTACAATGTCAAGAATAGAATGTAAAATTTAAAGTGAAGGTTATATTTTCAGACACCAAAATTGACATTTTTTACAAGTAGCAAACGTTAAATAAGATTGGTAAAAAATCCAAGATTCAGAATCTTAACACCTTGGTGTTTAAGCCACTAGCTTTACATTTCCTGAGCTACCCGCTGAAATGTACAAAGCTCATGAATTTACACAAGGGCAGAAATCACCTGATACATGGAGCACTTGCTCCTTGAACTACAATATCAGGCCTCCCAAAGGCACTTTTACAGCACTTGAAAGAGAGCTTAAGTGCTCTCAGTTTTCCAAGCCTACTCAAGGCAACATAGCAAGACACTCTAATAATCTCTGGCCTTACAAGGCACTATTTACAAATAGAAATCTTATTACATAGAGGTATCTGGTACTCAACCTACAGGGCCTTAGTGAAACAGAACAGGTTAAATAAACGGCCCGAGTACAATTTGAATGGATTCTAAGATTGAGCTCCAAAACATTTAAAGACCTATAGGGCACTTGACCGACGAAACAGGGGCAAATCCCAAACTACTGAGGTCGCACGGATGGAAATCACTTTAATACATTGCAGAAACAAATGTGTCACCCCAAACCAAGATGAAGGGGAGCTCGAGAGGGTATATCATTCTCTATCCCCGATTTACCATTAAAGTTTTATGAAATTTTTACATTAGCCGAAAGGAGATTTACATTTTAGAGAAGTTGGTTACATAGTTAAAGTTTCGGACCTTTCCCTAGGGTTAAACTGCGGAGCTAGCAACAAATAAAGATGTTAAGTGGCTATTACCTGGTAGAAGATCTAGCAGCTGACGAAGAGGCCTCCTGCCTCCTGCTTGACACACACGCTCACTAAGATGACGATCAATTGGCCAAGAGACGACAAAATCCGCAGTTTATAAACCCTCGGGGAAGGTTCGAGACCATTCAAGATTAACTAGCCACACCCTCTCAATTTTATTGGTTCATTTAAAAGTTACACTCAAAATCGAAGAAGAAGAAGAAGAAGAAGAAGAAGAAGAAGAAGAAGAAGAAGAAGAGTATGACTGGTAGAAAATTAATTGCATGCGGCATCAGACGCGAGAAGTCGGGCAAGGACATATTGACGCGCAAGCAGTTTCCTGGGAGTGAGTTCAGCCACAGAACGGATTCCGTGCACGTACTGTAAACATAATGTGATGCACCGTAACATACCCTGGGTGTCCAACGTTATTGTATGACTGGCAAACACAGCGGGGAAGGGAGATTAAAGCTGTTTTGTTTTGTTTTGACATCCATGTGCAATAGGTTGCGCTCAGTTTAACGTCTTTTCCCACGGATGGGAATGGGAAGGATTTGGAAAGGACGTCGGCCGTGCCCTATCCCAAAGGTAGCTATCCGGCATTTTCTGGTGTTGAACATGGGGCACCATGAAAATCACTTTCAGGTTGGGCAAGACAGGACTCGAACTTGCGCTCTCCATAATGCACGCTACTACAGTCACACTTGAGCTCCGCGGCGATTAATGCATGTAAAATAAATAATAGTGTTGCTGCCATCTCACCACGATCAGCTCTGAACATCACACATAATAAGTCGAGCTGTTTGTCTGCTAATGTCTAATAACCTATCCCAACCCAAATAATCCGGCATTGGTAACACTGCCCCTTCGCCTGAAATAACCCGGCACAAAACGAGGTGCGCTTTGTACTACACACACACACACACACACACACACACACACACACACACACACACACACACACACACACCCAAGCAAACGGGGCTACCTGTCCACGCTGTCAATGCTCCGGAAATCAAATAACAACAAACAGCCATTCTTCTCCGCAGCCTGTCGAGTTTCTTAATCACGTGTAGCGGCTAGATTCGTAGCTGTCACCGCGGTGTCTTAATCACGTACGTCTGGAGAGCAACCGCAAGTGCGACCGTGTATGTTGATGGTCAACATTTCGAGCACAAAATTAAATAGACACATTGTGTTCGCGGATCACTGAGACGTACGTTTTCAAACATCACCTACCTCGTATCTTTATTGTTGTGATAATTCAACCTGCAGTCAATGAACGATTGGCCACGAGTGGCTTTGCCACATAAAGTACTGAACTCGTTGTACAAAATGTCCGCCTCATAACAATTACACTGACGATACGTTGTTATGTTCCCGTGCCTACACCCTTAGCATCATATCCAATGAAGTCTAGCTCGGACATTATTCATTTGCTTTTCTAGAAAGAGCTATTCAGGTGTTTTGTGTTATGTTTATTTCTCAACTCATATAGTAATATGTACTGTACACTAAAAGCAGTGACAATTATAGCTTTCGTTATGTTCCTTTCAAGGCAAAGTACTTATTTTATTCCTTTTAAACACACCAACCCTCCCTGTCCTGTCATGAGTTCGCCTGTCATACACACTTTGCAAACCCATCACATGTGTACGAGATGCTTACAAGCCTGGTATCCATTCTGAGGCTGAACTCACACCCAGGAAACTGCTTGCGCGTCAATATGCCCTTGCCCGACTTCACGCGTCTGATGCGGCATTCAAAAGCGCGTATGCTGTTCATATTTATATCTCAAAAAGTACTTGTCCGATTTTGAAAATACTTACATATTTGAACTTGTACGCAGTTGAACTTTTAGGGCAGCTATATGGATTTGTGTCATTCTATTTTTTTTAAAATAGGAGTTAGTATCAATATCTCGGTTATTAATCACCTCATGAGACTAAGTAGCACGTTACTTTACAAGACCCTGGGTACCATTTACGAATATGAAAACAGAATACCGATATCTTTAATGGTTTAGAAGTTATTCCCGTGTAACATGTTCGGTGAATAACCCTGTATACAAGACCTATCTGATTGGAAATCGGCCAACCTTGATGGAAATCCATTTCTAAAACATTTTTCTCATCTGAATTTTTTTTCGACCGGAGGATTAATAACGGAGATATCATGAACGGTCGGTTTTGCAGGGTAAGTCCTGCGGACATAGCCCAGAAGGTGCTGTACGTGGAGCAGATTCCTTATCTATCTAAATAAAACCGCAACGACTGTGTCTGTACGTTGACTGTTTTCGGGAAATGTTCGTACAGTTATCCGTTTAAGGGGTAATAATGACCGTCTGCATAGTTTTAGCTTTACTTTCCTGAAAGTTCTAATTTTTACCGCCCTCCCCCAAAATCAAGATTGCGGCACAATCTGCCAGAGGAGCTAGAAAATTGAAATTTGGAAAAATTGTACATTTTAGCCTGTAATCGACGGAAAACTTCCAAGATTTTTCAATTTTTACTTTTTCATCCGCGAACAATATTGAAATATGGAGGCAACTTTAATGACGGTGCAGACCTTCGTTTCGATTTATTTCGTGGCTAAACGGTAAGTCCTATCACAAAACGGATGTCAGAATCTTCGTTCAATTTGGAGTGATCTACAACTTTGGTCCTATGACGTTTTGTCGTACATCTATCCCTTATATGTTAGATTTGTCCATATTTCTCAAATGTAAGTATATTATGCACTTTTTACACGTATAATTCGTAATTCGAATCATTTATAGGGAAGATAGAATCATCAAATTCTACACGAATATTGGCCCACCCAGTAGCCATATGTGAGGCAAATTCTATGTTGTACCTGTCACAAAATTATGCGAAAAGTAACGCACTGTGGGACAAACTTCCCCAAATGTCACCCTATTGAACGTTTGTAACTCAATCTGACCCATGAATAGATGAAATGCCAGAAAATATCACTGTACAAGCGATTCAGACCGTTAAATACGGCGTCTTATGGTACAATCTGTTTGGCGATATGACGTAACGTTTAGCAGCAGTTAATCTGTAAATTAAGGTCTACAGTATATTAAACATGCATATACTGTACTTTCGTGTGTCGATTTATTCAATGATGTCAATCAATCATTAAGCCACTACCGATCTGCATTTAGGCCAGTAGGGCAGGTGGCAGATTCCCTATCTGTTTTTCCCTAACCCTTTCTTATATTATTTCAAAGAAATTATAAAATTATCGGACGTCTACCTTGGTAAGTTATTTCAATCCCTAACTCCACTTCCTATAAACGAATATTTGCCCCAATTTGTCCTCTTGAAGTCCAAGTTTATCTTCATATTGTGATCTTTCCTAATTTCAATGACACCAGTCAAACTTATTCGTCTACTAATATCACTCCACACCATCTCTCCGCTGACAGCTCGGAACATACCACTTAGTCGAGCAGCTCGCCTTCTTTCTCCCAAGTCTTCCCAGCCCAAACTTTGCAACATTTTTGTAACGCTACTCTTTTGTCGGAAATCACCCAGAACAAATCGAGCAGCTTTTCTTTTGATTTTTTCCAGTTCTTTAATCAAGTAATTCTGGTGATGGTCCCATACACTGGTACCATACTTTAGTATGAATAAAAAAATGATAACGTTGGAATTCATTTGCGAGGACAAATGATGATCACTTGTGCGCGTTACTGGACAATCAGGTTTACGTACGACAATCCTGCTACTGTATGGAATGAAATGTTGATTGATTGGAACTGTCGCATTGTATTCGTTCGTTCGCTACGGCCCTTGACGCCCACTCAGCCCAATAAAACCCCGCACGAAGTGTCGACCTTTTAATGTCCCGCACATACCTGGCATGCCTGTGATAAGTGGAATGCGTCCTCTCATCTACTGGAGAGCTGCCAGATTCTCATATGAGCGGCGCAATAACAGCCACTGTGATCTTTAAAAAACATATTGATTGCTGCCATAATGACAAAAAATAAATTATTTTCTATCTTACTTAGAACAGTTATGAAGTGTATTCCTTTGCTTTAGTTCTCATTAAGGAGGTGAAAATTGCAGGGAATCCATAAAAGAACTCAAGGGTATTCAAGTTAAATATTTTAATGAATTGAACATTAAGGGATGTGCTACACGTGGTTTGAAAGGTCAAGTTTTAATGTCGAAGACATTTCTTTGCAGACAAAGTAGAGGCTCCCACACTACGAAACACGTAAAGTTAAGCAATTTACTCAATTGCGCCGAAAGTTGAAGGATAAAATGAAATGGCACATGGCTTTTAGTGCCGGGAGTGTCTGAGGACAAGTTCGGCTCGCCAGATGCAGGTGTACGCGACCTGGACGTCGTGATGATGATGAAATGATCGTGAAGACCACACATGCGCCCAAATCCCGTGCCAGCGAAATTAACCAATTAAGGTTAAAATTCCAGACGCTGCCGGGAATCGAAACAGGGACCCCTGTGACCAATGGCCAGCACGCTAACCATTTAGCCATGGAGCCGGACAAGTTGAGGGGTTGAAGGGCCCGAAAAGGTTTCAAATTTTGACTATTAAACTAAAAAGTGGATATTTCGAGAATCACTTCCGACCTGAATACAGTTCCGGAAGAACGGCCTAAAATCGCTCCTTTCTCCACTCGTTTTATTTTTTATGAAAATCCTAGCCAAATTAATTATTTCCATAATTATTTCTGTATTGTGTTCTTTGGTTCAATACGCTGAGGCGTTTTTCCATTTTTGAAAATTATCCACGCCGAATGTAGTTATAAGGGCTTAACTGAAACTCTGCATTGACTCACATTACCGCTCGTAGTCGTGCCTAAGTGGAACTGCGCATTGGCTCAAATTATTGCTCGTTCTTTCACTAAATAACTCCAAATTAAACCCGCGAAAGGGGCTGTTTTTTAGGACGGGAAGTTCTCCCCCACCATTCCTTAGCGAAAGGGAGGGGGGCGGGGGTTCTTCCCTGACGAGAGGCGAATACCGCCGCTCAGCCAGATCGCCACCCCCCTCCCACCCCCTCAATGTAGAACCAGAGACTTTCCCGACTCATCGGCATTTCTCGGAAACAGATGAGTAAAGCCGCATAGCCCTGGGACTCTCCGCTACTTGCTCTCATTAAAAAATATAAAAAAGTAGAAAAAGGCAAACTGCTAATCTAATCGACCAGATAACCATGATTAAGAAAAGGGTTGTAATTTTTAGAAAGAAATAAACAATATATTATCATAGTTTATTATATTTTTTTTACCTAAAGTTCGTAGCTCTTGTCCCTAGGATGTTTTCAACAGTGAGTTGCTTGCCTTAAAGGGCAGAACTGTGAATTCTTATGACGGAATGTCCTTCTTTACGTCAACCTCATTAGAGGAGTGGATGAGTTGGAATAAATGAAGTGAAGGAAGAGGATGAAACTTGGTGCCGGTGCAGCCTGGTGGTGCGGAATAGCACAAAAGATTCTTCTCAAGGCTTAATGTCTCCATCCGACAGACGAATCTCGCAATTGCCAGCATCATATGCCCTCAGTCCGTATGAGCACTGCGGGGAGGTTTGCTTTTGGCAAGCAATCTTATTGTTAGAAATTGTACACCACCACCGCTCCTACCCTGCCGGCCAACATTCTCACGGTGATGCCTTAACGATCACGGCTATCACGCTGAATTCTTGTCAACTTGAGAGAAGACAGCATCATGAAACCACACTTTTGTTTTTAGAGGCTTGGGGAAAAAAAGGTGCGCGTATCAGTGGGAGGGGGTCGAGGGGGCAGCAGTCCCCCACTTTGAGAAGAAAAATATACATTTTATTCCATTTTAGCCGTCTGAAACTAGGAAATAAAAAAAATCAAACCCTGTTGTCTTTTCCGCTGATTATTTCCTTTAATTTCGTTAAGAAAAATACTTAGCGAAAATACGCTTATTTCGTTCGTCGCGGCACAGCAAGTAGTGTATGTTACTGTGTGCTCAAATACTAAATGACTTTTTAATCACTCCGTACCTCCGTTTAATTGTAATATATGGGAAATTATTGTTCCTTTAGCGAAAGTTTCGTTGTACGGTACTATTATTGCCACAGTATACTGTCAACCCTCTATCGAAATTCACTCAGAGAGCATAAACAATCATTTCATAGCAATTTCTTTCGATATTCCTTGGACCCGGGGAGTTTTTGTTCTCTATACTGCCCCCCCCCCCCTCTCCGTATCGCCGCTATGAACGTCGAACTACGTTGCACAACCCATATCCCTTATACCTCTTTCTCGATGTGAACTGTTGTATGCGTACGCTTTATCTTCAGGACGTATTGTGATTTATTGTGAAGAAGAAGTGTGTCTGTGGCAATACCGAAAGAAAAATTACTGGGCGAGTTGGCTGTGTGCTTAGAGGTGCACAGCTGTGAGCTTGCATCTAGGAGATAGTGGGTTCGAGCCTCATTGACGGCAGCCCTGAAGATGGTTTACAGTGGTTTTCCATTTGAACACCAGGCAAATGCTGGAGCTGTACTCTAATTAAGGCCACGGTAGCTTTCCTCCCACTCCTAAGCCTTTTCCATCCCATCGTCACCATAAGACCTATCTGTGTCGGCGTGACGTAGAAAAAATGTAATTGCAAAGAAAAATCATTGTCCTACTGGCTGAAGCGGTGGATCACAGGGGATCCCAGTTTCACTACGGATGGAAGGGTAGTCTTCTGCCAAGCTTGCTGTAAGGAGGTAAGTTCGTTTGTAACTTTTAACTTTTTTTTGTGTGTGACTGAACTGCGATCGCATTTCATTGTAGCATTTATAGGCCTATTAATTTACGTATCGTGGAAAGTTGTTTTGTTGCAATGCTGTATTAGACGTGATCTTTCAATAATTTATATTGCTAAAATGTAAATAATCATGTAATTACTTAACGAGGAGTTAGAATGCCGGTGGTCTCTTGGCACAGAGTGGATGATAATTAAAAATCAGTATTTTGAACTCTGATTCATTTCTTATGAAAATAGAGATTTACAACTGAAATATTTTCTTTCTTTCTTTCTTTCTTGCTTTCTTTCTTAATCTGTTTACCCCCCAGGGTAGGCTTTTCCCTCGGACACAGCGAAGGATCCCACCTCTACCGTCTCCAGGGCAGTGTCCTGGACTTTGGGCCGGGGGATATAATTGGGGAGAAGGACTAGTACCTCGCCCAGACAGCGTCACCTCATCATCATCATCATCATCTGTTTACCCTCCAGGTTCGGTTTTTCCCTCGGACTTAGCGAGGGATCCCACCTCTACCGCCTCAAGGGCAGTGTCCTGGAGCTTCAGACTCTTGGTCGGGGGATACAACTGGGGAGTATGACCAGTACCTCGCCCAGGCGGCCTCACCTGCTATGCTGAACAGGGGCCTTGTGGAGGGATGGGAAGATTGGAAGGGACAGGCAAAGAAGGATGGCCGAGATGGGAATCAAATCTACCTCTACTCAGTTGACGTCCCAAGGCTGACTGGACCCCGTTCCAGCCCTTGCGCCACTTTTCAAATTTAAGGCAGAGCCGGGAATCGAACCCGGGCCTCCGTGGGTGACGGATAATCACGCTAACTACTACACCACAGAAGCGGACTACAACTGAAATGTATTTTTTTTAAATCGTGAGTAACTTTCACCAACGCTACGTGTAGGCTCTAGTGAACTCTATTATGCTTCCACGAAGACTTCGCGAAACATAGGTTGAAGATCAAATATGGTGCAGCTAGGACGATGTCACAGAATGTTTTACAAGACCAGGCCAGTGAAAAGACCGTTGGTCTGGATTGGTGAGGTCCGGTTAGTAACCATTGTGCTGGAGTGGGGAAGGTGGGGGGAAGGGAGGGGGCAAGCAAAGAGAGTCTGGGGTGCATAAGCTCTAGCATCCCATCTATAATCTTGCTAAATTGTGATAAAAAGTAAGGTCATGGGCGCATGTCACGAGAATTTCAAATCACGCAGTTTTCTAATTTTCAACAAGGGTGGCAGCCTAGTGGACACACATGATGCAGGATCTATTGCAGGCCTGACCCGGCTGACCAAAGCCGGCGAATAGTAACATAAGAAGTGTTCACAAATCTGAGATTTATAGTGCCACCGTTTTAAATCTTCTATATAAGTAAGAATACTGCTAGGGGCAGCTTGGTGAGCCCCTGGCAAGCATGTAGGAAGGATCTCTCCTCTACGCTACTCAGGTATCATTTCACGTCATTTTTATTATTTTTTCACCCGGTGAACTCGACAGGAAACTGCTAGATTACGACTGAACATTTTTAGGACATATTTCCATGTAAATTACGAATTCTCTTGTTCCTACTTTAAATTTTTGTACTTCTAGAAATATCACCTCTAATAGTCTTGGTTTTTTTTAATGAAACAAATGCATGTTATATACTAAGCAGTATTACCAATTAGCCCAGCTGTAGAAATTTAAGATATAAGAACATTGTAATTTAAGTCAATATAATTTTTCAGATCAAATGTGAAAAGATACCATATAGATCAACATAGAAATACCGCGAGTACAGAAAGCGTTGTTATCACAGCTTTTCTACCAGTCCACTGTGAACAGCGACGAAAAACAATTTTCTATAGACCTGTGCACTGCAATGGTGGGAGCTAATATCCCCCTGCATAAACCGGAGCATCCTTAAACTTCAACAAGTTGCCGGGAGCAATCACCGAGTTGGATAAGACTGGCTTTCCCTGGAGGAGTCATTTAGGGTTGTGGAAAAAGTCAGGAGAAGTTTTGACCGAACCTGTGGGAAGGTAGCCGCTGTCAGCAGAAATTCCATAAGAGTCCTGCAGCAGAATCCATTATGAAAAGTGACAGTAAAAGTAGCCAGGTTGCTACGAGGTGAGGTAATGAAGCAACTAAAACCAGATGAAGTGTCTTCACTGAAGTTTTGTCCAATCACTTTCTGTGATGTTGAGAGATCTTTCTCTCAGTACAAAACATTCTGCCTGACAGAAGAACAAGATTGTTACCGGAAAACTTTGAAACGTTGCTTGTTGTAAATTCCTTTAATAGCAATTGAGCGTGTTATTAAATTATAAGTATTTTTTCATGCCTATTTTGTTGCCTATTTTACACATTAGTGCCTATTTACATGCCTATTTTGGCTAATTCAAGAGCCTATATGCCTGCCTATTTTAACTGTTTTTAGTGCCTATAATTCTTGTCTCTAGTGATGACACGAGACCTCGTACTGGCCGTGTGAGCACAGGATGGGTAAGACACCACATCTCAGCACATTTTATCGCAGTGTGATTTTCTGAAGTCGAGCGTACAGAATATAAATCCGATGTCCACAAAGTGTAAGTCTTAATTACTGAGCGACATTAGTGCCTTCACATTGACAAACACACTTCGAGAGTTCTTTACATACTGCACATTCACCGAATCACTAGTGATAAGTGGGGGGTAGGCGAGAAGGCGATCGTGGTTCAAATCGCCGGTAATTCTCGTGGAATGTTTGAAATAAAAATCATGTCCCAGACCTGTCGTCCAGGTGGGCGAGTTGACCGTGCGGTTAGGGGCGCGCATCCGGCAGATAGTGGGTTCCAACCCCACTGTGGACAACCCCGAAGATCGTTTTCCGTCGTTTCCCATTTTCACACCAGGCAAGTACTGTGCCTAAAGCCATGGCCGCCTCCTTCCCACTCCCAGCCCTTTGTTGTCCCATCGCCGCATAAGACCAATCTGTGTCGGCGGGACGTAACGTGCAGCCCCAGCATTTGGCTGGTGTGAAGAGTAATGGTTTATGAAGGTAGATATAAAATTAAAAAGGAATGACGAACTCCCAGGCACCGCAAAAATCTCAAAACTTGGTTCCGCAGAACCTGATTCTTCAGAAAATAGAAATTTCGCAGAAACTCCCGAGGGCGCCGAACTGGAGGGTCAGGGTTCGATATTGAACATCAGAAGTAACACGGGCTAAATAGGTTACCATTCTGGAAACAAACACGCCCTTAGAAACCAGCTGAACAAATCCCGCGTGTGCCAAAATGTGCCCGACCAATCTCCATCTTCCTCTAGTCAAACTTTGCCGAATCGTTTTCATCTCACTAACTCGACCCACTATTTCTTCATTTGTGATCCGTTCAACGCATCTCACCTTAATCAGCTTATCTAACACCACATTTCATTTTCTCTCTCTTTGCTCGTCTTTCACGTGCACACAATGCCACAAAACTCTTCAAAACTATCTAATAAACAATATATCTATGCTTGAAGTGAGCAAATTTATTTTCTTAAGGACATGCTTTGCTTGTTCTTGTCTGCATTTTGTGTCCTCCTTACTTCGGTCGTTAGTAATTCTGCTACCCGACTAACAATATTCATCTACTTTGTTTAATACTTCATTTCGCAATCTAATATTTCCTCCATCAGCTGACTATGTATTTCTGTTCTTTTGGATACTTTTTCTTTTCATCGAACTCCTCCAAGACCATTCAGTAATCTCCAGATCTTCTGTAGAGTGTGATAAAATAACTATACCATACATCGAACTGTATTAAATCACTGCGCCGTGTACAAGTTGAGATGACACGACCAATGCGCTATTTGCTGACGAGCTTGTGGGCTTGCCGTTATCTGAAACATGCGAGGAGTCATCACAAGTCGACTAGCCCGGGAAGCCCAGCGCACACGTCTTGCTGATTAGAGACTCTAACCAGAACCTAATAATAAATGAGTGAGGTGTACACCCGTCCAGTACATGATATTGGCTCGTAATAAAAGTAATAATAATTGGAGGAGGATCACGTACATGACGTTCTTAGATCTAGAAAAAGCATTCGATAATGTTGATTGGACGAAGATTCTGAAGAAGATCAGGATCAGGTACCAAGAAGTAAGAGTTATCTACAATCTGTGAAAAAATCAGTCTACACTGATAAGAATTGAGGGCTTTGACAAAAAACAGCAGCAATCCAGAAACGAATGAGGCAAGGCTGCAGTTTGTCCCCCCGCCCCCCCCCCCCCCTCCTTTTCAATGTTTACATAGAACAGGCAGTAAAAGAAATCGAAGAGGAATTTAGAAAGAGAATCACAATCCAAGGAGACAAAATGAAGGTCCTAAAGATTTGCCTATGATATTGTTATTTTATCTTAGACTGGAGAAGATCTAGAGAAATTGCTGAATGGTATGGATGGAGTCTTCGATAAAAAGTACAATAGGAAAATTAATAAGTCCAAAATAAAAGTAATGGAGTGCTGTCGAACGAAGTCAGGTGGTACGCGTAGATTAGGAAATGAAGTCTTAAAGGAAGTAGATGAATATTGTTACTTGGGTAGTAAAATAACTAACGATGGCAGAAGTAAGGAGGACATAAAATGCAGACTAGCACAAGCAAGGAAGAGCTTTCTTAAGAAAAGAAATTTGCTCACTTCGAACATTGATATAGCAATTAGAAAGATGTTTTTGAGGACTTTCGTGTGGAGCGTGGCGCTGTATGGAAGTGAAACATGGACTATAACTAGCTCAGAAAGAAAGAGAATAGAAGCTTTTGATATGTGGTGTTACGGAAGGATGCTGAAGGTGAAATGGATAGATCGAACCACGAAAAGGTTAATCAGGGCAGAATAAAACGGACAGAGGAATTCAAATAACTAGGCGACTGGATAGAATCAATATTTCTGGAAAGAGGCATTCAAATCAAGAATCAACATGATAGAAATGGCCTTCGATCTAATGAGAACAAACTGTTAATATCTCTGAAATCCAAGCTTAGATATAACTGTACAGTGAAGCTCTACATGCAGCAGAATTGCTCTCAGTGAATAAGAAATCTCTGGAAAAACAACTAGAAGCCGAAAAAGGAAGATTCTAAGGAAGATCTTAGCCCAGTAAAGGAAAATGGAGAATATAGGGGAAAGATATGGATAAAATAATAGACAGTAGTAGGAAAGGAAGGTTTTCTTTCTATGGTCACTTAACACAAATGAGACGAGAAGGACTGACCACTCGAATCTTATCTGCTTTCTGAATAAGAAAACTAAAGCGGTCCGGTTCACCGAGGTGGAAAAGGATTGAAAAGAATTTGGGGTCTTACGTGATGACATTTTGCAAAGGTGACCCTTTAAACAAGAAACATGAAGGTCTACAGAGTTTCGGAACAAAACATAAAATAAAGACGGGCAAGACGTGAACCGAAGAGCGGAAGGAAGTAGGAGTGTAAAGCCTCAAGACAGAAAACGGTTGGGGCCAAACTAAATAATAATGGAAATTGCTATGCAACACACGAAGATTGTTTATAACAAAAATATTTGTCCTGGAACAGTAAAACTCGTCATACTGAACAGTGATCAAACCTGAACCTCTTTGTGTTTCACAAACGCTCAATTTACATAATACACATTTAAAGGAAAAATCAGAGATTAAAGAAAGGAAAAACATGACAAAATTCTTAGAGGCAAGAATTAAAAATGGAAAAACTTGCCCCAAACCCAACTGGGAAATGTCTGAACTTACTGATACTGTGAGACTGCGACAATTCAAATTTTAAGCAATTTGGAAAGAAAGAATAACAAGAGACTTATCAAATATTTGCAAATCAAACGCACGACATCATGAGCACCTGCAGGGGATTTGAGGAACACGACGTACTTGCTCGGCGGTAAGCTCAACAAATGTTGATTCCACGTGAAAGAAGAATTGGCTCAGAGGATAGAAGGTGTTCGTAACTTTACGAACGCATTAAAGAACTCTTGCGAGACAAAAGTGCAGCACCCAGGGGACTCCGGGATGTAAAACAATAACAGCGGATTATCACTGCCATATGCAACTTTGGAATAAATCTTAAGCGAGAAAGTATTGCAGGAATTTTCTGAATATCCCATGTGATACCTGCTTTGTTCCACTGTATTCCTCTTCTCCATTGTGGCACTTTTTCTCATCGAATGTTAAGAAGACCAGCGCTGCCGAGTTGCCATTTTAATGCATCATGGTGCTACTACTCTGTTGGACTATCAAGGCACCGCTGCTCAGCCCGAAGGCCTGCGGATTACGAGGTGTGGTATGATCAGTACGACGAGTACTCTCGGTCGCCGCCGTCGCCATCTCACCGTCACACAGCTCCTCAATAGGGAACATGCATGATCCGGGGTTTTAATTAAAAATATGCTAATCTGATTCAAAATTTCATGCAGAATTCAAAAATGTGGTCAGAATGTACAAATAATAACTCAAAACGTGATAAAAATCTACGAAAATGTCACATCACGCAAGTACGCGATCTCATTGGTCTGACGTCATCGTACAGGTTGACTGAATTAGCAGACGAAATAACACATAGTGTGCTGTGAGAAGCAGGATACACTTCGCGTATTTCTACTTTATGTTAGTGTCTAGTATGGTTAAATTCGAGGTCTATACATTGGATAATAATCTGAGTGGTATATTTTAGACTTAAAATGAATCCTGCGCAGACAGTGAAGTAGAAAACTTATAACTGGTGTAGAGTTCCGATGTGCAATAGCACATCGCATACCATACCAAAAAAATTGTTTATAAATGTTCCAAAGACGCTAAAACTAGGGAGAAATGGATTTTGGCGAGCCGGAGAAATGCTGGTGATATATCGGAAAAGTCTACAGTTTATTTTTTGAAGATTTTAACGTAAGATGAATTTGTTTGAATTTTCAAATCACTTTTCCATGTCAGCTGTTCTAGTGGTAAAACTTTAAATTTTAATTATGATGCTTTATTTAAATGCTTCAATTACATCTTGGAATATGAAAGTAATAAACAGTGCATTAAATAATGTTGATTATTAAAGTATTCTCCAAACCTAACCTATGTTTTGGGTGATACATGTCAAGATAATAAATCAAAGGGGTTATGAACCATTTTGACAGCTCTGATTCTACCAATATATCTTGGCATGGGACAGTTATGTATGTCTTTATTGAAGAGCTTCATTGGTAAAGAAATTTAGGCTATATCTAAATACTCTATAATGTAACAAAGAATAGGCGTGTACATCATGAAAGGAAACAACGTGAATTTAACAAATGTATAACTCTACACAAAACCAGTGCTTGTCTGTTGGGGTCTTATAAGATAACAATGCTCAATTATAATAATTATCATAATATTAATGAAATAAATAACATAATTGCACACAGGTGAAAATAGTGATGTAGGTGTTTAAAATATTATCCAGCTTAGCCTAAGTTTTAGGTTATACAAGCCAAGTCAATAAACCGAAGGGTAAAAATACCGCGCGAGTTGGCCGTGCGGTTAGGAGCGCGCAGCTGTGAGCTCGCATCCGGGAGATAGTGGGTTTTGAACCTCACAGCCGGCAGCCCTGAAGATGGTTTTCCGTGGTTTCCCATTTTCACACCAGGCAAATGCTGAGGCTGTACCTAAGGCCACGGCCGCTTTGTTCCCATTCCTAGGCCTTTCCTGTCCCATCGTCGCCATAAGACCTATATGTGACGGTGTGACGTAAAGCAAACAGCAAAAACAAAAAACAAAAAAAGTAAAAGTCACAGCACCCAAAGACATTCCTGTATTGAGCGACTAAAATGTCACCAGGACACTTTTCTTTCCTGATATGCTCAGCTTGTTAAAAGGCAAATGTAATTAATGTTATTGGCTTCACGTCCCGCTAACTACTTCTACGATTTTCGGAGAAGCCGATGTGCAGGAATTTAGTCCCGCAGGAGTTCTTTTACGTGTCAGTAAATCTACCGACACGAGGCTGACGTATTTGAGCACCTTCAACTACCACCGGACTGAACCAGGATCGAACCTGCCAAGTTGGGGTCAGAAGGCCAACACCTCAACAGTCTGAACCACTCAGCCCGACTTGTGAAAACTAGATGAAGTCATATTTATCTTTATCATGTTTAACTTTTTCCCTCCACAAAGATATTTAATTCTCTATCATGGGCCCTGGAAGTGGGTAGGCCAGTTGTCCCAACCATAAATATATATTTTTTTGGGAATGATAGATTATAGCCCTATAGTACTATGATCTTTCTTTCTTTCTTTCTTAATTAGTTTATCCTTCAGGGTTGGTTTTCTCTCGGACTCAGCGAGGGATTTCACCTCTACCACTTCAAGGGCAGTGTCCTGGACCGTGAGACTTTGAGTATGGTGATGAAACTGGTGAGGAGGGCCATTACCTCGCCCAGGCGGTCTCACCTGTTATGCTCAACAGGGGCCTTGTTGGAGGATGGGAGGATCGGAAGGGATAGACAAGGAAGAGGGAAGGAAACGGCCGTGGCCTTAGGTGCCTGGAGGAGAAGTAGGAAAATACGAAAAACCACTCGAGGATGGCTGAGATGGGATTCGAAACCCTTCTACTCAGTTGACCTCCCGAGGCTGAGTAGACCCCGTTCCAGTCCTCGTACTATTTGTTTTCAAATTCATGGCAGAGCCGGGAATCGAAACCGGGCCTCCGGGAGTGGCACACATTAACCACTACACCACAGAAGCGGACTAGTACTATAATGCTACCTATATGTTTATGTTAGTGCTTACTTTACTAATGCTGAAAGCCCGAAAATGTAATGTTATTCTTTAATAGGGGAATCAGTCTAGAAGGAAATGTTGAAAGTGATGTGATATCTATCCAGGTTCGTTGTTATCCTAATACTATGGGTTACAGTACATTGCGCGTATATAAAAGACGCCACTTACAAACTTGCTTGTTATCCGCGAATTTCTGCGGCCACAAAAGTCACATTTTTCAAGAATGATGACATCTACACATGGTAGATTGTCTGACTGTGCTGTTTTGAACCTTTCTTCTGTCATTTCGAAGTTATTCGCGATCATGAATAATAAACAATCGGCTTTTAGCAACGGCTGATGCACAACGGCTGGTAGAGCTCCATGCGGTACTGGATCGTGACGTCACAGCGCGCCGCTTACGTCAGAGGCCGTTTCACTCGCCTTGCGGAAAGGCACTATTAAATATTTTTTTAATGGTAGAAAACAAGGCAACATACCACAATGCAATACGTTTACGTACTATTTCATTGCTGTACTTTTCAAAAAAAATATTTTTGAAAATGATGCATGTTCCCAATTGTAAAAACCAAGGAACGGGTTTATATCTCATAATAATTAATGAAATATTTCGTTATTTTTACTTAAATATGGAATTGTATATGAACTTACAACTACAAAAAGCGATAATTTCAACTTAATATTTATAATGAAGCTAATCAAAGTAGGCCTACTCTCATCTTAATATGACGTTCGAGAACACACAATCTCTGTTAGCAAAAGAGTCGATTACAAAATGTTCTTTTAAGTACTGCAAAGTGAATTAACATCTTTTGTCCGAGGGCAGATTTATCTAAGTTTTATATGTTCCGGAGCACATGTGGAACGCAGAGAGGTGAAAGAAGGTGCGGGCTTGAATGAGTATAACTACAATATCAAAAACTGAATTAAAATTTTAACAAAGGCTATATTTCTTTCAATACTAAAAATACAAAGTTAACAAATTTCCACTAGGTGAAATCACAAGGAAAAACCAGGTACAATGCCAATCTTGAAACGAGACTTGGAGAAATCCAAGATTCAGAACTTTAACAATTTTGGGCTTCAAGCCCCTAGTTTTACAATTTCCGAGCTACCAGCTCAAGTTTACAATTCAAAATGAGGAATAATTTAGTCAAGGGCAGAAATCCCCTAATTCAAGAGCACTTGCTCCCTAAATTACAATATCTAGCCTTCCAGAGGCACCCTTCATTATTACAAAACTTTGAAAAGAGCTAACAGGCTCTCAGTTTCTTCCAGCCTACTCAAGGCAACATTAAAATCTTACAAACTCTGGCCTCTCAAGGCACAACGTACAAATTGAAATAGTTTTATACAGGGGTATTTAGTACCCAATCTACAGGGCCTTTGCGAAAGAGAACAGGTTAAATAAACGGCCCGAACACAAACTGAATGAAGGCGTACACTGCGCTCCCAGGCTCTCGACCGGTGAAACAGGGGCTATTACCAAACTACTTTTTTTGCTATTTGTTTTACGTCGCACCGACACAGATAGGTCTTATGGCAACGATGGCAGAGGAAAGGCATAGGAATGGGACGGAAGACGCCGTGGCCTTAATTAAGGTACAGCCTCAGCATTTGCCTGGTGTGAAAATGGGAAAACACGGAAAACCATCTTCAGAGCTGCCGACAGTGGGGTTCGAACCCACTATCTTCCGGATGTGAGCTCACCAAACTACTGAGGTGGCTCGCATGGAAATAACTTTAATATATTACAGGAAGAAAACGTAGTCACCTCAAACCTAGATGGAGGGGAGCTCGAGAGGGTAACTCACTCTCTATCCCCGATTTACAGTTAAAGACTTTATGAAATTTTTACATTAGCCAAAAGAAGATTTACATTTAGAAAAGTTTGTTACATAGTTAAAGATTCGGACCTTCCCCTCGGATAAATTTGCTTAGACAGCAAGAAAGAAACAATTTAAGTGGCCATTACCTTGTAGATGTTCAGCCGGCCGAAGAAGGAGGCGCCCCGCCTCCTGCCTTAATACACACACTTAGAAAGACGGCGATCAATAGACAAGGTAGCCAGAAAAGCCGCAGTTTATATACCCTCAGGGAAGGTTCGAGAGAATTCAGGAATAATCCGGCCACATCCTCTCAAATGTTATTGGCAAATTCAAAGTGAACAAGAAATGCGGGATTGGTTGAAAATTAATCACAAAAATTTATGATTGGTCAGATTCAAAACTCGCGGAAAGAAAAAGAAGTGTTGCCAACCCAAAAATAAATGAACATAGATTCAGTTATGGAAAATCTAGGAATACGAAACTTGTTTAAGTTATAAGTTCTTCCACCTTGCACCAGAGTGCATGATCAGAGTTTTTGGTAGTGTCATGTGTGGAAAAATGTCCAAACGTCTTGATGTACAGCGAAACAAAACAAGGAGACATTCAATCAGTTTAGGAAACTTCACAATAACACAGTTAGTTAGTATTTCAGTAATTACATCTTCTGATTAAAGTTCCAAGTTCATGTAATATCAGTTTCACCTTTTGATCGATAGAGGAGTTTATTAAGGCGCTTATTTTCAATGAGTGGAGTTGAGGTGTACCTCCCGGTACAATATATATAAAATAAGAGTTTTGTCTCTACATTGCTCATAATTTAAAATGAATGGTGTTTCTGTATCGGTCATGTCCACAGTAACAAAGAGCGCAATTGAACCAGATAAAAGAGTGACTAAATCGGTGGCTGTATTTCTAGAAAATAGATCTCAGAGATTTAGAGTACGCGAAGCTTTATCTCACCCCGTCATAATTAAGACGGGAATTCCTCAAGGCAGTATTATTGGACCTTTACGTTTTCTTATATATATAACTAGCAAGATACCCGTGCTTCGCTACGGTATTATACTGAAATTTATAATTGAATGTTTTTTAGATATATAATCAGCCGAAATTCGCGATTTGAATCGTTTTCTGCGAGAATAAGCCAAAATTCGCGATCTGACTCGTTTTCTAATAGATTATGGCAAGTTTCCTCCCATTTTTCAATCTTTATTTCCAGCAATCGATTTCGTACTTCCCAGGCTAGGTCCAGGTATTCCACCCTGTCAGTTGGGTCCCTAAAGCTTTGCCATCTTTTCTTATAAGCATTTTTAATATGGAACAAATCCTTCAGGAGATCCGGCGTGGTGTCGTCTTGGGTGCCTTGGCGGTACTGAACCCGCGGCCAGACTGCATTCTTAGTCATTACCCGTCCAGGACCCGTTTCCACCGCGGTGCACATTTGACGACGGTCCAGAACATTATTATTATTATTATTATTATTATTATTATTATTATTATTATTATTATTATTATTATTATTATTATTATTATTATTATAGATGTTCTGGACCCCACAGCAAGATGCAAGACCGCTACTTGGCGGTAAATTACATCTGCTGCCATTGTTATTGTTGAGAATGTGACCAGCACCATTGTCGCGCGAAGGCAACTGTGCGAGATTTCCGGCGATACGAATGACATACTTCCGTGCATTATTGACCTTATTATAGAGGTGAACAATTGGACGGTCAATCTCATTCCTATCGTTTATTTCAAATGTGTTTAAATTTTTATTCATATGCCAGGAGAATCTACTGTAATATAAGAACGTTCTCCGAAGGAAAAGTTGGCTGTTGAAAACGAACCCAGGAAAGATTAAAAAGATCGGTTTATGATCAGAATAAGTACATCGAAAATATACAGCCTGTTTCCAGTCATTCGACAGGGTCAGGAATGGAATGAATAAAGCCCCATCTAGCGGCGACAGTAGGAATTGTGCCGGCTGCCGAAGCACTCCTCTGGGGCAATGATCGATGAATGACAAATGAAATGAAATATTGGACAGTGTTGCTGGAATGAATGAATGACAGGGAAAAGCGAAGTATCCGGAGAAAAACCCGTCCCGCCTCCGTTTTGTCCAGCACGAATGTCACATGGAGTGACCGGGATTTGAACCACGGAACCCAGGTGTGAGAGGCCGGCGCCCTGCCGCCTGAGCAACGGAGGCTCCTTATAAGTACATTATGAACAGCAAAATCAATTGGTCTCACCTCCTTTTACACCCCACCGCAGTTAAGTTTATTTACCCCCCCCCCCAAAAAAAAAATTAAAAGAAGGAGTGTTTCTTTATGTTTAAAGGAGATTCCAAACCCCATTGTTCACGTCTATTACCTTGAGTTTTGAGATATAAGTATCCCCATAAAAATAATTCGTTTTTTTTACTTCCTTTCACACTTCTCCCCCCCCCCCCTTAAGTGAATTTTCCGGCAAAAAATACTTGTTTCTTTAATAGTAAAGGATCTTCTAAATAGGAATTATCACGACTCTAACTTCTTCAGTTTTTGATTCATGTGTCCTCATGAAAGGAATTCAACTCCTTTCCACTCCCGCCCCCCAAGATGGTTTCCCCCACAAAACGCGTATTTCTTTGTTTTTAAAGGAGATCAAAATACCAATTTTCACGTCCGTAACAACTTTAGTTTTTATTAGATGTATGTATTCTCATACAATTAAGTCAATTAATTTTAGAATTCTTCCCCCCCCCCCCTTTCATTGGATTTTCCGAGAATACGCGTTTCTTTATCTTTAAAGGAGATCCCATATACATATTTTTAGTTCTGTAATATATTCAGTTTCTGAGATATATGTATCCTCATTAAAGGCATTCAACCCACTATTCACCCTTTTACACCCCTCCTATTG
Organism: Anabrus simplex; assembly: GCF_040414725.1. Lineage (NCBI taxonomy): Eukaryota > Metazoa > Arthropoda > Insecta > Orthoptera > Tettigoniidae > Anabrus > Anabrus simplex. Next base: position 1,796,899,682 of record NC_090265.1, on the reverse strand, counting down.
GGATTTACAGAAAACGAAAAAATACTTATTCCTTTACTTTTAAAGGAGATTCTAAATACCAATTTTTACATCTGTAAACTTTTAAAGTTTTAAGATATAGACACAATCATTTTAAAAATTCAACCCCCCCTTTTCACCCCCCCATTATCCGGATTTTTCAAAAAAGAAAATATACGTGTTTCCTTATTTTTAAAGTGGATCCCCAATACCAATTTTCAGGTCTGTAATGTCTTCAAGTTCTGAAATATAAGTAGCCTCGTTAAAGGCATTCAACCTCTTTTTCACCCTTTTCCACCCTTCCTATCGGGATTTTCCGAAAACATAAAAAAAACCTGTTTCTTTATTTTTAAAGGAGATTCTAAATACCATATTTTACATCTATAAACTTTAAAAGTTTTGAGATATAGATACACTCATTTTAAAAATTCACCCCCCTTTTCACCCCCATTATTTGGATTTTCCAAAAACAAAAAAATACGTGTTTCTTTATTTTTAAAAGAGATCAAAGGTACCAATTTTCAGGTCTGTAATATCTTCAGTTTCTAGATATAAGTATCCTCATTAAAGGCATTCAATCCATTTTCACCCCTTTTCACCCCTCCTATTAGGATTTTCCGAAAACAAAAAAATACGTGTTTCTTTATTTTAATGAAGATTCTAAATACCTATTTTTACATCTGTAAACTTTAAATGTTTTGAGATATAGATGCACTGTTTTTAAAAATTCACCCCCCTTTTCACCCTCCCATTAATTGGATTTTTCAAAAACAAAAAAAATACGTGTTTCTTTATTTTTAAAAGAGATCAAAAGTACCAATTTTCAGGTCTGTAATATCTTCACTTTCTGAGATATAAGTACCGGTATTCTGATTAAAGGCATCCAACCCCCTTTTTACCGTTTTTCACCCCTCCTATTGGGATTTTCTGAAAACAAAAAAATACGTATTTCCTTATTTTTAAAGGAGATTCTAAATACCAATTTTTACATCTGTAAACTTTCAAAGTTTTGAGATATAGATACACTCATTTTAAAATTCCAACCCCCTTTTCACCCCCTTAGCGAAGGAATATCCAAAAATCCTTTCTTAGCGAGCACCTACATCTTAATATGAATCTATGCCCAAAATTTCATTTCTTTATGTCCAGTAGTTTTGGCTCGGCGATGATGAATCAGTCAGTCAGTCAGTCAGTCAGTCAGTCAGTCAGGACAAGCTATTTTATATATATACTGTAGATTGATATGAGTAAAGAAGTGGAATCAGAGATAGCCTTCTTTGCAGATGATGTTATTCTGTATAGAGTAATAAATAAGTTACAAGATTGTAAGCAACTGCAAAATAACCTCGAAAATGTTGTGAGATGGACAGCAGGCAATGGTATGATGATAAACGGGGTTAAAAGTCAGGTTCTGAGTTTCACAAATAGGAAAAGCACTCTCAGTTTTAATTACTACGTTGATGGGGTGAAAGTTCCTTTTGGGGATCATTGTAAGTATCTAGGTGTTAAAATAAGGAATAATCTCCATTGGGGTAATCACATAAATGGGATTGTAAATAAAGGCTACAGAACTCTGCACATGGTTATGAGGGTCTTTAGGAGTTGCAGTAAGGATGTTAAGGAGAGGGCATATAAGTCTCTGGTAAGACCCCAAATAGAGTATGCTTCCAGTGTATGTGACCCTCACCAGGATTACTTGATTCAAGAACAGGAAAAATCCAAAGAAAAGCAGCTCGATTTGTTCTGGGTAGTAGTATAATACAGGGATTCGGCGGCCACCTCCACCTCAGGCTCCCAGTGACCACCTCCACCTCCACCTCAGCCAGAGGCCTCCCAGATGCCACCTCCACCTCAGCCAGAGGCCTCCCAGATGCCTCCTCCACCTCCCGCGGGAAATTTGAATTTGTAAACAAAGCCACGTGCTTTTTGACAGCTGTCATCGACAACAACGCATCGCTAACCTCAGTACTGCCATCTTGACGGGCCTAAACCTCAGTAGTGCCAACTTAACCTAACTAGCTCGAGATAAACAAAGCCACGTGTTTTTTGACAGTCATGTGCTTTTTGACAGATTTGTAAACAAAGCTACGTGCTTTTTGACAGCTGTCATCGACAACAACGAATCGCTAACCTCAGTACTGCCATCTTGACGGGCCTAAACCTCAGTAGTGCCAACTTAACCTAACTAGCATGAGGTAAACAAAGCCACGTGTCTTTTGACAGCCACGTGCTTTTTGACAGATTTGTAAACAAAGCCACGTGCTTTTTGACAGACAACAACGCATCGCTAACCTCAGTACTGCCATCTTGACGGACCTAAACCTTAGTGGTACCAACTTAACCTCACTAGCGCGAGGTAAACAAAGCCACGTGCTTTTTGACAGCCACGTGCTTTTTTGACAGCTGTCATCCGCCATCTTTAAACCACAAAGCACTGTGCTGCCCTCTATATCGCAGTAGCTGCAAAATTCGTCACCTGTCATCGGCAGTGCTACCATCTTGACGGGTCTAAACCTTAGTGCTACCAACTTAACCTCACTAGCGCGAGATAAACAAAGCCACGTGTTTTTGACAGCTGTCATCCGCCATCTTTAATCCAGAGAGCACAGTGCTGCCCTCTTTAGCTATTTACCTTTGAAATGTGGTGGCGGATAATTTGAAAAATGCTTTTTTGACAGCAGCCATCTTTGTGCACCGTGCTGCCCTCTTTAGCTAGATACCTGTGGTGGCAGGCAATTCCACGTGACAGCAGCCATCTTTAATCAAGAGAGCGCCGTGCTGCCCTCTATGTGGTGGCGGCAAATTGAAAAATTCCACGTGCTCTTGTTTGGAAACAAACTCATGTGCTTTTTTTGACAGCTCTCATCTGCCATCTTTAATCAACAGAGCACAGTGCTGCACTCTTTAGCTAGATACCTTTGAAATGTGGTGGCGGCAATTTGAAAAATTCTATGTGCTCTTGTTGGGAAACAAAGCCACGTGCTTTTTTGACAGCTGTCATCGGCCATCTTTAATCAATAGAGCACCGTGCTGCCCTCATGCGGGGCAATTTCGTCAGCTGTCATCCGCCATCTTTAATCCAGAGAGAACAGTGCTGCACTCTATGTGGTGGCGGCAAATTCCACGTGCTTTACAAACCCATGTGCTTTTCTGACAGCTGTCATCCGCCATCTTTAATCCAGAGAGAACAGTGCTGCACTCTATGTGGTGGCGGCAAATTCTACGTGCTTTACAAACCTATGCGCTTTTCTGTCATCCACCATCTTTAATCTAGAGAGAACAGTGCTGCACTCTATGTGGTGGTGGTAAATTCCACGTGCTCTTGTTTGGAAACAAATTCTACTCGCTCTTCAGCTGTCATCCACCATCTTTAATCAAGAGAGCACCGTGCTGCCCTCTTTGTGGTGGCGGATAATTTGAAAAAATTCTTTTCGACAAGCAGCTATCTTTAATCCAGAGGGAACAGTGCTGCCCTCTTTAGCTACTTACCTTTGAGGCGGTTAATTTGAAAAATTCTTTTCGACAAGCAGCCATCTTTAATCCAGAGAGAACAGTGCTGCCCTCTTTAGCTACTTACCTTTGAGGCGGTTAATTTGAAAAATTCTATTTAACAAGCTGCCATCTTTAATGAAAAGAGCATCGTGGTGCTATCTTGCGAGTAATATTTTACGTCACAGCTGTCATCCACCATCTTGCATTGCTAACCTTAGTGCTGCCCTCTTTAGCTACTTACCTTTGACGAGCTGTCACCTGCCATCTTGCATCGCAAACCTCAGTGCTGCACTCTATGTGGTGGCGGATAATTTGAAAAAATCTTTTTGACAAGCAGCCATCTTTAATCAACAGAGCACCGTGCTGCCATCTTTAGCTACCGCCATCTTACATCGCTTACCTCGCTGCTGCACTCTATGTGATGGCGGTTAATTCGAACAAGTTTAATCACGCATCGGGCAAGCTAGAGTAAGCACGTGCTGTTGTGATGACGTCATTGTGCATGTTTAGACCTGATCGTTTTTCTTAAGAGTAAGTCGGTGTAAAGCAATGCAATAAGTACAACATTTTTTGAATGCGATCAAATATTTATTTACAAATGTACTACAACAGTATTCGTTTTTTTGCTGCTGACAAGGTTGGTGTGCTTCTTAACAACGTATGCTTCTGAAATGCCTCCTGCAACATTCAAATTAAACAAAGCATTTAGAAATATATTATACTAAGTATGTTGTGCTTTACAGAGAAGATCATATACTTCTTACCTTGCTGTTATTCCTTTTCGGAATCATCATCATCATCATCATCATGAAGTACTAGAGAAAGTTCATTCATACACTGTGTACAGTGTTCAATCCTCGGATTTGGTCCATCCCAATCATCATCACCATTTTCTCCTCGATGCTTGTAATGTCGTTCACAAGTTCTGCATAAAGCTACTTCGATTGACATCTTATTGTGTGGAGGAAGGATGTCCCAAAAATTATGCACGTAAGAGGCAGCGTACGTATATAAAAATCCTGGTGGTAAGTATTGAATAAGATGTTTCGGCATCGATGATCTACGTTTATAGAACATCTTAATAGCCTCACTCACTCGTGAAACATAAATAAGATGTTGCGTATGAGCATGCAAACAGCATGCACATTTACAGTTTTGTTCCATAGCGTACGATGTCGAAGCACACACTAATGAAAATGAAAAAGATCTATTCTTATTTATAGTCTCGTAACAATATTCGTTAGCGGATGGTAAGTAACATCACTCATATGAATAATAAGACAATAGGCTGCTGTGTTAGCAGGAATGTTTTCAGATGTTTCAAATTCTAAACGAATATCAACTGGAGATTCTTTTATAGATTCTTCATGATAAGAGCAGTCTATAACTACAATCGGTGCTTTATTTTTAAATTCTTGAGGTGTAAATAGCGGACGATCTTCTTTCTGATAATACGATGATTGAAATTTACAAAACATGTCATAGAGCATCCCAAACTTATTTTTCTCAAAGTTAATGTCGATGTTTTCATAGGGATACGTAATTCCGTTAAGATATAGTCTAACGTGTCTTAATTTGCAGTGATCAAACAGTGAGCTATCTTTTTCGTGATTGAATTTACGATTAGTTTGAAATCCAAAAATAATGTACAAGGGCTTCTCAGTAAAACGTGATGTTTTAACAGCCCAGCTATGCTTGTTTGTAGGTGGTAACACAGGATATTCATGCAGCTCCCAACTTCTAAAACGTATAGGTAATGGTGTATCATTTTCTACAATCTTGAGCAATCGAAGTTTTTCACGATCAGATAAGGTTACATGTGGAATCCGCCACAGTATACGATGCAGCGTTATTTTCGATTCTACAGGTGTTTCTACTGCTTTAAGAGAATTGTAATCACTTCGATCACGGATTAGAATAAGCTCTTGTTTTGCGTTGATTATAATACGTGTAAAGTCTTCTGCGAATCCAAAAATATGTTTCAGTGATAACATACCCGTAAAAGTTCCATCCTCATTAATCATCCAGTTGTTAGTAGCTTTTGGACACCATCCAGCCATCCGCAAAAGATTACTTTCTTCATCACAGAAAGAAGGGTAGAGTTTCATTGCACTTGTAATACCAACATTCTTCGTTCGATCTATTTCAACATTATTTACTTCATATCGCGCCTCAGAAAAGAGAAAAGCTAGAGCATGGTTGTTTAGTTGTGAAGTGCTTGGTCCACTTCCATCAGACTTTTCTAATCGTCCTTCAATATAGAAGTAGCTTTCGTGTGGTAAGGTGTAAACATCTTGTTGATTAATAATAAAATGAATTTCATCATTGTTATTTAATCCAAACGTAAAAGGTTGATAGGAATGAAGCTCACTTCGTACTACACCTTCACGACTTTCTACTGTATTCGTAATGTCTAGCATTTCTTCCATTCTGTTGTAGTAGTGTATATCCTAAATCTTGGAGTATCTGCTTATGGGTATCTGTTAACTCGATGAGTCTCTGCACACATGTAGTATGTCTTCGGAATGTACACCGTGTTTTATAGATGGTTTTCATACTGGTTTAAGATGTAGTTTGTAAGCTACGTACGCGTGCTGATCTAAATGAATAAGCTGATTATGTTTATTTACAAGTCTAAGAGTAATGTTGCTAATGTGTTTTACAGACACAGGATGATAAAGAACTACTGCTGGTTTCTCACAAATAGTATATCCACGTTCCTCTGTAACAATAAAGTCGTGCAGGACGTGCGAAGGTTGTAGATTACTATTCAAGTCTGTAATAATATTACAAGTAATGTTCACATTATAATCATAGAAGAGTTTTATAGGTTGATCAGACTCGTAACGTACGTTCGGTAGGAGCTCCCTCGATGAAAATCCAAGCAGTGGTCCAATCGAATCAGGTTGTGATTTGAAGTCAATCTTAAATGGTGATTCAATAACACATGTATGTGTAATGTTGCTTATAGTGATTGAGAACTTGTAATTATGATTACTAAAACTATCTTCCCCAAACTGATCAATTAACGTACTTTCAATATAGTCGTGAATATCATCTACTGTATAACTACCTGAGGGTAGTGTTAGCACATACTCATCATAATAGAACTTGTTTAAACCATCACGCACATTATAGATTTTATTGTAGCTTTCAAACGATACTAGTCCAAGACTATGCGGCTGATAACCAAGTTCGATTGGTGGATTAAAATAGATGGTTGTTTCAGGTCCTTCTCCACGTACAGCAAACGTTCTTTCACTGTTCGTCATCACGTAGACACTAATACACTTTCTCTACTGTCTGGGTTTGATATAAGAACATAAGACATAATCGTCCGCACATGCGTGTATTAAAGTTTTGCACACGGTTTTTATTGTAAACAATGTCTGCACTGCTTCCGAAATAACGTATGAGCTCAAAAGGAGGAGGTAAATCTCCATAGCTATCAAAATACCATACTTTAGATTTACGTTTTACATAAGCAACGTAATGAGTTCCAGGTCCACGACTGTCGTCCAAGTTAATTACGGCACTTTCACGTTCACGTAGACGTGCTGGTAGTTGATCGCGCATATACACTCCTCGAAAATAATGAATTCCTAGTTGTTTAGCAAACGTAAAAACTTCATCATGCGTTAGAGCTCGATATGGCAGTGCATTCAGTAGACGTTTTTTGGAGAAATGTAGATACCAAGCCCTTTCTTGTATGGCGCTAGCTTCATGTTCACACCTTTGCCTCGTAACGCAATTGCCTCCATCGTCTTGTTATGACGTTCACTCTCTTTCAACTGTTGTTTCGCTTCTTCTACAGCTTTGACAGTTCTCGCTACAGCACTAGCACCACCTAGCAATGACCCTAAAGCTGCTAAGCCAGCAAACAGCGCAGGAAGAAATCCACCTCGTTTTGGTACAGGAATAATTCGCGCACGTTTACTAAATATTGCTCTACACTTTGGAGAAATTCTCGCTCTTGCTGCGCGTAACGCCTTAGTAATAGCTACACGAGGATTGTATTCACCTCGAATAGCTTTTTGCGCAGCCTTTATAACATCTTTCCATCCAACAGTTTTTACTTTCTTCTTCTTCTTCATGTCGTTTGGATATCGTTGTTTCACCATGCTGGACACGACTTTACTAGTCAAGAGCAAATCATAAACTAACTGTTGCCTCTTGTTTCGTTTAATATATATATTACTATTACGTACTTTATGATTCAGTTATCATGAAGATTATAAAGCAGCAAGACACGCTACCTGTTACCGACATTGTACCACATCTCTTACCTAGTTCTAGTACAACTACAAGAAAACGTCATGGAACGTTGTTTCCTTTTACTGTTCGATATATTATATCAGGTCCGTCGGGATGCGGGAAAACAAATCTTTTACTCACACTTATTACTTCTGTAAATGGTGTACGCTTCGAGAATATTTACGTTTTCGCAAAGTCACTCTATCAGCCGCTATATACTATTCTACAAACTGTAATGCACGATCTAGTTAAAGATGGAATAAGATATTTTAAATTTAATTCACATGAGCAAGTACCATCACCAGACGATGTGCTTCCTAATTCTCTAATGATCTTTGATGATGTCGCAACAGAACAGCAAAACGTTATTCGTGCATTCTTTAGTATGGGTCGACATAAATATGTTGATTGCATCTATTTGTGCCAAACCTATTCTCGTGTGCCTAAGCAGTTGATACGCGACAACGCAAATGTTATTGTGCTTTTTCGGCAAGATGAGCGCAACATGCGACATGTGTATAACGATCATGTTAACACTGATATGACATTCGATGACTTTAAACGTATGTGTGCTAAATGTTGGTCATTACACCGTTACAGCTTTTTAGTTATTGATAAAGAAAGTGATGTACAGCATGGACGATATCGCATGGGTTTCGATCATTTTATATGCATTAACACAGAATTACAGTAACTACTTGATTAAAAACCACCATCATGTTAACATCTAGCAAGGAGATCACAAAACATATCATCCAAGCTCGAAACAATATTCGACGGAAATTTAAAGAGCTTAAACGTATTCAAGCAGATACGGATTTATTTTTAAAAACACAACTAAGTACACCACTCAAAGAAATTTTTAATTCTACCTCATTACCGCAGTCTACTTCAAGTTTTGCTTCTATGCAAACATATCATAAAGAGAAGCATGAAGAAGATACGGAAGAGAAGAAGCAGGATGTAGATCAAGAAGAGGAAGATAAGGAAGAAGAAGAAGAAGAAGAACTTAATGATACATCACCATCTAAGCGTGTTGAGTTTTTAACTACAGATGTTATTGCAGAAACACCTACTACATCGACGCAAAATCTACCATCTTTGTCTGAGGTTATGATTACACCAGAGTATCGCAATCAGTTTAGAACTTTTATTCAAGATACCTATGGATCTCTCTTCGCACCTTATATAGAAGAACTTTTTACAGGAAAAACTGACACTACCTATGGTATTCGCTACGAAGATGACTGTTTCCGGATAGGAAATTCAAATGTTAAGATTAATAGCAACAAACTCATTGTAAAAGGTGTTACCTATAAACCTACGAAAGGACTCTTAGAACTTCTTTTCTCACGAATACCTGACAAGGATATAATTTTACAAGATGATCTTAAAAAGTATAAAGCAATACTTTTTGCTACTGATGCAACACGACGTAATTACAAGAGAACAGAAGCTGTAAATGCGAATAAGAGTTACAAGTATCGTGAGTTTATTTCTAAGCTGTTTCCGACTGCGCGTAGTCTAGACGTTATCTACAAGCCTTTGTTGCCGTATGTGGATGTAAGATACTGGAATGACCCAAACTTACTCGTTGAACGATTACAACTTTTAAGAGCATCGCAAGAGGCTGGTCACACTGGTCACGGATCAGAAATTCTAGAAATAGAAAGAGAACTACGTTATGCCGGTATTATTTTGTAATGGCTCGTCAAGAGAAGATCTCACCTGTAAAGGTAAACATCGCACATGAGTTACATAAACCAGCACGTCGCACCTACTGTCGCAGACGCGTTATTACACGAGGAAAAGATGATCTCTGGCAAGCAGACTTAGTAGAAATGATTCCATATGCTTCTAGTAATAAGGGCTATAAGTATCTATTTACTGTTATCGATGTGTACTCAAAGTTTGCTTTTGCACAACCCGTGCGTTCTAAAACAGCAGCTCAAGTTAAAGAAGCATTTAAACATATTGTTGAAGAATCGAAACGCTGCCCAAGGCTTCTTCAAACTGATCAAGGTAAAGAGTTTTACAACAAGGATTTTTCTTCTTACCTCAAGTTACTTGGCATTCAACACTACTCTACGTTCAGCAATCTCAAGGCAAGTGTTGTAGAACGCTTTAATCGTACACTCAAAACAATGATGTGGCGAGAATTTACAGCGCAAGGTTCATATCGTTGGATTGATCTGCTACCTAGACTTTTATCTACCTACAACGATACACCTCATTGCACTATCGGAACAAAGCCACGTCTTGTTACAAAGAATACACCTCGTCTAGATGCTATTCATCTTGTAATCAAAACAGCTGATCCACGTCGCTATCGCTTTAAAGAAGGTGATTTCGTTCGCATCAGCAAACACAAGTCTATCTTTGCAAAAGGATACACACCTAACTGGAGCACTGAAATTTTTCAAATCAGAAGTGTTAAGCTTACTAATCCAGTTACGTATTTACTTCGCGATCTCAGAGGACAGCCTATTGAAGGAGGATTCTACATCGAAGAACTGCAGAAAACAAAATATCCTGATCACTATTTAGTTGAACGTGTTATTCGACGTCGTGGTAATAAACTGTATGTTAAATGGCTTGGTTTTAATAACAGCTTTAATTCATGGATTAATAAAGAGGATGTACTTTAAATCTTATATGTGTTTTCTTTTAATCCTCTACGTTTCCTTTCTTCTAAGTCACTAGGACATGCTGTAGGATTAAACAACACCTGTAATATGTTTTGACAATTCATATTTATTTTAGACTATATACATACATTTTTATCCTTTGTTTATGTTACGGTCTTTGACACTCAGTTTTCGTTTTATTGCACCAACAACGACAAGTGCTGCTATATTCAGCTAAAGCACTAGGTAATAACACACACAACATAACTTTACGAAGCAGATTTTAACGGCTACACGACATACAGGCAGCATGTAACTACGTATGAGGCGAATGTGTTCTAGGGCCGCAGGGGAGATGAAGCACGAAGAAAAGAAGATCAATCACTCTATTGATGAGTCCACGCCCAACATGCTTCCTCATCTTTCTCCCAGCACGTTTCTTCACCTTTTCCTTGTTTACTCTCTCCACAGCCACGATAAGTGTTTATAAGCGAAGACAACTCGTTAGTTTTAGGTCCGTGATACAGTTTAATTAGTTGACATGTACGACACTGTCTCACAGAAGGTCTTCTAGCTAAACTCACGTGTTCATGATGTAAACTACACGTTTGAAGCTCTGACAAAACAGGATCTTGAGTCCACTCACGAGGCACCTTTTCCCAAATCTTCTTTACAGCATTCGCGGCTACATTAACCAAAAATGCCTTTGGTAATGCATTTAACTCTTCTTCAGTAAAAGTGTTTAGTTTCTTTTTGCATGCATAAAACTTTACGATCGCCTTTTCAACTGCGTTACACTTAGTATCTGTTAGAAATGACATGATGTCTTTACTCTACAAATGTTTCTTTTACACTAAGGTTATTTCGACACTGCACTTTACATATGTTGTTCACTTCCCGGCATGCACTGCGACACAACCAATCAAAGAGCATACCTACATGTTGTAAAGACTGTTTACTTGTTTCTCTGCTATGCTCTTTCGGAAGAGTTTTAAATGATGGGCACCCCAATTCATGCATGTCGATAACTTCACATGATGATGGTAGAAAATCACGCAACCATTCTTTCTTTTCACAACCCTTTAAAAGAACAAGATCTGCTCTTGACAAATGTGCATTCATCATTAAAGGTAGAAAACGATAAGGTATTCCTTTTTCTTCCCACTTCAAACCTAAATTGTTTTCAATCCACTGAGTCTGCTTTTTATCTTCATCTGTTTGCAAACAGTAAGGGAACGGTGGACTAAATACTAAACTAACAAGTTTTGGAGCCCACAACACACTGCAATCTAACACAGCCACCTCTTTAAACACAAATTTGTTTCCGTTTACTTTAAAGCCTTGCACATCAACTATTAATGTTTTCGTCATGTTTGCACTCTACACTCTATCACTGTTTCTCGAAGACTAAAGCTTTTAGTCAACGAACGGGTTTAAACATGCACAATGACGTCATCACAACAGCACGTGCTTACTCTAGCTTGCCCGATGCGTGATTAAACTTGTTCGAATTAACCGCCATCACATAGAGTGCAGCAGCGAGGTAAGCGATGTAAGATGGCGGTAGCTAAAGATGGCAGCACGGTGCTCTGTTGATTAAAGATGGCTGCTTGTCAAAAAGATTTTTTCAAATTATCCGCCACCACATAGAGTGCAGCACTGAGGTTTGCGATGCAAGATGGCAGGTGACAGCTCGTCAAAGGTAAGTAGCTAAAGAGGGCAGCACTAAGGTTAGCAATGCAAGATGGTGGATGACAGCTGTGACGTAAAATATTACTCGCAAGATAGCACCACGATGCTCTTTTCATTAAAGATGGCAGCTTGTTAAATAGAATTTTTCAAATTAACCGCCTCAAAGGTAAGTAGCTAAAGAGGGCAGCACTGTTCTCTCTGGATTAAAGATGGCTGCTTGTCGAAAAGAATTTTTCAAATTAACCGCCTCAAAGGTAAGTAGCTAAAGAGGGCAGCACTGTTCATTCTGGATTAAAGATGGCTGCTTGTCGAAAAGAATTTTTTCAAATTATCCGCCACCACAAAGAGGGCAGCACGGTGCTCTCTTGATTAAAGATGGTGGATGACAGCTGAAGAGCGAGTAGAATTTGTTTCCAAACAAGAGCACGTGGAATTTACCACCATCACATAGAGTGCAGCACTGTTCTCTCTAGATTAAAGATGGTGGATGACAGAAAAGCGCATAGGTTTGTAAAGCACGTAGAATTTGCCGCCACCACATAGAGTGCAGCACTGTTCTCTCTGGATTAAAGATGGCGGATGACAGCTGTCAGAAAAGCACATGGGTTTGTAAAGCACGTGGAATTTGCCGCCACCACATAGAGTGCAGCACTGTTCTCTCTGGATTAAAGATGGCGGATGACAGCTGACGAAATTGCCCCGCATGAGGGCAGCACGGTGCTCTATTGATTAAAGATGGCCGATGACAGCTGTCAAAAAAGCACGTGGCTTTGTTTCCCAACAAGAGCACATAGAATTTTTCAAATTGCCGCCACCACATTTCAAAGGTATCTAGCTAAAGAGTGCAGCACTGTGCTCTGTTGATTAAAGATGGCAGATGAGAGCTGTCAAAAAAAGCACATGAGTTTGTTTCCAAACAAGAGCACGTGGAATTTTTCAATTTGCCGCCACCACATAGAGGGCAGCACGGCGCTCTCTTGATTAAAGATGGCTGCTGTCACGTGGAATTGCCTGCCACCACAGGTATCTAGCTAAAGAGGGCAGCACGGTGCACAAAGATGGCTGCTGTCAAAAAAGCATTTTTCAAATTATCCGCCACCACATTTCAAAGGTAAGTAGCTAAAGAGGGCAGCACTGTGCTCTCTGGATTAAAGATGGCGGATGACAGCTGTCAAAAACACGTGGCTTTGTTTATCTCGCGCTAGTGAGGTTAAGTTGGTAGCACTAAGGTTTAGACCCGTCAAGATGGTAGCACTGCCGATGACAGGTGACGAATTTTGCAGCTACTGCGATATAGAGGGCAGCACAGTGCTTTGTGGTTTAAAGATGGCGGATGACAGCTGTCAAAAAAGCACGTGGCTGTCAAAAAGCACGTGGCTTTGTTTACCTCGCGCTAGTGAGGTTAAGTTGGTACCACTAAGGTTTAGGTCCGTCAAGATGGCAGTACTGAGGTTAGCGATGCGTTGTTGTCTGTCAAAAAGCACGTGGCTTTGTTTACAAATCTGTCAAAAAGCACGTGGCTGTCAAAAAACACGTGGCTTTGTTTACCTCATGCTAGTTAGGTTAAGTTGGCACTACTGAGGTTTAGGCCCGTCAAGATGGCAGTACTGAGGTTAGCGATTCGTTGTTGTCGATGACAGCTGTCAAAAAGCACGTAGCTTTGTTTACAAATCTGTCAAAAAGCACATGACTGTCAAAAAACACGTGGCTTTGTTTATCTCGAGCTAGTTAGGTTAAGTTGGCACTACTGAGGTTTAGGCCCGTCAAGATGGCAGTACTGAGGTTAGCGATGCGTTGTTGTCGATGACAGCTGTCAAAAAGCACGTGGCTTTGTTTACAAATTCAAATTTCCCGCGGGAGGTGGAGGAGGCATCTGGGAGGCCTCTGGCTGAAGTGGAGGTGGAGGTGGCATCTGGGAGGCCTCTGGCTGAGGTGGAGGTGGAGGTGGCCATTGGGAGCCTGAGGTGGAGGTGGCCGCCGAATCCCTGTATTATACTACTCTGGGTGATTTCCGACAAAAGAGTAGCGTTACAAAAATGTTGCAAAGTTTGGGCTGGGAAGAGCTGGGAGAAAGGAGACGAGCTGCTCGATTAGGTGGTATGTTCCGAGCTGTCAGTGGAGAGATGACATGGAAGGATATTAGTAGACGAATAAGTTTGAGTGTTGTGTTTAAAAAGTAGGAAAGATCACAATATGATGATAAAGTTGGAATTCAAGAGCACAAACTGGGGCAAACATTCGTTTATAGGAGGAGGAGTTAGGGATTGAAATGACTTACCAAGGGAGATGTTCAATAAACTTCCAATGTCTTTGAAATCATTTTTTAAAAAGGCTAGGGAAACAACAGATAGGTTATCTGCCACCTGGCCGACTGCCCGAAATGCAGATCAGTAGTGATTGATTGATTGATTGTTTGATCGATTAATTGATTGATTGATTGATTGATTGATTGATTGATTGATTGATTGATTGATTGATTGATTGATTGATTGATTGATTGAAATGCACTTTAAAATTTTAGCTCCTGTCTGTCTGTCTGTCTGTCTGTCTGTCTGTCTGTCTGTCTGTCTGTCTGTCTGTCTGTCTGTCTGTCTGTCTGTCTGTCTGTCTGTCTGTCTGTCTGTCTGTCTGTCTGTCTGTCTGCATGCGCGGCACGAGAAAATGGCTGAAAAGAATTTAATGTAAATCGGGATGTAAAGTCGAGGAATAAACCACTACAATGTAGGATATGTGTTGGGTATTCAGCCCGAAGGCTGGTTTGATCCTCCACAGTCCCGCCAACAGCTGTCAGAGATAACCTAGGCGTCACTGAACAAGCATACTAGGGAACAGAGGAGTAGTTTAGGGAAAGGCGTAACATTTAATTCTCAAATATCTATCTTATTAATAGTCCTACCGATGAGTACTACCTAACTAAAGTTATTAAAGAATTAAATTTCCAATGATTTATATCTTTTACATTATTTACCGTACCGGCTATCATAACAGAGATATTCCTGAATTTCAATTTTTTTTTTTGCTAAGTCCATATCAAAGCCGAAGCACGAGAAAATGGGGGAACGGAATTTAGTGAAAATCACTACGTAAAGTGAGGAATTAGAACAATACAGTCTGGGCTATTCCCCTACCTTACTCTTTAATACACGTTTGTCTGACACACATTTTGGCAATAAACTAATGCGTTTGTAAAGTTACAAGCAACTTCTGAGAACATTTGTAACAAATGTTATAATTGTTGCGGAGCCGAACGCGACATGGTCAATTTTGAATTATGTTCCGAAAGGTATCATAGGGTCGAATGTAATCAAAAGAAGATGGTAGTTATTAATTCTCGTTCTGAGTACTTGATAGTCCCACCTTTACGGTACTCCAACAACATTGATTTAAACAAGAAGTCCAAGTGAAGAAATATTCATATTTATTTAAAGTTGAAAAGTGAAGCAGTCCTCCAAGTGCCAGCTACAACTGACCATGACAAATTTATTTATTTATTTATTTATTTATTTATTTATTTATTTATTTATTTATTTATTTGTTTATTTATTTATTTATTTATTTATTTATTTATTTATTTATTTATTTATTTATTTATTTATTTATTTATTTATTTATTTATTTATTTATTTATTTATTTATTTATTTATTTATTTGGGAAACAAAAACAGGGAGCAGCCGAATTACAGAGTTCCGCGATGAAAAATATATTTGCAATAGAGTAGCACAAGGCAAACATAAAAACATGTGGACGAACAATGAGGAAAAATCATCTAATAACAAAAGTAGCAGAAGAAAAACGACGAAAATTAAAGATTGAAGGTAAAACGAAGAGAAGAACTTATAGCTAGGAACAGTAAGATAAATACAGATATCACACACAAGTAACGCTATAGTATACAATAATAAATATTGCATTATTTACGATAGAGGGGGCAGCGATGAGAAGAGAAAAAATTAATATGAAGAAAATGCGCTAGGTTAAGGAAAAATCGATTAAATGTAACATACGAAGAAAAAAACGTGGAAGTTCCTGTCAGAAGATAAAGACTTAAGGAGGGTTGGAATGCGGGTAAATAAAGTTGTTTGAACAAGAGAGAGGCGAGGATACGGAATTAAGGCGTGAATTAATCCTCGTTTAGCGAGTAGGAAAAGGAAAATGCAGGTTCAGGACAACGAAATATGTCTTACAATATAACCTATAGTCCACCCTGAACTCAATATTTAACTCATGCATATTTGAGATACTGACATAACGCTTCCTACTGCCGGGTTTGGTAATATTACTCCCCTTAAGACGGCAAGTTACCTGACTGTGATACACAAAAAGCCATTCACTAGGATTTTATGCTGACTGCTGACTACATTGACATATAATCCCCAGCAAGCAGGGTTACCATATTTAAAAATGATAATACGGGGGAGGGGAGTAGATATTATCTGTAAAGTTTAGAAACTGGGGGAATTAATATCCACAGGTTTATTTCACAGTGGATTTGACTTTTCCTTAGGAAATCAATAGCAATAGCATTTCGTGGTGTAAATGTGAAAGTTGAATTTCAATCAATCAATCAATCAATCAATCAATCAATCAATCAATCAATCAATCAATCAATCAATCAATCAATCAATCAATCAATCAATCAATCAATCAATCAATCAATCAATCAATCAATCAATCAATCAATCAGTACTGATCTGCACTGAGGGCAGATTCCCTATCTGTTATTTTCCTAGCCTTTTCTTGGCCTTCACATGTTGCACTTTTTACTTACAACAGTACATTTAACCTCAATGTTACATTTTCAACTGTGAGCTTATTTCGCTCGGCCGTCCACCCTACAGCTACGTTATATGCAGCTTCTATTTTTGTCCTACGCTGGACCAGGGAAGATGCTTTGAAGAAACTTTAAACTCTTATGGTCTTCTTGTGACAGTACACTTTTTCTTCTGCCGCTATCCCCACACCTGTGCGAACTGTGTCACACATGTCAATTTGGCCTTGTTGTACGATCAATGGGGACGGATATATTCACTATTGCATATTTCTGTGGTAGTTTGGTGTGTTGCCTGACAAACACCCTGTCTCCGAGCCAGAATTACTCCCCGACCAGGTCGAAAATCGAACCAAGGACCCTCTGAACCGAAGGCCTCAACGCTGAGCAGTACACTACCGGCAGTAAAAAAAAAATCTTCGACTTCTATACAAACGAGGACTGAGTGGCGGCTGTTGTGTTGTCAACACTGAAACGAGTTCTGTAAAGACTCCCCAGAGGGCAGGCATACACTCAATTGGGAACATGCATCAATTTCAAAAATATTTTTTTTGAAAAGTACACCAATGAAATAGTACGTAAACGTATTACATTGTGGTATGTTGTCTTGTTTTATACCATTAAAAAATATTTAATAGTGCCTTTCCGCTAGGCGAGTGAAACGGCCTCTGACGTAAGCGGCGCGCTGTGACGTCACGATCCAGTACCGCATGGAGCTCTACCAGCCGTTGTGCATCAGCCGTTGCTAAAAGCCGATTGTTTATTATTCATGATCGCGAATAACTTCGAAATGTCAGAAGAAAGGTTCAAAACAGCACAGTCAGACAATCTACCATGTGTAGATGTCATCATTCTTGAAAAATGTGACTTTTGTGGCCGCAGAAATTAGCGGATAACAAGCAAGTTTGTAAGTGGCGTCTTTTATATACGTGCAATGTACTGTAACCCATAGTATTAGGATAACAACGAACCTGGATAGATATCACATCACTTTCAACATTTCCTTCTAGACTGATTCCCCTATTAAAGAATAACATTACATTTTCGGGCTTTCAGCATTAGTAAAGTAAGCACTAACATAAACATATAGGTAGCATTATAGTACTAGTCCGCTTCTGTGGTGTAGTGGTTAATGTGTGCCACTCCCGGAGGCCCGGTTTCGATTCCCGGCTCTGCCATGAAAGTTGAAAACAAATAGTACGAGGGTTGGAACGGGGTCTACTCAGCCTCGGGAGGTCAACTTAGTAGAAGGGTTTCGAATCGCACCTCAGCCATCCTCGAAGTGGTTTTTCGTATTTTCCTACTTCTCCTCCAGGCACCTAAGGCCACGGCCGTTTCCTTCCCTCTTCCTTGTCTATCCCTTCCGATCCTCCCATCCTCCAACAAGACCCCTGTTGAGCATAACAGGTGAGGCCGCCTGGGCGAGGTAATGGCCCTCCTCACCAGTTTCATCACCATACTCAAAGTCTCACGTTCCAGGACACTGCCCTTGAAGTGGTAGAGGTGAAATCCCTCGCTGAGTCCGAGAGAAAACCAACCCTGAAGGATAAACTGATTAAGAAAGAAAGAAGGAAAGAAAGAAAGATCATAGTACTGTAGGTCTATAACCTATCATTTCTGAAAAAATATATATATATTTATGGTTGGGGCAACTGGCCTACCCACTTCCGGGGCCCATGAAAGAGAATTAAATATCTTTGTGGAGGGAAAAAGTTAAACATGATAAAGATAAATATGACTTCATCTAGTTTTCACAAGTTGGGCTGAGTGGTTCAGACGGTTGAGGTGCTGGCCTTCTGACCCCAACTTGGCAGGTTCGATCCTGGTTCAGTCCGGTGGTAGTTGAAGGTGCTCAAATACGTCAGCCTCGTGTCGGTAGATTTACTGGCACGTAAAAGAACTCCTGCCGGACTAAATTCCTGCACATCGGCGTCTCCGAAAATCGTAGAAGTAGTTAGCGGGGCGTGAAGCCAATAACATTAATTGCATTTGGCTTTTAACAAGCTGAGCATATCAGGAAAGAAAAGTGTCCTGGTGACATTTTAGTCGCTCAATACAGGAATGTCTTTGGGTGCTGTGACTTTTACTTTTTTTGTTTTTTGTTTTTGCTGTTTGCTTTACGTCACACCGTCACATATAGGTCTTATGGCGACGATGGGACAGGAAAGGCCTAGGAATGGGAACAAAGCGGCCGTGGCCTTAGGTACAGCCTCAGCATTTGTCTGGTGTGAAAATGGGAAACCACGGAAAACCATCTTCAGGGCTGCCAGAAGTGGGGTTCAAAACCTTCTATCTCCCTGATGCGAGCTCACAGCTGCGCGCTCCTAACCGCACGGCCAACTCGCGCGGTATTTTTACCCTTCGGTTTATTGACTTGGCTTGTATAACCTAAAACTTAGGCTAAGTTGGATAATATTTTAAACACCTACATCACTATTTTCACCTATGTGCAATTATGGTATTTATTTCATTAATATTATGATAATTATTATAATTGAGCATTGTTAACTTATAAGACCCCAACAAACAAGCATTGGTTTTGTGTAGAGTTATACATTTGTTAAATTCACGTTGTTTCCTTTCATGATGTACACGCCTATTCTTTGTTGCTTTATAGAGTATTTAGATATAGCCTAAATTTCTTTACCAATTAAGCTCATTAAAGACATACATAACTGTCCCATGCCAAGATATATTGGTAGAATTAGAGCTGTCAAAATGGTTCATAACCCCTTTGATTTATTATCTTGACATGGATCACCCAAAACATAGGTTAGGTTTGGAGAATACTTTAATAATCAGCATTATTTAATGCACTGTTTATTACTTTCATATTCCAAGATGTAATTGAAGCATTTAAATAAAGCATCATACATTAAAATTTAAAGTTTTACCACTAGAACAGCGGACATGGAAAAGTGATTTGAAAATTCAAACAAATTCATCTTACGTTAAAATCTTCAAAAAAATAAACTGTAGACTTTCCCGATATATCACCAGCATTTCTCCGGCTCGCCAAAATCCATTTCTCCCTAGTTTTAGCGTCTTTGGAACATGTATAAACAATTTGTTTGGTATGGTATGCGATGTGCTATTGCACATCGGAACTCTACACCATTTATAAGTTTTCTGCCTCACTGTCTGCGCAGGATTCATTTTAAGTCTAAAATATACCACGCAGATTATTATCCGATGTATAGACCTCGAATTTAATAATACTAGACACTAACGTAAAGTAGAAATACGCGAAGTGTATCCTGCTTCTCACAGCGCACTACGTGTTATTTCGTCTGCTAATTCAGTCAACCTGTACGATGACGTCAGACCAATGAGATCGCGTACTTGCGTGACGTGACATTTTCGTAGATTTTTATCATGTTTGGAGTTATTATTTGTACATTCTGATCACATTTTTGAATTCTGCATGAAATTTTGAATCAGATTAGCATATTTTTAATTAAAACCCCGGATCATGCATGTTCCCTATTACAAAGTCTGAAGAATTAGCTAAAAGGCTAGAAGACCGAAGGTAGTTGTATTCCCATTTACTGACTGCCAGGGAAGAAAATAAATTAAAATTACATTAAATAATTTGATCGTACCCCGCCTCTGTTGTGTAGTGCTTACTGTGATAGCTGCCATTCCTGGAGGCCCGGGTTCAATTATCTTTCTTGCCTAGAAATTTTAAAAGTGGAACGAGGGCTGGAACAGGGTCGACTCAGCCTTGGGAGATCAAGAAAGTAGGCGGGGGGTTCGATTTCCACCTCAGCCATCCTCGAAGTGATTTTCCATGGTTTTCCACTTCTTCTCCAGGCTAATGCTCAGATGGTACCTAACTTAAGGCCACGGCTGCTTTCTTCCCACTTCCTTGTCTATCCCTTGCAATCTTCCCATTCCCCACAATGCCCCTGTTCAGTATAGCAGGTGAAGTCGCCTGGGCGAGGTACTGGTCCTCCTCCTCGGTTGTATCCCCAACCCAGAGTCTCACGATCCAGGACAGAGCCCTTGAGATGGTAGAGGTGGGATCCCTCTCTGAGTCCGGGGGAAAATCCAACCTTGGAGGGTAAACGGATTACATTAATTAATTAATAATAATAATAATAATAATAATAATAATAATAATAATAATAATAATAATAATAATAATAAACCGGATGATATAGCAAAATTGAACGGGGTTCGTGGAAGGGTCTGAAAAAGCGGTGTTCCTCGGTAAACACGGGGAATATGGTAACCCTACCAGCAAAACGAGTCAGTTGACCATTATTTTAAAGTAAGCTAATGACGTTTTGACTTCGCTAGAACAATTCCCAGATAATCAGGTATAATGACATGTTGGATCTCGAATAACACACTCATGCCATTACACAGAGAACAGAACGCAAGATTATGCCACGTATTTTAAGTCGTTTTGAAAGCACAAATACAAAAACGCACAGCAACCTTTCCTGGCAAAGTGCAGATAAACCTCCCTGTATTAACAAGTCAAAAAATCTCGGGGATTATGCATTTTTCCTTTCAGTCTGGTTTGTGGTCGGACACTTAAGCAATTTTCGTCTGATCACATTTTGTGTACACTCCAGCATTTCCATCCGGGTGTATTAAGTAGTCCTGCGCAGTCATTCTGTAATTTACGTGAGTGTTGATGTCATAGTCACGGTGCGTTTCCTGTTATACTTGAATCCGAGCCACTGCAAAGTGACGTTCCACTTCACCTCAGCCATATTCATCAAAGGCTAGTAATGATGAAACTATGCTACCACGCTCCCTTTTCTTTCTTCCTTTCCTTCTTTCTTAATCCGTTTTCCGTGCAGGGTTGCCTTTTCCCTCGGACTCAAGCAAGTGCCCTGCAGCGTGAGACATTTCGTGTGGAATACAACTGCGGAGAAGGACCAGTACCTCGCCCAGGCGACCTCACCTGCTATGCTGTACAGGGGTCTTGTTATGGGTGGGACTATCGGAAGGGATAGACAAGGAAGACGGAAGGAAGTGGCCGTGGCCTTAAGTATTATTCTTTCTGATTATATTAGACGTGTTTGCGAAATTAATAACTGGTTCGACAGAAGGTAGTTCGGGTTTAGGAAAGGTTATTCCACTGAAGCTCAGCTTGAAGGATTCATTAAAGTTATAGCAGGTATCTTGGATTCACGAGGTCAAATGGATTGTATCGCAAATGACCTGTCTAAGGCATTTGATATGGTAGATCATGGGAGACTATTGGCAAAAATGAGTGCACATGGACTAGACAAAAGAGTGACTGAATGGGTGGCTATATTTCTAGAAAATAGAACTCAGAGAATTAGAGTAGGTGAAGCTTTATCTGACCCTGTAACCATTAAGAGGGGAATTCCTCAAGGCAGTATTATTGGACCTTTATGTTTTCTTATATGTATAAATGATCTGAGTAAAGTAGAATCAGAGATAAGGCTTTTTGCGGATGATGTTATTCTATATAGAGTGATAAATAAGTTACAAGCTTGTGAGCAACTGCGAAATGACCTCGATAATGTTGTGAGATGGACCGTAGGCAATGGTATGTTGATAAACGGGGTTAAAAGTCAGGTTGTGAGTTTCATAAATAGGAAAAGTCCTCCCAGTTTTAATTACTGCGTCGATGGGGTGAAAGTTCCTTATGGATGTCATTGCAAGTATCTAGGTGTTAATATAAGGAAATATCTTTATTCACGTTACCACATAAATATGATTGTTAATAAAGGTTAAAGATCTCTGCAAATGGTTATGAGGGTGTTTAGGGGTTGTAGTAAGGATGTAAAGGAGAGAGCATATTTGTCTCTGGTGAGACCCCAACTAGAGTATGGTTCCAGTGTATGGGACCCTCACCAGGATTACTTGATTCAGGAACTGGAAAAAATCCAAAGAAAAACAGCTCGATTTGTTCTGGGTGACTTCCGACAAAAGAGTAGCTTGCAAAAATAATGCAAAGTTTGTGCTGGGAAAAATTGAGAGAAAGTAGATGAGCTGCTCGACTAAGTGGTATGTTCCGACCTGTCGTGGAGAAATGGCGTGGAATGACATTAGTAGACGAATACGTTTGAGTGGTGTCTTTAAAAGTAGGAAAGATCACAATATGAAGATAAAGTTGGAAATCAAGAGAACAAATTGGACCGGGCGAGTTGGCCGTGCGCGTAGAGGCGCGCGGCTGTGAGCTTGCATCCGGGAGATAGTAGGTTCGAATCCCACTATCGGCAGCCCTGAAAATGGTTTTCCGTGGTTTCCCATTTTCACACCAGGCAAATGCTGGGGCTGTACCTTAATTAAGGCCACGGCCGCTTCCTTCCAACTCCTAGGCCTTTCCTATCCCATCGTCGCCATAAGACCTATCTGTGTCGGTGCGACGTAAAGCTCGTAGCAGTAGTAGAACAAATTGGAGCGGATATTCGTTCATAGGAAGGGGAGTTAGGCATTGGAATAACTATCCAATTTCTTTGAAGTAATTTAATAAAGCGTAGGAAAACAACAGATAGGGAATCCGCTACCTGGGCGATTGCCCCAAATGCAGATCAGTATTGATTTACTGATTGACTGATTGATTGATCATTTCGGCATTTGCCTGCAGGAGGAGTGGGAAAGTACGGAGAACCACTTCGAGGATGGCTGAGGTCAGAATCGAACCCCCTCTACTGTGTTGACCTTCTGAGACCGAATGGACCCCGTTCCAGTCCTCGTACAACTTTTCAAATTCGGTGGCCTTCGGGGATGGCACTAACCACACTGCACCACAGAGGCGGTCTACCACACTTTTGCTGTTATTATTAATATTATTATTATTATTATTATTATTATTATTATTATTATTATTATTATTATTATTATTATTATTATTATTCCCATGTTTTACTTGAACAGTCTTGTTACGGACTCATCGAAAGTTCGAACAGGAATAGCTCTTATTTTTTACTTCGAATCAGATTGGAAGTGGTATTTATACGTGGAAGGTTGCTTGCCATGGAGGACAGTCCCACTCATGTACTTTTACAAGGCAGTCTCCATTATCATTGTAGAAATCCCCGCCAGTCTGGTCTATTTCTTGCAGACAGTGGGGCTCGCTCCAAGCACCATTGTCTCACTACCGATAGCCGAAACTCTCAGTCGTGGATGGCTGCGCCATCTGTTGGGTAGAGTAGCATTTAATACGATGGCGTTGATAGTTCGTCATTTGGCCGTGAGATGCGACACTTGTTTGGCCTATAGATCTTGCTGTGCCTTCAGGCGTAGACAAGAGTTTAACACTGAACTGAATAGAGCGCATGTTTAAAGTCGCTTGCATGAAGTCTAATGGTTTTCGGCGATGATGGGATACGAAAGGGAATAGCCGTGGCGTTAAAGATCAAGATACCGACCGGGTTGGGTGTGCGGTGAGCTTGCATTCGGGACAATGTCGGCAGCCCTGAAGATGGTTTTCCTTGGTTTCTCATTTTCACATCAGGCAAATGCTGGGGTTGTACCATCATTAACTTCACAGTCGTTTTTTTTCCAGTCCTAGCCCTTTCATATTCGCCATCAGTCGGCGGTTACAGAGTGCGCTTCGGCTGGTCCGACAGCTCTGCACTGCGACAGACCAACCGAGCAGAGGAGGGGTGGCCACGGCTCTGTATTCGGGAGACGGAGAAGGGCTGGTTCCCCCGTCGGCTGTCCTGAGAATGGTTTTGCGTGGTTTTCCATTCTCCTCCACTAAGGCGAATGCTGGGACATTTCCTAGTATAGGCCACGGCCGCCAACCCTGTCTTTCTCTGCAAATCTCCTTCACCGTAACAAATGTGCTGGCCTGAGAGACGGCGTCACCGTCTAAGAGGCCCGCCTAACCCTTCGGGGGAGGCATGACAATATTTTATTAGTAGTAGTAGGCTATTCGCCATAAGGGCTATCTTTGTCAGTGCGACGTAAAAAAAGAAAAGATCAAGATATTACCTGGTGTGAAAGCCATCTTCAGGGCTGCCGACAGTGGGTTTCGAACCCAGCATCTCGCGAATCAGCCTTCCCTTCTCCTGGCCACCTAGTAGAACAAGTGTGGCGCCTGTTGCTATTTCTTTGTGGATGAAGGATTTTTGTATCTCTCTTTTTGTCTACGCCGGAGGAAAATGTAGCTTCCACTGAAGTCTGAGTCTCATTCAGTATGGGATATGCCTGGTGTTTGGAG
This sequence comes from Anabrus simplex, assembly GCF_040414725.1. Lineage (NCBI taxonomy): Eukaryota > Metazoa > Arthropoda > Insecta > Orthoptera > Tettigoniidae > Anabrus > Anabrus simplex. The sequence goes on along the minus strand of NC_090265.1, from coordinate 1,796,874,693 downwards.
CACGACCAGTGCAATAGCCTAGTGAGGCAAACCACCCTATAACGATGGTGCTATTTGAGGATCCAACCAGTCTCCGGGCTGACACTAAACACGGAGAGGCACAGGCAGTGCCAGGATATTTGTTGTTATTTACGTTGAGCCCTGCTAGAGACACGTGTCAATTTCAATTCCTCCTTCCTTCTTGTTTCCTCTTCCGTTCCTTCATCATTGCACTGTGCGTTATTTTTCGCTTGACAGACCACCTTTGAGCGGTTTTCCTTTTCATGTTCATCTTTTGAATCGTTCCATTCTGAAGGTAACCAGGAAGTACGAATCACCGTAAAACGCAACCATTCACATTTTCTCTTATATCTCCTAAAGTTTTCTAGGTAATTTCTTGATATTTTCTGGAGATGTTTACGAATCCTTCATGTAAGTTTTCTTTCACTTTTGTTATCGCAAGTTGAACAGAAAAGGTTTTGTGGACATTTTATGGGGGGGGGGGGGTGAATTGAAAATTTTGACGCATATTTGTACCTTTTTCTCATTACCAACTGATGGAATTAAAATGAATTTTCTATTATAAGTTCTCCAGTTGTCGCTCATTTCAGGGATCTACAATAAATTGCTTACCGTATTCTGGTAATATGATACGATTTTTAATTTTTTTTTCAAGCTTTTTGCAGTGTGTAATTTCATACAGTTCTGCAAATAATGGTGGTAGTTAAACAATTGTACTTCCCAGGCATTATCTTAGACTAGATTGCATGTGTAAAAAAACATTAAGATTATTACAACCATTCCGGAGAAAATGGTATATTTATATTCATTTTTTTGTGAGAAATCGAGAAAAAGGAAAATAGTAGTTAAATAAACTGACATTAAAACATCCCAGTACAATAATACTTCTGACCATCCTCATCTCCCTCATGTTTCTTGTGCTGAAATCTTCTTTCTGTCGTGGATTCCTTTGCCATAGGATTGACATAGAGTACGCTATTCGAGCACTGTCCATGGAGCGAAGGACCTCATTACAGTTACTTCCAGGTAATATTCTCGTTGCTTTAAGACTTCAATTCTTGATACTACACCGTCATTAAATGTCAGCACAGCATCATATGCACCTATCCTAAGTGTGTGAATACCCAGATACACTTGCTCAGACTTTCATTTACATTCTGAGTTTTTTCATGAACACATTTTTTTAGAAGAGAGACTTCCCTGAGGTCTGGATATATTTGTTTTATACCTTCCATTATTGGCATTGGTAAGGCACCCTGACGTTTGTAGGTTCCACCATCTGCTGTAGATTTTTCGTACTTACAAGAAGAGTCATCCCCCTTCGGACAAAGATAATGAATTTCGTCGCTGGAAAGGTAAAAGGTTGTATTCCACAAAGCTCTTCCTATCAATTATTCTCCTTAAGACTCGTCACGCCTCCCAGCCACGTATGGATATGCAGTCCATCAGAACAAATTTTGTTGTGTTCATTTTCCTATGCCCATGTGTAAAGGAAAATGAATCTTACAGTACCGTACTGTAGGAATGTACGTTTGCATTACGTATTTACGCACTCCTAGTGTACAATGCATGTAAGGTTCATTTTCGTTTAATCGTCGACATAGGAAAACGAACACAACGGACATTGTTCTGATGGACTGCGTATCCATACGTGGCTGGGAGGCGTGACCAGTCTTAAGGAGAATAATTGATAGGAGGAGCTTTGTGGAATACAACCTTTTACCTTTCCAGCGACGATTTGATTTTCATCCTGTATACGAAAACTGAGTGGGTGTCGCATTTTACATTCAAAGAAAAAATATCATTTTTCTCTGTTTGACACATCAAATTGTTCGTAAGGGTATGTAGATATATTTAAGCCAAAGAAAAAAGACATTTAGGCCATTTTTGCACTTCCTGGTTACTTAAAACCTGCTTTTTTAAAAATATTTATTTCTTTAGTTTCTCTTCTATTATTTTATTTCTTTCTAATCTTTCTTGAGCTCTTGTATCCGGATCGCTGTTGACTTACTTGAATATCTGTTTTTTCAGCTTGTTATCACTCATTTTATGCATATGACCAAAAAATAGCCATCTGCTTTTTGTTATTATTTCTGTTATATTTTCTATGTTCTGGTATGTTAACGTAGACTTACGTTTCTCGACGACGGGCACACGGAAATAAGACGCTAAACATGTGACGTCGCAGGGATACTCTGTTATAAGATGGCGCTGTGTTGACTAGCGCTCTCAGTTGGAGGTTAGCTGTCGTGAATACATCGTGGTCAGTTGTATACAATACCAAATTTATTTCTGATAAGTAAGTCTAGGAAAGTCTCAAAACCGTGCAGCCGTTATAATGATGACACCCTACCGCCATTTTTTTCTTATAACTTCTGTTGTTTTCATTGGTCCTAAGATTTTTCTCGTCAATCTCGTCAACAGTACTTCCACTTTATCTAGGCTAGACATTCACTTCCGTAAAGACATTCTCGTTCCACCACCATACTGTTGTAGTCACTTACTATATAAGCATTTCTTGTTGTAAAAGTTCCTAGTGTTGCCATGATATTATTATTATTATTATTATTATTATTATTATTATTATTATTATTATTATTATTATTATTATATTCGTTCACGGCCATTCGAGACAACGTTAAGCAACAATCACACATTACTGGAAGCTTCCTTTGCAGCCCAGAATCGTTGCGTTCTTCCTCTGGCAGGCTGTCTTCTTCCCTCTATCCGTCCCCTATTCATTTTCTGTTCGTCACGGAATCCTCTGAAGCTGTCGATCTCTGATCTATATTCTGTTCGGTTTAGGATGTCTTCTCCATTTATTACAGACTGCTCAGGATCCTTTCTTACCTCCCTGAAGCACATCTTGGAAATGTTCGTTCTACTGTGAAGCATTTCAGAATCTGTTTTGTGAGCCTCTCTTCTTCCATTCTAAACAGATGTCCTTACATTTTCGAGTCTTCTTTTCCTCATTGATTCAATCATCTTTTCACATTCCTGGTCTAGTTCTCCCCTTCCTCGTAAACTGTATTGGCCATCTACGATTATTGGATAGAAACATAGATTTATCAACAACAGATTATTTTCCCCAGTTAAATATCGTTCAATAAAACATATTATACAACAAATACACCTTAAATAAATAACACTAATTTCCTAAAATAATAACCAAGTTCAAACTAAATCTAAAGACCTTTATATACACATATTTACAACACCTTAAATAAATAAATAAATAAATAAATAAATAAATAAATAAATAAATAAATAAATAAATAAATAAAACAAAATCTCTTTAAATAATTGACATTATTAAACTACATCTAGTAACATCTACATATTTTACAGATAGGGCCTTACATTCATGAGGAAATTAGGGCACGTCTGATTTCAGACGGGGGTTAGAGGAAAAGGTCCGCTGATTCACTTACCTCGTTCAGTGATATTAGTGCCCTCACAACCCACGAGTTAGCCCGAGCCATTCTCACTTTAGGCAGATGAAGAATTACAATCACTACTGATGGGCAGTCGCCCAGGTATCAGATTCTCCTATGTTTGATTTCTTAAATGATTGCAAAGAATTTGGAAATTTATTGAAGATCTCCCTTGGTAAGTTATTCCAATCCCTAACTCCCCTTTCTATAAACGAATATTTGCCCCAATTTGTCCTGTTGAATTTTAACTTTATCTTCATATTGTGATCTCCTCTACTTTTAAAGACACCACTCAGACTTATTCGTCTAGTAATGTCATTCTACGCCATCTTGCCATTGACAAATTTTATTTGGTTTCTCCACGAATTTTTCCAGTTCTTGAATACGTAATCCTGGTAAAATTCTGTCGTCTTGTAAACGGTCATGCAAAAGTTCTTCCCTATTCAGCACTTCGCATTCTCCCTTCAAATTGGTATGTTATTGCAGCAAGTCCTTATAACAATAAAGACGAACCGCTTAGAGAACTTGGTGCCATGAAAGGGATGTAAATACATTAAACCTACTGCTAGGGGTTTCTATGTCAAAACCCCCGCAACCTTTGCGTCTGTTGCAGGAGAAATAAATGATACGGCAGCTTCACATTTTGACCAGCATTCACGTCTGGCCTTCTGGAGGTGGAGTAATTCCCCGTGATATTCATATTTGACCTGCAACTAAGGAATAAAAATGGGTAATGAATAAAATCCTTTACACTCCCGAAATGTTAAATGTTTCTCTTAAATAACAATAGTGACAAATGTTATCATCTGAAATAAAGAAAAGTTGCATGGGATAAATAATGGTGGTGGTGATGGTTATTGTTAAGAGAAGTGTAACTTTTAACACTAATCAAAAATGTTAAGCCAGTTGCTGCTCTTGAAGTTCCATACATTCTCGTTTAAATGCAGATGTGGACAATATAAATCTAAACTATACACGTTCTTACACACGCAAGTAAAAAATTAAAGGCCAGTAGGTCGACACCCTTCTAGTCTTACTTTACCTAATGTTTATATGTCACCGAGCGAGTTGGCTGTACGGTTAGGGTCGCGCAGCTGTGTGGTTGCATTCGGGACGTAGTGGATTCGAGCCCCATTGACGACAGCCTGAAACTGATTTTCCGTAGTTTCCCATTTTCGCACCAGGCAAACGCTGGGCTGTACCTTGATTAAGGCCACGGCTGCTTCCTTGTCACTCGTGGCCGCTTCCTATCCCATCGTCTCCATAAGACCGTGTGATGTAAAGCAGTTGGGGAGGCATTTGAGCAAGAAACAGGGTTTTCTTATTTGTTGAGGAGTTTTAAAATAATCTTCCTGAACTTATGTTGTAGGTGTCTACAAGGATCCAAAATACTACAACGAATTTATAAAATAATAGCCGACAGTCGTTATGGACAAAGAAAATTAAAGTAAAATATGTAATTAGGCCACTTTAGTCAATGCAATAAATAGCCGGCTCCACACATTTACTAAATACTAATAATTTTACTTTATAAAAGACTTATAGCCGGTAGCGGCCGCCCTCCAACCGCCAACCACGTAATAAATATTTCAATAATCAATTAAAAAACATAAGGGGATTAACAATACAATCTATATATATAAAATAAGAGTTTTGTCTGTACATTGCTCAGAATTTGAAAAGAATGGCATTTCTGTATCGGTCATGTCCATAGTAACAAGAAAATGTACTTTTTTCTTTTCCGTAATGTCTGTCTGTCTGTCTGTCTGTCTGTCTGTCTGTCTGTCTGTCTGTCTGTCTGTCTGTCTGTCTGTCTGTCTGTCTGTCTGTCTGTCTGTCTGTCTGTCTGTCTGTCTGTACACGCATCACGAGAAAACGGATGAAGAGAATTTAATGAAAATCGGTATGTAAAGTCGGGGGATGAGCCGCTACAATCTAGGCTATAAATCATTTTATTCACGCTGAGTGAAATGGTAGTTTAGGGGAAGGCCTTAAATGTAATTATCGAATATTTATATTCTTAGCGGTCCTATCGATAAATACTATATAACTAAAGTTATATAGAATTCAATTTCCAGTCATTTATGTCTTATACATTTTTACCTTACCGGCTCTGATAACACAGATATTAATGAATTTGTATTTTTGTTGCTAAGTCCATATCAACGCCTAGCCACGAGAAAATGGGTTAACAGAATTTAATGAAAACCGCTGTATAGAGTCGGGGATAAGAAACTACAGTCTAGGCAGTAAATAATTTTATTTTCCCCGAGATGAAATGGTAGTTTAGGGGAAGGCGCCTAAAATTTAATTTTAAATACCGGTAGCCTACCTATGTTATTGGTGCTATAAAAAAGTACGGTACTACATAACAAAAGTTATAGACAATACAATTTCCGATCATTTATGTTTCATTCAGTTTTACTGTACCGACTATGATAAGAGTGGTATTTCAGAAGGCCTACAGTATCCAAAGCGCTTAACACTGATCAACAATTACTTTACATTGACCATTGTTTGCTGTGATGTTCTTCGTTTCTTATGGTGCCGGTCAACTCCGATAGATGGGATTACTACTGCGTACCGAGTATAACAGCCTGACTGAACACTGGCGGGAAATAGCTGGGGAGTTGGGAAACTTTCTTCTTTAGCATGCCATTCCTCTGGTTCATACATTTTCTGATACTGCAGGAACGTAACACACTGGTTCATCATAGCATTCACCAGTATCCAGTAATCGGGAGATAGTGGGTTCGAGCCCCACTGTCGGCAGCCCTGAAAGTGGTTTTCCGTGGTTTCCCATTTTCACACCAGGCAAATGCAGGGACTGTACCTTAATTAAGGCCACGGCCGCTTCCTTTCACTTCCTAGGCCTTTCGTAACCCATCGTCGCCATAAGACATATCTGTGTCGGTGCGACGTAAAGCAAATAGCAAAACATTAAAAAAAAAATAGCATCATAGCAATCGAGCTATTCAATCCCTACTCTGGGGCACTGATTGGAATGAGTAGTGTGCATTTTTAACGGAATAATGACAGAGGAGTGTTCATGGCAGTCTGCGACCTGGTTGTTCCAGCTCTGGAACTTTGGACTGTTAGATCGGCACCGTAGTACTGTTCGTTGAAAGTGAGAAAGTGTGCGGTTTTTCATTTGATCGAGTATTTTATATGATAACATTGCTTTCAATCGCTAAATTCCTACTGACGTTTTTGTAATGACCTATGTTGAATTCAGTTAGGAAAACCACCAAGTCAGTCTTTCTGAGAATCCCGTAGCGAAGCACGGGTACATCAGCTAGTTATAAATATAAACTTTAACACTGTAAAACTCTAAATGTTTGGAAAAAGTCATTACCATGAGTTCGAATTATAGAAACCAAGCTCTGGCATTTGACTGGTGTGAAAATGTGAGACCAAGGAAAACCACCGTCAGGGCTGCCGTGTGGGGTTCGAACCCACTATCTCCCGAATTTAAGCCTCACTTCTTATCCTAAATCATGAATATTATTATACCGGAAACAAATAATGGAAGAAGATGCTTTGGTTATTTGTTTTTGGCATTGATTCATAGTGACACAGACTGGTCTTAAAGCGACAAGAAAGAATCGACCGTGGCCTTAATTAAGGTACAGCCCAAGCATTTGCCTGGTGTGAAAATGGGAAAGCATCTTCAGGGCTGTTGACAGTAGGACTCGATCGAACTCACTATGCCCTGAATACAAGGTCACAGCTACACGCCCTCGAACCTCGCAGCTTAGTAGTTCGGTGACGGTGTCAAATGTACTCTGGAATTAAAACTCGTCTCAGACATAGATATTTCTGAAGACTTGCGTTGGAATATAGCATTGCATGTGGATGAAACAATGACAGCACCTTGTGTGGAAAGGAAGGGAATAGAGGTCGATGACAGATTTATTTAACGAAATTCGACCAGAATAAAAGGTAAATTATTCGGAGACGTTTTGAGACATCGAGGATTTGTTCAATTGGATTTCGAGGGACGTGATGTTCGGTGGAGTAGGCGTGGGGGTAAGGGCTGCATCGAACTATTCTATAGGTTTATGACGCAAACTAGAAGAAGAAATTATGTCGTTACGTCCAGAAAACCCGCTATGCGATAATATTTGAGTTTAGAACTCTGACCAGAAAGGTTCTGTCATCTATGGTTGAGTATAGCATGAACCGAATTTTAGTTCGTGATACTTGTGCTGCGGGTCAGTATTTCTTCCCTAACATTATCGCATAGCGGCGCTATAATAATCACCAAGTCAACATCATAATCAATTTATCTCTAAACTGATGCAATATAACAACATTTTCACAAAATAGGACTCTCTTATTTGGTAAGTAAATTACAATTATTGTGTATGGAACAGAAGTGTGATACGTCTCATATATCAAACATTTCCTTACTCAATACGTAGAATCGTTGAACTGTTTATTTCTCCATTCCTTAGATATCTCGGTACTGAACTAGGGTAGCGATATGTTGAAACAATCATATTCTGAATGTATTGGTGATAGACATAATTTGTACATTACACTCAGGAGACTAATGGGTTTCAAGTCACTGAGAATCTTGAGTTGGACGATCCGGGCGGAATACGCGAAGAGCCAGCCAGTACAGAAGTTCTACCAGGCTGAGGACACTGATGCCCAAGCCAAGACCAAGAAGACCCCCACAGTTCGCTGAAACGAAACAAATAGAAACCATTCACAACATTACCTTACGAAAGAAATTCATAATAAGACAGTTCCTGACTCCCTAGTTCCCGCTATCATTCTCCAGGAATAAGCTAGAATAATATACACCAATGGCAGAGTGTTGTTATATATATTCCCAAGAAAGCCGGTGCTGACAAGTGTGAAAACTACCGCACCATTAGTTTAGTATCTCATGCCTGCAACATGTTAACATGTACTATTTACAGAAGAACGGAACGACAATTTGAAACTGAGTTGGGAGAAGATCAATTTGGCTTCAGAAGAAATGTAGGAACACGTGAAGCAATCCTGATTTTACTGTTAGAGGAGAGAATTAAGAAGGACAAGTCCACATACATGGCGTTCATAGATCTAGAAAAGACATCCGATAATGTCGATTGGACCAAGCTATTGGAGAATCTGGAGATCATCGGATCACATACCGAGAATGAAGAATTATCTACAATGTGTACACAAATCAGCCAGCAGTGATAAGAATACAGGGCTGTGAAAAAAAGGCAGCAATCCAGTAAGGAGTGAGGCAAGGCTGCAGTTTATCCCCTCTCCTTTTCAATGTTTACATAGAACAGGCAATAAAGGAAATCAAAGAAGAATTTGTAAAGAGAATCACAGTCCAAGGACAGGAAATCAAAATCCTGAGATTTGCCGATGATATTGGTATTTTATCCAAGGCTGTAGAAGATCTAGAGAAAGTGCTGAATGGTATGGGGGGGGGGGCGTCCTGGGTAAGCAGTACAAGAAGGAAATAAATAAGTCCAAAACAAAAGTAATGGAGTACGGTCAAAGAAAGTCAGGCGATGCAGAAAATATTAAATTCGGAAATGAAGTCTTAAAGGAAGTAGATGAATATTGTTACTTGGGTAGTAAAATAACTAGCTATGGCAGAAGTAAGGAGGACATAAAATGCAGATTAACACAAGCAAGGAAGAGCTGTCTTAAGAAAATAAATTTGCTCACTTCCAACATTGATATAGGAATTAGAAAGATGTTTTTGAAGACTTTCATTTGGAGCGTGGCGTTATATGGAAGTGAAACATGGACAATAACTAGCTCAGAGAGAAAGAGAATAGAAGCTTTTGAAATGTGGTGTTACAGAAGAATGCTGAAGGTGAGATGGATAGATCGAATCAGAAATGAAGAGATACTGAATCGAATTGGTGAGAAGCGATCGATTTGGCTAAATTTGACAAGAAGAAGAGGTAGATTGATAGGACACATTTTCAGACACCCAGGACTTGTTCAGTTGGTTTCTGAGGGAAGTGTAAGCGGTAAGAACGGTAGGGATAGACCAAGGTATCAATATGAAAAGCAGATTAGGGCAGATGTAGGATGCAGCAGTTACGTAGAAATGAAAAGATTAGCTCAGGCTAGGGTGTTATGGAGAGCTGCACCGAACCATTCTACGGACTGATGACTCAAACGACAATAACATGCGAAACGTATGAAAGTTCAAGAAGCTACCACAGAGAAATGTTTATATTAGATTAGTTCATGGGAAAAGTGAGTACTAGATAAATATACAGTCGTAAACAAACGTCTACATACAGCAGAGAACTTCATATAAATATAAACAAAGCAGAAATTTGACTTATTTGCACTTATACAAAATTAACTTGTAGATGTATTGCCGCATTGTTAACGAAGTGTTAAAATAAATGCAATATATCGTTCATTTCTGAAACGAAACAGATGTCCAGCAACAAAAGTGAATTCACAGTTTGTCATTCTCATATGAGCTACACACTACTTTGTCTTGCAGGTATGACAGCTTCCAAACCTCGAGGTACAACTGCAATACGTTTTTGGTGACTTCTGGTGAAATGCTATTCCATTCTGTTCTTACGACAAGTTTCATGTCGTCCTTTCTCTGAGAGACTATTGCCCAAAATATCAAATTTCTTATATTCCGTAATGTTTCTGCTGTAGTTTCAAAATAGAGGATAAACTAACTACTTATTGAAAAAGGAATCAAGTTCAGTGCACAATCATGTTGTGAAGACGTCCTAGCTCAGATTATTCCAGAAATATAAGCTTATGCAAAATTATCGCTTTATGCAAGATGAGGCGCCATCTCATTGAACAAAACTGACACTACTGTAAAGTAAAGTAAAGTAAAGTAAAGTAAAGTAAAGTAAAGCCTTTATTTTTCTTCCAGATCTACAGCGATGAGGCCTTATTGATCCATTAAGGGAGAAAAATAATAATGCCCAACCTAGACAGCTTAAAATACTATACACATAGAATAATGCTCGTATAGTAAACATAGCTAACACCAAATGTGGAAAACCAAAGTTGCTGGAAATAATAACAATCAAATGTCCATGAGTCAATGTTATCTTTTTAGATATGAACAAAACCTCAAAAAATCTCAATATTGCTATTAAGACCAGGGATAAACGAAAGCTAGTAGTACTGAAAATAATAATAATAAAATATAAAAGCTCAATATTGCTATTAAGAAAAGGGATAAAACGAAGACTAAAAGAACTATTGCAACAGGGTAATTCCATCTATAGACTGTATGGCATTTTTGGCAATGTGAAGCTAAAACTGGCAACATATAACTGAGCAGAGTACAGTGCTGTGTCGGGCTGAGTCTGCACTAGACCACTGACGGTTCCACTTCCGGCCGGGTTCGCACTCAGCACATTCTTTCTTAGACACTGACCTTTCTTATATTCTACTTATATTGCTAACCTGACTACGTGTTATCTCCACTGTAGTGCCGATGTGCAGTTATTACACTTCACATTTCTTTCTTGTTGATCACTCTTCAACCTCTATTAATTCACTATATTTGTTAACTTTAGAACCCATGCAACTCACCACCTTAAATGAAGCCATGTTCACTCACTGATAACTGGGATAACTAGGACCCCAGCTCATAAACCAACCGTCACCAGATATTATCTTTCTCCTTATCATCTGACCAATTTATCACACCCTCTTCCTCATTCACTACACACTTGACCACCTGGAAACTTCTCTTCTATCACACCCGTCGTTTACTAGCTCTTAACATAGTTATGAATAACACGCATACACTCCACTATTATCGTGTATATAGCCATTTACTTCTCACTACACATTAACTTTTTGCTTCTTGTCACAATGCCTTCGTCTACTCTGTTCTCTTTGCCCCATAACTCTCTTAGGCTCAGACTTCTCCCTCTCACTAGGGCACCTCTTGCTTCTTCTTCTTGCTTCCCAGTTGTGTTTTCACTTCGTTTGCTTACTCTTGTTACGTCTTGTGTTTCTACTCCCACAGTCTCTCCCTGTATCCTTCTATCTTCTCTCCCACTGGCCTCCGTCCTGGACTCCTTCGTTAATGCCCAGGTCTCCCTGGTTTCCTTCCTTATCACATTCCTCATCTCTGCCATTACCTCCCTGTTCGCTATGGTTAACAAATCTATCAAGTTACTTCCTTCATGCTGCGAGCTTGGTTCTTTTACCTTACTATCCTTGTTTCTTTCTTTGCCCCCCATGTCCTTCATCCCCCACTTTACAGTCTCTGGCTTGTCTTTCCTCCACTCTCTTTCCAACTACTACTTCGTCATTCCTGCCATCTTCCATTTCTCGTAATTTGTTCGCAGTCCACGTTCTAGTCCAAATACCGTTGGTCACTACTAATTTTTGACCCTTAATATGAGCTCTTAACCCCTGTAATTTAGCCCTGGCCAAATGTTTCTTCAGAGTGTTTATGTTCTTTACCCCTTCTCTCCAATGTCTTCTTTAATCCAAATTTTTGTGCTCCGTATGTTATCTGCACTTCTTATCACTACTTCCGCCATCAAGGTGGAGAATAGCTTCAGTTTTATCGGTCTATCACCCCGTTTTTTACCTATCCTTTCTACATCATCCATATCGACTTCGCTAAAATTAATTCTCATCATTTTCTGGATGACTTCCACAACTTTGTATGTTGTCAGTACTTTATCTTCTGCTTTGTCTTCCGGTACTCCATATATGAATAGGCATTTCTTCCTCCGTTCTCGGTTACAGTCTTCAATTTCCGCTCGCAACTTCACCACCTCTCCTTCCATCTCCCTTACTTTGACTTGAGTGATATGATTTCTCTCTCGTTGGTTTCTACTCTACTCATTATCTCGTCTGTTTTTCCCTGTATCCACCGCCTTATATGCTCAAGTTCTTTCATTTGCTCTTTCATCATATTCTTAATCTGCTCAAACGGGCATACTTCTTCCACCACTTCTTTCACCACTTTTCTAATGATCTCCACGTCTTCCCAGTTCATGTTGCCACTAGAAGTCGGGCGGGGGTTTACCTCTACTCCCCCTATAACTAGTAGTATCATAATCACCACTGACGCCAATATCATCTCGTCCATCATTCTTGTTTCCATTATACTTCCTTTATTTCTAGCTATCTCCTTTTTCCATTTTATCTGCCATCTTCCAATAGCCACACGATATTGATCCACGCCAATCATCTTCCTCTTCCCTCTCGAATTACTTTACTGGCCACCGTTCACATTCCACGCCGGCTCTTCTGACACCTCCACACAATACGTCTGTCACCGAACGCTGACTAGGTTAGACTGACTGACACTACTGCAGTGATTTCATACAACATAATTTATGGCCACACTGTAGAACATATTTTAATCCGATGGATTATTTTCTATGCAGTCAACTGCGAAAAGAAGTCTACTACAAAACAAATATTCCTCATATTAATCATTTAAAACAACAGTATTTTGAATGTTGGGACAGGTCTATGGATGACGAAAAACTCTGCTATTGGTCAATTGGTCAAGAGAAGATTCTTGTTTAGGAAAATACAGTAGTAGTCTTTTTTTCGGTAGGGCCACGGAGTTGTTTGTATGTTTGTTTGTTCATTCCATAGTTCGATTGTTTGTTTGTTTGTTTGATTGATTGATTGATTGATTCATTCATTGATTGATTGATTGATCGATTGATTAATTGATTAATTGAAATTATAGTCTGTTCTACCGATTTTCTCGAAACTATTTATACATTGACTCCAGCTAAGTATATGGTAACTATCGAAGTTTGAAAACATCACAATGATTCTAAAGGTCACTCTAATCTCATCTATGATATTTATTATTATTATTATTATTATTATTATTATTATTATTATTATTATTATTATTATTATTCAGAAATACATCGCAATTGGTAAATATCCCGGTAGCAATGGTGACTTGCAGTAGTGTGATAATAAAGTTAACAGTAACAACTTCTAGAGAGTGTACAAAGCTGACGACTCACCTAGGAAGTCTGTGTCTCCGTAAAGCTCGCTGCGTCGGCTTCCGATGAACTGGGTGTCCTTGAAGAAGATGTATACTCTTGCCATGCTGATTCTGAAACAGAATAATTTACGAATTCACTGACAAAACATGATACGTTTTTGCTTCGAAAGTGCAAAGCAAGAAAACACAGCTCATGACTAGGGCTGGATATTCATGTAATATAAGAGTGCGACATTTGTAATGTGGTAAATATCAGTTAAATGTGTAATAATATCAACGCACTAAATTTACAAAAACGTTCGTATGTTCATTTTGTTATGACGAAGTCATCGTTGTTGTTGTCTGCGTTTTTTATAATTTCGACATTATGAAATAATTAAATTAAAGGCATAAAATATTTAAAAATAATGTTATGCACTGTAAATCACGGAGTATATTACACAAGGAATTGTTGACGCTATCTCCTGTTGACCTCATGCCGTGGAAATAAAACAAATATATGTTACTAAGTAAAGTTAATATAGAATGTAAACCGCTTTAAGTAACACAAATAGTGCGGCAGCTTTTCTTTTATCGCGATGTGCTGATGTTTTGTCGCTGTCACCGTTCAACGTCGGAGGAAGTCTTCGGTACATATTTTAAAAGCTGAAACTAGCTGGGCTCTTCTTGTTCGCCTGAATGACCTGGACTCTGCGCGGAGTTTGTTAGCAGCCAACATTCTGCTGTTAGGGCACATGGACCTGCTGTTTAACATCCCGCTTTTAAAGGAAATGTTAAAGCCAACTTTAGCAATTGAAATTATTCTGTATGAGATGACATTCTTCAATTAGTCTACTATAGTCTAGAAATTAAACGAGCTGATACAATTTTTTAAAATAATTACTCTGGATACGTACCAAAATGTTACATTCCTCACATAATAATATAAAAATCGTAATGTAATATTATTAAGAATATGTGAAATGAAACACCGGTTTAACTATATCAGAACCACAATTGGCAGACATTTTTCATTATCACTTTCATTCCGTCGATGAACTAGCATGTGGTACATATAGCAACGATGAGCCGTATCCTGCCGGCCCATAATAATAATAATTAGAATATTATTTGACCCAATATGTAAAATTTATTCATACAAGTTACAGCCTAATATGTTAAAGTATCGTATCCTAAGATAGTTGATACCGGATGTTGAGCAAGACAGTGAGTCGCTGGACATTGCTTCATATTTCCGTGTGACCGTGAGAAAGGGTGGCGTAACCAAGCGTTGGCAAGGATCGACACGTAGATTAGATGCTGACCAAGCAAGATATTTCAGCCAATGGGAAATTCAGGATTTGGCAAACATGAAGGCTAAACCGCGCCAAATCTTAATTCCAGAATGACCAACGTGCTCAGTTGCTAAGTCAGTTTCTGTCGTTCATCGGTTTTCCACAGTTTCAGAAGTCAGATATATTTGGAAATGCAATATAAAAATTGGTGGAAGAGATTTGCTAGTGTTTGAGCTGTGTTTTGTAAATATATCACAATAAATATTGTGTCATCATATACGACGAATTTTCTGATTGGTGGTTGGTTCAGACACCCGGGAACCCCAGTATTAATATGGCGTCACAGAAGCCTCCTCAGTAACCCAAGCTCTCGAGAGCGTCACTCTGTGTTAAATGCTTGGATAGTGCGGAAGCACAAACTCTGATTGGTGATCGTGATTAATGTAGTGTTATTCCAGTAACAGTAACTGGTTCTAAATAATATTTTAAATTGTGCAGTTGGAAGATTTTACTGTTCCTGAGTAAATGGAAGAGTATATTTTGGCAGAGTTTACTTTCAATATATAAAGACGGTGTTTAGTGACCGCTGTGTAGCAAGTGTAGAGGAGACGTGCTATTGTTTCACTACTCCGCGACGGGCGCGTTTCGCGAGGAACTTTCGTAGCGAACCGTGTGCTGCTCTTAAAATAAGTGAAGTGTTTATTATAAATGTATCAGTGTGTTTAGCTGATCTTGTAAAGAGAAAGGGTATTTCGGCTCGTAGCATTGAGCAGCGAAGATATTGTCAACCAAAGTCTTCTGTGTTCCAGTGAATTATTTTCCAGCAAGATGATGGCTATGCATGCAGAAGAAGGAAGTGCATTCCCACATGTTAATGCTGTGATTAACATGGTGTAAATCCCTCAATCAGCTGGGATGTAAGCTGCTATCCTGGTATCCCGAGAGTCGTCATGTGAAATTCAGTTAAGACGCATGTGTTATTTATGGCATGATATGTAAGTTATGTTAAGGTACTAGGGCAGTGTAGATAGGAATTTTAATTTCATGTAAAGTAAGCCTGACGGTATGTGTTTGTTTAATTTTGTTACTATGATAGATTCGGATACGAGAATAATGCATGTTTATTTTATTTTCATTTTGCTTTATGATTAGATGATTGGGAAAATGAGGGATTGATAGGATTAGTTGTTGTTCATTTATGCATGTTACCTAGTGTAGGATATTCCGAGTTTTCCTTATATTTATATGCTAGAAGGGCTAGATTGACAGGTTCATCTTAATACAACGTTAAATACGTATTATTTAATTTTATTTCGGTTATTCAGAGAGACAGGTAAAGCTATTCTGCATGATGCATGATTTTACGGAAGCTGACTGAAGGAGCTGCAGAACGTCGTTGTTAGAATAAGATCTTTGAAGTTAAGTTGGACTGTTTTGCCTGATGGTCTGCAAAGGACACGAATTGAGTCTCATAATGTGGAAGGCCAATGGGATTTATGAGAAATAAGAGATAAAGATTGCATGCTGAATTATAATGT
The DNA here is from genome assembly GCF_040414725.1 of Anabrus simplex. Lineage (NCBI taxonomy): Eukaryota > Metazoa > Arthropoda > Insecta > Orthoptera > Tettigoniidae > Anabrus > Anabrus simplex. The sequence goes on along the minus strand of NC_090265.1, from coordinate 1,796,858,486 downwards.
ATTGGTGCAGGCTGATTGTATGCCTGACAAGAGAAAGAATATTGTGTAGATGTGTGTGCATGCCAAGTGTCTTCTGAGTTTATATTGTGATCAGAATGGACAGTATTAATTCCAGACTATTGAGTCTGATGTTATTCAATGGTAAAAGCATGCTAAGAAGGAATGAATATACGTGAGTTTCCGTGTAGCCGGCGAAAGACGTGATCTCATGGCAAGCTGATTACTGGCCTTGTGTTTATTAGTAGGCGCGAATGAGACGATATTTCCTTGTGACAGCCTCGGGGGACAGAATCCAAACTTTAGCGTAGTGTTGAGTTCAACATTTCTTTTCAGCTCGTAATCTACCCGGAAGTACATGACGGATAACCGCGCTGTTGAGCGCTCAAATGCAGCAGAAGGAGGCAATGTTGCCCATTGCTTTCTTCATGATATCAAGGGTTATTTTTATGTTTTTTCCCTTACAGGATGATGTTTTACATTGTTATATGTGGTTGTATACCTTGTCTCGTTGTTTTAAAAGGGAACAGCCCGAGGTGCTGAAGTATTGGTGGTTTATCTAGTTCTGTCTAGATCTTTTGCAGTGAACCGGGATTCACATTAGAATCTGTGTAGCATTTAAGACTTTACTCGATATCCGATGTATATAGATGTGTCTAGTTTGATTATTTGAATTGTTGTAAATATAGTATAGGATATGCCCGTAGTATTTTGCATAACTTACATAGCGTTCCATTGCGTCTTAATTATTTTTCTTTTCGTCGTAACTTTTCTTTATAATGTAACTTTTATTTAACGGTAGCATTTCGGCGACTCTCGTTTTCACTTAACTTTGGAAACCGTATCGTTGTGATGCGATAGTGTGTAACTCCATACGGAAATACCACATGTCAGTGTTTGCGTACACCTGTTGCCATACAATATAAACAATGGACTATAAGAAGAAGCTCAGTTTTGATGTATATAATGTTCTTTGTTGAATCTGATTTGATTTCAAACTTTGTCTTATCATTCGAGTAACGTTTTAACTTCCATTTATTTTCTATATTTTTGAGTTCATTTTAACATATTATTATTCCTTGATTTTAATTGTTTTCTCTTAATATGATCGGGGATATTTATCAATAAATCCATCTTACCCCCTATGATTGTTTCTCATTCGTGTTATACCTCCATTTCCTGTCATTGACTGATATTTTAGTGTAGAACTTCGACTTTTATCCTGACCCAACCGACAACCAACCCACTCTCTGCCCAACCCTGAGGTAGTGGGATGTTCATAGAGGAATGGAAGCATCGTCCTAGAGGGTATTTACCCTTGGGTACGCTACAACATGAAGAGGCTAGCAGAAGATCGTCAGATGTAGTGATGATGATGATGACAAGTAAAGGTGTGGAATATTTAATCACACAAGAGTACGGCCCGACACATAACAAACGATTGTACGGGGAGAGGGGGGGGGGTGTTATTATATCGGTAATTGATAAAAAAAAGAATTGGAGTTCCTGCAAAGTAGGTCTTACATCAGCATTTGATGGAATTCAACTTGGAAGTCATTCAAAAACATTTTTATGTAACGAACTGAACAGAGAACTGGATTTAAATACACTTTCAATACTACATGATTACCAGTGTCAAAAGTATCGATACTCGAGTTGAAACGTCAATAAAAGACGAAAAACTGGACCAGTACGAACCAAATCACATTAAATAATAGCTGCCCTCTTTCTGTGTGCAAGGTTCGTATATAATTTACCTAAGTTTTACATGATCATACATCGGAATGAAACAATGACTTTAAAAGTACTCGCGCATTAGTAAACATGTCTTCTTTAAATAAAACTCAGTTTAAAAATCAATGACTTTAAAAATCTTTATGATAGAAACAATAATTGCAACGTTCATAATGATTTTAAGCACAACTTCGACTCTGCAGTGCCCAGAAGCGCATCCCGCATTAAATTGATAACATTTTAACCAATGATAACAAAAGTCTCGAAATTTTGGACACTTGTTAAGAAAGGGCTGTGTCATAAGAATTTATTATGATCGGGTTGTGAGATGTTATTTAGTTGAGTTTTGTCTGGAAAAGGCCGAAATAAAAGGTCATTTTCATTCCAATTAATTGGATAAAGCACTGAACATGCAAAAATATATTGCATTCCATTGGTACACGAAGAAAGGATGATTCAGTTTAAACTCGAATATCAAAATGTGAACGTACTCTCCAACTTACAGTCCTAATTGCAATGCTGTCTTATGTTAACCAAGCAAGCGAACTTGTAGGTCACTACTGATATCATGATTATAGGAACAATAATTTTCATTTTGAAAATCCTACATCCATTCGCAGAGATTCTATATACAGCCGCGATTGTGAGACGGGCGGCGAAACGTGTTGCCTTATTACCTAATCCTTTCCTTTCATTTCTTTAAATTAGCGAAAATAAGCACAAAATGTCATTGGACGCAGCTAACCGATTCGTGGAGAGTCACGGCAAGTAGTGAAGACGAGCGAGAAGCCGGAATTACACCTATTGAGTCCTGTGGCGAGACAGTGCTCCGCTAATGTGATAAGTATTTGGCCTAGTAGCGAACAAGTGATTAGGGCGAGACGTGCCGCAACCGCTCGGCGGAATAAGTACCCCCACGACCTGACCACTCACCTCGGCGGTTCACCCGGTCAGTGTAATGAGTCAAGTCAATTATGTTCTTGTGTTCTCTGGCGCTCTCTGATTGGATTTCTTCAGTAACTTGTGATTTCACTTTTGCTGTAATAGCAGCTCGCAAAGCAGCGTCTGCTTTATGAATGTTAGGAGTTAACGTTTCAAGGAAAAAGTCAAACTGACGTAACCCCAATCTCATAAAAAGATCTCTTTTTTTTTTTTAGATCTTCAAATTCCCTTAACAGGGTTGCAGTTCCTCCTTTACTGCCTCTTCTTAATACCAGAATCTTGTCAATAATCGTTTCAAAAATGTCATCTTCGATTTCCTCTATTAGGTTTATTGCACGTACGATCAAGTTGCAATAGTCCTTAGAAATTCTCTTAATTTTTCTCTTTGTCCTTCTTCGTGGAGTCATGGTACCGAACCCTTTAAAAATTTCAGTGCACTGACTCGTCCGCTGCTTCTTCCCTATGTGTTCACATCTACTCCTCAATAAGTTACAGAGCGAGTGACTCGGCCCAGAACTCGGTAGGTGTAATTCCGGCTGTAGTTGCGCAATAAATGAGTTTTGTATGTGGACGAGTCCATGTGCTGCAGCGTCAGTGAGAGGGGATAGTTGCTACGGAAGTGTTCACATCGGCTGCTCGTAACTGTGTTAGTGTGACAAAGCAGCACTCTACTACCTTCCTTCACCAACTTTCCCCTTCAAGCTCAGGGCTTCACGCAGGTTATGGACAATGAGGAATGATTCATCCCCTTCCGCGCGCATTCGTCAATCTGGCAATCTCATTCACAAGGGCAGGTCGCCACGTGGTTTTCTAGAAAAGCGTTCAAATTTTGAGGATTTCCATTTCATATTTCTTTCTTTTCTTGTTAATCCATTTACCATCCAGGGTTGATTCTTCCCTCGAACTCAGCGAGAAATACCACCTGTACAGCCTCAAGGAGCGTGAGACTTTGGGTCAGGGGATACAACTGGGGATGAGGACCAGTACGCGGCCTCACCTGCTATGCTAAACAGCGGTCTTGTAGGGGATGGGAAGATCGGAAGGGAGTGACAAGCAAGAAGGAAGTTAGGTACCATCCCAGCATTTGCTTGGAGGAGAAGTGAGAAACCACGGAAAACCACTTCGAGGATGTCTGAGGTGGGAATTGAATCTCCTCTACTCAGTTGACCTCCTGAAGCTGAGTTACACTTTTCAAATTTCGTCGCAGAGCCGGGAATCGAACCCGGCTCTCAACCGGAGGCGACTCCAATTTAAATTCTAAGGAAGAAAACTTGACACTGCACTTGAGGCGAGAGAGGTGGGGATCCCTCGCTGAGTCCGAGGGAAAAAGCAACCCTGGAGGGTCAACAGACTAAGAAAGAAAGAAAGAAAGAAAGAAAGAAAGAAAGAAAGAAACACAAATAAAACTTAGGACACATTCAAAAAACAAGGACGAATAATGATTTCATATATTACAAATATTTCTAAAACAAAAGAGACCGCAGAAAATAAATTAGTGAAAAAATAAAATAAAATAAGGTATGAATTAGTAACAAAAAAAGGCAGTGCTGACTGAAGTTGGACTCGAACTGGAAACTTGAATGTTACTGCGCTAGCGACTGCCCGAAAGACACAAATAGGAAATATTTGCAGGAATAAGACTACAGATATTTGAGGATATTTTTTAAACGTTAAATTTTGAACAAAATAAGGCCCATTGGCAAAAACTCTCCAACAGGTGTAAAATGTTTTTTAATGATGAGCAAATCCTCAAAGTTTGAACACTTTTCTAGAAAAGCTCGTGGCGAGCTCTAGTGTCTTACTGTGTACTCACCGTACTTCTATTTAATTGTAATATTGTTCCTTTCGTAAAAGATTTAAATCAAGATCTCAAAAAACTATTATTACCGCACTGAAATTGGTAGACTGTCAACCTTTACTACTCTGTCGAAATTCACTCAGTAATCATAAACAAACCACTTTGTAGACTTTTTTTTCAATTTTGTTGTGTACATCCCCTCCTTCCCACTATATCTCCGACGGCGAGTTGGCCGTGCGGTTAGGGGTGCGCAGCTGTGAACTTGAATCCGGGATATAGTAGGTTCGAACCCCAATGTCAGCAGGCCTGAAGATAGTTTTCCGTAGTTTCCCATTTTCACACCAGGCTACACCTTAATTAAGGCCACGGCCGCTTTCTTCCCATTCCTAGGCTTTTCCTATCCTATCGACGCCGTAAGACCTATCTGTATCGGTGCGACGTAAAGCCACTAGCAAAAAAAAACACACTTTTTGTTGTCTATGCTTTTTGTGCCTGCCTCCACTAGTATCAGTGAGAATGCCAGGAGTCAGCTATCTCCTTGATGAATGTACTGGAACAAAAAGTGCGGAATAAGTTAAAGAAACGTACTCTTGGAAAGGTGTGGGATCCGTGTCAAAGGCTGTCAACATGCGCTGCCAGTCGAAGTCTGCCTGGGAGCGCTCAGCCTTGTACTGCAGGGCCGTACACGATTGAAGGCAGTGGCAGTTCGGTCCAGAGTCTGTAGTTCGTAGCCCCTCATACACCTCCTGCACCAACAGCTGCTCTGAGACACACAACAATGGCACAATGTGAGACTCAAAGAACACCATTAGAATTCTGTGAAATATGTCAATAAGCAAGGAAAGACGTAAGATGGGGATATCAGGACACTTGTTTGAAAATGCACTTAGACTTGTCCCTATTATCGGACACTGGGGTCCTCCTCTGTGGTGTGTTGGTTAGTGTGATTAGCTGCCACCCCCAGAGGGCGAAGTTTGATTCCCGGCTCTGCCACGAAATTTGGAAAGTGGTGCAAGAACTGAAGCGTGGTCCGCTCAGCCTCGCGAGGTCAACTGAGTAGAGAGCCATCCTTGAAGTGGCTTTCCGTGGTTTCCCACTTCTCTTCCAAACAAATGCCGGGATAGTACCTAAACGAAGGCGACGGCCGTTTGCTTCCCTCTTCCTTGTCCATCTATTCCAATTTCCCATCCCCCCCACAAGGCCCCTGTTCAATATAGCAGGTGGAGCCCCGCATAGTCTGGATACTGGTCCTCTTCCCCAGTTGTATCCCCCGACCCAAAGTCTCCCGCTGCAGTGCACTGCCATTGTGGCAGTAGAAGTAGCATCCCTCGCTGATTCCCCGGGGAAAACCAAACCTCGACGGTAAACCGATTAAGGAAGAAAGAAAGAAAGAAGGAAGGAAGAAAGAAAGAAGGGAGAATGTGGCGAGGGTTCTCCCTTCGACTTTATGACGGCTTTAACTCTGGCAGCCAATTTTTCCTCAAGAGCCGAAAGCAGAGAACGACGCTGGGGTCTGGAGCGAAGTTGGGGTTTTAACTCACCCAAAAGGTGTAGGTCGGGACTCTGGGCAGGCCAGTCCATTTCAGGAATATTGTCCACAAACCATTGCCTCACGGATGAAGCTTTATGGATGGGTGCATTGCAATGCTGATACAAACAATGATAGCCTCCGACCTGGTCCTCTGCAGTACACAATGGTTTAAAATATGTGCATATCCTTCCGCATTTAGAGTTTTCTTAAGAGGACCACACAGCCCCATGTTGGCACTACGTAGCGTACTACAGGCATTTCATCGCTCCAAATCACTCGTTTCCAGTCATCCACTGCCCAGTGGCGTCGCTCTTTACACCACCTCAAGCGTCGCTTAGCATTCACTACAGAAATGTTCGGCTTATGAGCAACAGCTCGACCAATGTACCCCATTCTTTTCAACTCGAGACACACAGGCATTGTGCTCGTAGCACTTTGGAACTCACCAGTGATTCCTTCCGCTAACTTCTTGGGATTTTTTACAACCACCCCCAGCAATGCTCGATGGTCCCTGTCCGTCATTAAATGAGGTCTGCCTGGTCTTGGTTTAGCTGCGATTGTTTCTTCGCGTATTCACTTCACAATCACACCACAAACAGGTGACTTTGGCAGCATTAGAAGGGATAAAATGTCTCTCAGGTGACATCCACGTTCGAAGTCACTGACATCTCCTGACCGACCCACTGCTTCTCTATTGAGAACACAATACTCCCCACCTCCGTTTACACTGGCCGGATGCTTTTGATCAGGTGGTGTATAAAAATAACGATCAGAGAGAGAAACATAACGAAAATCGTTGTCTATTTTGTGGTGAAACAATGGAAGAGGCGCTTCTATCGAGAGTATGACGCACTTAATATTTGGGCAGTGAATACATGTACGTTCAGTCCTCAGCTGGTTGGATCCTCAACAGCTCCAATATTAACTGTCATAGACGGCCTAGGCATCACTGAAGGGGCGTACTAGGGAAATGATGAGTGAAGGAGTGTCCCGTGCTTTTTTCACTGAGCCAGAAGTTGCTATTACATATTACGTCTCGTTTATGAGTGTTTGGCTGTTGTCATGATGATCTTTGTAAAAAAAAAACCAAGTATGGCTGACTGACTGTAATGTGTGAAATTGTATTTTCCGTAGTATGGTGTTTCCTTTTACAGACGTTGTGAGTGTTTATTATGTGATCAACTGGTTATACCTATACCAGGTAGGCATATGTCTCTAACAAATTGTGTCGACCCTGCTAGGATACGTATTAATTAATACAACTTGTAGATTGTGTTGAAGTGCAGAAGTTAACGAAGGCTCGGAGGCCAGTAAGAACGACTTTTAAGAAAACGTACAATTTGCTCTTGCAAAATTTAAGTCAAGGAATACAAGACGGCATTCATGAAGACACGTTGCAATCCTTGATAAATTGGAAAGGTTAGCAAAGGAACTGGCACCGTTGGACGAAAAGGGTCAGATTTGTTGCTGGAAAGAGGAGACGACGAGTATGACCGTAGGTACGAATCTATAGACAGTTTTAGAGACAAACTAGATGATGCAAGACAAAAATATGGGTAAAGATTTTTATAACCCTCCCCAGGATAAGTAACATAATAATCATGGCTGACGGTGGCGCAAATGGACTCTGCCATTTGTTGAAGATTAGGCCAATGAAACGTTGCTCCCGTATTTCAAGACAGCGAGAAGTGATGACCGAAAAAGACCTAAAACGATGAGGCAATGTTACCGATAAAGTAATGATCGTTGTAGTCCGGAGGAAGAATGGAGAGAATAACCATACAAAATTAATAATAATAACATCTCGCTGCCTTGAGTTATAGGAGCCATGATTAAAAATATGAATACCAAAGACAAATAACAACATGTTTAAATAGTTGAGAGGTAAAAATGCAGTAATTACGAATGTCAACACTGTAAAGCATAGGTTTCCCCACTTATGATTTTATATGAATAAGAAGAGTGGAGAGTCATGAAAAATGAAGTCAGCAGGGCTGCTGAAGAAATGTTAGGACGGAAGAAAAGATCAAGTAAGAATCAGTGGATAACTCAGGAGATACTAGACCTGTTTGATGAACGACGAAAATACAAGAATACTAGAAATGAAGAGGGCAGAAAAGAATACAGGCGATTAAAGAATGAAGTGGATAGAAAGTGCAAGGTAGCTAAGGGAGAATGGCTGAAGGAGAAGTGCAAGGATGTCGAAGGCTGTATGGTCCTGGGAAAGGTAGATGCTGCATACAGGAAAATCAAGGAAATCTTTGGAGAAAGGAAATCTAGGTGTATGAACATTAAGAGCTCAGATGGAAAGCCACTTCTAGAGAAGGAAGACAAAGCAGAAAGATGGCAGGAGCATATCCAACAGTTGTATCAAGGTAAAGATGTAGATAATTTGGTTCTGGAACATGAAGAGGCTGTTGATGCTGATGAAATGGGAGACCCAATTTTGAGGTCAGAGTTTGACAGAGCTGTGAGTGACCTCAATAGTAACAAGGTACCTGGAATTGATGACATTCCCTCTGAATTACTGACTGCCTTAGGAGAAACCAGCATGGCAAAATTATTTCATTTAGTGTGCAAGATGTATGAGACAGGAGAAGTCCCATCCGATTTTTGGCAGAATGTTGTTATACCTATTCCCAAGAAAGCCGGTGCTGACAGGTGTGAAAACTACCTCACCATTAGTTTAGTATCTCATGCCTGCAAAATTTTAACACGTATTATTTACAGAAGAATGGAAAAACAAGTTGAAGCTGAGTTGGGAGAAGATCAGTTTGGCTTCAGAAGAAATGTAGGAACACGTGAAGCAATCCTGTCTTTACTTCTCATCTTAAAGGATCGAATCAAGAAGGATAAGTCCATGTACATGGCACTCGTAGATCTACAAAAGGCATTCGATAATGTTGATTGGACGAAGCTATTTTAAGATTCTGAAGGTGATTGGGATCAGATACCGAGAACGAAGGATTATCTACAATTTGTATAAAAATCAGTGTGCAGTGATAAGAATCGAGGGCTTTGAACAAGTAGCAGCAATTCAGAAAGGAGTGAGGCAAGGTTGCTGTTTGTCCCTTCTCCTTTTCAATGTTTACATAGAACAGGCAGTAAAGGAAATCAAAGAGAAATTTGGAAAGGGAATCACAGTCCAAGGAGAGGAAATCAAAACCTTGAGATTTGCTGATGATATTGTTATTTTATCTGAGACTGCAGAAGATCTCGAGAAGTTGCTGAATGGTATGGATGAAGTCTTGGGTAAGGAGTACAAGATGAAAATAAATAAGTCCAAAACAAAAGTAATGGAGTGCAGTCGAACGAAGGCAGGTGATGCAGGAAATATTAGATTAGGAAATGAAGTCTTAAAGGAAGTAGATGAATATTGTTAATTGGGTAGTAAAATAACTAACGATGGCAGAAGTAAGGAGGACATAAAATGCAGACTAGCACAAGCAAGGAAGAGCTTTCTTAAGAAAAGAAATTTGCTCACTTCAAACATTGATATAGGAATTAGAAAGATGTTTTTGAAGACTTTCGTGTGGAGGGTGGCATTGTATGGAAGTGAAACATGGACGATAACTAGCTCAGAAAGAAAGAGAATAGAAGCTCTTGAAACGTGGTGTTACAGAAGAATGCTGAAGGTGAGATGGATAGATCGAACCACGAATGAAGAGATACTGAATCGAATTGCTGAGAGGAGATCGATTTGGCTAAATTTGACGAGAAGAAGAGATAGAATGATAGAACACATCTTGAGACACCCAGGACTTGTTCAGTTGGTTTTTGAAGGAAGTGTAGGTGGTAAGAACGGTAGGGGTAGACCAAGGTATGAATATGACAAGCAGATTAGAGCAGATGTAGGATGTAATAGTTACGTAGAAATGAAAAGGTTAGCACAGGTTAGGGTGGCATGGAGAGCTGCATGAAACCAGTCTATGGACTGATGACTCAAACAACACATGAATAAGACATAGAGCCTAGAGCCGTTTCACGGCTTCTAGCTTCCTTTGCTTCCAATGGCTTTGTCACAAGCCCGACCTAACATATCCAGTAAAATGATTTTCTAACTAGCCGGGCCTCTGAAAAGTAACACTAATGGTCCAGGGAAGACGAATGCTGAAAAATTATTTCATACACACACACATGGGAGGAGGGGGGAAGGAAGGAAGGAAGGAAGGAAGGAAGGAAGGAAGGAAGGAAGATTTATATAAAAATTTAGCATACATTATTGGAGAACATCTAAAGAATATTTTTTCCCCTAGAAAATCAGTACTTCTGATATAACAACCTTCGTACGGAACAACATCCATGTTTAACAGTACCTCGTTGATTACCATAGCAACGAACAATTTATTTATGACCGTGGCAACTAACCACGAATAAATTAAACACTCCGACCAAAGTTGGTACTAGGAACAAAGTTAAGTTGGTACCAGGAACTAATCACGTCACATCAGTTGGTACCAGTCGCCAAGAACTTACTTACATCCCTAATGACAAATGAACATCAAACAGCGGTTCCTGCGCTGGTGAGGGTTAGAAAACCTTGTACCAAAATATGCTCTGTAGTTAGAAGCTAATAATGTCAATGTGTTGGAAGTAGTGTGAGGTAGATCAACTGAATCAGCTGAGAATAGAAACAAAAGCCAATTGAAATTACCAAAGATATAACTCGTGAAATTTGATGGGGAGATTAGGAATTGGTTGGAATTTTGGGGACAGATTCGGTGCATCAATGAGGACTCTGAAATTGAGCATGAAGATAAATTTCAATACCTAATCCAGCCAACGAAAGTTGATAGCCGGGCTAAAGATATAGTTACCAGTCCCCCCCCCCCTACTGAAAATTAATCTAAGGATGTAAAATCCCTTAAGGGTAGGTTTGGAAGAGATTTACTGACAGAATTCTACGTCAGGGAGCTCATAAGTCTTGTAGTGAGAAATGTTTCTCAGACAAGGGAGAAGCTTATACTTGCTAGTTTATACGACAAGTTAGAAGCACAGCTGATAGCTTTAGAATCAATAGGCGTTACTCGAGATAAGTACGGCTCGATGCTCTTTCCGTTAGTAGAATCTTGCTTGCCTGAGGAAGTATTACGTGTCTGGATGAGGAGTTCATCAACGACTAAAACGGATCAGGATAATGGACATGCTGACAAACTGATCGCCTTACTTGGTTATCTGAAGGGTGAAGTAGAGAGTGAAGAGAGAATTACATTCGCTCAAGTTGGTTTGGACTCTCTAATAAATCGAGGAGTGCTACGATTAAAGAACGGGAGTGAGGGAGGAACGTTTAGCTATTGCTAGTGTACTTTTCGCTGGAAAAGGAAACAGTTTGGAGTGTGTCTTCTGTAATAAATCCCATGACAGCAAAAGGTGCCATCTGGCTCAAGAATTGAACTTAAGGGATAAACATAAAAGTTTGTCAGAGAATAAAGCTTGTTTTTCATGTCTGAAGGTGGGATATAGGGCTGCTAATTGCATTACGAAACTAAAAAGTCTCGTGTGCAGTGATAAACATGAGGCTATTATGTGTCCCAAATTACATGTAAATAAAGGGGGTTGTAAGGGTGATGAGAAGAACCAAGAATGGGGTTCAAACCTGTCAGGTGGCCCAACTGTAACCCTTAACACCCAAACCCGTGATGTTACGGAAGTACTGTTATGAACTCTTGTAGTTGGGTCAAATCATCAAGGCAAAGAAAGAACTGTACGGACATTGCTGGATACAGGTTCTCAGAGATCCTATCTATTGGAGAAAACTGCCGTGGAAATGGGGTGTATTCCATCAAAGGCTGAATAAATTGAACACAAACTTTTGGGGGTGCTTCAGTCGGTGCAAACGATCATAACCTGTTTGAGATAGCAATTGTCACTCTACGTCATTCAGTTTCTCAAAAAATTGACGTACTGGGAAAAAGGTGATTTGTTGTGCAATCCCACGGTTAAAAGGGGGTCCTTGGATGGATAAGGTCAGAAAAAGAAAATTTGGCTCTCTGATTATGGTCCAGAGCCATCGGAGATTGAGTTACTCATTGGTGCAGACAACGTGGAAAGTTTACGGACCGGGGAAACAATCAAGTTGAGGTCTGGTTTTGTTGCTGTTAGGACCACATTTGGTTGGACAATGATGGGACAGCTCTGGAAGACAACTGAGAACTATAACACAGTATCTGTGGTGAACTCTCTGTTTGTGAGAACTGCTTCTTTGGGTGAACTACGGACTTGGAAAGCATAGGAATTTTTGATCCGACTGAAACGCTGTCGAAGAAGGAAATTGAAATGGCAACATTGAAACATTTCCAAGAAAATGTTAAGATAGATGAAGAAGGACGATATGAAGTCGCACTTTCATGGTAAGAAGATCAGCAGCTATTGTAAGACAACAAGGATGTTGCATTAAAAAGACTGGTTTCTGCAACACACCGCTTAATCAAGGAAGAACATTTTGAGAAGTACCAGCAGGCGCTCCATGACTGGCAACAGGAAGGGATAATTGAAGAAGTTGGTCAAGAAAGCTCTCAGGATGCTGGGTACCTTTTACTTCACCGAGGAGTTTTTAAGGAAGGATCGACTACAGCAGTGAGGCCGGTGTTTGATGCTTCATGTAAATTGAAAAGAGGACTTTCACTCAACGACTGTCTGGAGAAGGGACCTAATCTATTAGAAGTAATTCCATCTATTTTGAACCGGTTCCATTTAAACAGGATTGGCGTGATCTCAGACATAAATAAGGTCTTTCTTCAAATCGTAGTCTCTAAAAGGGATTGAAACTTTTTGAAATTCCTTTGGTGGGAGAATTTTTCTGTGGGAACTCTTAAAATATACCGCCACAAACGGGTTGTTTTTGGAGTTAACTGCAGTCCGTTTCTACTTGGAGCTGTACTAGATCTTCATTTAAATACAATTCATGCTTCCGTGAAACAGCAGATAAACTGAGAACATCTCTGTATGTGGACAACTGAGTCACTTCCGTGAGCACAGAAGAAGAAAAACAATTTGTGGATGAGTCCAAGGAGCTACTGTTGCAAGGAAAATTTGACCTAAGAGGTTGAGTCTGGAGGATGAAGTACCCCACATCGACACCTGTTTTGGGTTTGTTATGGGACCCCGTTTTGTTTTGTCATGCAAAATGGTGAAGTTAAATGACTCTGATGTTCTCACAAGGAGGACAGTTTTATCAATGACTCAAAGTATTTTTGACCCAATTGGTTTTACTTGTACCTAAGATTTTACTACAGGAAAGTTGGAGAGAGAAAGTAAGTTGGGATAGTCCGTTAAGTGAAGACACTCAAATCAAATTCAATAAGTGGTTGAATGAATTGTCCTCTGTTGCTGAAATTAAAGAGCCTAGAAGATTTTCTAATTGTGAGGAAAAATCATCATGGAGTATACATATATTTTGTGATGCCAGTCAAGTGGCTTATGTACCCGTTGTATTCTTGCGATCTTTCAATGCAAAAGAGTTTTAAGTGCGACTGATCGCAGCAAAACCAAGGGTAGCGCCCCTAAAGAAAATAACGATACCAAGACTGGAGTTATTAGCCTGCACTACAGGCTCACTTCTCGCTTTTTTTGTGAAAGAAAGTTTGAATTTGACACACATCCCGGAATGCTATTCGAGTGACTCTTCTTCTGTGCTATGTTGGATAAGAGGAGAGGAAGCTTGGGGAGTGTTAGTCACTGACGGAGTGAAAGAAACTAGATTATTATCTAATCTTAAGCGTTGGTTTCATCTACCAGGCACAGACAACCCAAGAGATCTACCTTCGAGAGGTTGCTCTACTTCGCAGCTGATTTCTTCTCGTTGGTGGGAGGGATCCGCTTGGTTAAAGTTGGAAGAGAACAGTTGGCCATCGCGCATTGTAGAAATTAATAAAGAGGAGGTCGATGAAGAAAAGGCCTTGTTACGACTACTCTGCTTGTCTCCCAGGAAAAGCAGTGGTATTTGATATTATTTTCTCAGTATTGAAGAATCGTCAGAATGGTGGCGTGGATACTGCGGTCCATCAACAATGCGAGAAAGGACGCAGAGCAGAATGTTGCTTCTGAATTGGATTGTCTTCAAATTTTGAGACGACTGTTGAAAATTGTTCCAGATGAGAAATTTACTGGAAGGGACAACCAGAAAACATTGTTCCTTTTCAAACACCAGTTGAGCCTCGTCAGGGTTAAGACAAAAAACACCAACAGAAAGGATGAATACGATTTACTGCTATCAAAACACCCTCTGACTGAGGGGATAATCAGAGAACATCATTTGAGAGCTTTTCAGATACTACTCGTCATACTGCGGAAGCGCTACTGGATACCAAAGGGAAGAAGAACAATTCGTAAAGTTATCAGGAAATGTATACAATGTAGAAGATTTGAAATGAAAGAGAAAAAAAAACAGTTGCTGAAACGCCAGCCCTTCCAGAAGATCATGTGAGAAATGCAGGTGTATTTGAAGTGGTACGAGTGAACTGAGGGATGAACTGAAGAAAAGTCCGACTTGTTGGCTGAACGGTCAGCATACTGGCCTTCGGTTCAGAGGGTCCCGGCCGGGTCGGGGATTTTAACCTTAATTGGTTAATTCCAATGTCTCGGGGGCTGGGTGTGTGTGGCGTCTTCAACATTAGAAATCATCGTAGGTAGGGCCCTCATCTTTACAGACATGCAGGTCGCCTAAATAGGCCGTCTACTAGAGAAAGACCTGCACCAGGCCAATGACCATAAGCCATTATTACTGAAACCATGCATCAACCTACCCTATGAGCAACATTTCACACCATTAATAACAGGGACTGTCTGCATGAAGACATTGCTGATATCTCAGTCACTTTCCTATTGTCAAAGCCATGGATAAGACTGAGATATATCAATGGAAGTAACAAAATTCTTCTAGTCCACGCCAGAAGACAGAGTGCACTGTAAACACTAGGTGTCACCAGCAAAGGCATGCGTATTGAATATAAAACAAAAATAGAAAGAAGGAAAGATTACACACGATTGTTAAGTTATTAAAGAAAGGGTGGATTGCACAGGAAAGAATGCAACAATTTTGTATTTTAAAAGATATGTTGCAAAAGTAAATGAAAAAATAAAATAAACACAACTAAAAATGAAGTGTAAGATACATGTTTGTCGTAGAACATGAAGTATTGTGCTCCATATTTTAGGACAAAAAGAAAGTAAAAAGAAAAGAAAGCAGGGATAATAATTTTGGAGTGTTCATAAACATTTATTAGCCTCAAGTGTAATGCACGTGTCGAATGAATGGATTACAATAGATTAAGGCTCTCTCCCCGTTCAGTAAACTAAAAATAAAACACCTAAAAGTAAACTACGGCGTGTGTCACTGACCTACGCAGAGCGTGGCATGGTGGAAGGTCAACGCACTGGCTAGCCAGCTGGAATCACGCCAGCGGCAGAGCTTGCATTCTCTGAGAGTGAGGACTTAATGAGGATAAGTTCAAAAATTCAAGTCGTTAAGGATTTAAAGAGAAATAAACGTAAAGAGTTATACATTTGAGTGTGATTTGATAGAATCTGATGATGTTCTTTCAAGAACGTCACTAAGTTGTTTATTTTCAGCTATAATTCTGTTACAATGTGTTTTCTCTTTTAAGACAGTTTATACAAAATGAATTTCGGTACACTGAAGAATGTAACAGTTATAATATGCGTGCATACACACAGGAAAATAAAAAGTGCACTAAACTGGAATATGGAAAACTCTTTTTTGAACACTGTGCCACCGTAAGAGGTCGGCTGCTCAAGGTTGTCAGCGCAGTTAGTTGCACCGAGCGAGTTGGCCGTGCGGTCAGGGGCGCGCAGCTGTGAGCTCTCATCCGGGAGATAGTGGGTTGGAACCTCACTGTCGGCAACCCTGAAGATGGTTTTCCGTTGTTTATCATTTTCGCACCAGGCAAATGCTGCGGCTGTACCTTAATTAAGGCCATGGGCGCTTCCTGCTCTTTTCTAACCCTTTCCTGTCTAATCGTCGCCATAGGACCTATCTGAGTTGGTTCGACGTAAAACAGAATAGAAGTTAGTTAGCAATTAGGTGTGCAAAAATGCCGAAGAGCAGTGACAGTATAGTCACTGCATATTTTAGCACTTACAATAGAAACATAAGAAATGATGTTATTTGGCAACTTACCTGTCGCATTTTTCACACACTGAGTGTTTCCTGATCCACATATGGGCGTGTCCAATTCCCCTGAAACAAGAAAAAATTAAGAAAGTTTTTAAATATTCTAAACCGCCGTTTCCTACAAGCAAGAGCTGCGGTGAGTGATTTACAAAGTGGAAAACAGAGATACAAGCGACCGGATAAGCAGATCAGTTCCATTGAGGTTTGACCTTTTGATTCAAGATTGTGGAATAGAATACTAACTCTCCATTTCCTAACATTTCTTCTTTTTAAATTTTAGCTGACTTTAGAGGAACAATCCTTGCCCTTCGATTTCCAACATATCTCTGTCACTTGCAGCAAAAGTCGGTAGAATTTAAGGAAGTTCCATTTCGTTAGCTTCCTACAGTTTGAAGTCTTCCTGATACTCCGGCGTCTCTTAAAGTATATAGGAACTCATGAGACAGCAAAAAAAAGTATTCTTTCTTTCTTTCTTTCTTTCTTTCTTTCTTTCTTTCTTTCTTTCTTAATCTGTTTACGCCCCAGGGTTCGTTTTTCCCTCTGACTCAGCGAGGGACCTCACCTCTACCACCTCAAGGGCAGTGTCCTGGAGAGTGAGACATTGCGTCGGGGATACAACTGGGGAGGAGGACAAGTACGTCGCCCAGGCGGCCTCAGCTGCTATGCTGAACATGGGCCTTGTAGGAAATGGGAAGAATGGAAGGGATAGACAAGGAAGAAGGAAGGAAGCGGCCGTGGCCTTAAGTTAGGTACCATCCCGGCATTTGCCTGGAGGAGAAGTGGGAAACCACGGAAAACCACTTCCAGGATGGCTGAGATGGGAATCGAACTCACCTCTACTCATTTGACCTCCCGAGGCTGAGTGGACACCGTTCCAGCCCTCATACCATTTTCAAATATTGTGACAGAGCCGGGAATCGAACCCGGGCCTCCAGGGGTGGCAGCTAATCACACTAACCACTACACCATAGAGGCGGACATTATTTATTTATTTATTTATTTATTTATTTATTTATTTATTTATTTATTTATTTATTTAGTTATTTATTTATTTATTTATTTATTTATTTATTTATTTATTTATTTATTTATTTATTTATTTATTAGCTAATCGGTCAACTAGGGACCACGATAAGTTTCGTATACATTCTGGTGTTTACTCAATTTTCGATTGAACCAAAAGGTTTTCATGAGCTCGCTGTGTTGAGCACTTCGCGCCACTTGTCCACTTCACATCCCGGAAAGTCCCAAAAATCACCCTTTGGTTCTGAAAAGGTCTCGTTCTGGTCATAGGCCCATTTCTTTGAGATCCTTAACGTTACAGGGAATTGTTTCTGTCCAAATTGTTAAAAATGCGTTTTGTCCATCGAGAGTTACCATTACTTATTGAGTTCAGTGCTGCCTGTGAATCACTGTATAAGTTTTCTTTTTTGTTGTTATCTTTATGGCCTAATATTCATCTCGGAAAACTAAACAGAATGATGAGAGTTTGTACTGTTCTCCCCACACAACGTCCCAGTTCGAATTCTGACGACTTCTCGAAAAATAGATTAGTAGAATTTTTGATTGGGGTAAGGAATGACAACTCGTATTAAACCTTCAGCCAACTCCAGGCTGAAGCAGGATGCTCCGCCCACCCGACGCAAAACGAGCGAAGAAACAAAAGAGACCCGTGCCAGAAGGGCTTAAGCTGCCAAGGCGACTGCTACTCAGCTGAATGGCCTGCATAATTTGCAGTGACACGTGATCAGCCGTTCTCTCTCGAGGCAGGCATTTGTCGTATTTATGCCCAGAACTTTCTTTCTGTAGGTACTATTTTCATGAAACTGATAGAACTGACTGACGGTGATGTAAACATAACATTGAGGTGGAAATCATGTTTACTATTTTCCAAATAAAACACAACACATGGCACATGTCCTTCTTGACTGTTATCCGAGCATAAATGACATTTGTTTGAAAATACTCTAATTCGGGTATTATTAATTCCGTATTTAATTTGTTGCACAGTAATTTTTAACAGTATAGCAGCGAGGTATGGTAAGCAAACATGCATCAATATCTGACTCATGCTCCCGTGGCGGAGTACTACGGCTGTACTTATGAAAACTTGTCATCCTTATCAAGCATCCTGTTTTGCATTTAATGTAGGAGGTGTCCGGACATTCCGTACCACTTGATTTTTTAGGACTTTTCGTACCACCTAGTTCATTATCTCCCTGCGAACGGTTTTCCTATAATCCTCAAAATTCAAACCAGGACAATCCGTACCACTTGATGTCAAATTGGAATTTCATTTCCACGCCAGCGGGCGTAATGAGCCGGACAGACATAGTTTAGAAATCAGAAACAAAAAGAAATTACAACATTTGCTGAAGAAAATTTCTACTGTATATTATTTTTATAATTGCCCTTTAAACTATACTTATAACTAGAGCCCGGATTTCCATGCAAATGCATGTTTTTAAATAACATAGTTACACTTCTCAAACTTTGCAAATATGCGTTTTATGGCTTAACAATTCCAAATAACCTTTTTTCCATTCATGTTTGCATGTTTCGGCCTTTTTAGGACAAAATTCATTTATAATGCATATTTTGAAGATTTTGGATTTAATAGCGAATATTTGAACATTTAATATTGCATAATGTGACTTTTCTTGTGACTTTGGCGCATATATAATGGTAACTTGCATGATAGTGCCTTTATGAATGTTGGTTTTCCTTGTTACACAGTATGTCTATTACTGGCAGACGGAGAGAGTGCATTCCTGGTATCCTATGTTACAGCCAAAGTTAGTACATACGGTAGAGGTCCTATAATCCAACTTAACCAAGTACTTTCTTATCCGTTGCCTGAATAAACATTGACGTAAACCGGAAGGCTCCACGTCGATCTCTGTAATTTTTAGGATTAAGGTGTCCTAAGTAATACATTGCTATAAATTGAACCGTAAATTGTGCATTACTCATTGATGGCTCATTTTTTATTTTATGTTAAACGAACAAAACAGAACTTGTATCACTCTTCTGTGGTGCCGCGTTACTGAGATATTAGCTTCCAAACCTTGGTTTTGCATTGAATCCTCTTCTGTTGTTATCCTGGAATTTTCTACCCGGAACTCTCAATTGCCACACGTCTTTGTTAACGTAGCATACAATCGTTACCAGTTATTGAGGACATTCAAATGTGTCTGCAATCATCGCACGGAGAAGTAGCTGGGGCAGATACAGATAGGTTGAACAAAGTGATCCGTTCAAGTTATAATTTTGAATTCGTCAAGCTTATAAAAGACGTATTGTGGTAAAAGTGCAAATGACGTACAATTTGACCTCACTTTGTCCCAAAAGTCCACAATTAAGTATGCACCTGTCACTTCTTGTGACGTAGAAAGGTCATTTTCTGTGCTTAAGAATGTGCTGGCAGATAACCGGATTTGCTAAAATCAAGACTATTTGGAGAAATTAGTTGTTGTACAATGTTTCAAAAGGAACTGAATTTTGATAGTGCATATTTTCCAATTTATTGTGCATGTTTTCCTATATGATCGTGCATGAATGCATGCATATTTTGAGATTTAATAGTGCATCGAAATCCGGGCTCTACTTATAACTTATGTTTCCGTAAATATTATCATAAGAAAGTCGTAAAGTATAAATCCTTAAACGAAACAATGCAATAGAAATACACATCGTGTTCGGACGCAATGTGCCTGACAATGGATAATATTACTAACTAAGTAAAATAAAAGACTCTGTTGAACTAGACGATACGTGCTTGAAGGCCACGCGGAAACAGAAAACTACTTAAAGGTAGAAGTAGCTAGGTCCCCGCGACTGATGAGTACGAGCGTGTGCCAGACAGATCAGTGCGGAGGCTTCTGCGCCAGTAGTGGACAATGGATATACAAGTGGATACATGCATTTGGATATCGTTTTTACTTCGCAATATTCTCCACTCTTTCAAGTGGTGTGGGATGTCCTCTCCTAAATATTTTAAAGTCATTAACTGGCACTTCGCGGGTAATCACCCGGTCAAGTGGTACGAAATGTCCTAGAACCAATGTAGGAAACGCATGATCTGTTTGAAGCGATAGCGCCGATTACATTGGACACAGCATGATTATGAGTGTCAGCGCTTTCCTTCCAAAACATTCGGCGTCTAGGAAGTGGTACACACAGAACTCACTAACGATAAGAATTGCAAGGAACGTTTTTACTTCCTGTGTTGATAGCTGAAATTGCAGCTTGTTCTTTTCGCATTGCATAAGTAAAACTTCGCATGACTCATCCAGTAAATTGCAGTTCGAATAAATAAATAAATAAGTACCCGTTCTTCGCACGGTAATTGGTAATCGATTTCACGATTCCTTAATGAATTTATGTGAAGTTTCATGCCAGTATTCAAACGTTTTATGCAGCGTACAAAAGCACTTGGCAGTAACATGACGCTGAAGGCTCATGAAATCCCTCTTGTTATCTGTTCTATCCAAAAGAGTAAAATAGCTCTTTAGTTAAGCCTTTTAATTCAAACTGAAATAGCATGAATGTCTGTAAAACAGTCCATTCAACGATAACTTCTTTCCTAACCTCCTATCGAAAAGGTGCACATGAGAAAAGAACTATTTAGAAATTGATTTCCATTAAGGCTGGTAGTTCTCCATTAAGGTTGGCCATGTATATTTTGTGGGAGAGTAAAATCACTGTTTCGACTTCGAATAAGCCCCCAAAGCAATCCGGGATTTAGAAATAATATTGACCCTAATAACTACGCCAGGACAAATATAAAGTTTGCTAGAAATACATACAGCAGTTTACTAGTTATAAGACCTCCACAAACGGACGAACAGAGAAATGTACAAAAAGGCTAAATAGAAGTTCGCTCGAAGTTGACTGAAAAACGGCCCTTTAATTATATCTCCCTTATTAATCCTCGTATCGAAATGATGCACAAGAGAAAAAAGTTTTTGGAAATTGATTTACATTAAGGCAATGCATCTGTGAAAATCCTAAAATCTACAGTTTTCATCCTATCACCTTAGAATTTTGATCATTTAATATCAGTATCAGCATGATACAACATACAAAGTTTCAAGTTTCTATCAATAACAGTTTTTGAGATATTCATAAATTTATCAATATTTTTAACAATTTTCGATGTATTTATAAAATGCTCCCCATGCCAAACAACTCAACAGATCTGGCGTAAAATTTAATATTGGTTTTAAAAGACGAATATAAAAGAAGTGATATGTGTGTTTTGACAAATTTTAATTACACCGAAAGGTACAAATTATTTCACATAGGCTTAACTTTTTAAATATATTTTATGATGATAATGATGATATAAAACTAGATTGCCACTGAACTATTGCATGTATTTTAAAATTTGCACATCAGTTTGTTACTATGTTGTATCTGAAACTATCCTAAAAGTTTTCAAGTAGATTGATTGAAAACTGTGGCATGAGGAGCATTTTGAATATTGAAAAGTGCTGGAAAATAAATTCTGAGGAAAAAGAGATTGAAATTTTAGAGATGAACAATAGTCCAGTACCTGAATCTAGTTGACTTAAAACTCCCCAGCACCATATGTTGGACCCTCTGCTGCCTTCTTCCTGGCCTCATTAGCAGTTTAGAGAGTTTTAGTTTCCTTCGGGCTGTTTTGAACCCTTGTCGCCCAGACACTCCACTGTGGTCAATTCTACGCTTGTCCCTCATTACACTAATTTTCTGTCCTGAGCTGCTAACTTTAACACCCCTAACACTAGCTTTTAGTTTCTCACTTGCTTCACAACCCATGTTGAATTCAGCAATTGCTGATGTTACAGCAATCTCCAGTTCTTTATTTGACATAAACACTTCCTTAGGACACTTAGCCCAAATTACATTATGCATTCCCCTGGCACAATATTTGGTGTGGGGATTTTAACTTCCCCTACTTGATCTTGTAAAATAGTACTTACATTCTTATTCCTGTTAGAAATGTCATTGTTTCACTTTATCCAACACTTTACTAGGTGGTTCCTTCCGGCGACGACAAGTCTCAATTCTTCTGCCCATTATGTACACTGATAATAAAACAACCTCACAAATCCCAACCTCAAAAACTAAGCTGCGTGCACTAAGTAGATACTGTTATTGTTTATGGATCATTTATAATACACTTATTACAAATGTAACATTTAAGAAATTACAGAAAAGTAGAGTAGGCCTAAAACACGAATGATAAACACAAAACGTGAGATCACAACTCTTTGTTTACATTCAACACATGGAAGGCTCCATCCTTGAAATAAGCGCCAATTCCACTCGATATATCGATAGTCCATCAGAATAGCCAACATAAAGACCCACAGCAACAAAATTTCTTACATTCAACCCGCACGCTAAATTCAAAATCTTCGAAAAACGAAAGATATTCATGAGAATAGTGTCGATGGGCGGCAACGCCCACTTTCACCGGGTCATTTAAATGGCCACTAAGGGCTTTAAATGGCTGATATTTAAATAAAACAAAGCTCAAAAATAAAGTACAAGGTATAAACATTATGAGAACGTAAAAAACTAAAAATGGATTTTTTCACAATTTTAACAAAATTTCACCGATACATTGCCTTAAGGCAGGTATATTGTGACCGTATCGGCACAATTAATATTTATTTCAAGTGATATGCTTGGTAAGGAAGCAGGCAGCAAGCTTTCTTTGTGTGGGTGTTGGGAGTAGCATCAGCTCGTGCAATAGGACGCCCGCCAGAGAGGCGCCTCACCCGCCCACTGGGTGGCTTAAAGAATCCCCGAACTAGGCACACGTCATAGAAGAAGCAGCAGAAGAACACTATTTAGCGACTCCATATTGGAAAACAAATGCCAGCGTACAGCGATGCCAAAGCGATCGGGCCAAATTTAATGTATTTTCGGCGTAAATAAGGTTTGATTAACAAAACTGCACCCGTCAGAGCAGTGTGCTGAATTTTGGTGGAATTATAAAGTCAGGAGTTCTGATAGAAAATACTCTCCAAGCGAAAGGCGTTGGTAAACAACTTATATAACTGCGTTAGCGTAAGGACGCTTAGTGAAAAGCCAGATGGCTTCGGGGACTCCCTACTTCCCCTCCAAGCTGATTAATTAATTACTGCGGATCCGCCGAACATATTCAACTCCGCATGGCACAGCGCACTTGTGCATAACCAAGTCACACAGTCTAGCGTATTGCTAATTTGGACAGGCTGGTTTATCCAGGAGCAGTCGAAATAAGGGTGGGGACGAAGTTCACTAGCCACCCCTACTGCCGGGTTCAGTATAAGAGTTTGCACTTCCTAAGGAGCTGCAGCATTCGGTGAGGAGCTTTCGACGGGAAACGACGGCCGGTTCGCGATCGGATTTACCGCTCCTTTGTATACTATGTGAACAAAGCGGGAGTAAAATTTTTCAGTTTTTTCGCTTATAATTTGTGATAGGCGACAGAAGATTATGGTAATGAGATGTACTTAAGATATCGGTTGCAAAATAGACTAAGACTTCGTGAAATGTGAAGTAGGATTTGTATAGCAACGACTACATGATAGGACGCAGGACTTATGTAGGAGAACGCTCTCGTAGATTGACAATCAATAGCCGTAAGAACGAACTAGTGAGAGGGACAGAATCACAGTATTCAAAGACCTTTGCGAAATAGGTAGGGTAGAGACAAAGAACTGTCTAAATCTACGCTGTTTTCTGAACAAAGCGTAGGTTAGATTATTAACTGATTAACAGGCAGTGAGAAGTGTTCCTGAATTATTAAAACATACAGAAGATAGGGATAGAAAATTCTGCATCATGTGGATGCTGGGAATGCCCGTATTAGCAGTGCAGTTGAGGTAGACTAGCTGAAGGTAGCCGGTATAATCATCTCCATGTAACTGTCAGTGGGTAGACGAAGAAGTAGTAGGAGTGAATGGTGACACGTGAGCAAGAAATCGATAAATTGTGTAAATTACAATCTAAATTCAGTGATCCGTGTGCTACTAAAATGGATTACGCGAGACAAGATATGGAACTTCTGAACTCCAGGACTCCAGGATCTGGCGCCATGGAGTAATCCAACATGGGTAGGCCTCCGGAACCTTCGGAGGAGGCCGAAGACATCAACCGTTGAGTACAAAGTTATGTTTCTATTCCAATGCTAGTATTTCCCTTTGTAAATAACGGTAATGAAGGATAGGGTTATAAATAACATGATTAAATAGGCTAAATCCGCATAGAATGGTCGGGAATCCTTGTATTCATTTTGGTTTTAATTAATTAGCTATGGGAAGGGAGTGATCCTATGTTAGTGTATAGAATGTGGGACCCCTTTTAGTGGCTATATTTGCATGTTATCATATTTTGTTTATTTAGTGCTGAGAAGGAATTGAGGGGGAAAAGGAGTAAAATGCTATGTAGATTAATGATGTAGATCTCATCTGAGCAATTGCCTAAGTTACGCAGGGATTAGCGAGGTGACAGAGTCATCAACAAGTGCCCGTATAAAAGGAAAGGCTTGGGCTAGAATCAGCACTATTATTTATTTATTTATTGTTATTTCTCAGATCTACAGTAAGAATACCTATTTCATCCGTTAAAGAGAAAATAACAATGTCCAACCTAAGCCAAAATTCACACTCTATGAACTGTAAAAAAAAATATCACACTCTATGTGCTGTACAGAAAAGAAAAGAAAATAATGTACGGAATGAACAAATATGAGTAGAACAATATTTCTATTGTTTTCCCAGAATCACACTCTATGAACTGTAAAAAAAACATATCACACTCTGTGTGTTGTACAGAAAAAGAAAAAAATAATGTACGGAATGAACAAATATGAATAGAACAATATTTCTATTGTTTTCCCAGGATGTGCAATTTAAGCTGTACTATGTATGTCACAGACCTTCGTGCCCCTGCTGAGTAAACACGCGAACCTTTGCACATTCCATTACTCCTACATTTCCTCTACTTGACTCCCTCTGAGTTGCTGATTCCTTACTTCCGTTGCACACACATTCTTCTACAACGTACTCTGCACACGTTGCAAATTTATCACTGCACTACTTATCTGCTCCTGCTCGTCTTATACAGCCATTCTTAATCTAATTTAAATAATCGAATCAGCACTATGTTCGTAAAGATAGAAATAGTAGTTTGGTTGAATGGTAATATAAGTTTTGGCTGTAACTGAAGATGTTCAAGGAATGAAGTGCCGAGGTTTGAACCCCTGTCCTCCACTACACTAGTGAGGTTACACGTAGAAGGTCTGTTAGTGGTTTGGCAGGATTTAAAAACTTAAATTAATTGTTATTATTATCATTATTATTATCATTATTATTATTATTATTTTCTTAATGTAACTTGATCAGTGTTTTGATACCGATACATTTCAAGCAACAGGTTAGAGGATTATTATTATTATTATTATTATTATTATTTTACTGAAAGTATTTTGATTGTTGACTTATACCGATAGATTTCGAGCAACAGGGTAGTATCTGATAGGTACACACTCTCGCCTCAGAGGCGGAGAAATAGGCATATTGCTGTGGTCAGTGGCTGACGGATGGTGGACTTTTGGAAGGAGAGAAGATACGAGCCGAACCCCAGACCTCCAGAGATATGAGAGAATGAGATGTGAATTAACGGTCGAATTTGAGAAATGATTCTCGTGTACTGAATGTATGTGGGCTGGCCCGAGCATTGAATAAAATGTGCCAGTTTCTAATGAATTAATTTGATGGACACAAAAAAAATCCTAGCGGGAAGCAGGTTGAATAGTGTCTTTAGTCTCCGGACAGTGGGACGAGTGTCAGCCGTGAGTTATGGCTGAGAGGGGGAGAGTCTGGAACAGGGAGGAATAGATACAAGCAGAAAGGTTGGTCGGACCAACAGTCTGTTTTCTTTTGAGAATAAAGACAGCAAGTTCTTTAATTGCCACGCCGTAGACCATGACCCACAGAGCAATATAGATGTTTATTTTTGTTATGACTGTTCTATACATGATTAGCTTAGTTAGGGTTTTGCATTACAGTACCCTGGATGGAGACGACCAGAGTCTCAGGTTCAAACCTCGTGTGAGCACAGCAGGGATCAACAGCTCGCCAAGATAGCGGGTTACAACGGATCAACTACAGCCATTGTATTTATTGATACATGTGTTTGATATATTTCTTTTCCAGGATGTGTTTTTGTTTACTTGTAATCGATGTCGATTTGAATCTAGACTTCGTGAAAGTCCACTGGTAGTGATTGCAACTGATAGTTCGTTGTTCAAGTCTGTGTTTAATTTTATGGAAGACTTGAGTCCATTTATTTTTCTTTTCCGTGATTTAGTGATGGATTTCTGATATGTTCGGATTAATCCGGTTTTAATATTTACTTTATTGATACCTTAAGTTAGCCGACCATTCAAAAAGCGGACATTTTTCTTTTGTGTAAATAGATTTTAACGTGTAATACGGGATTCAGTCCCATGGAATACTCGCATTGGGGGAAACATGGCTTGTTTTGTTTTTGTGAATATGGTAGGGTCATTTTATTGTGCATGTCGTACTCAGTGGTTTATGGTAAACCGGGTGATAGCACGCACAAAACAATCGCAATAATACACAAAACAATCTGTGTAGCATACATCCAAACCAATGTAGTAATTTGGTAAGCAATGTAGGGCACAGGCAATTCAAAGTGATAGTATGTGAAAAAGTGAGATCATATTAACAACCTCTCGGATATTCTCTGTTTTGGTAGAGAGGGATATGGATAGTAATGTCTGTGTCAAAAAGGAAAATTTATTGGATTAGAGATAGTACCAGCTAACGTTGCCGTCCACATAGATTTTGTCTGTGGAATGTGGAGGTAACAGCTGATGTCAATGGCAGCACGGATTTTTCCGCTGCTGAAATAAGTGATTGCTTATATCGATTGTGTAATAAGTATCAAGAGTGTATGTAAATTTTGTATATTTCACCGAGTGAATAGTAAATTGTTCTAAACTATTTCGTGCCTATCTATACCGAAAAACATGCATCCAGAATCCTCTTCCGTCCATTGTAGGCCTTTAAGATAGTTTATGTCCGTGTTCAGACCTCAGGAACGGAAGAGTAGCTTTGACCTAGCTGAGTCGTATGGCCGGTAACTTCTCATGTGAGTGGATTAAATATACAATCCCAATGAGGGGAAATCGGCACAGGCCGAAAAGGTCCCTTGACTATCGACTTCCGTGGAGCATGGTCCCATGTGTTCGTGACCCGAAAGGGTTGGTTGGTTGTCACATGGTCCCATGAGTCATGGGGAACGGTGGGAAAGGTGCCAATATGTCCATTAAGTTTGGTTGTGTATATTTCATGGGAGTGCAAAAACACGGTTTCGGTTTTGTATAAACCCCCAGTCAGTTCAGGAATTCAGAAAGAATATTCACCCTAAACCCCACCCAAGGTCAGGTGGATTCTAAATATGAAGTTTGGTAGAAATATGTACAAGTTTTCAAGTTATAAGAACACAGAAAAACAAACAGAAAAACAGACACCAAAGGTAAAACATATCTAGATGGTGATTGTTAAGCCTGAAACTGATAACTGAATGAAAATTTCACCGAAATAGTCAGACACACGGTCGTTAGCCCGCCATGTGACCGCGATCATTAAGGCGTTGAAGCCTAAAGGGCCTGACAGCGAGATTAGCCGGGTCGAGTCCCGTTGGTCGAAAAAAGTTTCACTATCAGAATGTTGATCGGCAGGGTAGTCACTAGATTGCGTGCCAAAAGCCTGGATTAAATTCCATACATCTCATATGGAATGAGGGCATATGACGCTATTGATAGTGATTCGTCCGTCGGATGGGGACGTAAAGCCTTGAGCAGACCCTTTGGTGCTGATCGACAGGAATAGGCTATGTGCCGGTACCGGGTTTCACCCTTTCTTTACCATCACGTCATTCATTTAATCTCATTAACTCCTCTGATGAGGTTGATGTCAGGAAGGGCATCCGGTCATAAAAACCGCCATATGAGATTCATCTCACCTCATACCCGACCGCGTAGAGAAACGGGACAGGGATTGGAGAAACAAACAAACAAACAAACAAACATTTGCTTTACGTCGCACCGACACAGATAGGTCTTATGTAGACGACGGAATACGAAAAGCGCTAAGAGTGGGAAGGAAGAAGCGGTGGCATTAATTAACGTACAGTGCCAGCATTTGCCTGGTGTGAAAATGGGAAACCACGAAAAACCATCTTCAGGGCTGCTGACAGTGGGGGTTCGAACCCACTATCTCCCGAATGCTGGATACTGGCCGCACGTAAGCGACTGCAGGTAATGAGCTCGGCAAGAGGGGATGTAAATTGCGGCTGAAAATATAATGGAACTTGCTGTCAATTATTTCTTTCACTACCCTGTGGTGCATATCTGTTTTCTTCCACCCCGTGCCACACTATGACTTATCTGATAGTTGGAAATGTTGCTTCTAACCTCGACTAGATCGCAAGGTTGTGCCTCACACGCTCCCTATCGTAAGCTTGTAGAACACTCTTGCTTCCGAAGACAATCAATCAATCAATCAATCAATCAATCAATCAATCAATCAATCAATCAATCAATCAATCAATCAATCAATCAATCAATCAATCAATCAATCAATCAATCAATCAATCAATCAATCAATCAATCAATCAATCAATCAATCAATCAATCAATCAATCAATCAATCAATCAATCAATCAATCAATCAATCAATCAATCAATCAATCAATCAATCAATCAATCAATCAATCAATCAATCAATCAATCAATCAATCAGTCAGTCAATCAATCAATCAATCAATCAATCACTACTGGTCTGCATTTAGGGCGATCGGCCAGATGACAGATTCCCTATTCGTATCTCTTGTTTTCCTAGCCTTTCCTTTAATGATTGCAAAGAAATTGGAAATTTACTGAACATCTCTCTTGGTAAGTTATTCAAATCCCTAACTTCCCTTCCCATAAACGAATATTTGCCTCAATTTGTCCTCTTGAATTCCAATTTTATCTTCATATTGTGATCTTTCCGACTTTTAAAGACATCACTCAAACCTATTCGTCTACTGATGTCCTCCCACGCCATCTCTCCACTGACAGCTCGGAACATACCACTTAGTCGAGCAGCTCGTTTCCTTTCTCCCAAGTCTTCCCAGCCCAAACTTTGCAACATTTTTGTAACGCTACTCTTTTGTCGGAAATAACACAGAACAAATCGAGCAGCTTTTCTTTGGATTTTTACCAGTTCTTGAATCAAGTAATCCTGGTGAAGGTCCCATACATTGGAACCATATTGTAGTTGGGGTCTTATCAGAGACTTATGGAGGCATTGAGATTGCTGAAGGTGCCTCCAATATCCTTTTCACCACTACCTTCATCTGTATTTTCTAAGAGTGTTTTTGGTGTTATTAAAATATCTATAGCACCTGAATTTTGAAAGACAGTTTTTTCAGCCGTTTCTAGCTGTTGTAAAAATGAAATTAACATGCAGCAAAACAATTGAAATTCATTAGTACAAATGATATCGTATCGATATCGATAACGCATGGTGTTATCGAAAATACAACTCGAGGTACCGTGGACCTCAACTGACTGTATCTTCTACTTCTACCGCTTTTCCCACATCTGTGGGGTCGCGGGTGCGAAATGTGTCGCACATGTGGATTTGCCCCAGTTTTACGGCCAGATGCCCTACCTGACGCCAACCCTATATGGAGGGATGCAATCACTACAGCGTGTTTCGGTGGTGGTTGGTAGTGTAGGGTGTTGTCTGAATATGAAGATGAAAGTGATGGGACAAAAACAAACACCCAGTCCCCGAGCCAGAAGAATTAATCACACGCGATAAATATCCCCGACCCGGCCGGGGATCGAACCCGGGAGCCTCTGAACCTGAGGCCGCAATGCTGACCATTCAGCCAGTGACTCGGATTGACTCACACCGACAACGACTGTATATCCATTACAAAAAGCAAAGCAAAGCAAAGTCACCTCCGTACAGGCCATGAAGGCCCTTGGAGGAGTGGAAGGTTAAGGCTTCCACCATTGTTAACCGCGGCACGTGATGGGGTAGAGTGGTTAGCTCTATGCCCGGTCGCCTTTGCCCCCAGGAATTAACCTGGTACTCATTTTTGGTGTAGGATGAGTGAACCTCAGGGCCATATGCCCCTCCGGAAGTGGAAATCTCGTTTCTTAAATTTTACGACCTCCTGACGGAGATTCGAAATATCCATTACAAAGCCATTGCATTATATCAACAAGAACTAATACACTTATGTTCATAAAAAACAAGCCAGTTTTGAAAGACTAGAGATAGGAAGATCATATTCACAGAACATGTGCATTAGTATGTTCTGAAGAAATGATTAGCATTTGAACCATGCCCGCCCTCAGATTCAAGGTCCACATCGATATCTCGGCGCACCACCACCAACTGGTAAAATGTGCCTGCGGCTCTCGTTGTCGCTATAAACCGAAAGTAATGGATCAGTGTGACTTGAGCAGACGTGCAGAATGCCTCACAGACGTATGCGAAAACCGTAACGTCAAATGAGTGAGTTTGAAAGAGGGCGCATTATTGATATAAGAGAACGTGATGCATCCATCCGGGAACTGCTTCTCGTGTAGGACGAAGTGTGTAGACAGTGCAACGGGTGTGTACAGAATGGTTTATAGAAGGTCGTAGAACACGACGCGATAGCACTGGTTGCACCACCGACACCACCTCCCGAGAAGATCGACACTTCATCCGAATGGCATTTCAGGACAGATCTGCGTCCTCCTCGGCTCTGGCGCAACGGTGGTAGAATATAACACATTGTACACTATCAGGAGTGAGAGTCCGTCGCCGTTTATAACGGTCTGGGTTACCGGTGCGTCGTCCAGTTCTCCACCTACTTTTGACTAATGTGCAAAAACATACTAGACTGCAATTGTGTATGGAACGACGTCACTGGGGACACGAATGGCAGCAGATAGTGTTTTAGGGCGAATCCAGGTTCTGTTTGATTGAAAATGATGGTCGCATTTTGGTTCGCCGCAGACAGGGGGAGGGGCATCATATTGACTGCATTCGCACAAGATATACAGCGCCAACTCAAGGCCTTATGGTGTGGGGTGCTGTTGCGTACAACCACAAATCACAGTTGGTGCGTGTCCAGGGTAGTGTGACCAGTTTGACCTACGTGAAAGGCATCAATCAATACTGATCTGCATTTAGGGCAGTCGCCCAGGTGGCAGATTCCCTATCTGTTGCTTTCCTAGCCTTTTCCGAAATGATTTCAAAGAAATTGGAAATTTATTGAACATCTCCCTTGGTAAGTTATTCCAATCCCTAACTCCCCTTCCTATAAATGAATATTTGCCCCAGTTTGTCCTCTTGAATTCCAACTTTATCTTCATATTGTGATCTTTCCTACTTTTATAGACGCCATTCAAACCTATTCGTCTACTAATGTCATTCCACGCCATCTCTCCGCTGACAGCTCGGAACATACCACTTAGTCGAGCAGCTAGTCTTCTTTCTCTCAATTCTTCCCAACCCAAACATTGCAACATTTTTGTAACGCTACTCTTTTGTCGGAAATCACCCAGAACAAATCGAGCTGCTTTTCTTTGGATTTTTTCCAGTTCTTGAATCAGGTAATCCTGGTGAGGGTCCCATACACTGGAACCATACTCTAGCTGGGGTCTTACCAGAGACTTATATGCACTCTCCTTTACATCCTTACTACAACCCCTAAACACCCTCATAACCATGTGCAGAGATCGGTACCCTTTATTTACAATCCCATTTATGTGATTACCCCAGTGAAGATCTTTCCTTATATTAACACCTAGATACTTACAATGATCCCCGAAAGGAACTTTCACCCCATCAACGCAGTAATTAAAACTGAGAGGACTTTTCCTATTTGTGAAACTCACAACCTGACTTTTAGCCCCGTTTATCAACATACCATTGTCTGCTGTCCATCTCACAATATTTTCGAGGTCACGTTGCAGTTGCTCACAATCTTGTAATTTATCACTCTATAGAGAATAACATCATCCGCAAAAAGCCTTACATCCGATTCCACTCCTTTACTCATATCTTTTATATATATAAGAAAACATAAAGGTCCGATAACACTGCCCTGAGGAACTCCCCTCTCAACTATTACAGGGTCAGACAAAGCTTCACCTACTCTAACTCTCTGAGATCTATTTTCTAGAAATATAGCAACCCATTCAGTCACTCTTTTGTCTAGTCCAATTGCACTCATTTTTGCCAGTAGTCTCCCATGATCCACCCTATCAAATGCTTTAGACATGTCAATCGCGATACAGACCATTTGACCTCCAGAATCCAAGATATCTGCTATATCTTGCTGGAATCCCACAAGTTGAGCTTCAGTGGAATAACCTTTCCTAAAACCGAATTGCCTTCTATGGAACCAGTTATTAATTTCATCCTGCATCCTGCGAACCATAGCCATACCCTTTCTGCACGACTCCTAAGACGCCATATTTCAGCAGGACAATGCGTGACCACATGTTGCTGCATGAACACGTGCCTTCTTGTTGCCACAGGATGTCAGACTGTTGCTCTGGCCCGCCCGATCACCGGACGTGTCGCCAATCGAAAATGTGTGGGATATGGTGAAACCTCAGGTGCGGCGCTGTGACCCACCAATGCCAGCCACCAAAGATGAACTGTGGAAACAGGTGAATGGATCATGGATGTCTATACCCCAAGGACACGATTGGCGCCTTACACGAGTCGATGCCATCACGCATGGAACAGGTTATCAGTGTCCACGGAGGACCCAGTGCCTGCTAGGCAACAGGACACATGCTGAACCTAGGTGACTGAAATGCTAATGGTTTCTGCAGAACATACTAATGAACATGTCCTGTGAATATGAACTTCTTATCTCTAGTCTTTGAAAGTGTTCGTTTTTTGTGTCTTGTCTGCCATAACTCATACCTGCAACAGCAAGTTCAACAGACTTTTGAAAACTGCCATCAATTTAGTGCTAGCAGAGAAGAAAGAAACATATCATTGTGGTGCCAAACGAGTTGTTGATTGTTAAGTGATAATTCAAAAACAGTGCTTTCAACATTATACCTGTGCTCAAATAAATTTCAAAGAAAGTAAGCAGTGGGAAAATGCAACACACGGCGTATATGGGAGAGAATCTGGCAGCGCAGGCGACCGGGCGAGTGACAATCCCCGCCATAGCTAAAACAGTGTCGCTGTTGCATTCGTAATGCAGAATCAATCAATCAATCAATCAATCAATCAATCAATCAATCAATCAATCAATCAATCAATCAATCAATCAATCAATCAATCAATCAATCAATCAATCAATCAATCAATCAATCAATCAATCAATCAATCAATCAATCAATCAATCAATCAATCAATCAATCAATCAATCAATCACTTCTGATCTGCATTTAGGGCAGTCGCCCAGGTGGCAGATTCCCATTCTGTTGTTTTCCTAGCCTTTTCTCAAATGATTGCAAAAAAAAAAAAATTGGAAATTTATTGAACATCTCCCTGGGTAACTTATTCCAATCCCTAACTCCCGTTCCTATAAATGAATATTTGCCCCAATTTGTCCTCTTGAATTCCACCTTTATCTTCATATTGTGAACTCAGATCATATAAGGATTTAAAAGTCGAACAGACTTATTAATTAAACTTCTACACCTAATTATATTCCTTAATCCAACAACGAGGTCACAATCTTTCTTGTCGATATGAACTCTCAAAAAACAATTACGCTGTTATCCCTAAGGTAACTTTATCTTATAATCGTTATTAACGGATCAAACATCCATAAATCAATGTTTTAGTTACAAAGAGTTATTTATATCTTTGTGTCACCCCAACAAAATACAATAATATATTTATTAACAACACCACTAAAAATATATGAATATAAGTTTATATAAAGATCTATAGGGTCTTCTCGTCTTTTATATACACTGACTGACAGTGACAATGCAACACCAAGGAGGAGTGGTTCAGGGATGAAAGTTGGGGAAAAAACAGAGACGGCACGGATGAATAATTGATGTTTATTTCAAACCGATATGCAGGTTACACAATGCGCACGGCATCGACTCAGTAGGATGTAGGACCACCGCGAGCGGCGATGCACGCAGGAACACGTCGAGGTACAGAGTCAATAAGAGTGCGGATGATGTCCTGAGGGATGGTTCTCCATTCTCTGTCAACCATTTGCCACAGTTGGTCGTCCGTACGAGGCTGGGGCAGAGTTTGCAAACGGCGTCCAATGAGATCCCACACGTGTTCGATTGGTGAGAGATCCGGAGAGTACGCTGGCCACGGAAGCATCTGTACACCTCGTAGAGCCTGTTGGGAGATGCGACCAGTGTGTGGGCGGGCATTATCCTGCTGAAACAGAGCATTGGGCAGCCCCTGAAGGTACGGGAGTGCCACCGGCCGCAGCACATGCTGCACGTAGCGGTGGGCATTTAACGTGCCTTGAATACGCACTAGAGGTGACGTGGAATCATACGCAATAGCGCCCCAAACCATGATGCCGCGTTGTCTAGCGGTAGGGCGCTCCACAGTTACTGCCGGATTTGACCTTTCTCCACGCCAACGCCACACTCGTCTGCGGTGACTATCACTGACAGAACGGAAGCGTGACTCGTCGGAGAACACGACGTTCCGCCATTCCCTCATGCAAGTCGCTCTAGCCCGGCACCATGCCAGGCGTGCACGTCTATGCTGTGGAGTCAATGGTAGTCTTCTGAGCGGACGCCGGGAGTGCAGGCCTCCTTCAACCAATCGACGGGAAATTGTTCTGGTCGATATTGGAACAGCCAGGGTGTCTTGTACATGCTGAAGAATGGCGGTTGACGTGGCGTGCGGGGCTGCCACCGCTTGGCGGCGGATGCGCCGATCCTCGCGTGCTGACGTCACTCGGGCTGCGCCTGGACCCCTCGCACGTGCCACATGTCCCTGCGCCAACCATCTTCGCCACAGGCGCTGCACCGTGGACACATCCCTATGGGTATCGGCTGCGATTTGACGAAGCGACCAACCTGCCCTTCTCAGCCCGATCACCATACCCCTCGTAAAGTCGTCTGTCTGCTGGAAATGCCTCCGTTGATGGCGGCCTGGCATTCTTAGCTATACACGTGTCCTGTGGCACACGACAACACGTTCTACAATGACTGTCGGCTGAGAAATCACGGTACGAAGTGGGCCATTCGCTAACGCCGTGTCCCATTTATCGTTCGCTACGTGCGCAGCACAGCGGCGCATTTCACATCATGAGCATACCTCAGTGACGTCAGTCTACCCTGCAATTGGCATAAAGTTCTGACCACGCCTTCTTGGTGTTGCATTTGCTCTGTCAGTCAGTGTACATTTAAGCCTTTTGACTCTAAAGTTAAATTCCATTTATTATATAGAGACAGTTAATGTTTCGTCAAACCATTCATTCCAGCCTTCAATTATTTATCATCAGGGGGCAGGCCCGACTTTAAATACATCACTAAAAGACATGTTTTTGATAAACAGGCGAACATTAAATTTTTTTGCCTAGTTCCTTTATATAAATTGACATTTAATAAACAATCCTACAATTTTATATACTAATTCTATCATTATTACAATTAAACTCATATTATTCAATACACACCAATATTCAATTTAACATTATTATAAAATTATATTAAAATAAAATAATGTATAACATTATTCAATTGATAGCTAATTTAAAGCCTACAATTCTTTATAATTTCTACAATAATTATAATTCTTATTCTAAAGCTTATATCGTAGAATATTATATCCAATTAACAGTTTATATATATAAAAACTACCATCAAAAAACCGACTAACATTCCATTACAAACTTGCTATTCTTGATAATAATATTACACTAACCAACATAACAAGTTAGCCCTTTTTAATTCGGGAAAAATAGATCTCTATTCCTATTTTAATAGGCGCTGATACACAAGGTATAATATTAATCTACTTTAAAAAAATATTTTCAACTTTTTCAATTTTCCTTCACAGTACTATTCCACTATAAATAAATAAATTTGTTCTATTTCTATACTAAAACATAAACTACTAATGTTATTTCAATTAAATAAATTTCCTCTTATTTTTCATTTTAAATTGATATTTTCAAAACAATTCGAATCGCACGAACATCCTCTCAGTGTAAATGAGATGCTTCACTTTAAGCTTTATTTTGTATTCTAGATACACTTTCCAGTACATCTACTATGTTACGACTTATCTCACCTTATAATGAGAGCGACGGGCGATGTGTGCATGTCCTAGAACTAAAATCATAATTTCATAATATAACAATATTACTTTCGAATCCTGCACCAACATTTTCAATGCAAGATCCATTAATTTTTTTTATTGTAATCCATCTCTTACTTGACCATAAGCTGCACCTTGACCTGACATTCACTCTAATAAGAGTTATAGAAAATTATCCCTCTTAAAAAATAATCTTACGACGGCGGTATACAAACTGATAAAAAAACCAAGCCGACTATAACGTGTATTATCGATTACAGGACAGATTCCTCTGAAAAGACTAAGACACCGCCAAATTCTTTGAGTTTCAAGAACATAACTACTACTACTCAAGTAAAACCTTTACAATTGGAATAATAGGGTATCTAATCCTAGTTTGTAACCCAATTTTCAAAGCTTCAAATAATTCGTCAAGCCTTATATAAATTCAAAATTCTACCTTAAAAATCTACTTATAAATTTGTATAAATCTTATTAACTTTTATGCTAATAATGTTTACTCTAACCCTACCGCGGCGGCTGGCACGACTTTATCCGGGTACTTTTAAAGACACAACTAAAACTTATTCGTCTACTAATGTCATTCCACGCCATCTCTCCACTGACAGCTCGGAACATACAGCATTGTCGAGAAGTTCGTCTCCTTTCGCCCAAGTCTTCCCAGCCCAAACTTTGCAACATTTTTGTAACGCTACTCTTTTGTCGGAAATCACCCAGAACAATTCCAGCTGCTTTTCTTTGGATTTTTTCCAGTTCCTGAATCAAGTAATCCTAGTGAGGGTCCCATACACTGGAACCATACTCTAGTTGGGGTCTTACCAGAGGCTTATATGTCCTCTCCGTACTACAACCCCCAAATACCCTCAAAACCATGTACCCTTTTAAGCGAACAACTCGCAATTGGTTGATGCACGCAGCTGTTGTACACTTACTTGGCATATAGAAGGCGACGCAGCCGCAGACTGTGAGGGTGTGGTTGGTGAGGCATTCGAGAGCGCAGTTCTGTTGAGTGTAGACGTTGAAGAAGCGCAGGCGCCGTTCTGACGGGAAGTAACACTGGCGACCAAGGGGCTTGTACCGGATCAGCTCCGGGCTGGTGGTGATCACGTCGGGTGCCACCGCTACCACCACTTCCTGGTTCATGGGGACCCTGAAGTACTGCTGACCCACGCGAGGGAAGTCGGCCGGACTGTGCAGCTGAATCTGTGGGCAAAAAATGTACCTCTATATTAAAACCTTCGCATGAGTGAATTGTTGGTATACAAGTGCTAGAGCAGAGCAAAAATTAATAATAAGTAGGCCATTGACCAATAGGTAAGTTGCATATGATTAACACTGTATAGGAATACAGAGGGTCATTCGCTATCTCTCGGGGCGATATTTGAAGGATAATTAGCTTATGAAAAGCCATATCTCCACCAACGACCATGCTCAATTGGAAAGCCAGCATTTGTCGCTATAGCCCGACATTTCAGCAGACATTTTCGCAGAGCTATCATGTCCTACTTATCCCACTCCTCCTGACAGGCTTTCCAGAGGGCACTGATAGTGCATGGACGTCTATTTCCTAAGGCCTTTTTAGGAGTTCATGTGCCGGTAGTCCATGGGGACCCATCAGGTGCCTTCACCGGAATGTCAGTGAAGGGAATTGCACAGATTCCAGTTTCCATCTCCATTCTCTGTAAGAACAGACGAGTTATACGAGACGTGTGGCTGGATGTTTTATCTTGATGTACCCATTCTTGATTTTTCGTCCTCCCATACAGTGCTGGGATATCTGTGTTGTAAATGGGTGTTAAAACCTCTTGCTGATAGTATGTGGAGTTCACCTTCACATTATTAGCGACACGGTAAATGGTTAACTTGCCATTGCAGCAGTATCCATCGACAATCATGAAGCCCCTTGCTGGCATTCTTTATACAATGTTTGATCATTTGTATTGTCTGCAAGGCGAGAGTGAATCGAGCGGCGTTTGTTACTTTCTTGCGTTGGTGCGACGTTCGGAAATGTGACAAGGCAACCGCTTGTGAACTCGGTGGTTGTGCCGCTTTTCTAATTGCAGGTCCTTGTGTTAACTGTTGAAACAGATATCCCCAACTAACGTTTGCACAGTTGATCTGGTTTGCGGAAAACCTTTCTTTTGCAAATCTTGTGGTGAAAGCCGTAGACCGAGAACAAATGCTGCCATATTTCCTCCTGGAGTTCCTGCAGCACCTTCTCGTATGCATCTGATGTTGGCAGTGACAATTCATACCTCACATCACGGATATAAAATGTTTCTATGGCGAGAAGAGAGCCAAGCGTTATGGGGTGAACTTTGAGATCCATATCGCCGATGATATTCCTATTTTATCTGAGACTGCAGAAGATCTAGGGAACTGCTGAATGGCATGGACGGAGTTTGGCTAAGGAGTACAAGATGAAAATAAATAAGTCCAAAACCAAAAGTAATGGAGTCGAACGATGTCAGGTGATGGGCGTGGATTAGGAAATGAAGTCTTAAAGGAAGTCTTACCTGCGTGGTAAAATAACTAACGATGGCAGAAGTAAGGAGAACATAAAATGCTGACTAGCACAAGTAAGCAGGGCCTTTCTTAAGAAAAGAAATTTGCTCATTTCGAACATTGATATAGGAATTAGAAAGATGTTTTTGAAGACTTCTGCCTGGAACGTGGCGTTGTAAGGACGTGAAACATGGACGATAACTCGCAGAAAGAAAGAGAATAGAAGCTTTGGAAATGTGGTGTTACAGAAGAATGCTGAAGGTGAGATGGATAGATCGAATCAGGAATGAAGAGATACTGAATCAAATTGGTGAGAGGAGATCGATTTAGTGAAATTTGACCAGAAGAAGAGATAGAATGATAGGACACATCTCAAGGCACCCAGAACTTGTGGAGTTGGTTTTTGATGCAAGTGTATGGGTATGAATATGTCAAGCAGATGTAGGATGCAGCAATTACGTTGGAATGAAAAGGTTAGCACAGGATAGGGTGACAAGAAGAGGTGCATCAAACCAGTGTATGGAATGATGACTCGAAAACAACACCGCCTTGTTCAAAAATCTTGCTTTTACCTTTTCTATTTCTTTGAAAATAATGGGAAATGAACTGTAGGAATTCAGAAAGCAGTATACGTGGGCATGTCGTTTGGTGGTGCTAATTACTTTGCTATTTTAAGGGGGGGAGGAGGGTAATGGCAAGATGATTATATCCTCAAAATGTTTAACTTATGAATGAAAGAGAACAATTGATGATGCTTGGTGTTTTAAGGGGCCTAACATCGAAAGTCATCGGCCCGAAAGGGAACAATTCTGGCCTCTCAAAGTAATAGGTGTAAAAAAGAAAACACTATGAAAGGAGAAATAAATGAATATCTTTGTAGAATTTATACCAGCGGGAACCTAGACTCATAACCATGGGGCGTGATTGCCGACGGGCACAGTCTCAAAGGCGGCCGCGATATGATCAAGATCGCGTACACTATCAGCACTAGGGTCGAAGTTATCTGACACAACAGTATCTGTTCCATGTTTCGCACCACTTTCAGATTGTCTCGCGTAGTGTTTTCCGTTTGTTTCCAAGATCTCATTTTCCTTGTTCTTAAACCTAGACCCGATAAACCATTATGCAAATCCTGACACGACAGGAACTTACACAGCTGGTTAGCGATCTTCTCAGTACAGAACTTCTCTGTGATCGTGTACAGCAAGATCGGCCACATAGCGTCCTTCTTCTGTCGTCAAAAGTGGGAGTGGCTCAAACTTGAGGCGGTAGTGGCGTGCGAGTAGCGTGCCCGTCTTAAACGGAGGGCGTGTGTTCGATTCCAATTTTGGTTCTTCACTCTAGCCTGAATGCTGCTCAACACTGTGAGGCCAGCTAATGAGCTACCTGATTTGATAGGCAGTGATCCGGTCATGAAAGCCAAACAACATCCAATATCTGAAGCCCATCTCACTGGGAACCATCCAAGGTTTGTTTGTTTTTTGTTTGTTTGTTTGTTTGTTTGTTTGTTTGTTTGAGAGTGCTTAGTCGAAAACTCCCGATTCAGAACACAATTTCTGCTCGGGCAACCTTTTTAGTCCCGTTTCCTGATTCGGAGTCGAGATGAGGTGTGATGAAATTATATGGCATGTGTTTCACGGCTGGATGCCCCTCCTGACGCCAACCTCAGTTGAGGAGCTAATAAAGATAAAACGAATCATGGGGAATAAAAGTGGGTAAGGAGGTGGAAGTGAAAAAGGGAAACCACGGAAAACCACTCTCACCACAGCCGAATGCGGGTTCGGACCAAGCGTCTCCCGAATGTAGAGTTTGGACATTTCTATTATTATTATTATTATTATTATTATTATTATTATTATTATTATTATTATTATTAGAGACGGGAATTTTACTATTTGCCTATTTTATTCCTGTGTTCATAAACTAGGATTTTGAGATACAAATCCATTTTAGGGCCCTTTAAGCTAGATTTCGTTGGTTTTGTTGTGCCTATAAATGCCTATTTCAGGGGTTTGTGCCTATTTGGTGTATAATTGCCTGTTGTATGCCCTTTGAATCTATTTTAAAGAAGCCGATTTTCTTCCAGTGCATTATACTGTAACGGATGTACTCGAGAGTATTATCTTCTCATTTCTCAAGATCTGTTTACCCCACGAACAAAAATGGGAGAAACAAGGAACAATTCGACCTCGAAGCCCCTCCCACCTTCTAAGATATATGCGAGAACCAATCAACTTCGAACCCTTATACCTCCTTGCTTTGAACTGATGTAGGCGTACGCTTTATCTTCAGAACGTGTTGTGATTTATTGTGAAGATTGTGAAGAAGTGTGTCTGTGGCAATGCCCAAAGAAAAATCACCAGCCGAGTTGGCTGTACGCTTAAGGGCGCGCAGCTGTGAGCTTGCATCCGGGAGATAGTGGGTTCGAATCCTACTGTCGGCAGCCCGGAGGATGGTTTTCCATGGTTTCCCATTTTCACTCCAGGCAAGTGCTGGGGCTGTACCTTAATTAAGGCCACTGCCGCTTCCTTCCAACTCCTAGGCCTTTCCTATCCCATCGTCGCCATAAGACCTATCTGTGTCGATGCGACGTAAAGCAACTAGCAAAAATAAAAAAGAAACATAGGTTGAAGTTCGAATGTGGTGCAGCTAGGACGATATCACAAAGGCTAGGCATACAAGATGGCACGGCGTGGACGATGTCACAGCGTGTTTAACAAGGCTACAAATACTACCTTTCCAAGACCAGGCCAGTGGATTGGTGAAGTCCGGTGGGTAACCGTTGTGCTGGGGGGGGGGGGTCAAGCAAAGAGAATCTGGGGTGCGTAAGCTCTAGCATCCTATCTAGAGTTTTGCTAAATTGTGACAAAAAGTAAGTTTATGGGCGCATGCCACGACAATTTCAAATCATGCGGTTTTCTAATTTTCAACAAGGGTGGCAGCCAGTGGCGGTGGGCTCTCAGGAGCACATGAGCACGTGAACACCCAGTTGGAACGCATATTCACGCATTCATGGATACCGCCAATTCAAAATGGTTTCCTTCTTTCGACCTGATTTCGTCAATCGATCGAAAACATTCGACTTATATCGAAGCTCCGTTACACTGACAGCTGTTAGTTTCAACTGACAATGCCAGAGAGCACACTGGAGATTTTGCTACGAACCTTAAGACTATACGCATGCGCATGAAGTTGACGTCATGGTTTATGCACAGATATATCCATAAGCGAGGAGCAAGGTAAGGAATGTGCCCTTCCGTCTATAACCACCCTCAAACCAGAGGTAGTATTATAGTTCACCACAAGAGCCCGCCACCTCCCCTGCTCCACAGCTCCCAGAAGTTACTACTGTATTACATCACCGGAAGATTTCGCTAGTAGCTAATTCTGAAGAGGTTTTCATAATCACGGGATCAGAAAGCCAGAGCCTCAGCCTCAGCCAAAGCCTGAGCGTCTAAGACGGGCAGTCGTAATTTTACTTTTCTTGTACACTCACAGATTAGTCTCGGGAAAATGCATCCTCGGTTAAAAGGGAGTACAGTAGAGAAGCAACCGTACAAGGAACTTTTAGTGAAATGATTTAAGTAAGTGATTTTGTAGTTTTTGCATTCTACTTTTATACTTACAAGGATCCTCCGTTGCTCAGGCGGCACCGCGCCGGCCTCTCAAAGTTGGGTTCCGTGGTTCAAATCCCGGTCACTCCATGTGACATTCGTGCTGGACAAAACGGAGGCGGGACAGGTTTTTCTCCGGATACTCCGGTTTTCCCTGTCATCAGCCATTCCAGCAACACATAATAATAATAATAATAATAATAATAATAATAATAATAATGTTCCGGACCGTCGTCAAATGTGCGGACTGCGCTGGCAACGGCTCCTGGACGGGTAATGACTAAGAATGCAGTCCGGCCGCGGGTTCAGTGCCGCCAAATCACCCAATATGACACCACGCCGGATCTCCTGAAGGATTTTATCCGTATTAAAAATGATTAAAGGAAAAGATGGCAAAGATTTACGGACCCAACTGACCATGAGGAATACCTGAACCTAGCCCGGGAAGTATGAAATCGATTGCTGGAAAGGAATATTGAAAAATGGGAGGAAACGTGCTGTAAAATAATAGAAAACGAGTCAGATCGCGAATTTCGGCGGATTATATATCTAAAACAATAAGCATTCAATTATAAATGTCAGTATAATACCGTAGCGAAGCACGGGTATCTTGCTAGTTCTTCTATATAAGTAAGAATACTGCTAGAGGCAGCTTGGCGAGTCTCTGGCAAGCATATAGGATCTCTCCTCTACTGTACAAAGGTATCGTTTCACGTCATTTTTATAATTTTTTTCACCAGTTGAACTCGACAGGAAACTACCAGATTATAACTGAACATTTTTGAGGACATATTTCCATGTAAAATACGAATTCTCTTGTTCCTACTTTAAAGTTTTGTACTTCTAGAAACATCACCTCTAATAGTCTTTCTCTTTTTTTAATGAAACAAATGCATGTTTGTACTGTCCGACTCGTTGGCTGGTCAGCGCACTGGCCTTCGGTTTACAGAGTCCCGGGTTCGATTCCAGGTCAGGTCGGAGATTTTAATCTTAATTGGTCTAATGGCTCTGGGGCTGGGTGCGTGTGGCGTTTTTAGCATTAGAAACCGTCCTAGGTAGGGCCCTCATCTTCACAGACATGCAGGTCGCCTAACTGGCCGTCTACGAGAAAAAGACACGCACCAGGCCCTTCCGGAGGCCATACGCCAGTATTATGTTTATACTAAACATTATTCCCAGTTAGCCCAGCTGTAGAAATTTAAGATATAAGAACATTGTAATTTAAGTCCATTTTATTTTTTCAGATCAAATGTGAAAAGATACCATTTAGATCAACATAGAAATACTGCGATGCATTTGACACGAGTACAGAAAGCGTTGTCATCGCAGCCTTTCTACCAGTCCACTGTGAACAGCGACCAACAACAATTTCTATAGACTTGTGCACTGCAATGGTGGGAGCTAATATTCCCCTGCATAAACTGGAGCATCTTCAAACTTCAACAAGCTGCCGGGAGCAATCACCGAGTAGGAGACGAGTGGCATTCCCCCGGTGGAGTCATTTAGGGTTGTGGAAGAAGTCAGGAGAAATTTTGACCGAACCTCTGGGAAGGTAGCTGCTGTCAGCAAAAAGTTCCATGAGAGTCCTGCAGCAGAATCCATGGTGGAAAACGACGGTAAAAGTAGCCAGGGTGCTACGAGTAGAGGTAGATGAAGCAGTTGAACTAAAACCAGATGAAGTGGCTTCATTGAAGTTTTGTCCAATCACTTCCTGCGATGTTGAGAGATTTCTCTCAGTACAACACATTCTGCCCGACAGGAGAACAAGACTGTTACCGGAAAACTTTGAAACGTTGCTTGTTGTAAATTCCTTTTATAGTAATTGAGCGTGTTATTAAATTATAGGTTTTTCATTCCTATTTTGTTGCCTATTTTATACATTTGTGCCTATTTACATGCCTATTTTGGCTAATTTAAGAGCCTGTATGCCAGCCTATTTTAACTGTTTTAGTGCCTATGATTCTCGTCTCTAATTATTATTGTACCGGGCGGTACACCTCCACGCCGCTAATTTAAAATGTGCGCCAATTGAAACTCCTCTGCTGGAGGAAGTCTGAACTTTATTGACGGTATTAATTTTCAAGTTTCTCAGAAGATGTCACTACGTGGGAAATTTGGAGTTTTTGAACTGTGTCATTTTCGACGTATTTTTGTTTTGCTTGTAGTAAGAAGTGTGAACTTTCTCTTCTAGAGGACACTACTGAAGATCAACAATAGTGCACCCTAGTGCGGAGTGAAATAACTGTTTTTTTGGAGAAATTTTTATTTCAAAAGTTTGTTTCTTGTTAAATTTCTTTCTGTTATTGTTTAAGTTGGCTGTATACCCCTCTCTTTCCCCTTGTTTTGTATTTAGCCAATCCCGAATTTCTTTA
This sequence comes from Anabrus simplex, assembly GCF_040414725.1. Taxonomy (NCBI): domain Eukaryota; kingdom Metazoa; phylum Arthropoda; class Insecta; order Orthoptera; family Tettigoniidae; genus Anabrus; species Anabrus simplex. Next base: position 1,796,813,513 of record NC_090265.1, on the reverse strand, counting down.
ATTAATTTCTGACCAATTGGATGTATCTTCCCCCAACTTGAATATGTTGCTGTATCCTACCCAATAAAAGTTTTTGTGGGAGGGTGTTCTCATTCCCCTAACGCCTCGAACCTTCCGCGAGAGGATATAAACTGCTGATTTTAGGGTCTCCGGGCCACTTCTGTTCCATCTTTCAGTGTGTAAAGTACATAGCAGGGGGCGGGAAGCGCCTCTTTCTTCGGCGACAGTCAACAACCAGGTAATGGCCGACTAATTACTTCTTTTCTTGCTAGCTCAGCAGTTTAACTCTCGGGGCGGGTCCGAAGTTTTTCCATTATGTAACCTTCCTTAAAATGTAAAGAAACTTGTATCTATTCTATCTTTTAAACTACATAATGGGATAGAGAGTGCTTAACCCTCTCGAGCTCCCACTCATATTGTTTTGAGGTGAACTTATTTTTTTCTCTACCTATTCTTCTTTAACGTAATGTAAATTGTGTCCTTCTTAAGTCACCTCTGTAGTATGGGATTAGCCCTTGTATTAGTGGCCTAGAGCCAGATTAGGTTTTAAAAACAAATGCATTAGGAGTGTAGATCGCCTCCTCTCTAATTGTTATTTTAGAGGTCATGTAATTAACCTTCTTCTCATTTAATAGACCTCAGTAGGTTGGGTATTTTACCCCTGTGTATATGTCCTTGGAGGACAGCTTGAAGGTGGAATTAGGTGTGGCCTTTGACAGGCCTGAATTTTGAGAGCAAGTTGCTATAAACCCGAAAATTTTGTTTTCTGCGCGCCTCAAGGAGGCCTTTCTGTGTATTTTGGAGCAAGTGCTCCTAGGCATGAATGGGGTTTTCTGCCTCTCTGTTGAAACTTGTGTTTTGGGGTAAAACTGGGCTAATTGCTCAAGAAGTGTGAGGCTGGGGCTCGAAGCCCAAATCCTGTAAATATTGTAATTGTATTTTTATTGCCTTGCTACTCTGTACCTGCCATGATTGTTATTTCGTTATTTGGAAAAGAAAATATAACCTTGTTAATTTTACATGCACTATAATTTCGTAGCTTGAGACCCGTTCACACCCGCACCTTCTTTCACGCATAACTACCGCAAAAACACGGTAACAATTATTATTATTATTATTATTATTATTATTATTATTATTATTATTATTATTATTATTATTATTATTATTATTATTATTATTGTCCGCCTCTGTGGTGTAGTGGTTAGTAGTCTATGATTAGCTGCCACCCCCTGAGGCCCGTGTTCGATTTATGGCTCTGCCAAGAAACATCACAAGTGGTATGAGGACTGGAACGGGGTACACTCAGATTCGGGACGTCAACTGAGTACAGGGGGTTCGATTCCCCTTCAGCCATCCTCGAAGGAGTTTTCCATGGTTTCCTATTTCCCCTCCTTAAGGCCACGGCCCCTTCCTTCCTTCTTCCTTGTCTATCCCTTCCGATCTTCCCATTCCCCCAGAACGCCCCTGTTCAGTATAGCAGGTAAGGTCGCCTAAACGAGGTACTGGTCCTCCTTTCATTTGTATCCTCCGACCTAATGTCTCACGCTCCAGGACACTGGACGGAGGGGTAGAGGTGGGATCCCTCGCTAAGTCCGAGAGAAAAACGAACCCCGAAGTGTAAGAAGATTAAAAAAGAAAGAATGTAATAAGTAAGACTAAAGGTGTAATTAAATAAGCTCTACGTACATATGGAGACTCCGGTTACCGAAGTTTTCGATTCGATTCCTGGCTCTGGCAAATATTTAACATTTTGCGTGAACTTGTACAGTAGTTTTCTGCCGTTTCACCACAGCAGCTGAAGATAGTGGGATAGTACTTAAGTGAAGACCATGGCCTGTGCCTTACAAATTCTAGCCTACACTGTTCTGATTTCTAACTTTGATAGGCCCTCGTTCGATCTAGCTTGTGGGATCACCTGGACGAAGGCCCAGCTGTTCTAATAACTGTGTCTAGTTGCAAAACATTGCCTGACGGATATAATAATAATAATAATAATAATAATAATAATAATAATAATAATAATAATAATAATTAATTAATTAATTATTTGCGTATGGACCCTGTTGGATCACGCATTACATTTATGATTCGCCTTTCTGACAGACCATATTGCTTTCATTCTTTCGCTGTGTGCCGGTTTTCTTTCTTCTGACCACTTAGTCCCCGATCTTTTAGGGACTTCATTCTCTGGCTTTACTACCCATCTATGTATCTTGTGACGGTAAATGTTTCTGTCCACTATTTCTGATGGTTCTATCTGGGCCTTTTCCAGATCATTTTTGACATCTTGTATCCATGGTACGTTCTTTAGTTTATCAGTATATGTCAAAATCTTGTGGGTTAGCCTTGAAGACGATAGTCTGTGAACGTGTCCATAGAATTTCAGTCTTCGTTTCCTGACGTCTGCGGCAAGGTTAGACAGTCTTTCTGTAGCTTTGCGTGATTTGAGCCTATACCCTTCTTCCTTTTTATCTGGGCCCAGAATTTTCCTCAAGATCTTCCTTTCCTCCTTCAAGATGTTTTCCAGATCACCTTTATTATTAAGAACCAAGATTTCACTTGCATACAGCACTTCAGGTTTAATCACCGTATTATAATGTTTGATTTTTGTATGTATGGACATGCACTTCTTGTTGTAGATGTCACGGGATCTCCAATATGCTCTTTTGAGTTTTTGTAATCGAACTTTCTGTGCTTCCTTTTCCAACCCTGTTGGTTCTAGGATCTCACCGAGATATTTAAAGTATGGAACTCGTTTGATGTGTCCATATTTTGTTTGTAATTCCTGAATGTCGAATTTAGTGCAAATAAACTTGGTCTTCTCGAATGAGATTTTAAGTCCAGTTTTCTCAGCGCATTCCTTGAGGATTTCAATCTGTTTGATCGCTGAAATTTCACTGTCTGTTAGTATCGCTAGGTCGTCTGCGAAAGCTAAACAACTGACCTTAATGTCATCGTTCTTTCGGCCAAGTTGAATGGGTTTCCAGTGCTTCTGAACTTTTAATTCCTTCTCCCATTCCCGAATGACTTTGTCTAGAACAAGATTGAAAAGCAGTGGTGACAGTCCGTCACCCTGTCGCACGCCGGTCTTAATGGCAAAGGGCTCCGATACTTCACCCATGAATTTAACTTTTGACTTTGTGTCCGTGAGTGTTTCCTTGACGAGTCTTAATGTCTTTGGGTCAAGCCCTTGTTCTTCTAAGATTTTAAAGAAAGACTGTCGATCGACCGAATCGTACGCTTTCTTGAAGTTGACGAAACTACAAATAATCGGGGAGTTTCGGGTTGCTCTATATTTCAATATCGTCTTCAAGTTAAAAATTTGTTCAACACAGGACCGCCCAGGTCGGAAACCGGCTTGATATTCTCCAATTTTGTGTTCAAGCTGTTCTTGTACTCTTTGAAGAAGACACGCGGAGAGAATCTTGTAGGTGACTTGAACGAGAGATCCCTCTGTAGTTATTTACATCGGTTTTGTCACCTTTCTTGTGTACCGGATGGATAAGTGCACATTTCCATTCTTCAGGTAGCTTTTCTTTTTCCCAGATGTCCATGATTATTAGTGTGAGCTCCTCAAGCATATTTGGGCCTATGTTCTTTAATAGTTCTGCAACTATGCCATCTTCTCCAGGCGCCCTGTTATTTTTGAGTCTGAAGACGTGTCTCTGGATTTCTTCTTTGGTAGGTGGTGGAGATTCAGGGTTTACGTGTACAGGAGTTTCTTTGGGCCATCGTAATGTTGGCTCCTGGCAATTCAGTAATTCAGAGACATATCGAGCCAACTCCTTACAATTATCCTGGTTAGACAGCGCGAGTTTTCCGTCTTGTTTTCGGAAGCATAAATTCTGTGGGGTGTATCCACGGATTCTCCCTGCGAAAGTCTTGTAGAAGTCTCGCGTATTGTGATCTTGGAAATCTTTTTCTATAGATTCCAGTTGGTCCTTAATGTATCTCCTCTTCGTTTGCCTGATTACTTTTGATGTTTCCTTCCTTGTCTGAAGATAGTGTTGTTGAGCCTCGAGTGACTTCTTACAGTTATATTTCTGAAAGGCTCTCTTCCGCTTTTCCAGTGCTTCTTCACATGCAGAGTCCCACCAAGGGTGTTTCGTATTCTTCTTCATTGGAATCGTCTCTTTAGCTCTTGTAACGATCTTGTCATGGAACTGTTGCCAGGTGTCCGCCTTTTCCTTTTCCCATTCTTCTTTTATGTTAGTTTCCTTTATCTTTTTCGTGTCGAACTTCTGAAGATGACATTTCTTATAGTGGATTCTTTTCGGGGTAAATTTCACTTTGATACGCACTAAATAATGGTCAGAATCAATATTCGTTCCTCTTCGAACTTGAACATCATGAATTTCTTTCTGTAAAGGATATGTGATGGCTACATGGTCAATCTGATATTCTCCAAGAGATTGTAAAGGTGAACTCCAGGTCTTCTGTTTTCGAGGGTGCTTCCTCAGAGAGGTGGACATTACCTTCAAGTTGTTCTCTTGACAGAGCTCAATAAGTCTCATGCCATTCTTGTTGGTGAATTTATGAGCTGGATATTTGCCTACGGTCTTTTGGTATTCTTTTTCTCTACCAATCTGTGCATTGAAATCACCTAGCAATATCTTTGTATCTCCTCTGGGGACTGCTGCCAAGATTTTTCGAGATTAGACCAGAATTGTTCTACTGTCTGCAAGTCCTTATTTTCGATGTTCGTGGGGGCATGTACATTAATTATTGTGTATCTTTTGTTCGCACATTGTACGCGCATCGTCATTACTCTATTACTTATGGGAGTGACTTCTTTGATCGAATCAACAATGCTTTTATGGACTACAAAAGCCATGCCCAAAAGAGGGGTGGCACCTCTTCCTATTCGTTTGTCTGTTTTACTTTTGAAAATACGATAATTACCATAGTCTAGTGTGTTTTCATCCGTAAGGCGTGTTTCCTGAAGAGCTAGTATCTGTATCCTTTGTCGATCTAGTTCTGATGTTAAGGTGTGTAGTTTGCCTGGTTGTAGTAACGTGTTGATGTTGAAGGTCCCTATGTATGTGGGTTTCTTTGATGGTAGTTTGCCAGAGAACTCCGACTTTCTCTGTGATCGTGGTAGTCCAGGTCCCCCAGAATCCGAAGACCTGGTTGCCGTCCATTGACGGGTGGATTGGTTACCACCTGGGGTAATTCTGTAATTACTCTCACGAACCATAATTGCTTGTAATCAAGGATTAGTCCAGTGTTTCCACTGACAGTTTAGGACCAGGGATTGCTAGTTCCTGGAACGTAATTTGTACAGCCGTACCTACTAGGTAAACAGACGCTGACCACTTTGCCGCTCGATCCAAGTCAGACGCGAAGTGGATTTCATTTTTGGTTCTTCCGCCCTCTCTGCCATTGAGACATAAGTCCTCTTCTGCCATCGAAGCCGTTGACCACAGTTCTATTCAGCTCAGTTGATCCGCGAGTGCTTATTTGACTAGGTCTTATTCGCACCTGTCCTGTATATCTACAGGAAACTTCCCCTATTAGCCATTGGGACGCGCCATGTCGGGGTTGAGGGCCCCATCCCAGTGTTTCACGCAGGGTTATGCTTAGCTCGTACTTAGTTCGGAACTAAACCCCCACGTGAACTGACCAGGTAATAATGTAGTATGCTATCCAATAATAATAACAACAACAATAAGCTGTTTACCCTGCAGGATTCGTTTTTCCCTCGGACTCAGCAAAGAATCCCACCTCTAACACCCGCCTTTGGGTCGTAGAATACAAATGGGGAGGAGGACCAATACCTCGCCCAGGCGGCCTGCTCACCTGCTATGCTGAACAGGGATCAAGGGGTTGGGGGTGGGGGTGGGTTGGGAAGATTAGGAGGGATGGTCAAGGAAGAGGGAAGGAAGCGTCCGTTAGGTACCATCGCGGCATTTGCGTGGAGGAGAAGTGGGAAATCACTGAAAACCATTTCCAGGATGTGTGAGGTGGGAATCGAACCCACCTCTACTCAGTTGACCTCCCGAGGACCCCGTCCCAGCCCTCGAACTACTTTTCAAATTTTGTGGCAGAGTCGAGAATCGAATCCGGGCCTCGGGGGTGGCAGCTAATGCCACTAAGCACTACACCACAGAGGTAGACAGTGTGTTAAATAAACACCTATTAATAACGCAGAGCACAGTGCTCCAGCTCGTAAAGAAAGAATGCGTCTGCTACTAGCACAAACAGCTGTTACAATAAAACAGGGCACGTGTGTTGACGAGAACAGTGGTTCACAAGTTTGCTGTTGGGGTTCGCCAGGGTCTCCTGCTTGTTGTCAATGAACTTTGTTCGGGTGCCAAGAAACACTTGAAAGTAGAACACTTTCTACACAGAAGATCAAGTATATATGTGTCGCTGAAAACAGATTAAGTGAGGTGGTAGCGTGGCCGAGCGGTCTAAGGCGCTGGTTTAAGGCACCAGTCTCTTCGGAGGCGTGGGTTCGAATCCCACCGCTGCCAAAGTTTTTAAACAGTCCTTCAGTATTTCACGAAGAAGATAGGCCTCTTAACGTTTATGTAGAAAATACTAAAACACCATATTAAGTATTTCACTATACATCTTCATTGCAGACCGTTTAATCTGCAAGCCGCTGTGAATTTAATGGCACCCCCACAATCCTCTATTTGTAGCTAGTTGTGTGGCGTCGCATGGTTCTATACCTCTTGTCTCGCCTTGGTCTAGCTCTCCTACTCTTACCCTCCATAACCGTGTCCATTATTGTGCTAGCTAACCTATTCTCCTCCATTCACCTCACATGACCCGATCGACGAATCGAGTTTATGCGTATCACTTTATCCGTCAATCTCATTCCTAACGTTATACTATATTAGCTGTCTGACTCGTTGGCCCAGTGGCCCGGGAGTTGGGTGTTTGTGCTGTGCCCAACATCCCTGCAACTTACACACCACATATAACACGATCCTCCACCACAAATACAGGCAGTTACCTACACATGGCAGATGCCGTCCACCCTCATCGGAGGGTCTGCCTTACGTCTCCATCCGACGGAAGAATCACCATCAACAGTGTCATATGGCCTCACGCCATATGAACACTGCGGAGAGGTTTGGGATTTAATCCAGGCTTTTGGCACGCAATCTAGTGATTAGAAATTGTATACCGCCACCTCCCCTACCCTGGCGGCCAATATTCTGATGGTGGATTTTTTTTACCAACGGGACTCGAACCGACTAACCACGGCGTCAGACCGTTTATACTTCAGCGCCTTAACGACCATGACTACCAGGCGGGCTACAGTTAAATATTGCCTACGTATCGCTGCCGCATTGCAGAGACGTTATTTATCACTAAGACACTGTCTAAAACCGATGTTCAACCGGTCATGTTTAAACACTGCCGAGAGCATTGTTTAACCTCAAATGTGAATCACAATCAGAGCTTATGTGCCACGATACATGTAATTTGTATTGTCATGTTGAGACGATTGCGGGAAGAAAGGTCAGTCCGACGGCCTTTCTGTGGGTCGCCCGCTGCTAAATCGCAGCAATTCACTTGACATGTACGCGGAGATAGATCATAAAATAAGGTTTCGCTTTTCAAGAGACTTGTTTCTTCAGACTGACAAAGGGACAGCCCGGTAAGTGACAACTTGAATACAATTCTCGGCAACCGATATATTTTACTGTATACATGGGGTAATTGTCCGCCTCTGTGGTGTAGTGGTTAGTGTGATTAGCTGCCACCCCCGGAGGCCCGAGTTCGATTCCCGGCTCTGCCACGAAATTTGAAAAGTGGTACGAGGGCTGAAACGGGGTCCACTCAGTCTCGGGAGGTCAACTGAGTAGACATGGGTTCGATTCCCACCTCAACCATCCTGGAAGTGATTTTCCGTGGTTTCCCACTTCTCCTCCAGGCAAATGCCGGGATGGTAGCTAACTTAAGGCCACGGCCGCTTTCTTCCTACCCTCTTCCTTGCCTATCCCAATCTTCCCATCCCCAACCATGGCCCCTGTTCAGCATAGCAGGTGATGCCGCCTGGGTGAGGTACTGGTCATTCCCCCAGTTGTATCCCCCGACCCAATGTCTCACGCTCCAGGACACCGCCCTTCCTGCATGCTAACCCAAAACTCTATCCACTGCACTACCCGTACAGTACGCCTGATATGTGCTGACAGAGGTAGTTGCCTTACATGAGGTTACAGTGTTGCCAGATTGCCGGATATACTCGCAAGACGATCTTTTGTGAGAGACATTTTTTTATTGCTGGCATGTGAGGAGTCACGCTGCGACGCCCGAGTGCGCGAATCTCGGTTCATCTTGTATATATCCTATACGTTTTCGGCAACTATCAGATAGGAAAAGAGAAGTGGTGGTGGTGATGGTGGTGATTATTGTTTGAAGAGGAGGAACTGGGGAAGAAGAGCTGTGGCCATAATAAAAAAAAAAATAAAAAAAATAGGGAAACTACGGAAAACAATATTCAGGGCTGCCGATGATATGTTTCGAACCTAGCGATATCTATATGGCCCGTACAACACACTCGGTTACACATTACTATTGCTTCATCTTCCCTTCGTCGAAGCTACAGTATTTATGAGTAGATTACACTCACTGTAACAACGCTATAATCAAAGCTACACTTCTCCGTACGGTAGCGTGTCGCTTTAATGTCGATAATATTACGAGATTTAATTTCCACCGAGTCCGCCTCTGTGGTGTAGTGGTTAGTGTGATTAGCTGCTATCTCCGGAGGCCCAGGTTCGATTCCCGGCTCTGCTACGAAATTTGAAAAGTGGTACGCGGGCTGGAACGGCGTCCACTCAGCCACGGGAGGTCAACTGAGTAGAGGTGGGTTCGATTCCCACCTCAGATATCCTGGAAGTGGTTTTCCGTTGTTTTCCACTTCTCCTCCAGGCAAATGCCGGGATGGTACCTAACTTAAGGTCACGGCCACTTCTTCCCTCTTCCTTGTCTATCCCTTCCAAGCTTCCCATCCCACCGAGCTCGATAGCTGCAGTCGCTTAAGTGCGGCCAGTATCCAGTAATTGGGAGATAGTGGGTTCGAGCCCCACTGTCGGCAGCCCTGAAGATGGTTTTCCGTGGTTTACGATTTTCACACCAGGCAAATGCCAAGGCTGTACCTTAATTAAGGCCACGGCCGCTTCCTTCCACTTCCTAGGCCTTTCCTATCCCATCGCGATGTAAAGCAAATAGCAAAAAAAAAAAAAAAAAAAATAATCTTCCCATCCCCCACCAAGGCCCTTGTTCAGCATAGCAGGTGAGGCCGCCTGGGCGAGGTACTTGTCATTCTCCCCAGTTTCATCCCCCGACCCAGAGTCTGAAGCTCCAGGACACTGCCCTTGAGGCGGTAGAGGTGGGATCCCTCGCTGAGTCCGAGGGAAAAACCAACCCTGGAGGGTAAGCAGATTAAGAAAGAAGGAAAGAATTTCCACCGAAAGCGATACTCTTATCTGTGGGCAAGTCATGCTCATGCTTAGCCATATTTGAGTAATGCGTAGGAAGTAGAGATGGCTGAAAAATAACGTAGCAGTTACATGCCTGCCACTGTTACAAATGTAACGGGGACAAAAAGTAACAAATTAGCGAGTAACGGCAACAGAATAACGTACTAGTGAAAACAGTAACTGGGAAATGCTAACTGTCACTTATAGTAGCAGCTTACAGACACAGAATGCGACCTTCGGAGTTCAGATAGTACGCATGACTTCCAAGTGAGAGCGCTTTCGTAGGAGATTCCTTTAAGTCAAATACAGTTTACTGTATAATATACTCTGTGGCGTATTTGTTTAAGTTGCTGCTGTCATCTGGTAACTAAAGTGTAAATTGTCGTGACATATTCAACCGGGCAGGGGTAATCGTTGACTCAGACATTGCGCAGGGATAACTACATTATAATATTATTATAAGTTTCACCCGTATACGTTTTATTGAACCATAAATAAGTTAGTATGCTGACTTTCCATGTTGATATTATAGATAACATAACATTACTTCATTTTACTTAATCGATCCTCTTGCACCGGTTTATGTCGAGGTTTGGCAGACAGATCATCATGTTTTCTTGTCTTCTATCCTTGATCGGGGCATTGTCAAACTCGCTCCTCTAGATTTCAGAAAAGACGCTATGTTGTCTTCTCATTTCATCCGTTGTCTGCGTCTCGTTAACTTTATAGCAAGTAGGAATGCGTGTTTTGCTGCACCGACTTTCGACAGTGTAGTGATGCGTGCGCGCATGTGCGAGTGACTTAATGAGACTTCGCAACACAGCTGTAAGGGGACAAGCTTTAAGTCGTGACCAATAAAAAGTGAGAAACTGTTACTTTATTGTTGCAGTGACAGATGTAGCAGTTACACAAAAATAACCGTTTGTCACACCTCTAGTAGGAAGACAAACAGCTGACTGGCGTTCCGCGCGCTCATCTCCGAATTTCATTGGTTGCGACAAGCAAAGAGTTGCATGAAAGATACTTCTATCTCCATTTTCAAACCAATATTGAAACTTTAAACGATGTCTAGTTAAGCACTGGCTGAACATTGTTTATGCAAAGGAAGATTGTGCTCGATTTATACGTTGTTTAGGTAGACGTTGTCTAAGGATTAAAAATAGTCATCTTTTCTGCAATCGGTCCACTAATTTTTATATCATACACTTTTCTTTCTTTCTTTCTTTCTTTCTTTCTTTCTTTCTTTCATTCGTTCATTCATTCATTCATTCATTCATTCTTTCTTTCTTTTTTAATCCGTTGACATATAGGGTTGGTTTTTCCCTCGGACTCAGCGAGGGATACCACCTCTAGCACCTCAAGGGCAGTGTCCTGGAGCGTGAGACATTGGGTCGGGGGATACAACTGTGTAGGAGAACCAGTACCTCACCTAGGGGGGCCTCACCTGCTATGCTGAACAGGGGCTTTGTGGAGGGATGGGAAGATCACAAGGGATAGACAAGGAGGAGGGAAGGAACCGGCCGCGCCCTTAAATTATGTACCATCCCGGCATTTGCCTGGAGGGGAAGTGGGAAAGCACGCAAAAACACTTCTAGGCTGGCTGAGGTTTGGAATCGAACCCCGCTCTAGTCAGTTGACCTCCAGAGATTCAGCGGACCTCGTTCCAGTCGTCGCACCACGTTTTCAAATTTCATGGCAGAGCCGGGAATCGAACCCGGGCCTCCGGGGGTGGCACCTAATCACACTAACCACTACACCACAGAGGCAGACTATATCATACTCAGTGCGCCAATTTCTAAGATATTAGACTGCAGACTTACAGCCCAACCTACCATTCAATCCAAGTCGTTGGCGTAGGCTAAACTACTTACATCCCTCCCTGCCACTAGATGGTCCATGTAAACTATGAACAGCCGCGTCCAACGCATTGTAAGTACCTTGTTTCCGGTAACTTGTAATTTATTTATTTATTTCGTATGGAAGAGGATACACTCTCACAATACAACAAATATGTATAAATTAGCAGTAGGTTTAAATATTTTTCTCATACTGGAGTATCCTCTGATTGCTGGGATATCTGGCACCACCCAGGGGTCACGTGTTTAAAGTTATACCTACGGACGAGCAGCAACAGCAAGTCCGTTCGGCAAAGTAGTAGTGGAGTACTGTTTCCATGGTATCAATCGAGAAAAGTAGTTAGGCCGAGATTTCAAAAAAAGAAATAACACACTTAGCAGATTGATCTATGGACCCTTTATATAGAATTTAGTATGGAGGAACTTAGGGCAATAGAGTTAAGCCAATTTACACCCTTAAAACAACAAAAATAGATCGCAGATTACGGAAATAAACCTTGAACACTATCACCATATAAAACAAAAACAGAGATATTCTCTGGAAACCACAAACACAAATATTACGAATGAAGCATTCATCTCCAATGCACATGATCTTCATGCCCTACTGGGATAAAAAATATCCCAGTGACCACCTTACGTGGAATATTGAACAATGAAATACCGTTATATTTCCTTCAATTTTTCCTGGTTTTTTGTTTATAGATGGATGCAATTGTTGCTTTTGCCGAATCAGAAGACACCTTACTAACATTCGCAACATTCCATGTTCGGAAACACTCTTCGTACGCCATTCTGTTACGTTTACGAGCTGTCCTGAATTCATGATTCGACCCGAATGTTCACTTGTTCCCATCTTTACACACAGTTGTTCCTAGGCACTCCCTTGCTTTTTCCACTGCAGCATCCCTGTATGCCACCCATTCTCTCTATACCCGGAACCTGCTGTCTGTCTATTCTTTGGAACCTTTCACTAATCATATCTATATACAGTACGTCTGTCTAATTTCCTCGACCTGCATATTTTTCCCCTTATTCGCTTGCAGACAGATTTCACATTCTGGATCTTAGGCCCAGTGATACTTCACCGCAGGTCACATAGTGGTCTAACCCTGAAATATCGCCATATCCGTAACAGGTTTCCTGAATTCAGAGTCTGTTATCATATAGTCTTTTAAGGATTTCGTACTCTCTACCTTCCCCCATGTAGCGGTGAATATCCTTCCGTTTGAAGATTTCTTCGTATTTGCTAGTTCCATATTAGCACATAAGTCCAGTAAAGGCTTCCCATTCCCATTAGTTTCCATATTTTTTTCCATATTTACCTACCACCTTCTCACAGTAGCGTAGCCCGAAGAAAGTCGGTGAACTTCACCTAGGGTGTCTACGGGCCCCCACCCACATTTTTTTTTGTATTTACTCCTATAAAAATGTGTTTCAAGACCATCTTAAAGATTAGAATTTAGACCAATGTTCGCTGCACTGGATTCCCAGTTTTATAATATTTATTTCTCTCTTAATCCCTTTACCCTCCAAGATTGGTTTCTCCCTAGGACGCAGCGAGGGATCCCACCTCTACCACCTCAACGGCAGTGTCCTGGAGCGTGAGACTTTGGCTTGGAGGATAGAACTGGTCAGGAGGACCAGTACCTCGCCCAGACGGCCTCGCCTGCTATGCCGGACAGGGGTCTTGTGGGGGATGGAAGGATTGGAAGGGACAGGCAAGGAGAAGGGAAAGAAGCGGCCGTGGCCTTAAGTTAGGTACCATCCCGGCATTTGCCTGGAGGAGGAGTGGGAAACCGCGGAAATCTACTTTGAGGATGGCTGAGGTGGGAATCGAACCCTCCTCTACTTATTTGAACCCCCGAGGCTGAGTGGATGCCGTTCCAGCCCTCGTACCACGTTTCAAATTTCGTGGCAGAGCCCGGAATCGAACCCGGGACTCCGGGGGTGGCAGCTAATCACAGTAACCACTACACCACAGAGGCCTTAACAATTTTTAAAAATATAAATATTTCGCGGGGGGGGGGGGGGAGGGCAGGATATATCCCAATATCCCCCTTATTATATCCTTCAGTTCTATTTCCAATAATCGCAATGAAATCGCCCTCCAATCCAAGTTGTTGACTCTGACTACGATACCACTAAGTGTTTAACAACTTATTATCGAATGACAGGCCTGGATAGCCAGGGAGTTAAGGGCAACATGGTGGCCATTGTTATCCTGAAAGTCATATGACAAGTCGATGAGAGTCTGCGCGAGGAGGTAGCATGACCAAGCGGTCTAAGGCGCTGGTTTAAGGCACTAGTCTCTTCAGAGGCGTGGATTCGAATCCCTCCGCAGCCAGATTTTTAGTAGCCCTTATTATTATTCCATAAGGAAGTTATTTAGAATACCTCAGCAACTCTGTCACTAGACCTTACTTAATGTGTTGGTATTTTTAACAACTGCCCGCCCGTGTAGTGTAGTGGGAAGTGTGATTAGCTGCGACGCAAGGAAAGGAACCAACCATTTAAGGGCAACATGGGTTCGATTCCCGCCTCAGCCATCCTCGAAGTGGTTTTCCTTGGTTTCTCATTTATTCTCCAGGCATATTCCGGGATGGTTCCTAACTTAAGGGTGCCTGGGCGAGGTACTGGTCGTCCTCGAGATCTGTACCCCCCCCCCCCACCGATCCAAAGTCTCACGCTCCAGAACACTGCCCTTGAGGCGGTCCCTCGCAGCTGGAAGTTAAACGGATTAAGAGAAAAAGAATAATTGCAGGAATGAACACATTAAGAGACTAGCGAATTAATTATTGACGTATTTTAGCTCCTGCGATAGTCAAATCCTACCATTTCCCCATCGAATAGTTTGTAAAACTTCGCAGCGGTGGGATTCAAACCCATGCCCCCGAAGAGACTAGTGCCTTAAACCAGCGGTTTAGACTGCTCGGCCACGCTAGCACACGTATGATTTGGATGGGATGCGCATTGACTAGTCTCTATTTCCTTAAGAATAATAATGAGCATCCATTATAAAATGAAGTTCATATTTAGATGTAGAAATAATTTAGAAATCTCAAGACATTGCTCAGATTTACGTACGCCAGATCGAGCGAATTTGGAATTGGTGCTGCCATTAAGATCATTGGCGTCGTTACCTGTTAATTATTGAGGGCGACATCTTAAATGACACACACGTGAATTACTTTATACACTGGAGGTAAATCCGCCTCTGTGGTGCAGTGGTTAGTGTGATTAGGTATCACCCCCGGAGGGTTTTCATTTCCCACGCCAGTCATTCTCGAATGGTTTTCCGCAGTTTTCCACTTCTCCTCCAGGCAAATGCCGGGATGGTACCTAACTTAAGGCCACGGTCTTCCTTCCCTCTTCCTTGTCTATCCTTTCAAACTTCCGCTCCCCCCGCCCACCACATGGCCACTGTTCAGCATTGCAGGTAAGGCCGCCTGGGCGATGTATTCGTCCTCTTCCCCAGTTGTATCCCCCAACCCAAAGTCTCACGGTCCAGAACACTGCGCTTGAGGCGGTAGAGGTGGGATCCCTCGCTGAGTTCAAGGGAAAAACTAACCCTGGAAGTTAAACAGATCAAGAAAGGAATGGGAAGTATAGTTTATAGTGATTTTGTTCTCTTTTTGTATTTCTTCAATTCCTTCTCCGTTTGCTTGGTGATTTATCCTCGCCCCCAGATACTGGCAAGACAAAGTAAGGAATGAAGTAGTACTGGACAGAGTAGGTGAAGAAAGGGCGACAATACCGGAAAGAATTCAAAGGAGAAAGAAGAATTGGTTGGATCACTGTTTACGAAGGACATTTTTATTAAAGTTGCGTGGAGAAGGTTTCCAGGAAGAAAGAGCTATTAGACGGTGAACAGTGTAAAAATTATTGGAACATACTGGCAGACTGAAAGGATGGCAGAAGACAGATCAGCTTCCAAAATGCAAGCGAAAACCTGCTGATAGGCACAGAACCGATTGTGTTGATGGGACAGTTGAGTCTCTTTACTTGCGAGACTTTTCCGGATTTGTTAATTAAGAGTTCGTTGTTGAATCCTGATTTAGTTTGCTCCTTTTCATATTAAAATTGGAGTATAGATTTTGTCTCTATTTCATGAAGATTGCTTCTTGTCTAGTGCTGGAGACGATTGTAACAAGTGTTTATTTTTTAAACATATGTGACTTCAGTCACTAAGTACTGATCTGCATTTAGGGCAGTCTCCGGGGTGGCAGATTCCCTACCTGTTGTTTCCCTAGCTTTACCTTAAATGATTGCAAAGAAATTGGAAATTCATTGAACACCTCCCTTGGTACGTTACTTTAATCCATAACTTCCCTTCGTAAAAACGATTAATTGCTTGAATTTGTCCTCTTGAATTCCAAATTTACCTTCATATTGCGATCTTTCCTACTTTTAAGGACACCACTCAAACTTATTCGTCTACTGAAGTCATTCGACGCCATCTCTCCACTGACAGCTCGGAACATTGCACTTAGTCGAGCAGCTCCTCTCCTTTCTCACAAGTCTTCCCAGCCTAAACTTTGCAACATTTTTGTAACGCTACTCTTTTGTCGGAAATCACCCAGAACAAATCGAGCTGCTTTTTTGTGGATTTCTTCCAGTCCCTGAATCAAGTAATCCTGGTGAGGGTCCCATACACTGGAACCATACTCTAGTTGGGGTCTTACCAGAGACTTATATGGCCCGTCCTTTACATCCTTACTACAACTCCTAAATACCCTCATAACCATGTGCAGAGATCTGTACCCTTTATTTACAATCATATTTATGTGATTACCCCAATGAAGGTCTTTTGGGGTAATCACATAAATATGATTAGATCTCTGCACATGGTTATGAGGGTATTAAGGGGTTGTTATACAGAGACCAGTAAAGAAGTCTTTACGAGAAACTCAAGCAAGGTGCAATAATACTGACTTGAGGAATTCCCCTCTTAATTATTACAGGGACATATAAAGCTTCGCCTACTCTAATTCTCTGAGATCTATTTTCTACAAATATAGCCACAGATGTGCGTGAAATTTCCAGAAATTTCAATACGATCAAAACCATACGGAAATCATATTCAGTACTTGGCATGACATTAAGGTAAGAACATAAATATCATTGCCTTATTTTCATTTATTTCGTTTTTTATGATAATGGGACTGTTGCCTAATTGTATGCCGTTATGCATCAGTAGACTAAGCGCCATTTCTTCAAGAAAATCTATGCAGTGCGAGTATAAAAATGTTGAAATTTGGTGAGAAGGTACAATCTATTATCCTACAACACCACTAATACCATATTTAGCAAAATTATGTTCGCTCGAATTTACACATAGAACCAAATTTAAACGCGATTATCTCGCAACCAACTTTTGGCGCTTGGTCTAGTGATGCATAACGGCATACAATTTCTAGTTTTTGAAGGGAACAGCGACTAGGGTTCTGGGGGAGTATGCGCACCTTACTTGAGTTTCTCGTAAACACTTGTTTGCTGGTCTCTGTATAACATCACATCAATGCGCCATTCTTCAGTGCAATGGAACAGTGGAAAATGTTCACTATACTCATACTTACTGAGTAATTATCTGACGTAAACATTAAGTCATGAATTTTGTATTTTAGTTGCTGTATTACAATTCTGAAACAGAGAAGGGGATAACCTTACGTCTATACATTTCAGTATGAACATTTCATTTGGTATTTGGTGATGTTGAGGAAGAGTGTGGCCGCCGTATTGCTTTGTGCGGCGGCCTAGAATGTATGTGGGCGGCCCTGTTTGACGACAATAGAGTAAGACAGAGCAAGAAGTGGGAAGTTAGAGGCAGTGGCAGTAATTAAAGTATAACCGCTAAAACCACTCAAAATCAACTTCAGGGCTGCCGTCAGTCGTGTTCCCCCCGAATTCCTAGTAATATCAGGGCCCTGAAAATGCTCAGTCTTTTCCAGTCATTCGAGCAGGTCAGGAATGGAATGAATGAAGCCCCCATCTAGTGGCGATGATAGAAACTGTGCCAGCTGCCGAAGCCTGTCGCACTCCTCAGTGGAAATGATTAATGACTGTCAGATGAAATTAAATTATATTGGAGAGTGTCGCTGGAATGCATGATGACAGTGAAAACCGCAGTGCCCGGAGAAAAACCTGTCCTGCCTCCGCATTGTCCAGCACAAATCACACATGAAGTGACCGGGAATTGAACAATGGAACCCACCGGTGAGAGGCCGGTGCGCTGCCGCCTGAGCCATAGAGGTAATATTGTACCAGACAGGGACATGAACCAAGCACTAGGGATCAGGTGAACGCGCATTTCTTTGTGTGGGAGCGAGTTCGCGGGATCTCGAAGCGTGGAACCGCAAGGGCGAGGCTAGGGAGTATTTCCCCCAAGCAGACCTAGGGAACCCCTGGATGAAAAGAAGTCGTTGGTCAGTGGGAGAGGTAAACATTTTAGCATCGATTCAAAAGAGCTGTTCGTTTTCTGTGAATTTATGTAAGATTTGAGACGTCCTGTACGGTGATAATCTCCTGTTAAAAGAGGGAATATATGATTATATAACAGTGGAAAGTTACAGAGGTCATTTGCTAAATGTATTTACACCCACTTGACAGGGGGAATCCCGTGAGTGAGCTGAAAAATGAAGACACCTTTATCCATTATTGGGAATTCTGCGATCAAGGTGATTTTTAACCATAATAAAAGATCTCAGGTCACCTGATTATCGGACTATTGCGCCTCTGATACACCGAGAATAGGGTGTGTGGGAACTGTGAGAGGGGGAAACTAGCCAATAAGTTGTAGGAAGCGTCACCCCGGGGCAGTCTGCGTTTTTTATCTCGTGAAGGACACATGTGTGGCAGTCCCGAACAACAGTCTCCTTCGTACGTGAACTTTTATTTTAAAGAAGGGTGGCAATTGGTGTGTGAGAAGAAGTGATATCGGCGATATATGAGAGTCCGTGTTCTGGTTATTTGGTCGTAATTCAGAGCACGGACTTGAACTGAGATTATTATTATTAATATTATTATTATTATTATTATTATTATTATTATTAATCATCATCATCATCATCTGTTTACCCTCCAGGTTCGGCTTTTCCCTCGGACTCAGCGAGGGATCCCACCTCTACCGCCTCAAGGGCAGTGTCCTGGAGCTTCAGACTCTTGGTCGGGGGATACAACTGGGGAGAATGACCAGTACCTCGCCCAGGCGGCCTCACCTGCTATGCTGAACAGGGGCCTTGTGGAGGGATGGGAAGATTGGAAGGGATAGACAAGGAAGAGGGAAGGAAGCGGCCGTGGCCTTAAGTTAGGTACCATCCCGGCATTCGCCTGGAGGAGAAGTGGGAAACCACGGAAAACCACTTCGAGGATGGCTGAGGTGGGAATCGAACCCACCTCTACTCAGTTGACCTCCCGAGGCTGAGTGGACCCCGTTCCAGCCCTCGTACCACTTTTCAAATTTTCGTGGCAGAGCCGGGAATCGAACCCGGACCTCCGGGAGTGGCAGCTAATCACGCTAACCACTACACCACAGAGGCGGATTATTATTAATGTCATCGTTTAAACAAAGAAGGGACGATTGGAACCCTCATAATATTGGTTATAGTGAGCAGAGACACAGGGCTTGACACTAAGACGTCACTAATAAACTAAATGTGGGCGTTTAATCAATCCTGTATTACTATTTCTGATCCCGGGACCTTGGATCAAAAATCGGGCCGTAAAGTGCGCGTTTGAAGCAGACGTACGTAACGTGTCTGTGTGTGTGTTTTGTGCCGTAGTTACTTAGGAGATTCCAGTGCCAAGGATTATGGAGTTTCATCCTAGGATTTGCAGTTCGGACCTGGTCATCAAAACGGACTAAATGGAAGCTATGAAAGAGTAAATCAACCTCTTGACGTCCCGTAGTTATCCGAGGTGTCCTGGAGATGAGGTTGAGTACCCTTATTTTACTAGCATGACTTGTATTATAACGGAATATCCATTTAAATTTAAATTTGTAAATAATAATTGTTATGGTTTCTTACCTTTAATATGTAAATGTGCTAATGAAGGGCACAATGTTCAATTAGTAACGAATCTGAGTGAATTAGATTTTGTAAATATGATAAATTTTATTTTTATTTTATTTTATTCTTCATTTTTCATTTGGAAATTTTTTTCGGGTTTGTTTTTACATAGTTTGACTTTGTGTAGAATGGTTAGTGCCAGTAGTGTCCATTGGAATGTTTCTTTACGTTGATTGGTACTCAACCAGTTGTATCATCATGCATGAGAGTAGTATTTTGATGCAGTTTAGTCATCGGATGGAAGGATTTCCGGAGTGAGCCGCCGTAAGGTCGAACCATGTCCTCCCATGTAGCTAAGTGAGAGACGGAGATTTTAAATTCGTTCATAAATTTAGAACTTAGTAGAATATTTGATGGAAGTATTTTATTGCCAATTATTTGGTAGTGAATTTTTGTGCCAATGCACTGGGAGAAATGTAACATAGGGATACAGCAGAGATTGGAAGCTGGGACTCTGAGCTGGAAAAATTGAACACCTGCTATGAAATGGAATACGAGATGGAATGTCTCAGTGAACTAGTGTCTTAACGGACTAAGTATATCTGAGAATGAAGTATATGGGACCAAGTTGTATGTCGGCTGAAGGAGCCATATATTTGTGACAGGGACACGCCCACAAGAGGGAGAGCGAGAGGCGAAACATTTGGGTCCCGTTTCCAAGACATGCGAGTGATTCATTAAGAAGGTTATATTTTCTTTAAAGTACTTTGATCAGAGATAGTCTCAATGAGCTAGTATAATGCAGCCATTTTTGATTGAATATGATAGTTAGGGTTTTCAGTGCCCATCTGCGCTGTCCAGTGATCACTTATTCGAACCTCGCACCGTGGAGATCCGTGGTCATTCGTATCTATTGTATTACGTTTGTTTCAATGTGGTGAGTGTATTTTAACTTGATTTGCCAACGCAGGTTCCAACCCTGGGGTTGACTGTGTGTGTGCTGGGTTCGATTCCGAACCAGTGCATTTCGTGTTGAAATAACTTGTGTGTTTAGTATGTGTTATTTTAAGTGGGTTTATTATTTTTGAACAGGTTAAATTTAAGTTAGGATTCACTCAGGCTTGTGTGTAAGTTATGTAAATATACCCCAGTGTTAATGGTGAGTGATTCTATTTGCTTATTGTTCCGACTATGCGAGATCATGATGAAGTTACGGTGTACTTAGTCTCGTCCTCAATCGAAATTGAAACAATCCTCAACATGTTAGCTGCAAACTTTGTAACTGTTCATGTATATTTAATGTGGTTATTTTGCATCAGTTTCCACAATCATCAGGAGTACAATAAAACCTTCGATTTTAAAATTTTAAATGTTGTTCTCATTCGTTCAAAGTTATATGACTCCCGTATTCTCCTACCCTTTATGTCGCTAAGTTGTTCTTATATATTTATTACTAGCGCTTTGCCCGCGGCTTCGTTCGCGTCATAGTTGAGTTATGTCCCATTATATTATTTTATATCCCATTTTCTTTTGAAGTCCACCAAACCAACCTTATGCGTTCATCGACTTTCGTAAGAAATGTAAGACATGAACGTAAATCATGTGTTTTCCGTCCCTGCTTCGGCCGGAATTGAAAGGTTTCACGCGTATTCCGAGTTCGCTGTTAAAATGAAATTCTCCTGGAGAACACCCTGTAATAATAACAGTAGCTTCTATTATTTTTTAACCCCGTCAAACGTAATCTAGTGCCATTGCACAACTTAGATGGTTTGAGGTTACGTAACAACATTACAGGTGCTCCTACTTTTAAACGAAGTTTGTGAGATGGGAATCCTGGAGGATTAGGAGTATTTAGGAATTATACTGAATAATTGACAGCATCGTCCGTTTGTAATACCGTGTCGACCGATTTATACTCTATTTCTTCTGCATCAAAATATGTAAGCAATGCTTCATTTATTTCATTAGCCGTCTCATTAAAGTAAATCTGCAAAAATCCAGGATCTTGATGAGCATTTGGCAACAGACTGCCTATGGAATGCTAAATTTGACCTTGTACTTTGAAAGTTGGCATAAAGCCGGATTGGATGACTTGCTTAGCACCAAAAGATGTCATTTGAAAACAGCTGCTATATTTTCTAATTCGATTTTTTTAAAATGACCATGAGATGGGCACCCATTAGTAACTGTACAATGGTTCAGGTGGAGATTAGAGTGGTAGCAGCTGAACCTTGCCAGAATCGCAACACATGCCTGGTGTTTCAACTTTCCACTTGAGAGCATTGCAGAATTGGCATTTATGGATCATTGTACCGCTGGTTATCAAGCTGTTATCTTCGTAATTAATTTCAGGATCGTAAGACATCCCGGAACGAAACTTAATTTCACATGGACGCAATCGCCTTTCTTTTCGGATCCGAGGGTGATGTTGCTCATATAGCGTTTGAATTGTCCTGTGATATTCGGGATAATTTTTCTGGTATGTGGGTGCCGCTGCTCTATGAACCTTGGGGTTATTCTTCTGGTACGTGACTGTCGCTGCTCTATGAACCTTGAGATTATTCTTCTGGTACGTGTCCGCTGCTGCTCTATGGACTTCGGGATTTTTCTTTTGGTATTTACTTGCAGCAATGATATGTGCGGAAGGATTATTATGTAAAAATGTGGCTGCTGCTTTTTTAAATTGTATTTTTCTCGTAGCATTTGAGTATCGAGTACGACGTTTTTCAGAAACTTTTGTAACAACAAATGAAACACTTGTTTTTTCGCACAGACATTCATATACAGTACTTCAAAATGTCCGTTAGAGAGATTACCAGTAAATCGCAATCTTTTTACGGTATTAGCTTCATCACTAAATGTCCAGTATAACTTAGATCACGATAAACTTCGAAGCGGAATGGAAATATTTTGCCTGCTGCCGTCAACTCACATGTTCCACCATAAGTTGAAGTTTCTGACACGAAAAGTTGGCACTCTTGTGAGGAGGAATAGTTATTACCTAGATGATTTTCGGACAAATTGGAGACAACTTATGAAACAATAGCTTCACGAACTTCTTTATGCCGTAACTGAGTAGAATATAAAATGTAAGAAAGAGATCTAAATAGACACGCACCGTCACCTACAATAGAAACAATGTTCAATCATTCTATCAATCACTACTGATCTGCATTTAGGGTAGTCGCCCAGTTGGTAGATTCCCTATCTGTTGTTTTCCTAGCCTGTTCTTAAATGATCGCAAAGAAATTGGAAAATTATTGAATATTTTCCTTGGTAAGTTATTCCAACACTTCACCA
Source organism: Anabrus simplex (assembly GCF_040414725.1). Classification (NCBI taxonomy): domain Eukaryota; kingdom Metazoa; phylum Arthropoda; class Insecta; order Orthoptera; family Tettigoniidae; genus Anabrus; species Anabrus simplex. Next base: position 1,796,790,902 of record NC_090265.1, on the reverse strand, counting down.
TTAATGTTTAGATAAGTTACTGCCATTGTGATGTGTGCATGAAAAAGACGTTATCGCGCTGCAGTCTGTTATTTAGCTATCTCCTTGCAATATCACGCACCAGTACGCTGAATCTTCTGATATGAAATGTTGGTACTATTCTGAGGAGGAATAGTTATTAGTAGAGCCCGGATTTCCATGCACTATCAAATCTTAAAATGTGCATGCATTCATGCGCTATCATATGGCAAAACATGCACAATAAACTGGAAAATATGCACTATCAAAATTCAGTTCCTTTTGAAACATGAACAAAAACTACCCTAATTTCTCCAAATTGTCTTGATTTAAGCTCATCCGTTTATCATTCAGCACATACTTAAGCACAGAAAATTATCTTTTTACGTCTCGAGAAGTGATAGATGCATAATTCAATGAAGACATTTGGACAAAGTGAGGCCAAATTGTACGTCTTTTGCATTTTCACCACAATACGTCTTTTATAAGCTTGACGAATTCAAAATCAGGATTTGAACGAATTAGTTTGTTCAACTTATCTCTATCTGCGGCAGCTGCTTCTCCATGCGATGATTGCGGACACATTTGAATGTCCTCAATAAGTGGTAACGATTGCTTGCTGCGATAACACAGACGTGTGACGATTGAGAGTTCCGGGTAGGACATTCCAGGATAACAACGGTAGAGGGTTCAATGAAAAACCAGAATTTGTAAGCTGCTATCCCAGTAACGCGGCGCCACAGAAGTGCGATACAAGGTTTCTTTTGTTCGTCTAACAGACGAAAAATGAGCCGTCAATGATTAATGCACAATTTACGGTTCAATTTATAGCAATGTACAACTGTAAAACTGGGACACCTTATTCCTAAGAATTAGAATTCGACGTGGGGCCTTCCGACTTACGGCATTGTTTACTCAAGCAACAGATAAGAAAGTGTTTGGTTAATTGCATTATACTGTAGGACCTGTACCGTATGTAGGCTACTAACTATGGTTGTCACATAGGATGCCAGGAATACATTCTCTCCGTCTCTCTGTAATAGACATACTGTAGCCTACAACGTGAAAAATTGTCCCAAATTCTGCAAACTAACATTCAGAAAATGCACTATGATGCAAGTTAACAATATATATGCGTCAAAGTCAGAATAAAAGTCATATTATGCAATATTAAACGTCCTCATATGCGCTATTAAACCCAAATTCTTCCAAATATGCATTATGCATGAATTTTCTCCGAAAAATGCCAAAACAAGCAAACATGCACGGAAAAAGAACGGTTATTTGGAATTGTTAAGCCGTAAAACGAATATTTGCAAAGTTTGAGAAGTGTAGCTAGCTTATTTAAAAACATGCATTTGCATGGAAATCCGGGCTCTAGTTATTAGCAAGGATTGCCAAGGTTCAAACCCTTATTGCTCAAGAGTTATATCACACTCACTTCATTACTGGTCGACAATATTATGCAAGTTGCCTCCGGTCTCTCCTTCGTCAATATATATGAGTGACATATCTTCGAAGCATAAACAGCTTTGCTAATGACGCATGCGCGCGCCGAACTCGTACTGCTTTCGCCTAGCCTGTTTTACCAGTTGTACGGATGAAACAATTCATTTAAATTGTAAGCGGCTCAATAACTCACTAACAAAATATAAAACTGTAATAAATCTCCTTGATAAAAACAATATTCCTGTGTTCAAAAAGGCTGCCAACAGGCAGATTCGAACCTGCATTCTCGCAGTATGTAGTCCGTTGACTTAACCGTTACGCTATCAGCGCAGCATAACGCAGTTTCTCATGAATTCACTCACAAACATTCGTATATGTAGGCCTCTATACTGTTAATTGTATTTTCTTTCCTTTAAGGATTTGGTTTATTACCGTCTTAAAATACACGGAAGCGGAGTGAATTGGCGCATACACTTATATGTTGGAAAGTGCTGCGGCCAATTTTTAATTTTCATCTGGAAAATCTTGAAAATAAATATATTTCCGTTGACTTTTCAAGAAACGCAAGATTTTTGCTGTACTGTTGAGACGATTTGGAAGACTGAATGCATATATATTGCACCCGCTCACCTCCTGAGTCCCAGACTAGCATTTATCTCAGGGGTGAGCAGTTCGAAAACGATAACAAAAATGTATATAAAGATAATCAAAAAAAAATATATCGGCGCATCAAATGAACACAGGGATTAACGGGGCATGCAAATTAAGGTTACGGGGGACGACTCATTCATGGATACAAATTTTTGACTCCACAATAGGACTGGGAAGTGACAACTTATATTCCATGGGCATACTGGACTAACTACAATGAAAATATATGGAAACTGTTTGCTATTGAAATTGCAATGAGGAGCAATTTATTCACTTATTTAGCAAAATACACGTGATAACAATTATTACATTGGGACACTTCCATCCTGAAAATTAAATGACATACTACTTGGATTTACCTCACTACTCTGGTAGTGTAAAACATCTGGTGAATTCGCCCCAATTGGGGGGATCGAATTCACATCCGTATGATTGGACGTTTCACCGCTGGAGATCTTCTTTCGGAGACGAAGGCACGACAGTAACTTTTTACTGTCGTCTCCTCGTTCCGTTTGGACATGAGACACTTCCGGTATGTACATTCTGGTGAGCCGGACACCCACCGTGGAAAATGTTATCGCCTCGAAAAAACGGGAATTTATAATACGGACAAACTCTAGCCTATTATTTCCAGATTCACAAACACACCAGGTAGAGTTCATTAACTCAAAGGCTACTTTAATATTTACACTTGTCAATACGACAAGACGTACGGAAAGGTTCATTACTATGCTCTGACCATGAAGACCTGTGCCGTCCGTGGGTTATTTACGTATCTACCGCTAACAATCTCCCCGTGAAAACCCAACATCTAGTTCTGAGCAGTTCGACACAGGACGACTGTCCCTATCATATCCTCCTATGATTATTAAAATTTATCATTACCATTCTTTATCTGATCATCATTATATTCTTTGACTACCATCAATTAATTTTATTATTATCATTAATTTCAATTAATATCCTGTATTTGATTATTATCATTTGTCATCCGGGATGATTATATGCCAACCCTTGCCGACGTTTCAAACGAAGGGTCGTTCTTCCTCCCAATTTATCCGCACAATATAATGATCAGCTTCCTCATAAATTATTATTATTATTATTATTATTATTATTATTATTATTATTATTATTATTATTATATTCGTAACAATGAATCATCGCCCATTAAATATCTTAATTTCCTTTCATCATAATTATTATTCTCAAATTACTATTGCAAGTTCTTCATCTTTTGCTTCTTCAACTTTTCATTATTATTATTATTATTATTATTATTATTATTAACATTATTATTAATAGTGGATATCGTGATTATCGTAACCCGTAATCATCCTCGCTATAATACTTCAACTTCTCGCTCTTATTATTTTCATAAAAAAAAAGTAGCTTCATTGGTTATTCTTCTTCTCCTTCTTCAAATATTTTATTTTTTATTATTATTATTAGTTAAAAATCTCAAATTTTTCATTTCAACTCCCAACATCATTATCATGTCCAAATATATAAAAAAATTCTTCTAAAAAAGTAGTTTTTTAAAATATTTATTATTATTATTAATTAAAAAAAATTAATTTCGCCTGTTACACGGTAGTTCACTCTTAATATGTTTAACGCATAACCCCTTTTACGATTCCGATTTATCTTGGCACTATGCACTTGATTTAAGACAAGATTCACTTGGAGTATGATTATTGTTATTATTATTATTAAAAATGGAAAGATGATATTTTAATTTCCACTCTTTAGAATTTAGTCACATATGTTAAATCCCGTTATGAACCACTAAGATCTGCTTTATATTGGTCGGGACAACACGGTATTCGGGACCGTACCTTCAATTTCGTACTGCCGTTAATTTTATATGGGGACACCTGTCCTCCCAAGACACATCTCACAACCTATGGCACATCGCGGCTGGGCAAATACCTCCAATGCCGGCGATTGCTATACTATTCCTTCCAATTTGAAGTCCATTTCCTTTCATCGGAACTCTTCAAACATTTAATTCATAAATTAATCCTCGGTGCGTGGATTCTACCACTAATAACACCGGCATCTGTATTTTATATCGTCTTAGGCCTTGAGATTCATCTATTTCATCATTACAAACAATACGGCTCAATTTATTTCACGCCGGATATTCGTCCCTCATGACTTCCAACTCTAAATATGGGCTCAAATCATTCTGGGCTTTTAACATATCGTGACCATTCTACTTCACGTGCCTATATCGCTTTTAAACAAATTTTAATGGTTAAAATAAAGTCCAAAAACGTAAAATCAAAAATTTACGTAAAATCAAACTGATTACGCGAATGAAAGTCTTTAACGCTACATGTCATCTCCACATTGATTATTATATTTGCACTGGCTAACTCACGAAGCACTGTCATTATTATTATACTATAACTTGCAAACACATAAATATTATTATTATTATTAATTTACATTCCTTTGTCAACTCACAAACATTATTATTATTAGTATTTTAATGACCTTCCGTACGCAACACAAATTTTACATACTCTGGCTCTTTCATAATCTGGCTGTCAGGTAGAAATTATTCCTAATTAAAATACAAATGATCACCGCAGTGAATGAAATTCAAATAAATGGGTTAGCACAAAAAAAAAGAATTTAACACTTGAAATGAACTTAAGTCAAAGTATTACAAACAGCATGCATTAATTGAAAGAAATATATCCCATATTTACATTATATACAACAAACAAATACTCAAATTAATTAATCTAACCCATTATTACGTTAATATAAATTAGTTCGTCCGTCTAACAAAAAATAAAATCATGGACTCGGGAGGCGGACCATGTTAAGTAACCATAATTAATTTACACTGAACCCCGTTTAGTCGCGATAACATCCCCCAAATATCAAAATTGTGTACTCATTCCTATGTAGAATTCCATTGTCTCGTAGCGGATGAGATAGGCCTTACGGCCCCATGGTGATCTACTCGTCCATCATGTCGCACAATACAAATTTAACACCATAAAACACTTCTGGGTGACTACCCATGATTAATACCTTATTACACTATTTTACACAAGAATACTAATAACCAAAAAAAAAACACTTATAGGTGCTCCTAGACCCCTGACATTCGCACAATATACTCTTCATATACGCCCGAAACACACGTCGTGACACCTTACGACGAAATGTCGTTCATTTGAACCGGCGCGTATCGCGTCTTCAACCAGCACTTCCTGGTTTATTTCTAAGCCGTCTTGATAATCGCCTAGCTCCTATAATTCCCTGCTCGGATAGTTATTCACCGTCTATCTTGAGGTGTTTACTTCAGGCTCCGCACACTGCCTTCCAAAGGTACTATCGGCGTTCCGTTAGTTATTTATTATTTAATCACCTGACATTTATTAAATTCAACATACAGTTGTACTGATTATTTACACTCGGTACTATGGATAATTTCACTGTTCGTATTCATTCTCCTAATAACTCACGTACTTTAAGCTATAACTGACTTCAAATACGTCCCAAGGTACTGTCTTACAACGTCATCGTGTCAGAGTCTCAACTACTTCATCCGACCGGTCACAACTGGTGACTTCAAACGACTGGGTGATGTGAGGTTCGACCGGTCACAACTGGTGACTTCAAACGACTGGGTGATGTGAGGTTCTACTACTGGACTTTTATGGACGATATGGTTTCCCGCCGGGGTCATCCGCGGTCAGCTCCTGGGGAGGGGGGTTGGTTATCCTAAATCGGCATGTGCAGGTGGATTTAGATCTCTTGCTTCATCCCACTTAATACACTGGCGATACACATTCATGTGTCGTATTCTGAACTCCTATCGTTCGGTGATCATGGAAATATCACTTAATTTCTGTCCTCCACCTTTCGCGCGCTAACTCGGCGTCCCCGATGGCGTGCTCATCTCGACCAATGGCGAGATAGCGTGGGTCATTTCCACGAATTCATTACTTGAATTTATTACGATTACATTTAATCAGCATGGGAATGATATCACAAAAATCCCCTCTATTCAATTATGTGGTTGGAATAATTTAATTATTGTTATCGGAGAAGCTAACTGGAGTTCACTCTGAGTTTTTCTTATGTTGGTTTATCTGCGGGCCTATGATAAATTTTCTCATTGGTCAACACCGCTTCGGTTAGTTTGAAATCTCTTCCTTGTAACGTTGACAACACCAAATGCCTCGGTTGTGGGAAAACTGGTACGTCATATTCCCGGTATTGGTGATACATCTGCTCGCCCTTGGTCCGAAATATATACTCTTTCACTTCCTCGAAGTCATTACTTCGTTGTTGTGAGCTCTAGCTTTAATCCTCTTATCTTCTGGCCAAGAAACATTCTCCCCCTAATGACAAGCTTACTGTGGCGACGGACAGTCGCGATATGTCTAGCTCATGTTGAAATCCTACCGTCCACACAAAACTGACACTGTATTCAATTTAATATTCCTTTATATCTGTATTCATCTTCAAAAAAAAAAGTCATGAAACTAGGGCCTATCTCATCAGGGTACAATATGTACAATATTGTTAAAGAAATCAGAGATATTGAACACAAATGTAAAACCACATATCACCCCCTTTTCACCCCTTTAAAAGCGGATTTTAAAAAAATGTCTTTTAAAATAGTATTTATGATATATGAAAATAAATATCTCAATGTATATAAGTACAATATTTTTCACAGAAACGGAGAAATTCACCAAAAATGTAAAATCACATTTCACCCCTTTTCACCCCTTTATAATAGGAATTTTAAAAAATCCTTCCTTAGTGCGCACCTAAGCTAGGGTAGGAACATGTCCTCCAATTTTCATGCAATTATCTCCAGTAGGTTTTGCTGTGCGTTGATTATCAGTCAGTCAGTCAGTCAGTCAGTCAGTCAGTCAGTCAGTCAGTCAGTCAGTCAGTCAGTCAGTCAGTCAGAGACATCATGCTTTATATATATAGATAGATTTTACCCACCTGATTATTACCCAGATAACGACCCTGCAGATTTATCGCCAGAGACCCAATGGGTAGGGGGAGTGTGCAGCATAAAGGCTAATACATTTAAAGGAGCTGTGTGGAAACCTTCGAATTACTTTTAGATGTCAAAACATGTAATTCTTAAATGTAACAGCGTTACTCACTAATTCGTGTTAAATTCACATTGTACATATTTTACCATGTCTTATATATCTTTAATTATTTCCTTTTCATTGACTTATTTTTGTTCTTTCTTCTTTCCTTCTTATTCCGTTTATCCCCCAGGGTTGGTTTTTCCCTCGGACTCAGCGAGGGATCCCACCTATATCGCCTCAAAGGCAATGTCCTTGAGGATGAGATTTTTCGTCGGGGAACTTGATCAGGCAGCCTCACCTGCTATGTTGAACAGGGGCCTCGTGGAGGGATGGGAAGATTCGAAGAGATAGACAAGGAAGAGGGAAGGGAGGGGGAAGGAAGTGTTCGTGGCTTTAACTTAGGTACCATCCCGGCATTTGCCTGGAGGAGAAGTGGAAAACCAGTGTAAACCACTTCGAGGATGGCTGACGTAGCAATCGAACCCCCTTCTACTCAGTTGACCTGAGGCTGAGTGGACCCCGTTCCAGCCCTGCTAAGACTTTTCAAATTTCATGGCAAATTCGGAAATCGAACCGGGCCTCTGGGGGTGGCAGCAAATCACGCTAACCACTACATCACAGAGGCGGGCTTAGTTATTTTTAATTTCTAAATGATTTATGATTACCTTTTACTTTCTTACTTTCTCAATCTGTTCACCCTCCAACTTAGTTTTCCCCTCGGACTCAGCGAGGGATTTCACTTCATTCGCCTCAAGGGCAGTGTCCTAGTTTGCTGAACAGGGTAATTGTGGATGTATGGGAAGATGGGGAGGGAGACAAGGAAGAGGGAAGGAAAGGGGAAGGAAGCGGCCGTGGTCTTAGGTTGGGTACCTTAGCGGCATTTACCTGGAGGGGAAGTGGGAAAAGACGGAAAACCACTTCTAGGATGTCTGAGGTCGGCTTCCAACACCCTATATCCAGTTGACCTCCCGAGGCTGAGTGTACCCGGTTTTAGCCCTCATACCACTTTTCAAATTTCGTGGCAGAGCCGAGAATTGAACCCGGGCCTCCAGGGGCGGCAGCTAATCATACTAAGGACTTACCAGAATATATAAATCATCTCGTCCCGCACAAGCAGTGTGGAGGGTAGACTCACCTTGAAGCCTTGCACGGGTCCCTTACACATGAAGTCCAGCTCGTCGTTCTTGAGCGCCAGCACCACCGAAAGTCCTGCGTAAGCCCCAGCTCCCATCGCTCGGTTCGGGTATGTTTCCACGCCGGCGGTGGGGCTGTAGCCGACATCCAGCGACCAGTCCTTGGAGCTCATCCCGTAGTTGAGGTAACGACCAGATCCATGGAAGCTGCTCACAGCAAACAAAGAAAAGCTCAGCACTATTTGAAGGGGCCTGGTATAAGAAGCGAAACAAAAAATACAAACACAAACTACTCGACAAACACCAACTAGTTCACTACGCCCTCAAAAACATTATTGACTAAACTAGACAAATGTCAGTATGAGGCATTCATGCCGGAGCACGTACAAATGCTCTGTTATTTGAAACCCTTCAACCTTCGTTAACTAGCGGGAAAATACATTCTTAAGCTGTTTCAATATGAAACTCTTCAATACTCCTCAACATATCCAAGCTGGCTACGATAATATTAACTACACGCTACTGGCAAAAGAAGCATCTACCGGTTTTAATGGACGAATTTACCAACCTTAAGGGTTGCAGACGTGCTATTAGCACTGCAGTTTCAGCTCTTCATATGGAACCACGATTTTTAATCTGGTTGTAAGACTAGAAATATTATTTGTGGTCACTGTGGACTGCAACGATGTGAACTTGACAGAATACGTGACATATCTATACCGTTGGCGGAGCGTGGGAATTTCCTGGGTCCTTCGGGTTTGAGACTGATACAATGGAGTTCTTTCGAGTGTTCTACTAACGTTTAAGGGGGAAAAGTAGTGGCGTGCAGTGAACCCCATCTACCCCAGCGCTGCTGGGGTAAAGAACTTTGTATTAACATTCTCAGATTATTCCTTAGAACGCTTTTTATAATGTTTAAAAAATTGAGAACATCTAAGCCAAGCCAAGTACAGCTGTCTCGACAATCCGCTCGCACTACCGCAGTTCAGCTTCTCCAGCGACCTGGGTTCCCTTGCCGGAGCAAAAGATAAATTTAAGTTCGCTTGGGTGACGCATGCACTTGAAGCTTCCTCGAGGCGGAGCTGTGTGCTCTCCCCCGACAGCAATTTACGGCGACAGGCCAGCTAGCTTAGGTAAGGGGTGTTATTTTTAATACCTGACACTCGAAGTCTTCAGCGCCACACACTAGAGACTGCAAGAAAAATATCAACATCTTAACAGTATAGCAATAGCAACTTGCACATCGTCTTGCTAATAAAAATAGAGCCAGTATATGAAATCAATTCCAATAGAGAAGAATATATTTTAGTCTTGTGTTTGGGCATGTATACAGTTTTTTCGTGCAATTTATTGATGGCACATGCAGAGTAAGTGTTCCGATAGCCGCAGAAAAATATTTAGGTTGCCCAGCATGAACACAGAGTTAAGCGCGAAGTAAAATAATTTTGTATTTGCTTGTCTGTGATGGTGGTAAGTTATATAGTGAACTTTTGTAGTGTTCCTCTTGGATTATAGGTGAAGGTTAAGCGAGTTCTGTAGCATTCTTCATTAATATAACGTGTGTTATACGTCGTGACAAATAATTTCCCTCGTTCGTCGTTGATGCACGTACTCTCATTATGCGAGTGAAACTATAAAACTTCAACGACGGTAACATACCAGTTAAATTTTGCTGATCCGTTTAGATTACGATTTTAACTAAAAAACAAATAGTCCCAGTGTATTTTTGTGAAAACCATGACTGTACTGGCACGAAGCGTCACCGGATGAAACTGTAAGTACATTGTTTAAACTCTGCTGTAGATTAAGTTATGATGGTGTCGTCACTGCCGTGAATATCAATTTGGAAGTATGTGCGAGCGTGTGGTGGAAAATATTGTGGAAAGATCTTTCTCAGGTAGACCTTTCCACGAAAAACGCAGCCTTAAAAAATAGTAGTGTTAACTTTAGAGAGTGTAGTGGAGCTGCGATTGTTTATATTTAAAAAAACGTTTTTGCAGCTGGGGTAATGAATATGTTCACCGCAGGCCACTTCGGAAAAGCTTTCGTTTTTCAAATGCAATATCAAATGTATTGTACAGTACCCAAGGGTAAAACCCTCTAGGACGATGCCTCCATTCCTGTATGAACATCCGACTAACTCAGGGTTGGGCAGAGTGTGGGTTGGTTGTCGGTTGGGTCAGGATAAAAAGTCGAAGTTCTACTCTAAAATATCAGTCAATGACAGGAAATGGAGGTATAACACGAATGAGAAACAATCATACGGGGTAAGATGGGTTGATTGATAAATATCCCCGATCACATTACGAGAAAACAATTAAAATCAATGAATAATAAAATGCCAAAATGAACTCAAAATATAGAAAATAAATGGAAATTAAAACGTTACTTGAATGATAATACAAAATTTGAAATCAAAATCAAGTTCAACAAAGAACACTCGTATACATCAAGACTGAGCTTCTTCTTATAGTCCAATGTTTATATTGTATGGCAACAAGTGTACGCAAACACTGACACGTGGTATTTCCGTATGGAGTTACACACTATCGCATCACAACGATACGGTTTCCAAAGTTAAGTTAATTCGAGAGTCGCCGAAATGTTACCGTTAAATAAAAGTTACATAATAAAGAAAAGTTACGACGAAAAGAAAAATAAATAAGACGCGATGGGACGCTATGTAAGTTATGCAAAATACAAGGGGCATATCCTATACTATATTTACAGCAATTCAAATAATCAAACTAAATATATATATATACATCGGATATCGAGTAAAATCTTAAATGCTACACAGATTCTAATGTGAATCACGGTTCACTGCAAAAGATCTAGACAGAACTAGATAAACCACCAATACTTCAGCACTCGGGCTGTTCCCTTTTAAAACAACGAGACAGGGTATACAACCACAAATAGCAATTTAAAACATCATCCTGTAAGGGAAAAACATATGAATAACTCTTGATATCATGGAGAAAGCAATGGGCAACATTGCCTCCTTCTGCTGCATTTGAGCGCTCAACAGCGCGGTCATCCGTCATGTACTTCCGGGTAGATTACGAGCTGAAAAGAAGTGTTGAACTCAACTCTATGCTAAAGTTTGGATTCTGTCTCCCGAAGCTGCCACAAGGAAATATCGTCTCATTCAAGGCTACAGATAAACACAGGCCAGAAATCAGCTCGCCATGAGATAACGTCTTCGCCGGCTACACGGAAACTCACGTATATTCATTCCTTCTTAGCATGCTTTTACCATTGAATATCATCAGACTCAATAGTTTGGAATTAATACTGTCCATTCTGATCACAATATACACTCAGAAGACACTAGGCAGGCACACACATCTGCACAATATTCTTTCTCTTGTCAGGCATACAATCTGCCTGCACCAATACATTATAATTCAGCATGCAATCATTATCTCTTATTTTTCATAAATCCCATTGGCCTTCCACATTATGAGACTCAGTTCGTGTCCTTTGCAGACCATCAGGCAAAACAGAATCCAACTTAACTTCAAAGATCTTAGTCTAACAACGACGTTCTGCAGCTCCTTCAGTCAGCTTCCGTAAAATCATGCATCATGCAGAATAGCTTTACTTGTCTCTCTGAATAACCGAAATAAAATAAAATCATACGTATTTAACGTTGTATTAAGATGAACCTGTCAATCTAGCCCTTCTAGCATATATATAAGGAAAACTCGGAATATCCTACACTAAGTAACATGCATAAATAAACAACAACTAATCCTATCAATCCCTCATTTTCCCAAACATCTAATCATAAAGCAAAATGAAAATAAAATAAACATGCATTATTCTCGTATCCGAATCTATCATAGTAACAAAATTAAACAAACACATGCCGTCAGGCTTACATTACATGAAGTTAAAAATTCTATCTACACTGCCCTAGTACCTTAACATAATTTACATATCATGCCATAAATAACACATGCGTCTTAACTGAATTTCATCCAACGACTCTCGAGATACCAGGATAGCAGCTTACATCCCCGCTGATTGAGGGATTTACACCATGTTAATCACAGCATTAACATGTGGGAATGCACTTCCTTCTTCTGCATACATAGCCATGATCTTGCTGGAAAATAATTCACTGAAACACAGAAGACTTTGGTTGACAATATCTTCGCTGCTTAATGCTACGAGCCGAAGTACCATTTCTCTTTACAAGATCAGCTAAACACACTGATACATTTATAATACACACTTCACTTAAAGGGTGAAAATACAGTTTGAAAAGCAGCACACGATTCGTTACGAAAGTTCCTCGCGAAACGCGCCCGTCGCGAAGTAGTGAAACAATAGCACGTCTCCAATACACTAGCTACACAGCGGTCACTAAACACCGTCTTTATATATTGAAAGTAAACTCTGCTAAAATATACTCTTCCATTTACTCAAGAACAGTAAAATCTTCAAACTGCACAATTTAAAATATCATTTAGAACCAGTTACTGTTACTGGAATAACACTACGTTAATCACGATCACCAATTCAGAGTTTGTGGTTCTGCACTCTCCAAGCATTTAACACAGAGTGACGCTCTCCAGAGCTTGGGTTACTGAGGCGGCTTCGGTGACGCCATTTCAATACTGGGGTTCCCGGGTGTCTGAACCAACCACCAATCAGAAAATTCGTCGTATATGATGACACAATATTGATTGTGATATATTTACAAAACTCAGCTCAAACACTAGCAAATCTCTTCCACCAATTTTTATATTACATTTCCAAATATATCTGACTTCTGAAACTGTGGAAAACCGATTACCGACAGAAACTGACTTAGCAGCTGAGCACGTTGGTCATTCTGGAATTAAGATTTGGCGCGGTGTAGCCTCCATGTTTGCCAAATCCTAAAGTTCCCATTGGCTGAAATATCTTGCTTGGTCAGCATCTAATACACGTGTCGATCCTTGCCAACGCTTGGGTACGCCACCCTTTCTCACGGTCATACGGAAATATGAAGCAATACCCAGCGACTTACTGTCTTGCTCAACATCCGGTATTAACTATCTTGGAATACGATACTTAAACATATTAGGCTGTAACTTGTAGGAATAAATTTTACATAATGGGTCAAATAATACTCTAATTATTATTATGGGCCGGCAGGATACGGCTCAGTATAGACTTACACGAAGAATTATGTGAATTGTAATGTATGGGAGCCAAATTCGGTCCCTGCACCTAATTTCGTTTCTCTAGGGATTTCCAGTTTGCACGGTTGGTACCTAATGTTTAGTCGCGTGCACACGCGTAACCCCATCCCGTTGTCTTCTTGTGGGAGTTGAGCACCACGTTAAGTTTCCGTGTACAAGGAGGATTCAGCTGAGTTAGTGCAGCACTGAAAAGTGTATCGAATACTGGGCTGCATTTCAGTCGTGTGGTGTAGTTCCTGGAGTGAGTTACTGTAGTGGCCATTATAATACATCAGGAAATGTTCGTAATTTCGTCCCCCTTCATTTTATTTGCTGATGTACCCGTGGTTCGCTACGGGATTCTCATAAACCCTGTATTTGTGGTTTTCCTAACTACAGTTAACTTAGGCCATTACCAAAACGTCAGTAGGAATGTAGCGATTAAAAGCAATGTTATCATATAAAATACTCGATCAAATGAAAAACCTCACATTTTCTCACTTTTAACGAACAGTACTACGGTGCCGTTCTAACAGCCCAAAGTTCCAGTGCTGGAATGACCAGGCCGCTGATAGCCGTGAACAGTCCTCTGCCGTTATTCCGTTAAATATGCACACTGCTCATTCCAATCAGTGCCTCAGAGTAGGGATTGCATAGTTCGCATCCTATGATGAACCAGTTTGTTACGTACCAGTAGTATCAGAACATTTATGAACCAAGGAATGGCATGCTAAAGAAGAAAGTTAACTAACTCCCCAGCTACTTCCCGCCAATATTTAGGCAGGCTGTTATACTCGGTCGACTGGTCGAGTTGGCCGTGTGATTAGGGGCGGGCAAGTGTGAGCTTGCATCCGGGAGATAGTGGATTCGAACTCCACTGTCGGCAGCCCTGAAAATGGTATTCCGTGGTTTCCCATGTCCACACCAGGCAAATAATGGGACTGTACCTTAATTAAGGCCAAGGCCGCCTCCTTTCACACTCCTAGCCCTTTCCTATCCCATCGTCGCCATAAGACCTACCTGTGTCAGTGCAACGTGAGGTAAATTTTAAAAAATTCTCGGTATGCAGCAGTAATCCTATCTAGCGGAGATGAGTGGCAACAGAGGCACAAAGCACATCACAACAAACAATGGTCAATGTAATGTTATTGTTGATCAATTTCATGAGCTTTCTGTATTGTAGGCCTTCACATTTAGTTTTCTTTCGACTCTGTGATATTAGGACGTCTTACAAAATTATTTATTGCGTAGACTGCAATTCCTTATTCCCCGACTTTACATTCTTCGATTTCTTCGATTTTGGCCATCTAAGGACCACGGAAAGTAACCCTGTGTTCTGTTCTTGACTTCCAATAGTTCTTCATCCCTTCACTTAGCTGTTTCCTCACTTGTGTCCAGATGTTACTATTACTTTCCTTCTTTTTCCTTCTGGAAACCATTGAAATTCTGTTTCAATCTTCTGAAAGTTGTTCTGTCTTGTATTATATACCAATTTTCATTAAATTCTGTTTGCCCATTTTCTCGTGACTCGGCGCTGGTATGGACTTAGCAACAAAAATCCAAATTCATGAAAGTGTACAAGACACCTATGATGGGAAATTTAATGCTATGTAACTTTAGGACCACTAATAACACAAATATTTGAGACTTAAATTTTAGTCCTTCCTCTAAACTACCATTTTACTTAGCATTAATAAAATTATTTATAGCCTAGAATGTAGTAACTTATTCCACAACTTTTCATACAATTTTCATTAAGATAGGAGCTCTAATAACATAAATATTTGAGAATGAAATTTTAGGCCTTCCCCTAAACTACCACTTCTCTCAGCGTGAATACGATTATTTATAGCCTAGATTATAGCGACTTATTCTCGGACTTTAATACCAATTTTCTTTAAGATGAGACCGCTAATAGCATAATATTTGACACTTAAATTTTAGGCCTTCCCCTAAACTGCCATTTCTCTCAGCGTGAATACGATTATTTATAACCTAGATTGTAGCGACCTATTTCTGGACTTTAAATACCAATTCTCATTAAGAGAGGACCACTAATAACATAAATATGTGAGAATTAAATTTTAGGCCTTCCCTAAACCAGCATTTCTCTCAGCGTGAATAAGATCATTTATAGCCTAGATTGTAGCGAGTGATTTCTGGACTTTACGTACCGATTTTCATTGAATTCTCTTCAGCCGTTTTCTCGTGATGCGTGTACATACATACATACAGATAGTCAGACATAAATTACGGAAAATTAAAAAGTGCTATTCCTTGTTACTACGGACACGACCGATACAGAAATACCATCCTTTTTAATTTCTGAGCAATGTACAGACAAAACTCTTATTTTATACATATACATTTATGAAATTTATTATTATTTTCAGATGGGAAAACGCAAGCAGTGGGCTAAGGAGGCTATGAAAAAGGGTATTGAGGCAGTGAGAGACAAGACAATGGGTTACGGACGTGCAAGTAAAGCGTTTAACATCCCACGAGCAACGATGAAAGACTATGTTATAAAGAACACCAAGAAAACATTTTTCATAAATGGCCTTCAAGTAATTGATTATAGGAAAAGTGTTTGGTAAGGTTAGAAAGGAAAAATATATTAAAATTGTACTTTTCATAAATTTGGTGGGAGATGAAATTATGAACGGAAATCTGGTAGTTTAGGTTTTGCAGTGTTTATGTTTGTGTCAAATATTGACTACGTTACGTTATAACAGTTTCATTGTAAATTGCCCGTAAGTGGAGAACTAGCCTTGTCCATAATATTCCTGAATTTCAACAGGTCCTAATCTGCTAAGGTGACGTAATAAGGGCCCCGTACCTTGATAATGAATGTAGAAAAGAATACCTAAAATTACTGTACTTGAAGATTTGTTGCGCCTATTTGTATTCAATTCACTTTAATTCAATTCATCTATGTGTTCTTTTTTCATAGCTTCATTGTATTTTTCTGTTGATTTTTTAAGAATTCATTGCTTAATGACTAAACCGCGCTAGATGAACGATGGATGCAACATGGAAATTTTCACGACACGGAAACTATCCATGTTCTTCTTTGGTTCAGACGATTTTTTTTTCATTTCAGAAACGTAAGTACGGCCAGCAAAGGAATCGTGATCATTCTTCATTATGCGCAGCAGCCCCGTGGTAGCCCCTTTCGGTACTTCCAGGAAGGGGCGAGTGACTCACACGACGAGGGATCTCTCAGTCGGCCTGTTGAGTGGGGCCGGCCTTTTCGTGACCTGTGAGTTTCTTTGAGATTCAACGAGAATGTTCTGCCTCCAGTGACATCGTGAAGTTTCTGGCTCAAATTACACGAGCTACAAAAGGGGAGGCTAGCCGCGGACAGTCAATCAGTGTGAGACTGAGTGTGTTGGGGTTCGGTGGTTGGACTGAGGACGAAAGAGGTGTTGGCTGTCGCTAGTGCCCCACCGAGGTCTGAACGAGGAACTAGACCAGTGTGTAGGTGCAGGTGACAGAACGAAAGACTGTACTGTGTGTTCCTGTAGGCTCAGCGAGGGAAGCCGCTATCGCGAGTGTGAAAGTAAATGTTCGCTGTTGTGAGTATCGTCCTGCTGTTGAACACTGTTGAGCTGTTTAGTTGTTCACTGCATGTGACTGTGTGAATTACTGGACAGTCTGTGGAGTCGAACCAACGAACAGTTATCGTGTGTGGTGTAGCCAGTGGCCCTGTGTTCAAATCCAGCGGTCTACACACAGCTGCTCGATGATTTCACTGGACTTGGGGAAGTGAAAGTAATGCTTAAGCGTCCGCAGGTCCCCTGTTGCACCATAACGAAGAGGAACTTGTGTGTAGACTTGTAATTAGTAAGTGTGGCCATTCGTAACAGATTAGAAATGTGTGTGTGCATTCATTAGGTCATACTAAAATAAATTAGAGTAATGGGACAGATGGAGTTTTATGTGTAACAATACATTAAAATAGCTTTCGAAATTGCTATGTGATTTAGTCTTGTAATTCGGGAATTGTCTGCCTTTCGAAATAACATGTTTTTACGAATGAAACGCCGTCTTTAATTTACTTCAGAATGACGCAAAAAATGCACACACACAAAATTCAGTTCAGTCATGTCTGACCACCCTCACTAATTGCTGTCTGTTTACAAGTCACCGTTCAGCAGGTAGTGTGGCTCGTTGAAAGAGGGCTATAATCTTATTCAAAATTTCGCCTTACTTTTCCTTCTCCATGTGCAGTCATCCTACACAGCAACTGCGTGCGGACAGCTAGATTTGAACACACGGTCAGTGAGCTGCCTGTTGTCGCACTACACGATTCCAGCACTTGGTCCATTCCACATATCGAAAGAAGGCTTCCGCAAAATCGATGGTGAGGAGAAACAGAAAGGGTGTTAAAGTACATCCCTCTCTTCGTTGTTCCACCATCAGCTACAGTTACGATACAGGCTTTTGAAGACGTCGTTAAATCTATCTGGGATACCATACCTTACATAGATAGCTTGTACTGTACTTTACGCGGGCGAAACTGAAGTATTTGTTACGAAATTCCGGCCAGCTGTGATTTCAACTCACTCATAAAACATCAGTAATATAAACAACTATAACTGTATTCGAAAAATGAGTATTATTTGTATCCGCGTCTGTGGTGTAGTAAAAAAAAGAAATGCCGTACGGCTTTTAGTGCCGGGAGTTCGGCTGTCCAGGTGTAGGTCTACGTATACACACAGCCCCCGCGGGAGCGAAATTAACCAATTATGGTTAAAATTCCCGATCCTACCGGGAATCGAACCTGGAACCCCTCTAACCAAAGGCCAGCACGCTAACCGTTTAGCCATGGAGTCGGACTGTGGTGTAGTGTTTAGTGTGATTAGCTGCCAACCCCGGTGACCTGGGTTCGATCCCCGGCTCTGCCACGAGATTTGAAAAGTGGTACGAGGCTGCAACGGGGTACAGTCAGTCTCGGGAAATCAGCTGAGTAAAGGGAGGTCGATTCCCACCTCAACCATCCTGGAAGTAGTTTTCCGTGGTTTCCCCAGTTTTCCTCCAGGCAAATGCCGGGATGGGACCTAAATTGAGGCCACGGCCGCTTCCTTCCCTTTTCCTTGTCTATGCCTTCCAATCTTCGCATCATCCCACAAGCCCCCTGTTCAGCATAGCAGGTGACGCCGCCTGGACGAGGTACTGGTCCCCTTCCCAGTTGTATCCCCCACCCAAAGTCTGACGCTCCAGGACACTGCCCTTGACGCGCTAGAGGTGGGATCCCTCGCTGATTCCGAGGGAAAAACCAACCTCGGAGGGTAAACATTAAGAAAGTAAGAGAAAAGAAGGGTATTATTTGTGAAGTACGAAAATGGGCAGTTTATTTCCGATCAACCTGGTAATAAGGAAATATGCCACAAAAATAAAAAGGCCAAAATATGTTTATTACATAAAACGTAACGTAACGGGAACAATAAGAAAAATGAGACTGTTTAGGATGGATGAAAACAGATTTTAATAAGATATGTTCAAATTTCTTTGGGAGAGAAAGTCAGCAGCAATCTGGATTCAAGAAGTAAAGAAAGATTTGTAACGAAGAAGAGGAGACGAGAAGATATCAAAGAGCGAGGTATTTGTAGATAGAAAGAGTTAATATGGAAGGATTCCAAGGAAAAAAGAAAAAGAAAACTGGTAGAAAGGTGGTCTGAGGAGAGCGAAAAGAAGAAGTATTGGAAAGGAAGCATCGTCAGGCAGTTGGTACCTATCAGGGAAGATGATGACAGTAATAGTAATAATAATTATAGGGCGGGTTTCTATTACAAGCGAAATTTTTTCCTTAAAATTACATCATGTAGTCTTCGGTTTTCAACATATTTCCAGGCGTGATAATCAAAATTTAACAGCCTTTATTGAGTATATATATACTAGCAAGATACCCGTGCTTCGCTACGGTATTATACTGAAATTTATAATTGAATACTTATTTAGATATATAATCCGCCGAAATTCGCGATCTGACTCGTTCTCTGCGAGAATCCACCAAAATTCCCGATCTATTATTTTACGGCAAGTTTCCTCCCATTTTTAAATCTTTCTTTCCAGCAATCGATTTCGTACTTCCCGGGTTAGGCTCAGGTATTCCTCCATGTCAGTTGGGTCCGTAAATCTTTGCCATCTTTTCCTATAATATTTTTAATACGGATATAATCCTTCAGGAGATCCGGCGTGCTGTCATACTGGGTGCCTTGGCGGCACTGAACCCGCGACCGGACTGCATTCTTAGTCATTACCCGTCCAGGAGCCGTTTCCATCGCGGTCCGCAATTTGACGACGGTCCGGAATATTATTATTATTATTATTATTATTATTATTATTATTATTATGTGTTGCTGGAATGGCTGATGACAGGGAAAACCGGAGTATCCGGAGAAAAACCTGTCCCGCCTCCGTTTTGTCCAGCACGAATGCCACATGGAGTGACCGGGATTTGAACCACGGAACCCAGCTGTGAGAGGCCGGCGCGCTGCCGCCTGAGCAACGGAGGATCCTTATAAGTACATTAATAACAGTAAAATCAATTGGTCTCACCTCCTTCTACACCCCACCGCCGTTAAGTTTATTTACAGCCACCCCCCCCCCCACCTGAAAAAGAATTAAAAGGATGCTTGTTTCTTTATGTTTAAGGGAGATTCCAAACACCAATGTTCACGTCTATTACCTTCAGTTTTGAGATATAAGTATCCACATAAAAATAATTTACTTTCTTTCACTTCATTTCACAATAATCTCTCCTCCCCCTAAATGAATTTTCCCGCAAAAAAATACTTGTTTCTTTAATAGCAAAGGATCTTCTAAATACAAATTATCACGACTCTAACTTCTTCAGTTTTTGATTTATTTGTCCTCATGAAAGGAATTCAACTCCTTTACACTCCCGCCCTCCAAGATGGTTTCCCCACCAAAACGCCTTTTTCTTTGTTTTTAAAAGAGAACCAAATACGAATTTTCACGTCTGTAACAACTTTAGTATTAGATGTATGTATTCTCATACAATTAAGTCAACTAATGTTTCAATTCTTCCCCCCCCCCCTTCATTGGATTTTCCGAGAATACGTGTTTCTTTACTTTTAAAGTAGATTGAAAATATCAAATTTCACGTCTGTAACATCTTCATTTTTGAGATATCAGTAGCCTAATTAAAAGAATTCATCACCATTTTCAGTCACTTTTACCCCCCCCCACCGCCCTCCACCCAAGTGGTATTTCCGAAAACTAAAAATACACTTTTCTTTATGTTTAATAGAGATAAAAAATACCATTTTTCACTTCTGTAACATGTTAAGTTTTTTAGATATCCGTAAAAATTCTCATTTTAAAATTTCACCCCTTTTGGGTTCCCCTTATGTAGAGTTTCCAAAAAAAACCCTACATTTTTTTACATTTACAGGAGATTTACACCCACTTTTTACGTCTGTAACATTTTACGATTCCAAGATATTCTGTAGATATAGTCTTTCAAAAAATTCACCCCAATTTGTCACTCCTGTTTAACCGCCATTAATTGGCTTTTCCAAAAACTAAAAAATACGTGTTTCTTTATTTTTAAAGGAAATCCCATATGCGAATTATCAGTTCTGTAATATCTTTCGTTTCTGAGATATGTGTATCCTCATTAAAGGCATTCAACCCATTTTTCACCCTTTTACACCCCTCCTATTAGGACTTACTGGAAACAAAAAATACGTGTTCCTTTATTTTTAGAGGAGATTCTAACCACCAAGTGTTACATCTGTAAATTTTAAAGTTTTAAGATGTAGACACACTCATTTTAAAAAATTCACCCCCGTTTTCACCCCCCAATATTTGGATTTTCCAAAAACGAAAAAATACCTGTTTCTTTACTTTTAAAGTAGATCCAAAATACCAATTTTCAGGTCTGTAATATCTTCAGGTTCTGAAATATAAGTATCCTCATGAAAGGCATTCAACCCATTATTCACCCTTTTACACCCTTCCTATTGGGATTTTCCGAAAACAAAAGAATACGTGTTTCTTTATTTTTAAAGGAGATTCTAAATACCAATTTTTACATCTATAAACTTAAAAAGTTTTGAGATATAGATACACTCATTTTAAAAAAATCACCCCCTTTTCACCCCCCCATTAATTGTATTTTCCACAAACAAAAAATACGTGCTTATTTATTTTTAAAGGAGATCCCAAACACCAATTTTCAGGTCTGTAATATCTTCAGGTTCTAAAATATAAGTAGACTTATGAAATGCATTCGACCCCTTTTTCAACCTTTCCCACCCTTCGTATTAGGATTTTCCGAAAACAAAATATACATGTTTCTTTATCTTTAATGGAGATTCTAAATACCTATTTTTACACCTATAACCTTTAAAAGTTTTGAGATATAGATACACTCATTTTAAAATATTACCCCTTTTTTACCCCCCTTAATTGGGTTTTGCAGAAACAAAAAAATACGTGTTTCTTTATTTTTAAAGGAGATCCCAAACACTAATTTTCAGGTCTATAATATCTTCAGTTTCTGAGATATAAGTAGCCTCATTAAAGGCATTCAACCCCTTTTTCACCCCTTTACACACCTCCTATTGCGATTTTCCGAAAACATAAAAATACGTGTTTCTTTATTTTTAATGAAGATTCTAAATACCAATTTTTACATCTGCAAACTTTAAAAGTTTGGAGATATAGATTCACTAATTTTAAAAATTCACCCCCTTTTCACCCTCCCATTAATTAGATTTTCCAAAAACAAAAAAATACGTGTTTCTTTATTTTTAAAAGAGATCAAAAGTACCAATTTTCAGGTCTGTAATATCTTCAGTTTCTGAGATATAACTACCGGTATCCTGATTAAAGGCATTCAACCCTTTTTTCGCCGTTTTCACCCCTCCTATTGCGATTTTCCGAAAACATAAAAATACGTGTTTCTTTATTTTTAATGAAGATTCTAAATACCAATTTTTACATCTGCAAACTTTAAAAGTTTGGAGATATAGATTCACTAATTTAAAAAATTCACCCCCTTTTCACCCTCCCATTAATTAGATTTTCCAAAAACAAAAAAATACGTGTTTCTTTATTTTTAAAAGAGATCAAAAGTACCAATTTTCAGGTCTGTAATATCTTCAGTTTCTGAGATATAACTACCGGTATCCTGATTAAAGGCATTGAACACATTTTCCCCCATTTTCACCCTTTTTCACCCCTCCTATTGGGATTTTCTGAAAACAAAAAAATACGTGTTTCCTTATTTTCAAAGAAGATTCTAAATACCAATTTTTACATATGTAAACTTTTAAAGTTTTGAGATATAGGTGCACTCATTTTAAAACTTCACCCCCCCTTTTCACCCCCTTAGCAACGGAATATCCAAAAATCCTCTCTTAGCGAGCACCTACATCTTAATATGAATGTATTCCCAAAATTTCATTTCATTATGTCTAGTAGTTTTGGCTCGGCGATGATGAATCAGTCAGTCAGTCAGGACAAGCTATTTTATATATATGCATATTTTGGCCTTTTTTATTTTTGTGGCATATTTTATACAAAATTTCATTAAAATGACATATTTTGATTATTTTCATTTAAATGTTGCGTTATAAACATCAGAGTAAATTTTAGAAATTATTTTTTCAGGGTAGACTGGAATACACTTCTACTGAAGAACCATTGAAAAGTAGTGTATAATATGTTTCTAGCAGGTAAGAGCTATTGTCTGCTGGTTGCGTCAATTTCCAGAAACCAGGCTATTGTTTACGGGAAGCAGAGGCAATTTTGCAAGTTATTTGTCATTGTTTATACCTATCTGTCTCACTCATCCTTCCCTCTTCCTCCTTCAACACACTGAATAAGCTTGGTTACTGAGGGAGCTTGTCATTCAGTTGCTTTCCATATGCCTAAAAGCGAAAGCATCAGTTAGCAAGAATTTGCGAAGTTTTGTTCGCGAGTTCGATGAAAACATATCTGGTAAGGACGGAGCGATATTGTTGTATAAATTGCGTGAGCATGCCAAAGGGTCAGTAGCGACTAGGGCGTCAAGAAAATGAGAAATTGTACTGGAAAAGATTAGCGGACTTTTGTACCTGCGTGCAATAGGTGACATTCTTTGTGGAAACCTTTCATCTGCAGATTTCCAAGCATTTTCTCCAAGTGATTTAACTGTATTCAAGTACGCTCCTGTGATATCATGTGACGTCGAAAGAAGGTTTTCTCGCTACAAGACGACAGTCAGCGACAACAGGAGAGGATTCTCATTCAACAGTCTTAAGATGCATGTGGTGATAAATTGCAACAATCCTGATAATGGAGACTAGATCAGGTATGAAAGCTTCGTTCAAATAACACACATTTTGTGTATAACTAAAAATTAATTGAATATGGAACATTGAAAGTGAACTATAGTGTTGACGTCTTGCACAGAGTCCATCCTTGCCTAGGAATAAGTAGTGTAACCTTAATGGGTTTATTTTTAGGTTAAGTATATCGAAGAATTTAAACTGTTTTAACTCTACATTATTTACACCCTGAAGTGTTTCTCTGTGTAATGTAGATGCAAATCATTAAGTCATATTTTGCATTTTATGGGACATATTTAAGTTTTTAGCTCATAGACATCCATTCCGTACTCACGTGTTGTTCGGGAAGAAGTCTGCGCCGTCCAGCATGTTGAACGAGTAGCAGATGCCTTCCTCAGTCATGATGGGTCGGAACAGCAGCGACGCATTTATGGTCTGCCCGTGCCACTGGCTCACCCAGACTGTCTCCACGAACACTGGAGCCAACTGAACAGGAAGTAAAGGGTGCAGTTAGCGGTTACAAAACTGGTGGCGTGAAACATTTTTCGGTTAGGTTGGGAGGAGGGGCACAGACAACTTACTCAGAAGAAAAAAAGGATCTTGTGAGATTAAAGACAAAGCAAAAAGAATGCTCCAGTGTGTTTGTATTCGTTATTCTTGCCAACTGTGAAAATGCCTTCAGTCGACTCACGTGAGCATGTTTTTGAAGTAAAGTGATTACAATGAATATAGGTGTCATCCGCGTGCACCACAGCCGCCCTTCTGATCTGAATGTTGTGATATTCTGCAGATAATTGAGGCGTTGACATGTAAATGGTAACAAGTGAAATGATACAGTAGATTCTTTTCTAGGATTCGCGCAAGACGGAGCCTGTGTTAGGTCCACGAGGTTCGGCAAGGAGAAGGTAGTGCCTCTGGTGGAATTAGGTATAACTTTTGCCATTTGTTGAAAGTCAATTGCGTGTAAACCTGGTTTATACCTATTACAGTTATATTTCAGTTGCCAGAACGCCTCCGAATTATTTCATTCAAAATTGTAAGTCGTTATTCCGAGCAACTTGACACGACGTTCATACTAATTCGATGTTTGTACAAAAAGGTCTTGCGTGTGTCCAGTAATGGTTTCAGAAGAAATTGCGGAAATGATCGGAGAGGCTAAACATTTTTAACCATCTCATGTAATCATCATGACGCATACGATTTTTCTCACTTCGCCATGGAAAGCAAGAGATATTTAAATGCTTGTCAGCTGGATAAGGGTTTCAAGAGCTCAGCTTCCGTCGGTCAAGACAAGGCCGTGGAAGGAGACTAACCATCAGCGAACGGAAAGAAAGGATCTATTGGCCATGCTGGATTTCTTCGATGTAAAATATCTTGCGGTTTACAGTGAAATTTCTGCTTGAAACTTACACGTCAACTGACAAACTGATTAGACACTGATTTTTTCACAGCGTGTTTTATCGCACAATTTGTGCCTGAAACATAAGTAGCATAACTTTGATTGTTAATGTGATAAATGGATAACTCCTTGATTTTACATGATACTTTGAACCCATAATTCTACGGGGAGAAAAAAATTTTCTCAATATTTATTTGGTATCAACAAGCTACTTTTATTTTTGAGGGCAGCCATGTTGCGCTCCTAAGAGCCCCGATGTCGCGTGGGAAGGATCTCACGGCAAGCTCGTGAAATACCGTGACACCTCGGCGAACTTCGAGGGCCTGATAATTCTTTAAATTCATGGAATTCTATATAACGAGGGATTTTGGCAATACAGTAAATAAAGAAATAAATAAGTTAAATTATTCGTAAACCCTACGTGAAGACAGAGCCCCCGGGGAAAACATAAATGCAGTTAAGCCTAAGTACATGTCAGCATCAGATCAGTGAACTAGCTCCACGTGCCAAGGTCAAAGGATGAAGAAAACGCGCGAAACGGACGGGCAGAAATATTTTATTTCCCCTGTTGTGAGTGTGGTAAAATTATAAGATTAACATGTAAAATAATTGCAAGCCTGTCCGGAATTCTGGGACAAGTCTCATAAAAATCGGTCTATTGGACGCAAAATTGGCAGATTACGCAATCAAGCTTAATAGTGTGGGTAGCGTCCCTCCTGAGATTATAAAAGGAACCCCCCACCGTATATTTTTCAGTGTCGATCTGGGTCTTGAAGCCGCGGGAGCTTACGCCCGTCGTCAGTGGAAAATTGCTCCAGATTGAGCTACAAATAACTAAATACATGTCCGTGGCTGAGGTCCACATACTCGGTTAGGAAGAGAAGGTGATTGAAAAAGTTCTGAACGTTTGCCGACGAACTATGAAAGTGTAGGTGTTTGTTAAAATATACACAGTAGATTTTATTATATCATCTCATGTACGTTTGAAAGTGGTAAGAGAGTTGGGGAAGCTATTCAGAGTAGTTCTGCTCCCTTTATCTGTTGAACACCTGTTTATTGGAGTAACAGAGGGAGACAACTCTGGGAACGAGCCAGACAGTCGCAGTTGACTGCAGAACGAGGGAAGTTCGTTGTGTAAATTATAGAGAAAAGTGCGTGATTTGTGTGGTAATTTTTGTATCGTGTGGAAAAGGCAGTGTTTGTAAGAGTGAGATGTTGGAAATGATAATGTTATTTGTGAAAATGTACGGCTAAAAGCACGAGGTCCGCTGGCGACGATGTAGCCAGAATACTGGGAATGACGTCATGTGCAGGTCTGTCTATATTTGTATTATGTTGTAGTTAGATTTCATTGTTCTGTCCCAACAAATTTTACAAGATGATTGTCGGGTTGATATTGGTAATTATCAGGCGAAAGGCGTTGTAATTTTTGGTCAGCGTGTGAAAATTTCAGTGTGTAAATCTCACGTCAAGAAACTGTACAATGCGACGTTTAAAATTTGGTGTTAATGTTCAGTGAGATATTGTCCAAAGCGTGGAATTTTGGAAAGTTACAAGTGTAAATTAGTCGTGACGAATATCTAAATTTCAAATATTTAGTAGAATTCGGAAATGTTTGTCGATAATAATAATAATAATAATAATAATAATAATAATAATGCCTAGCGCGGGATAAAGAAAATTTTCTATGTTAAAAGTGCATTTAACCTGTATATTTTACAAGGATCGCAGGCATTTAGAAAATTTCAGTGAAATTCGATAGAGTTACATTTATTCATGGGAAGTAAAAGTTCGAGACATCGTGTATATCAATGATACGAAAAATCGCGGTGTGGTCTTGGATTCTCGAGGTCCGAAAGTCATAATAACAGTAAAGTAAGAGGTGTGTTTTATAGTGGTTGTTGTTTTGACCGGAGGATTGAATGATGAAAAAGGGTCTTGGAAATATAAGAAAAAGGGATTGAGAGCGAAGAATTTATATGTATGTGGAGATGAGAGGGATAGGAATATTGAAGATGAAATGAAGCCTGGATTTTAAGTGATACCGCTGGAATAAGGCGAGGAGAATGAGTTTGAGACAGGCTATATTTTACCGAGGAAGTATTTAGGAAACAGGCTGTATTGAGACAGGCTGTAGTGTTTTCCGCTACCAATCCGAAATTTGAGACGACTACTGTGTGCAGCACCGTAGATTTCTAGTAAGATCCCAAGTGAAAACGACTCTAGAAAAAGGTTAAAAATCTTGGTAGTAAACGTCCAGTGGTTAGTTTTGTAAAGCCATTATGAATATTAAAATAATGTGACCTCAAGAATAAAAGAGCATTTAGAACACATGGTTGGTGTTGTATTGAATTTCGTTTCACTGGATATGTCATTGATATAAATAGTTGGAATTGACGATAGGCGATTTGAGAGTTTCTAATGTGGTAGTGATGATTATTATTTTGAAGGCATCCACTATGGTAGACGTGTGTTGGGAATTATCATTGCTTCCCTAAAACTTCAGTGCACGGGCTGAGATTGTGTTTGAGGTGGAGAATTGCTCGTCACGCATATTTATTTTCGAGTTCACGTATTGTAACGAGGTAGAGACTTACTGTATTTTTCGACTTGCATTCATTTAATAGTAAGAGACGTTGTTCCGTTGTGTGTTATTAGTCTGACCAGGTTTAGTATTGAAATGACAGAGTTTGTTTGAAATTGCTAGTTCGCCTGATATGTTAAGGGATGCGTAGTGCGGCCCACTTTGAAGCCCGACGATAGATTTAGGACGTCACATGTTATCCTTGGAGTTACTGATGATGAGACGTCCTAGTTCACGCCCGACGATAGAATTTGGAAGGTATCATGTACATAGAGATTAGTGTTAGGATGTACAGATTTTAAGTGAGCCCGACGATAGGTCTGGGATGTCAGCTGTACAAACTCAAGTCTCAGATTAGATGTTTCCTTTGTTTTTGCGAAGTGGCCTGGACGAAGGTAGCACCTACAGTAAAATATAAATTATGAAGAGGGTCAGATCGGTTATGATGAGGCCAACTAGCGCGTAGCTCGAACAGCTGTTGGTGTTCGTTAAGATAACGGGGCCGCTATCGGCGAATGAGGGTTGCCCAAACGTTGGATATCGACCTGATGGAGATTAAATATTTTTACTGTAATTCTCCGTGCGTGTTGAGCTTTAATGACTTCGATATGTTAATTTATTTTACGGACTTAATTGTTTTATCGTTCTGACGTCCGTTTCGTTTTGATAGTGTGCATATTGACACTCAGTCTATTAGTGTGAGACTTGAGTTGCGAATGCGGTTTCTATTCGTCAGCCAGTAATACTATTTTATTTTCAATCTTTGTCGTACTTTCATTTTATTCGTAGTTGAATTTGATTAAGTAATCACTTTATAAGTAGTGTGTTGGGACAGACAATAAATAGATAGATCTGTAAAGGTAGTCATTGTTTTTCAAGGGAAAGGATTCCTTAAAGTTGTAATATTTTTCGATGTGGGCTGGTAATTTTATTAAGCGTAACAAAACCATTTCTAACCTGAAAATCGGTTCAATAATAATACTTTTCAAGTGACTTTCCACTTTTTAATTAACCTCAGTGTTTGGCATTTCTTCTAAATGCATGATGAATAAGTGTTTCCTGCATTTCGCAGTTTTGTTCCTTTAGAACGACATAACGTAAGATCCTCACGGATCATGTTGTTGTTGTTTCCTTCCGAACAGCTGTTTTGGGTGATGCACATTTAGCATCGGGATTACCTTATCACTTAAGGGTGTCATGAATGTCAAATACATGGTGGAATTTTATTTCAATTGTGAAAGATGCTGTTAACTCGTAGTGAACACCATGCTTTCCCATGATATTTCGCAACCTATCTAAAGCAACTGATAGTCAATTTGGTTCGATTAAGGATCCATTCGGCGGGTGTTCCGTACCCGTAAAGGGTATTCGACTGGTGGATAACCTTAATTGAGAGAAAATCAGGCGTTCTACTTGTTGAAAGTCAGATTTTCCACGGATCGTGTGGATTAACTCTCAGTTCTCGTTTGGAATAATAGGTGCCCGGTTTTCAGGTCTTCCCTTTTTCAGTTTTTCATTTTCGCTGTCCACTGACATATTAGCTTCTCCGAAGCAACTCTTCGATATTGTAAGAAATAAATCAACGCTATGCAATGTGACTGTGTTTGAAACATTCAAAAATAAATAATTCAATTTTTTTGCATTTTCAAGAATGTATATTAAATTAATAATGTTGTCGTGCTATTTCGATTTAATAAAAGTTAGTAAGCACATTTTGCTCCTCATTTCAAGTAGTTAGGCTCTCTTCTGAACCCCATCGTTTGGTTAAGATCGTGACCGAATTTATTCCCGCAACGACCCAGGATTTAAGAGTTCTAAATTGTTCTACTGTAGCAGCCGTGGCCGACCAACGATGGAATGGTAAGTTCAAGGGTTCAACTTGTTCAATATCATCTGCTTCACAATACTGGCAAGGATTTTAATGTTCTCCTGTAAAATTCACTTTTTATGACTTACTACCTTTCCGATGTCAATGCGTCAATTGTGTCGCCTTTCAATGAGCTCGAGCCTGTTGTTCACAGATTTCTTCGACTGGTAGCCTAACTCTTTGAGACTTGTTCTGCTGTATTGAAACTCTACATCATTCCATTTTTACCTTTTAAAATAAAAAGTTCGTAAAACCCTATCGTAGCAAACCTTTACGTACTTATACGAACATATCTCGTATCTGTAACTTCAGTAGCCTCGGCTGGGTGCTGATCACTTGTTCGATCCTTTGTACACCTTGTAAGTAAAAATTCATAAAATGAAAAAATACATTTTAGGCGTTCCTATGAACAATGTTTTAGTTTAAAAACGTTTTATTGTATTTCGTGGTCGAGAAAATGGAAAAAAGAGTTAAATTTCGAATATACAATTGTTCAATTCTAACTCAAACTTGAAAAATGCAGAAATTATATTTTAAGAATTTGTATGAAGAATTTCTTACTGCGAAATCGTTGTATTTTATTTCGCGCCACAGAAAATAAAAAATTAAATTTCGAATATACCCACATTGTAACCCATTAAAATTTAAAATGTTCTAAACACTTTATTAGCACTCCCTTACAAACTTACACGATGATGTGCTAAAATTTTCATGTCTCTAGTTCTAATGGTTTAGACTCGGTGTTTATGAGTCTGTCAGTCTGGACATTGGATTTTACATTCTAAGAAACACTTGTTCAGCCCTTTGCACCACTTGTAAGTCGATCTTATTAAAAATGCATAAATTACATTTTAGTAATTTATACAAAGAATATTTTAGTCCAAAAACGAATTAACATTTTATAATTGCGTCCGAAAAAATAAAAAAGTTAAATTTCGAATATTTTGAAAAGCATTTAAAACACTTTCTTAGCACTTCCTTATACACTGATACGAATACATCCTAAAAATGCCACGTCCCTAGTTTTAATTGTCTGAGTTGGGTGGTTAAGAGTCTGATCAGTTTGGACCTTGGTTTTTATAATTATACTGTATATACATTATCTGGACAAAACAAAATCCACAACATGGACTAAAAGTAAAAACATTTCCGTTACGTAATTATCGTTATTACAATTTCACTGTATACGTACACAAGCTATATATGTTATTTAAATAGGAATTGTTTGGAGGACAGAGTAAACACTTCCTGTTTGCTTAGGAGTTGTCATTTTTTTTAGAAACTAGAGTGTCAATGCCATCCACTTGATTTTGTGGTAATGCCATCAATGAGCGGTTTTGTTTAGCTTCATAAGTTAAAATAACTGTTCATGGAGAAAGGTAAATCTAAAACATTGCTAGTATTCTCGCTGTGAACTGGCAGTCCTTACAACTGTTTGGAAGAAGGCTAACCATCAGCGAACCGAGAGAAAGGAATTATTGGCCGTACTGCAGGATTCAGCGGATTTTACAACATTCTATTAAACAACAAACGGTGGGGAAAATGAAGAAAGAGAGACTGATTACTTTCTTTCGTCAAGCTCCTCTATTTTCAACTGATACATAGTTATATTATGTGTTCTGTAGTTATATTTATAGGAAACTAGCTGATGTACCCGTGCTTCGCTACGGGATTCTCAGAAAGACTGACTTCGTAGTTTTCCAAACTTAAGTCAACATGGGTCATTACTCACTGCAAAAACGTCAGTAGGAATGTAGCCATTAAAAGCAATGTTATCATATAAAATACTCGATCAAATGAAAAACCGCACATTTCCTCACTTTTAACAAACAGTACTACGGTGACGATCTAACAGTCCAAAAGTTCCAGAGCTGGAATAACCAGCCCGCAGACTGCCGTGAATACTTCTCTGCCATTATTCCGTTAAATGTGCACGATGCTCATTCCAATCAGTGCCTCAGAGTAGGGATTGAATAGCTCGAATGCTATGATGAACCAGTGTGTTATGTACCAGTAGTATCAGAAAATTTATGAACCAGAGGAATGCCATGCTAAAGAAGAAAGTTATCTAACTCCCCAGCTACTTCCCGCCAATATTTAGGCAGGCTGTTATACTCGGTACGACCGGACGAGTTGACCGTGTGGTTAGAGCCACGCAGCTGTGAGCTTGCATGCGGGAGATAGTGGATTGGAACCCACTGTCGGCAGCCCTGAAGATGCTATTCCTTGGTTTCCCATTTTCACACCAGGCAAATAATGGGGCTGTACCTTAATTGAGGCCAAGGCCGCTTCCTTTACACTCCTAGCCCTTTCCTATCCCATTGTCACCATAAGACCTATCTGTGTCGGTGCGACGTAAAGCAAAATTTAAAAAAATACTCTGTACGCAGCAGTAATCCTATCTATCGGAGAAGAGTGGCAACAGAAGACACAAAGCACATCACAACAAACAATGGTCAATGTAATGTTAGTGTTGATCAATTTTATGAGATTTATATGTTGTAGGCCTTCACATTTAGTTTTCTTTCGGCTCTGTGATATTAGGGCGTCTTATAAAATTATTTGTAGCGGAGACTGTAGTTCCTTATTCTCCAACTTTACGTGCCGATTTTCATTAAATTCTGTTTACCTTTGATCTCGTGATTCGGCGCTGATTGCACTTAGTAACAAGAATACAAATTCATGAATATTTCTGTGATCATAGCCGGTACGGTAACAATGTATAAGACATAAATATTCGTAAATGTAATACTACAGAACTTTTGTTACGTGGTATTTATCGATACGACCACTAATAACATAAATATTTGAGAATTAAATTTTGCTAGTTGCTTTACGTCGCTCCGACACAGATAGGTCTTATGGCGACGATGGGACAGGAAATGGGAAGGAAGCGGCCGTGGCCTTAATTAAGGTACAGCCCCAGCATTTGCCTGATGTGAAAATTGGAAACCATGGAAAACCATCTTCAGGGCTGCCGACAGTGGGGTTCGAACCCACTATCTCCCGGAATCGAGCTCACAGCTGTGCACTCCTAAACGCCCGGCCAACTCACTCGGTGAGAATTAAATTTTAGGCATTCCCCAAACTACCATTTTACTCAGCGTGAACACAATTATTTAAGACCTAGGTTATATCTACTTATTACGCCGACTTTGAATACCGATTTTCGATAAGATACGACCACTAATAACATAAATATTTGAGAATTAAATTTTAGGCCTTCCCCTAAACTACCATTTCACTCAGAGTGAATAAAATGATTTATAACCTAGATTGTAGTGGCTTATTCCCCGACTTTACATACCGATTTTCATGAAATTCTTTTCAGCGGTTTTCTCGTGTTATACAGACAGACAGACAGACAGACAGACAGACAGACAGACAGACAGACAGACAGACAGACAGACAGACAGACAGACAGACAGACAGACATTACGGAAAATTAACAAGTGCATTTTCTTGTTGCTGTGGACACAACTGATACAGAAATACCGTCCTTTTTAAAATTCTGAACAATGTACAGACAAAACTCTTAACTTATTTGATAATATAGATTAGGCTGTGTTGCAGAAAACGCATATGTAGTAAATACAAAATTCACCCTAATTACCTTATTATGTTCTATCTGTAGGCATTTTCCTTACATTTCTATTTAAAAATAGTTCTTTGAGCGCTTGAACTTAGTTAACCTTGAAAAGGAAGCAACCTATACAGTTATTTACTTCTGAAAAAATTACTTGGTGTTAGATATCTCTTTTTGCATCTTGTGATTCAATTTATTTACTGTCAAAAGTTATTATTTCAATGTGACATTACTTTTCAAAACTATCTCAATATTTTTCCAAAACCTAAGCCTATTTCTAAGTTGTAACAAAATGTGCGAGTTCTCACATCTTCTAGACGTTCGATGGTGGTGTAGTCCGTGGTGAGGTTTCCAGACTGGAACAAGTGCGGATCGCACACTAGCGAGACAGTGGAGAAGATCTCCAAACTGTAACACAGCAAACACGATATTATGTCAACGACAATCGGGGAAGAACTGGTACAATGTCTCGTAAAAAGTAGTTAGTGGGATGTAAAGCCAATAACAAGTATATATTAAAAGAGTGTACTAAAAACAGCTTTGGCAACTCCGTTTATTCTCTCCGGAACTACCTGCCGGTGAATCAGGAGATATTGATAGGTCTCTAAATTCAGCAACTTTGAGTAATCATAAAATCAAATCATTAAATGATCACTCCAACAATAGCAGGTGAAGGCTTATCCTAACCCGCAATACATTGTGTACTTCGCAGGTTGCTAAGCGACTAACACTTTCATTAATATTCTGATTCTGATGTATGTTATATCATCCTTAGCAATGAGATTGCATGCAACCATGTTTGATTACTACCTGTCAAGCCAGAGTGTATACACTTCCTCTGATCACGGAAGAACACTATTCCCTGCTTGACACGCTTTGATTCTCACCTTTCCCAGCTTCTAAACATATTCAACAGATGGCATAACGTTCATAATAACTTACATGCTCCTAAGAGAAAAATGTCTACGTACAAACAGAGGGGAAGTTATAAGACCAAATACAGTTTATAAGACCGTAATGAATAATCGTGCATGGCGATTGCCTTGTGCCATTGCCCTTGGCGAAGATTTGCTGTCTGCTGTGAAACAAGAATAAAACGATGGACGTAAGTTCTACGTAAAATAACTAACGCTGATAATGTTCATAATATCCGTAAAGAAGAACTTTTATATTCAACATTCACTGTGTTTACAACCTAACATTAAGTATCATAGCAGCCTGCAATCTATCAATGCTACTGATGGCTTAAACATGAACTATGTTAGCAGCCCGCGACATCAAGATCAACTACGACAACAGACTACAACCTGGGCCGATGACCTAGATGTTAGGCCCCTTTAAACAACAAGCAACAAGACCACGACCTACCGCTCAAAAACACTTCCCATTTTTCAGTTACTTTAATCTTAGTTCAAATGTCATTCTCATTAGTTTAGTGGTTCCTGAGATTTCATGACGAGTGGGTGAGTGATTTTTGGATGGATAGATAGATAGATAGATAGATAGATAGATAGATAGATAGATAGATAGATAGATAGATAGATAGATAGATAGATAGATAGATAGATAGCACTACCTGAAGTCGGTTCTTATGATCAAGCGTTTCGAACATACTCACTTCTCGTCTGAAATGGTTCCATTCTTCTCTTGGTGGTACATCTCGGTGAAGTTGAAGACGTTGGCGCGCGCCTTCGTCTCGGGACAGATGGTGACGGCCGGAAAGGGAAGCTGCCACAGTGGTCGGAGGGTCTCGTCCAGCGACACGATCACTGGCGTTTGGTGCCATTTGATCCATGCGTTCCTGATGAGGTACAGGCAGGCCAGTAACGACAGTATGAACGCTGCTAGCCACAGGGCTCTGTAAACATGACAACACAATGTCAGCTCCCACAAGTGCGATATTCAGTTCGGGACGATATCTAATTATTACGCTACAGTAACTTGAAGCCCTCACATTCGCGCGGTATTATTGCAGTCGGTGTCTCTCCTGGTTACTTCACTACACCGCGCTAAACAGTCACGTATGCGTCTTTGAAGGAAGAAGTTCTGCTTTCCACAGTCACTTTTGATGAAGACGAAGATGAACAGATTCACGTTGTGTACAAGTTTTTTTAGAATCTATTTTACGTCGCACCGACGCAGAAAGGTTTCGTGGCGACGATGGGATAGGAAAGGCCTAGGAGTGGGAAGGAAGCGGCCGTGCCCTAATTAAGGTACAGCTCCAGCATTTGCCTGGTGTGAAAATGGGACGCTACGGAAAACCACGTTTAGGGCTGCCGACACTGGGGTTTGAATCCACTATCTCCGGGATACAAGCGCGCAGCTACGTTACACTAACCGCCCGGTGAAGCTTTATCTGACTCTGTAATAATTAAGAGGGGAATTTCTCAAGGCAGTATTATTGGACCTTTATGTTTTCTTAGTGCCAGCGGCCGTAGCCGTGTTGAAACACCGGATCCCGTGAGATCTCCGAAGTTAAGCAGCAGTGGGCGTGGTCAGGAGTTGGATGGGTTGCCACGCGCTGTTGGTGGGGGGTAAGGGAATGGAGGAGCGGAAAGGAACTGGCCACCCTACCGCACGTAAACTCCGGCTCAGGAACACCTCTGCGGAGGTTCGGACCTGCCTTCGGGCAGAATAACCCTTACCTTACCTATGTTTTCTTATGTATATCAATGATATGAGTGAAGACGCGGATTCAGAAATAAGGTTTTTTGCGGATAGTGTTATTCTGTACAGAGTAATAAATAAGTTAGAAGAAAAATGACCTCGACATTGTTATGAGATGGACAGTAGAGGATGATATGATGTTAAACAATAACAATAATCATAAAAATAATATCCAAAATAAGGTTCCCAGAAGGAAGCCATAATTTAACTTTATCGATTGAAAATGTTAAAAGAATTTAAGCTCTTTAGGATTTTCCAGTCGAGAAATTAGCGCGTAAATAGCTTAAGTGTTTT
The DNA here is from genome assembly GCF_040414725.1 of Anabrus simplex. Taxonomy (NCBI): domain Eukaryota; kingdom Metazoa; phylum Arthropoda; class Insecta; order Orthoptera; family Tettigoniidae; genus Anabrus; species Anabrus simplex. Next base: position 1,796,754,704 of record NC_090265.1, on the reverse strand, counting down.
TATATATAATATCGCTCAAAACGTGTCGAAGATATTTAATTATATGTATGAAGGTAGTAATATTATCGAAAAAGAGCAAGTGAATGAAGCGGTTCAGCAAACTGTGATGGTCAGTCCCTGGTGCTAAATAAAGAGCAGTTATTAATTACTCTAATTGCTCTCTCGGAGCGCGGTCACGCGTGGCCTGAGCCGTCACCGCGGTAATAATTAAACACCGCACAGGAATACTTTATAAAACAGTTTTCCTTTACATCGCACCGACACATGGCGACCATGGGATAGGAAATGGCTAGGAGTGGAAAGGAAGCGGCCGTGACCTTAATTAAGGTACAGCCCCAGCATTTGCCTGGTGTGAAAATGGGAAACCACGGAAAAACACCTTCAGGACTGCCGACAGTGGGCTTCGAACCCCTAAAGATCTTTAGAGGGATAATAATAAAGTGATATGTTCATTAACGATGATCGTAAGAATAATTGGGATCAAAGTTTAAATAAAGGAAATGCTTGTGAGCCAATGCAAATACGAAGGTGAGATGTGCTGTGCGCCAGAAGAAATAGAATCAGTCATTTAAGAAAGGGCTCATGACCAGAAACGTAACTTTTCAGGAGGAGCAAAAACCTAATGTAAAAGCCTGTCTTGCTATTTCGTTAAATGTATGTGTTTTGAGCGTTAGTGTTGATGGTCGTGGCTAGGTTGCTTCATAAAAGATGTAGGACTTTACGGAGATGGCAAGGAAAAAATGGATATCTGCCCTGAATTTGAACCCGTTTTGTAGAAAAAGCACATTTTTTACTCAAATAATTTGGACACACTGTCTCGTTCTTCTACAATAACAAACATTTGAATGATGACGGTCAATCAAAAACATCGTCAGTCACACGAACGGTCGTTGAAGAAGCCTTCGTAGTCCCCCGGAATGTACACTTCTAGCCGCTTTAGGCCATTCATCTTATCCCGTCATTCTTCGTTGGCTAGTTGGTTAGGAAGCTAGACGTTGCTGTACGGTCCTGAATCTTTGATAGACTAAACGAGGAGCATGAATGATACTGGCTAGAAACGTATTTTCTAGTTAGTACGCACTCCCATTCCTCGACAACCCTACCCTCTTATAAAATTTCGGCCACCATACAGTAAAGTTCTTATGATTTTTACAGCACCAGCACACTCAGAAACTGCATTAGCCGATGCCATGACCTTGATTAAACAAGTGAAGGTGTACACGGCTGTTTGACCAAAGGGCACGCAGCTGTTCCTTCCTGTAAGCAACCATGTCATTCAGGGACACGTGCCGTTTCTTAAATGACTGATTCAATTATTGCCAAGATGCAATGGTGCGATTATGGGACGAGGAGATGTGTAGTTCCCCACGGTAATTAAGTCGTGTGCTCGACTGCTAATGATGATAAATATCCTCGTGTACGAGGGTGTGTTAGCCTCAATCGTTGAGTGTGATATCTTAAAGACACGAGGTTCTTAATATTGTGCTTAAATTGACAGACGTAATCTACTGAGATATAATGCTCTCTCTTGTACAGATTTGAAATATATTGATATTCGCTAAAACGTGTGTAAATTCTATTCACAAGTCAGTGTGGTTTACTTGGTTCTAACTAATAATGTGCTCATCAAAATAGCAGAAGCAATCTATCTATATATATAAAATAGCTTGTCCTGACTGACTGACTGACTGACTGATTCATCATCGCCGAGCCAAAACTACTGGACATAAAGAAATGAAATTTTGGGGATATATTCATATTATGATGTAGGTGCTTGCTAAGAGAGGATGTTTGGATATTCCTTCGGTAAGGGGGTGAAAATGGGGGTGAAATTTTAAAATGAGTGTATCTATATCTCAAAACTTTAAAAGTTTACAGATGTAAAAAATGGTATTTAGAATCTTCTTTAAAAATAAGGAAACACGTATTTTTTTGTTTTCAGAAAATCCCAATATGAGGGATGAAAAAGGGTGAAAATGGGGGAAAATTGGTTGAATTCCTTTAATCAGGATACCGGTACTTATATCTCAGAAACTGAAGATATTACAGACCTGAAAATTGGTACTTTGATCTCTTTTAAAAATAAAGAAGCACGCATTTTTTTTGTTTTTGTGAAATCCTATTAATGGGAGGGTGAAAAGGGGGTGAATTTTTAAAATGAGTGAATCTATATCTCCAAACTTTTAAAGTTTGCAGATGTAAAAATTGGTATTTAGAATCTTCATTAAAAATAAAGAAACACGTATTACTTTGTTTTCGGAAAATCGCAATAGGAGGAGTGAAAATCGGTGAAAAATGAGTTGAATGCCTTTAATGAGGCTACTTATAGCTCAGAAACTGAAGATATTATAGACCTGAAAATTGGTGTTTGGGATCTCTTTTAAAAATAAAGAAACACGTATTTTTTTGTTTTTCAGGAGAACCCAATTAAGGGGGGTGAAAAGGGGGTAATATTTTAAAATGACTGTATCTATATCTCAAAACTTTTAAAGGTTAGAGATGTAAAAAATGGTATTTAGAATCTCCATTAAAAATAAAGAAACACCTATATTTTGTTTTCGGAAAATCGTAATAGGAAGGGTGGTAAAGGTTGAAAAAGGGGTCGAATGCATTTCATGAGTCTACTTATATTTCAGAACCTGAAGATAATACAGACCTGAAAATTATTGTTTGGGATCTCCTTTAAAAATAAAGAAACACGTATTTTTCTTTTTGTGGAAAATCCAATTAATGAGGGGGGGTGAAAAGGGGGTGATTTTTTAAAATGAGTGTATCTATATCTCAAAACTTTTAAAGTTTATAGATGTAAAAATTGGTATTTAGAATCTCCTTTAAAAATAAAGACACACGTATTCTTTTGTTTTCGGAAAATCCCAATAGGAAGGGTGTAAAAGGGTGAATAATTGGTTGAATGCCTTTCATGAGGCTACTTATATTTCAGAACCTGAAGATATTACAGACCTGAAAATTGGTATTTTGGATCTGCTTTAAAAGTAAAGAAACACGTATTTTTTCGTTTTTGCAAAATCCAAATATTGGGGGGTGAAAAGAGGGGGTGAATTTTTTAAAATGAGTGTGTCTACATCTTAAAACTTTAAAATTTACAGATATAAAAATTGGTAGTTAGAATCTCCACTAAAAATAAAGGAACCCGTTTTTTTTGTTTCCTTTAAATCCTAATAGGAGGGGTGTAAAAGGGTGAAAAATGGGTTGAATGCCTTAATTGAGGATACACATATCTCAGAAACGAAAGATATTACAGAACTGATAATTTGCATATCAGTTCCTTTAAAAATGAAGAAACACGTATTTTTTAGTTTTTGGAAAAGCCAATTAATGGCGGTTAAACAGGAGTGACAAATTGGGGTGAATTTTTTGAAAGACTATATCTACAGAATATCTTGGAAACGTAAAATGTTACAGACGTAAAGAGTGGGTGTAAATCTCCTGTAAATGTAAATAAATATAGGTGATTTGTTTTTGGAAACTCCACTTAAGGGGAACTTAAAAGGGGTGAAATTTTAAAATGAGAATTTTTACAGTATATCTAAAAAAACTTAACATGTTACAGAAGTGAAAAATGGTATTTTTTATCTCTATTAAACATAAAGAAACGTGTACTTTTAGTTTTCGAAAATACCACTTGGGTGGAAGGGGGGGGTAAAAGTGACTGAAAATGGTGATGAATTATTTAATTAGGCTACTGATATCTCAAAAATGAAGATGTTACAGACGTGAAATTTGATATTTGCAATCTGCTTTAAAAGTAAAGAAACACGTATTCTCGGAAAGTCCAATGAAGGGGGGGGGGGGGGTGAAAGAATTGAATAATTAATTGACTGAATTCTATGAGAATACATACATCTAATAAAAACTAAAGTTGTTACAGACGTGAAAATTCTTATTTGGACCTCCTTTAAAAACAAAGAAGAACGCGTTTTGGTGGGGAAACCATCTTGGAGGGCGGGAGTGTAAAGGAGTTGAATTCCTTTCATGAGGACACATAAATCGAAAACTGAAGAAGTTAGAGTCGTGATAATTGGTATTTAGAAGATCCTTTACTATTAAAGAAACAAGTATTATTTGCGGGAAAATTCACTAAAGGGGGGGGGGGGATCATTGTGAAATGAAGTGAAAAAAGGGAATTATTTTTATGGGGATACTTATATCTCAAAACTGAAGTTAATAGACGTGAACATTGGTATTTGGAATCTCCCTTGAACACGAAGAAACAAGCATTCTTTTAATTTTTTATGAGGGGGGGGGGCGTTGGCGGTAAATAAACTTAACTTCGGTGGGGTGTAGAAGGAGGTGAGACCAATTGATTTTACTGTTATTAATGTACTTATAAGGATCCTCCGTTGCTCAGGCGGCAGCGCGCTGGCCTCTCACAGCTGGGTTCCGTGGTTCAAATCTCGGTCACTCCATGTGGCATTCATGCTGGACAAAACGGAGGTGGGACAGGTTTTTCTCCGGATACTCCGGTTTTCCCTGTCATCAGCCATTCCAGCAACACATAATAATAATGATAATAAAAATAATATTCCGGACCGTCGTCAAATGTGCGGACCGCGCTGGAAACGGCTCCTGGACGGGTAATGACTAAGAATGCAGTCCGGCCGCGGGTTCAGTGCCGCCAAGGCACCCAATATGACACCACGCCGGATCTCCTCAAGGATTTCATCCATATTAAAAATATTATAGGAAAAGATGGCAAAGATTTACGGACCCAACTGACCGGGAGAAATACCTGAGCCTAGCCCGGGAAGTACGAAATCGATTGCTGGAAAGGAAGATTTAAAAGTGGGAGGAAACGTGCCGTAAAATCATAGAAAACCAGTCAGATCGGGAATTTTGGTGGATTCTCGGAGAAAACGAGTCAGATCGCGAATTTGGGCGGATTATATATCTAATACAATAAGCATTCAATTATACATTTCAGTATAATACCGTAGCGAAGCACGGGTATCTTGCTAGTATATATATAAAATAGCTTGTCCTGACTGACTGACTGATTCATCATCGCCGATCCAAAACTACTAGACATAATGAAATGAAATTTTGGGAATACATTCATATTAAGATGTAGGTGCTCGCTAAGAGAGGATTTTTGGATATTCCGTTGCTAAGGGGGTGAAAAGGGGGGGTGAAGTTTTAAAATGAGTGCACCTATATCTCAAAACTTTAAAAGTTTACATAAGTAAAAATTGGTATTTAGAATCTTCTTTGAAAATAAGGAAACACGTATTTTTTTTGTTTTCAGAAAATCCCAATAGGAGGGGTGAAAAAGGGTGAAAATGGGGGAAAATGTGTTCAATGCCTTTAATCAGGATACCGGTAGTTATATCTCAGAAACTGAAGATATTACAGACCTGAAAATTGGTACTTTTGATCTCTTTTAAAAATAAAGAAACACGTATTTTTTTGTTTTTGGAAAATCTAATTAATGGGAGGGTGAAGAGGGGGTGAATTTTTTAAATTAGTGAATCTATATCTCCAAGCTTTTAAAGTTTGCAGATGTAAAAATTGGTATTTAGAATCTTCATTAAAAATAAAGAAACACGTATTTTTATGTTTTCGGAAAATCGCAATAGGAGGGGTGAAAACGGCGAAAAAAGGGTTGAATGCCTTTAATCAGGATACCGGTAGTTATATCTCAGAAACTGAAGATATTACAGACCTGAAAATTGGTACTTTTGATCTCTTTTAAAAATAAAGAAACACGTATTTTTTTGTTTTTGGAAAATCTAATTAATGGGAGGGTGAAAAGGGGGTGAATTTTTAAAATTAGTGAATCTATATCTCCAAACTTTTAAAGTTTGCAGATGTAAAAATTGGTATTTAGAATCTTCATTAAAAATAAAGAAACACGTATTTTTATGTTTTCGGAAAATCGCAATAGGAGGTGTGAAAAGGGGTGAAAAAGGGGTTGAATGCCTTTAATGAGGCTACTTATATCTCAGAAACTGAAGATATTATAGACCTGAAAATTAGTGTTTGGGATCTCCTTTAAAAATAAAGAAACACGTATTTTTTTGTTTCTGCAAAACCCAATTAAGGGGGGTAAAAAAGGGGTAATATTTTAAAATGAGTGTATCTATATCTCAAAACTTTTAAAGGTTATAGGTGTAAAAATAGGTATTTAGAATCTCCATTAAAGATAAAGAAACATGTATATTTTGTTTTCGGAAAATCCTAATACGAAGGGTGGGAAAGGTTGAAAAAGGGGTCGAATGCATTTCATAAGTCTACTTATATTTTAGAACCTGAAGATATTACAGACCTGAAAATTGGTGTTTGGGATCTCCTTTAAAAATAAATAAGCACGTATTTTTTGTTTGTGGAAAATACAATTAATGGGGGGGTGAAAAGGGGGTGATTTTTTTAAAATGAGTGTATCTATATCTCAAAACTTTTTAAGTTTATAGATGTAAAAATTGGTATTTAGAATCTCCTTTAAAAATAAAGAAACACGTATTCTTTTGTTTTCGGAAAATCCCAATAGGAAGGGTGTAAAAGGGTGAATAATGGGTTGAATGCCTTTCATGAGGATACTTATATTTCAGAACCTGAAGATATTACAGACCTGAAAATTGGTATTTTGGATCTACTTTAAAAGTAAAGAAACAGGTATTTTTTCGTTTTTGGAAAATCCAAATATTGGGGGGTGAAAACGGGGGTGAATTTTTTAAAATGAGTGTGTCTACATCTTAAAACTTTAAAATTTACAGATGTAACACTTGGTGGTTAGAATCTCCTCTAAAAATAAAGGAACACGTATTTTTTGTTTCCAGTAAGTCCTAATAGGAGGGGTGTAAAAGGGTGAAAAATGGGTTGAATGCCTTTAATGAGGATACACATATCTCAGAAACGAAAGATATTACAGAACTGATAATTCGCATATGGGATTTCCTTTAAAAATAAAGAAACACGTATTTTTTAGTTTTTGGAAAAGCCAATTAATGGCGGTTAAACAGGAGTGACAAATTGGGGTGAATTTTTTGAAAGACTATATCTACAGAATATCTTGGAATCGTAAAATGTTACAGACGTAAAAAGTGGGTGTAAATCTCCTGTAAATGTAAAAAAATGTAGGTTTTTTTTTTGGAAACTCTACATAAGGGGAACCCAAAAGGGGTGAAATTTTAAAATGAGAATTTTTACGGATATCTAAAAAACTTAACATGTTACAGAAGTGAAAAATGGTATTTTTTATCTCTATTAAACATAAAGAAAAGTGTATTTTTAGTTTTCGGAAATACCACTTGGGTGGAGGGCGGTGGGGGGGGGGGTAAAAGTGACTGAAAATGGTGATGAATTCTTTTAATTAGGCTACTGATATCTCAAAAATGAAGATGTTACAGACGTGAAATTTGATATTTTCAATCTGCTTTAAAAGTAAAGAAACACGTATTCTCGGAAAATCCAATGAAGGGGGGGGGGGGAAGAATTGAAACATTAGTTGACTTAATTGTATGAGAATACATACATCTAATACTAAAGTTGTTACAGACGTGAAAATTCGTATTTGGTTCTCTTTTAAAAACAAAGAAAAAGGCGTTTTGGTGGGGAAACCATCTTGGAGGGCGGGAGTGTAAAGGAGTTGAATTCCTTTCATGAGGACAAATAAATCAAAAACTGAAGAAGTTAGAGTCGTGATAATTTGTATTTAGAAGATCCTTTGCTATTAAAGAAACAAGTATTTTTTTGCGGGAAAATTCATTTAGGGGGAGGAGAGATTATTGTGAAATGAAGTGAAAGAAAGTAAATTATTTTTATGTGGATACTTATATCTCAAAACTGAAGGTAATAGACGTGAACATTGGTGTTTGGAATCTCCCTTAAACATAAAGAAACAAGCATCCTTTTAATTCTTTTTCAGGTGGGGGGGGGGGGGGTGGCTGTAAATAAACTTAACGGCGGTGGGGTGTAGAAGGAGGTGAGACCAATTGATTTTACTGTTATTAATGTACTTATAAGGATCCTCCGTTGCTCAGGCGGCAGCGCGCCGGCCTCTCACAGCTGGGTTCCGTGGTTCAAATCCCGGTCACTCCATGTGGCATTCGTGCTGGACAAAACGGAGGCGGGACAGGTTTTTCTCCGGATACTCCGGTTTTCCCTGTCATCAGCCATTCCAGCAACACATAATAATAATAATAATAATAATAATAATATTCCGGACCGTCGACAAATTGCGGACCGCGATGGAAACGGCTCCTGGACGGGTAATGACTAAGAATGCAGTCCGGTCGCGGGTTCAGTGCCGCCAAGGCACCCAGTATGACAGCACGCCGGATCTCCTGAAGGATTATATCCGTATTAAAAATATTATAGGAAAAGATGGCAAAGATTTACGGACCCAACTGACATGGAGGAATACCTGAGCCTAACCCGGGAAGTACGAAATCGATTGCTGGAAAGAAAGATTTAAAAATGGGAGGAAACTTGCCGTAAAATAATAGATCGGGAATTTTGGTGGATTCTCGCAGAGAACGAGTCAGATCGCGAATTTCGGCGGATTATATATCTAAATAAGTATTCAATTATAAATTTCAGTATAATACCGTAGCGAAGCACGGGTATCTTGCTAGTAATACTATAAAATGACACGCAATACTAATCACCGCGGAGCCTCCGTGGCTCAGGCGGCAGCGCGTCGGCCTCTCACCGCTGGATGCCGTGGTCCAAATCCCGGTCACTCCATGTGAGGTTTGTGCTGGACAAAGCGGAGGCGGGACAGGTTTTTCTCCGGGTACTCCGCTTTTCCCTGCCATCATTCATTCTAGCAACACTGTCCAATATCATTTCATTTCATCTGTCTTCATTAATCATTGCCCGAGAGGAGTGCGATAGGCTTCGGCAGCCGACCCAGTTCCTACCTTCGCCGCTAGATGGAGGCTCCATTCATTCTATTGCTGACCCGACATAATGACTGGAAACAGGCTGTGGATTTTCATTTTCATTTTCTAATCACCGGGAAATTTAAATGCGAATTCAAAATAGAAATTGGTACTATTTTGCTTCTCTTAAATCAAGAATAAATTCTTAAAGCTTTGTAAGATTGTGTTGGTTAATTAATAAATAGGATTTAGTTGAACTTGAAAATTACTAAAGATCGAATTGATAATAGAGAAGAGAAACGGATTCTAAATAACAAGTACACAAGACTATGACCAAAAATATCGCAGCGTAAGCAGTATGTCATATCTGCAGAAGAACGGGCCGCAAGATGATCCAGAATGAAGAAGTTTTGCAAAAGGAAAAAGTGCCAAGTGTTAAAAGCTGAACTTATTCTTTGAAGACTTTGTTGTATAGGGTTGGATTTGGGTGATCCACTGTGGGCGTTAACAATGTAAATAAATAAATAAATAAATAGAATGCAACCTACTATATGAATGAGATTTGATGTTTTATTCCGGAATGATAAAAGTAGTGCATAGATATGTTTACTATGTGAGGAGGAAAGGATATTGAGCCATACGGTCAAACATACCCGGTGAGTCCGCTGCCCCTGACACTTTCTGTTGTTAGGCATCCCAACGAACATCAGTGGTGTGATGGTCGATTCTACTTTGCCTATATCAAGCTATAATCGCCTTTAAAGCTCTTACTGCGTCATTATAGTAAGAATTTTGCAAATATATGTATGCGACAGGTATTTACACTATGCATCAAACTGTCATGCGGTTATGTAAAAAGTTTCAATTATAGGCTTTCGATTGGATATGAAATTAACGCTAAAAGCGATGGCATACTGCATTTGTGAAGCGGGAAGTACTGTAGTTTGCAACAAGTACGCTTTCTGATGAAATGAAATGGCGTATGGCTTTTAGTGCCGGGAGTGTCCGAGGACATGTTCGGCTCGCCAGGTGCAGGTCTTTCGATTTGACTCCCGTAGGCGACCTGCACGTCGTGATGAGGATGAAATGATGATGAAGACAACATATACACCCAGCCCCCGTGCCACAGAAATTAACCAATCATGGTTAAAATTCCCGACCCTGCCGGGAATCGAACCCGGGACCCCTGTGACCAAAGGCCATTTAGCCATGGAGCCGGACCGCTTTCTGATACTGTAAGCTCGAGGCAACAGTCAGCGTGGTGCCATGGCTTAAGCACAGACGTGCTGACGCATGTGCTGTCGGTAAGCGGGTTAAATTCCACCATCGCCAAATATTTTTATTCATATTTTAAGGGGATCAAATACAAGGCCATTCGTGCCACATTCGACAAGCTGCATGCAGGTTGTATATTCAGTGCGAACTGGCCTATCAGTACTGGTCATTTCTTCGCTGTGTATCCAACAGATGAGTAAGTTGAAATGCTCCTCCTGTACGGTGAAGCTAAACAGAACGCACAGGAAGCACGGCGCCTGTACTGCGAAAGATTTCCGCACAGACGATAACAAATAAATAAATAAATAAATAAATAAATAAATAAATAAATAAATAAATAAATAAATAAATAAATAAATAAGCAACGATGTGAGGGTATTCGGATATATTGGCTTTATGGATGAATCTCGAAGTATAAAATGCGAATAAAACAAACAGACTCAAGTGGGATTCGAATCCATCTACCAACCTCAGTTGTAGCCTATTAGCAGCACCGCACATATGATACCATGACGACTTCCATCAGCAGTTTACCGGAAAGCGTACTAGACTGACTTCACAAGCACACACTTTTTCTATCAGTATGTCATCGCCTTTAGAGTTCATTTCATACCCTACTGAAAGCGTATAATTGGCACGTACTTCTTACATTACCGTATGACAGTTTGATGCATTGTGGAAATACTTGTCGCAAACACGTTTTTGCCAGGGTGGTGGTGCAGCAAGTGGTTAAAGGTGACTGTTGATAGGTGTACGGCATCGACCATCACTCCACCAGTGACGTTCCTTTGGATGCCCAACAACAGAAAAATCAGGCGCAGCGGACTCGTCTGATATTATAGACAAGGAACATCGCTTGCATGTTATTCCCACGCGATAATTAAGATCAAATAATAATCAAATTAGCCATCAGTTGGAATTAATTCTACGATAACAAATACGCGGAACCTCAACACTTGTATAATAGTGTAGATAGTGTATTTTATGTTTCAATGGTTAAAGATCATCGAAGTTTCATTTGAATATTTTAATGTTTTTTATTAATGACTTTGTGTATAGATAGTTGTGTTTGACAAGTGTGATGTTGTTTTGTTGTAGAATCAACGTCCCCATAATGTATGTAGCTGATTCGCGATGATCGTGTTGTGTGGTACTAGATTATGAATAGGATCCTAATCAGTACGGGTAAAAGCAGAAAGAATAATTTTATGAAAACCCCACCATTATTACAAATAATTGATCATTGAACAGATGTCCGCTTTATTTTGATTACCGTATATGATTTGAGTCTATCTCGTCTGTTAGAGATTAAAATATCAGGTGTTTAAGTGTAGTGAATAATTGGAGGGGATGAGAAATGTCTGTATTATTATGTCAGTAGCGACTGTTCAGGCAATAGTATTTTTGTTTTGGTTAATTGAGGCGAATGGCCTCACATTCTCTATGTATTGTAGCGTCAACCGCTAACTTTTGTATGAAGAAAAACTGCATACTCATGGCTAAGTTAACAGAGATATCACTTGCGTGAACCATAGATCCGATGGAGATATTAAGCCATGAGATTTATTTCAAGGTCCTGTAGTTGACCTCCAGAGGGACCCAAATGTATGTTTGCAACATGTTTCTAATGAGGAGAACAGTCTCAATACTGTGTGTTTCATTATTGATATTTAAATCAGCTTTGGTTGCTGCGATTCGATTTTTACTCAAATGCACTTTTGATTAATTTTAATTTAATCCATTGAACTATCTATGCACAATTAAAATTAACTAATTGGTTTTCATTACGGACAATATTATATGTAAAGTCATGCATATTACATGAGCTCAGGATAATGTTTGTCAGATATTGAATATATTTTTGATATAACTTTAGTGATGACATTCAATTCAAATTGTAAGGTAATTCCGTCCCCTCACCTAATTCCGTCCACCTAGGGATCTCCAGATTGCATGGTTGGTACCTAATGTTTAGCCGGGCGCACACGCGGAGTCCCGGAGTTTCGATGTACCAGGGTGATGCATTCTTCCTGCTGTAGCCTGTTATTCCTAGAGTGAGCACTGATATGTGTGGTGTAATCGCTACAGCGCCGTTCCTCCGTCCAGGATGGATGGCGCACAAGGAAATTCCAGCTAGGGTTTGCGAGTTGCTCATCGCAGTATTTTAACGTGTGTCCAAAAAGAACCGACTCGTCACTAAATATTTCGTTGACTAAGAAAAACAGTGATGGACGTGTCCATCAAACGAGTCGTCGAGAGACCAGACATATTAAATTATGCAATATTTAAATCAAAATTATATATTATACTAAGTAGCTTTGAATGACATCTCAAAAATATCTTACTTGCTATCATTTATTCATAAAACGAAAATGAGATGGAAAAACGTGTAAAAATGGATTGAAGATCCAAAATTATTGAATTAGCTCAGTATTACAAACTTGAATCGTTCATACATAATTATCATTCGTCGCATGTCTCCTTAAAATCAACATTGAAATGGATATCTGCTTCACTTTTATAGTACATCATATAAACAATTTAACAATTGCAAATTCGCATGAGTTAATATCAATTCAATTTAGCATTTTATTTTGCTGTCGTATGACACTCCTCGTTTTACCGTAAGTCTGTGTTCAATTCTTAGGACAAACACTTTTCTTATTTATTCAACGTTTCGTAGGATTGGCGGAAAGGATAAGATTAGTTTCGTATGTCAATAGCAATTATATGCTATAATTCATCCAAAACAATAACATTAATTGATTATCCTTTCATTATTCATCAACTTAGCTTCCAACCTAAATCAAATATATCATAAACAAGCAAGTAAACTCTCAACAGAATCAAGTTTCAATGTATGACCTTATATAACTTAACTATGAGTGTAGGGAATTGTATTGAGGTACTGAGTGACTATAATACACTTAAAATTATTAATAAGAAGTAGGAATAACTACTCATGTTAATCAATGCCAGCCATAAAACATACGGGTAGGAATATCATATTGAAATACTCATTTAAATGAATAATCATTCATATTAGGAGTTATATTTGATGATCAACTCCTATCCCACTATTCACAACTAATGCCTCATGTTGTCATCTTACTGTACCATATGGATTTCTAACCCAAGAAACACCTTATTACTTAATAAATACTATCGATCCACGTCTGCGTCAATACTTAAGTCTTTCTCTTTCAATATATCATTCATTTCCATTATATCATCGTAGCATTATATTCATATTTAAATTCTTTCATTTTCATCCTCACATAACATCATCTCATATTCCTATTCTCGTATTTCACTTCATATCTCTTTCAATACTTCACGACATTTATCGTAAATAACCTACATTGAGGCGTATCAATCTTCATATTTAACTAAATAAATCTATCATCGGATTCATATTTAACATCAACATGGCTCATTTCTATCTTTATATCCATATTTAACCTTTTGTCACTCATTTATGACAACACATAAGCTATATTCGTTAACATAATATCCTACATTTTACTTAAATCCTATTGCATTCTACTGTCAAATACTTCACATATGTTACGGCATGATTCACTATGCTCATTAATATAGTAAACATTACACTATCATACTATTTAGTCACTTCTCTAACTAGAGGTGGTCTTTTTTTAATGAAGATTGCCTATTTCCTTCATTATAACGACACACTATTAGGTCACTTAATTTGATTCGTTTCAAAGACATGTACGATTTGCCATCTATTAATCAAATGCAAGAAACTAGCGATTAAGTTCATATCTCTACGAAACTTATCTTTTCCTTAAGCCACCGGGATTGTTATTTCTGGCTAGCCTTCAGTAGCCTTGGTCAGTCTCGATGTTCCGCCGCCAGTCACTAAGATGATCTCGGGAATGCAGCTCTCCCGTGTCCGTCATAGCGGCTGAATTTTCCCCGAACAGTCCTCCCACATTTTTCTTACAGGTCCATGACGTAGTTGTCTTGCGCAATTTGAAGATGCAAAATCATAGAAGAGATTAGTTGAAACATCTTGACATAAGCAGCCTTCTAACATAACAATGATATCGAGAATCGGTTTAAATAGACGTCTATCTCTCTAATTTTATGCAGACCTTCAACATGTCCGTTTTTGCTTTATTTCATTATGTTGAATGTAATTGTTACTTAAGTTAGTGTATATAAATGGCGTTTTATAGTTGATTTTTTTTTACGAGTCAAGGCCTATTTTATGTCTTTTCAACGCTTGGCTGATTGAATCTTGCAGTATTTTACGATTGAGCATGAATTTATTAATATTACTACGTAATTATATGTTGTTCTTGAGTATAATTGCAATATATAATTTTCTTCTTCCGCTGCTATATCAGATTCAATGCTTTAACGCGTTGCTTCTTTCTTGACCGAAGTTCGTCCGCTTTTCATCGATGTGTATTCATTTGTAAATTTTTTATATTAGTATTGGCGTTAACAATTCGAACAGTAATTTGTCTTATGCACTGCCTCTGCGATCGTGACCATTACTCTTTCGCGCTACTCCGTATTTCCTTGATATTCTGTCACTTTATGGACAATGTTTAATGTCACTAGCGGTAATCGCGTGCAATTCGACTCAACTAAATTGCTCTTAGAACAACAATGTAAACGGCACACTACAGTGAGGTGGATGGCGCGAGTTACTGTAGCGGCCTTTATAATACATCAGGGAATGTTCGTAATTTCATGTCCATTCATTTTATTTGTTATTTATGAAGTTTATTATTATGTTCAGATGATGAAACGCAAGCAGTAGGATAAGGAGGCTATGAAAAAGCCTATTAAGGTAGTGATGGATAAGATAATGGGTTACAAACATGCAAGTATGTATGTATGCTATTTGCTTTACGTCGCACTGACACAGACAGGCCTTATGGCGACGATAGGATAGGAAACGCCTAGGAATGGGAAGGAAGCGGCCGTGGTCTTAATTAAGTTACAGCCCCAGCATTTTCCTGGTGTGAAAATGGGAAAACACGGAAAACCATCTTCAGGGCTGCCGACAGTGCGGTTCGAACCCACTATTTTCCGATTACTGGATACTGGCCTCACTTAAGCGACTGCAGCTATCGAGCTCTGTAAACATGCAAGTAAAGCGTTTAATATCCCACTAGCAACGATGGAAGACTAACAATACCAAGAAAACATTTCTCATAAATGGCCTTCAAGTAATTCATTATAGGGAAAGTATTTGGTAAGGTGAGAGGGGAAAAATATTTTAAGATGATTCGAGCTGACAGGAAGGTGCTACGGTGTGTTTGTGCTTGATGCTAAGGCTCTCACACCGCCTCGTAATGCCCACCCGCGAAGCGATCCATTATTATTATTATTATTATTATTATTATTATTATTATTATTATTATTATTATTATTATTATTATTATTAAATGCATTGCAAATGGGAAATATCCCGGTGGTAGTGGTCACTTACAGTAGTGTAAAAATAAAGTAAAGGTAACACTATTACCCAACAACAACAACAACAACAACAACAAAAAAACAGCAAAGAACACGAGTACAACAAGCAAATCCATGGAAAGATAATACCTCAAGAAAAACTCCTAGTTTCACAATCTAAACCAAGCAGAAAATCACAAATTCAGTGTCCGTAATTTACAACTTTTACTTTTCACTTTACACAAACACTAATGATCTTCTTAAATGACTTGATACCGGAAGGGAATCTATCATAGGCCGCTGCAGGTAATTTATTCCAATCCCTTAAGGTCCTGTTAGCGAAGGAAAACTTGCCCACGTCCGTGACACATAATCAATGAAAGTAGCCTTTAGGATTAATCATTTTAACAGTATTAGTCAATGTAACATACTCCTTTACTCCCTAAATTAAGATAAATGGGCAATCAGAGTAAATATCAGCTGGACTACTCCATCTCCCCGCAGCTTCATTTCACGACATTATTTTGGTAAATATCATCGAAAGTAACCTTTAAGATTAATCATTTTAACAGTATTAACGTATGTAACATTCTCCATAACTCTAAATTACGATAAATCGGCAATCAAATTCAATATCTTTTCCATAAAGAAGTATGCATTTCTAGCGCAAACAGTTAGGCCGCCAGCGCCACGTGTCGAGCTGTGTCAAGGGCGGTAAGGAGCATCAAGTCGGCCGTGCACACATCTCACAAACAGTTAGGCCGCCAGCGCCACGTGTCAAGGCCGGTAAGAAGCATCAAGTCGGCCGTGCACACATCTCACAACCAGTTAGGCAGCCAGCGCCACGTGTCAAGGCCGGTAAGGAGCATCAAGTCGGCCGTGCACACATCTCACAAACAGTTAGGCAGCCAGCGCCACGTGTCAAGGCCGGTAAGGAGCATCAAGTCGGCCGTGCACACATCTCACAAACAGTTAGGCCGCCAGCGCCACGTGTCAAGGGCGGTAAGGAGCATCAAGTCGGCCGTGCACACATCTCACAAACAATTGGGCCGCCAGTGCCACGTGGCGAGCTGTGTAAGGAGCATCAAGTCGGCCGTGCACACATCTCACAAACAGTTCGGCCGCCAGCGCCACGTGTCGAGCTGTGTCAAGGGCGGTAAGGAGAATCAAGTCGGCCGTGCACACACTGTGAAGCGCTATTCAAATGTTTTGCAACACGTTTCTTCCTCTTTTACCTGTCAATTGAGATATTAAACACAATCGTAATTTAAATGCTGTCAGCGATTTATCCGTTCTACCCAAACACTGGAAGCGTTTTAACAATTTTATTTCCATGTCCCGTTTCCGAGGAACTCATTGTCTTGGTCTCCTAGCCGAGTCCAATGTTTTCGTAGGTGCCGTGTCCGCACATGACCGAAACAGCTTCGTCCAGCGTGATCGTGAGTATACTTCTTCCCACCTCTTTGTACGAACAGTCAATGTCGCTACTTTTATGCCTGTTATTTGTTACTTATGAATAAGTTCACCCAGATTACACTCAGGTAAAACAGACCTATGTAAAGAACGCGGAATACCGCTGATGGCTACTGCGAGCTCACACTTGTGTCTCGGGAACGCAGAATGAGGAGCCTTTCGGAACATCTCGGAACACTTCGGCTCTCTTCGGTTCCACGAACTATAACTAGGTGAGCTGCTGTCTTCAGTTCACGAACTAGGCTGGACTTAGCTAGCATAAGGCGCCATTTCGGACACCAACACTTTATTCACGTGCGTGTGGTAGAAAATAGAAAGTCACCAACTACAGGTCCACTTTGACAGGTCTACAGGTTGCTCTGGCGTGAAGCTTTGTACCTTGTGTTCTTCTGTTACTCGTGTGTGTTGTAGATTAGTAGGTGAATTCTTACGTTTTCGTGTGATTAAGAGTGCCGTAGTGAGCAGTAGTGAGTTGAAGGTATTATTACTGAAGGGGTGGATAGGCGTAATTATCTTGTGTTTGTGTTCAGGTCCTCTAGGCATTTTAAAATTTTCCTGTGATTTATTAAGAGTGTCGTTGTCAGTTGAAGATATTATTACTGAACGGGTGGATAGTCGTAATTTATCGTGCAATAATGGATAGGTATAATTGCAATTTCTGCAGTGAGTCATTTAGTGTACATAAAACTTACTGAGCACACATCAGTACCAAACATCGTGGCAATGAAAGTGAGAGTTTTAAGTGCAACTTATGTGATTACTCCACTGCAAGACGTGTGACACACAGTATAAACTTAAAGTATGTCACCTGGAATCATAATTCTTCTGCTTTGCTCGAGACAAAACAGTGTAAGTAAATTCCAATATTGTAAAATATCACATTAGGTTTAACATTCAGTTGTCAACAAGTATTCTTATTTTCTTATCTTGGATGAATTACTGTACAAAATTGAAAGTTGGCAATGGCGTAATACTTGCAGGCATACGTTAGATTTTATTTTGTTGTTTTTGTTGTTGTAGGTGTGATCAGTGGGTGATTTTGATAACATTTACAAGAAAGAAGGATCTACCGGTATCTACTTCAGTACCACATACATGATATGTTGAGATCACTTCCAATCCACAGATTTTAGGAATCCTCGGCTCTATAGTCAGGGGTAAGTTATGAACCAATCAGTCACTACTGAATTGCATTTAGGGCAGTCGCCCAAGTGGCAGATTCCCTATTTGTTGTTTTCCTAGCATTTTCTTAAATGATTGCAAAAACATTGGAAATGTATTGAACATCTCCCTTCGTAAGTTATTCCAATCCCTATCTCCTCTTCTTATAAACAACTCTTGCATTCCAGCTTTATCTTCATTTTGTGATCTTCCCTACTGTTAAAGACACAAACTTATTCGTCTACTAATGTCATTCCACGCCATCTCTCTGCTGACAGCTCAGAACGTACCATTTAGTCGAGCAGCTCGTCTCCTTTCTCCCAAGTTTTCCCAGCCCAAACTTTGCAACATTTTTGTCTAGCTACTCTTTTGTCGGAAATCACCCAGAAGAAATCAAGCTGCTTTGCTTTGGATTTTTTCCAGCTCTTGAATCAAGTAATCCTGTTAAGGGTCCCATACGCTGCATCCATACTGTAGTAGGTGTCTTACCAGAGACCTATGCCCTCTCCTTTACATCCTTACTACAACCCCTAAACCCCCTCATAACCATGTGCAGAGATCTGTACCCTTTATTTACAATATGATATTTATGTGATTACCCAAATGAAGATCTTTCCTTATATTAACACTTAGGTACTTACAGTGATCCCCCAAAGGAACTTTGACCCCATCAATGCAATAATTAAAACAGAGAGGACTTTTCCTATTTGTGAAACTCACAACCTGACTTTTAACCCTGTTTATCATCATACCATTGCCTACGGTCCATCTCACAACATTATATAGGTTATTTTGCAGTTGCTCACAAGCTTGTAACTTATTTATTACCATTGGCATATACAGAGGGCTACCAAGGCTATCAGTGAAGCCCTAATCTCCATTGAGAATGATGGAAGTCTAAAGCACATTGTAGTGTATGCATCTAAAACATTGTTCCATTTACAAAACTTGAAAGCAGTGAGAAAAAACATCGCGTATATTTCTGAGAGTGAGGTATCGGAGACTGATATTGCAGCCCGGGCTCTTGCCCCTTTCCCCTCAACTCGCCACACGCAGCTTGCTGCTGGATATCGGATAGGAGCGAGGACCGGCGGAGGATAGGTGTGCTAGGCTTCGGTCCGTCAGTTCACCACTGCTAACTATCAACCATGCGTTATTCATCTTATATACTTCCTCACCTCATACTTCTCAATGATATAGGTAAGAGAGTGTGGGAATTCCTCACTCCCGTTTACTCCTTGTAGGAAGAGACTGCAGGGCTGCTGTTAGATGAGCAATATCGTTTTATTTTCATTGGTAGATCTGTTAAAATGAAATGCCACCTTTCAGGTTTAGCGTTTTCTTTTGTTGGTTGGAATCGAACCCATGATCATGGGTCGGACACCACCACTAATCTCCCGAGGAAGCTAATTAACCAGTGAACGATGGGTACGACTGCTGTAAAATAATAATAATAAAAATAATAATGAGACCGGGAGAGTTGGCCCTGTGGTTAGGAGCGTGCAGCTGTGGGCTAGCATTCGGGAGATAGTGGGTTCGAACCCCACTGTCGGCAGCCCTGAAGATGGTTTTCCGTGGTTTCCCATTTTCACACCAGGCAAATGCTGGGGCTGTACCTTAATTAAGGCCACGGCCGCTTCCTTCTCTTTCCTAGGCCTTTCCCATCCCATCGTCGCCATAAGACCTATCTGTGTCGGTGCGACGTAAAGCAAAATAGAAAAAAAATGGGGCATGGCAACTATACAGGCTTGGTGTTGACCTAATGGGGATAAAATGAATGGCAGAGACATCATACATACCCAGTCCCCAAGTCAGGGGAATTAACAGTATAAGGGGGTTGATTCTGGAAACTGAACTGGGGCCATCAGACCAAAGGCAAACATTGTATCCATTTAACCACAAAGCCGGACTTTCATTTGCTAAACCTTAGGCTACCATCTCCAATGATCAGGGGTTGAACATTGGCAGTAGCAGAGTCCGGTGCAATAGCCTGTAAAGCAGCCTTCACAACACAGCAGGCTTCTTCGTTGGCTACAGGCTGCAGCTCAAAACGCTGAAGGCTTGACGTTCACTAAACCAACCATCGAAAAGAGGTAACCTAAGTCTAGTGGTAACCCATGTCTTAATCTCAGCATACGCCACTGTTTATTACTCTGTACAGAATAACATCGTCTGCAGAAAGCCTTATCCCTGACTCCACTTCTTTACACATATGAAATGAAATGTCGTATGGCTTTTAGTGCCGGGATATCCCAGGACGGGTTCGGCTTGCCAGGTGCAGGTCTTTCTATTTGACTCCTGTAGGCGACCTGCACGTCGTAATGATGATGAAGACAACACATACACCCAGCCCCCGTGCCATTGGAATTAACCAATTAAGGTTAAAATCCCTGACCCAGCTGGGAATCGAACCCGGGACCCTCTGAACCGAAGTCCAGTACGCTGACCGTTCAGCCAACGAGTCGGACTTTACACATAAAAACATAAAGGTCCAATAATACTGCCTTGAGGAATTCCTCTGTTAATTATTACAGGGTCAGATAAAGCTTTGTCTACTCCAATACTCTGAGTTCTATGTTCTAGAAATATAGCCACCCATTCAGTCACTTTCTTTTTTCTAGTCCAGATGCACTCATTTTTGCCAGTAGTCTTCCATGATCTACCCTATCAACTGCCTTACATAGGTTAATCGCGATACAGTCCATTTGACCTCCTGAATCCAGGATATCTGCTATATCTTGTTGGAATCCTAGAAGTTGAGCTTCAGTGGAATAACCTTTCCTAAACCCAAACTGACTTCTATCAAACCAGTTATTAATTTTGCAAACATGTCTAATATAATCAGAGGTAATGCTTTCCCAAAACTTATATTCAGTGCATGTCAAACTGACTGGCCTGTAATTTTCAGCTTTATGAGAGCCTACGTGGCTCAGGTGGCAGCGCGCCGGCCTCTCAACGCTCTCAAAGCAGAGGCGGGACAGGTTTTTCTCCGGGTATTCCAGTTTCCCCTTTCATCTTTAATTTCAGCAACACTCTCCAATATCATTTCATTTCATCTGTCATTCATTAATCATTGCCCCAGACGAGTGCGACAGGCTTAGGCAGCCGGCACAATTCCTATCCTCATCCCTAGATGGGGGCTTCATTCCATTCCTGACCCGGTTGGACGACTGGAAACAGGCTGTGGATTTTCATTCATGCTTTATGATGATAAATAGTTCTTGTGTATAAAACTTTTAACTTCCCTTTACTGCTTGAAGACAAAATGAATATTACATACAGTACACATACATAGCTACAGATGGTTATGCCCTTCAGCATTCAGTCTGCAAGTCTCTGTGAGTTAAGCAATAATAATAATAATATTATTAATAATAAATAATTTAGTATTTTATTGCAGTCAATGGTCATAAGATTAAATTACAGTTCATAATTCTTTTAAGTTACACTAGAATAACATACACATAATTTGAACATGAATATTTTGCACATTAAAGTATGGTTTCTTTCAATTAATTATTATTATTAATAATATTATATAATGAATGCACCAAACTTAACAATTCACTACTCATAATGAGGAGTAAATATTACTTGCAGCAGAAACATGTCAGCGATTCTTTTCTCTGAAGACAGGTAAGAGTGCGATACCTATCACAAGCTCCACCGTATGGAGCGCAGATACACTGCGTACTTGGCCCGTGGTAACTGAACGCTGAAACCTGCCCTCACTTTGTTATTCCGACAAGATTTTGCTTTTTACTATCTTTACAGAGGGTTGTTCCTAGGCATTCCCTTGTTGCTTTTACTACCGCATCACTGTGTGCCACCCATTCTCTTTCTATATCGTACGCCTGTTTCCATAGGTCCGAGGCTTGCTTGAAGTGTTCCAAGCTTAGTCTACTTCCCCTGTGGTTGAGGGTGGTAGAATAGCAAACCCGGTATCCCCTGCCTGTCATAAGAGGTGACTAAAAGGGGCCCCAGGGGCTCTGAACTTTGGAACGTGGGTTCGTGACCAAGGGGCCCTTAGCTGAGTCCTGGAATTGCTTCCACTTGTGCCAGGCTCCTCACTTTCATCTATCCTATCCAACCTCCCTTGATCAACTCTTGTTCTTTTCCGACCCCAACGGCAATAGGCCCTATGTATGGAGGCTTAGGACATTTTTCACGTTTATGTTCTTCATGGCCCTTGTCTTCATTTGGCTGATACCTTCATTTTTTGAAGTGTCGGACCCCTTCCATTTTTTTTCTCTCTGATTAGTGTTATATAGAGGATGGTTGCCCACTTGTACTTCCTCTTAAAACAATAATCACCGGGCGAGTTGGCCGTGCGTATAGAGGCGCGCGACTGTGAGCTTGCATCCGGGAGATAGTAGGTTCGAATCCCATTATCGGCAGCCCTGAAAATGGTTTTCCGTGGTTTCCCATTTTCACACCAGGCAAATGCTGGGGCTGTACCTTAATTAAGGCAACGGCCGCTTCCTTCCCATTCCTAGGCCTTTCCTATCCCATCGTCGCCATAAGACCTATCTGTGTCGGTGCGACGTAAAGCCCCTAGCAAAAAAAACAAAAACCAATAATCACCACCACCACCACTCTGTGTCCGGCTCCATGGCTAAATGGTTAGCGTGATGGCCTCTTGTTACAGGGGTCCTGGGTTCGATTCCCAGCTGGGTCAGGAATTTAAACCACCATTGGTTAATTCAGTTGGCACTGGGGCTGGGTGTATGTGTCGTCTTCATCATTTCATCCTCATTACAACGCATGGGTCGTCTATGGGTGTCAAATCAAAAGACCTGCACCTGGCGAGCCAAAGTTGTCCCTGGGCACTCCTGGCACTAAAAGCAATATGCCATTTCTATTTACTACCACTCTGTGAAGCAGGATGCTACCTTACTTCTGGTCCTAGTGAGGACCTCTCCCATAATGGGTCATAGCCACCTGAGCGCAAAGCAGGCCATGACACTGAAAATGTTAGGGTATCTTGAGTCTGAGGACCAGGTTATAGGCCACTCAGCCGTTACCTGTGGTTCTTGAAGTAGGAGGTGACAGCAGTAACCCACACCATGAACCACAAAAATTAATAGTATAATTATACATCTGGGGCTGTTTCACATCTAGTATGAATTTGAATGGTATTTCACAACAGTTCATTATATTCTTGTAATTTATATGCTGTTTTATTATAGCCTGCCCGTTTTGCATTTCCTAGTACTAGAACATGGAATTATTCAAAAAGCAATGTGTATAATTAATATGAATATGAACTTTGTTTCAATGAACTCTTTTTTTTTTTTTTTTTTTTTAAAGGCTAAAACCCAATTCTGTGCCAACACAAAATCTTGCCGGCAGCAGCGTGAAAGGCGTTTTGAGATCAAGAAAAGGAGGGAGTTCACGCAAGAGGAAGAGAGGAGAAGAAGAAGAAATGGAACATCTCCATCCACCAGTACTGCTCAGGTGCAGCCTACAGACAGACTTCTGCAAGGTGTCCTAAAAGTGTTAATAATGATGTTATACAAATTGAAGGGTGAGGTGTGCAGGTTAGAGAAAAGTAAAGTCTTAATTGCAGCTCATACTGAAAGGATTTTTTTAAGGGTCAGGTGAAAAACTTTGTTCGTAAGAGCAAAGGAAGGCGATTCACTGACAGCGATAAAACTGTAGCTCTTGCAATATATATTGTTCTTCTAAAGCATACCAGTTCACCCTTGTCTCGGGAGCGCATCGTGTATAACCACTCGGAACGTTTCCTCTCTCTTTGATTCCACGAAGTATACACTGAGTACGTCAGTTGTTGCGGTGGGTGTGGCACTTGCAGGCTGCTTAGCACGCCACGTTTAAGTATGAATTTCCTTCATTCTTAAGGAATAGTACAAATAAAATCTGTCCCCCACCCCAGAAACTGCGCATATTTATCATGGACTTGAGTTCCAGTTGTCAGTTCGAAAAACCCCACTGAAGAAAAATGATTCCAGATGACATACTTCAAGTTTATACTCTATGTATGAATTTGAGTTTTTAAATTCACAAATCACACACTTCACTAACTTAATTACCGGTCTATTAGTAGCTAATTGAGAACTATTTTTGGAGTACATTCCTGCCAATAATTATAATATAAATATTGCTATTTATCACCTTCTACTGTGTTTAGAAGACCCATGATTGATCACTGCCGTTCAGATTTAGGTAACAGTAATTTTATTGCAATGTCTTGCTCTTCTGTGGCTGTGGGCTTTGCGATGGATAACGACATCTTTTTATGAGGTTTATTGGTTGGCTTAAATCTTTCTGAGGTTCAAATTTAGATTTTTTTGCTGGTGAAACTGGAGGTAGTGAAGATGCAGATTTGCGGGCCCGAATGGTTGGCAATAAATTTTGCAGACGTTTATCACTAATGTCGAAGTCTTCATCGGGTTCAGCCTCATCTAGGATGTGCCTGAATTTATCCAGTAACATTTCTCGCCTCTTCGCTTTACTGTCACATGCCTTTGCTGCTCCAGGGCATTGTAGTTCTTGGATTATTGCACGTTGTTTTCGATCTGTAGTGGATACCTCGTGGATGATTAAATTATTGTCTGTAGATTCAGCTGCACTCGAAGGCTCTCTACTTGCTATTCTGCATATCAAATGAATGTGTTTACACATGTTGAACTTGATTGATGAATCTGGACAGCTGCAAGTGAATGCGTGGAGGCATGTCTCGCACTCGGTACAAAGCAATTCGCACTTGCACAAGCTTTCACTCATTCGCCTTATTTCGTAGAGTTTGTTGGAATGTTTTGACTGCACTATCCACACATTATTGTCATATATTGCATCTTCAGGGTCTAGCTGAAATGACGATTTGTGGCGTTGCCTTATTGCCGAAAGCTTTGAGGTCACTTTACCTTTATTCAGATGAATAAGTCTATCATAGAGTTTGTCCCTTAGATACCTCATTAGAGCATGGGTGGTAATATCTAATCGTTTGGGCTTGTTTCCCTTTAGATATATATGTTTGATCACTCCATGCATTCTCTCCAAGTGCATGTTTGTATTGAAACCTGAGTGTTGACGATAACAATACGCCCAGCTTGGAGCAGATGCCCGATAATTATTTTCAAAATATATACCAAATTCTAAGGTGTCTGGGTCTTCTTTCAGAAGCCGTAGAGCCTCGTCAAACATCTTTCGAAAGGCCTCTTCATCTCTCTCCTGCATTAGCGTTCTAATGATTTTATAGATTTTGGCTTGTTTTTCACGTCCTTTAATCTTGCAAAGATTTTTCCTCCATGCTCGATCTACATGCCATGAGCAGAACAGTCGATGTTGAGGTGGTTTCATAACTTTCAACCAGGCATTATGAAATACTTCTGCCATATCAGACATAAGTACTTTTGGTTGAAGTGGAGCACGGAGAGTATCCAGAACAACTGTTAAGAATCTCCATAATCGGAAGATCTCCTCTGTTCGAAAACATGAACGAGCAAGGAAAGCCTTGAAATAACTCGTCCAACAAAAGACGAGTTGTCAGTTCAAATCCGTAAGAATTAAGCCCATGTGTGCTGTCCATGAAAATACAATTGTTTCCATAATCGCGTAACATTTCAATCTGCGCCTCATTCATTACAATTAAGACAAAGTCTTCTTCGCGCAGCTGTGGATGGGCTTCCAAACTAACTCCCTGAGGTTTGTAGAACCAGACTACAGAATCTATTTCTTGCATTTCTTTCACCCAAGAGTCCACACACTCGTGCTGTCATTCGCATGTCTAACTGCCTCGGCTTTAAAGTTATAATCTCTCGCTATGTTGTGAAGATCTTTATTTGATATTAAATCGCTGCGCTCTAATTCGCTGCTTTTAATTGAAGACCTAACAGAGTCTAAAATGCAGTCAAAGGGAATCTGCAGTGATATTTTCCTTGCAATTTCGTCCCTTTCTGATTTTGAAAGTCTTAACCGGGCTAGCTCAGCCTGATGACCTACATGCGTATTGCAGAATGAAACCTCAACTTCGCCAGAAGGATGACATGTGACATCCATGCTGGCTGGGCAGTATCCATCAATTTTGTTACTTCCCAATATTTTCTGGTGGCGCTCGTTTTGCCCTCTTGATTTATGAACACCATTATGATGACAGTGGAATGACAATTTTGAGCAGTTATCTGTAGTTCTAACCCAACGTCCCCTGCTGCATACAAACTCGCATAGATGATCTTTTTTGACCTTAGATTTCCAGTTATAGAAATCACTCTCACTAGAAAATTCCACAGTTTCATTAACTACATGCCAACGGCCGTAGCCGTGTTGAAACACCGGATCCCGTGAGATCTCCGAAGTTAAGCAACATTGGGCGTGGTCAGGAGTTGGATGGGTTGATACACGCTGTTGGTAGGGGGTAAGGGAATGGAAGAGCGGAAAGGAACTGGCCACCCTACCGCACGTAAACTCCGGCTCAGGAACACCTCTGCGGAGGTTCGGACCTGCCTTCGGGCAGAATAACCCTTACCTACCTACCTATTAACTACATCTATATCATGTTGCGACGAGTAATGCCGAAGCATCTCGCTTCGTGATGCACAGTCATATTTACATAATGGGGAAAGTATTTTTGACTCAAATTTTGCGGAAACCTCTTCATGCATGCTGAATGTATGCCGCTTAAGATTGCCACGTCTTGCAGTGGAGAAATCACACAAGTTGCACTTAAAACTCTAATTTTGGTTGCCACGTTGTTTGGTACTAATGTGCCTCAGTAAGTTTTTATGTACACTAAATGACTCGCTGCAGAAATTACAATTATACCTATCCATTATTGCAAGATAAATTACGACTATCCACCCGTTCAGTAATAATATCTTCAACTAACTACGACACTCTTATAAATTACAGGAAAACTTTAAAATGCCTAGAGGACCTGAACACAAACACAAGATAATTACGCCTATCCATCCCTTCAGTATTAATACCTTCAACTCACTACGGCACTCTTAGATGATGACGATCCTTGTTGTTTAAAGGAGCCTAACATCGAGGTCATCGGCCCCCCGGCACTCTTAATCACAGGAAAACTTTAATAAAGCCTAGAAAATATGAACACAGACATATAAAAACTGTGCGTGAACCTTCTCCTGCGCGTTACTTCGCAGTGGCGCCTTATGCTAGCCAAGTCTAGCCTGGTTCATGTTGTACCGAAGAGAGCTGAAACAATCCAAGTGGCTCCACGCACTGCGTGATGTACCGAAGAGAGCTGAAACGTTCCGAGCGGCTTCACGCCATGTTCTCGAGACAAAAGTGTCACTCCCTCTTGTATGTGTAAATTGTAGAGATGTGTTCATTTATAAAGAATTAAATGTTTTAATTAAATATTATCTGAATGAAGAAAATGAAAAAAGGAATGGGAATTGAGATAGAAACATTAAAGCAAAGAAGATCATGCATATGTAAATAATTGCATAAAAAATATTTGGCTCGACGAAGATGAATCATTCAGGACGTCGTTTTATGTATAGAGTTATTCAGCTGAATGTATATATGTGTGAGACTAACACATCACACTTTGCAGAGTTCGTTAAAGTACTTTCAGTAATCACACTTACTGTACATTTTCATGGTGGCTGTATGTTCAAAGATATTGATACAAAGGTGTTTCTTTTTTAAAATAATGTGACATATTTAATATCGCCATAGATAACAGGTAAATGAAAAATATATTTGCGACTGGTTTCCTTCCCTATCTGAATTCATTGAAACTATATCTTGCGCACCTGAACATTAGTGCTCCGGGTCACCACTTGTATCGCAAACATCTGTGCGCAGAATGACTGTCGCTGGGGTAATGTTGATTATTACATAATCTGCAGATTTCATTCTACAAAACTTGTAAGGTATTTATTTACATTTTTCTTTTGGGTTTGTCATAGTTATTGTGATCTTGCGTTGTGAGATTCTATTCTGCAGATCTCTATCTTTTTGGTCGCTGCAGACCTCTTTTTTTTAATTTACATATTGCTTGTTCCATGTGTATCTTTACTATATGCGAGAGCGGAGATTGACACCGAACTGTGTAAATTATGTGTGTACCTGTGACCTTGATTTGAGACCCTGTTTAATTCTCTTCGAGTCTACGACTGGCTGAGCTTGTAATACCAATATAAATGGTCCATTATTGGACATTATAAATTTTTATATGTTTTGACGCTAATGATACACATCTCATGTTCACCAAAAGAGAGGTGATATGAGTATGGAATGTATCGTGCGTTATATGTGTGTGGATCACTATTGTATTTGGGGTGAGCCTGGGTTGCTGCGCGGCCATCTGACATTGTGATATGTGTATCTTGTTCAAGCTCACAAGCCTCTGGTTTTATTTGTCATGCAGTGCGAGCATTCTCGTATCCTAGCTTGACCCCTATACTTATTTGGAGTTGCTCATATTGGTCTCTAGGTTGTGTCTGCGTGTGACTGTGCATTGATGGATGAGATTTGTGTTGGTTTCCATATCTCGCGAATATATTTTTTGTGCCTTCCTTATTTTCTTTATTGCATTTCTTTTCGGCTTATTTTAAAATATTTTCTTTCAGTTAACATGTTTCATTGTTTGAGATATTTATTGATCTCGGTAACCATGGCTACCTATCATCTTCCTACTTTTTTTTCTTGTTTTTTTTTTTCCGGCCGGAGTTTTGCTTCTCGGTGCCTTTCTGATAGCTGGGGATGTGAGTCTCAATGGAGCTATTGTTATAGTGGCCTGCGTCTTTTGAATGGACGTAGCTGTTGAGGCCTATCATTGCTGTCTGCACCGACACGTGATATTGAGACATATCATATATGCCTCATGAATATTCATTCTGGACCGCACGTAGATAGAGAACAGTCCGTAGTAAGCTTTGTGATCATGAGTACTTTGAACGAGTCTGCAGGGTGTGTCGCAGTAACGACTGATGCGCGGCGTGTTTGAAGTACACCAATAGCAAGATAGAAGGCGAGGTTTGCGGCGGCGGTGATACAAATGTTTCCGTACTACCAATGTCGTCCAATGCAGTGCTGAACCTATTATCATCTTATGGGAGAAATCTGTTATTAAACCTATGCTCCGCGGTTTTGTCATGTCCACTGAGTTGTGGTTAAATTTACAGATATATATATATATATATATATGTTTATATTTAGGCTACTTTCAATCAATGCACTGAATTGATATTTTCCAACGGTTACGCGCTTTGTCTTCAGACTGTGGTTGAGCCCTCAAGCTATAGTCTCATGGGGAACCCCCACTTTTGAATAAGGCAAGTGACACTATAAAGCAGCGAGCAGCAGGGGAATCTTTCTCATTCGTTTCTCAGTCGTTTTGCAGTGTTCACGTCAGTTGTGACTGCCGTGTTCTTTGTTTTATATTTCAACAGGGACGCTATAACTACTTAAACTATGAGAACTGGATGTAATGAATAGTGAGTCTTATTTTGAGAACAGTGTTAATATGCACTATCTTGGTGCGAATTAATTCCGATGAATTAGGGGGTGAACAGTCCGTTATTGTGGCGGTTACCTCTACCCGTGTGACGAAGTACAGTAATGCCAAGTGCGGGAGGCACAGTATAGCTATATATATATATATATTGAAAATTCGGGAGGCGATATAAGACGATAAATGCATATAATAGTATAACTCTCGCAGACTGATTTAACATTTATTATATGCATAAACATTTATCTGGTCACGTATCGTGATCGCGGAAGTAGCGTGTGCGTTCGGTACGATCAATGTTCTTTCATATGAACTGATACGCGTTTCATTCCGCCAAATAGTAACTTTGAACGGAGCTCAATTTCCTATTGGCTTAATTATCTTAATAGCAAAGTATCTGCTTATGTAAAGTACGCGTGTACGCAGAGCAGGTGAAGAGTCATTAACTATACATTCATTCTGGGAGTGTTACCTCACAAGAACCATGATGGCATCGCCCAGTGTCAACCCAGCATCCAGTGTGTTGTGATGGCAGAGTAAATCCATGGACGCAGCAGTCACGTGACTGGTGTGGGAGCAGAGATCGGCAAAGAGAAGTAATATGCCAACTTCATAAGCAAGGCAGAAGTCAGCCCAGTTTCATTCTGTGTTCAATGTCAGCTCGTTAGAGCTCAGCTATGCTTTATTTTATGTAACGGAAATAGAAATCCAGGGCTGTTGCACGCTAGTACCCTTTATGTTGTATTTATATTAGTGATGGGAAAGAGGGATATACTTAGGTGTAGATAGGAGTGTGTTTTATTTCAGAGTATTCCGTTATGTGTGTTCATCATGTAAAGTCAGGCGGTACCTTCTTCATTACCGGGGCTATGTGCCCTTAATGTTGTGGGGAATAACAATATTCAAAGCAGTGTAGGTTTCTTGTGCAAGCAGCGCCTTCTGGCCGCCGATGGAGTGGGAGGCTACGTTGTGAAGTGAGAGTCATTTATTTGAGCAGAGAAGACAGGCGATTCGGGTAGGAGAGCAATAAATGTGAAAACGAAAGGCAGATATCGCCCAGAATATAATGAGGACATTGTAACAGGAATAGAGGCCTGTGAAAATTTCAGTGAAGGGAAAAATATGAGTGATAGCTGCTTATTAGGAGATGAGCTTGAATACGCCTGGATATTCGATGATACAGTTGAGATTCGAATTCCCATGCCACGAGTAAAGAAGGCCTGAGTGACGTCTTATTTGATAGAGAATTTCGCAGTAATTAAGTTGAGATATGGAGGCCTAGTTACTCTGTTAAGACAGAGCGTTTTTGTGAATGGGAGAATGATTTATTTTTGGCAGCGCGGCAGCTATATAAGCGAAGAAGTTTCCCTTGTAATGTGAAAGGGCGGCATACAAGTAGGCGCTGGGAGTTAGGGGAATAACGCTCGCACTGTTATCTTTCTGCTATGTTTACAGCTGACAGACAAGCAGTGACAGTGGAAATCCACGTGCTGTGCCAGGAAGGCGTAACCTACTTAGCCCAGGTGTTAACTGTGTCCTGCCTTATTAGGACCTCATTCATGAAGAAGTGTATTTTTCTTATGTATTTTTTTTAGATGTCCAGTGATTTTTGTCTTAATTTTCAGGATTTTTATTGGTTGTTTATTTCATTTGTCGTGTATGACAGTGCTTATATTTCATTGTCCATGTCGTTTTGTCAATGTTGTTTTATTTATTTGCATTTTAACTTGGCCCGGAGCTAATTCCTAAGAGAAGTCAACTTCAGTGCTGATCAATTTGTGACACAGCGGTCTGTCAATAGAAGCAGTGTAGTTTGTAAGTTTAGTGAAACCTGGATTTGCCTTGTGTTTTATTACTTTGATTATGTAAATATGTAAATAATCGATCGAAACTAGCGTGATTTTCTTTTGTCGAGGAACATCTTACCGGACGATTGCGAGATCGCACCGCGTTGGGAATACCGGCATACTTACTTATCGGCGCCGATTCAATGCAAGATGTAGATACTTACCAAGATTTATTATCCTTTTTGTATTTCCATCTGTTCGACATTCGTTTTATGTATTTTATTGTAATTAATTTCAGATGTGCTCGGTACATGGTTGTATTTTTGTTGACCCTTTGAGTCTAGTTACTTTGCTTTCTAATTTTATTTTCAGGTTTAGTGTGAGTAATTTATCATGTGTCTTAGTTTATTAAATCTATTTTACCCCAGAATTTTCTTCTTATTCACAAAATAATGACACTGTTTCCCATTCATATACCATTCGTGTTTACTTCTTAGTTAGTTTTTTAGTCTTAACGCCCAAATTTTTAATGACCGTACCACGAAGCTCTCCGACTTAGCCGGGCATATTTTTATTTGAATGGGAATGGTTCAGTATGACGCAGAAACATGGCTGCTTACAGCTGGTAGAGGAGTAGTGTTTGGGACATATGTACATCGCGTATTTGCAAGGGTTGAAAAGAATGAGAGGAAATATGAAATTGTCCTTTACCCTACTGAGTAAATCAATACCTTTGGAGCTGGTCACTGCACATGTCGTTGGCAGGCCCATGTAGGAAATATATTAAATCAGAGTTGAAATCTATTCAGATACATGCAAACCAAGTGTTTTGCAAATCCACACCTTCAGGGCTGGCACGAAGTTTTCACACATTGTTGAAAAGGTGTAAAAAAATGCTTGTCTCCCAAGCCCAGGCAAAAACAGTTAGGCCATCCAGTGAAACAAGAGAAGATAAAAAATGGTTCTAAATAAACTCGGCATAACGGAGGACCATCCTGCAATGCCACACGTGTTTTCTCTATTCACAATGTCAGTGACAGTGATTGCCATGATTGAAAATGCCTTGAACATTTCTTTAAAATATATTTTGCTCGTGTAAGAACTGTAATAACTGGTGAACTTTCTTTGTGATCATTACTTGGAATGGAGGTAATCACTGTTGTGTTTGATCCATTTAAATGTTCATAAATATCACTCAAAACGTATGTCAATAAATCTTTTAGTTCCAAAACGACCTAACTCCAACTTACACGAGATTTGTACCGCAATTTCCATTTATAAGATATTTTTAAAACACAGTGTCAAGAGGTATATAAATGTAAATAAATAAATAAATGTACTGAATGAAACTTCATTTATTTATAACCACATCTGAATTTCATTATAAGAAAATCTTAATTTCTGAAGTTTTGCATTTTATGAATTTACGTCCCTTTAGGGATAAGCTCTTGAAGATGACTGACCTTTCCAAGAGAGGTCGACGTTCCTCGCCCAAGTACCGCAGTCCGTGGATGCTGGTGTGGCGGCAATACTCACTGAGATGAGCTTTAATGTTCGCCCCAGCCTTCATCGCCATCTTGCTGTTCACTCGCTTGAGACTGAGAACAGAGAAACATAACATTCTCATTAAAGAGAATTCACACATACTTATACACTATTCTGCGCCTGAAGATCTTAGACTGCATTTATGCATACAACAAATTATACTGAAACATGTCAAGGACCATTGAAATAAATTGTTCCTCTTTAGCATGTCGTCACGACGAAATATATTTCCGTTTCCAAGATCGTGTTGTGTTTTCCTTGACAACGCTACATCAAACAGGGTTGCGAAGAGCGTCGAAAGCAGTTTAATGCATACGTTTTTTGTAATGAAGCACGAGCTATATGCTTGTCAGAAGCCATAAAATCCATCGACACAGAGTTGTTTGTTCATGAGGAGGGAAAAAAGGCCAGCAATGTAATACTGAGTTAATTTCTTTCTCATTAAGGTTTTCCTCAATTTACTGGAGAGTTCATCAAATGATGATTTAGACCTACGAAAGTAACAGGCTGAACAATTTTCCTTCTTCCTCTAATACAAAGTTTGAAATGTACCTTGTAACATTCTTTCAGAATTTATTGGATGAACACCCGGTTGTCTTCGCATTTTGTTTTTTCCTTTCAGGCTTTTGTAGAGCATGGAAAGGAAGCATCGATCTGCCCTCACTATATTACCCGAGTCTCTTGTCGTGGTAACAGTCTATAAAATATCACCATTAAATTCGTTTGATAATTATCGTACCACGACAGACGACAGAACATGAGTGTCTGAAAGCAGGCTTACGATTCTCTTTGCTGGTTGATGGTTTATCTTGGACAGGTCAGCACAAAGCGCGTTGGCCCTGAGGGAATGTCATTGTTGAAATCGATTTACGATCTATTCATATGTGACAAATACGAGCAACACGAATGCCTGGTGTGCATCCATGTGGGTCCCAATGACACTGATTGATAGAATTATTTTCAATTCAAAATATAATCCTGAGATGTTTTAATAGGCTTGAAATAATAGTAAGTTTTGTAGTAATGTAATATATGAATCATTTACGGTATTTCATAAACAATAAAAAGACACATTTTTGGCCATTTTTAATTAACAGCGAAGTTACTTTCTCTAAATAAATATATATATATATTTGTTGGAGGCGAATAGATGGAGAGTTCCAGGGTGAAAATGTGCCCTTGTACTCATCTGTTTCCGAGGGATACCCGATGAGTCGGAAAATCTCTGTTCTACTGCACTGTCAACCTTTCTGTCAATAAGGTTATTATTACCTTCTGTCAGAGATGAAACCCCCTCTTCGCTTATAATTTGGAAAATATATATTTATTATATGTATTTATTGAGGGTGGGGAGGCCAAGCTTCCTAACAAACGGCCCCTTTCAGGGTATAATTTTCTTTTCATTTAGTGATAGTGTGGTGCAATTTGGAAAAGGCCGAAAGATTAATTAAAGCAGGTCATAAGTGAGCCAAGGGCCGCGATGCTTAAGCCGAGTATTTGTCTTCTTGGTTCTTATGACCTGTTTGAGAAGAGAGATGCCCGGTACGCCTGACGGGGTTCGCAGGATTCTACACCTGGTCATCTTAGCTATCTTTCTGACCTGAGTTCTAAGAGTCAGAATACGTAGTTCGGATCGTATCCGCCTGTTAGATTTCAGGATGGGGGCTCTAGTCATCTTGCGTAGTACTGTAGTTTGCTTTGGAAAATTTCTAATTTTGAAAAGGGAATTTTAGGGATATAGCACCAGGCCTCGCACCCATACAGCAGCATGGGCCTAATACATGCTTCATAAATATTTCTCTTGATGGTAGAGGAGATATATTTATTATAAAGCAGAGGTTTTAGGGCAGCCACGCGAGCTGATGCTCGTTGCAGGGCCTGTTCAATATTCCTACTCCAGGTGAGACTTTTGTCCATTGTTAAGCCGAGGTCCAGGACAGTGGGACATTGTTGATAGTAAGACGATCAAGTGTAGGCCTTCTCCTTGAGAATAAAATCGCCTGGGTCTTGTATGGATTTTTATTCTGAAGGCACCA
Source organism: Anabrus simplex (assembly GCF_040414725.1). Lineage (NCBI taxonomy): Eukaryota > Metazoa > Arthropoda > Insecta > Orthoptera > Tettigoniidae > Anabrus > Anabrus simplex. Next base: position 1,796,719,702 of record NC_090265.1, on the reverse strand, counting down.
CTTCCAGAACATCGCAATCCATGAGTTCAATGCGGAGACGGCAACTCTGTTCCTCCTACGAGAGGTGTAAACAGCTATGTCGTCTGCGTACTGTTGTATTTCTACTCCCTAGCGATATGGTAGATCATTTACGTATAGGGCGTACAGAATTGGCGAAATTACTCCACCCTGAGGGACTCCGGCTCGGAGCCTCCGAGGGGTGGATTTCTCTCCGTCAACGTAGACGTAAAATTTTCTATTAGATAAATATGATGAGATAATTTTGACCAGATAGCCTGGGACAAGGTACAGATCCAAAAGTTTATGAATTAAATTTTCGTGCCAGACGGTGTCAAAAGCTTTTTCTACATCAAAAAATACCGTTGGCACGGTACGCCGTAAATTGAATGACCTTGTAGCATACTGACAAGGTGGAGGGCCGCAGGAGGGACACTGCGTCTCGACCGGAACCCGAACTGCTCCGGTCGCAGTATGTCACGTGACCAGAGGTACTCATTGAGGCGATTGAGAATAAGTCTCTCGAATAATTTTCAGATATGGGATAACAGAGTAATTGGTCTCTAATTTTGTGGGAATAATCTATCGTTCCCCGATTTTGGAAGGACGACAACCTTGCCGACGTCCCAAGCCTTGGGGAAGTATCCCTTTTGAAAACATGCCGAAAAAATAGTAGCCAAAGGTATAACTGCTTTGTACGGCAGTGATTTAATTTCTATTAGCGATTCTGTCATCCCCGGGAGACTTATTCTCTTTGAGGTCTTTTATTACGCTGCGTACCTCTGCAGAAGTTACGTCATTTATGTCATTGTTAAGAGTCCATTGTTGCTTAAAAGTTGAGACTTTCCTGTGTACCTCATGGGTCCGTCGTTCGTTATCGTCATCGTCAGAAAGATCGTTAGGTACACTTTCACTTTCAAGGGTACCGAGCTCGATAGCTGCAGTCGCTTAAGTGCGGCCAGTATCCAGTATTCGGAAGATAGTAGGTTCGAACCCCACTGTCGGCAGCCCTGAAGATGGTTTTCCGTGGTTTCCCATTTTCACACCAGGCAAATGCTGGGGCTGTACCTTAATTAAGGCCACGGCCGCTTCCTTCCCACTCCTAGCCCTTTCCTGTCCCATCGTCGCCATAAGACCTATTGTGTCCGTGCGACGTAAAGCAACTAGCAAAAAACTTTCAATGGTGTCAGCGAAAGCCTCGGCTTTATCATAAGGGGAGAACGCTAATCCATTGCGGCCATGAATTGCACGCTGGGGGAATTCAGGCCGCGAGTAACCCTCCAGAAATCAAGGTCTGATTCATTTTCAGTTAGGCTGCGGCAGAAATCCTCCCATTTTTCAATTTTACGCTCCAGCAAGCGTTTGCGGACTTCACGAGCCAGTTCGCGGTATTCGGCTCGAGCACTTGGGTCCTGAAATCCTTGCCATCTTTTTCTATACGCATTCTTAATTTTAATAAGGTCCAGAATAATGTCAGGGGTGCTGTTGTCTTGGCTCGTGCCAGTGTTATTATTATTAATATGAGAGTTATGACGAGTCGTATTCCCGCCATGTTGTGTGGGCGTACGACTGTCATTGTTGCGCATATCATTCGAAATGGAATTTCTAGCAGCATTTGAGATGTATTTGCGGGCATTCGGCATCTTATTAGAAAGATGCTCAATGGCCTGGTCAATATCATCTCTGCTGTGGACCGGAAACGTTCCTAGATTTTTATTAACACGCCAAGAGAACTTATTGTAATTTAGAGATGAGTTCAACAACGGATAAGATGGCTCAGATAACCTAACCCATGTAAGATTGAAAATAATGGGATCATGGTCCGAATTTAGTTCTCTACGTACTGTAAAATGAATGTCACTATTATAAAATTTTGTTACTGCCACATCAATGACATCGGGATGCGCGCCCCGTTGGTAGGATAAATGGTAGGCTCCACCGGAGCGAACACACCGACACCATTGTCCCTCATGTATTGTTATAGCATTCTTCCTTAGGATTTGTCATACGTGAATTCCAATCTGGATGCTTGCAATTGAGGTCACCACCGATAATAGTTGGAACATGGAGAGGGTTGTTTAATAAAGTATCTAGCTCCGCCCAATGCAGCGGGGCTTTGGGGGAAAGATGGGCCGCAAAAATACGATAGTGATAATTTTCATGTCTAACCTCAATGCCGAGGGACTCAATAACATCGTGAGGAAGGGGGTCAATGACGTGGTGAGTAAGTTTTGACTTAATCAACACAGCCACGCCCCCGTGCTCACCGTTTATTCTGTCTTTATGATACATCGTGAAGTTCTTAATTTTGAAGGGCATGTTAGGTTTTAGCCGTGTTTCGCCTAGTAGCAGGATGTCGATATTGTGCTCAGAAATAAAAGCCTCAAGCTCATACTTCTAACTAACAATACTCTGACAATTCCTAGCACAGATTATCAAGTCCATGTCAGAAAAGAATGCACTTTCAATTAAGGCTCAGTGAAATACAGCATAGCTGCATTCAGCAGAACCATAATTTTATCCATTATTGTCTGGCATGAGTTTTTTAGTATGGGCATAAGTTTAGTAAAATTAATGCTCCTGCAGAGGTCCAAGATGTCACGCATGCCAGACAGATCGGAGATGAGTGACGCCTGAGCGTGAGGTGCAGGGTTCGAAGTAGATGCGGGGGAAGGGGAGCCGCCCATTACCTGTGCGAAAGTGACATTGGGGTCTAATGGCTTAGAGGAAGCTAGAGCACTCTTCTTCTGGGCTTTTCTGAGCTCGAAGTCTGTTTCTGGTCCAGGATATTTTGAAACAGACTGTATCCTCTCCAGGAAGCGTGATGCTCCCCTTTACAGTTTGCGCACTTGGAGGCCGCCTCCGCAGCTGAGGGGCAGGCCACCGCCGCGTGGTTCTCCCCGCATTCGACGCCTCTAACAGGCATAGCGCAATAGTTAGCGGTGTGACCCCACCTTTGACACCGATAACATTGCGTGGGTCCCTCACGACCTCTATATATTTGTGTATTGATCATTATAAACAGAACAATCATCCGGTTGTTATCGAGAGTTTCAGATGACTATGGAAAATGCCATTTTATGCCCATACCTAGGTCAGTGACTGTCTGCACTTAGTGAACTCCACTTTGAATACTGATTCCAGATTGAAAATGAAAATCCACAGCATGTTTCCAGTCATTCGACCGGGTCAGGAATGGAATGAATGAAGCCCCACTCTAGCGGCGAGGATAGGAGTTGTGCCGGCTGCCGAAGCTGTCCCACTCCTGTCGGGCAATAAGTGGCTGACAGAAGGAATGAAATGTTAATGGAGAGTGTTGCTGGAATGAAAGATGACAGGGAAAACCGGAGAAAAACAGATTCCAGATTATTCAGAATATAAGCCAGAGAGCGAACACACTTTGCAGAGAAAGAGAGCAGTGACGTTCAGTTCTGAATACGAAGCTCTGCTCCATTACTCAGCAAAATACTGACTAGGCTGTAGTATTTAAACTAAACGCTATAATCGCAAGAAAACCAACCATTTCAAGATATTCCTGTTTGATTTATACTGCGCTTGATATAAACTGTCAGTTCTATTTTCTTATGTTTCTTCTTCTTCTCCTCTTCCTTCTTTATCTGTTTACCCTCCAGGGTTGGTTTATCCCTCGGACTCAGCGAGGGATCCCACCTATACCGCCTCAAGGCCAGTGTTCTGGAGCTTCAGACTTTGGGTCGGGGGATACAACGTTCACCGGGCGAGTTGGTCGTGTCGTTAGGGACGCGCAGCTGTGAGCTTGCATCCGGGAGATAGTGGATTCGAACCCCACTGTCGGCAGCCCTGAAAATAGTTTTCCGTGTTTCCCATTTTCACACCAGGAAAATGCTGGGGCTGTACCTTAATTAAGGCCAGGGTTGCTTCCTTCCCACTCCTAGGCCTTTGCTATCCCTTCGTCGCCATAAGACTTATCTGTGTCGGTGCGACGTAAAACAAATAGCAAAAAAAGATACAACGTTGGAAAAGGACCAGTACCTCGCCCAGACAGCCTCACCTGCTATGCTGAATAAGGGCCTTGTGGGGGGGATGGGAAGATTGGAAGAAATAGACAAGGAAGAGGGGAGGAAGCGGCCGTTGCCTTAAGTTAGGTACCATCCCAGCATTTGCCTGGAGGAGAATTTGTAAACCACGGAAAAGCACTTCGGGGATGGCTGAGGCGGGAATCGAACGCTCCTCTACTCAGTTGACCTCTCGAGGCTGAGTGGACCCCGTTCCAGCCCTCTTACCACCTTTCAAATTCTGTTGCAGAGTCCGGAATCGAAGCCGGCCCAGTGGGGGCGGCAGCTAATCACACTAACGACTACACGGCAGAGGTGCACCTTATATAAATACACTAAGAGAAAACTGACACGTAATCATTTTTGTGTTTCAATTTATAAGGATACAGAGTTTACATTCCTTGGATAGGAGTGACAGTATTTCCATTTAAAAGAAGTAAAATTCCTGTTATTTATTGAGCAAAACGTAATATAATTGTTAATGCTTAATGTTGCACAGCGTTGTGGTGTTGTGAGACTTTCCCTGTTCACAGTATTTCTGAAAATACGAACTCATTTAAAACTTATCAAACTTCCGATGACAATAGTTAACCTCTAAATGGCGAGGAAGTTTCACCACGAGTGAGAACATAGATGTATACAGTGTGCCTAACTGATGTTATTGTTGTGAGTTGATCGGATAACAACCACAAGGCACAACTTAACTCCGTATTATATTAGAAGTGTTTCTGAAGCACCTCCTAACACATAATAGTGAAAACTGTAATTAATTACGTACTGTACAAAAATATGTAAGGTTGTAGTTCTAACTGTTTGTTGCATCCGCTCAAAATACATAAACAGCATTGAACCTGAATAACTTATTTCTTACAACGTAAATTGAAAATTATTTTCTGCTTTCATCTCAGAGGAATAAGTCTGACTGGCGTCTTTAAAAGTAGGAAAGATCACAATATGAAGATAAAGTTGGAATCAAGAGAACAAATGGGGGAAGGAAGGGGAGTTAGGGATTGGAATAACTTACCAAGGCAGATGTTCAATACATTTCCAATTTCTTTGCGATCATTTAAGTAAACGGCTAGGATAACAACAGATACGGAGTCTGCCACCTGGGCGACTAAATGCAGATCAGTAGTGATTGATTGATTGATTGATTGATTGATTGATTGATTGATTGATTGATTGATTGATTGATTGATTGATTGATTGATTGATTGATTGATTGATTGATTGATTGATTGATTGATTGATTGATTGATTGAAACTCGGGTATCGCCGCGTGACAGAGAACTTCGCCCAAACTCACGGCCTGTGACGTCACTGTGGTTGACGCTCATCGCTTGCCTGTCCGGCTCGATGCCTAAATGGTTAGCATGCTGGCCTGTGGTCAAGGGATCGCGGGTTCGATTCCCGGCCGAGTTGGGGATTTAAACATTAATGGCTTGGGGGCTTATTGCGTGTGTCGCGTCTTTATCATTGGAATGCATCATAGGTAAGGCTCCATTGTTATAGACTCAGCTCAAAAGACCTACTTGAGGCCTCTTGAGACATCAGCGAGAAGAGTTCCAAGCCACTTTTGACGGTGTGATTATTTCACGGAATTCGATTGATGGTTTACGGTGTCAGACGTTCCGTGCAGAAAGTGTTGATTAATGAATTTTTCTACTACATCGGCATTCCTGAAGGGCGTGTTCCAATAAAAAAATAACCAGTGAATGATTTTCTCAAGCTGATGGAGTATATCCCTGGAGGGAAACAAACAACTACTTCACAGCGTACACATTAAATTTTTCACAATGTTTCGAGGCATTGCAAAAACCAATTTGCGGTGAGCAATATGTAAATTTTGTATACGCATTATAAGTTTTGTTATTCTTAACTGTTTACTGTGCCACTTGTTATTTTCTTTTAAGGAATGGCTACCCCCCCCCCCCACGTACGACTTCCTTTCTTAATTCGCAATTATGTTTCATAATATGTTAGTTATTCTTTTAGTGATTTATTTGCTTATTTTATTTAATATATATCTTGTAAATACATTTGACTGCACGTTTCGTGGTTGTATTTTGTAAAAACATCAAAAATACATTTGTAAATATTTCGAGAATACCTGTAAAAATATATAATAAGCTCCCATTGTAACACACCTGGTCATTAAATATTATTAGATATAACAATTAAAATACTAATATTGCTAATGAACTTCGAGTGAAATATCGTTCTCACATTTAGTACCCATGGCATTTACAGTATATTAGGTTCATAACTTCTTGTCTTCAATAACACATAGGTATGAACCAAGACGGATTCTAACTGTTGACTTTACAACGTTCATTGTAGGATGTTTAACGTTTTCTTTAAGAAATTGCACAAACCCATTACGAATACCCACAATACTTGAGGCTATTCTGTAAGTCAAAGCCCATTTTTTATACAATTTCTTGCTTCACATCCTTCATTATATCCTTACCTATTGTCATATTTCGTAAACTTAACAATTGTACTAATTCCTCCCTCCCTCATCATATTTTCACAAGGAAATCATTCAAAACAGCAATCCTTTCTTGTAAGTTCACATACGTGTTTTCATCAAGACATACTGAATACATCTGGGAGTTATCCGAATCAGCTTTCAAATGCTCCGAAACATCTTCACTCATTCGTATTATTATATTCTTGACAGTATTTCGGCTGACTGGCATTTCTTTAATTATGTAATTATTTGCTGTTTGTTAGGAAAGTCTTCAATTAATGTATCGGACGTCGATAAGAAAGTCTCTTTCAAGAACTCACCATCAAAAATCGGCTTCCCATGCTCTGATAAGCAGTGAGACAGATGGAAACACCCGCACTGATATTATTCCTTGATACAAAACAAATAGTTTGCTTTGTGTAATCTTCGATTTTCTATGAAACGAGCTCTCTTCTTTCTCCATTTGACATGGAACGAACATTTAAATGATTCGTCCGGAAATGGGGCTTTTGGCCTACATTAAATGTGCGGGACACGACGGTTTTCAGTCACAGGCAACACAAAGCGTTATTGCTTATTTCTAACACTCTGAATTCCGTTGTCCACTGTTCTTGAAGAATCCCGTTACTACTTTTGTTAAGTTTCTGTTTTTCGTCACCGAAAACATGTTTGTCAGGTCCGTATACAAACGATATTCAATAAACAGTAACACATTACGCGCTACTGGCTACCACACACACGTCTGACGGCGCGTCTCACACGTGACCGAACCATAGTCTGTAGCACAAGACGTATATAAAAACTTTAATATGTTCATGTGGCGTGCCACCGTGGCATAGGTTCGCCATCCCTGCACTAGACCGTGAGTTCCATCAGGATATACAGGAAAATGTCGCCTAAATCCAGACACCTGCCAATGCTGATCGCCACAAGTTTATGGGGAACTGTCGTAATGAGCACATATTGAACATTTAACGGCCAGGATTATTCGTCGTGCGACTGCGCTTCATAGACAATCTCCTGTGTGGCAAAATCTAATTTTACAAGTGAATGAAAAATCATCATCATCAAGTAATCATCGTTGTACTTCTCCTTGGTTTTTCAAGATTTCAGCACTCGATATATTAACATCAACATATATTTTTAAAAAAAAGTTTTTTCTGTACACGGCTGAGAATTTAAAAAGAATGATATTTCTGTATCGGACGTGTCCGCAGAGACAAGGAAATGCAGTTTATAATTTACCGTCATTTCAAATCAAATCGAATCAAAATCTCTTTATTTGCAAATGAGGTGTCTACCTCGGTGGCAAATGGTACACTAAAATACATTATTGTCAAGCACTAAATATTAAATCAACAAGAGAAGAAAATTTTCCTAGAATACAATATTATACAATTTACGCTAACAATATTTTCTATTAAACACACAGCTCATCCTTAATAAATTTACATTGTTTACAAAATTCTACTTATAATATCTCCTGTACTACTTACAAATATAGTCAACTGATATACAGTATGTGGAATTACTTCAAATAATACTACACAACTGGTATAAGATTAAAATTTACATTGCATTTATTTATTTATTTATTTATTTATTTATTTATTACCCATTTTGGAACTTAAGTACCATAACGACCTGCTACGCCTTAACCAGAGCCCCTTTTGCCACCACTTTTCAAAGTTCCTGAAGGGCCTTCACAGCCACCGTGGCGGTCCCAGGGCCCTCGAAGTCCCCACTGAACTTCACCCCTACAGGCAGTCCCCTACTTTGGCTGTCCAAACTCCTTAGACCAGGGGATGGAATTAATTTATTCACACACATTTTTTATTTACAATAACCTGCACTGGCCGAATGCCCTCTAACATTTCATTTATTTTCTCTGTTGCTGTTCATTCTCTTCTTGAAAGGATCAAACACTACCCCTGGTAAACTGTTCCACTCCTCCACGCCCTTCCCAATGAATGAAAATTTACCCATTCGCTTCTGCTAAAATTCCTTCTAATTTTATACTTGTGGCCAGTCCTGCCGATATAATTATTTTCCAAATGAAGCCTCTCATGGATTTCTCCCCATGCTTCTTCTCCTGTATAGGCTCTATATAATCCTATAAGTCTAGTTTTCTCCCTTTTCTTAAAGTTTCCCACCTTACTTCATTTAACATTTCTGATACACTACTGTTTCTCCTGAAATCCCCTGTTACAAATCTTGCTGCTTTCCTCTGCACACTATCTATTTATTTTATTAAATATTCTTGGTGAGGATCCCAAACACTGTGTGCATAATCCAATAATAGATGAACTATACTTAAGTAACTTTTTGCTTTTAATTCTTTGTTGCATCCTTTAAGTAGCCTCATTAAGACATTTAACGATCTGTATGCTTTCCCAGCAATGTCATCCACATGACCCTTCCAGTGCAAATTACTTTCAAATTTCACACCTAAGTATTTGCACTTGCTATCTTGTGGGATAACTACCTCATCCAAAGTATATTCAAATTCAGTTTTAAAGCTCCTGTTTGTAAATGTTGTAACATTTGATTTGCCTCCATTAACCTTCATATTATTTTCTCCAACCCATTGTTGGATACTCTCAAGGTCCCTTTGTAATTCTGAACAATTCTCAACGTTATTTATTTCCCTATAAATAATTATGACATCTGCATGCAATCTTATTTTTGATGTTATATTGTTTCCTAAATCATTTGTGTATATTAAGAAAAGTAACGGACCGATTATACTACCCTGTGCGATTCCCTTCCAAACTTTCTCTTCCTGTGATACATTATTTTCGACTTTGACTTTCTGAAACCTTGAATTTAGAAATGTTTTTATCCAACGTGTAACCCTTACGTCCAATCCTATTCCCTCCAATTTCTTTAATAATATTCCATGTTCCACTCTATCAAAGGCTTTGGAAAGATATATGGCTATGCAATCTAACTGACCTCCTGAATCCAATTGATCTGATATTTCCTGCTGAAATCCCACCAGTTGTGCCTCACAAGAAAATTTCTTTCTAAATCCATACTGGCTCCTCATGAACCAATTTTTATCATCACATATCCCTCTGATGTACTTTGATATTAAACTCTCCAGTATTTTACAAACTATACTGGTCAGGCTGACTGGTCTGTAGTTCTCTGGTTTCCTTTTATCACCGTTCCTTTATAAATTGTTTTATTATAGATTCCTTCCATTCCTTTGGTATTACACTATTATTTATGACATAGTCAAAGAGAAATTTTAAATAAGGCACTATGTACCACCCCATTGTCTTTAATACCTCCCCAGTAATTTGATCACTTCCTGCTGCTTTTCCTTGCTGAAGCAGTTGGATTTCTCTGAAAATATCTTCATTTGTGAATGAGAAGCTTCTTGTTTCCCTATGTGTCTCTCCCTCTCTGTCTTCTGTTTTGGTTTCCAACTCCTGACAACCTTCTACTGAATCTCTGAATTCCCTACTAAATAGGTTTGCTTTCTCAGTATCTGTTAAATAGTGTTCACCCCCTTCTCCCACCATTGTAGGAATTTGGATTCCTTTTCCTTTTTGATTCCTGATATATGAATACAGCTTTTTCCATTTCCCTTTGTGGTCATTACCCTCTTGAAGTATGCCATTCATATATTTCTCTTTTTCTTCCTTTTTCACTCTATTCAGTTCCCTCATTAGCTGTTTTCTAGTTTCTCTACTCTCCCACCCTCTTCGATTTCCTGTTTACTATTCTACATTTTCTTTTTAATTTTCTTATTTCCTTTGTATAATAAACAGGGTCTGAGGTCATTTTACCCTTCTTAACAGGTACAAATCTCTCCTCTCCTTCCCAAATGATGCCTTTAAATTTAGCCAAAAGTGTATTCACATTACTCCCTTCACTTATCCAACAACTGAATTGTGATTTAAGGTAAGTCCCAAATTCATCAACTTTAGTTTTTCTGTACAATTTCTTGTCTTGTGTAACCCTCTTATTAAACCTTTTTGGTACGAGTCCTACATCCATTATTACAGCCTTATGGTCACCTATTCCTTCAATTACCTCAGTTTTATCAACAATTTCCCAAGGTTTAACCAAGAATACATCTAGTAAGTTATTGAGACGAGTCGGTTCTTGTACTACTTGTGTAAATCCTCCCTTCCAAATTAACTTATTTGCCAGTTTCTGTCCATGGGCTTCACTTGCAGCTCCATTCCATTCAACTTCAGGCAAGATTAGATCGCCCCCAATTATTACCATATCATTATTATTGTTTTTATGAGTATAATCTATTATTTTCTCAAATCTTTCCATGTCTCTTTCCTCTCTTCCAGGCCTGTATGTTCCTATAATTCCCACCTCCTTCATATTATTACAAACTAAATTTTTCCCCTAATATTTCATCCCTTTCATCGGTAAACCATTCATGTGAACAATAAGTTTCCTTCACCAGAATAAACACCCCCCCACTCCCTTTTTATCTCCTCGGTCTCTACGATAGACTGTATACCCTTCTGGAAGTCTTCTCTATTACCCACCCCTTCTCTCAACCATGATTATACTCCTATCACCACATCAGTCTCATAAGATTCCATCAATGTACCGAATTTTAATTGTTTATTTACTACACTTTGACAGTTTACCAAGAGCAATCTCAGACCGCCTTCCTCCCTAAAACTTGACTGTTGCAACTGGGTAACATTTGACTCATGAGTTGGGAACTTCCCTGGAACCCAGATCCTTGTACATAGATCTTGATTTAAGGATCTGGGTTTTCTGGCAAGTTTCCCTGTACGTGCCAATTTAGTGGTATGAGTTTTCTTAAGTGCATATTAGTTTGCATATCTCTGTTGATAATTGTAGCAATTTGTCTACAGAGAGCTGCTTTTCCATTACCATTCAGATGTAACCCATGCCTAGTGAACATTTGCCTGCCAAGACCTAAAGTATCTACTACATAGACATTTCTAAAACTCTTATATAATCTCTTGATTTTTATATTTACATCACGTACAGCTTTGTTCACACAGGAGTCCTCTAAAAGGTCATACCTGAGTGGCACATTAACTACAATTACTTTTGAGTCAGGTAGTTTGGAAATCTTACCTCTGAGGGTCGTAATTAGTTCCTCACCTTCATTTGCAGCAATGTCATTTGTACCACTCACAATCACCACGTAGTTGTCCTTCTCTAACACAGGATCACAACTTGAAAGGACATCTTCAGTTTTGGCACCTGATTTTATTAATACTAAAACCTCAGTTTTCTGCAGCTCATCCTTGATGCCTTCTGCCATACCCCGCCCTTGACTGTCTGCGTAGAGATGAATTTTTGGCGATCTTGACTTTCGGTTGGTTTTCTTCTTCTGTAGGTTACCTAATTGGATTTAAAATTATTCGGAAAACTTGCTGTGTCTTCTTCTCGAACTTGTTGCAATGACTGAAATCTATTTTCAATCAATCAATCAATCAATCAATACTGATCTGCATTTAGGGCAGTCGCCCAGGTGGCAGATTCCCTATCTGTTGCTTTCCTAGCCTTTTCCGAAATGATTTCAAAGAAATTGGAAATTTATTGAACATCTCCCTTGGTAAGTTATTCCAATCCCTAACTCCCCTTCCTATAAATGAATATTTGCCCCAGTTTGTCCTCTTGAATTCCAACTTTATCTTCATATTGTGATCTTTCCTACTTTTATAGACGCCATTGAAACCTATTCGTCTACTAATGTCATTCCACGCCATCTCTCCGCTGACAGCTCGGAACATACCACTTAGTCGAGCAGCTCTTCTTCTTTCTCGCAGTTCTTCCCAACCCAAACATTGCAACATTTTTGTAACGCTACTCTTTTGTCGGAAATCACCCAGAACAAATCGAGCTGCTTTTCTTTGGACTTTTTCCAGTTCTTGAATCAGGTTGGGGTCTTACCAGAGACTTATATGCACTCTCCTTTACATCCTTACTACAACCCCTAAACACCCTCATAACCATGTGCAGAGATCGGTACCCTTTATTTACAATCCCATTTATGTGATTACCCCAGTGAGGATCTTTCCTTATATTAACACCTAGATACTTACAATGATCCCCAAAAGGAACTTTCACCCCATCAACGCAGTAATTAAAACTGAGAGGACTTTTCCTATTTGTGAAACTCACAACCTGACGTTTAGCCCCGTTTATCAACATACCATTGCCTGCTGTCCATCTCACAATATTTTCGAGGTCACGTTGCAGTTGCTCACAATCTTGTAACTTATTTATCATTTTATAGAGAATAACATCATCCGCAAAAAGCCTTACCTCCGATTCTACTCCTTTACTCATATCATTTATATATATAAGAAAACATAAAGGTCCGATAACACTGCCTTGAGGAACTCCCCTCTCAATTATTACAGGGTCAGACAAAGCTTCACCTACTCTAACTCTCTGAGATCTATTTTCTAGAAATATAGCAACCCATTCAGTCACTCTTTTGTCTGGTCCAATTTCACTCATTTTTGCCAGTAGTCTCCCATGATCCACCCTATCAAATGCTTTAGACATGTCAATCGCGATACAGTCCATTTGACCTCCAGAATCCAAGATATCTGCTATATCTTGCTGGAATCCTACAAGTTGAGCTTCAGTGGAATAACCTTTCCTAAAACCGAATTGCCTTCTATCGAACCAGTTATTAATTTCACAAACATGTCTAATATAATCAGAAAGAATGCCTTCCCAAAGCTTACATACAATGCATGTCAAACTTACTGGCCTGTAATTTTCAGCTTTATGTCTATCACCCTTTCCTTTATACACAGGGGCTACTATAGAGGCACTGCAAAGAGTTTTTTTCCCGGTTTTAAGTTGCACATAGCTTCTCCAATATGTTTAAGATTAGGCCTAAAATGACTACGCGTCACATCCGTCCACGGCGATCTTTCTTCTCCAATGTCTTTATTATCTTCCAGTTTCTTTGTTCTGTCCTTTAAGCTTTCATTTTCAAGTTTTAGAGCACATAAGTCTTGTTGTAGGACTCCTAAAATAAGTATAGTTTCGTAAGTCTCTCTGCCTCACTATCACTTTTTTTACACTCGGGACACAGCCACTCATTTTCTTCAATATCAGTCCTATTTACAATATTTGCACAACGAAAATGGTACCATTCATCACACGACACAGAATCCCATTTTTAACTACTCTTCTGCATTTGCCACATTTTTCACTGCATCTTACACCATTATCCACTACGGATATCACAGACTCACACACAGTTGTCTGTCTGTCTGTCTGTCTGTCTGTCTGTCTGTCTGTCTGTCTGTCTGTCTGTCTGTCTGTCTGTCTGTCTGTCTGTCTGTCTGTCTGTCTGTCTGTCTGTCTGTCTGTCTGTCTGTCTGTCTGTCTGTCTGTCTGTCTGTCTGTCTGTCTGTCTGTATATATGTATGTACGCGTATCACGACAAAATGGCTGACGAGAATTTAATGAAAATCGATATTCAAAGTCGGGGAATGAGTCACTACAAACTAGCCTATAAATAATTGTATTCTCGCTTAGTAAAATGGTAGTTTAGGGTGGTGGTGGTGATTATTGTTTTAAAAGGAAGTACAACTAGGCAACCATCCTCTATATAACACCAACCAGAGAGAAAAAATGGAAGGGGTCCGACACTTCGGAAAATGAAGGTATCGGCTAAAGGAAGACAAGGGCCACGAAGTACGTGAAAATGAAAGACTCCCTAGGCCTCCATACAATACCGTCGGGGTTGGAAAATAACAAAAGTTGACCAAGGGAGGTCGGATAGAATAGATGAAAGTGAGGAGCCTGGCACAAGTAAGTGGAAGCATAGCCAGGACTCAGCTGATGGCTCCGTGGTCGCCAATTCACGCTCTTAAGTTCAGAGCCCCTGAGTCCCCTTCTAGTCGCCTCTTACGACAGGCAGAGGATACCGTGGGTGTTATTCTACCGGCCCAACCCACAGGGGAAAGGTAGTTTAGAGGAAGGCCAAAAATGTAATTCTCAAATATTTATGTTATTAGTGGCCATATCGAAAATACTACATAACTAAAGGTGTACAGAATTAAATTTCCCAATACTTACGTCTTATGCGCTTTTACCGTACAGGCTATGATATCAGACATATTCGTGAATTTGTATTTTCGTTGTTAAGACCACATCAACGCCGAACCACGAGAAAATTTCTGTCTGAGGATTTAATGAAAATCGGTACGTAGAGGCTATAAATAATTGTATTCGCCCTGAATGAAACGGTAGTTTAGTGGAAGGTGCCTAAAATATATTTTTTAAATACCTATGTCATTAGTCCTATCGAAAAGTACTATATAACAAGAGTTATAGAGAATACAGTTTCCGATAATTTATGTCTTATTCAGTTTTACCGTACCGACTACGATAAGCGTGGTGTCACAAAGACGGTAGAAAACTAAATGTGAAGGCTTACAAATATAAACCTCTTAAAACTGATCAACAATAACATCATTGGCCATTGTTTGTTGTGATGTCCTTTGTCTCTTCTGCAGTCACTCATTTCCAAAAGATGGGATTACTGCTGCGACCCGAATAAAACATCTTGTCTGAATATAGGCGGGAAGTAGCTGGGGAGTTATATAACTTCCTTCTCTAGCATGCCATTCCTCTGGTTCATAAATGTTCTGATACTTCTGGTGCGTAACACATTGCTTCATCATAGTATTCCCTTCTCTGAGGCAGCAGCAGGGACCGTCTCGTTGGTGCCGCCTGGCACCGTGAGAATTTTAGCCCGTCGGCCTATTGAGGCCTTGAGTGCTATTTCTGAAAGAGCTTTTATCTAGTCTGGATTGTTTTGGAATTTTATGGACGGTTTATTAAAGATCATGGTTGCACTGATTGGAATGAGCAGTGTGCACATTTAACGGAATAATGACACAGCTGTGTTCGCGGCTGTGTGCGGCCTGGTCATTCCAGCCCTGGAACGTTTGACTTTTGGATCGGCAGCGTAGTACTGTTTGTTAAAATTGAGATAATATGTGACTTTTCATTTGATCGCGTATTTCAAATGATATCATTGTTTTTAATCGCGACATTCCTACTGACTTCATTGCAATTACCTATGTTGATTTCAGCAAGATAAACCACAATGAGGATATAAAAAGGCAGGTGGACAGTGAGTGCCTGCCATTGTAGTGAAAACTCCCCTACTTGATTGTCAGTGATAGTAGGCAAGACGGTCTACCATTACAATGAATATTCCCTAACGCAGTCTTCACATGAGTAATGGCGTATAGTGACTTCCCCGTCGCGTTTCTGGGTTAACGTTAAGAGCTATGCAATTTAATACAATCTTACAACGTTTACACTTCGTAACATAGAATTCTGTGTACAGTGTAGAATTCCTTAGCGAAGCACGAGTACATCAGCTAGTTTAGGGTAATGGTAATTTCGCTTCCGAATTCTGGTTAGTGTTTCCTCACTCCGTAAAAAAATAATAGGAACACGACCTAGGAGGTTTTACATTGTTGTTAAGTAGCACAGAGGAGGACTTCATGCGTGTTTCATTACTTTTAATAATAAATCACTACACTGGATACCTCCACTAACCGGTTTATTGATTTTTCTTGTCTGGTTTGAACTTAAGGTTATCATTAATGACAAGGTGATCTTTTTCAATTACACGTGTTTACATTTACTTTGTGCAATTGGTATCTCTAGACGCATACAAGGCCTCAGAAACTGTTGAAACGCTCGTGTTCTGTCGTCTCCTTCTCTGTGGCAGTACCGCATAGTTTTCCACATGGTCAATTTTCAATGGGATACTTCTGTCTGACAGATATTTCAGAACTCGAATATCCATATATATATATAAAATAAGAGTTTTGTCTGTACATAGCTCAGAATTTGAAAAGAATGGTATTTCTGTATCGGTCATGTCCATAGTAACAAGGAAATTCACTTTTTACTTATCCGTAATTTATGTCTGTCTGCCTGCCTGTCTGTCTGTATGTATGTACTGTGACAGTTCACAACGTCACCTATAGTATGTCATGATACCCAGGAGATGAAATATGCCGTTTTCCGTGTCATCCTACGATAAAAACTGCCCAAGTTAGAATTTTTCCGCCCGCTCCGGGATGCGATTTGCAGTGTGCCGTCTCGCGCGACCCAACTCTAGTTGCTGGTAATTAGCAGCAAGGTGGTGCAAGAGCGCTGGTACTCGAAGTTTCCTCACTCCAACCACGAGCAAGACAGAAAGAGACGCGTTATCACGTGACAGAGAATCTAGGTCACTAACCGAGCTCAGGGAGTGTATCCAACGTGATAACTAACATTACACCATATTTCCCTCGTTCATTCACCACTGCCAACTCATCGAGTTCAATTGTTTTTCCCTTGATAATTTTTATAAATCGCAAGATACTCAAGGGATAGTCACGTGCAAACATTCATTTGAATCAGGGAATTTTACACATAATTATGAGAACGAGAAGTGCTCTACTTAATTGAAAGAACGGTAGCTACGCCGTAACAGGGGCGCGTCTTAATGGCTAACAGATGTTGAGTCCCAACCGTGGCAGCGAACTGAAGAATTCCCCTAGTGCTCGTCATCATTCACCAACAGAGACAAAAGGGCGCTTTTAAGATTGCTTGAGAATCTACGAAGCTATTTTAATAACATTCACTCAGTGAAAATGGGAATACAGGAGCTACAGTTTGATATCCTGTTCGTCACTCTACGTTGCGTATTACAGGAGCACATTTTGAGAAGGGGTTGTGTTTTACCCCCACTGCTAGCACCAGGGCATCTCGCCTATATAGGAAGGAGCTGAAGAGCAGACACTACAAGTTCATTTCCAGTTCAACGTCAGTTTGTTACCAGTTCGTCGTGATTTGTGTGTGAGTCGTTTATGAAGAAATCATCCTGTAATTTGAGCAGTGTAATGCAGTGATTTATTAAAGTCTGTGAATGTATGTGGAAATAACCACAAGCTGAGTAAGCTGTCTGAGCGTACAGTGTGCCGCTAACTAATATAGTGAAAGCGGTACGAAACCGTAATGACCGCTGTCCGTGCGTCGAAGAGGTCGTGCATCGAGCCTCTAAACTAATACGGCTCAATTAACATAAATAGGCACGTATTTAACTAAGTGCGTGGAGCGTGTGTACTCGATATGAATGTGAAATATAAGGAAAGGAAATGAACGGCTCATTATCGGCATAATTAAGGGCAGTGCCACGTCAGATCGATCCCTAACGCAGTAGAGAGCTCGACTTACGTATGACTAAGTGCAATAGAGTATGCCTGAATTACTGTTGTGTAAAACGAGAGTGCTAACACATTAGTGGCCTAACCAGTGACGTTCTAAGTGAACCAGTGGAGCTTCAGGACTTAGAGTAGCTGTTAATTAAAAATTTAGGTGGATGAGAAGGGAATAATGTCGGGCTTCAGGGACACAACCGACGTTAGGTTGGGATGTTTTTGTTACTGAGCAGATCCAACCACATATTTAATCTGTGATGTGTAATATAAACTAACACATTCACATGAGATAACTTCCCCTCATTTACATAAAGAGTCGACAAGAACGTCAGAGAGAACGAGACACCTAGCTGCCTGCCAGAATTTTGCCTTGTGTAGCAGAGAGAACGAGACATCTAGCTGCCTGCCAGAATTTCACCTGGTGTAGCAGAGATCGTCTGGAACTTCGCATGAGATCAAGCCGTCATGTTCGTGACTTGCCAGTTGGTCATCAAAGGACTTCATCGCTGATGACGTCATGAGAGCAGAGTAAATACATGGGCGTGCCCTCCTGTAAAGCTGTGTTCGTGGTATCCTGAAGACTGAGTACATTTCCAAACATTATTAGCTTTGAAAGTCGGTTCCTATTGTAAATATAGAGTAAATTTGCATGTAGATGTAACGTAGATCGCCAATATGCTATTTCAAAGGGATAATAATAATTTCATTTTTATTTTGGGTCTTTTATGGAATACCTTCATCATGGTTTGGAACGACCGTATTTTATTTCCATTTTTTATATAAGGGTTTCGTAATGCATGACGTAATTCTAAGGACCTTAGATTAATTAAGTGTGAAGTGCTATCAAGTAAAGAGGGCTTTAATATTCTGTAAGCCGAGCTCGATAGCTGCAGTCGCTTAAGTGCGGCCAGTATCCAGTATTCGGGAGATAGTAGGTTCGAACCCCACTGTCGGCAGCCCTGAAAATGGTTTTCAGTGGTTTCCCATTTTCACACCAGGCAAAAGCTGGGGCTGTACCTTAATTAAGGCCACGGCCGCTTCCTTCCCACTCCTAGCACTTTCCTGTCCCAT
This sequence comes from Anabrus simplex, assembly GCF_040414725.1. Classification (NCBI taxonomy): domain Eukaryota; kingdom Metazoa; phylum Arthropoda; class Insecta; order Orthoptera; family Tettigoniidae; genus Anabrus; species Anabrus simplex. The sequence continues at coordinate 1,796,700,911 of NC_090265.1, read as the reverse complement.
CGTCGCCGCAAGACCTATCTGTGTCGGTGCGACGTAAAACAATTAGCAAAAAAAAATATTCTGTAAAAATGACTCCAGTTATCATTTTCTATATAGTAAATATGAGTCGAAAAAGATCTTTCAGTAATTTACTTTTTTGTGCATTTCACAACTGATAGAGTCCTCCTAACTAGTAATTAAGGCTGCTGTGAAACAACGGATGGTGACATTGGGGTATATATATCGTTGATTATTAAGCTCGAGAATGCGTGAGGTAACTTGGACCCGTGTGGCAGGGGTTCATCATTAAATAGCATTGTAGTCGAGGTACCGAGAGGTGGAACCTGATGGCTAAGCAGGCTGTAGCCCTAATGTATATTGTGAAGTAGAAATGTATAGTTTCCCCTGGAGTCTGTTGTTAATATGCACGAAGTGGATACCGTGCTACTAAGATGACGATTACGTCCGGATTTAGAGCCAATATTTAATGTGCTGCCATTGTGGCTAGACATGAAAGAAGTGAGATTATTTGCCGTGAAACAATTGTATGAGAGGACCCGTGGCCGCTGTTGGAAGTGGGTCGTGGGCGACGCACAGTTGGGAAATGTACGAGCCCCTCAAAGGGACGCAGTAAAGTGTTGCTTCAGTGAAAGGGAAAAGAATACAAGTAGTTGGTTCATTCCTCTCGGCACAACGATTACGTGCGTTAATTTAAATATTACCAACGTCGCATAGATTCCAATGTGTATTAAAAGAAGGATCCCTCCAATTTATTTCCTTAATTATTTACAGCGTGTAGGGAGTTCCAGGTTAAACATACCGCGTCTCAGAAGATCCTGGGTTCATTCCAGGAGACAGTGAAAGCTTATATTTACTGTCACCAGCAGCATATGACTTAGGCCATCTGTGACTCATTGTGTATGTTTGAAGTGCATTTGTCCTTGCCTATCTCTTACAAGTAGTGCTATGATACTCTGTCTATGATGCCTGGTATTCGAGTCGCTCTATGCTTGTCCACAGTTAGCAACGTTGTGTAAATAATGTCCTGATATGTGTATTGTTAGAAATCCTAATGAAACGATCGTGTTTATTACGTTGCCTATTCAGCAATGATTAATTTAGGGAAGTGTTGTGATACGACTTTCAAAGATTTGGGAACGTATGCATAAGTAACATCCGCCTACTTCAGTTCATCCGATCATAGGATACCATAACTTAATATAATTTGAATACATTAATCCTCAACAGGTAAACAGAATTACAGCATACTAATTAAACGTGTGCGCAAAGTGATAAGTGTAGATGATTCGAGAGGAAACGCCTCTCTAAGTTTGAAATAGTGTAAATAATACGGGATGGAAGGCTTCTTTAAATTTGAAATAATTCAACGTCGAATGAGATGTAGAGAGAGACTAACGAACATTCACGACTTCAAGATCAATCAAAATAATATTTGTAAAGTACGTTGTATGGCATATCCATGTTAATAAGATATGTTTCACTAGTATCGAAAAATTGTTATACAAGATTTTGTTTCTCTTCTCATTAGTAATGAACTAGTGCTCCCCTCATTAATATTCCCCTACTATAGAGATTATTAGAAAATTATAGACCCATCGGACGTACCAGTCAGACCCAAAATGCAATACCGACTCAGCTAGTGAATCATTCTAGTAGGGGGAGGTGAGGCTTCGATAACCGGGCTGAGTTCGAAGCTCACCGGAGGTGCTCCATTCCAATGAACCACGGTAACTTGTTTGTATACTGAAGCCTTGGACAGGTACATAACACACATCACGAGAAAACGGCTGAAGAGAATTTGATGAAAATCGGTATGTGAAGTTGGGGGATGAGCCGCTAAAATCTAGGCTATAAACTATTTTACTCACGCTGAGTGAAATGGTAGTTTAGGGGAAGACCTAAAATGTAATTCTCAAATATTTATCCGTTAGTGGTCCTATAAATATTACATAACGAAAATTATATAGAATTAAATTTCCAATCATTTATGTCATTCATTGTTACCGTACCGGCTTTGACAACAGATATTCATTAATTTGTATTTTTGTTGCCAAGTGCATATCAACGCCGAGCCACGAGAAAATGGCTTAACAGAATTGAATGAAAATCGGTATATAGAGTCGGGGAATAAGAAACTACAATCTAAGTTATAAAAACATTTACTCGCCCTGGATGAAATTGTAGTATACGGGAAGGCGCCTAAAATTTAATTTTTAAATACTAATGTCTTGGTCCTATCGAAAAGTACTACATAACAAAAGTTATAGAGAATAAAATTTCCGACCATTTATATTTTATTCAGTTTTACCGTGGTATTTCAGAGTTAGAAGAAAACTAAATATGAAGGCCTACAATATTCAAAGCGCATAACATTGATCAACAGTAACATTACATTGACCATTGTTGTGATTTTCTTTGCCTCTTATGCTGCCGCTCAACTCCGATAGACGGGATTACTGCTGCGTACCGAGTATAACAGCCTGACTGAATATTGGTGGGAAATAGCTGGGCAGTTAGAAAACTTTCTTCTTTAGCATACCATTCTTCTGGTTCATACATTTTCTGATACTTCCGGTACGTAACAGACTGGTTCATTATTGTATTCCAGCTATTCGATCCCTACTCTGACGAGCTGTTTTGAATGAGCAATGTGCACACATAAGGCAGAGGCTCACTTAGTAGTAGTAGTAGTTAGTAGTAGTATGACCTTGTATAGAATTACAATTTAAGCCTATTCGAAATTATAGCACCACAATTCACTAAATAACTCAACATTCAACCTTGAAAAGAGCCGTTTAATAAGAAAAGCTTCTTCATCTTCACTTTGATTAAATTCTACATTCATTTTATTCCGAATTAGCAGTGAAGACGGTGTTTCTCCTCTGGATTGAAAGAAAAATTTGCCTCCAAGTCAGACAGATTTTTCCGCCACCAGTGTAGTGAATTGAGATTTTCCGACTCATCGAGTACTCCTAGGAAACAGATTAGTAAAAGCGCATAGTTTTTGCCCTGGGAGTCTCCACTATTCGACTCCCCCACCCGGCCGAAATAAGGCGAAGTGTGTTCACGGATCACGGCTGTCTGCGGCTTGGTCATTCCAGCTGTGGAACTTTGGACTGTTAGATCGGCAGCGTAGTACTGTTCGTTAAATGTGAGAAAATATGTGGTTTTTCATTTGTTCGAGTATTTCATATGAAAGCATTGGTTTTAATCGCGCCATTCCTACTTACGTCATTGTAATGAATTAATGACCAATGTTCATTTCAGTTGGGAAAACTACTAAGATAGTCTTTCTGAGGATTTAAAAAGGCAGGTGAAGGGTGAGTATCTGCCATTATAATGAAAACTCCCCAACCTGATTGTGACTGATGTAGGCAAGGGGCCTACCATTACAATGAAAATTCCCTAACCCAGTCTTCATATGAGAAAATACGTTTTGTAACTTCCCCGTCGCGTTTCTAGGATAATGTTAAGTGCAATGCAATTTAATACAGTCTTCCTCACAACGTGGACACTACCTAACATAGAATTCCGTAGCGAAGCGTGGGTACATTAGCTAGTCATTCATAAAGTGATCTCCAGATTTGGTTCCAGGTCTAAAAAACTGATGGCCGATTGCAGAAACGGTATTTAGACAATGTTTACGGTTAAACAATATCTAAGTATGGCTGCCGCATTGCAAAGACGTTATTTTTCACTTAGACATTGTCGAAAATTGGCGTTCAACCGGCCATGTTTAAACACTACCGAGAGCACTGTTTAACCTCAAATTTTAGAAGTGAATCACAATCAGAGGTTATGTACCATGAAACATGACATAAGGGACAGCCCGACAACTGTCAATTTGACTACAATTCCTGTCAACCTATATATTTTATTATAATTGTTACCTAAAGTTTAATCTCCTTGAACCTCGTCCTCCTTTTGATGTCAGCAGAGGTATACATACCATTGTATGTGTACTTCTGTATTGTTTCCCCCTCCCCCTCGCTCCCTATTATTAGCGAGAACGCTGGGGCCTTGACCATTGTTGGGGAAGCCATCTTGCAGTTTTATTCCTGTCCTTGTACGAGACAGACGTGCCTTGTAAGATTTAATTTTGTCCAGGGTTTACCCTGGTTTTCCACCCCCTTTGGGTGGGAATTTTGGTATGTTTTTATTATTTCTTCTATCTGTTAACGTAATTTGTGCTGTACTGTTGTTATTATTATCATTCAGGATTCTCTTCCCTACCTGGCATTTTCGCTAGTAACAGGAACTTATTTGATCATTCGTCCATAACTGACCCCTTTCCTAAAACACATTTTCAGCTGGTTCTTGTATTTATTTTTCGAAAGGTCAGTTATGTTAATTTAGACCTGCCATTCTGGGGGTCATCAAACTTGTGTTAAAAAAAAGTAGTTCTGCATCATTTTAAGACTTGGCAATAGCTAAATATGCCAACAGTTCTGTAAGGTTTATCTTCATCACCAACCACTCTGGGTGTAAATTGTTTTAAAAGAAGCTGAGAAAAATGAATACCAATCCGTTCAACGGTGTTTTGTCACTCGTTGACTCTCTGTTTTTAATTTTAATTTGCGGTCGTCTTGGTGACTATTCTTGTTTAAGATATTGATGAGATTGTTGATTTTACGCGATGACTGACGAGTTGGTTGGAGACTGGCACGGATTACGGTCGGAATTGGTTGTTCTGAGCTTGACATGGAACTTTGGGGAATTATTATTATTATTGGTTTTGCTTAATTCTTTCCCCGGAATCTGATTGTTTATTGGGGAATCCGTGTTATCTCTCCTGGTGATTTCTGTGCGTGAAATATTGGATTCGGCAGAAACTTCTGCGTGTTCGGGAAAGGTCTTACTGAGTTGGTGTGGACCTTTACGGTAACTACTTCTCAGTGCTTGTGATGCCATTCTGGATTTTTGGCCTATGATTTTTGGAATGGAATATTGTATTTGGCAGAAATATCTGCTTGCAGTGTTACGCTCCTGAAGTGTTGTGATTGTATTGCCGGATTACCCCTTTCCTGCACTCCACTGTCTGGGTGGTTGTGATTGATGAAATTTCCTGCGATTTATTTCCTAATTCTGAATTTAGCTGTTTCTTCGTGCTAACCTTTTTGGTATTGTACCAGGCCGGTACCGTGTATTAGTGAATTTCCATTGATTTGCGTTTTCGGGTTTGCTGTTTTCCGAGCCTGTTCATTAATGCAGGTTGTTCTAGAATAACACCGTGCTAAACATTGGATTCATTTCTCTCCTTGCTAGTTGCGATTTAAAGAAATTAATTATCTACTTGCTCCATCCTTCGATCTTGATTTCAAAAACCTTGACTTATTCTTCTTTTATTTATTGTCGTGTAATGTTCATTTTGCGTTTTAATTAAATTCCGATATTTCTAAAATCCTCGGCTTATCCTTTCTAATATCTAAGGTCATGATTGCAAAGATCCTAAGGCACCTTCCACATTCTCACCTTTGAGGTAAGTTGTCTTGCCTTTTACTTGTATTTACTTATTGCATTAACTGCTTCCGTGTGGTGACTCCGTGGTAATTTATTTGGATTTACTGGGTGCACAATCCTGGATAATCGCTGTGCACTGGGTTCCTTACTGTTCTTGAACTGTCAACTGGCTGTCGCCTACTACGTTACTGTGTCATTATATCTAGATTCTCTTTGGTGCCACCGTTACCTTGGTACAGTGTTTTAAATGAGTGTACGTTGATTGTTTTGCTTGGGCACCTCTCTACGCTAAAAGGATTATTAACTAGGGAGTTCCTCTGAGTTTCATGTGGTATGTTTTCTAACCTGGCACCTTACAGTGTTTAAAAATATTTTTATGTTCCGGTGCCCAACATGTTAAAGTTTGATCATTAACCTAACTAGTGGTGGTGGAATCCTAACCGTCACTGTGTATGTATATTAACCTAACCGTAGCAGAGTACATCGTAACTACCTATAACTGAATCTAGCTGTATCAAAATATAACCGACGGTCACTGTGTATCATTATCCTAACCTAACCGTAACTTTAACCTGTACCAAAACGGCCGTCACATTGAACTACTGCCCCTGTACTGTAGCAAACGGCCGTCACAGTATTTTAAGTCACTTCGACTACAACCATATCAGAATAAATTTGCCCCGGTCGTCAGAGGGCTGCCACATACATCAATCGGGAAGGATTAATTTATTACATTTACTGCCAAGTAAGCACACATATTAGTGACATGTGTGGGGGGGTCCTTTTTGGCGGATAATCGTCGCGCTAATTCAGGTTAAGTTTTCGGCGACTATGCGATAGGAAAAGGCAAGGGCTGAGAAGGAAGAGCTGTGGCCATAATAACAGCCTCAGTATATGCCTAATGTAAAAATGGGGTAAATACGGAAAACAATCTTCAGGGCTGCCGATGGTGAGTTTCGAACCTATGATCTCTACAATGCAACCTAAAGCTATGATCTATATGGCCCGTACAACTCATACACAGTATTATAGTTTGATCTTCCCTTCGCAGAAGCTTTGAGAACAGTAATGTCCTTTTTTCTGTGTAAAACGAAGACCTTACTTTGCGGAGTGCGTTGTTCTTTTAGTAACTTGACTCGCAGTTCAGAATACGAGTGTCGGCTCATCTTCAAGGCAATATCACGGGTAAGCACCGATGTAGCTGACATGTGCGGAACGACTTGAATTTCTGCTCTCGCGACACGACACACGAAGCGTTGAGGTGTTGAGGGATCCAGAGTGCGTTGGCTCAGTGTTTCCAAGCTAGCCAACACTATTAGACGGTGACGCAGTCTCTCAAGCCAAGAGATTTGTAACGGAGAAGGTGGGAGTGTTGGCGGCCGTGGCCTATATTGGGAACTGTACCGGCGTTCGCCTTAGTGCAGGAGAATGGAAAACCACGGAAAACCATTCTCAGGACAGCAGACGGTGGGGACGAGCCACTCTTCGTCTCCCCAATAAAGAGCCGAGGCCACCCATCCTCTGGTCGGTTGGCCGGTCAGAGTGCTGAGCTGTGGTCACTTACTGGCCGAGACCCACTCTGCATCTATCGACCGTGATCCGAATCACGGCACATTAGAGTCACCGTTCCTACTACATCTGTGTAGCGTGAACGGATACGACAGCAGAAACAGTGTCCATAGCTCGATGCTGCTATCTGTTCTTCATTGTATGAACTGCTTTCCTCTGCACCATCCAGCTTTCAGATTAAGGTTCTCCTGCAGCCACCACTTCGCATCAAGTTTTGATGTTACAAAGCTTTTGCCCCCACAATGACAACTCCATTAAATACATATGCAGAATTAAATGAAAAATATCTGTTCGCTCAATCATCAATGATCTGTATTTGGTGCTCTCGCGCAGGTAGCAACTGTTTACCTAGTGTTCTATTACATGATTTCGAAGAAATTGGAAACTTCACTGCAATCACAGTTTCCTGATTCAACGTCTTTTTAGTTGAGTTATTGCGTCAGACTTATTCACTGCCCACGTACACCAGTGGTCTCGGTGATTCGATGATTGATGTCTTATGCAAAGATACGATATACGAACTGAGAGAGAACTGAACTGCTGTTCCTGATAATTAAAAAAAAGAGAATGTTCAGTGGTCATGAGCAGTACTCATAGCTCATAGCTCATAGCTCATGGAGAGCTGAGTTGTATTAATTAATATTAAGATTCATTAACCTATTTAATAGAATAACATAATAGCCCATCTACGTATTAGCTATTTTGGCATTATGTTTTGATTACCTTTTTAACACTGCAAATAAATCCAACTATTATTTAAACCTCCCTGTAAGAAGAGGACAATGAATGCAAGAGGGTATTATTTCTAAATGAGTTGAGAGCAGGAGTCCGTTATTGCGCACGATTCTTTCAGTGTGCTATGGCCCTGTATTTCTCGCTACTTCAGGAAGTTCGAAGACTCGAAACATTAATTGTTACAATATTCAACATTGTATAAGTCGTTTTTCGTCAGCAAATGAATCCTTTCTAAATTTGACTCGGACAATGAATCCCTGACTTTGTCTAATATTGCATCAAACGGAATATTGTTTGTAATTTGAGTAGCCAGAATGCTTATTTCGTATGTTGAGAGACCTATATGTTCTGTATCGTTCTTCTGACCAACGCTCGTAGAAAATTGCCTGATTTTGCAGCTAAAATCTTCAGCTTCAGTTACGCGAATACTGGCAGGACAGACTGCTCCAATATTACTACTTCCCTGTGCTTTAATGTGCCAATACCCATAATTTCAGGCTCGTAATACCCGGAACGATGACATACGTAGTAATGCCTCACCACCTTGTGATTCACGCTCCTTTACATAAAGAGACATTGTGTTTCCTTCAACCTCCAGTTTCCATTTCAGAAATTCGTCAAATAAGTCGTATAGTTCCAAAAGGGGCGTTCTAAAAAATGTATCACTTTTGAGTTAATTATAATAGCGCCATCCTCTTCAAAGCTTGCATGAAAATCAGCATAGATTACGTTCCAAAATGCACACATTCCAACGTAATTGCATAATAAAAATCGGGGTTTGTTCCAAAAAGTACCTTTTCCGACATCCTGTTTGTTCCATAAGGTTCCTTATCAAGTTTGTTCCAAAATGGTATTTTTCCTTTGTTAAAGCGGTAGCTGTAACTGAAGTGTGTTCCACAATAGACCCTCCCTTTTGTAATTTTAGTAAAAGTGGACAATGAAGTGCCAATTTAATGATGACAGTCAATTTAGCATTTTTGAACAGCAAGTAGTATTCTATGAAAGTGCGTAATTATTTATCAACATGGATATAAAAAGCAATGCATTGATCCAGCAACCAAAAGGGAAGGAAAAGGAACCAGAGATCCAACACAGGAAAAAGCTCGGGTACTATTCATGTGTAAGAGTCAAATAAATGTAAGCTTGAAGGCACCAGGCTCTTGGCATTTCAGGCTCTAATCATCGAAAAGGTTCATAATCAAAAGCAGTGAAAGGAGAACCATTCTACAGGACTGATTGTGGTGTGTTCAGAGGACTTTAAGTGGCCACAAGCATCGCCCCAGAAACCCTTCAATTGAAACACTTGTCAAAGTAGAAAGTTGCAGACTTTCTGAAAAAGCATTATGGAGACAATTGGATGAGTGAGGAGAGACTCATTTTACTCTGATTTAATGAAATGTCAAGAGATACTGAGTAATGGAGAACATTTTGAAGTACCTCCTGCTGACGAAGTTTTATCTGGAAATGTTCAAGAAGATGACATTGATTGGAGAATATAAGATATTCTCACACTTTTCTTAATCCAGTTTTCAATACTTTGTTCAGACATGTTTTTGTTGTTCCAAATTATTGCTGCAAATAGTTTTACAAAGTAGTAAATATTTGTCTTCCCATTAAATTTCCTTGAAACGACCTTTCTTGTAATACACTCATATTCATTAAAAACTGAACACCCTGAAAGACTAGAGATAGGGAGTTGATACTCACAGGACATATTCATTAGTATGTTCTGCAGAAACGATTAGCATTTCAGTCCCCTGGGTTCAGCATGTGTCCTGTTGCCTAGCAGGCACTGGGTGCTCCATGGGCACTGATAACTTGTTTACTTGCGTGATGGTATCGTCGCATATAAGGCGCAAATGGCGTCCTGAGGTATAGTCAACCATGCTGCATTCACCTGGTTCCACAGTTCATCTTTGGTGGTTGACACTGGGTCACAACCCCTCACCCGTCGTTTCACCATATCCCAAACATTTTCGATTGGTGACAAGTCCGGTGATCGGGCGGGCCAGGGCAACAGTCTGACATCCTGTGACAACAATAAGGCACGTGTTCGTGCAGCAACATGTGGTCGCGCAGTGTCCTGCTGAAATATGGCGTTTGGGGTGTCGTGCAGAAAGGGTACGGCTACAGGTCGCAGGATGTCATTCCCGTAGGTCAAACTGGCCAGAGTGCCCTGGACACGCACCAACTGTAATTTGTGGTTGTTCCCATTAGGGCCCCACACCATGAGGCCTTAAGTTGGCGCTGTATGTCTTGGGGAAAGAAGTCAATGTGATGTCTCTCCCCCTCTCTGCGGCGAACGAAAATGCTCCCATCATTTTCAAACAAACATAACCCGGATTCGTCTGTAAACACTATCTGCTTCTATTCCTGTCCCCTAGAGACGTCGTTCCATATACCACTGCCGTCCAGCATCTTTACACACATTTGTCAAAGGTAGGTGGAGAAGTGGATGACGCGCCGGTAACCCAGACCGTAATGAACAGTAACGGACTGTCACTCCTGGTAGTGTACGATGTATTACACTGTTCCACTGTTGCGCCAGAGCGGAGGAGAAGGACATTCCAGGAATAATTAATGAACAAGGGGAGTGTGTATGTGAGGATCTTCAAAAGGCAGAAGTATTCAGTCAGCAGTATGTAAAGATTGTTGGTTACAAGGATAATGTCGAGATAGAGGAAGAGACTAAGGCCAAAGAAGTAATAAAATTTACATATGATAACACTGACATTTACAATAAGATACAAAAGTTGAAAACTAGAAAAGCGGCTGGAATTGATCAGATTTCTGGGGATATAGTAAAGACAATTGGTTGGGATATAGTACCATATCTGAAGTACTTATTTGATTATTGTTTGACCGAAGGAGCTATACCAGATGAATGGAGAGTTGCTATAGTAGCTCCTGTGTATAAAGGAAAGGGTGATAGACATAAAGCTGAAAATTACAGGCCAGTAAGTTTGACATGCATTTTATGTAAGCTTTTGGAAGGCATTCTTTCTGATTATATTAGACATGTTTGTGAAATTAATAACTGGTTCGATAGAAGGCAATTCGGTTTTAGGAAAGGTTATTCCACTGAAGCTCAACTTGTAGGATTCCAGCAAGATATAGCAGATATCTTGGATTCTGGAGGTCAAATGGACTGTATCGCGATTGACATGTCTAAAGCATTTGATAGGGTGGATCATGGGAGACTACTGGCAAAAATGAGTGCAATTGGACTAGACAAAAGAGTGACTGAATGGGTTGCTATATTTCTAGAAAATAGATCTCAGAGAGTTAGAGTAGGTGAAGCTTTGTCTGACCCTGTAATAGTTGAGAGGGGAGTTCCTCAGGGCAGTGTTATCGGACCTTTATGTTTTCTTATATATATAAATGATATGAGTAAAGGAGTGGAATCGGAGGTAAGGCTTTTTGCGGATGATGTTATTCTCTATAGAGTGATAAATAAGTTACAAGATTGTCAGCAACTGCAACGTGACCTCGAAAATATTGTGAGATGGACAGCAGGCAATGGTATGTTGATAAACGGGGCTAAAAGTCAGGTTGTGAGTTTCACAAATAGGAAAAGTCCTCTCAGTTTTAATTACTGCGTTGATGGGGTGAAAGTTCCTTTTGGGGATCATTGTAAGTATCTAGGTGTTAATATAAGGAAAGATCTTCACTGGGGTAATCACATAAATGGGATTGTAAATAAAGGGTACCGATCTCTGCACATGGTTATGAGGGTGTTTAGGGGTTGTAGTAAGGATGTAAAGGAGAGTGCATATAAGTCTCTGGTAAGACCCCAACTAGAGTATGGTTCCAGTGTATGGGACCCTCACCAGGATTACCTGATTCAAGAACTGGAAAAAATCCAAAGAAAAGCAGCTCGATTTGTTCTGGGTGATTTCCGACAAAAGAGTAGCGTTACAAAAATGTTGCAATGTTTGGGTTGGGAAGAATTGAGAGAAAGAAGAAGAGCTGCTAGACTAAGTGGTATGTTCCGAGCTGTCAGCGGAGAGATGGCGTGGAATGACATTAGTAGACGAATAGGTTTGAATGGCGTCTATAAAAGTAGGAAAGATCACAATATGAAGATAAAGTTGGAATTCAAGAGGACAAACTGGGGCAAATATTCATTTATAGGAAGGGGAGTTAGGGATTGGAATAACTTACCAAGGGAGATGTTCAATAAATTACCAATTTCTTTGAAATCATTTCGGATAAGGCTAGGAAAGCAACAGATAGGGAATCTGCCACCTGGGCGACTGCCCTAAATGCAGATCAGTATTGATTGATTGAACTGCACGTACAGTTTTATAGAAATTTTGTGAATTGAAACTTGGAGCGATTTCATTTACTTTATTACGATGAGCTTACAATACTTGTTTTCTGAGGTTTTTGTTGGAATCGAAACCCCTTCCACACTCTGAACACGTAAATGTTTTCGTCTGAGATATCGATTCTGAATTCAGCCGAAGCGAAATAGAAAACATGAAAGCCTACATATCTTAGTACACAAGGAAGGAACGCCGGGATAGTAAATACATTTTACATCGGAAACAACAATCTTGGAACTTCCATGAGATTACGAGTCGGCCAGGAAGCTTCGTTTCTCTTCGTACTCGTTCATCTGTGGACGGAGCCACACTCCTGTCGGACCACGAACCAGCGGTTATGGGTCGATGATAGGAATTGTGCCGGCTGTCGAAGCCTGTTGCATTTCTTTGGGACATTGATTAACGACTGACAGATGAAATGAATTGATATTGGAGAGTGTTGTGGGAATGAATGAGACAGGGAAAACCGGAGTACCCGGAGAAAAGCACGCCCCGCCTCCGCTTTGTCCAGCACAAATTTCACATGGAGTGACCGGGATTTGAACCTCGGAACTCAGCGGTGAGAGGCCGGCGTGCTGTCGTCTGAACCACGGAGCACAGAAACCTGCATATACCCACAGTAAAAAAATAAAGATTACTCAAAACGCTGTATCAATCAATCAATCAATCAATCAATCAATCAATCAATCAATCAATCAATCAATCAATCAATCAATCAATCAATCAATCAATCATTAATTATCTGCATTCAGTGGTTTTCCCTGGGTGGCAGATCCCCTATGAATTCTATACCTTGTTTTTTCTTGAACATTTTTATAGAACTTGGACATTTATAGGTCATTTTCGTTGGCAATGTATTCCAATCCCTAACTCCTCGTCCTATAAATGAATATTTGCTCCAACCTTTCCTCCAACTTTATCTTCATATTGTGATCTTTCTTACTTTTAAAAGTTCCACTCATGCTTATTCTTCTACTTATGCCATTCCACGCAACTCTCCACTGACAGCTAGAAACATAGCGCATAGTCCAGCATCTCGTGTCCTTACTCCCAAGCCTTCCCACTCCAAAGTTTGCAACTCTCGTAACGGTACTCCTTTGTCGGAAATTACTCAGAACAAATCGTGCTTCTTTCCTTGCATTTTTTCCCAGTTCTCATATCAATTAATCCTGCTGAGGGTCCCATACACTGGAGCCACACTCTAATTGCGGTCTTACCAGAGACTTAATACATCCATACTACAACCCCTAAATACTCGCATAACCATGTGCAGAGATCTGTACTAATCCCTGCGTATTTATTTCAAAGTTTATCATACCGGCGTCTTTTATTTCTTTAGTATTTTCTATAGTCACACCAGCCCAGTTAATATTTCAGTTCGGACCATGTATAAGTAAGTTCAGCAACGGCCTTATCACATCCCCATCGAAACGTGCTGTCGAATATTGCATCAGATCTCTGAAAGAATAAAGGAAACATCAGATGTGCGTTACCTGTGGCTCACGCTTCCTATTCGCTGCATGGTGCTCGCTCCACTGAACGTCCTCTGTTCGGCGACGCCGCCGTCTGTTGGCGCCGTGGGATATACTGTAATTATCCCGCCTCCTCTCCACAATGGTACATTCACAGCACAGGCACGCAACATCGTGTTGAACAGAGTTGTCCACTCCCTGGACTCTGCTATTTTAACACATTGCCACGCCTGTTTCTGCTGTAGTCTTTGATGACTTCCTTGCATGCAGCGTGTCTTCTTTGTCAGTGTAGTCATTATCCAGTCCTTGAAATACTGACATGAAAACAGCTTGTTTGATAGTCGAAACAATGACAGGAATGAACTAGAATTGAAACACTGTGTGATCGATTGACCACTAGCACGTCATAATGATCCTTATCCACTTTCTTTTTCATTTGAACGTGACAAGATATCTCCTCTTTTTCTTCGATTTTGGCGGACAAACAACTACGGTATCCTGGATCATCTTCTCTCTCCACTCGAAACTAATTATCCGAAGTGGTTCCTGTTTTTAATTTCTTCCTGTCTAATGTTCATTCTCTCCATATCGGTATGTATCTCCATAAAGCAGCCTGGAACAATCTTTTTAAACCCTTCGAAATTTGTAAGCAGTTTTCGAATCAACCTTTCTTGATCCAAAATTAGGAGGTAACCATTATTGTTTGGTTCAAGGAGCTATACCAGATGAATGGAGAGTCGCTATAGTAGTCCATGTGTATAAACGAAAGGGTGATAGACATAAAGCTGAAAATTACAGACCAGTAAGTTTGACATGCATTGCATGAAACCTTTGGGAAGGCATTCTTTCTGATTATATTAGACATGTTTGCGAAATTAATAACTGGTTCGATAGAAGGCAGTTCGGTTTTAGGAAAAGTTATTCCACTGAAGCTCAACTTGTAGGATTCCAGCAAGATATAGCAGATACCTTGGATTCATATGGCCAAATGAACTATATCGCTATTGACCTGTCTAAAGTATTTCATGGGGTGGATCATGGGAGACTACTGGCAAAAATGAGTGCAATTGGACTAGACAAAAGAGAGACTGAATGGGTTGCTATATTTCTAGAAAATAGATCTCAGAGAATTAGAGTAGGCGAAGCTTTATCTGACCCTGTAATAATTAAGAGGGGAATTCCTCAAGGCAGTATTATTGGACCTTTATGTTTTCTTATATATATAAATGATATGAGTAAAGGAGTGGAATCGGAAGTAAGGCTTTTTGCGGATGATGTCTTTCTGTATATAGTACAAAATTGTGAGCAACTGCAACGTGACCTGGATAATGTTGTGAGATGGACAGCAGGCAATGGTATGATGATAAGCGGGGTTAAAAGTCAGGTTGTGAGTTTCACAAATAGGAAAAGTCCTCTCTGTTTTAATTACTGCGTTGATGGGGTGAAAGTTCCTTTTGGAGTTCTCTGTAAGTACCTATCTGTTAATATCAGGAAAATTTTCATTGGGGTAATCACATAAATGGGATTATAAATAAAGTGTACAGATCTCTGCACATGGTTAGAGGGTGTTTAGGAGTTGTAGTAAGGATGTGAAGGAGAGGGCATATAAGTCTCTGGTAAGACCCCAACTAGAGTATGGTTCCAGTGTATGGGACACTCACCAGGTTTACCTTATTCAAGAACTGGAAAAAATCCAAAGAATAGCAGCTCGATTTGTTCTGGGTGATTTCCGACAAAAAAGTAGCGTTACAAAAATGTTGCAAAGTTTGGGCTGGGAAGACTTGGGAGAAAGGAGACGAGCTGTTCGACTAAGTGCTATGTTGCGAGTTGTTAGCGGAGAGATAGTGTGGAATGATATTAGTAGACGAATAAGTTTGAGTGGCGTCTTTAAAAGTGGGAAAGATCACAATATGAAGATAAAGTTGGAATTCAAGAGAACAAATTGGGGGCAAATATTCATTTATAAGCAGGGGTGTTAGGGATTGGAATAACTTACCAAGGGAGATGTTCAATAAATTTCCAATTTCTTTGAAATCATTTAAGAAAAGGCTAGGAAAGCAACAGATAGGGAATCTGCCACCTGGGCGACTGCCCTAAATGCAGATCAGTATTGATTGAGTAAGATATAGGCCTAGAGCCCGTAAGAAAGTTCTAGTCACAATATATTACTCACTCATTCACAGTCACTTAAAGTACCTAAACGTAATTTGGTCTCGTTGCAGAAAGACAGTCCTTCATGAACTTCTGGTAATACAAAATAGAGCAATCAAAAATATCTATAATCTTCCTGTTGACACACCCACTCGAGTTCTATATGCTAATAGTGAAATTATGCCCTTATCTATGTGCACTGCTTTTAGATCATCAATATTACTTCACAAAATTAAACTAAACAGTGTCCTGCACGATTATAACTACACACAGAATTCGGACATGCATAATTATAACCGACGACAAACAAATGATATAGCTCTCTTTCAAATACATTCATATAAGTATGGCAACCCTAGTTTTAAGTTCTCAGCCATTCAATCATATAATCATCTTCCAAGAGGTTTAAAATGAGTTTCGAATCTGTCATATTTCAAAAATAAATTAAAGAAAGTGCTATGGAATCAGTACCTAAGTAAGTAGACGACTTTTTATAAGACTACTTGTAATGGTAACGTAAAGGAAATATTGGAATATTTAGAGTAACGTTACCATTGATACTTTCACGGCCAGTACTTATAGACATGATACTGTATAGGCTTTTGGGCTTATGCCGTGTCAAGAAAATATTTTCATTAGAACAAATTTATGTGTTTATTTGCAGCCAATGTGTATGTATTACATTAATTTTAGACGCTAAACAAATTGTATTGCACAATTCCTGTATATGAGCCTTTGGCTCGTTGGAATTAATTAATAAAGTAAATAATATACATACATACATTATCATTATAGACTGTTGTGCCTTTTAGCGTTCAGTCTGCAAGCCTCTGTGAATTTACTAAACGTCGCCACTAGTTGCAACTAGTGTTGTGGCCTCATTTAGTTCTATGCCTCTTATCTTTAAATCGTTAGACACCGAGTCTAACCATCGTCGTCTTGGTCTCCCTCTACTACTTTTACTCCCCATAACAGAGTCCATTATTCTCCTAGGTAACCTATCCTCCTCCATTCGCCTCACATGACCCCACCACCGAATCCGGTTTATGCGTACAGCTTCATCCATCCATAATAATAAAATAAAAAGCAAAATTTCACAACGTGTACACGACTTCATGTAGAATTCGCTACGGAATTGTAAATTTATTGATATTGAGCCACTTGTTTATGGCGATGATGTCTTTTTGCATATTATTGTTTACCAAGTCCAATTTGTCACCAGTATTGAATACATTTGTATCATCAGCGTAAGGTATAATTTCACCTTTTAAATGTAGAATATTTATATCATTTATGTATATCAGAAAGAATGTAGGGCTCAAGATAGACCCTTGTGGAACCCCACAATTCACCTCTTTGTCCGTGCTTTGATAACCATTGATGAAAACAAATTGCTTTCTTCCACTAAGGTAGCTGCGGAATCACTCTAATGCAACACCACGAATTCCAGCATCTTCTAATTTAGACAATAGAATTTCATGATTTACCGTGTAGAAAGCTTTAGCGAGATCAATAAACAATCCGGCCGCAATCTGGTTACTGTCAACGCTTTCCTGAAGCATCGACACAAGATCAATAACTGCGAGTTCTGTGCTGGAATTCTCCCTGAAACCATGCTGGGCTCTCTAAAAGAATCTGTTTTTTAAGAAAAGCCATTAATCTTACCTTTATAATACTTTCTAATATTTTGGAAATGATGGGTAGTATATCCTTCCACCTATCATTATTTCATTAATCTTCTCAAGAACGGGGGTTAATTGCGTAAGTCATGTATGGTGGTTGGATGTATATGTTCCAGCTAGCTACCCAGGGTAAAAAAATATATCAACTTAATCCTCAAAATATATGAAAGTGATCGCAGGTTCCGTTGAAGAGTAAAGATATCCGCATATTAATCATTCAACCCCCAAAACCAAACAATTATCCATGATATCGCTCATATCTTATCATAAATTATTATTATTAGTACTTATGCTACCTTATGACTACATATTATTACCTCTTCTCAGAAAGAAAACGCAGAAATTATCCTAAATCTACTTTATTAGCATGCTAATATGATATCAAATAAAATCAAATCAAATTGAGGGCTGTAGAGGAAAGAAAATGCAGTTACGTTACATATTAAACTTGAAAAGTATAAATTATTTCCATTGACATAGCTTAAACTGGGTAAATTATAACCTTTCATTCACATCCTGTCGTTATTACTTTGTTGAATCATCTCATTTCATCATTTCATGGGGCAAATGAGGATTGAATCTTTATTTCAGGAGGGAGTGGTGTTTCTTCATATTTGGTTTATTTGGATTTTCGTAGTAACATTCTCGAGACACGAGACAAACAATAAGTTTCTCAAGTATGGTTTCAAAATGTCATCACACTTTAAATAACTTCTTCTTCTTCATAGTACCGTATCAGGTCCCCCTGACGTTGGCGATCACTGTGGCGAATGCAGAACGATCTCTAGCTAGGTGGCAAAGTCTTTCAACACTGTGAATTCCAGTCCATTCTTTGATGTTTCCAAGCCATGATGTTCGCCTCCTCCCGACACCTCTTCGACCCTGTATTTTGCCTTGTACAATCCGCTGTAAGATGAGGTAACGGTCATTTCTAAGGATGTGGCCAAGGTAAGAGATCTTCCGGAGTTTTATTGTTCGAACGAGTTCCCGACTTGCTCTTGCCCTTCTGAGTACTTCTTGGTTCGTTAGTCGTGCAACCCACGAAATCCTGAGCATCCTACGGTGGATCCACATTTCAAAGGCTTCCAAGCGTTTCACTGATATGTTCTTGAGAGTCCATGTTTCCACACCATATAGCAAGGCTGACCATATATAGCACTTGACCATCCTCTGTCTAAGTTTTAAATTTAAGTAGTCATTGCAAAAGAAAGATTTCATTTTTGTAAATATTTTTCGTGCTATTGCTATCCTCTGTTTCACTTCTTTCTCGGGATCAAGTTGTTCAGTGACAATGGCACCCAGATATTTAAAAGTGGTTACTCTCTCAATCTGTCGGTTGTTTAGTTGTAAGATTGCTTCAGCATTGGCACGTCTGCTGAAGATCATGAACTTGGTCTTGTTTACATTTATTTTTAGTCCCATGTCCTCACTTACTGCACTGATATTATTGAGCAGGAGCTGGAGACCTTCAAAATTGTCACACAGGATGACTGTATCATCCGCATATCTTATGTTGTTAATTATGCCGCCATTTACTTTTATTCCATATTGTTGATTTTCTAAAGCTGTTTTGAAAATTTTATCCGAGTAAAGGTTGAATAACAATGGAGACAAAACACAACCTTGTCTAACTCCTCTTTGGATGGCTATCTCGTTTGTAGTTTGATTTCCGATTCGGACAACGGCCTTTTGTCTCCAGTAAAGGTTTTCAATAATGCGGATATCTTTGCTGTCAACTCCTATATCCTTTAGGAGTTCTACAAGTTTTGGATGTTGTACTCTGTCAAATGCCTTTTCAAAATCAATGAAACAAGCAAACACTTCTTGCTGTTGATCTAGACTGTTCTGAATTAGGATATTTAGCGCAAAACAATGCTTCCCTTGTACCAAACGAATTTCTGAACCCACACTGTGTTTCGTCGAGGTCTTGTTCACACTTAGTCTTGATTCTGTTATGTATTACACGAAGGAATACTTTAAGTGTGTGGCTCATGAGGCTTATTAGCCTATAATCATTACACTTGCATGCCTTTTGCTTCTTTGGCAACGTGATGAATGTAGATAATAGCCAGTCAGATGGGATGTCTCCAGTATTATATATAGTATTGAACAACTTTACCAAGAATTGGATATTGTCTTCGTCAATCATTTTAAGAAGTTCTACAGGGATGTTATCTGGACCTGGTGATTTCTTGCTTTTTGAAACTTTCACAGCATATAGCACTTCTGATTTAAGAATGTCAGGGCCTTCACAATTAGCTCGTTGGTTAGATTCCTCACCTCTCTGATCACAGAAAAGTTCTATCAGATAATTTTCCCAAGTATTTAAAACTTCTTCTTCATTAATAATAGGCCTGTTTGTAACATCAACCAGTACAGAAAGGTTACGTTTTCTGTACATGCCAGCTATTTCCTTTAATTTTCGATGTATATTGAACAGATCATGTTTAGACTGAAAGATTTCCATTTCCACACATTGTTCTTTCATCCAGTTCTCTTTCGCAGCACGTATTTCTTTCCTTATGTGGCGTTGTGATTTTTTGTATTCCTATGCGTCATTTTTTACTAATCTTCGTTGTTCCATTAGTTCAAGAATATCATCTGTCATCCATTTCTTTTTCTTCATTGGATGTATCTTTTGATCTTTGTTTTGAAGAAGTATCTCTACCCGACTTTTAAACTGATTCCATAAATCATTTGCTGTTTCACAGTTATTGGTATTGATTTCTTTTAAATGCCTATTCGAATCCTGAGCAATTTTCTGGCGAGCTTCACAATTTTGCAGATTAGGTGTATTTAGTACCTTTCTTCTAGGCTTATTCTTCATGATTTTCGGACGAACTCTTACGTTAGCTATCAATGGATTATGATCCGAGGAAATATCTGCACCTGGATATGCTGCGACTCTTTTGATGGAATTTCTGAAACGCTTATTTATCAGAATGTAATCAATTTGGTTCCTTGTTGAGTCAGGATTCTGAGGATCATCTTTAGGAGCTTTCCATGTGTATAAACGACGTTTTGGAAGTTTGAACCATGTATTGGTGAGAACCATTTGATGTTCTACACAAAATTCGTACAGCTTTTCTCCCCGGTCATTGCATTTACCAAGCCCAAATTCGCCTACCAAGACGGAACGACGCCCTTGACCAATTTTTGCGTTGAAATCACCCATTATGACAGTTATTTCATCCTTCTTCAAGTCTTTAAGAACAGTTCCAAGTTGTTCATAGAATGTTTCTACTTCCTCATCGTACTTTTTGTCCGCTGTTGGTGCATATATCTGCAAGATGTTTACGTTAAAAGGTGAGCATGAAAGCTGTAATACCATGATTCGATCAGAGACTGGTACAAAGTTGCTGACATACTTCGTAAGTTCAGAATTTATAAAGATTCCGACTCCATTTCTATGATCTTTATCATTATCTTCGCTACCAGAGTAATAGAATGTGCCATCATCACGATGACATTTACCTGCACCCGGCCAGCGAACTTCACTAATTCCCATTAATGGTGTTCTTAATCTAACCATTTCCTTGATAAGATTGTCAAGCTTGCCAGCTGCATAGAGACTTCTGACGTTCCAAGTCCCCATTCTTATTGCGGAATTCACTAATTTGAGCCGGGAGATTCTTAGCACCCCTCGCCCATTTAAGGGCTGCCCGGGACTAGGGGCCGTTTCTTTCTGATTCCTCGCCATAGTGATTTCCTGGGAATTTATACCAGTGTGGTTTCCCCTTGCCTTCACTGGTGTAGACTCAGCCGCCCATAACATGGAGAACAGACGCTGTTGGTAGCCGCTCCTAACATGAAGTACAGACGCTACCTGATGGATTCTAGTGGCATTTCCTCCACTAAGGGACAATCACCCTCCTAAGGGAGCTCCTCCGCCATAAGCCGTTGGCTCCTTTAGGGTGTCAGGTTATTTCCCGCCGCCCAACACTCGGCGTTGAGTCGCTGGCTGTACGGTCTACTCCATACCGTAGCAGGATAACCTGGCCAGACAGGATTAAATAACTATGTCTATTATTATTATCATATCCTTTCGTACGTGCCAGAAGAAATCAAATATTTTTTCAGTAAGTGCCATTAATAGAATCAGTTCAAACTATGAAAGTCGTGCTGTAGGACTGCATATTTACGTGCTACTGCAATCAAAATAAACTCTTACATCATTTACCGCTGATCCAATATTACGTTATAATTCGATTGACCAAAGCATATTCACATTGTGAAACGTTTGCTCTGTAAGGCGATGTTCCATCATATCCCTATATCTATTCCATAACGTATGTGAGATTCAATTAACCTAGCATAATCTCTGATGTAAATACTACCATTCGACCATTTATCACCTGGACTGTATCTCCATATTCATATGAACATGACCTAACCTCGCTGCTTGCGGTATCATTTACCATACAATAACCGTAACTAACACATAAATCCGTAACAACATCTTCCAACCATTGCTTATACAAGGAACAATTAATATTTCCCAATACTATTATTACATAATTCTCATATATCTCTTCTTCCAAACTCATCTGCATATATAAATTATATTACATAAACACTGATATTCACATTCCGTTTCTGTTTACAATAACCTAAAAGTCATCTTACGAACACGGCATAGCTATTACTCAAATTGGCACATGCTTGCGGTTAATTTCTAAAAACCTAGCACTGATATTCAATTATTGGCACATATTATTTATTTGTAGGCAATTCTGCACTATTACTATCGTATTTCAACAACTACAAATAACTTTGAACTGGTAATTTGGAAACTTATTACTTATCTCGTCTCGACTGGTCAGCTGCTGGCTCCCGCTCGCTTCTTATGACATCTCTGAGCAATCAGCCTTGGTCCTCATTTACGTCATAGCTGGGCATCGGTCTATGCAGTCTGGCTTGAGCTAAAGCATCTCGGGCAGTCTTCCTCCGTCAGTTTAAACTTGCTTCATCATGACTCCGGTGTCCATGCAATAAGAAGACAACACTAATCGGGCAGAATACATATCAAATTCTTTCATTCCAAGCTTTCGGACGTATGAATATCTGTTGGTATTTCTTAATACTCAAAGATAGTGCTCTAAATATCTTTACTGAACCCTTTGGTCCATACTGAAGGATACCTACCTTTCTTACCTATCAGCAAAAGTTCATGAGATCTGTCTCTTGGGTCGTGTCGGGTTCTTCGTCACTTGCTGAGGTAAAGGTAGGGTTCAGTAATTCTAATCTATCTACTCAAATGAAAGGTTTGTTTAAAAATGTTCCTATTTATTCAAGTAATTCCTGAAGCATTTATGATTTATCAACGGTATCATTGAACTCAATCGTGTCCACTGGACACCGCAATCGTTTTTACATAGAAGGTCAGAACACTGGTGTGAGCCTTTGACGTAACTGCCTGATGGGCATCCTTACAAGAAACCATTGTCTCATCATTAATTAAAGAAAGGAAAGTCTGGAAATCCTTAAATACGGCTTCCATGTGAGACTACATGTAGCATCATAGTGATTCTTTATGGTCCAGCCCTCGTAACACGAACTCTGGACTCTGGGTATAATTAAGGCAGTCCAATCGGTGTGTGCCACACAGTGGTTATACGGCATGGATCCTTAATTGAATAGATGTGACCTGCGACTATGTCATGGACCGACATCTAAACTTCTAAGTTACTTTAAAGTCATTGTGGGTGATCTTTCTTCTTTATTCGTGTCAGAAGTATCAACTTATAGATATTTAACAAAAAGCAACATCTACATTTCTACTATACAAATATACAAGTCTATTATACAATCACAGATAGAGCAACAATATTCAAGAGCTAGATGATGCTTGCCCAGTATTGGGCGACGTCAATAGCGTTGGGGGAGGCTGCAATCAAGTCTTTCATAGTGCACATTGAAGGACATAAAACACACTGACATAGATGTTGGATCGTCTGCTGCTCTCCGCAATCACAAAGTGATGAATCACTTGAGAAGCCCCACTTCCGCAAGTTTACTTTGGTTCTGCCGACTTCTGTACGGAGTCTGTTAAGGGCTTTCCATACTGTCCACTTCTCCTGGTGTCCACATGGAAGACTTTCCTTTGGCTCTATCCAGTTGGAA
Organism: Anabrus simplex; assembly: GCF_040414725.1. Taxonomy (NCBI): domain Eukaryota; kingdom Metazoa; phylum Arthropoda; class Insecta; order Orthoptera; family Tettigoniidae; genus Anabrus; species Anabrus simplex. Next base: position 1,796,677,391 of record NC_090265.1, on the reverse strand, counting down.
AGGTGGTGGATTCTTTCTTTCCACATTGTGACTCTAGCATTCTCTGCTTTCCCCTCAAGGTTGACTGATGTGCGGAGAAAACTTTTCCTAGATTTTAGCCTCTGTGTGGCTGGTTGGTATCCATAGAGAGGATGTGGGTGATGACCGCAAGGAAAATGATGCTTCAGTGGCATATGGCCCTAATCTAAGTCACTGAGATTGATGACCCCCTGACCATCCAAGTTTCTAAGCTGAAGGCTAAACACAATTAAGTTACATCGGTTGATGACCAAAGTATCCACTTTACTAACCCCAGCACATTTACTGCTCAATCAATCAAAGTCAAATATTGCAACAACAACAACAATGCTCACAATACTTTGTGGCAGTAAAATCCATTACCTTCGGATATGTTCCCGTAATTGTTACGTTAACATTTACATATACCCCAGAAAATAAACTACGATTTCCAGGCTGCATCTTCAAGTGATTCGCTTGATTTTAAAGTTAATTCAAAATACGGCTTTCACTGAATTTAATAATTAAATAAATTTAAATGATTTAATGAAATCTTAAAGAACAACAAATTTTATTTCCACGGACGAATGGTTTCTTCACAAGTTCCTACACAATTTTTGACGTAATTCGTTTAATCATGTTTGATGTTTATCTGTTGATTCCTGTAGCTGGAAAAGAACTATTACATCATTCATGTCCAGTTTTATATCTTGTTTCATGACCTCACACTTTAAATCCAATCTAACCCTAGCCATTATTAACACTTGGATAACCATAATAATTACGTACAAACAAGAGTAATTCGCCGTATAATTACGATGTCATATCTCGTCATAACATTTTATAAAGTTTGCGCATCCCTCACAAACAAAACAATCATCACTACCTCCGCTCTATATTTTGGACAACCCTGAAATTGGCTAACCTTACTTATTATACTCTAAGTTCGTGGTCTCAAATGTACATTAGGATCTTGAGATCACAAATACACAGTATTCAACTACTCGCACGTTATTCCCGGATGGAAATTTCAACTAGATTCCGTAATTATTTATCTCCTTCGCCACGAATGCAATCTCAATCCTACACGTGAACCACTACACGTTCCGTTATACAAACTGTCCCCCCCCCTCGATCAGCTGCCGGTCTTGACGCAAACGACCCTTCTCTGTCTGTCAGTCTGATATGAAACATCTGTTCATCTTGCCTGACTGACCTCAAAGAATGAAACATTTAACTTCGCAAAAGACTAATTACAAAATACGATATATTCTGACCAACCAAATATGCACATAGATTTACTTTTAAAAGTCCCACAATAATTGTACACATCGCAAATTAATACCGACGCGGATTCTTGTATTCTACTTTCCATTCCCAACATTATAAAATCTTCCTCGGGCTTCCGCAAGTCCCGGCTTCATCGACAGGTTTCCCAAACACCTGATTCACAAAACTAACCTCTGTTTACTAAACTCAACGAGTATCACTGACAAAAGAACTGGAATAAAAATCCTTACTAGAATCCACGACGTCTAAAAATGCACAGTGCTTTAATAATCAATAACTTCGCATAAAATGACATCGTATTTTAATAACTGGATTTTCACGAAAATGACTTACAAATTTCCTGATAATATTGTCACTCAGACACGGTTTAAACGGACATAGAATACACTACACTCATGACAAATTCACCGACATGCGTTATTGAAATGCGTTATTCAACACTACGTACAGCGCTTCCATCCGATTGAAAATGGGTAACCACGGATCCCTTTTGCACCAACTCCATCAAAAATCCAATTGAAAATTTTACATCGAATGAACATCTTAATTTGACATCACAAAATATAGGCAATAAACACACGGGAAATGACGATCTACATTGTGCGTGATATCACTTCGAAACCCTATTTAATAACTTTTTACAACATCATACGGCACTCGCAAGACTTCAAAATGTTATCCAAGTGAAAAATAAAAACAAATTACCCTTTTTCGTCGTATTCTGACAACTACAAAAACCACCTAGGGGCGACCAACTGCGTCGTATATACCCCATAAAATAAACTGTAAATTTTACATTATGAAACAAGATATAATAGGTGGTAAGATGGTAAGTCACATACCTTAAGTCACGCCAGCATTCATCTTAGGGTCACTTGTGACCCTGGCATTTTTATTTAGCCATTTTTACATTTCTAGCTGTACAGATCATTTTTGTCTTCCGGTTTCCTGGAAATAAAGCATTAAAAAAAAGAAAATGCCCTTTACTTGTTCTTGTTGATCGCACACGACGGACTGTAATTATTTCCCGCATACGAATTACTTTCTTTACCACACACAATTAATACAAATTTCTGCGGTACCTTGACCGTCCTTTTTGTACAATTACTTCCACTCAAGAAAAACTATCTCCACATGGAGTCAAGACCCCAGCCACATCGGCTAAAATCTGTTGGTTGGACTTAGTCTACTTTTATCGTTCGATTTTACTGTGCAGTTCAACCCTCTGTCTTCAGCCTCGTGATACAAAATGAAGGGGCTACATCATGACGTCCCTTCTTATTTATAGAAACTACTCCGTCGCTCCGGGCATTTTACTTTGCCGCCAAGAAAATTTCCGTAACTTTTCTGTAACGAGCATACAAAAAAAAAACACTTCTCCTCACTAGGTCAACTGCCCCACCCCCTGCACGGCGGTTGGTCAATGGCCTCGGCCTTCACAGGCATAACGCCCTTTCTTAACAAAACACCCCATCTCGGGGATCGTTCACTAATAAACTGAGCTTCATTGTTCATTAAGCAAAATTACATCGGCTCTCAATACTTCACTTCAATTCAACACACACATTAGTTTACAATATCATGATCCCGCGACGCGACACCGGTTTCTATGATACCAATACTTGCATGATTACCATAATTACAATTTATTATTATTATTATTATTATTATTATTATTATTATTATTATTATTATTATTATCGGGTTCATCATTACACTATCTCCCTACACGACTTACCTGGAAATTAGACCATACTGCGTGATCATAATTAACTTCCTCGTAGTAACGGTGTAATTAATCCATATCTAAATTGTGATTTCTGATAAAATCGTCACACGGTAATACAATTATGAATTAAATATTCCTCAATTTGCACTTAAATTATGATAAGCCTGCCAATTAAAATTGTACAATTCCTATCTAAATATATGTCAGTGGAGGCCTGTGGTGTCAGTTCCGAAGTCATATCTCGTAGTTCTGGGTGCTCACGAAATAAAATTACACTATTTACCAGCCATGCATTATCAACGCTGGACTAACTACAGCCTAACTTGAATTACTCTGAATTACTAAAATTTGGTTTCCTGACACATCAATAATTACAAGTTTCCCCAAATAAGATGATTAAGTCAATCTACTACTGCATGCAAACTTATCGTATTACACCTTTATTTACAATTGATTGCTCAGACGTGTTACTAATTAAATAAAGTAAATAGAAGCTACGTGTATCATGGTAGCACATCTACATTACTGAAGTTACAATCTCTAACATTATAGCGTCAGGTAATGATAACTGTTCCCCGCCCAATCTGATCACGTCATATTAAATATGATTAATACTCATCTCCATCACGTGATGACCCGTTGTCAGCTCAGGAAGTCCATTGCTGGTTTAGTGCTGACCCATAGGCACCAAAGCAGTTACTGGAGGCACCATTCTTCTTTCCAACCGGGAGTCCATTGTTCTAGGTTGACGAAACCGCTGGCAGTATTCCTGAGGCACACAATACGTCACTATTTATTCCAAGATTTGTTTAGTTACATTCAGTGTGAACGTTCAGCCGCGATATCGGCCCTCACTCCGCAATCCGCGGTCCAGCACCGGATTCCGCGTACCTTTGTTACTACTCGACACAGTAACGCCGTAGTAATAATAATAATATTATTACAAATTATATTAAATGTTCGCGACACGTCCCTGATCTTTAAAGTTTAGACACTAGCATCGCGTCTATCCAATCTCTGCAATATTTACGCACAGTACGCGATTTCACTTGTAAATTAAATTTAAATTCACTCAAACAAAAGATCGCTGGAAGCTCGACTGCACATAGCTTCGCCGTCTGTAAGCCACATATCCCGACTGACTCTTGTCCCTTCCTGCAGTAGTTTTTACTAGGGAGCGATACCCCTTCCACTAATTTGCGTAGCGCCTATTCCCGGCGTACTCGAGGTAAAATAGTACGGGTGACCGGTGACCAATATCTAGTTGGTGCGATTGAGACATAACCACTCAATTATCCTTCGGTGAATCTCTTTAAATTAATTAAATTATGTTCTGCTTCCCCTACCACACGGGGTGAAGTCCCTCCGTCGAGGACGTGTCATGAGACTAACCAGATGGCCTCAGTACTTTTCCACGCAGAAACAACACAGTATTCTTTCTTCGGCTGAAAGTTATCACGGAAGAGGACATTAAACACTCTAAATAAATGTCCCAGTAACATTTATCCCTTTTAAATGGGGAGATGAGCCCCTAATTCGAGTTTTATTAATTTTCTATCTCGTAGGTAATTAAGTTGGCCAGTCCGATTCCAAGACGGCTCCTATATTCCGTTTCGAAAAAGTTAGTTTCCCCTCATTCTGTGAGCCTTGAGGAGGGATGTCTTCTCTCGAGTGATGTCACAGGGAATCCCCATTCGTAACCCCTCCCGGGTCTAAGTTGGCTTGGCTTCATCCGCAGGGCCCCCGCTACACAAAGGATAATACTGCGCAATAAGTCGCAGACAAAGAAATCTCGTAGAATAATTTTAAAATACACAATTTATCTATCTCAATGGTATGAATATTAATTAGTTTCGGTATGACCTCTATTAATGATATGAATATTAATCATTTTCAGCGTTCATTCCCTTTAATAGCATTGCGTGCGTAATTACGGAGATCGATATCAACCTAAGGTCCTTGGATCATGCCCCTGTCGGGTTCATATTCCCCTCTCCCCGAGAAGAAATGCGTACAGGCACTGGACACATTTCGTCGCTAAATATTCAATTGGCAATATCGATTCACAACCGTTTCCAAACCTTTGCTTTCTGGCGAAGTTCCTGGTTCTCTCTTTCCAAATAATATGCTATCTGACGCAATGCTTCTCTGTAGTTCTCCAGGTACTGACATTCTGGACATTCTTCATCCCCAAGATCTCTCTGTGAAAACAAATTCTGCAAATAATTGACTTCTTCGGCTTCCTCATTTGGTCCCGACTCTTCATCTGACACGTCACGTCGATCTTCTTCTCCGTCTTCCTCATCGTCTTCTTCTTCCGTTGCCCCAAGTTCTTCAGCGTTGTCCGCGTCTTCTCCATTGCCTCCGGACGTATGGTACAACTTCAGATTTGCCGCATTGTAGATGGTTTCGGTCACGCCGTCCATGCTTTGCACCTTGTATGCGTTGTTGTCGAGGTTTTGGATGACTCGGTAAGGACCGATGTACAGTTCAGCGAACTTGTGGTAGAACTTGTTGGGTGGATCGGAAACTGTTGGTCGTTTAACGAGAACAAGTTCCCCTACGCGCAGTGGTCGATTTTACCTCTTGTTACGGAGACGACGTAATCTTCATTCTGCTTTGGCCTTCAAATGTTTTGCTGTCTCCTGTATGCATAGCTCAACCGATAATTTAGGATCCTGCGGACATTTTAAGACCTCGTGCCATGGTCTCTTCGGGAAACTGTCGAAATGAATCACTGACGGAATTTGGCCGGTGGATTCGTGGATAGTGCCGTTGATACTTTCTGTGATAACAGGAATCACGTCCACCCAACGCCAATGTTGTCTAGGACAGTAAATACGGCAAAATTTTGCGATTTCTCGCATTATCCCTTTCTGCGGGATTCGACTCCGGATGCCTAATAGAGCTTAGATGATGTTTGATGTTTAAGTTGTCGATGTCTCGCTTGAAGTTTCCCGATGTGAACTGCGACCCATGATCCGTGAGAACACATTCGGGCTTGCCCATACGTGGTATGATTTTAGTCTTCAACTGATTTATAACGGCTCTAGTATTTGCCTTCTGGATTGGACAGAGAGTGACGAATTTTGAAAACACATCCACGCATACCAAAATGTATTGAAGCCCTCTCTTTCCCTTGGGAAGTGGTCCGTAAAAGTCTAAAGCGAACAGTTCCCGAGGTTTACTTGGCAACAACGGCTTCGGTTTTTGCTTAAGTAGGTACGGATTGGGTTTTACCCGTTGGCAAATGTCGCAAGTAAGGAGTATCTGCTGAACAGTTTTCCTCAAATTTTTCCAGATGAAAGTTTCCCGAAGTGTAGCAATCACTTCATCTCTCCCTGCGTGACCTGTAACGTGATGAGCGAGCCAAACTAAATCAACCTGCAACGTCGTTGGAACCACGATCCTGAATTGCGTGTGGTCCTCGTCCACGAATTTATGCAGCATGCCATTAAAAATTGGTACTTCTCGGATCTTTTCTGAAGTTCACGGTACTCATCGGTCCCTGGCTGTATTCTACGTTGGAGGAAATCGATCAACTTCTTCATTTCCGGACATTTCTGCTGTTCTTCACCAATAGTCCGCAGCCTTTCTATGATTTCGCGGTCCCCTTGTTCTATCAACTGTATTTGGTTAACCACGATAGGTTCCGGATCTGGATTTCTACTGAGGGCGTCTGCAATTACATTTGCCTTTCCGGCGCAGTGCTCAACTGTAATATCGAATTGCTGCACAAACAAACACCACCGGCTGACTCTCTCGCTTGTTAATGCAGATTTCATCATGAACGTCAGAGCTTTGTGATCCGTTCTCAACACAATTGGGTACCCATAAATGTATTTCTTCCAATGGTTAAGAGCGGTCACGATCGCGAGCATTTCTAGTTCGGTCACGGTGTATTTCAACTCATGCGACCTTAATTTGCGACTCATGAAAGCCAAATAGGTGATCCTCTGTTCGGGTTCGGGCGTCTCTTGATACAGTACTGCCCCAACTCCTATAATCGACGCATCAGTTTGCACAATAAACCTTTGTGTATAGTCCGGATATCCTAATTTTACACTATGGGCCAACAGATCCTTTGCTTTAGCAAATGCTTCATCGCAGGCGAGGTCCCACTTCCACCTATTGTTTTTCTTAAGGAGATCTTGTAATGGTGCAACTATACTGGTGTAGTTCGGACAATGATCCGCGAAAAAGTTACAAACTCCTAAAAATTGCCTGACATGTTTCACCTTCGTCGGCTTCGGAAAATTTTGAATTGCCTTTAATTTAACAGGATTGGGCATAATTCCTTCTGAGTCGATCACATGACCTAAGAATAGGATACTCCTTTGGCAGAAATTAGACTTGGGTAGGTTCACCTTGAAATTGTTCCTTTCTAAATCAGCTAATAGTTTATCAAGTTTCTCCAGGTGCTCTGGCAAAGTTTCAGATGCAATAAGGATGTCATCCACGTACCTCACCATAAACTGTTTAACTTCGTCACTGAGGTTACGATCCAGTGCCCTAATGAGCGCTGACCCTGCTGTTTTCAATACAAAGTGTAACCGGTTAAAAACGTAGGTTTGCCCATCAAACAGAAACCCGGTCAAAATTTTGGTGGCTGGGTCAAGTTCAGCGTGATGAAATGATGATGTCAGATCAACTCCACTAAATAGCTTCATTCCCCGGAACTTCTTAAGGACCTCTTTTATACACGGGGCCTGGTCATACTCTGGGATTAATCGCTTGTTTATTCCTCGCGCGTCGAGGCAAACCCGCAACGAACCGTTGCCCTTCTCCACCACGACCAATGGATTCAAAAATGGTGTGGGTGATTTTGATATAATTCCGTTATCTTCCATCTCCTGTATAATTTTCTTCACTCCAGCGTGAAACTTCTCAGGTATCGGATATGGTCGTTGCCGGAATGGTTCCCAATTGTTGACGACTAAGGAATATTTGAAATTTGGAATTTTTCTTGGACGTGAACCAAATACATTTTCGTGTCTCTCTATGACTTTCTGTAATGTGCCTTTGTCTTCCTCCCCTATCTTCGCTTCGTCGATCTTTTCTTGGACTACCTCCGCCAATGATGGTCCTTCATTCTCCGCTTCTAACTTGAAAATCATCCCTTCAAACTCCTTGATCATCTCGTCCCGATAGGCATCCCAGTTTGGGAAGCAATTTCCTCCTTCATGTTTCAATTGTTCTACCTCCATAGTCCAAATCTTCTCCTCCCCGTGTTGTCCCTCGAAGTCGTTTAACCTTACATCTCCCTGAATTGAATCGTTCCTGAATCTAATTTCATTCTTGTCCATGTCAATGACCGCCTTGAATTCCCGAAGAAAATCAGCTCCAATGATGATATTATATTCCATTCTAGTCAGAATTATAAATGAATGTGATATGAGGTTGTTCCCAATTTCCAAATCTAGATAGGCCTGGCTATTGCATGTAGTTGTGCGGTCCGGAATTATTCCTCGAACCTTAATATTCGAAATCGGAATGATTGGTATATGTTGTTTCGATTCCAGTTCTTTAACTAATACTTTAGATACCACGCTGACGCTCGCGCCTGTGTCTACGAGGCAACGAACCAGCAACTGGTTGACACGGACATAAATGATGGGTAACGCTCTAATTGGTCTTGGACATGCCTGAACGGGATCTTCAACGAGATCATCGGGCTGGACTATCCAAGATGCGATGGTCACGGACGTCCACGGTTCCCCCTTTGCGTCGGTAGTCCTCGAAAATCCGCTTATCTCCTCACTCGGTTTTCCTAATTTTTTTTAGCTGACCTCCGCCTCCACTTGAATATGGTGGTGCGCGGGGATCAAGATTACTGGCACGGTTTTCAGCATTATGTGCCTGTAGTTCGAGGCTCTCTGCCCCTCGACATTCATCCGACTTAGCAAACTGCTGCATCGAATCTTTCCACCTATCGTTTCTGGCCTGGGTATCTCGCAGATCTCTGACATAACGGCGTGACTCATTTCTTCTGTCGTTCAGGTCACCCCGATATTATTCTCGCGGTCTGTTGTTCGGTCGACCACGGTTATCCCAACGTGAATTTTCTGTTCTCTCGTAAGGCCGTCGCCCTCGTGCGCCGATTTGTCCGTGGTTGTATCTCCCTGACTGATACCACTGACTCCTACCCTGGTCCTTTCGATACTTCCACTGGTGGTTTTCCCACTTCGGAGATCGCCAATCCCTACTATTCCTGTTCTGGTTGCCTATCTGAGCATCAGTCTGAGTACTTGTCACCTGAGTACTCCGGTTTACCGACTGATCTCCCTCTCGAACGTTTAACGTGTTGATGGCTTCTACGTTTCTAGCTCGACCGTGCCCGACATGAGATGTCTGTGCTCGGCTTCCACTGCCGTACGAATATTAGCCGCAATCAACATGCGCTGGACGTCAGCTGGGAACTGCTTTGTGATGGCGGCTATTAATTCACTTTCAGTCGGCGGGCTGTCCAGTTCGCGCATCTTCACCAGCTGGGACGTGAAATAATCGCAGAACCTTGTGGGTCCTCCCGAAGCGTACCTCCTCGAGTAAAGCTCTAACCTAAGCCCTTGCTGCGTGTCCAAACCCCAGTATTTTTCCAAAAATAGCTTCTTAAAGCTTTCGTAGCTATCGAAACAGTAGCGGAAAGCTTTAAACCATTCAAGGGCCTGGTCTTCCAAGAATTTTTCCACTACCCGTAATTTCCTATCCGCTGGTACACGATAATCCGCCATATAATCATCTACCTCGCGGAGGAAACTTTTTGGCGTAGTCCTAGTGCCTGGTTTGAATTTCCTTGGCTTATCATCCGCCGAACGTAAGAGGCTATACATCGGTATCGAATTTTGGCCAAGCAAGGTCGACGTTCTCTCGTCCATCGTCGGTAATTTATACTCTTCATTGCCGGGTAGTTACTCCTTGAACAGACTGTAGCCCAACTGATGTGATCCGCTACCTAATTCCATTTTCTTCATTCCGGCCGTTTCCATTTTGAAATGTGGTTCATCCCGAATGTCTAATTTCTTCATTCCCTCTATTTCTTCGCGAAGCGCGTTAATTTGTTCTTCGTGGATCGCCAATTTCACCACCATTTTCGAGCCTTTCTCTTTGCTCCATTCGTGGATCTGTTTAGCAGTCTCTCCTACTATTTGTCCTGACACTTCCTTCCGTAACCTGGCAAAAGTTAGTTTCGTATCGGACTGCGCTGCTTGCGATTCTGACGTAATCTTTTCGTCCAGGGCCTCGATTACCGCCAAGGCTTTCTCCGTCCTTTCTTCAACGATCCTGATATTTATCTGGTTGTCCTTGACCTGCTCCACTATCTCTCCGATCTTCGTGTCGCGGTCATTCGCTTTGGACCTGACCTGTTCCATTTCACCATTCAGCCGATCGATTTCCTCTTTATCATCCACGATTTCGCCATTCACGCGAGTTATGTCTCTCTCGATACCGGTCTCAACCTGACCAAGCTGCTCAACTATTCCCTCGACCTTTATTTCAACAACGGCATTGAGCTGAGAAACCGCGTCTATTTTATCGCTTAGTTCCTTAGCCCCCTTTTCGTATTGTTGTTGAACCTCCTGAATTTTGTTCATTAAACTACTGCATTTCTCCCCAATCATCTTACTAGTCTCGGTTCGGTTTTCTTCCAATTTAACCTCAAAATGTGTTAATTTACCGTCAAAGTTCTCTAGTTGTTCTCTGACCTCCGCGCGCCCCTGTTTGCATTCATTTTCAAGCGTCTTAATATCGTCCTTCACGCTGTCCCTAATTTGCGCATAGTTCTCTTCCATCCTATTTTCAAGTGTCTTAATATCGTCCTTCATTTCCTCCCGATTCGCCTTTAAATCGTCCTTCACGCTGTCCCTAATCTGCGCACTATTCTCCTCCATCTTATTTTCAAGTGTCTTAATATCGTCCTTCACACCGTCCTTTATCTCCCTAATCTGCGCAATGTTATCTTCCATCCTATTTTCCATCGCCTTCCTGCTCTCTTCCATCTTATTTTCAAGCGCACTCCGCGTCTCCTCACTACTTTTCTTTAAATCGTCCTTCACACCGTCCCTAATCTGCGCACTAATCTCTTCCATCAAAGCCCGCATGGCTTCACTATCCATGTCGCTATCCTTTGAGATGACAGGACCCCCCTCGCTAACGTCGGCGTCAACAAACCACAACAATATATAATTATTATTTATTTTAAAGGAAAAGATCCCTCTATCCAAACTTTACGTTCTTCCAGCTTCAAATAATTTTTACTTTAATCATAATTGCAAATTAAGCCTCAAAAACGGCTATCATTGAAGCTGCCTAACTGCCTAACATCATTAAGGTTCATGAAATTTATATGAAAAGCAACGGGAAATTTCCAAAAATGATCACAATAGTAGCCCTAAAATTCAGTTAATAAAGTTGCCGGTTGACCTGTAATTCCAAAATTGGGCTCGATTTTAAATACCAACACATGTGGTATAGTGCCAGTAAATCAACCCATGCCTTCAGCATTGAGGTCCTTCAAACACACAAAGTCATCAGAATCTCAAACTGAACCCATGAAATCAACCTACTGCCACTCGAAAAAGAAAAGTAGGCGTGAGGTTACCTCTTCTCATCCACGGTTATACTAACGTAAAATATATTTCCTAATAGCAGGTTGCTTTGTGACGAAACACGCACCACTGGCTAATATCCGTGAATATATATGCACTAAGAAAGAGCCACTATTCACCTCGAACCTCACTTATGGGAAATTCATTTTATTGTTTCCCGGGATTCGAACCAATCCTCTTGAATTTTGGATACGCCCCTGCTTACGCGAACGTCATGGCTCTGCCCATATCATTGGACCATGACTGTGTTCTCATTCATAAAACGATTTAAGACTGACATCAAGGTATCACTTATTCAACTATAATGAACTGGGCCTCGCGTGGAAATGTCAGAAGCAGACACGGGTTACCAAATAATCGTGCCCACTCCTGGAAGCCGCACAAGTATGCCTTGCCTATTAATCAACACAACACGCCCCTATCTTCGCATTAATATTATGCGATATGTGGGATAATTATGCGCCTATTAAACATGAAAATACGTCCATTAAACCGTAAAACATGTCCCACCTGGAGCGTCATTTTATATGGCAAGTAAAGTAAATATGCGCCCCTATTTAACAGTGAAACACGTCGGACATTGGGCCGACATTTTATATGGCGCTATGGTAGCCCTTTACGGAATTTCGGGCTGCACGTTGCTCGGCTACCGTCTACTATGGCGCTAAATTTCCTAAATCTGGGTAGCCCTTATTTACGGACATACCGAGCCCCCACAGTTCACTTACGCCCTTTTATCTCGCACCACGTTGGGCTGACATCTTAGTATGGTGCGCAACGTGTAAATGTCAGGTAATATAAATATACGCGCCTATTTAACATTAGAACACGCCCCACGTTGGGCGCCATTTTTAGTATGCACCCGTCCCTACACATAATGGCTCCGGCATGATATCTACAGGGCGTTAACGGGTTGGAATAAAACAAATAGGCGCTTAACAAGACTAAGCTTAAAGGCATACAGGGTAGGAGACGGATCATACCTAATTACAATGAGAACACATTCGGGTTAAAGTTTAGATTAATACAAGTGGTTTATTAGGCCTTAATGATGATGATGGTAATGACGCATTTATATACAAATGAATTACATGGATTATTATCAATTGTTGTTGTTTGTTATCGACTTTTAGTCGTATGTGATGGATCCGAGTATTATCTATCGCAGAGCGATCCATTATGACGAGATTCGAACGGGAAAACACTTATCATAGACACTGAGGCTATGTGATATCATTGACCAATAGGATTAACATGCATGCAACGAGTCTGAGCAATCCCTATACTAAACACACAACTATTCCCCAACGAAGTACCAAGAAGGAACTCATAAAATGTGGAACAAACGCCCGGGTTTGAACCGACCCTCACTTGTATACAATTCACCACCCCGATGGTCAGCACCATCGGCAACTCAATTATAATCACAACAAGATACATAAACACTTAGAGAACACAAATTATATACAGTTAACACGTGAGACATCCAGCCTTCGGTTGAGCATTGGGGTACCAATGCCGCTGTCGGGAACTGAACTGACACCCCTTTGGATGGAAGTGGGACTCTGAAAACCCTAAGCTACATTATCCTCAACTGAGTAATGACAGTAAACTAACAAGTACTGGTAACAATCGCCGTGTCATTTATTAGCGACTACATCATTCTGGCGTGTTGAATATCTCCATTATTAGGCGACTCTTCCGGGCCGCGTTCTCTTTAACTCAAGGCTCCCCCTTATACGAGCGGACGAGCATACAAAAAAAAACAACACTTCTCCTCACTAGGTCAACTGCCCCACCCCCTGCACGGCGGGTGGTCAATGGCCTCGGCCTTCACAGGCATAACGCCCTTTCTTAACAAAACACCCCATCTCGGGGATCGTTCACTAATAAACTGAGCTTCATTGTTCATTAAGCAAAATTACATCGGCTCTCAATACTTCACTTCAATTCAACACACACATTCGTTTACAATATCATGATCCCGCGACGCGACACCGGTTTCTGTGATACCAATACTTGCATGATTACCATAATTACAATTTATTATTATTATTATTATTATTATTATTATTATTATTATTATTATTATTATTATCGGGTTCATCATTACACTATCTCCCTACACGACTTACCTGGAAATTAGACCATACTGCGTGATCATAATTAACTTCCTCGTAGTAACGGTGTAATTAATCCATATCTAAATTGTGATTTCTGATAAAATCGTCACGCGGTAATACAATTATGAATTAAATATTCCTCAATTTGCACTTAAATTATGATAAGCCTGCCAATTAAAATTGTACAATTCCTATCTAAATATATGTCAGTGGAGGCCTGTGGTGTCAGTTCCGAAGTCATATCTCGTAGTTCTGGGTGCTCACGAAATAAAATTACACTATTTACCAGCCATGCATTATCAACGCTGGACTAACTACAGCCTAACTTGAATTACTCTGAATTACTAAAATTTGGTTTCCTGACACATCAATAATTACAAGTTTCCCCAAATAAGATGATTAAGTCAATCTACTACTGCATGCAAACTTATCGTATTACACCTTTATTTACAATTGATTGCTCAGACGTGTTACTAATTAAATAAAGTAAATAGAAGCTACGTGTATCATGGTAGCACATCTACATTACTGAAGTTACAATCTCTAACATTATAGCGTCAGGTAATGATAACTGTTCCCCGCCCAATCTGATCACGTCATATTAAATATGATTAATACTCATCTCCATCACGTGATGACCCGTTGTCAGCTCAGGAAGTCCATTGCTGGTTTAGTGCTGACCCATAGACACCAAAGCAGTTACTGGAGGCACCATTCTTCTTTCCAACCGGGAGTCCATTGTTCTAGGTTGACGAAACCGCTGGCAGTATTCCTGAGGCACACAATACGTCACTATTTATTCCAAGATTTGTTTAGTTACATTCAGTGTGAACGTTCAGCCGCGATATCGGCCCTCACTCCGCAATCCGCGGTCCAGCACCGGATTCCGCGTACCTTTGTTACTACTCGACACAGTAACGCCGTAGTAATAATAATAATATTATTACAAATTATATTAAATGTTCGCGACACGTCCCTGATCTTTAAAGTTTAGACACTAGCATCGCGTCTATCCAATCTCTGCAATATTTACGCACAGTACGCGATTTCACTTGTAAATTAAATTTAAATTCACTCAAACAAAAGATCGCTGGAAGCTCGACTGCACATAGCTTCGCCGTCTGTAAGCCACAAATCCCGACTGACTCTTGTTCCTTCCTGCAGTAGTTTTTACTAGGGAGCGATACCCCTTCCACTAATTTGTGTAGCGCCTATTCCCGGCGTACTCGAGGTAAAATAGTACGGGTGACCGGTGACCAATATCTAGTTGGTGCGATTGAGACATAACCACTCAATTATCCTTCGGTGAATCTCTTTAAATTAATTAAAATATGTTCTGCTTCCCCTACCACACGGGGTGAAGTCCCTCCGTCGAGGACGTGTCATGAGACTAACCAGATGGCCTCAGTACTTTTCCACGCAGAAACAACACAGTATTCTTTCTTCGGCTGAAAGTTATCACGGAAGAGGACATTAAACACTCTAAATAAATGTCCCAGTAACATTTATCCCTTTTAAATGGGGAGATGAGCCCCTAATTCGAGTTTTATTAATTTTCTATCTCGTAGGTAATTAAGTTGGCCAGTCCGATTCCAAGATGGCTCCTATATTCCGTTTCGAAAAAGTTAGTTTCCCCTCATTCTGTGAGCCTTGAGGAGGGATGTCTTCTCTCGAGTGATGTCACAGGGAATCCCCATTCGTAACCCCTCCCGGGTCTAAGTTGGCTTGGCTTCATCCGCAGGGCCCCCGCTACACAAAGGATAATACTGCGCAATAAGTCGCAGACAAAGAAATCTCGTAGAATAATTTTAAAATACACAATTTATCTATCTCAATGGTATGAATATTAATTAGTTTCGGTATGACCTCTATTAATGATATGAATATTAATCATTTTCAGCGTTCATTCCCTTTAATAGCATTGCGTGCGTAATTACGGAGATCGATATCAACCTAAGATCCTTGGATCATGCCCCTGTCGGGTTCAATATGTACATTGTTCAACGAACTAACTACAAATGGTAGCTTAGTTCTCGCTTTCCTCTTCCCACTGTTTTCATAGTTGTTGTAATTTGTATATATATTTATATTTTTATTTATGATATTCTATGTTTATTTATTGGTATTCACAAATTGTTACAATTGGCGCCCGACGTGGTGCGCTAATAATAATAAAATATCGTACAGAAAAGCAGATGTACCAGTACGCAGCATTATGTACACGCCCTGGGATATAAAGAATTATCATGCTCTATCTAAATTCGAGGGATCCATTCTGGTGATCTCTGGCGCCCATTCTACGGATATTTCGATTAATTATGTTTATTAATTTAATTTACTTCAAGTATTTTATTCAGTTTTGAGTAATTTTATTTATTTATGTAATTTTCTGAGTGATATTTTATTATTATTTATTCGTATTCACAAAAAGTTACAGTACTGAATCAAAATCTCAAAAAAGCTATTATTATCGCACGCAAGTTGGTACGCTGTCAACCTACCTCTATGTCGAAATTCACTCACAGAATATCAAACCTTACAATTTTGTAGTTTCTTTCTTCCTTTTCAGTTTTGATACATGTCACCCCTCCCCCTACATCCCACAAACCCGTGTACTTTCTGTTGTCTATACATTCTTTGCCTCCCCCCCCCCCCCCAATCGCCGTTATTGCTTCTCATGTTCGGAAATACTGACTGCACTTTGTTTTCAAAACATGACACCGGAGGAAATGTGGGCAGCCTTATGTGTCAGCTGTGGATGTGCGATCTTCTTACCCTTTACGTGTACACTAGGGAAGACAAGTACCATTGGAACAACAATCATCACTTATAAAGAAACGCAGAACCTACTGGAAAACGTTTTTCCCGTTAAAACATTAGCCCACCTGTCTTCCACAACTTCTCCCCTCCCTCCTCCACGCTCTTGTCTATTGCCCGTACCCCGCCTACATTCATCCGTGTCCTCCGATAGAACCCTACTTATCTTCCTCAAACTTCTTATTCTTAATCCATTCACCGTCCAGGGTTGCTTTTTCCCTCGGACTCAGCGAGGCATCCCAACTCTTCCGCCTCAAGGGAAGTGTCCTGGAGCGTGAGGCTTTGGGTAGGGGCATACAACTGGATAGAAGGACCAATACCTCGCCCATGCGGCCTCGCCTGCTGTGCTGAACAGGTGCCTTGGTGGGGGATGTGAAGATTGGAAGGGATAGACAAGGAAGAGGCCTTGGCTTTAAGTTAGCCGACATCCCAGCATTTGCCTGGAGGAGAAGTGGCAAACCACGGAAAACCACTTCGAGAATGGCTGAGGTGGGAATCGAACGCCCTCTACTCAGTTGACCTGAGTGGACGCCGTCGTAGCCCTCGTACCACTTTCGAAATTTCGTGGCAGAGCCGGGAATCGAATCCGGGCCTCGGGGGTGGCAGCTATTCAGACTAATCACTACCCGACAGAAGCGGGCCTCAACTTTACAACAATTTTATTCCAGTACAGTAGTTACTTTTAAAAGCTTTGTTTTATTTTTATATTAAATTTGATTTGCTATCACGGAGCCCCTTGCAGCGCGGGGCCCATGGGCGGGAACCTACTCTGCCTATTGGACAATGAGGCATTGGTCTAGGTTCATGTACCGTATTTTCCGCGGTTCTCTTCAGGACTTCTAAATATTTGATCACAGGCTGCAAAGTCTCTGCAAAAGCAAGTCATATTATTGTTATTAGTTATTACTATCGGTATCCCTAAACATGATTTTCTATTGTTTTTCATTTTGACTCCAGGCCAATACCGGGTTTACCGGGCGACTTGGCCGTGCGCGTAGAGGCGCGCGGCTGTGAGCTTGCATCCGGGAGATAGTAGGTTCGAATCCCACTATCGGCAGCCCTGAAGATGGTTTTCCGTGGTTTCCCATTTTCACACCAGGTTGTACCTTAATTAAGGCCACGGCCGCTTCCTTCCAACTCCAAGGCCTTTCCTATCCCATCGTCACCATAAGACCTATCTGTGTCGGTGGGACGTAAAGCCCCTAACAAAAAAAAAAATACCGGGTTTATTTGTTTACGAAGACCTTCCTTTTCCCGCACCAGCAACGCCGCAAACCTGAGTTAGCTACCGAGATCATATCTGCTGCAGCAAAGTGAATCAGGAAGAAACAAAGCGCATCAGACAGCGGCAGACCTGTTTGCAAAGAGAATTTCGGTGACGTTGTAATGAGTGTGATGTAATTGCGCTTCGCTTTGAGTAAAAAAGTTTAATTTCCTGGAGTGTTGATCTTTTGAGATGCGAGGTGTGGCGCGGTAAGATTAAGCTCTCGTATTAATGTGGAGAGCATTCTAATTAACACAATGAAATGCATGACAGGTTCTGGGCGTGTTGACAGTCCGCTGAAATGGCTACAATGGTACACACAATGTACTGTGCTTTCACAAGAAATGGGATAATAATAATAATAATAATAATAATAATAATAATAATAATAACAATAATAATAATAAACTAGAGGACCCGTGCCGCTCCGCATTATTATTATTATTATTATTATTATTATTATTATTATTATTATTAGCGTATTCTCCCAATAATGGAAGACGTTAAGCAAACAACTCAATCAAGCTTTCTTTGGGTTCTTCTTGTTCTTCCAATAGGCTTTCATTCTCTCTGAGAAGGCTTGTTTACGTTCTTCCGACCATTTCGGTCTGCACTGTTTTTGCTTTGGTTGCTCTGATGTAACTTCCCACTTGTTGACTTTGTGTCTGAAGGTGTCTCTTTCTGAAATGTCTGTTGCACATATGTTTGCGCTTTTGAGGTCCTTTCGAAGTTCGTCCAGCCAAGGTGTTGAATTCTTAAGTGAGCTAACATAATTTAATATTCTTTTTGACAGTCGATTTTCTGGTAATCTTGTGAGGTGTCCAAAGAATTTCATTCGTCTTTTCTTAATGTCAATTTCAATGTTTGAAACTTTTTCTGTTGTTTTGATTGATTGTAGCCTGTAACCATCTTGGGTATATCTTGCTCCTAGGATTTTCCTGATGATCTTCCTCTCTTGCTTTTTTATTTCTTCTAATTCTTGTTTACTGTTAAGTGACAATGTTTCACTTGCGTAAAGGACTGTTGGTTTTATGACTGTGTTGTAATGCCGAATTTTTGTCTGTCTTGACATGCATTTTTTGTTGTAGATGTCTTGAACTAACCCTAATGCCTTCTTGACTTTTTTGGAGACGGTTTTGCTGTGAGATCTTCTCAAGGCCTGTCGGTTCGATGAATTCTCCGAGGTATTTAAAGTACGAGACCCGGTCGATTTTACCGTATTTTGTTCTCAGGCTCGTGATATCTGTCTTTGAACAGAAGAATTTAGTTTTCTCAAATGAAATCTGTAGTCCCACTTTTTCTGCAGATTCCTTAAGTATCTCAAGCTGCTTGATGGCAGTCTCCTCATCCTCTGTTAAAATCGCCAGATCGTCCGCAAATGCAAGGTATGGTACGTAGAGGTTGTTTTTGGGAAAGCCCAATCGGATCGGTTTCCAAGATTCACGTTTCTTGAGTTCCTTCTCCCATTCTTCCATAACCTTGTCTAGGACGACGTTGAACAGAATAGGAGAGAGTCCATCACCTTGTCTCACACCTGTTTGAATGTCGAAGGGTTCTGAAATTTCTCCCATCAATTTCACTTTAGATTTTGTGCCCGTTAGTGTTTGTCTTATGAGTTCTAGGGTTTTGGGATCTAGTCCTCTCTCTTCTAGAATTTGGAATAGTGAGGGTCTGTCTATCGAATCATATGCCTTTTTGAAATCTACAAATGTGCATACTGTAGGCTTTTGTCTGAGGGCTCGTAGTTTAAGTATGGTTTTGAGGTTGAAAATTTGTTCTGGGCATGACCTGTTTGGTCTGAATCCTGCTTGAAATTCTGATAATTTGGGTTCTAATTGTTGTTGTGTTCTATGCAAGAGACAGGCTGATAGTATTTTGTATGTGACTGATACAAGAGAGATTCCTTTGTAATTGTAATTGTTTACGTCTAACTTGCTGCCTTTTTTATGTAGTGGATGGATTAGAGCAATCTTCCAGTCATCCGGGAGCTTTTCGGTTTGCCAAATGTTTTGGATTATTTGTGTAATTTCTCTGAGTGAATTTGGGCCTAAATTTTTCAGAAGTTCAGCTACAATTCCGTCTTCCCCTGATGCTTTGTTGTCTTTAAGTTTCTTGATATGTGAATAAATTTCTTCTTGAGTTGGTGGTGACGAATTTTCCGGTATGATTTCTGGCTGTACTTTCGGGAATCTCTTTTTGGGTTCTGGACAATTTAAAAGCTATGAAAAATACGTAGCTAATTCTTGGCAGTTTTCCTTATTTGTCAAGGCTAGTTTACCATCGTGCTTCCGAAAGCAAAGGTTCTGTGGGGAATATTCTTTAATATGGTTCGCAAAGGTCTTGTAGAAATCGTGTGTGTTGTAATTTTTGAAGTTGTCTTCAATTGACTTCAGTTGGACATTGACGTATTTCCGTTTATTTTGTCTTAAAATCTTGGATACATGCTTGCGAACTTCGAAGAATTTCTTCTGTGTTTCTTCTGATTTGTTACAATTGTAGTTTTGAAATGCCTTTTTCCTTTCTTCTAGTGCGGTCTCACATTCTTGATTCCACCAAGGATGTTTTGGTTTCTTGCGAAGAGGGATTAGGTCCTTCGCCGTTTCGATGATTTTAGTATGGAAATTCTGCCAGCTCTCTGCAGGTCGTTTTTCCCATTCTTCTGAAATTTTGGAGTCCTTGATTTTGTGCAGATCAAATTTTGGAATCACCGATGTTTTCCTGTTGAATTTCCCTTTGGGTGTGAATTTAATTTTGATTCTGCTTAAATAATGATCCGAATCGATGTTAGCACCTCTGCGCACTTCCTTCCTTTTGGTAATCATATGATATTGCCACATGATCAATCTGAAATTCTCCTAAATGATGGATGGGTGATCGCCAAGTTTTTTGCTTTTTGGGATTCTTCCGGAGTGATGTTGACATAATTTTGAGGTTATTTTGTTGGCATAACTCAATGAGTCGTGTGCCATTTTTATTGGTGAATCTGTGGGCTGAATAGTCTCCCACTGTCCTCCTGTATTTGTATTCCCTGCCAAGCTGTGCATTGAAAACACCGAGTAGAATTTTCACATCATTTTTAGGGATTTTGGCCATTTCTGTTTCAAGTTCTTCCCAGAATCCTTCTGTTTTTTCAGGCTCCTTTCTATTGTCTCCATTTGTTGGTGCATGCACATTAATAAAGGTGTATTTTTTGTTTGTATGCCTGATTCTTAAGGTCATAACCCTATTGTTGATGGGTTTCACCTCTATTACTGAATCCAAAACTTTTTTGTCTACACAGAAGGCCATTCCTAACAATGCTGCTCATTTACCAATTTTCTTGTTTGTTCCACTTTTGAAGATTCTATAATTATTGTAATCCATCGTTTCTGAATCGGTGAAGCGTGTTTCTTGCAGGGCCAGAATTTGGATTTTCTGCTTTGTAAGTTCTGTTGTGAGATTGTGCAGTTTTCCTGTTTGAATCAGTGTCTGAATGTTGAATGTGCCAATGAAAGTGTGAGTCTTTCGTGGAAGTTTATCAGAGCACTCCGACTTGCTCTCTCGTATTCGCCCAAGCTCCCCAGAATCCGAATGCTTGGTTGCCACTTTAGAGTGGGTGGATTGTCCACCTGGGGTAATTTTGTCTTTACTTGTACGAGTCATGTCTGCTTGTAAGCAATCCTCTAGCTTTCGCTAGTGGTGTAGAACCAGGGATTGTTAGTTCCTGGAGCATATTTACAGCCGCACCTCTGGTGATCAGACGCTAACCACTTGCCGCTTGCTACAAGTCAGACGCGAAGTGGATTTGATTCGGTTCTTCCGCCCTCTCTGCCATTGGGATATGTCCTCTTCTGCCGTCGAGGCCGTTGACCATTTCTCTGTTTACCTCAGTTGATCCGCGAGTGCTTATTTGGCTAAGCCTTATTCACACCTGTCCTGCATATCTACAGGAGCTTCCCCTATCAGCCATATGGGACGCGCCGTGTCGGGGTTGAGGGCCCCCACCCCATTATTATTATTATTATTATTATTATTATTATTATTATTATTATTATTATTATTATTATTATTATTATTATTATCAACAAATATACGCAATTGGGAAATATCCCTGTGACAATGGTCACTTACAACAGTGTAATACAAAGTAAAATTAAACATAATTACCCAACAACAACAACAACAACAACAGTACAACAAGCAATTCTACTTTATATAAAGGAACTATTACTGAAATACTACTGGTTTAAATCTAACAACATCATATACAAATTCACACACAACTTAAGCATTTCCAGTGCATAACACTACGGCTTACAGTACAATTCGTCATAAATAGGTCCGATAACTCGTCCTGATATGCCTGCGGTTGTCATATTGTTGTGCCTGGCCTTTTCAATGGTTTTATGACTTTTTGGTACTCCACAGTTCGTAGTCAGAACTCATCAATTCTGACGTCATCATGCTGTGTGTTTGGTAAAAATCTACCCACATACTCGTTTCTTAACCTGCACTTCTTGGTGTAAAACTTGGTATTGTGTCGTTCTCGAAGGAGCGTTTTCAGATACATGGCCTTCATTCTTTCTAGTGTAGCTAGGTTATCCTTCGGTAGTTGTTCCCATATTATGTCTAAGGCGTAAGGACTCCATCAAACAATGTACAGGTTACAGTAGGTGTACAAGAGGGAAGGGAAGGAAAGGGAGGAGTTGTAGAAGACAGGTGGTCTAATGTTCTAAGGGGAAGGAGATTGCAGGCTAAGGGCTCTATTCAGGATCAGAATTCAGGACAGGTGTCTGTGCGAAATCGGTACGAGTCACTCCAGGTAGAACAACAGAGGGAAGATGAGGGACAGGGAACTGTTGCTGAGATGTGTGGAAGTAGGAGGAAGGGAAAAGGTAGTAAAGGAAAATGTAGAGTAGAGGATAGGAAAAGACAGATGGAACAGGGACATGAGAAGGAGAAAAGGGAGGAGGAAGTAGCTTCTGCAGCTATCAGGAAGGATATGGCTGATCAGGAGGGGAGGGGATCAAATGACATGGGTAGGGTTGAGGCTCTGGTCATGGGGGATTCCATCGTTAGACACGTGGGGAAAGTGTGTGGAGGAAAGGGTACCAGGGTAGAGTGTTTACCAGGAATTAGGTTGAGGCAGATGTTGAGGAAAGTAGAAGAGAGGGAGGAGGGGAAGGAGAAGGTGGTACAGTTTCACGTTGGTACCAACAACGAAAGGCAAGCTGATATAAGTACCAACATAGTTGGAGATGTGTGGGATCTGGTAAATGCAGCACGGGTGAAGTTTAAGAAAGCGGAGATTGTTATTAGTGGAATACTGTGTAGAAGGGATACTGACTGGAGGGTGATTGGGGATTTAAATGAGACTATGGAGTGGGTATGTGGGAAACTGGGAGTGAAATTTCTAGATCCTAATGGGTGGGTAGGAGATAGGGATCTGCGCTCAGATGGCCTTCATTTAAACCGCAGTGGTACATATAAGTTAGGAAATTTGTTTGGAAGGGTAATAGGGAGGTACATTCAGGGAAACGGGATGACCTAGGGAGCGGTGATCAGGGAACAGGGAACTGGAAATCAAGTAGGGATGACATAAAATTGTTAGTGTTGAACTGTAGAAGTATTGTAAGGAAAGGAATAGAATTAAGTAATTTAATAGATATATATTTACCAGATATTGTAATAGGAGTTGAATCATGGCTGAGAAATGATATAATGGATGCAGAAATTTTCTCACGGCACTGGAGTGTGTATCGTAGAGATAGGATAGGAAGGGTGGGAGGGGGGAGTGTTCATTCTGGTGAAAGAAGAATTTGTAAGCTACGAAAAAGTTAAAGATGAGACACATGAAATTCTAGGTGTAAGGCTCATTTCTAAAGATAATAGGCAACTTGATATATTTGGAGTGTACAGATCGGGAAAGGGTAGCACTGACGCGGATTCGGAATTATTTGATAGGATAGTCAGCTATGTGGGAAACGACATGGAAAGAAATGTGATTGTAGCGGGAGATCTGAATTTACCAGATGTCAATTGGGAAGGAAATGCGAACGACAGGCAGCATGACAAACAAATGGCAAATAAGTTAATATGGGAAGGACAGCTGATTCAGAAAGTGATGGAACCAACCAGAGGGAAAAATATCCTGAATGTGGTGCTATAAAACCAGATGAGCTCTATAGGGAAACTGAAGTAATAGATGGTATTAGTGATCATGAATCTGTTTTGTTGTAGTAAAAAATAAATGTGATAGAAAGGAAGGTCTTAAAAGTAGGACTGTTAGGCAGTACCATATGGCTGATAAAGCAGGTATGAGGCAGTTTCTAAAAAGTAACTATGATCGGTGGAAAACGGTAAATAAAAATGTAAACAGACTCTGGGATGGGTTTAAAGAAATTGTTGAGGAATGCAAAAACAGGTTTGTATCATTAAGGGTGGTAAGGAATGGTAAAGACCCACCTTATTATAATAGAAATATAATGAGACTAAGAAGGAGGTGCAGACTGGAAAGAAATAGAGTTAGAAATGGCTGTGGAAGTAAGGAGAAATTGAAGGAACTTACTAGAAAATTGAATCTAGCAAAGAAGGCAGCTAAGGATAACATGATGGCAAGCATAATTGGCAGTCATACGAATTTTAGTGAAAAATGGAAGGGCATGTATAGGTATTTTAAGGCAGAAACAGGTTCCAAGAAGGACATTCCAGGAATAATTATTGAACAAGGGGAGTGTGTATGTGAGGATCTTCAAAAGGCAGAAGTATTCAGTCAGCAGTATGTAAAGATTGTTGGTTACAAGGATAATGTCGAGATAGGGGAGGAGACTAAGGCCAAAGAAGTAATAAAATTTACATATAACAATGATATTTACAATAAGATACAAAAGTTGAAAACTAGAAAAGCGGCTGGAATTGATCAGATTTCTGGGGTTATACTAAAGACAATGGGTTGGGATATAGTACCATATCTGAAGTACTTATTTGATTATTGTTTGGTCGGAGGACCTATACCAGATGAATGGAGAGTTGCTATAGTAACCCCTGTGTATAAAGGAAAGGGTGATAGACATAAAGCTGAAAATTACAGGCCAGTAAGTTTGACATGCATTGTACGTAAGCTTTGGGAAGGCATTCTTTCTGATTATATTAGACATGTTTGTGAAATTAATAACTAGTTCGATAGAAGGCAATTCGATTTTAGGAAAGGTTATTCCACTGAAGCTCAACTTGTAGGATTCCAGCAAGATATAGCAGATATCTTGGATTCTGGAGGTCAAATGGACTGTATCGCGATTGACCTGTCTAATGCATTTGATAGGGTGGAACATGGGAGACTACTGGCAAAAATGAGTGCAATCGGACTAGACAAAAGAGTGACTGAATGGGTTGCTATATTTCTAGAAAATAGATCTCAGAGAATTAGAGTAGGTGAAGCTTTATCTGACCCTGTAATAATTAAGAGGGGAGTTCCTCAGGGCAGTGTTATCGGACCTTTATGTTTTCTTATATATATAATAATGATATGAGTAAAGGAGTGGAATCGGAGGTAAGGCTTTTTGCAGATGATGTTATTCTCTATAGAGTAATAAATAAGTTACAAGATTGTGAGCAACTGCAACGTGACCTCGAAAATGTTGTGAGATGGACAGCAGGCAATGGTATGTTGATAAACGGGGTTAAAAGTCAGGTTGTGAGTTTCACAAATAGGAAAAGTCCTCTCAGTTTTAATTACTGCATTGATGGGGTGAAAGTTCCTTTTGGGGATCATTGTAAGTATCTAGGTGTTAATATAAGGATCTTCATTGGGGTAATCACACAAATGGGATTGTAAATAAAGGGTACAGATCTCTGCACATGGTTATGAGGGTGTTTAGGGGTTGTAGTAAGGATGTAAAGGAGAGTGCATATAAGTCTCTGGTAAGACCCCAACTAGAGTATGGTTCCAGTGTATGGGACCCTCACCAGGATTACCTGATTCAAGAACTGGGAAAAATCCAAAGAAAAGCAGCTCGATTTTTCTGGGTGATTTCTGACAAAAGAGTTGCGTTACAAAAATGTTGCAATGTTTGGGTTGGGAAGAACTGAGAGAAAGAAGAAGAAGAGCTGCTCGACTAAGTGGTATGTTCCGAGCTGTCAGCGGAGAGTTGGCGTGGAATGACATTAGTAGACGAATAAGTTTGAATGGCGTTTATTAAAGTAGAAAAGTTCACAATATGAAGATAAATTTGGAATTCAAGAGGACAAACTGAGGCAAATATTCATTTATAGGAAGGGGAGTTAGGGATTGGAATAACTTACCAAGGGAGATGTTCAATAAATTTCCAATTTCTTTGAAATCATTTAGAAAAAGGCTAGAAAAGCAACAGATAGGGAGTCTGCCACCTGGGCGACTGCCCTAAATGCAGATCAGTATTGATTGATTGATTGATTGATTGATTGATTGATTGATTGATTGATTGATTGATTGATTGATTGATTGATTGATTGATTGATTGATTGATTGATTGATTGATTGATTGATTGATTGATTGATTGATTGATTGATTGATTGATTGATTGATTGATTGATTGATTGATTGGGGTCTGTTTGTACGTAGACGTTTTTCGTTTAGCAGCATGTAACTTCCTAGGAACGCTCTGCCATCTGTTGAAAATATTTGGAAGCCTGGAAAGGTTAGAAAATCGAAGGGTATCTAGTAGGGAACATTATTCCTCCGTGATTAGAGGAAGTGTATACTCTGGCCTGACAGGTATTAATGTAACATACAGTTGTTTTTGCTAGTTGCTTTACGTCGCACCGACACAGATAGGTCTTATTGCGACGATGGGACAGGGAAGGGATAGGAGTTGGAAGGATGTGGCCGTGGCCTTAATTAAGGTACAGCCCCAGCATTTGCCTGGTTTGAAAATGGGAAACGACGGAAGTAACATAGTTGCATCCAATGACATTACTAAAGATGAAAATCACATATATCAGAACTGTTAGTCGCTTAGCAACCAGCGTAGTACGGAATGCATTGCGGGTTAGGGTAAGCCTTCGCCTGCAATTATTGGAGTGATCATTTAATGATTTGATTTTATGATTATTCAAATCTGGTTGAACTTAGAGACCTATCAATGTCTCATGATTCACCGGCGGGTAATTCCGGAGAGATAAAAAAAGGGAAGCAAATCGGTCGAGTAGAACGGGCGGACGGATTTGCGAAAGCTAATTTTAGTAAACTTTTTAAATATAGAAGATCATAGACCTGTCAGTTTCCATTCAATTATTTCAAAAATGATTACAGATCCTCTTGAAAAATATTTCAATCTTTCACAAAGCAGAGAACAAGCAGTATTTCGCAGTGGTTTTAGCACCATGGATGATCTACAGATCTCGAATGAAATATTGAAAAAAAAGTAACGAATAGCATCTTGCTCTCTCCCTTGGTTTCCTTGATTTTGAGAAAGCATCGACTCACGAGGGAACACATACATGTGTTATACTTGCATTCGGTTGAAATTGGTAGGAATATTCGTGGGGGGCAGTAGAATGCTAAGGTGAAAACTGCATGTGCCCAGTGCAAGTTTAAACGCCAAAATTGAACAAATAAATAGTCGTAAAATTATAAGTGCCGCGGGAGTATCGGGGTGTGGCGGAGAGGTAGGGAGGAGCGAAGCAGCGGACGTGAACCAACCAGGCTGTAATGAGCTGCGCCAGCAGCCAGGCAGCGTATAGTTAGCGCGTTCCCCTTATCTTCCCGATTAGATGTGCAAAACGTAAATATGAAAACAGCACACGCAACAAGTATACAAAGGACGACGTATGAACAACGAAGGGCGTGAAAATGAAAGACTCCCTAGCCCACGCAAACGTAATAGCGTCGGGGTCGGAAAAAAACAAGAGTTGACCAAGAGTGGTCGGATAGGATAGATGAAAGTGAGGAGTCTGGCACAAGTAAGTGGAAGCAATGCCAGGACTCAGCTAAGGGCCACGTGGTCGCCAACCCACGCTTCAAAGTTCAGAGCCCCTGGGGCCCCTTTTAGTCGCCTCTTACGACAGGCAGGGGATACCGTGGGTGTTATTCTACCGCCCCCACCCACAGGGGGAAAAAGCGAAGATGGAGCAGGATTTTTATCCTGGGTGATCAAATCACCATCCGGCTATAGGCCTTGGTGCCTGGATGAAAACTCAAGTAAGGTCTACCTGCTGTCGCTACGATGATTTGTGTGCAAAAAAACTTCAAAATTGTAATTATGGTGAATATATATTACCTTCGTCATCGAGAAATTATTGTGGGCAGAAAACTGTAAATGTGGTCAAATCGCTTAAGACTTTGGAATGTAAACTATCATTAGAAATGTAATTTGGGGCTTTCCTTATTATTATGAAACAAGTAATCATTGGTTTCGGTAACATGTACAAAATTTTGTTGGACGATATATTGTAGGAGGTTGCCTTTGTGGATGTTACTTGATAACTGTATTATCATGGGATGTTTATTTCTTTTACTTTGATTCAATGCTGGTTTAAATTACTTAACTCTCTTTTAAAATTGTGTTTTACTCCTTAAATACCACCAAAAATTAATTTAAATGAATGAGTTGTAAATCGTTCCTTGTGGCTAACTCGAGTCATTAAATGGGCAGCCATTTTCTTTTCCTCAGATCACGTGATCTTGTTGCTTTGGTGACGATGGTAAACATTTTGGCGGGTGTGTCCTTTGTTTCAGAGGTTGACATTTGACATTCGACGACTGAGTCTAAGTTCGACTGTTGGAACTTTGTTGATTTGGTGGTTGACCGAATCTATTATGTGATACTGAGGTGCAATTGAATTGCTTCCTTGTAATAATAATTTTGGGAGTATTACCTTACTTGTTTGTCCCTTTAATTTTCGAATTTATTCTGGTGTTGCATAATATATATGCATGTTGGTTGTGCGAATTATGCTTGATGGCATGTATTTTCCCATCTTAACTTATTAATCACTTTTGAGGGAATCAGACAGGGACAATTTTACGCTCAACTAATAAATTTAAACTAATTTAATTGATTCATTTTGAATTATAATAATATACTTGGTTCATGGAGTGGGTTACTGTAGTCACGTCCTAGTTCGTGAACCATGGGCAACGGCTGAGTGACCTAGTAAGTGGTCCTGAGAGTCGGGATACCAGTTGCTATGGAATGGGAATGGGCATCTCGGACATATTCTGCGTCATGGCCCTCCTTATGCTCAGACGGCTACGACTATACAATCCACCGGTGCTCCCTAACCGGTTAGAAGAGAGATCCTCAAGTGGGCTATGTGCAAGTAGGGTAGCATCCTGCTTCATGAATTTACCGAGCTGAGAACATTTTAAGCAAGCCTTGGACCTATTGGAGTAACGGAGTCCCACTCCCATTTGACAGGCGAGGGACTCCTTGGAAACAACTTGGCGAACGAAATGGAATTCGATGGGGAGCTATCAATATTAATGGGGCTTATGGACGAAAGAAAGTAGAACTCGCTGAGTCAGCAAAGAGGATGCATCTGGATGTGCTAGGAGTAAGTGATATTCGGGTAAGGGGAGATAACGAGGAAGAGATAGGAGATTATAAAGTGTACTTGACGGGTGTTAGGAAGGGAAGGGAAGAGTATGGCGTAGGGCTCTTTATCACGAATACCATTGCAAGCAACATAGTTTCTGTTAGGCACGTAAATAGCGAATGATGTGGGTAGATTTGGCAGTTAGAGGAATTAGAACGACAATTGTCTCAGTGTATTCACCATGCCAGGGTGCAGAAGAGGATGAAGTTGAAAAGTTTTATGAAGCATTGAGTGACATCGAAGTCAGGGTCAACAGCAAGGACAGTGCTAATGGGCGATTTCAACGCGAGAGTTGGAAACAGAACTGAACGATACGAAAGGGTGATTGGTAAATGTGGGGAAGATATGGAAGCTATTGGGAATGGGAAGAGTTTGCTGGACTTCTGCGCTAGTATGGATTTAGCAGTTACGAATACATTCTTCAAGCAATGTAGTAAGCAGTCTGACCTATGTTTACGACTTTGTCTTAATGGCAGATTGTGCCGAAAGCTTGAAACTTGAAAAT
This sequence comes from Anabrus simplex, assembly GCF_040414725.1. Taxonomy (NCBI): domain Eukaryota; kingdom Metazoa; phylum Arthropoda; class Insecta; order Orthoptera; family Tettigoniidae; genus Anabrus; species Anabrus simplex. The sequence continues at coordinate 1,796,647,506 of NC_090265.1, read as the reverse complement.
AGGTGCAAAGAGTATGGTATGAAAATTAGCCTTTTGAAGACTAAATTGATGTCAGTAGGTAAGAATCGAATGTCAAATTTGTGATACAAAACTGGAACACGTAGATAATTTCAAGTATTTAGGATGTGTGTTCTCCCAGAATGGTAATATTGTGAGATTCAATCAAAGTGCAGTAAAGCTAATGCAGTCAGCTCGCGGACGAAACTGTCTTTAAATCGGTCTGTTTTCAGACCAGCTTTGCTTTACGGGAGCGGAAGCTTGGTGGACTCGGGATATCTTATTCATATATTGGAAGTAACAGACATGAAAGTAGCGAGAAGGATTGCTGGGATAAACAGGTGGAAACAATGGCAGGAGGGTACTCGGAAGGAGGAGATACAGGCGATGTTAGGAATGAACTCGATGGACGAAGCTGTACGCATAAGCCGACTTCGGTGGTGGGGTCATGCGAGGGGAATGGAGGAAGATAGGTTACCTAGGAGAATAATGGACTCTGTTATGGAGATTAAGAGAAGTAGAGGGAGACCAAGACGACGATGGTTAGGCCACAGCATTAGTTGCAAATAGAGGATTGTGGCGACGTTTAGTAAATTCGATGAGGCTTGCAGACTGAACGCTGAAAGGCACAACGGTCTATAATAATAAATATAGTTTATTAATTGGTTATATACCAATTTATGTAAAGATTTTGAATCACCATTTTAATTTGATTATTGCCTCGGTCGACTGGCATTTGGTTTTAAAAGAATCATCTTCTGCTAATTAAGGTTTCAATATGTTTTCCTTAAAGGGTGTTCTTATTTCAGTCAATATTTAACTTCTTGATGTTTCAATTTAATCTGCCTGACCTCTTTGGGCCCAGTTTGTTGTTTTGTTTATTATCACGTCATTTTATGGGGAATGACTTAAGGTTTCGCTTATTTATTAGTGATATTGGTTGTATGTGTAACATTCTTTGTTTAACAGCGTGTATTGTGTTCCCTAGGTTAATAATGAGTGTTTCTTTACAGAGTGAAGAGCTTCGAAGTTGCAAACCTTTTTAAGGGTTGCATCTCTTCAATTTTTCGTCAGATTAGCGTCAAGAGAAGGTGATTTCTCAGTTGTGCTCCATTTAAATGACCACCACCGATGCAACCTTGAGTACAAGGAGCAAGCACCAGGCAGCTAGTGAGCACACTCGAGTAGAGAGGTTCATTTACTTTAATGAATGGCTACAGTGCTCTGGACTAGATAGCATCTTGCGTGCAGCGGAAATGTGGAGTAGGACTGGTAGGCTAACAGAGGACTAAGGTAACCGAAAGGGTGGGTCACAAGACTGCAAATAATTAATGTAAAAATATTCCATTATATGATATCAAAAAAAGGAAAATGAAGTCATTATATTTTCAGGGAAAGTTACAATTATGAGGCGTGTTTTAAAGTAATTCAATGTTTTAAACAATTCGCTTTTTACATGTAAGCCTTACGTTAAAGTACTTCCCAACGTAAGTTTTAGGCATTTTATGGCACTTGGCATATGGTGAAGTCAGCTTCTGTATTCCATCTGAACAGTAATCTGCCGCCTAATGGGTCAGCCAGTGCCGCGCGGTCCTTTTTAGGTCATCATCATCATCATCATCGTCCTGGCACTGACCTCCTAAGTGCAGGAACTTGTAGAGATATAACAGTGTTCCAGTCTGTTAATATGTTACCAGAATAACATGGAACTCAAGTTACCCTGTTATATTTGTAACAGGGAGCAATTTTTCCTCAAACCTTCATTACTTGATGATTACTGAAGTTATTTTAGTTCATTACGATTTAGCATAATTCTTGCTTGTCGTCGTCTTATTCTGTGAAATACTGTTTATTTGCTGGTGGCTTTACATCGCACCAACACAGATGGGTCTTATGGCGATGATGAGATAGGAAAGGCCTAGGAGTTGGAAGGAAGCGTCCGTGGCCTTAATTAAGGTACAGCATTTGCCTGGTGTGAAAATAAGAAAACCACGGAAAACCATCTTCAGCGCTGCCGACAGTGGGATTCGAAACCACTGTCTCCCGGATGCAAACTCACAGCCGCACGCCCCTAACCGCACGGCCAACTCGCCCTGTAAACACTGTTCCATCACAACCGAGTAATATGGCCAGGTAACAGCCACAGCGTTGTAGTTCCTGAAGCGTATCGTTATTTTGTGAAGTCGCAACTTTTCGAAAGATCTCCGCTCACATTTGTAATGAATCGAACAGAGGTTAGCGTACACAAAGACATATTTGTCAGTGAATGAATTCACTTGGTATGATATTTGTGATCAAAGTCACAAATTTCAAAATTTCCCATCTAAACATGGGAGAGATTAGATTTCATTTATACCTTGCACTAGAATTTTCACTAAAAGTTCAGTGAGAGAAAAGTATTTTGAGTAAATATTTGGCAAACTGCTCAATGCACAGTTAACACTTGGCCTTACTGTCATAACCGTAATGGTTCCTACTTGCCAGTGCTTAAATCTTAAAGTGCAGATTATCTTGGACCAAATTCTTTGTGTTGCTGTCATGTGGCAAATATGACTCCACCTAGCGGATTATTCAATGAAAGATAATTTAGGGGCAATAAATACCCGAAAACAGAAACGGAAAACTAAGATGAAAGTGCTAATTCAAGGGTAGTTGTAGGGAGCTATAATACAAACATAGGGGTTTTAGTCATGTCATTTCTGTTTCAGGCATATCTCCACTTTATGCTAGTTGTTCTGCAGTGAAACTGACATTTGAAAATTCATTTGTAAGTAAATCTCAACAATATTAGAATTCGTCAGATTATTTTTTCATACATTTCAACACAGTGTTCTCAGCTTTGTGTCAGCTTGTTAGTTGTAGCGGGAGGCAATCTGAAATATGCAAAAACTTTGAAGTGATTTGCAGAAATGAAGGCTACAGATAACAGAAAAAGCAGAATTAGTGTTAGGGACAAAGTTATCGCGAGAAATTGCATTGACCACTCCTTAGTTCTGTCAATCAATCAATCAATCAATCAATCAATCAATCAATCAATCAATCAATCAATCAATCAATCAATCTATCTATCAACCAATCAATCTATCAATCAATCTCAATCAATCAATTAATGAATCAATCAATCAACCGATCAATCAATCAATCAATCAGTCAATCAATCAATCAATCAATCAATACTGATCTGCATTTAGGGCAGTCGCCCAGGTGGCAGATTCCCTATCTGTTGTTTTCTTAGCATTTTCATAAATGATTACAAAGAAATTGGAAATGTATTGAACATCTCCCTTGGTAAGTTATTCCAATCCCTAACTCCCCTTCCTACAAACGAATATTTGCCCCAATTTGACCTCATGATTTCCAACTTTATCTTCATATTGTGATCTTTCCTACTTTTATAAACGCCACTCAAACTTATTCGTCTACAAATGTCATTCCACTCCATTTCTCCTCAGAATGATCGGAACATAACAGTTAGTCGAGCACCTTGTCTTCTTTCTCCCAACTCTTCCCAGTCCAAACTCTGCAACATTTTTGTAACGCTACTCTTTTGTCGGAAATCACCCAGCACAAATCGAGCTGCTTTTCTTTGGATTTTTTCCAGTTCTTGAATCAAGTAATCCTGGTGAGGGTCCCATACACTGGAACCATACTCTACTTGGGTCTTACCAGAGATTTATATGCTATATCCTTTGCATCCTTACTACAACCCCTAAACACCCTCATAACCATGTACAGAGATCTGTACCCTTTATTTACAATCCCATTTATATGATCACACCAATGAAGATCTTTCCTTATATTAACACCTAGATACTGACAATGATCCCCAAAAGGAACTTTCACTCCATCAATGCAGTAATTAAAACTGAGAGGACTTTTTCTATTTGTGAAACTAACAACCTGACTTTTAACCCCGTTTATCAACATACCATTGCCTGCTGTCCATCTCACAATATTATCGAGATCACGTTGCAGTTGCTCACAATCTTGTAACTTATTTATTACTCTATAGAGAATAACATCATCCGCAAAAAGCCTTACCTCTGATTCCACTTCTCTACTCATATTATATATATAAGAAAACATAAAGGTCCAATAATACTGCCTTGAGGAATTCCCCTCTTAATTATTACAGCGTCAGATAAAGCTTCGCCTACTCTAATTCTCTGAGATCCCTTTCCTAGAAATACAGAAACCCATTCAGTCACTCTATTGTCTAGTCCATTTGCACACATTTTTGCCAGTAGTCTCCCATGATCCATCCTATCAAATCCTTTAGACACGTCAATCGCGATACAGTCCATTTGACCTCCTGAATCCAAGATATCTGCTATATCTTGCTGGAATCCTGCAAGTTGAGCTTCAGTGGAATAACCTTCCCTAAAACCGAATTGCCTTCTATCGAACCAGTTATCAATTTCCCAAACATGTCTAATATAATCAGAAGGAATGCTTTTCCAAATCTTACGTACAACGCATGTCAGACTTACTGGCCTGTAATTTTCAGCTTAATGTCTATCACCCTTTCCTTTATATACAGCGGCTACTATAGCAACTCTCCATGCATTTGGTATAGCTCCTTCAATCAAACAATAATCAAATAAGTACTTCAGATATGGTACTATATCCCAAACCCCTGTCCTTAGTAAATCCCCAGAAATCTTATAAATTCCAGCCGCTTTCCTAGTTTTCAACTTTTGTATCCTATTGTAAATGTCATTTTTATCATATGTAAATTTTAATACTTCTTTAGCACTAGTCACCTCCTCTATCAGACATTATCCTTGTAACCAACAATCTTTAAATACTGCTGACTGAATACTTCTGCCTTTTGAAGATCCTCACATACACACTCCCCTTGTTCATTAATTATTCCTGGAATGTCCTTCTTGGAACCTGTTTCTGCCTTAAAATACCTATACATACCCTTCCATTTTTCACTAAAATTCGTATGACTGCCAATTATGCTTACCATCATGTTATCCTTAGCAGACTTCTTTGCTAGATTCAATTTTCTAGTAAGTTCCTTCAATTTCTCCTTACTTCCACAGCCATTTCTTGCTCTATTCCTTTCCAGTCTGCACCTCTTTCTTAGTCTCTTTATTTCTCTATTATAATAGGTGGGTCTTTACCATTCCGTACCACATTTAGAGGTACAAACCTGTTTTCACATTCCTCAACAATTGCTTTCAACCCATCCCAGAGTCCGTTTACGTTTCTATTTACCGTTTTCCCCTGGTCATGTTTACTTTTTAGAAACTGCCTCATGCCTGCTTTATCAGCCATATGGTACTGCCTTATAGTCCTACTTTTACGACCTTCCTATCTATCACATTTATTTTTAACTACGACAAAAACTGATTCATGATCACTAATACCATCTCTTACTTCGGTTTCTCTATGGAGCTCATCTGGTTTTACCAGCACCACATCCAGAATATTCTTCCCTCTAGTTGGTTCCATCATTTTCTGAATCCGCTGTCCTTCCCATATTAACTTATTTGCCATTTGTTGGTCATGCTTCCTGTCGTTCGCATTTCCTTCCCAATTGACATCTGGTAAATTCAGATCTCCCGCTACAATAACATTCCTTTCCATGTCGTTTCCCACATAGATGATTTATGAAATAATTCTGAATCCATGTCAGCGCTACCCTTTCCCGGTCTGTGCACTCCAAAGATATCAAGTTGCCTATTATCTTTAGAAATGAGCCTTACACCTGGAATTTCATGTTTCACATCTTTAACTTTTTCGTAGCTTACAAATTCTTCTTTCACCAGATTGAATACCCCCATCCCACCATTCCTATCCTATCTCTACTATACATACTCCAGTTCTGTGAGAAAATTTCTGCTTCCATTATATCACTTCTCAGCCATGATTCAACTCCTATTACAATGTCTGGTAAATATATATCTATTAAATGACTTATTTATATTCCTTTCTTTACAATACTTCTACAGTTCAACACTAACATTTTATGTCATCCCTACTTGATTTCCATTTCCCTGTTCCCTTATCACCGCCACCTCCCAGGTCACCCTGATTCCCTGAATGTACCTCCCTATTACCCTTCCAAGCAAATTTCCTAACTTATACGTACCACTGCGGTTTAAGTGAGAGCCATCTGACTGCAGATCCCTATCTCCTACCCGTCCATTAGGATCTAGAAAGTTCACTCCCAGTTTCCCACATACCCACTCCATAGTCTCATTTAAATCCCCAATCACCCTCCAGTCTGTATCCCTCCTACACAGTATTCTACTGATAACAATCTTCGCTTTCTTAAACTTCACCCGTGCTGCATTTACCAAATCCCACACATCTCCAACTATTTTGGAACTTTCTGTATATCAGCTTGCCTTACGTTGTTGGTACCAACGTTAAACACTACCACCTTCTCCTTCCCCTCCTTCCCCTCTTCTACTTTTCTCAACATCTGCCTCAACCTAATTCCTGGATAAAACTCCACCCTGGTTCCCTTTCCTCCCACGTGTCTAACGATGGAATCCCCCATGACCAGAGCCTCTACCCTACCCATCTCATTTGATCAGCTCCCCTCCTGGTCAGCCCTATCTTGCCTGATAGCTGCAGAAGCTACTTCCTCCTCCCTTTCTCCTTCCCATGACCCTGTTTCACCTGTGTCTTCCTATCACCTACTCTACATTTCCCTTTCCTACCTTTTCCCTTCTTCCTACTTCCACACACCTCAGCAACAGTTCCCTCTTCCCCATCTTCCCTCTGTTGTTCTACCTGGAGTGACTCGTACCGATTTCGCACAGACACCTATTCTGAATTCTGATTCTGAATAGAGCCCTTAGCCTGCAATCTCCTTCCCCTTAGAACATTAGACCACCTGTCTTCTACAACTGCCCCCTTTCCTTCCCCTCTCTCTAGGAACTCTCAAGCCAGTTGGCTTGAGGGATGAATATTTTACAAAGTGGTAATGGTGAGCGAAGACAATTTAGATCTTGAAACATTGTATTTACGATATCCATCACGCTCGCGGAAGAAAATCATGTTACCGGTAAATAATTGTAGGATTCCTGAACTTCTGTGTAGGGAGATAGCAGATCCATAGATAGCTCTTGTGAATTATTGCGGACGATATTATTTTGGTAATCGATAAGGGAGGACTGTCGTAGTCTGGCGGAGATAAGCTTAGGTCTCACGGTCAGTCACACCTGTAAAACACCTGGAGAGGAAGGAGTTGGAGATTTCCGCAAATTGCGTTATTTGAATTCTCGACACGAAGCGGGGCGGTTTACTGTTGTATATGTGTACATAATAAAATTTATTATTAATTTTCAGAAAATCAATGTGTGTTTCTTCAAGACGAGTGCAGAATCAGCGTATTTATAAGGTAATATTTAAGCGAAGAATGTGTTCTGCAATTATGAGGGGCGAAGTCCAGAGGTGGCTGGCGTAGTACGAAGCCGAGATAACGCCACGCCAAGGGCGCATTCACAGGTCTGTCTAATTTAAATATCATGTTTTGTAGTTAGAAATGTAAATGCTTGTCCCTTTAAATTAATTGATTAGTAAATCATAACATCGGGTAGTGTATGTGGCATGTGTAAATTAAAGTGTTGCGACGACAATTTTGTGTCTTGTCATTATTTCAGTGTGGGGGCGAATTGTCTGTTATTTTGTCAGCGCGCGAGATTTAAACTGTGTTTAATTTTTTTTTACAAAAATGAAAAGTGAAATCAAATATTGCAATGAAAATCAATGGAATAATATTCGGGCCAGTAAAATTTACAATAATGATAAAATAACCATTATGAGTGTATTTAAGTCAAATAACGATGTAGTCTACCCAAAAAATTATTAATTATATTATTAACTTCAGGATAAAACTTGAGATGATGATAATTACATGTGTTCAGCAGTAATGTCAAACAAGATTTGCGGTTTATATCGAAATCCAGTGAAGTATGATAAAGTTAGGCATTTTTTGGAAATTTAAATTTTGTGACACCGTGTATTTGGGATACAGAAAATCACGGTATGATATTTTGCTCCTGAGGTCCGGAAAAATTTCGAGAAGTTAATTATGAGATAATTATGGTCATGAGATCCCTTGAATTTAAAAAAGTTTCAAGCAAGAAAATGGATTGTGATGGAAATTAAATATTATGAGAATAATTAGGAAGATGTTAAAGGCAGAGTAAGCCTGTAATTTATGAGTGATGTAGAATAATCAGGAGGCCGAGAGTAAGAAGCCATATATTTCGACGGAGAGGAATTTTTGTGACATGGTGTATGTGTAATATTTCTGAGACAGGCTGTATACGAGAACGATGTCCTGTAGCAATCCAGAACGATTGAAGGTTGTAAGGGTTGTTAAGTGCAAGCGAGCGCGTTGTATCGCCTATTTTAAGAAGAAGTTGATGTTCTCCCATGATTACTATTTTACGTAAGACCATAGATAAGGGCAGTTAGGTCGAGGTGACTGTTCTATTTGATACCAGTTAAGTACATTTCGTGTTAGGCGACCTCACGAACAAAATACATTCTAACACACGGTCAAGATAATATTTAATTATTGTGAATTGAATTCTATTCCGTATTTTTATGAGACGAAAATATCGCTGACTGGAAACATTGAGAGTTCGAAAATATGTATTTTGTTAGAATGAGAGTTTGACTTGCTTATGTTGATGAGAAGTTACTTCACTGGACAGTTCACGGTGATCCATGTTTGAGTGATGACATGGGAGGTCAGTTGGAGCCTCACACTCGAGTTATGCCGTGAATATCGTGATAGTAGTGATTATTGTTTTCAGTGATATTACGTAATGTCAAACAAGTGTTGAGTTCATATTTATCGAGCGAACTTCACCGCATGTGTTTAAATTGCAATGAAGAATAGATTAAACTATTCGAATCAGTCCGCTTTCGTGAGCGCACCACGCAGGCCGTGCTAGCTGCGCTCCTCGCAAGTGGTTACACATTTGACTCGGGCAATCGGAACACAGTGTAGCAAGCGTCGTTTGTTTGTGTTACGAATTTAGTACTCTTTCAGTTTATTACAGTGTATTGTACATAAGTGAACAGTGTTTTCCTGATGGACGGTGGAACATACGGGGAGGGAGGCCCTCCCCCTATTCAACCGAACAATGCCATAGCGGATCTTCCCACGCCTTCTTTACCTTCTACACTGAAGGCAGCTCTCCTCACCCTCAATGAAGACCAGCATTGCGTCGTAGAAATGGAGCCTCGAAGCAGTTCAGTCCAGAAGCTTCCGATGGATCACCAGCCACACAAGGATAAAAGGTTAGCGACATCCACTTCTGAATTAGAAGGTAAACATGTATCTTTGCTATCTTCAGATGAACTGCCGAGTACAGTCAACACGCGCCCCTCTCCATATGCGAATAACAAAAACAATAGATACAAGAACGATTCTCCTGGTCCATTCTATATTTACGTAGATGGTACGGCAGGCAATATTGGAAAATTTCATCCAATGGGATTATGGAAATTGCTTTACAGTAGTCTGCCAACACTTAGGCCTAGTATTTTGAACATTAGCCCATTGGACAGAACAGAATCAAGATTGACCTAAAAACAGCTCGCGCTACTAACTTACTTGTAGAGTCCCCCCTGTTTGCTGAGAAACAATTGCAAGCTTATGTTCCAGCTCATGTAATTACTCGCCAAGGAGTTATCCGTAATGTTGATGTCGGTCTAGGTGACGAAGAGCTCCTACAAAACATTTGTTCGCCGATTAGCATTCTCAGGGTACGCCGTACTGTATAATGAAGAAAATCCATCACAATGGCACACCTCTTCAGACAAGTGTAGTACAATTCGATTCCCAGTTTTTGCCGGACAGTGTGTCTATTTACGCTATGCGGTGTGAGGTCACCCCATACGTTGCTCCTGTACGCCAATGTTTTAAGTGTTTACGGTTTGGCCACACTCAGCTATATTGCCGTTCAACAGGAAGATGCGCTAAATGTGGTAATCAGCACCCTGTAGAACAGTGCTCATCCTTGCAATTAGTGTGTGTACATTGTAGTGGTGTACATACTGCCACAAGTAAAGATTGTCCAGAATACTCTAAACAGCAGAAGGTGAACGAACTATCAGCTACTAGGAATATTCCTTTCAAGGACGCACTCAACGTTTTGGAACACCGACCCTACGCACAGGTAGTGGGATCAACCCTTCCCATCGCAGATGAACGGACGTTTCCCTCGCTCCCAACGCAGCGCTCTAATAGATTCACTGCCTTCAAAAAACCTCGCCTAGCCTCACCACCTCTCTCCCGTGCTTATGAGCAACCACCTCTGTTTTATTCCCCTCATGAACTTCCACAAGGCCCCATCAGACAAAACCCCTACCAACCTCAACCTCATCGTATTTCCTCCCAAATGACTGTGGATAACTCTGTTTCAAAGACTAATTCTCCTTTTGTGGTGGATGTCTTAATATCCAATGTTCACAATCTTATTTTACATATTCTACAAGGAATAACCTCATCTTCGACAGGCCCTCCAACGTCAGAAGAATTACGTGAAATGATTTCTCGGTGCATTAACAATGGCAATTAATCTAAAAATATTACAGTGGAACGCTCATTCTTTGACAGCTAACAAAGACAGTTTATTAAAGGAGATTCATGACAGGCAGATTTCTGCCGTTGCCATATCTGAAAGTTGGACATCTCCAGATCTGGAGGTGCGGTTTAGAGGCTTCAGAGTGTACAGAGATGATCGTGTGGATGGTTACGGTGGAGCAGCTCTTCTTGTTTCGTCTCAAGTTCGACATACGATGATCCATCTGAATTTTAGACAAGTGCCGTCTTTCCAGGCCGTAGCTGTACGGATAAACTTGCCTCCCAAGCCTTTTACCCTGTTATCAATGTATTGCCCACCTCGATGCGTGATTGAGCTTAACGAATGGTACACTCTGATATCACAACTCGACCCGCCATACTTATTATGTGGAGATCTGAATGCACATTGTGAAGCCTGGGGTTGTGCGGTCACCGATGCTGCGGGTACTGCCCTATTGAACACCCTCGACGAATTTAACTTTGTTATTTTAAATGATGGATCTCCAACTCTCGTCCCTCGACTTGGACAGCGTCCTTCTGCTGTTGATGTTACATTGTGTTCTTCTACACTCTTGAATACAGTGTCTTGGAAAACTTTGCCATATGTCATCGGTTCGGACCATTATGCGATTGAAATTTTGTTGCATACTCTTTATATCTCACCATGCACTATTTACCCATCCACCAAATGGAATACAAAACTTGCAGACTGGTGCGCCTACACTTCTAAAATCGACAACGATCTCCAGTTATTGTGGACTCCGTTAAGTCCATTAGAAGACTATACTGCTTTCCTGAAAATAATAAATTCTGCCGCCCACGTTTCAATTCCTGAAAAGCACCCATACACTCTTAAAAGAGGACCTCCAACCCCTTGGCGGGACCGAGGATGTTCATTGATGATTGCAAAGCGTAAGCAAGCTTTTGCCCAGTACCGACGCCAACCTACTTGGAATAATTATGTGTTGTACCAACAGACGAATGCCAAAGTGAAACGTTACCTAAAAGAACGAAAACGTCAAAGCTGGAGGAGTTTTTGTGAACGTATTAATAAAGATGCACCTCTAACTACAATATGATCGCAAATCAGAGGCCTCCGGAAAGATAGCCACACTACATCCTTTCCGTCCAACATTGCAGAGCTGGGAGAACAGTTTGTTGACATTATTGCACCCCCGTTCGTGCCTCCACCTATAGATACAATGGATGACGTCTGCGATGATCCCAATCACTTCCTCACACGACCATTTACATTGCATGAGTTTCAACGGGCTCTTAAAGACTGTAACAATACTGCACCGGGAAAGGACAACATACAATACTCCATGCTTAGTAAATTGCCTCTCTCGGCTCAAATTCTCCTTGTCCAGATTTTTAATTCCATGTGGATACATGGCCCACTACCTGCAGACTGGACTACTCAAATAGTGGTACCCATCTTAAAGCCCGGTAAGGATCCTTAAGATGCAGCATCTTACAGACCAATAGTTTTATCCTCTTGAGTGGTTAAAACACTAGAACGGATGGTTAAAAACAGATTAGAGTGGTTTCTGGAACACTACAGGTTACTGCCTGTATCTCAACATGGATTTCGAAGAGGACGCGGAACCATGGATCATCTCAGCATACTCACCACTGACATCGAGCGTACTTTTCAAACTCGGGGTTATCTGGCCGCACTTTGCTTGGACATTGGTTCTGCTTACGACAATGTGGACGTATCTCTACTGCTGCGTAAGTTAGCAGCCTTGAAACTACCAAGAACTCTTATCTTCGGCATTGCAACTTTGATTAAAGAACGCACCATATACGTTCGGAACGGTCCTACTTTTATTGGACCGCGTACAGTCTCTAAAGGCCTTCCACAGGGCAGTGCGTTAAGTCCCTTACTCTATGCTATCTACACCTGTGACTTGGACGCAATATTTAGTCCCACCATCCGTGTTTTGCAATATGCTGATGACGTCTGCATTTATACATCTTCAATCAATTTGACAATTACTCTTCAGCGTCTGCACACAGCATCACAACGTCTTCAAGACTGGACTACACAGAGTGGACTTGCACTTTCTCCTACAAAATCATCCGTCACTATATTCACCAAACAGAAACTGGTTCTTCCGTCTCCTACAATTCAACTTGGACCATATTATTTTCCTGTGAAGTCTACTGTTCGCCTCCTGGGGATGCATTTGGATAGCAAACTCACTTGGAGTGGACATATTGCTTACATCCAGACACGGGCACTGCGTGCGCTGAACGTCCTTCGTTTCTTAACCCGCACTTGGTGGGGCGCTGCTCCCGCTTCTTTGCTAATTCTTTACCGTTCCTTGATACGGACAGTTATTGACTATGGCAGTATGTTGTACAGCAACGCTCCTAAGTATGTTCTGGATAAATTAAATGTCCTACAATTTCGTGCTGTCCGAGTATGTCTTGGTGCTATGTCGTCAACGCCTACAAATGCTCTACAGGTCAAAGCTCATGAACAACCCCTACACTTGAGAAGGAAACTACTGGCAACAAAATTTCTCCTTCAACGTTCTACTCTGCAGGATCACCCGTTATTCAAGAGCCTACAACTTCTGCATAACCAGTATCGCGAACGTCATGGAAAACATCCACCTGTACTTCTAGAATGTTTAAGAAAACTTAAGTTCTGTCTACCCTTGACTTTGAAGTTCCACACAATTCCGGCATTCCATTTTAACTACGCCTGTTTGATATCTCCAGCTTCCACATATTATGTCCCCAGGTACCTACTAGAAAAACCTGCTCCAAATAAACACGTAATTGATTTTATTTAATCTACTTGGTCCGACTACATCCACATTTATACCGACGGTGCAAAGTTTACAGATTCAGTTGGTTTTGCATATTTTTGCGTGCAAACACAGGAATATGGCCATTTTTCTCTTCCCGTTGAAGCATCCATCTATATTGCTGAACTTGTCGCCATTCGGGAGGCACTGTATTACTCACAATCCAGAAATTTTCATAAGATACTTATCATTTCAGATTCTCAAAGTGCTAATAGGAAATTGGGACATCCTCGACGAAACATACGAACACACTCCTACATCTATGAAATATTACAATTATCATCTGTCATGAAATCGCGCGGAAAATGTGTGTCATTTTTATGGGTGAAAGGACACTCAGGACTTCCATACAATGATCTGGTTGACAGTCTGGCCAAACAAGGTGCACGTACTGGCTTATTCCTTTCATTACGCCTCCCCTGTACTGATTTTTATGCTACTAGCAGAAGGAAAACGTATGTTGAATGGACAGCTCTGTGGAACAGGACTACTCAACACAAAGGACGATACTATGCCTGCATTCAACCAGCTATCCCCCACAAACCATGGTATCAAGACGTCAGATGGGCCCGAGGCCAAGTAACTACCATCATTCGGCTGAGGTTCAACCATGCTTCATTTCCCGCTCACCTCAACAGGATTGGAGTTCTCCAATCAGCACAATGTCCGTGTAGCGCAAGAAACGCGGGAGATGTGAACCACATTATCTTCGAGTGCAGTAGAACTGTATCCTTTCGCAGAGAATTGTTCGCTACCCTTGTGCGTCTCCGGGTTCCCTTACCTACACATATTCAGCTATTACTGGCAACTGGAGACTTACGTGTGTACAGTGCAACTGCAACATACTTCACAAAAACTGGTGTTAATATCTAAACAGTAAGTGTCTTTCTTTCAAGTGTGTTTTGCTTCCTTTTTGTTCTGTTCTAGGTCATATCTGTTATTTTGTATGTCTTTTAACTTGTTGTCCCTTTTTATTTCTCTTTTCTGTAACAATTTTTATCATTGTAAAATGTTGATGGCCAAATGTCCTATGGACGAAGGTCAAAATAATTTTTTTTTTAACTATTGGAATATGCATGTTTCATTTCGATTTCACGCTTTATTTTAGGAAATAGACACAGTAATATTTCCAATTTCGAGTTCATTTTTGTAGCGAATGTCACTTCATGTTTTAGAGTTTCAACGAGGATTAAATGTAAATATCCGGACACATTGTGTTAAAGTTTCGATTTCACCTGACTGTATGAATGATGTGTAGATACCATAACGTTGGCTCAACGATAGATTTAGGTTGCCGCGTGTATTATATAACTTACGGATGAGTAGACACTGTAACGTTCGCTCGACGACAGGATTAGAACGTCGTCTGTACATAGCCAAGTCATAGGTTAGGCATTTTTGCGAATCGACTTGAACAATGTTGGTGTTTACAGTAGTGGATGCGAAAGTGAAAGATATTAGCAGGTACAGTACTATTTAGGCCATGTTTCGGCATAATTCTTACTAGCCGGAATAGCGCTGCGTCAGTAAGTGTTGTCGCACGTGGAAACCTGGCTAATGGAGACTGGTCACTACTACTTTTTCTCTACTGTAAGATTTATTGTTCGGGTGTGTGATGTGTGCTAGTTGTAGGATTTACACCACGAATGTGGTGTCGATGCGTGACCTCTTGATATATTTTATTTTCATTATTTGTTATTCACATGATTTATGTAAGACGTTGAGTTTGGTTTAATGGGATAAGTGTAGGTAATGGTAGTCGTAGTTATAGAGAATTGGAAAGATTTCCTGTTGTTTGTTTTATATTGTGGACTTGTATTTAATAGAATTTAACGACGTAACTGTTTCATAACCTGAAAGTTGGTTTAGTAAGAACATTTTCAAGTGATTTGTCACTTTTCTTTAACTTCAGTGTTTTGGCCTTTCTTCTAAATGCATAATGAATTAACGTTTCCTGTATTTCGCAGTTTTGTTCCTTCAGAACGATATAACGTAAGATCCCATCGGATCAAGTGTTGTTGGTTCCTTCTGAAAATCTGTTTTGGGGTGAACCATGTTTCAGCATCGGGATTCCTCTGTAACTTAATGGTGTCACGAGATGACAATACATGGCGGAATTTTATTTTTGATTGTGACAATTGCTCGTAATGAACACCATGCTTTCAAGTAATAACTCGCAACCTACCCAAAGCAACTGATAGTCGATTTGGTTCGATGAAGGATCCATTCGGTGGATTTTCCAATATCCGATTTGATAGTCTACTGGTGGACAACCTTAATTGAATGTAAATCTGTAAATCTACTTGTGGAAGGTCAGATTTTCCACAGATCGTGTGGATTAACTCTCAGTTACCGTTTGGATCAATGGTGCCCGATTTTTAGGTTTTTCTATTCTTTTCCTGGTTTGTGCTGTCCACGAATTTTTTACTACGTTTCCATTCTTTGCAAGACAATAATAAACAATTTAAAATATATTTACCACCCATGTTATGCATTGTGACTGTTAAAACATGATGTGAAACAATTAATTGACTTTTCTTGCCTATTTAATAAATAAAAATTACAGTGATTTCAGCTGAATAAATATTTTAGTGGGCACAGTTTTGCTCCTCATTTGAAGTAGCTATGCTCTCCTCTGAACCCTAGTGTTTGATCGGTGAAGTGACAGAAGATAACTCGCAACGACTCTAAGATCCAAGAGTACGATATTGCTCTACTGAAGCAGCCGAGGAAGACGACCAACGATGGAACGGTAAGTTGAAGGGTTCAGTACTAAATAAGACAAACAGTACAATAAGTTTTATTGGTGTGAAAATGGGAAACCACGGAAAACCCTCTTCAGGGGTGCCGAGAGTTGGGTTCGAAAAAGCTATCTCCCGAATGCAACAGAACGATTAAGCGTGGGTTTAACTGGTATAATACCTATATTTCAGAAAATGGGGAACAATAAGAAATCTAAGAACGGTAGTTTCGAAGATGAAGATAGATACAACAAAGTAAATCAAATACACCGGAGGGAAATAAAATTAGCAAAAGTGAAAACGTTATTAGAAACTCTACAAAATAAATGTAAAACTGTCTGGGCAGTTATAAATAAGGACATAGACAGGAAGTTAAGGACGGTACCAGTAACCATTGAATTAGATGTCTTGAATGATTTTTCGTGACCCCAATACGAAATATTGCCAAACCTTCATTTAAACCGCAGTGGTACGTATAAGTTAGGAAATTTGTTTGGAAGGGTAATAGGGAGATACATTCAGGGAAACGGGATGGCCTAGGGAGCGGTGATAAGGGAACAGGGAACTGGAAATCAAGTAGGGATGACATAAAATTGTTAGTGTTGAACTGTAGAAGTATTGTAAAGAAAGGAATAGAATTAAGTAATTTAATAGATATATATTTATCAGATATTGTAATAGGAGTTGAATCATGGCTGAGAAATGATATAATGGATGCAGAAATTTTCTCACGGCACTGGAGTGTGTATCGTAGAGATAGGATAGGAAAGGTGGGAGGGGGAGTTTTCATTCTGGTGAAAGAAGAATTTGTAAGTTACGAAAAAGTTAAAGATGAGACACATGAAATTCTAGGTGTAAGGCTCATTTCTAAAGATAATAGGCAACTTGATATATTTGGAGTGTACAGATCGGGAAAGGGTAGCACTGATGCGGATTCAGAATTATTTGATAGGATAGTCAGCTATGTGGGAAACGACATGGAAAGAAATGAGATTGTAGCGGGAGATCTGAATTTGCCAGATGTCAATTGGGAAGGAAATGCGAACGACAGGAAGCATGACCAACAAATGGCAAATAAGTTAATATGGGAAGGACAGCTGATTCAGAAAGTGATGGAACCAACCAGAGGGAAAAATATTTTGGATGTGGGGCTGATAAAACCAGATGAGCTCTATAGGGAAACTGAAGTAATAGATGGTATTAGTGATCATGAAGCTGTTTTTGTGGTAGTTAAAAATAAATGTGATAGAAAGGAAGGTCTTAAAAGTAGGACTGTTAGGCAGTACCATATGGCTGAGAAAGCAGGTATGAGGCAGTTTCTAAAAAGTAACTATGATCGGTGGAAAACGGTAAATAAAAATGTAAACAGACTCTGGGATGGGTTTAAAGAAATTGTTGAAGAATGCGAAAACAGGTTTGTACCTTTAAGGGTGGTAAGGAATGGTAAAGACCCACCTTATTATAATAGAGAAATAAAGAGAATAAGAAGGAGGTGCAGACTGGAAAGAAATAGAGTTAGAAATGGCTGTGGAAGTAAGGAGAAATTGAAGGAACTTACTAGAAAATTGAATCTAGCAAAGAAGGCAGCTAAGGATAACATGATGGCAAGCATAATTGGCAGTCATACAAATTTTAGTGAAAAATGGAAGGGTATGTATAGGTATTTTAAGGCAGAAACAGGTTCCAAGAAGGACATTCCAGGAATAATTAATGAACAAGGGGAGTGTGAATGTGAGGATCTTCAAAAGGCAGAAGTATTCAGTCAGCAGTATGTAAAGATTGTTGGTTACAAGGATAATGTCGAGATAGAGGAAGAGACTAAGGCCAAAGAAGTAATAAAATTTACGTATGATAACAATGACATTTACAATAAGATACAAAAGTTGAAAACTAGAAAAGCGGCTGGAATTGATCAGATTTCTGGGGATATACTAAAGACAATGGGTTGGGATATAGTACCATATCTGAAGTACTTATTTGATTATTGTTTGGCCGAAGGAGCTATACCAGATGAATGGCGAGTTGCTATAGTAGCCCCTGTGTATAAAGGAAAGGGTGATAGACATAAAGCTGAAAATTACAGGCCAGTAAGTTTGACATGCATTGTATGTAAGCTTTGGGAGGGCATTCTTTCTGATTATATTAGACATGTTTGTGAAATTAATAACTGGTTCGATAGAAGGCAATTCGGTTTTAGGAAAGGTTATTCCACTGAAGCTCAACTTGTAGGATTCCAGCAAGATATAGCAGATATCTTGGATTCTGGAGGTCAAATGGACTGTATCGCGACTGACATGTCTAAAGCATTTGATAGGGTGGATCATGGGAGACTACTGGCAAAAATGAGTGCAATTGGACTAGACAAAAGAGTGACTGAATGGGTTGCTATATTTCTAAAAAATAGATCTCAGAGAGTTAGAGTAGGTGAAGCTTTGTCTGACCCTGTAATAGTTGAGAGGGGAGTTCCTCAGGGCAGTGTTATCGGACCTTTATGTTTTCTTATATATATAAATGATATGAGTAAAGAAGTGGAATCGGAGGTAAGACTTTTTGCAGATGATGTTATTCTCTATAGAGTGATAAATAAGTTACAAGATTGTGAGCAACTGCAACGTGACCTCGAAAATATTGTGAGATGGACAGCGGGCAATGGTATGTTGATAAACGGGGCTAAAAGTCGGGTTGTGAGTTTCACAAATAGGAAAAGTCCTCTCAGTTTTAATTACTGCGTTGATGGGGTGAAAGTTCCTTTTGGGGATCATTGTAAGTATCTAGGTGTTAATATAAGGAAAGATCTTCACTGGGGTAATCACATAAATGGGATTGTAAATAAAGGGTACCGATCTCTGCACATGGTTATGAGGGTGTTTAAGGGTTGTAGTAAGGATGTAAAGGAGAGTGCATATAAGTCTCTGGTAAGACCCCAACTAGAGTATGGTTCCAGTGTATGGGACCCTCACCAGGATTACCTGATTCAAGAACTGGAAAAAAATCCAAAGAAAAGCAGCTCGATTTGTTCTGGGTGATTTCCGACAAAAGAGTAGCGTTACAAAAATGTTGCAATGTTTGGGTTGGGAAGAATTGAGAGAAAGAAGAAGAGCTGCTCGACTAAGTGGTATGTTCCGAGCTGTCAGCGGAGAGATGGCGTGGAATGACATTAGTAGACGAATAGGTTTGAATGGCGTCTATAAAAGTAGGAAAGATCACAATATGAAGATAAAGTTGGAATTCAAGAGGACAAACTGAGGCAAATATTCATTTATAGGAAGGGGATTTAGGGATTGGAATAACTTACCAAGGGAGATGTTCAATAAATTTCCAATTTCTTTGAAATCATTTCGGAAAAGGCTAGGAAAGCAACAGATAGGGAATCTGCCACCTGGGCGACTGCCCTAAATGCAGATCAGTATTGATTGATTGATTGATTGATTGAATCAGTTTATAGAGGGAGAGAAGACTCAACGCACAACTATACCTACAGTTATGGATATGTAAAGTAACCAGCAGCAGCAGCAACGTTCAAAGTTCACAGGGGAGAAAGTACCCCGGGTTAGAGTTACAGAACTTAGTAAATCTAAAGCAGAAGACTATTATGGTTTCTGCAGCTCCCTTATTGCTACAATCCAAAACTAAGTATTCTAGGAAGGGTCTCGGTTCTTTTTTTTGCTAGGGGCTTTACGTCGCACCGACACAGATAGATTTTATGGCAACGATGGGATAGGAAAGGGCTAGGAATTGGAAGGAAGCGGCCGTGGCCTTAATTAAGGTACAGCCCTAGCATTTGCCTGGTGTGAAAATGGGAAACCACGGAAAACCATTTTCAGGGCTGCCGATAGTGGGATTCGAACCTACTATCTCCCGGATGCAAGCTCACAGCCGCGCGCCTCTACGCGCACGACCAACTCGCCCGGTGGTCTCGGTCTGAAGATTACAATCATAGTTCCAGTTTATAAGAAAGGTGTTGAAATAAGAGCTACGGACCGGAAGTACTTGTTCCAATCCTATCACAAATAATAGAATATATCTTATCCGCGGGATGCGTAGTAAAGCCAAATACAGGACAGCTCTAGCGCAACAGCATTGAGCGGAGTGCGAACAGCGACGGTGGTGACATCTAGTGTGTTGGTGTAAACTGCACACTTGTCTATGCTACAGTTGAGAGGAATGCACTACACTAATTGGAAATATTTTTGTTAAAATATTTTAATAATCATAATAAGTATGAATGAAATTATGTTAGCCGTGCCTTTCCCTATGTCTTAAAAATTATAAAACAGAATTTTTTTGAAGATCCACCCAGCCTGTGGGAGGAATATTTAACAACTACTCTCTCAACTTCCTTCTAGCCTCTTCTGAATTACCTAGCGCAGCTTTTTGTGTGGACTTTGCCTAGTTTTCCGGCCGGATGCCTTTCCTAACAGCAATCATATGTGGAGGGATAAATACCGTACTCACTATTGCGTGTTTCTGCGCTTGTTTTTCGTATGATATGTTGTATATACAGGAAGATGCGTATGAATACGAGCACAAACCCGTAGCCCCCGATCTACATGAATTAACAGACGCGATTAAAACCTCCGACTCAGCCGGGAATCGTACCAGGGCCCTGACCATTCCGTGGTGGTGATTAGGTGATTATTGTTTTAAGAGGAAGTTCAGCTGGCCAACCATCCTCTATTAACACTAATCAGAAGGAAAGTGGAAGAGGTCCAACACTCCGCAGAATGAAAAGGGGGGATGGGGGCAGATAACTTAACAACACCCATGATTTATTTTGTAAATAAGCAAAAGGAGTTTTCGTCCAGTATTTTGACTTCTTCTTTTTCGGTACGACCGATCTCTCCGAACTCTACAGGGAACTCACCTCATGCTGCTATGTCGCTTTTGCTGTACGTTGAATTTTCTGTTTTCAAATCAATCAATCACTACTGATCTGCATTTAGGGCAGTCTCCCAGGTGGCAGATTCCCTATCTGTTGTTTTCCTAGACATTACTTAAATGATTTCAAAGAAATTGGAAATTTATTGAACATCTCCCTTGGTAAGATATTCCAGTCCCTAACTCCTCTTCCTATAAACGAACATTTGCCCCAATTTGTCCTCTTGAATTCCAAATTTATCTTCATATTGTGATCTTTCCTACTTTTAAAGACCCCACTCAAACGTATTCGTCTACTGATGTCCTCCTACGCCATCTCTCCACTGACAGCTCGGAACATACCACTTAATCGAGCAGCTCGTCTCCTTTCTCTCAATTCTTCCCAGCCCAAACTTTGTAACACTATTCTTTTGTCGGAACTCACCCAGAACAAATCGAGCTGCTTTTCATTGGATTGTTTCCAGTTCTTGAATCAAATAATCCTGGTGAGGGTCTCATACACTGGAACCATACTCTAGTTGGGGTCTTACCAGAGACTTATATGCCCTCTCCTTTACATCCTTACTACAACCCCTAAATACCCTTATAACCATGTGCAGAGATATGTACCCTTTATTAACAATCATATTTATGTGATTGCCCCAATGAAGGTCTTTTCTTATATTAACACCTAGATAGTTACAATGATCCCCAAAAAGAAACTTTCACCCCATCAACGAAGTAATTAAAACTGACAGGACTTTTCCTATTTGTGAAACTCACAGCCTGACTTTTAACCCCATTTATCATCATACCATTGCCCACCGTCCATCTCACAACACTATCGAGGTCACCCTGCAGCAGCTCACAATCTTGTCACATATTTATTACTCTGTACAAAATAACATCACCTGCAAACAGCCTTATCTCTGATTTCACTTCTTTACACATATCATTGATATATATAAGAAAACATAAAGGTCCAATAATACTGCCTTGAGGAATTCCCCTCTTAATTATTATAGGGTCAGATAAAGCTTCGCCTACTCGAATTCTCTGAGTTCTATTTTCTAGAAATATAGCCACCCATTCAGTCACTCTTTCTTCTAGTCCAATAGCATTCATTTTTGCAAGTAGTCTTCCATGATCTACCCTATCAAATGCCTTAGACAGGTCAATCGCGATACAGTCCATTTGGCCTCCTGAATCCAGTATATCTGCTATATCTTGCCGAAATCCTACAAGTTGAGCTTCAGTGGAATAACCTTTCCTAAACCCAAACTGCCTTCTGTCAAACCAGTTATTAATTTCGCAAACATGTCGAATACAATCAGAAAGAATGCTTTCCCAAAGCTTACATGCAATCCATGTCAAACTGACTGGCCTGTAATTTTCACCTTTATGTCTGAAGACAGAAATAAATAGTATATATAACACATATTGGGGTTACGTGATTGAACTACGATGTTCCTGACAAGGAAGAAGTGTTCAGAAATTCCTTAGGTCTCTTTCGCAAATTGAATCAGTCATATAAGAAAGGGCACATATCCACAAACGCAACTACTCAGTTGACCTCCCAAGGCTGAGAGGACTCCGTTCCAGCCCTCGCGCCACTTTTCATATGTCATGGCAGAGTCAGGAATCGAACGGGAGCCTCGCGCGTGGCAGCTAATCACACTAACCACTACACCACAGAGGCGGGCCTTCAGTTTTGTTGCTTATTCCTGTTTATTCCTGTTTAACCATGCCAATATGATTCCTGAAACCTACCCCTGTTTTGATCAACTACGTTTTCTAATTCTTTATCTGCAGTTATGACCGGCACCGCGGTATAGGTGTAGCGTGCCTGACTTTCATCCGAGGGCCCCGTGTTCGATTCCCGATCAGGTCAGAGATTTTTACGTGGACCTGAAGGCTGGTTCGAGGTCTACGTGATTACAATTGAAGAGCTATTTGGCGGTGAGATAGCGACCCTAGTCTAGAAAGCCAAGAATGAGGGGCTTGAGGATTCGTCGCGCTGACTACGCGTCACCTCATAATATGCAGCCTGAGCAGCAGTCGCTTGGGCTTTAGAACCGTGGTTTTTATCTGCTGTTATGAGAGTAATATCATCTGCATAGAGTACAGCTTTGCCTGAAAATGTCCAAGGAAAATCATTAGTATATACAATAGAAAGGAATGGTCCGACTACTGATCCTTGGACTGTTTCTGTTGTTACTTGGAGTAATTCCGAGTGTTGAATGTGTACAGTTATCGTTTGGCTTTTATTTGTGAGGAAATATGTAATTAACGATTGTTAAAGGCCCTTACCACAGTGCTTAAATTTAGAAAATAGAATTTCATGTGATTCTGTATCAAACGGGGGGGGGGGGGGGGGTGCGGGGGTTCGATTCCCACCTAAGCCATGCTAGAAGTGGTCCACTTCTCCTTCAGGCAAATGCCGGGATGGTACATAAATTAAGGCGATGGCCGCTTCTTTCCCTCGTCCTTCCAAACTTCCCATCCCCGACAAGGTCCCTGTTCAGCATAGCAGGTGAGGCCACCTGAGCAAAGTACTGGTCCTTTTCCCAATTGTATACCCCGACCCATATTTCTCACGCTCCAGGACACAGTCCTTGAGGCAAATGAGGTGGTATCCGTGGCTGAGCTCGAGAAGGTAAGCAATACAACTAGCGATGACAGCAAAAGTCAGTGAAAAAGGTAGGATTCCATTTAGACTGAGAAGTGAACTGGAAAGTTCGTACACAACAACAACTATGGAAGAGTGTGTCCCGAGTTATAATTCTATTGCAAAAATTGAAGAAGTGTGTTTGAAAACCTCACACAATATCTGCTTACTATGCTCACAAGTGCAGTATAGAACAATAATGTGGGAGAATTCCACGGTGGCTCAGGGTGTTTTCATATAGCAAAAGAAAGCTAGTCCGCCTCTGTGGTGTAGTGGTTAGTGTGATTAGCTGCCACCCCCGGAGGTCCGCGTTCGATTTCCGTCTTTGCCACGAAATTTGAAAAGTGGTACGAGGGCTGAAACGGGGTCCACTCAGCCTCGGGAGGTCAACTGAATACAGGTGCGTTCGATTCCCACCTCCGCCATCGTCGAAGTGGTTTTCAGTGGTTTCCCACTTCTCCTCCAGGCACGGCCGCTTCCTTCCCTCTTCCCTGCCAGTCCTTTCCAACCTTCACATCCCTCTACAAACAAGGCTCCTGTTCAGCATAGCAGGTGAGGCTTCCTGGGCCAGGTGCTGGTCATCCTCCCCAGTTGTATCCCCCGACCCAAAGTCTCGCGCCCCAGGACACTGCCCTTGAGTTCAATCAATCACTACTGATCTGTATTTAGGGCAGTCGCCCAGGTGGCAGATTCTCTATCTGTTGCTTTCCTAGCCTTTTCATAAATCATCGCAAAGAAATTGGAAAATTATTGAACATTTCCCTTGGTAAGTTATTCCAATCCCTAACTCCCCTTCCTATAAACGAATATTTGCCACAATTTGTCCTCTTGAATTAAAACTTTATCTTCACATTGTGATCTTTCCTACTTTTAAAGATACCACTCATACCTATTCGTCTACTGATGTCCTCCCACGCCATCTCTCCACTGACAGCTCGGAACATACCACTTAATCGAGCAGCTCGTCTCCTTTTTCCCAAGTCTTCCCAGCCCAAACTTTGCAACATTTTTGTAACGCTATTCTTTTGTCGGAAATCACCCAGAACAAATCGAGCTGCTTTTCTTTGGATTTTTTCCAGTTCTTGAATCAAGTAATCATGGTGAGGGTCCCATACATTGGAACCATACTCTAGTTGGGTTCTTACCAGATATTTATATGCCCTCTCCTTTGCATCCTTACTACAACCCCTAAATACTCTCATAACCATGTGCAGAGATCTGTACCCTTTATTTACAATCCCATTTATGTGATTAATACAATGCAGGTCTTTTCTTATATTAACACCTAGGTACTTACAATGATCCCCAAAAGGAACTTTCACCCCATCAACGCAGTAATTATAACTGAGAGGACTTTTCCTATTTGTAAAACTCACAACCTGACTTTTAAGGCCGTTTATCATCATACCATTGTCCACCGTCCAATCTTGTAAGTTATTTATTACTCTGTACAGAATAACATCATCTGGAAACAGCCTTATCTCTGATTCCACTTCTTAACACATATCATTGATATATATAAGAAAACATAAAGGTCATTTTTGCTAGTAGTCTTCCATGATCTACCCTATCAAATGCCTTAGACAGGTCAATCGAGATACAGTCCAGTTGGCCTCCTGAAACCAGGATATCTGCTATATCTTGCTGAAATCCTACAAGCTGAGCTTCGGTGGATTAACCTTTCCTAAACCCAAACTGCCTTCTGTCAAAGCAGTTATTAATTTCGCAAACATGTCTAATATAATCAGAAAGAATGCTTTCCCAAAACTTACATGCAATGCATGTCAAACTGACTGGCCTGTAATTTTCAGCTTTATGTCTATCATCCTTTCCTTTATACACAGGCGCTACTATAGCAACTCTCCATTCATTTGGTATAGCTCCTTCAATCAAACAATAATCAAATAAGTATTTCAGATATGGTACTATATCCCAACCCATTATCTTTAGTATATCCCCAGAAATACCAATTCCAACTGCTTTTCTACTTTTCAATTTTTGTATCTTACTGTAAATGTCATTGTTATCATAGGCAAATTTTAATACTTCTTTAGTATTACTCACCTCCCCTATCTGGACATTATCCTTGTAACCAACATTCTTTACATACTGCTGACTGAATACCTCTGCCTTTTGAAGATCCTCACATACACACTCCCCTTGTTCACTCATGATTCCTGGAGTGTCTTTGTTTGAACCCGTTTCTGCCTTAAAATACCTATCCATACCCTTCCATTTTTCACTAAAATTTGTATGACTGCCAATTATGCTTGCCGTCATGTTATCCTTAGCTGACTTCTTTGCTAGATTCTATTTCCTAGTAAGTTCCTTCAATTCTCCTTACTTTCATAACCATTTCTAACTCTATTTCGTTCCAATATGCACCTCCTTCTTAGTCTCTTTACTTCTCTGTTATAATATAGTGGATCTTTACCATTCCTTACCACCTTTAAAGATACAAACCTATTT
Organism: Anabrus simplex; assembly: GCF_040414725.1. NCBI lineage: Eukaryota > Metazoa > Arthropoda > Insecta > Orthoptera > Tettigoniidae > Anabrus > Anabrus simplex. The sequence continues at coordinate 1,796,621,385 of NC_090265.1, read as the reverse complement.
TCACATTCCTCAACAATTGCTTTAAACCAATCTCAGAGTCTGTTTACATTTTTATTTACCATTTTCCAGCGATCACAGTTACTTTTTAAAAACTCCCTCATGCCTGTTTTATCAGCCATATGGTACTGCCTAATAGTCCTAATTTTAATACTTCGCTTTCTTTCACATTTGTTTTTAACTACGTCAAAAACAGCTCCGTGATCACTAATACCATCTATTACTTCGGTTTCTCTATAGAGTTCATCTGGTTTTATCAGCACCACATCAAATATATATTCTTCCCTCTAGTTGGTTACATCACTTTCTGAATCAGTTGCCCTTCTCATATTAAATTATTTGCCATTTGTTGTTCATGTTCCTGTCGTTCGCATTACCTTCCCAATTGCCATTTGGTAAATTGAGATCACCTGTTACTATGACATTCCTTTCCATATCATTCCCAACATAGCTGATTATCTTATCAAATAATTCTGAATCGCGCGCGGCTATGAGCTTGCATCCGGGAGATAGTAGGTTCGAATCCCATTATCGGCAGCCCTGAAGATGGTTTTCCGTGGTTTCCCATTTTCACACCAGGCAAATCCTGGGGCTGTACCTTAATTAACGCCACGGCCGCTTCTTTCCAACTCCTAGGCCTTTCCTATCCCATCGTCGCCATAAGACCTATCTGTGTCTGGGCGACGTAAAGCCCCCAACAAAAATAAATTCTGAATCAGCTTCAGCGCTGCCCTTTCTCGGTCTGTACACTCCGAAGGCATCAAGTTGCCTATTATCTTACACCCAGAATTTCATGTTTTTCATCCAACTTTTTCGTAGCTTACAAATTCTTCTTTCACCAGAATAAATACTCTCCCTCCTACCATTCCTATCCTATCTCTACGATACACACTCCAGTTCCGTGAGAATATTTCTTCATCCATTATATCATTTCTCAGTCATGATTCATCTCCTATTATATATCTATTAAATTACTTAATTCGATTCCTTTGTTTACAATGCTTCTACAGTTGAGCACCCTACTTTATTTCCAGTTCCCTGTTCGCTCCCTAGGCCATTAAGGAAGGAGGTACTCAAGAAGAATGATACAGACACTCCTAATGATTGTTCTTCTTCTTCCTCTTCGTTCTTAACCCGTTTACTCACCGGGGTTGGTTTTTTTCCCCGGACTCAGCGAGGGATCCCACTTCTACCGTCTCAAGGGGACTGTGCTGGAGCGTACGACTTTAGGTTGGGGAAGACAACAGGGGATGAGGACCAGTACCTCGCTCTCACCTGCTATACTGAACAGGGGCCCTGTTGTTGGGGAGGGGAGAAGATTGGAAGGGATAGACAAGGAAGAGGGAAGGAAGCAGCCGTGACCCTAAGTTAGGTATCATCCCGGCATTTGCCAGGAAGAGAAGTGGGAAATCAGGGAAAACCATTTCGAGGAAGGTTGAGGTGGGAATCGAACCCTGACCTCCGGGGGTGGCAGCTATCACACTAACCACTAGACCACAGACGCGGATGTTTCATGTTGTTTTAACCCTGTTTGTATGTTACTGTTAAGTAGTTTAAAGAATACGTGTGTTAATTGTTTTGCCGGGCTGAGTCAGACGGTTGAGGCACTGGCCTTCGGACAGGATCGATCCTGGCTCAGTCCGGTGGTATTTGAAGGAGCTCAAATACATCAGCCTCGTGCCGGTAGATTTACTGGCACGGAAAAGAACTCCTGTCGGACGAAATTCCGGTACCTCGGAGTCTCTAGAAACCGTACGAAGTAGGCGTTTTAATGTGGATTTTATGTAGACAGTTCATTTTTATGCGAATGTTCGTATTGGCGTTATTATGTGTTGTAGATTTATACTCTCCTCAGGAATTTTGAGATTGTATTAGTCGCTGAAGAAGAGAATACATTAATTCCCGAAACATGCACGAAGTTAGGACGTTGTAAATAAGTGAATCTATACGATTGTATATTAATCCTTAGTCCTAGTTCACAAGTTCCATGATCAGTAGCTTTAATGAAATATAGTTTCCTGATTCTCCTTATATACCACGTAACCAGATTGGGTTTACGTCCCACTAAGAACATTATTATTATTATTATTATTATTATTATTATTATTATTATTATTATTATTATTATTATTATTATTATTATTGCTGGTGTTGTTATGCCTCTCATCGCTGGGTTCTGTGGTTCAAATCCCAGTCACTCTATGTGAGATTTGTTCAGAACAAAGCGGAGGCAGGACAGGTTTTTCTCGGAGTTCTCCGCTTTTTTCTGACACCTTTCATTGCAGCAACACACTCCAACATCATTTCATTTCATCTGTCAGTCATTAATAATTGCCCCAGAGGAGTGCGACAGGATTCGGCATCCAGCACAGTTCCTATTTTCGTCCCTAGATGGGGGCTTCATTCCTTCCATCCCTGACCCCGTCGAATGACTGGAAACAGCCTTTAGATTTTCATTTTCATTATTATTATTATTATTATTATTACTGTACTGTTAAAATGTCCTGAATGCGTAGGGCGGGCCTCCTACACAAGGACGCCAGGAAATGTGTCGCGGCGCAGGAAGAAGGGACCAGCCCACCGCCACCGACATGAGGCTGAGGGCCTTCAAATACCACTAGACTGAGCCAGGGTCCAGCCCATCCCCCAACTTGAGCGCAGAAGGCCTGAGCTACTCATCCCGACGGTATAGATAAATTATGCCCATAAATCTTCGGGGTCTTTCGGACTACTGGGATTTTTTAAATCACTGTATTAGTACTACTTTCCACTTCCGGAAGTGCACATGGCCCTGAGGTTCACTCAGCCTACACCAAAAATGAGTACCAGGTCAATTCCTGGGGGCAAAGGCGACCGGGTGTAGAGCTAACCACTCTACCCCATCAAGTGCCGAGGTTAGGGATAGTGGAAGCCTTTACCTTCCACCCCTCCAAGGGCCTTCATGGCCTGTACGGTGATGACTTTTGACTACTGCTAAAATGTTTTCATTCCTCCCATGAAGGGGGGGGGGGTGATCCTCTTAGACGGTGGCGCTAGTGACGGGATACACAATAACAGCTTAGTCGATTATATTTCCCAGTCGATTATTTTTCGATTATTCATTCGAATGTTTGAGGCAATCGAATAGTGAATATTTTTCCATTCGATTATTTTTTCGATGAATCATTGGGAACTGCATTCGAATGAATGAGGCACTTGAACAGTGAATGTTTTCGAAATAATCTAATGAAAAATGATGTTATTTTTAACAGAGTTAATTCACTCATTTACTTTCAACATTCGGAGATACGTTCGGAAAAAGGCGTATTTCTATTTTTTCATAAAAGTTCATCTACTCGCTTATTTTAATCGATTATCCATCCGACACACTTCACCCGAAAACTGATTCGTGATGCATCCGAATATTCTATCCGATACAACTGAATGATATTTTAAACCCATTCCATTATGTAAATAATCGGATGGACGTCATTCCATTCGATTATCCCATCACTAGGTGACACCGTCTCTCAGGTCGAGAGATTTGTTATGGTGAAGGAGATGTTCAGAGAAGGTGAGGGGGGTTGGCGGCCGTCGCCTATACTAGGAACTGTTCCGGCATTCGCCTTAGTACAGGAGGATGGAAAACCACGGAAAACTATTCTCAGGACAGCCGGCAGGTGGGGCCAGCCGTGAGCTCCACCCCTGTCCCGTCTCCCGAATGCAGAGGCATAGAGCCACGGTAGAGCCGTGGGCACCCTTCCTCTGCTCGGTTCGCCGGTCAGAATGTAGAGCTGTTGGACCACCGGCCAGTCGTGCCCGCTTATGGGTCGAGACGCTCTCTGCATCTACCGACGTCACTGCATTAAAAGTGCAATGAATTCACATACATATTTAAGTATGAACTTTTTTCTTCTCGTGTTTCTATGGGATTGGCTCTGGAAAACGGTTCACTACCCCATAGTCTTCTTAACATGAAGCAACAGCGACAACTTTCCTCAAAAGCTACATTGAAATGAATAATTAACTGCCTCTCATTTGGCAATAGGCTATCCGTCGTTCGACTGCAGATGCCATCTAGTGACAACGTAGCGAAATACTCAAGCCAAGGTCCGTCTAGGGAGGTCAAGTCACGAATGCTACTTATGGAGCCGCCATATTGGGTCTTTAAGCGAGCGTAACCAAAGGCAAGTGTATTCGAATTTAGAGTATTTCGGTACCGTACATTGAAATAAAAACAAAATACCAACCAATTTTGATAAAGAATTTAATTGGGCATCTCCTGGCCATGTATATATAATTGTATAACACGTAAATGATATGAATACATTCACAGCTGTTTGAATAGGAAGATAATTAACAGAGCCTGAAATTTTCTTTTTTGAGAAACAAGAATCAACAGAAAAGCTCATGTTCTTCTCTTTTACTTCCTTATTAATATGATCTGTCAAATACGCAATCTTATTGACAGAAACATAGAAATCTGTGCAGCACCTGTGTCATATTATGATTACCGGTACATGAAATACTGAACTTGAAGTACTGTATTTAAAGTACTAAACGACGGTTGTAATAAATTACCTTCAGCGTTTTCTTTATTAAGAAAGTAATTTCCGATACTGCGTTTCTAAAAGGTTACCCCAGTATGTTGACAAACTATGAATGCCTCTTGAGTTGAGTGCATTAAATTATGTACGGTAACTGTTTGTATCCATTCGTGTGGTATTTCTGTCGGTTCTAAGGCAAAAATATTCTGCACGTAAACAGCAAGAGTGATGTTCTTAGCTACTCTTAACTAGTTTATTGATAACCCATGCAGCTATATAGTACAAAGTGGTGGTGGTGATTATTGTTTTAAGAGGAAGTACAACTGGACAACCATCCTCTATAAACACTAATCAGAAGAAAACAAATGGAAGGGGACCACAACTTCGAAAAATGAAGGTATCGGCAAAAGAAAGATGAAGGTCACAAAGTGCGTGGAAATGAAAAACTTCCTAGGCCTCGAATGCGCTAATGCCGTCGAGGTCGGAAAAGAACAACTGTTGACCAGGGGAGGTCAGATGGGCTAGAATAGTGAAAGCAATGTAAAGACTCAGCTAAGAGCCTCGTAGTCACAACCCAAAATGTATTTCCCCCCGTGGGCAATAGAACAACAACCACGGTATCCCCTGCCTGTCATAAGAGGCGACTGAAAGGGGCGTCAGGCTCTCCTAACCAGTGAGCGTGAGTTGGCGACCATGGGGCTCTTAGCTGAGTCCTAATATTCATGCATATAATAATAATAATAATAATAATAATAATAATAATAATAATAATAATAATAATAATAGTTAAGAAAATTAAAGCCATTGGTAGACACGATTTCATACGAAATAGAAATTCAGTCACTATTAAGTTGAGTTAACCTAGGTTAGACTATTTTAAGGATTACATTAGGATATTATGTTAGGCTACGGTACATTAAATTACATTAGTTGCTTAGTGCGAGTGAAGCGAGTGTAGTGATCTTTAAGTATTTGTCGAGCCAAATAATGTACTCAAGAGCATTTAAGATGAATGAAATTTAGCTGTAAATAATAACTACACTAGACTACAGTATAAGACTGTTGTTATCAATACAATTGTTGTAATGATCGCCAGCTGGACTTGAATTGTTGATTTGAAGTGATAGGCCTATTGTTTGTTGTGATTATAATTGGTAACTGAACAGGAACAAGCATTTCAAATATCTGTGAAACATTTCTACGTTGCATGTAGGGTTAGAATGATAGTCTGTAGTTTAGACTACATGAAAAGGAATGGAATGAAATGGCGTTTGGCTTTTAGTGCCAGAAGCGTCTGAGGACAAGTTCGGCTCGCCAGGTGCAGGTCTTTTGATCTGACTCCCGTAGGCGACCTTCGCGTCGTGATGAGGATGAAGACGACAAATACACCCAGCTCCCGAGCCAGCGAAATTGACCAATTATGGTTAAAATTCCTGAACCTGCCGAGAATCGAACCTGGGACCCCTGTGACCAAAGGCCAGCACACTAACCATTTAGCCATGAAGCCGGACACATGAAAAGGAAATTTTCATAAACATCAATACTAGTATTACACATTTCCTGTTACTTGTCTTGCTTGTTTTGAAAGACAATTCTCTTTTTTTGGGAAGCTTCCTATTATTTGTCAAAGACTTAGGTGGATTAGGGACTTTGAAAATTGTTGGGATGGAATTCCACTCGAGTAGTTTCCGTCCATCTGCCCTCTTTAATTCAAATTGCTATTCTTCAAAATGATGCTAGAAGAAAATACACCGGACGAGTTGGCCATGCGGTTAGAGGCGCGCGGCTGTGAGCTTGCATCCGGGAGATAGTGGGTTCGAACCCCACTGCCGGCAGCCCTGAAGATGGTTTTCCGTGGTTTCCCATTTTCACACCAGGCAAATGCTGGGGCTGTACTTTAATTAAGGCCACGGCCGCTACCTTCCAACTCCTAGGCCTTTTCTCTCCCATCGTCGCCATAAGACCTATCTGTGTCGGTGCGACGTAAAGCCACTAGCAAAAAAAAACCAACATAATAAGACCTATAAATATAAAACATCTTCATATAAACATACTGTTATTCAGGAATAATACGAATGTATTTCACTAACCTCGCACAAGAAGCAATTATCTGTAGGTTGCCATTTGTCACGCCTACAGTTTTGTACCCACTGAGCTCTCCTTTGCGTATCTCTCGGGAAGCGAAACACACTAATTCCGTCAGTTATCTTATTTTGACAATTTGGTGCGGCGCAGTATCCCGTTTTCCTTCAAAATACAAGTAATAACTCACATCATTACATCGGGCGCGCCAACGTAACAACGATATTTGAGACCCAATATGGCCGCCACCGCAAAGGATTGTGGTAGCGTGACCAGACCTCCCTAGACAGACCTTGACTCAAGCTAAGACGCACGGCGGCATCTAGCGACCGAGTTTTACAAGTGTTAAGGTGGAGAATGTTAGCATACTGCTGCCTCCAGTGGCAGATTTATGTACTACGAATTTCCATAAACGGGAGTACTATCTTCTTGATTTAGACTGTAAAGCTAGATAAACTACACGGGGATTTAATAAACGTTACACGAGGATCGTGTTCTTCTCCACAGATAACCCACGGGTGTTATAATCACGCCGAAAAATTAGAATTCGACTTCATCTTCGCCGTGTTAATGAAATGGTTTTCTTGTTCGTCACTAGATGGCTCGCACAATGCGATAGTAACTACAACAGAAGGCTATAGAGAACACATTCGTCATCTTTCAACCTTCGATCGTATTCACGCGATTTAAATGGTGTGAAGGTATTTTACTGCTCCTGCAAAATTGATTGTGGGTTATTAACTGTAAAATAAAGGTCAGAAATAGTTTTTTTTTTTAAATATTAACTTATATGCATGGTCGGAACTGATTAATACCGCTCGCATTGTTTATTAACATGAATGATTTCGCTTGCTTTCAGTTATGAATGAACTTGCGTCATGACGTGACCCCTATACTATGTACACTTGTACAGTAATTTGGCACCTGTCGTACCATTACTGGAGTAAAAGGGATTGCGTGTTTAAAACAGAAGTTTAAAGAGCTCTTCCATATACTGTAATTTTCCCGGGGGGGGGGGGGAATACATGTTCCTTTATTTTTAAAGGAAATTCCAAATACCAATATTTACGTCTGTAACATCTTCAGTTTTTGGGATATAAGTATCTCATAAAAAAATAAAACTCTTTTTTCACTTCTTGTCATCCCCCATTAGGTGCCTTTTCCGAAAACAAAAAAAAATACATGTTCCTTTATTTTTAAAGGTGATTCCAAATACCAATATTTACGTCTGTAACATCTTCAGTTTTTGAGATATAAGTATCTCATAAAAAAATAAAACTCTTTTTTCACTTCTTGTCATCCCCCATTAGATGCCTTTTCCGAAAACAAACAAAAAAAATACATGTTCCAGTATTTTTAAAGATCTTTCCAAATACCAAGTTTCACGTCTGTAACATGTTAAGTTTTTGACATAAACTGTAGGTATACAATGGGTACCTAATTGTCCGTTTTTTAAAACCTTTCTACTCTCGGCTTCTGTCCATCCAAATAAGCTATACGTTTCCCTTCTGTCATTTGCCATGGAAGCGCTTGTCAATTCCGATTTTGTTCTTATTTAAGTCATGTTCCTTTTTTTAATTTCTCTCATGAATGTTCGTTACATTTCTTTTTGCTTTACTCAATTTTTATTATGAAGTTCCTAATTTGCAATTCTTTAGAGCATTAGGCATTTCTCATACTTACCAGCGGTTTTATTTTTTTATACTTACCTGTTCCTCTTCCTTACTTACCTTCCAGCAAATTAATTCCTCTTCGAGTTGTAGGAGATGGTCTTCAGTTTTAATATTTTCGCAAAGATTTTTCAGCATTTAAGTGAAGTCAGAATCGCATTAAGATTTTTTGGATCATGCATGAGGTGGAAAAGGGAACCAACTACTCTCTCAATAAAAGTTCGAGATAATTTTTGAAATTAAATTATTATTTTCATTATTTGCTTGTATCACAGTTTAGTTTGTAATACAACTCTTTTCATAAAAAGTGCAAATTCATTGCCACTCATTTCTCATTATAATATATTATTAGAATATTCATATAGATTATCACAGGTACATTATTATCACAGACAGCGTTACTTGAAGCTGTACTCAAGAAAAATTGTCATTCAAACGGACATCCAAGTCCTCCTTAAAGCTCATATTCTATTAGTACCATACATTTCTAGCAGACCTATTTCTTCCTACTTGAGATCAAACATCTTATTACAAAGACATGTCCGTTAACGATATGCTCTTGACATAATTGAGCAATAGAACATTATTAGCACACAGATTACCATTATACAAAAGTATAAATCGTTCTTTTCTATACGTAAACAGTCATAACTTGATAAATCGTATAGTAATAGTTCCTTTTACAAAGTTTCAGTATAGATTCCGTTGAAAATAATTTATACAAAAAATATAGATACAAGTTATTGCTTTTGTTGTGTTTGAGAATTATTAGAAAGTCTCTCTTATTATTCTGGAGTTGAGAATATTACTTCATCGCGTTTTACATAGAAAAATGTTGTAGTCTTATTACCAGTTAATTAGAAAATACGTTTCTCAGTCTCTCTTTACACAAGTTCTACAAATTAATCCCTGTCACAAGAGTCCATCACGTACAACTAAAATGTTGCACCAATCCAAACAGAAAGACAGCAGTGAGATATACAAAACTTACAGTGGCACTTTGATGAATTACCACGGCCTCCACACGGGCTCGGCAGTTTTCGTTGCTACAGATACTTCAGCCACCTTAAGAAGTCCACCTCCACATTCTGTTGCAGCAGGAGATGCAGACTTTGTGGACGATGCAGGTGTAAGAGGCATGACATAGTAGGAAACAGATCCAGGGGTAGCGCTGCCGTCGCTGCTGTGAACAGGTGATCCAGGGGGCGTGGCAAGAGGAGACGTCGTCACCCCGACTTGAATTGACAGCGGCATCGTCTTGTCCATGTCATTGAGCCGGTGACCGAGATGGGTCATCAGCTTCGTGCCCAGTTGAACATCCACTCCAGGGGTGGCAGCAAGACAGCGTGACACCTCCGTGGCACAGTGGGTGAAGCCAGCTCGGAAGCGGTCGGCGTCCGTCACAGGGTTGGCAGACAGACGTTGTTGGCGTCTCAGTTTGTGGAGATGACGTACGGTCAGCTCGAGGATGTCAGCCTTCTCGAGTTTGCTCACGTTTTCTCCCTCGGCCTGAAGGGCGGACACCATCAGCTCCTTCAGCTCGTCCAGACAGCGGTTAATACGGGCCCGTCGCTTGCGCTCCAGCATGGGCTTCATCACCTGCAACAACAAGAGGAACAACACTGTTAGATCACTGTGCAAATATCGTGGTACACAATCGCTGAAAATATTATTATTATTATTATTATTATTATTATTATTATTATTATTATTATTATTATTGGAAACAACCCGATGATCAGGATAACCTTGGTAACTAACACGAGAGAACTACGACAACTGTCATTTTCGCAAACGTACACAGAAAGATCATTTACGTTTGAAACTGTGCATCTCTGCGTGCAATGACAGTTATCAAAATGTGAATGTACGCCGTTTATATTCATAACAAATAAATGATTAATTGATTTGTTAAAAATTACGAAAAAGCCGAGGTGATAGCAAAACAAAATTCATGATCAAGGGCATCATGCAATAATTTAGAGAAATTAACAGTTGGAAACTATTCAGCCGATGTGACGAATACCCTGATACGTTAAACTTTGTTACTATTACTATATTTAAAAAGTAGTGGAACCTCAAATGCATTGCATTGTCATGCGTTGTCAGTGTAAAATAGAAATCATATATTAAAGATGAAGTATGCACTGTACACATAATCTGTAACAATATTTACACTTGCAGTTAGCTGCAGTTCTGAAGCAAGTCGAAATGTATGCAAAAATTAGTAGGAACACACGACTTTAATGGAATGCATTTGAGTTTAACCCTGATGACACTAAAGTCCAGTTGGTGGCAGTAATTTATTCGAATATCGGCTAAGTGTCGATTTACTATTAAAAATAAAATTAAAAAAAGTCATCGTTCTGAAACATTTTAATAGTAATGGTATTTACCTTTCTGTATTGATAAGTCCTGGAGATAGGTTGAAGTTGCTCCATCTCTACAGACGTCATCATGGTATCATGAAGCATGATCACAACAATCAAAACACTTGACACAGCACACAGTGAAACACTCTTACACACGCCGATCCGCTCTGTTCGCTTGCTCGTGGTAAAGTGTGAGCTTTGGTGGGGGGCGCTGGCTTCTTAAATACGGCGGCCAGGTGTGCTGGCTGGCAGGCTGCGAGGCAAGAGCGTGGGAAACTGTGGCTGTCCTGCGTTCCCACACAGCGCACCACCTGTGTGCTGGGCGAGGAGAAGGGGGGGAGGGCGCATACAGTGAGCAGCTGCCGAGCGCTCGCCACGCGCCCGCCCGCCCGCCTGCTTGCTGCCACCACGCAATTGATTATACTGGGACCTTCCGTCTCCACTGGACACCACCACTAATTAGTGTCAACTGCCTCTGCACAACAAATATTATTAGTTCTCCTTTTGGTCCTCCAAGTGCTGAATTTGTCTTTAACAGATTTATAACAGTAACTATTTCCGCTGAAGGGTCATTAATATCCATATAAAGTAATGTATGTCGTGTCCAATAAATCAGTCACCCTAAAGAGAATACTTCAAGGGCATATGACAAATTTGTGGAGTAAATTTTAATTGGCATGTACTGTATTACGAAAATAATGAGACATTCAAGTTTACAGTTCAATATTTTGACCACAAAAATTTGCTTTAACACTCTGTAACTTTCTTGAAGATAGTATCGTATCGGGAATAGATCTAGGAACTCTGGGCTCAGAAATCGAGAACCGCACCTAACCAACTACGTCGTACTTAAATAAATACTGTAAATGTAAAATTATAAGACAGTCGTAGATTATACTTAGTCTATGTACTGGCCTACACAGTAGCGGCGCTTAGTGCGGGGGCAGGAAAAATACAGAGAACAAACAGTACGGGGGGGGGGGGTATATACATCAAAACTACAAAAAATCCACAAAATTGTAAGTTTTTTAATGCTCTCTGAGCGAATTTCGACAGAGAGGTAAAGACTGACAGTTTACCAACTTAAGTGCGGTAATCGTAGTTTCTTGAGATTTTGATTCAATACCATACAACACAACTTTGGCCAAAGGAACAATATTACACATTTACTACAATTAGAAAAGAAATACGGCGTGATCATCCACTAAAAACTAACAGACACTAAAGAGACCGCCAGACTGACGAACGCCGCGGCAAGGTGGTGAATCATACCTCAGTGTCTATGACCTTAGCAATAAAATATAGCCATGGTACCGTTCCTCACAGCACAGGCAAAGTCTCCACTATTTGCTGTGCCACTATATAAATCGGTTAGCCGAGACGAAGGACATTTTGTGCGTATTTCCGCTAATAATTTTGGTAATTATTAAAAAAGAAAAGAATTATCTGATAAGATAACGGGGCTTGAACAAATTGCTTTTTTAAATAATTCCTAGTCTCAGCCGGCTAAAATGGTAAAATTGTAATATTTTCTCCAAAAAGTTGATGATGATGATGCTTGTTGTTTAAAGGGGCCTTACATCTAAGGTCATCTGCCCTCTCCAAAGAGTGGTGGGGGGCGAAGTCGCCGCTTCCCCCGCAATCGCCGCTACTAGGCCTACACCCAAGAATGTTTCGCAACAAGGCAAAAGTCACTTAAGCAATGTATTGGTGCAAATGAGCGTTGCCTTTATTAACGAATGAGTTTCACAATAACAGTAGGCCCTACTGGATAATAATAAGAAGAATAGCTGACCTCCCTATGGGAAGAAACCAAATATTCCTTAGAGTATTAAGGCCTACTTAAGAATGTTAATACTAATGTTATTAGCTTTACGTCCCACTAACTACTTGTGGAGACGCCGAGGTGTCGGGATTTAGTCCTACATGAGTTCTTTTACGTGCCAGTAAATCTACCGACTCGCGGCTGACGTATTTCAGCACCTCCAAATACCACATGACTGAGCCAGGATCGATCCTGCCAACTTGAGCTCGGAAAAGCCAGCGCCTTAACCGTTTGAGCCACTGAGCACGCCAGTAATTAATGTATTAGTATAGTAATTATACACTGCATGCGATATAAATGTTACCAAGAACCTTATATGGTGTCAAACCTGCTCTACACCAGCATATGAAAGCTGAAATTACGATTGATAAATAATTATTACATACCTTACGAATGACTTAACAACTGCTGTTCTGCTAATTAGAGAAGGATCGTTAATGATATAGATCGAAATCAGAGTAACAAGAAAGTTCTGCAACAAAGTGCAACAGGTTTCTGACACGAGTGAGTTTATGCTATCTAAAAATTATAGAGCTTGGCGTGGATTTATAGGCTTACGATCAAAAATGTATGTGTTTCAGACAGCCTGTGGAGAACTGCTCAGGACCCCATGGTGAGGTAACAGCTGCTGCGTGTGTACACTTCTCAACATTTTATGGATGAAAGAATATCTAACATGGCAATTATCACGTTCAATTCCTTCGGTGCTCAATTAGCCTACGTCAAACTCCTTAGGAACAACATTCCGACAACTAGGCTTCTCTGAAAACCATAAAAGTAATATTTTTATGGATTTTGATTTTTGCTGCCTTGTGTATTTCTGTATTTTAAGTGCTTCTTTGGTTATCCGTCAAACGTATGTATTTTGTTTTAAGAAACAGGGGTACTATTGTTCCAGCTTTCTAGATAAAGGCTTTCAAATAATAGAAACACCAGTATGTATGTTGTACGTTCAGTCCGTCAGTGATTCCGCTGGTGGGATCCTCAACAGCTCTGCCATCAGCTGTCATAGATAGCCTAGGCATCACTGAAGAGGCGTACTAGGGAAATGAGGAGTGAGGTAGTTTCCCGTTGTTTTCCTCACAGAAACACCAGTGAACAACCTAAATTCTGACTGCTTTTGAAAGTTGCTATTACCATGACAGCTATTCCTCTCATTCAACTTACCAAGGGCTATTCTGAGTGATATTGTCACGAGTTTCACCACAAAGTGGCCATGGTTCGAATTCCAGTTAATGCAAGTGAAGTAAGTAATAAGCCATGGCCTTCTAGAGTGTGCAAAACAAAGAGAATGACAAAAAATGGCGTAAAAATAAAAGACGTGCTAAGCTTCACAGACCGAATATCGTCCAGTTATCGCCAACTCGTGCGACTCCCCGTGCGTCATCCCTTTAATCTTTTCTTTTGACGGACAGGGGCAAAACTTAACATCCAAAGATATGATCTCGGATCAGAAAATTGGTAAACTGATAGGTTCCACTACTTAGGAAGAATAAAATCACCGATATTCTTCTACTATAGCAATAAGGGTATATTCTGAAGGTCCTCGTAAATAATTTTAATTCAGTTTATACTTATATCAGAGAATGTTCGTCGAAAGAAGCGTTTGATTAAATTCTTACTTACTAATATTATCTTGCATCCGTCAGATTTCGTCAAATGTTGGTAACTTATACTCATGTCGGCGTTCACGGCAGGTGTCAGCTGAAAAATGATGGACTTGTTTCGAAGTATTAGGCCACATGTCTTCCGCCACATTTTCAACTTTGTACCGTTATGTTTAGTAATTTAAACGATAAAGGGAGGCACATTTTACTTGTTTTTTTACAATTTGCTTTACGTCGCACCGACACAGATAGGTCTAATGGCGACGACGGGCTAGGAGTGGGAAGGAAGTGGCCGTGGCCTTAATTAGGGTACAGCCCCAGCATTTGCCTAGAATGAAAGGGTTTGAACCTATTATCTCCCGAATGCTGGACACTGGCCGCAGTTAACCGACGATTACAATAATAATAATAATAATAATAATAATAATAATAATAATAATAATAATAATAATAATAATAATAATAATTTCTGTGGAAAAAGCAAATTTATGACAAATATGAAAAATGCTGCAGAATTTCTAGTAACAGATATTTGTCGAATAAAGAAGGTAAAGTAATTCAAATATTTTGGGGGAAACAATTCACGAAAATGGTTTGGAAAAATTCGCTGTAGAAGAAAGATGGAAAGAGCATACGCTATAACTAGGAATATGTACAACAACAAAAAAGTGTTTATCTGAAAACCGTTTAAGCCACTCAGCACGCCAGTAATTAATGTGTTGATATAGTAATTATACACTGCATGGGATATAAATGTTACCAAGAACCTTATATGGTTTCAACATTATCTGACTTACCTGTTCTACACCAGCATATGAAAGCTGAAATTACCATCGATAAATTATTACGTACCTTACGAATGACTTAAGAACTGCTGTTCAACTAATTAGAGAACGATCGGTAATGATAAAGATTTGGAAAGAAACAATATAAGGGAAGAAGCAGCAACAGAAACAGAGAATTTTAGAAATAACTTATAGTGTTAAAAATGAAAGAATGGAACGGATGTCGGAGGACGAAGTCACTAAGTCACTAAGAATATGTTTAAGCATTTCAACCTCAAAATACAACACAACACAGTAATCAAACCGGAATGCTTATACGCGAGTGAATGTCTAGTACTGAACTACGAGTAAATTAGAACTTGTGAAGCGTAGTGAAAAAAATATATATATACAGAAAATACTCGGCGCGCTAAGAATTACAGAACTCTGGAAATCAAGAAATAGTGATGAAATATCCCGGAACATAGAAAACATAACAGAGACAATGCGGAAGAGGCGATTGATATTTTTTGGACATTCATACAGAATGGATGACAACAGGTTAACCAAACAGATCTTCAAATATCTTTGGAACAAGAAGTCAACAACCTGGATTCATGAAGTCAAGAAAGATTTGGAAAGAATGGAAGGTTTGCAAGGTCGAGAGGGAAAGAAAACAGGCTCAAAACGGTTCGAGAAGAGGAAAAGGAGACATAGTGAGGAGATGGAGGAGTATTGGAGGAGGAAGAAGGAACAACAAGGGATGCCACGTGGTCCCTAGAAGACCCTAACGGAGAAATAATAATATTAATAGTAATAATAATATTATTATAATGTTGCGTGGTACAGCTCACGCCCCATAGGCGACATGCATGGGGTCTACGTATGATGAATTCACATGCGGCCAGGCCCCGAACCATCGGTGTTTACTAATTAAGGTTAAGATCCTCAATATTGCTGGGAATCGAACCCGAGAGCCCTTGGACCTCAGGCCTGACCATGGAGCCGGATGGAAAAATAGTTTAAAATTTAAGAACCCAAGCCCTAGTCGTGTTCGCTTGTACGGTAAATAAATAAACAAACAGTTTTTAAGAAAATCAAGCTGGTAGAATAAAACACGCATTGTGCAGCTGTTCGACACAAATGGTACCAGTTGTTAAATCAGCTCCTAATTAGCTTTACAGCAGTCATTAAGAGAAGTATGCTAATCCATCTGTATGTCCTTCAGTAATTATCAAGAGTAATTTTACCTCCAGCTGATCTGAGGAAGTTGGATAACGTTAACGTCATAAAAGCTTGTTTATAACTTCGGTAATGTTATAATTATCGCACTGATACATAATCACTGCAATAATCTATCATTAAGGCGTCAATCAATCACTCTTAATCAAACCCATGGTGGAACAAATTGGCGAGTAATTGCAAATTACTAATCGTTATTACTAATGTGAAAAATTGAACAGTAACTTTTTCTGTTCAAAGTTTTGTTCTGCTTTCACTTTCAGAGTCACAAGTGTGTGTAGAAATCGTGAGACTCCGAATGAGCCTAGCACTGCTTCAGCTTACTTCTGGCAAGATCGTCTCCTCTATCTTTACTATCCAGTCTCTCTCTCTCTTCAACGTAAGCAAATAGATATGTCGCCGTCCTTATTCATCTCATTCTTTTAGGAGAAGGAACTCTTTCCGTATCGAGAAATTAAATGTACACAAATCCTCCTTGCCATAATACCAAAAATAGAAATACACAAATTTTACTACGTGAAGTCAAAAGTTTACCGATTGCAGTGAGTTACAGCTCAATTGATTTCTATTTTTTTCGTTTGCTGTAGGCCAAAGCACGTTTTCAAACTGTGTATTTTCTCAAGTTCGTGTTGAAACATAGCATTACATGCGTACACATTACGACTGAAATACTAATAGCGCTGTCTCCAAATCTTAACCACACATTAAATACATAAATCACTCTATGAAAGTCTAGATAAGTAAAGTTGTTAAATTCTAGTACCTTGGTGAGATACTTTGGCCTAACGGGCTCGATAAAGAAAGAAACTGTGATGACAGAGGCAGAAGAGTGGAGCTTGCATTCCACTTTACGGAAAACACATAGACTACAGGAAGAAAGCGATTTCTGTTAGGACTAAACTAGGACACTATCAGACAGCAATCCACAGTTGAGGGGTTGCTAGAGCCAGAAACAGCGACCAAGAAGAAACAACATTGGACGGGTGAGAACAAGCAAGAGAATCAAGGAATACAAGTAGCTTCACGTCGCACAGATACCTCTCACGGCGACGATGGAATAGGAGTGGGAAGGAAGCGGCCGTGACCTTAATTAAGGTAGAGCCCCAGCATTTGCCTGGTGTGAAAATGGGAAACGACGGAAAACCATCTTCAGGGCTGCCGACAGTGGGGTCCGAACCCACTATCTCCCGAATACTGGATACTGACCGCACTTAAGCGGCTGCAGCTATCGAGCTCAGTCCGAAGAAAACTGAAGTCAAGAAGAGTTATTTACGTAGCCCATAGTTCTCCAAAATCGATTAGGAATGGAACTCTGCAATTAATATTTACTACATCACTGATGACTACAATTCAACACGATGCAGTAATGTTTTAGAAATAGCAAAATTGAAACGCTACATGAAAAACTGTAGAGGTTTAGGGTAACAGTGCAGTCACGAATGAGAACCTAAATATAATCTTTGGCATGCTATAAAATGTGCCTGACTTTGTGGGACATCTCTGTTATGTTGGCGTTACGCTCACTTCATATGTCTCTCAATTTATTTCTGAATTGGCATAGAAATGCATAGGCCTATAAATTATTTATATAAAAGGGTATCCGATATGAAACAGACCTTCCTTGATTTCTGTTATGGTTTATTATTTGCAGTAAGTGAATAAGAATGATGAATGGGTGATATATCTGCCCTTGTTGGCTCAAGAAGTGTCCCAGCGGTCCATTTGATGACAAACCCCGAGCGAACAACGCCCGTGGTTGGTCGGGGGACCAATCTTCAGCGGCATCTTGGACTCAGTACTCCTTGCGAACCAGCATCCTTTGATTGTTGTTGTTATTTTTCACTGTGCCTGACCTGGTTTTGGCATGTTCTTACTCGTCCATGATAAAATTCGCAACGCCATCTGAAGCGTGACACGCACACCATAAACTGAACAACCAAGGCGTGCCACTTTGCTGTACGGTACATTAAAACTTTCCGCCGATACCAGACATACAGTATGTAGCCATCCACCGATGCACGCACAATGTTCTCTTTTTACCAGGGGGCGGATGACCTAGGCCTACATGTTAGGTCCCAAGCAAGCATCAGTAACGAAGCTCGTATCCAGGTCTCAGTTTCATTTGGCCAACCCTTATGAACATTCTTCAGTGGGGCGCGCTTTTCAAGATAAGAGTAAACAAATTCAAAATGTTGGTTCTGTTCATGATCAACTTGACTCCCGTAGGCGACCTGCGCGTCGTGATGAGGATGAAATGATGATGAAGACGACACATACACCCAGCTCCGTATCAGCGAAATTAACCAATGATAGTTAAAATTCCCGACCCTGCCGGGAATCGAACCCGGGACCCCTGTGACCAAAGGCCAGCATTTGAGAAAGTATAATCTCAAATCGAACTGTATTATTTCCTATAAACATGGTAAGTTTAGCCATGGAGCCGGACTGTAGATTACGAGGTGACGCGCGCTCAACGCGACAAATACTCTCGGCCGTTATTCTACACCACGGCCTTCAGATAGCTGCTCAGTTGTTCTCACGTAGGCTGAATGGACCTCGAGCCAGCCCTCAGATTCAGTTACAAATCGCTGAACTGTCCTGCAATCCAACTCGGGTCTTCATCGTCTAACAGATGTAAGTTAAGTAGTGTATTTGTATTTAATCTGTAAGGGCTCTAAACTCGAAAAGTTTTTCGTTAATTAATGTGTTCATCTTTAACAGGTGGTAGGCTATTTAGTGTGTGCAGGTTTTCGTAATGTAATCAGTATTGTGAGTTGCATGTTTTGTATGAGCAATATAATCACAACACACCATTTTTGCATTTTAAATCGGTGCCTTTATTTGGATAGAAATAAAGTCATTTCCGAATGCGCAAGTAATTACAAATCTGCGTTTGAATTATGAAGTAGTGACGGTTGTGGCTGAAGTTTGAAATAAGTAAGGTGTCCGTTGAAGAATCGTGGGGAATGCCGACCAAAAGAACCATAACGGCTCGGAGCACGGTAGCCTTGTTGCGGAAGACAAATAAGTAGTTACACTTGTCGTTCCTCGAGTCACCGACTTTGAACATTACGAATAACTCGCAGCAACGCTCCCGTGAACTCAATCCCCGTGTTCAGGTAATGTTCGCTCTTTAAACAAACTCAATCTCCGTGACGCTGCACGTTAGACTGGCCTTGAAAGGTTAAAAATAATTATGTTAGTGATTTACCTTCATAAAGCTGTACAAGGAAAGACTATGAGGACATCTAAGCGATAAGTTCGTGGAAATGGCACGCCTACTAAATGACTAAGAAGTACGAAGATAGAAGAAAATATGAACTCGAAAGATTGAAATAGTTTATTATAAAAGGGTAGATTAGGAATTCACGAGTGGGAAGTGTATAAAGTCAACTTATATTCGTGAGATGTAGTACAATATGTTTTCCATTATGTTATATAACTTACTTATTTTGATGAAATACATTATGTGCTTGTCATTGCATGAAGAGTTAGAGAACTGCGTTCCAAATAAATAAATAAATAAATAAATAAATAAATAAATAAATCAATAAATAAATAAATAAATAAATAAATAAATAAATAAATAAATAAATAAATAAATAGTTAATTGAAATGTAAAAATATAAGTTAACAATTTGTTTGTTCAAACATATCTGATGTGTTTGTGGACGTGGAGATGGAAGTTGTAAAAGAGAATTATAGTTGATACTCCGAGGTTTAAATGCTAAACCAGAGGAAAAGACAAGGTGGATTGCTTTGAAGGCAAAGAACCAGTCATAGCCAGGTAAATCCAGCTAAGGTATATTTTCTGCCTCAGCGATGAATTGTTGTTCCCTTCTCAATCCCTTTCTTGCATGCAGATGCTGTCTTTCATGAACCAACTTGACTCATTTCTGGTTTCGGACGAGGGTTTGAGACCAGATGGCCCTACCTCGGGAATAATACATTCATTCCTCCCTTCCGCACATTGCAGATTTTTTTCATTGATCTAACTACCCGACTGTACACTGTTGATGTGTCTGGAGTAGACTTGAAATTTATATATGTAGGTATGGTATTTTATTTACTTTTCTGGAGAGGGCACAAAAAATAAGCGAAATTGCGCTGGTGGACAGTATTTGCAGCTGAATAAAAATTTACGTTTGTTTTCGGTATTTAGACATTTTATTCATGAAATTAGAAATTATAGATCTCTGAAAGTCGTACAAGTCGTAGTTAATGGACATAAAAACTATAACTATTATTATCTTTAATTTTCACACAAGGAAAATACTGGGGATGTACCTTCATTAAGACCACGGTCACTACCTTCCTTCACTTACCTTCAGCTTAGCTTCTTAGCAAAAGGTCCTAATATGGTGGTGGTGGTGATGATTATTCTTTTAATGGCAAATGCAACAAGGTAATCAATAATTAGGGTCTAGAAGGTGTAACCTGCTAAACCAGATCTGAGGTTGTATTTTGAACGTCTAGAGGCCTGTCGTGATCTTTAAAAGTAATCGGGAGACAATATGTGCTGTTTACTCTTTCAAATACGACAACAACTTTTCTGTGGTGACTGATCTTGTGGTCATTTCCTAATTACTTACTGCTTGATATGTTAGCCTAAGTGTTGTTTGAACTGGTGATTGCCTCACCTGAAGCAAGAGTGGCGAAATGTAACGTGCTAGAAATAATAATAATAATAATAATAATAATAATAATAATAATAATAATAATAATAATAATAATAATAATAATAATAATAATGTTATTTGTTGTACGTACCACTAAGTACTTTTACTGTTTTAGGAGACGCGAAGTGCCGGAATTTAGTCCCGAATGAGTTACTTTATGTGCCAGTAAATCTACCGAGGCCAGACTGACGTATTTGAGCATCTTCAAATAAAACCGGACGGAGCCACGATCGAACCTGCCAAGTTGTGGTAGCGGGTTAGAAACCAAAGCGCAAATGCTACCCTGGATCAATCTCGCTATCGTGAGTGCAGAACGGAAACGACAAATCGATTATGCCGCAGAGATCGAAGACAATAGTTGATATGATACCATTGCTTAAATAATGTCCGGCTCTGTGGCTAAATGGTTAGCGTGCTGGCCTTTGGTCACAGTGGTTCCGGGTTCAATTCCGGGCAGCGTTGGGAATTTTAACCATAATTAGTTAATTCCCCTGACACGGGGACTGGGTATCGTCTTCATCATCATTTCATCCTCATCATGACGCGCAGGTCGTCTACGGGAGTCAAATCAAAAGACCTGCACCTGGCGAGCCGAAGTCCTCTGACACACCCCGGCACTAAAAGCCATTCGCCATTTCATTTCATTTATGTCCTGTTTGGAATCGTAATAATTGTGCTTTGGTTCATCTAAGGGTTATTGTATACTGAAGGTCCTGCATGTAAATAAACTTAAATAAATAAATAAATAAAGTAATTCTCTTAAAGGAATTAAGAAATATTTCAAGCATTTATGAACCCATTTTTTTCAATTTTACAATTTGCTGTACGTAGCACAGACGCAGACAGGTCTTATGGGATAGGAAAGGGCTAGGAGTGGAGAGGAAGTGGCCGTAGCTTTAATTACGGTACAGGCCCCAGCATCTGCCTGCTGTGAAAATATGAAACCAAGGAAAACCTTCCTCAGGGCTGCTGACAGTGTCGTTCGAACCCACTATCTCCTGAATGCAAATTGTCAGCTACCTGCTCCACTCGCTCAGTGATCCCGATAAATGAATTCCATTTTTTTAAGTATCAGATAACATCTAGAATACGGGGGAATGATCTATAACTGAGGAAGGGACTGGGATAACCATTATGTCACGTGAACGAGTTCTGAGTAGAGCGAACAGGCAGTGTCCCGAGGTATCACGTAAGACTACCTGGAATACTCAGAATACCGCTTTGGATTTGATGCCCAAATAACTGCAGTATGGATTCGATCCACTCAGTATTGATAGCGTAGTTCATTATATAAAACAAACTATCGTGACCAGTGTTCGTTAGTGCGGATAATCTTTGAAAACTTCTTGTTCTGAACTGAGGTCGAGCCCGCGACCTCTAACACGGGACCCTGTCCGTCAGTGCTAGGAAATGAACCCATGACCTGTGAACAGGAAATTAGCCTGGCCATATGCCATGGGTGAAGGGTTGAAGTGTGTTCCAGTTCGATTCCCCAGCAGTCACATGGGGTTAACAAGTACGAATTGCTGGACATGTCAAATCAATCTGTTGAATGTAATGTAACGTCGGCACGCGGGGAGCGGCTGGAGTGGGAGGACTGACCATGCCCTGCTGACTCAACCTTCGCTATCAATGGGATCACATTGCCTCTCCCCTCTCTCCTACACATTCGCTCACTTACTTCCTCTACAGTGTGGGAAAATGCGGCAGGTGGCCACAACGTTGAGCTGGCTGAACACAACTCGCTTGGCCTCTAACTAAACTAACAAGAACTAATATTCGCGATCTTACGCTCCCTTACAGATAACGCTATCACTACGCAAATAACTTAATAATCCAACACTACACATTAGATTTAATCTACTATTAATGTATGTAAGTTGTAAGTAACGGTTCAAAATGATATTGTAAAGGAGCGAATTTAAAGCGCTGGCAATTGCGCGCTGAGGCCTTCATGTCTCATTGTGTTTTTTTTTGTCCCCTCGCCTGGCTGCTGGCGGCGGGTAGCGGCGCACGTGCGATGCGGGAGCTCGCCTGCCTCGCGCTAGGCTGGCTAAGTTCCCACGGTCTTGCTAAGGCATGCGGCCTGCCTGCCTGCATAGGCTTGTGCTGGCCGACCCGACCCTGCTGATCAACTAACGTTCCCACGCACGGGGTGGGGTAAACACTCACACACACGACAGACGCACATGGCACAGCGCTCTGGGGATAGGTCGTGTTTCAAGCACTCGCCATTATCAGGGGTCCATAAATAATAATAATAATCTCTAAGGCTGGCTTTATTCACAAATCGAACTTCAGGCTCGCTCGCAATTTGTAAACAACACCCTACTGGCGAGAACAAAGTGAGACGCAGGCATTTAAACTCCGCTCCTAAAAATAGGCATGGACTGCATGTGGCCGATGAAGACGACATCCGTAGCCTACGGCCGAACAAATCGCAAGCGAAACCTAACCATTGGTCTTCAGTGCAGTATTCCGGATTCAAATCACGATGACTTCATGTAAAATTTGAGGGAGGTCAGATTTTCCTCGCGATCTCGTTACCCTTTCAATATAATAATATAATATTTCAGTATAAATCCATAGCCATCCTTCATTAATCGGCAAGAGTGTAATAACATTTTTATATACCTTTGCCGTAAATTGCACTTCAACGCTTGACATAGCACTGGACGGGACCAAATTACGCAGATAGTTCCGATCGTTAGAGGAACTATGCAGTCAACCCTCAATAATAATAATAATAATAATAATAATAATAATAATAATAATAATAATAATAATAATAATAATAATAATAATAATAATAATGCGATTTGGGTAGCGTAGCTTTGACCTTGCATTCGAGAGATAGTAGATTCGTATCACCTTGTCGGCAGCCCTGAAGATGGTTTTCCGTAGTTTTCCATTTTCACATGAGGCAAATGTACCTTAAGGCCACGGTCGCTTCCTTCCCGTTCCTAATTCTTTCTTATCCTACCGTCCTCATAAGACTTGTCTGTATCTGAGCGACGTAATAATAATCTGGTGCAATTCCCAAATTCTGGTGGGGTTGTGGACTTAGCCCAGTTTTAAGTAGCTGACACCCTGAAGGCTGATAACAAAAATCACGACATTATTATTATTATTATTATTATTATTATTATTATTATTATTATTATTATTATTATTGCCGGGCTGAGTGGCTCAGACGGTTGAGCCGCTGGCCTTCTGACCCTAACTTGGCAGGTTCGATCCTGGCTCAGTCCGGTGGTATTTGAAGGTGCTCAAATACTTCAGCCTCGTGTCGGTAGATTTACTGGCACGTAAAAGAACTCCTGTGGGACTAAATTCCGTCACCTCGGCGTCTCCGAAAACCATAATAGTATTCCTAGTTAGCGGGACGTAAAGCAAATATTATTATTATTATTATTATTATTATTATTATTATTATTATTATTATTATTATTATTATTATTATTATTATTATTATTATTATTATCTTCTTCTTAATCTGGTTACCCTCCAGGTTCGGTTTTTCCCTCGGACTCAGCGAGGGATACCACCTCTACCGCCGCAAGGGCAGTGTCCTGGAGCTTCAGACTTTGGGTCGGGGATACAACTGGGGAGAATGACCAGTACCTCGCCCAGGCGGCCTCACCTGCTATGCTGAACAGGGGCCTTGTGGAGGGATGGGAAGATTGGATGGGACAGGCAAGGAAGGGGGAAGGAAGCGGCCGTGGCCTTAAGTTAGGTACCATCCCGACATTTGCCTGGAGGAGAAGTGGGAAACCACGGAAAACCACTTCCAGGATGGCTGAGGTGGGAATCGAACCCACCTCTACTCAGTTGACCTCCCGAGGCTGAGTGGACCCCGTTCCAGCCCTCGTACCACTTTTCAAATTTCGCGGCAGAGCCGGGAATCGAACCCGGACCTCCGGGGGTGGCAGCTAATCACGCTAACCACTACACCACAGAGGTGGACATTATTATTATTATTATTATTATTATTATTATTATTATTATCATCACCTTGTACACATCTCTCCTATGTTTGTTAGAAATCTTTGGGGTGACGGGATGTTTTCTACCACCGAGATTTGAATTGAAGTTCTACTGGGCAGGTTAACATAATATCTGCTGGGGCCAGAATGTAGTATAAGAGAAGAACAAAGATTTCGTCCTGATCTATCATGCCGTTTATTTCGGGTTAGTGAAGAGAACAGTATCTAAGAGGAATGAGTTCAAGGAAAATGCTGAAGTCGATCCTGAGCAAAGTATCCAAACTCAACGGGACATGATCCAGCTATTTTTTAATTTGAGTAAAACTAAACACTGGAGACTTTGTAACGTGCACAACGTTCTGTTTTTTACGTAAGACATTGTCCAGCTTATTACTCCTCTAGAAACTAATCGGAAACCAAACTGAGTAATGTTAGAAGTCCTGGTTTGTAGTTGCATGTTGTAATGCCGTAAGACCGGGTGAAGTCACGGACCACTCGGTAGATGGCGCGCGGCCATGACGTGATGGATACTTGCGCTACTTCTTTTCTTTTGTTTTTGTTTTCTCTCTGGCTGAACCAAGTAGCAGAAGAACACGTCACTAGCCAGTTCTTTCTCTTTTTCTTTTAAAGTCATGCTGCGATGCAGTGCCTCGCGCCACGAACAAAACAGTGGGCAACTGATTCTATACAGTTAAATGGTGGCAGGAGCCGCAGGCGGAACGCGCTTTGAGGAACGAACAAGATTCATCTGAGTGACTGCACGTGTCGAAGGCGTTCAATGGAATCGGGAAACATGCGGTGGAAAAAAAAAGTTAATTCACAAAATTCAATTTACCTGTTTGAGAACAAGAAAGTAGACTTTTGTAACACTTTGAGAAAATTAACTGAAGCACAATTGGAGTCGATAGCGTGCTGATCTTCTGAGACTAATTTGGCGGGTTCGATCTCAGCTCAGTCCGCTGATGCTCAAATACAGCAGCCTTAAGTCAGCAGGGTCTTAACCGGGTGAGTTGGCCGTGCGGTTAGAAGCGCACAGCCTTGCTTGCGGGAGATAATGGGTTCGAATCCCACTGTCGGCAGCCCTGAAGATGGTTCTCCGTAGTTTCACATTTTCACACCAGGCAAATGCTGGGCCTGTACCTTATTTAAGGCCACGGCCGCTCCCTTCTCATTCGTAGGCCTTTCCTATCCCATCGTCGCCATAAGGCCTATCTGTCTAGGTGCGACGTAAGGCAAATATCAAGAAAAAAAGTAGGTTCTTCGGCGCGTAAAAGAACTCCTGCTGGACAATATTTTGGCACCTCAGTGACTCCTAAAAGCGTAAACGTCGTTAGTGGGACGTAGGCCTAAACCCATTATTATTATTATTATTATTATTATTATTATTATTATTATTATTATTATTATTATTATTATTATTATTATTATTATTATTATTATTATTATTGAATAAAAATCCACAGTCTGTTTCCAGTCATTTGACCGGGTGAGGAATGGAATGAATGAAGCCCCCATCTAGCGGCGAGAATAGGAATTGTGCCGACTGCCGAAGCCTGTTGCACTCTTCCGGGGCAATGATTAATGATTGGTAGATGAAATGAAATTATATTGGAGAGTGTTGCTGGAATGAAATACGACAGGGGAAAACGGAGTACCCGGAGATAAACCTGTCCCGCCTCCGTTTTGTCCAGCACAAATCTCAAGTGATCAGGATTTGAACCACGGAATCCAGCGGTGAGAGGCCCATATTATTATTACTTCTTAGTCCGTTTACCCTCCAGGATTGGCTTTTTCCTCGAACTCAGCCAGGGATCTCACTCTACCACCTTAAGGACGGTGTCCTGGGGCGTGAGATATTGGATCGGGGATAAAACTGGGAAGGGGGACCAGTACCTCACAGGGGGGGGGCGCCCAACTGCTATGATGAACAGGGGTCTTTTGGGGGGGGGGATTGGAAGGGATAGACAAGGAAGAGGGAGGTAAGCAATTGGACATGGCCTTAAGTTAGGTACGATCCTTGCATTTGCCTGGAGGAGAAGTGAGAAACCACGGAAAACCATTTCGAGGATGGCTGAGGCGGGAATCGAACACCCTTTCTACTCAGTTGATCTTCTGAGGCTGAGTGGACCCCGTTCCAGCCACCGTATCGCTTTTTTTCAAATTTCGTAGCAGAGCCGAGGATGGAACCCGGGTCTACGGGAGTGGCACCTAATCACACTAACCACAACACTACAGAGGCGGACTTTATTATTATTATTATTATTATTATTATTATTATTATTATTATTATTATTATTATTATTATTATTATTATTATTACTACCGGGCGAGTTGGCCGTGCGCGTAGAGGCGTGCGGCTGTGAGCTTGCATCCGGGAGATAGTAGGTTCGAATCCCACTATCGGCAGCCCTGAAGATGGTTTTCCGTGGTTTCCCATTTTCACACCAGGAAAATGCTGGGGCTGTACCTTAATTAAGGCCACGGCCGATTCCTTCCAACTCCTAGGCCTTTCCTATCCCATCGTCGCCATAAGACCTATCTGTGTCGGTGCGACGTAAAGCCCCTAGCAAAAAAAGAAAATATTATTATTTTGAGCTCCGTAATGTAGCGGTGGTTAAAATGGTACATGCAGCTCACCGCCTAAAAAGAGCTGTACCACCTCGGGACGAGGACACAAATTTACTTATAATAATGATGATGATTATTATTATTATCATTATTACTGTATTATAATTTATTATCTGTTTACCCTCCAGGTCGGTTTTTCCCTCGGACTCAGCGAGGGATCGCACCTCTACCACCTCAAGGGCAGTGTCCTGGAGCTTCAGACTCTGGGCCGGGAGATACAACTGGGGAGAATGACCAGTACCTAGCCCAGGCTGCCTCACCTGCTATGCTGAACAGGGGCCTTGTTGGGGGATAGGAAGATTGGAAGGGATAGACAAGGAAGAGGGAAGGAAGCGGCCGTGGCCTTAAGTTAGGTACCATCCCGGCATTTGCCTGGAGTAGTGAGAAACCACGGAAAACCACTTCGAGGATGGCTGAGGTGGGAATCGAACCCACTTCTACTCAGTTGACCTCCCGACGCTGAGTGGACCCCGTTCCAGCCCTCGTATCACTTTTCATATTTCGCGGCAGAGCTGGGAATCGAACCCGGGCCCTCGGGGGTGGCAGCTAATCACACTAACCACTACACCACAGAGGCGGACGTATTGGCAAACAATACTATTTAATATTATGTCCGACTTCTTGGCCGAATGGTCAATTGTTATCTATTCATTTAACACTTCGGTTAAAAGTTCCCTGTTTCACGAACACGTTTCCAACATTTGGTTCCAAACAACTGTTAAAAGACAAGTTAACGCGTTTCTGTGAGATTTCTGAACACGCTTGGTTATAAGCGTTTTTTGTTTATTTCGTAAAGCGCTCAGAGCGGTATATAGGACTCATGGTTGACATTATTAGGCTATAGGTTATGATTAGCAGATACTTAGAAGATGTACAAACAAGTGCATCAAGTGGCAAAAGAAGTGTTATTATGATGGATACGAGGCAAACCTTGTTATAGATTCAATTTCAAAGTATGAGAGTGTGCTGGAAAAATAAAAGAACCGACTGTTATATCATAATATTATCATTCCGTATGGGCCTATTCTTATATGAGTGCAATATAAGGATCCTACAACACCGGCAAAACGTGACAATTGATTGATTGATATTGAATAATTTTCGGGCATTCTTTTACTGCGGGGAAAGTAATGTAATGCCTTGCCAAAACAACGGAAACTCTTTGCACAATTCTAAACACTCTTGTCTTGAACATAGTCTCCTCCAGTTGCATGAAAAGAGTCTGAAACATATCTAAGAACTATGAGCAACTGCTGTGGGAAACTCTAACCTATTTGAGTACCTTGTTCATTATTGGTTAGCTGGCAACTGTAAAAAGTCGCTTTCTTAGTTTGGGTCGTCCTGTGCCTTCTTAAGTTTATAGCTATACGTAGTACTTCATACAGCAGTAAAGCTTCAAACTTTCGTCTTCTAGATACCACCATTTTGAAATTTTAGCAGCTCAGAGGTTTAACACAGGGCTGCTGTCATGTTATTTTAACACAAGTATTAACAATGTGTTAGTGTTAATAATTCTTGATGAGACGGTCATTTTGTTAAATTGTGTGTTAAGTCTAGTAAACCGGGCCATAGAATATTGCAAACACTATTCGGTCTTAAAATGTGAATTCCGTGTAGAGGAATTGGCGGAACCCTTCAGTCTAGATTTATTAAAAGGAACGGAATATTGTGTTGGAGCCAACGTATATAAATAAACTACTATTGCAAATGCTTTGTTTTAACCTGTTGATAATTCAAAACCAGAACCAAAATTAGCTCAAATGACGCAAGATGCAATGATGAAAGATTTTAACCCACTTCTCTTTGTAGCTGTGTTACAAGGAAACAGTTTCCAGTCACCCTAACCACATTTAAAATTTGTGACAAACTCAGGGATCGAACCCAGACCAATGAGTGAAGTGGAGAGTTGTACCTTCCTGATCAGGTTCTGTTAACACCAAGGAATCTCATGTGATATTAAACACTTGTGCTTTACAGGAGGACGTGAGGTTAAGTAGTAAAGACTGCTTGGGGGTCAGTTGCTCCTAAATATGATGGGATTTTAATTGTTCTTATAAAAGATTATATTGTCTTTAGCTTAAATATAGAGAAGTGGTGGCCAATGGAGCCATGCGAGAAACATGACGAAAATCGCTGTTTATTCTGTAGAGAAGCAACGGAAGGGGCACATCTATTGAGAATGTAGGAAGACTGGCGTTCTTAGGATTAGATCTGGATAGTGAATGCAAACAAAATTAGAAACAAAGAGAAAGAATTGTTGAATTATTAAACAAGGAGTGGATTACGCCGGGAAGAATAGCAAGTAGCCTATCTTCTGTATTTAAAAAAAAGCATGGAAAATAAAATAAGGGAAGCTGAAGTACTAGCTTACGAAAATAATGAAGGGTTGGATACATGCTTTCCTAGAAATGTAATATTGCATACCATCTAGGACAAAAGGAAAAGGAGAAGTGTGATAATGTGAACACTATCAGGTTATAGATGGAATATTTTCAACCTCAATGTAACGTGATATGATTTTGTTCATTCGAACAATGCATTAAAGACCACCTCCGTGGTTAGTTTGATTAGCTACCCCCTCCCCACCGGAGGCCCGGGTTCGATTCCCGACTCTGTAGCGAAATTTGAAAAGTGGTACGGGAATCGGAACAGAGTTCACTCAGTCTCGGGCGTTCAACTGAGCAGAGAGGTGTTCAATTCACAAGTCAACCATCCACGAAGTGGTTTTCCATGGTTTCCCACTTCTTCTCCATGAAAATGCCGGGATGGTATCTAACTTAAGGCCACGGCCTATTCCTTTTCCCTTCCTTGCCTGTTCCAATCCCCCCACGACGCCCCTGTTCAGCATAGCAGGTGAGGGCGCCTGGGAGAGGTACTGGTTCTCCACCCCGGTCGTATCCCCCGACCCAAAGTCTTACGCTCCAAAACACTGCCTTTGAGGCGGTAGAGGTGGGATCCCTCTCTGAGTCCGAGAAAAAAACCAATCCTGGAGGGTAAGCGGATTAAGAAAGAAAGAAAGAAATAATGTATTCATTCGTCAAAATATTAACGAATTCAATAAAGGGAACACATGTTTATACGTTAATTTTTTTGCTTTTTATCACCTTCCTCCCAAAGCAAAGTTCTGAATACCAGCATTTATTCACCACTGTTCTTTAAGCGGCCGATTGAGGTATTTCTTCCGATGTGAGTGGATGAAATGGTACACCGTTGGCATTCTGAGCCCAGCTTAACGGGTTCGATCACACGTCCGTCTGGTGGTATTTAAGGCCCTTAAATACGCCAGCCGAGTCTTGCGCCGGTAGATTTGGTGGCATGTAAAAGAACTGTGGGACAAAATTACCGGTATATCGGCGTTACCGAAAACCGAAAATTAGTTAGTGGAGGTAAAACCAATGACATACTGAGCTGGACAGCTGGCGTCACGCATCTCTAATTAAACCATGAGGGAGAGTTGCACCGAGCCAAGATAAAATGCGCGAGATCCGTTTGGACATGTACTAAGGACAGGAGCCAATACTATCGCGAAAACGGGTTACACGTTACAAGTCGTCGGTAGAAGACCAGAACAGCGATGGGCCGGTACTCTTCACACACTGACATGATGTGGCCCAGGACAGAACGAAATGGAGACAACGAATCCATGTAGCGGACCTCACCAGTAGGAGGAACGAACGCTGAAGAAAAAAGATTATTATTATTATTATTATTATTATTATTATTATTATTATTATTATTATTGTCCGTTTCACCCTCTTTGGGGTACGATAGATCTATCACTGGTTAGTGAGTCGTGTTTTCCTGTCCTCCCAGTACTTTCTCATCCTTCAGATCTTGCCTTCCTCTCTTCTTCAGAAATTCTGTATAGTCGTTTGGGCTTTACCCTGTCCTGAAATCTCTTCATTTTATCTTTGGTTATTTTCTTCGCGGATCCACCTACAAGCATCTCTTCTGTATCCTGGAACTCTCGTAGGTCCTTCTCAGTTTCCATAAATCAGTTCGGTTTGGTTTTTTTCTTCTTGCGGAAATAGTCGAAGATTCTTTTAGTTATTATTATTATTTATTTGTTTATTTATTATTCGCTAATCGGCCAACCAGGGACCACTACATTCTGGCGTTTATTCAATGTTCCGTTGTTGTGTCGAGCACCGTGTTCACCCGATTATTATTATTTTTTCTTACATAGTTACGCCCCCATTGGAACACTTTAATTAGTCATATACATTAAAGTCTAATAGTATTAAATAGTCAGCTTTTCAGTTTCTTCTTCCGCTCCCAAAACTTCTTCATCCTGTCGGACCTGGCTGCCCTTTGGTTATCAGTAATGGTGTACTTCTTTCGCTCAAATGTTACGAGTTTGATTCGTAAGTGTTTTTTCCTCAGAATCCTCTTCTCTTCTCTACCTTCAATTTGGAGCATTGATAAGTTTAATTCTTCTAAATCATTCATGATGTCTGTGAACCAAGTGTTCTTTGTTTTATTTTTCCACAAGTAACTAAATAACTGCTTCACAAGTCGGGTTTCTGTAAGTCCGAATACATTACAAAACAGGCAATTCTCCTTTTCCGCATTGTATTTATGATTGATTCGCTTTCACGGTGTACCACTCTATTAGGTAATAATCTCCATTGGCCATCAACTTTGTGTTTTGTATTATTATTATTATCATTATTATTCTCCATGGCTGGCTCCTTGCCTAAATGGTCAGCGTAGCAGCCTTCAGTTCGATTCCCGACCGGGTCGGGGATTTTAACTTTCACTACCCCCGGGCTGAGTACTTCGGTTCATCTTAATAAACATCTTCACTTGCCGCTACAGAAACACGGAATAGTGAATACATCCCTCTACATAGCGTTGGAGTCATGAAAGGCATCAGATCGTAAAACTGAGCTAAATTCCTATAAGTGTCGACCTGAGGTAATTGGCAAAAGGCGTGGAAGAGGAAGAAGAAGGTACTTGTTTACCCCAAACCAAGCAAGTGGACGCGTGGTTCGAACCCGACTATCGGTAGCCGTGAAGATAGTTTTTCACACTAGGCAAATGCTGGGGCTGTACCTTAGTTAAGGCCACGGTCGCTTCCTGTCCACTCCTAGGCCTTTCCTATCCGATCGTCACCATAAGACCTACCTGTGTAGGTGCGTCGTAAAACAAATTGAAAAAAAATCTTTATCAACCGGTGTCCGGACATTTCGTACCACCTAGGTCGTTATCTACCTGCAAACGGTTTTCCCGTAATCCCCAAATATTTACGCCAGGACACTCCGTACCACTTGATGTCAAATTGGAGTTCCATTCCCACGCCAGCGGGCGTAATGAGGCTGATAAGCAGACTTTAGAAGTCAGAAACAAAAATAATTTACAACATTCGCTGAAGAAAACTTCTACGTTATTTTAATAATTGCCTTTTAAGCTATATTCATCACTTATGTTCACATAATTGCTATCATAAGAAAGTCGATTTTTAAAGTATAAATTCTGAAACAAATCAATAGAAATATACATCGTGTTTGGACGCAATGCACCTGACGAGCACAAGGATGGATAATATTACTATTATTGTGAATATTTATAAACTACTGCTTTATTTCACTTTCAAGTAAATCAAATAAAAGATTCTGATGAACTGGCCGATATGGGCTTGAAGGTCACGCGGAAACAGGAAACTATTGAATGGTGGAAATAGCTAGGTTCCCCACGAATGACGAATACGAGGTAAGAATTAACACGTGTGCCAATCAGATCAGTTGCGCCCGACGGAAGATTAACATCAGTAGTGGTCACAACGTGCGGAGGCTTCTGCGCCACTAGTGGACAATGGATACGTTCATTAGGATATCGCTTTTAATTCGCAATACTTCCCACTCTTTCAAGTGGAACGGAAAGTCCTCTACAAAATATTCTAAAGACATTTGGTGACACTTCGGAGGTAATTAGCCAGTCAAGTGGTACGAAATGTCCTAGATCCATGCCAACCGCTGACTAGCTCATATTGGAAGCAGGAAACTCCGCTGTGACATGGAGAAACAGGAAGTATGTAAAAGGCATATTCAGAACTTATCTGATGAGGTTGGGGAGTCACGCACTGAGGAAGTATCCAGTCCTATCAGATGGTGAGGGTTATGTCACGGTAGATATGCTAATTAGGAACAAAGTGGGGAGAATCCTGGGAAAAGATTAACAAACCATTACGCCGACTGCAGCTGGTTCTAGGCTCGACATAGCTCCCATCTTTGAAGTGGCGATACGGAGGACCCTACTTCACATGGAGCCTCAGCGATGAACTTGTTCCAGTCGGTGATTTACCCTCATCTGGTATGTCACTTAATTGGTGTACTCGTGTAAATACTGATGTAAAGGAGACAATGACTTCGGATATATTATTATTATTATTATTATTATTATTATTATTATTATTATTATTATTATTATTATTATTATTTTAATTTTCGTTTAGACCGTTTATGAATCACGTTTGACAATATTTGTAGTAGCCTATTTTTTAACATTGTAAAATGTAGACCTCGGTTTTTATGACATGTCGTATTTTTATCCTGATCAATTTTTACAAGCGCAAGTTCAATTAAACACGCTTATAACTTTTTTGAATACGATGAGGCGATTTTTATAGGTCATATAAATACTATTTAAGTCGTATTTGACGACAGAAATATAAAAACACGATTTGGTCTTTTTATATTGTTTTGGCCGTTCTCCTGACATTCGCTTGTTTTGTGCCAATAATGCTTAGTGATTTTGTTTGCAATTCTTCCCTCAGAAATATTTTATGGTTAATTTAAGTTCGAAGATAGTCCTACTCCTTGGTTGAATGGTGAGCGTTGAAACCTTCAGTTCAGAGGATCCCGGATTCGATTCCCGGCCGGGTCAATGATTTTAATCGCGTCTGATTAGTTCTTCTAGCTCGGCGATTTTGTCCCAACGCCCTTCATATTCAGACAACACACTACACTACCAACCAACACAGAAACAAGCAAAAGTGATTCTATTCCTCCGTGTAGGATTGGTATCAGGAAGAGCATCCCACCGTAAAACAGGGCCAAATTATCCTGTGTTACACAGTTCGAAGCCGCGACTCAATAGCTGTGGACAAAGCGTTACAAGAAGAAATGAAATTCGAAGATAACTTGTTTCTTGAGCATTAAGTTGAAAAAATAGAAATACGTAGAAATGTCACGAATGTGGCCAATTTGCTTTTGGATTGCTGTCTGAGTAAAATAGTTTTCTAATCAATAATAATAATAATAATTTAAAATGTACATCGTATTTGGGAGATACACTGTAGGCCTGTTTTCACTGGTATAGCAGTAAAATTCATTAAGCCATACGTTATATAACAGCAACACTGTACTGCACATAATTACTTGAAAACAAAATATTACTAATAAGTAGGCCTAATAATTATATCCAAATACATTTACTTATAACGAAAGGCCCGCCTAGTGGCCGCGATCGTTAAGGCGTTGAAGTCTAAACGGTCTGACGCCGTGGTTAGTCGGTTCGAGTCCCGTTGGTTGAAAACATTTTCACCGTCAGAATGTTGGCCGGCAAGGTAGGGGAGGTGGTGGTATCACTGCATTGTGAGCCGAAGTTCCAAACCTCTCCACAGTGCTCAGTGGTGATTCGTCCGTCGGATGGAGACGTTAAGCCTTGAGCAAACCCTTTGGTGCTGATCGACAGGAGTAGGCTATGTGCCGGCACCGGGTTTCACCCTCTCCCTACTATCATATAGCACGTCATTAATTGAATCTCATTAACTCCTCTGATAACGTTGACGTCAAGAACGGCATCCGGCCATAAAAACCCGCCACGACAGATTCATCTCACCTGACACTCGACCCGTTGGGAAACGGAACAAGGGTTGGATAAACAAAGAAACGAACATTTAATTACAACGAAAGGGGAGGAATATCAAGGCAATACAACAAAACAACGTTCTGTATACATTTCAATAAAAAGAGCGAGTTGGCCGTGCAGTTAGCGGCGCCCAGTTGTGAGCTTTCATTCGGGAGATAGCGGGTTCGAACCCCTCCGTCGGGAGCCCTGAAGATGATTTTCTGTGGATTCCCCACTTCTCCTCCAGGCAAATGCCGAGATGGTACCTAAGTTCAGGCCACGGCCGCTTCCTTCCCTCTTCCTTGTCTATCCCTTCCAATCCTCACATCCCCCACAAGACCGCTGTTCAGCCGCCTGGTGGTGGTGGTGGTGATTATTGTTTTAAGAGGAAGTACAGCTCTATATTACACTAATCAGAGAGAAAAAAATGGAAGGGGTCCGACACTTCGAAAAATGAAGGAAAGGAAACCAAACGAAGACAAGGGCCACGAAGGGTGTGAAAATGAAAGACTCCTTAGGCCTCCATACGTAATACCGTCGGGGTCGGAAAGAACAAGAGTTGACCAAGAGAGGTCGGATAGAATAGATAAAGTGAGGAGCCTGGCACAAGTAGGTGGAAGCAATGCCAGGACTCAGCTAAGGGCCCCGTCCTCGCCAACCCACGCTCCAAAGTTCAGAGCCCCTGGGGCCCCTTTTAGTCGCATTTTACGACAGGCA
The DNA here is from genome assembly GCF_040414725.1 of Anabrus simplex. Classification (NCBI taxonomy): domain Eukaryota; kingdom Metazoa; phylum Arthropoda; class Insecta; order Orthoptera; family Tettigoniidae; genus Anabrus; species Anabrus simplex. The sequence continues at coordinate 1,796,585,439 of NC_090265.1, read as the reverse complement.
GAGGATACCGTGGGTATTATTCAACCGCCCCACCCACGGGAGGTACTGGTCATCCTCCCCACTTGTATCCCACTGCCCTAGAGGTGGTAGGGGTGGGGTCCGTCGCTGAGTCCGAGGGCAAAAACCAACTTTGGAGCGTAAATGGACTGAGAAAGAAAAAAAGAAAGAATGATTGACTTAAAACCGGGAGAAACAACTGACTGTGAAGTCGGGAAGTTATGTAAAAGAATTCGTGAGAGTTGGCAGGTATGTGTAATAATTTTTAAAAAATCATATAGTAGTTCATACGAAATTTACAAAAACCAGGCCCAGCAGAAACTAATCTTGCTAGTATCATAGACTAACAATATGGCGTCTGCTCGTCTGTCATTTGGTATGGATTGAATAAACAGGAAAAGCAGGCTACTCAACTATTTTCAATTACACTTGCCAGTATTAACTCAGAGACATTCAGAATTTTCCTGCACTTGATTTTATCTCAACCGAGCTGTTGACTGTGCTGTTTGAGTCACGTAGCTGCCAGCTTGCATCCGAGAGATTGTCGGTTCGAACCCCGCTGTCGGCAGCCCTGAAGATGGTTTTCAGTCGTTTCCCCATTTTCAAACCTTGCTGTACCTTTATTAAGGTCACGGTCGCTTCCATCCCATTCCTATGCCACCGTCGCCATAAGACTTATTTGTGTCAGTGCGACGTAAGCAAATTGAAAACAGACTAACAAACAAACAAACAGGAAGTCGAATTCGATTGGATTTCAAAGACGACATGAATGTTGTCTTGTCCCGGACAATTTCACAGTTTCATCTTCTTATTCACATCAAACAACAATAACATTGAAATGAACTTTAAACCTGGATTTGATTTCTTGAATTTGTACTCGATGATTGTAGTTCGTTATTGCACGAAGTTGTATTAATTTTTGCATGAAAAGAAAATGTAACCCTGGACCTGAATCCCGAGCTTCCTGCTGCCGCCAGAAACAGAGACAAAAATGTGAACTGAACTTATTTTCGAATCATGTACGCCTAATCCTTGGTAAAAACGAAGAATGAGGCAAAAATCTAAAGCGTACAGCGCCAATCATAAACCCAGTGACTACCCGTCTTCTAATCTCAGACTTCTTTTCGAGATCTTCCTACATGGTTCATCTACGGCCTTCTCATCGCATACTAATCTAAGTTATAGTGGGACCAAACACTACACCCGTATATTTTACACGATCGATGACAACGAGTTAACTTGCTTCGCACAGATTTCTCTAAAGGAATCTTATACATCCGTCTGTATGATGTATTAGCGGCCGCTTCCTTCCCTCTTCGTTGCCCATCCCTTCCATTCTTCCCATTCCTTACAAGGCCCCTGTTCAGCATAGCAGGTGAGGCCGCCTACGGGAGGTACTGGTCCTCCACACCAGCTGTATCAATCTGACCCAAAGTGTCCTGCTTCAGGACACTGCCCTTGAGGCGGTGGAGGTGGGATCCCTCGCTGAGTCCGCGGGAGAAACCAACCCTGGAGTGTAAGCAGATTAAGAAAGAAAGAAACTGAATGCAGTTCAGACAAATTGGCACTGTTAACCTGATTACAGTGAAACAGCTTGCCAAGGCTGTGGGCAGTTATATGGCGACGATTGGTACTAATGTTGCGTAAACAGGACTGGAATTATGCCGAAAGTACAGACAATATCCATGTACAAAATTGATAGTAAGTTATTGATAAGTAGGAAATTGACTGCAGTTCCGGAATGAAAGTAGAATTAAGTGATTAATGTTAACATTCATATGTGAAGTAGCCCAACACGTTGTATACCTCTCGGGTCGCTCCTTCAGGGTGTCCGGTGCCTTGGGATCTGCCTGAGACTTGCTCCGTACGAAACTGTCGCTTCGGTGACATCACCACGGTACCGAATGACAGTACAGCAAACCAGCGCATCAATGCGCTCTCATTAGGAGTAAAAACTGAGCCCACCCTGGAGGCGACTTCGACTTTCTTTTCTTGCAAGTTCTTCTTTTCGAGCTTGGTCTACCGAGAACCACAACGACAATCCATATATAAAATAAAGAGTTTTGTCTGTTCATTGCTCAGAATTTAAAAATAATGGTATTTCTGTATCGGTCATGTCCACAGTAACAAGGAAATGCACTTTTTACTTTACAGTAATTTCTGTCTGCCTGTCTGTCTGTCTGTCTGTACACGCATCACGAGAAAACGGCTGAAGAGAATTTATTGAAAATCGGTATGTAAAGTCGGGGGATGAGCCACTACAATCTAGGCTATAAATCCTTTTATTCACGCTGAGTGAAATGGTAGTTTAGGGGAAGGCCTAAAATGTATTTCTCAAATATTCACTTTTATTAAATTCTACATTCATTTCATTCCAAATAAGCAGCCAAGAGGGCATTTCTCGTCTGGCTTGGAGGAAAAATTTGCCTCCATGTCAGATAGATTTGCCCCCGCCAGTATAGTGAATAGAGATTTTCCAACCCAGCTAGTACTCCTGGGAAAAAGAGATAAAAGGGCATAGGGTTTGCCCTGAGGCTCTCCACTCTTCGCCCCCCCCCCCCCCCCGAAAATAAAGGGGTGTTCACGGCTCACGGCTGTCTGAGGTCTGGTCACTCCAGCTCTGGAACGTTGGACTGTTACATCGGCATTGTACTACTGTTCATTAAAAGTGAATGTTGATTTCAGTTGGGAAAACCACTAAGACAGTCTTTCTGAGGATGTAAAACGGTAGACGGAGAGAGAGAGTCTGTCATTATAATGAAAATTCCCCAAATTCATTGTGACTGATGGTAGGCAAGAGCGCCTACCACTACAATGAAAATTCCCTAACATAGTCTTCACATAAAAGAAAAGACGTTTGGTGACTTCCACGCCGCGTTTCTAGGGTGACTTTAAGAGCCATGCAATTTATACAACCTTACTCACAACGTGTACACTACCTAACCTAGAATTCTGTATACAATGTAGAATTCCGTAGCGAAACACGGGTACATCTGCTAGTTAATCAATAAATCAGTCACTACTAATCTGCCTTTAGGGCAGTCGCCCAGGTGGCAGAATCCCTATCTATTGTTTTCCTAGCCTTTTCTTGAATGATTTAAAAGAAATTTGAAGTTTATTGAACATATGCCTGGGTAAGTTATTCCAATCCCTAACTCCCCTGACTATAAACGAATATTTGCCCCAATTTGTCCTCTTGAATTTCAACTTTATCTTCATATTGTGGTCTTTCCTACTTTTAAAGACACCACTCAAACGTATTCGTCTACTAATCTCATCCCATGCCATCTCTCCGTTGACAGCTCGGAACATACCACTTAGTCGAGCAGCTCGTCTCGTTTCTCCCAAGTCTTCCCAGCCCAAACTTTACAACATTTTTGTAACGCTACTCTTTTGTGGGTAATCACCCAGAACGAATCGAGCTGCTTTTCTTAGGATTTTTTTCCTGTCCTTGAATCAAGTAATCCTGGTGAGAGTCCCATTCACTGGAACCATACTCTAGTTGGGGTCTTACCACAGACTTGTATGCCCTCTCCTTTGCATCCTTACTACAACCCCTAAATACCCTCATAACCATGTGCAGAGATCTGTGCTGTTTATTTACAATACCCTTAATAATATTATCCCAATGAAGATCTTTCCTTATATTAACACCTAGGTACTTACAGTGATCCCCATAAGGAATTTTCACCATATCAATGCAGTAATTAAAACTGAGAGGACTTTCCCTATTTGCAAAACGCACAAACTGACAAACTGGTTTGCTAAATCCTAAAGCAACACAATATTAAAAAGATAGAAAAGTGGAATATAAATATAATACGATGACGACTGTGATAAACTATAGCCCACTGCAGTCTCAAATATGGACGAGCAGGGTTAGCACTCGCGACGCTGGAACTGTGGAGTTCAAAAGTTTGCCATGGAAAGGCGCTGGCCTGTTACCAAAGGAACGACTTCCGCGCGAAATGAGTAGCTTGTTCATTAGTGAAAGCGATCTCGGCCGAAAACACAAGAAAGAAACCGTTAGTTACGAAGAAAATACACATGATGTTTCTTGTACAAAGCTTAACTTCAAGGCCACATGATGCACTTCGTGTTCGATAAGGCCAGCCGTTTACCCTTTGTTTGAGCTGAGGTAGGACAAAAATTGTCCACATTTAGAAAATACCCCTGTAAAATCCCGCACTAGTTCGAAACGGTGAAATATATGAAAATAAAAAGTATCCTATTCCAGACTCGGGATTTCCAGCTGTAACCTTACCACATTTCAGCTCAATCAGCCTTCCAGCCAATCCCGAACAAACAAACACGAGCCCGCCTCTCTGGAGTAGTGGTCAGTGTAATTACCTGTCCGGCTCTGGCACAAAATTTGAAAAGTGGTGGGAGGGCTGGAATGGGGTCCACTCTGCCTCGGGAGGTCAGTTGAGTAGAGAGGGTTCGAATCCCACCTCAGCTATCCTCGAAGTGGTTTGCTTGGTTTCTCACTCCTCCTCCATGCAAATGCCGGGATGGTACCCAACTTAAGGCCACGGCTGCTTCCTTTCCTTTTCCTTGCCTATCCCTTCCAATCTTGCCATCCCCCCACAAGGCCCCTGTTCACCACAGCAGGTGAGGCCGCCTTGCAGACGTACTGATCCTCGTCCCCAATTGTATCCCCGACCCGAATTTATTATTATTATTATTATTATTATTATTATTATTATTATTATTATTATTATTAAGAAATGCATTGCAAATGGGAAATATCCCGGTGGCAATGGTCACTTACAGTAATGTAATAATAGAGTAAAATTAACATAATTACCCAATAAACAAACAAACAAACAAACAAACAAACAAACTTACAAACAAACAAACAAACAAACAGGCAAACAACAAGTGTACAACAAGCATATATATGGAAAGAAAATATTACAAGAATTTCTACTAGTTTAACATTCTAAATCCAGCATCATCATATACAAATTCGCACACAACTTAAGTATTTTCAGTGCTTAACACTACAGCTTAGAGTACTATAGGGTGAACTTACTACTAGCTTAACATTACAAGTGATAATAAAGTAAAGTTAAAAACATTGGTAATTATCCAATAACAACAAGTACAACAACATGAGTACAACAAGAAATTCCCTGGAAAGAGAATATCACAAGACAAACTCCTACTTTCACAATCTAAACCAAGCAGAAAATCACAAATTCAGTGTCCGAAATTTACAACTTTTACTTTTCACTTTACACAAGCACTAACGGTCTTCTTAAATATCTTGATACCAGAAGGGTATCTATCAAAGACCGCTGTAGGTAATTTATTCCAATCCCGTAAGGTCCTGTTAACGAAATAAAACTTGCCCACGTCCATACGGTGGTTTCTGGCCCTAATTTTATGCTTATGATTATTTCTCGATAAATATGAGGGATGTTTCAACCTATTCGTAATACTACTCCAGGCAGCCCTTCCCGTATAGCTCTCATGACGACCACACAGGCGAGTTCTAGTTCTTCTAGATTCAAGACTTTCCCAATTAATGGTATTCTTCCTATACCCGGTTACGAAACGCATCGGTCTTCTTTGAACTTTCTATAGGGAATTTATTAAACCCACCCTGGACGGATCCTAGCACGCAGATCCATATTCTAGAATCGGTCTTACCAAGCATTTATGAGCTATACTTTTGGCACCAGAATTAGCTTTCTTGAGATACCGCGTAATAAAATGTAACGATCTCCAGGATTTCTTAACTATATTTTCCACTTGCTCTGACCAGTTTAAGTCTTTTCTAATAGTAACACATAAGCACTTACAACTATCAACTTCAACAACATTTTCTCCTCCAATTTCGTAATCCCCCTTTTCTGTCATTTTCTTTTTACTGAAACACATTTTCTTGCTTTTTCCGCTGTGCATTTTCATTCGATTTTCACGCGCCCATTTTTCAATCGTATCTGAATCCTGCTGAAGCAATAGTCCATTCTCCTCTGTCTATATCTCCCGATATATGACGCAATCATCGGCAAAGAGGCGCACTTCCGACACCGCCCTTGAGCCGGTGGAGGTGGGATCCCTCGCTGAGTCCGAGAGAAAAACCAACCCTGGAGGCTAAACGGATTAAGAAAGAAAGAAAGAAGGAGGCAAAGAAAGGTATAGATAGAATATAGATTGGGTCTGATTATGCCAGTCCATTTCTTACGGCATTACGGAAAAATATCCGAATACAATTTCTCAAAATTCGGTTTTATGTCGTCCGCTAGCCTATGATTTATTATTAAACGGTGGCGCAGCAATATTAAAGGGACCAAAAGAGGAAATGTCAATTTTTCCGTTGATATTAGTCCAGAACTGTACATTCAAAATACTGTATTATGCAAAATATAATTTCTGGTGGCCACAGCACTAGTTACAAATACAGTAGACGATTGTGGCGACGTTTAGTAAATTCACAGAGGCTTGCAGACTCAACGCTGAAAGGTATAACGGTCTATAATGATAATGTATGTAATGTATATAATTTTTGATCCCTTGTGCCTCATGCAATTTTATCGTGCGAGTTCGGGTTCGATTTCCCGTCGAGTAACTTTCATTAGTTACGGTAATTCGAACGGCTCCTGGACTGGGTATTTGTGACGTCTTCAGCAAGCGCAGGTCGCGCGCTTGGGCTCACTGGAGGCCACACGCCATTATTATTAGAGTATATTTTTAAGTATAAGTTCCAAATATTCCCAGAAATATTAATTTTATCTAAAATGTGTATTTAATAATAAATAATTGTAGATAATCAATGTTCTAATCCTTTATATCGCCACTTCAAATCTCCTTGGACTTAGAGATGGCGTACGGGTAACTCTCTAGGAGGGTCGCCGTACTTGTTCAGGGTATGGAATGGAAACATTTCAGTAGTACCGAGATTGTTGGCCGTGCGGTTAGGGGCGCGCAGCTGTCAGCTTGTATTCGGGAGATGGTGGGTTCGAACCCCACTGTCGGCAGCCCTGAAGATGGTTTGCCTGGTTTCCCATTCTCACACCAGGCAAATAGAAATAAATTTATTTAAAGTTAATTACAAGTAGGACCCGAGGTACCTTTGGCTGTAACTAACTGCCACCGTAACTTAAATGTAGCATACAAAATCAAATAAAAAGAATACATAAAGGAGCTTAAGATGCATTTTCCTACTGAGGATAAATGCTGGGGTTGTACCCTAATTAAGCCTCTTCGTTCCCACTTCTAGTCCTTTCCTGTCCCATCATCGCCATAAGACCGATCTGTGTCTTTGCTACATAGAGCAACTTGTATCTAGTAGTAGTAGAATAAGCAGTACATTGTCGTACTGCTAGAAAAATTGTAAATATTTACAACACCATCACATATTGGTCAATAGCGGCGAAGGGCCATGGCCTACCAAGCGGCCGCTGCTCAGCCCGAAAGTCTGCAGATTACGAGGTGTCGTGTGGTCAGCACGAATCCTTTCTAGACCGGGGACACTATCTCACAGTCACATAGCTCCTCAATTGTAATCAAGTATGCCAAGAGCACCTCCAACTAGCCCTCAGATCGAGGTAAAAATCGCTGACCTGGCCGGGAATGGAAACCAGGGCTTCTACCATCTACTGCGGAACCGGCTAACTTATTAATAAGCTATTACAATATTTATCTAATACAATGAAATAAATGTACGTACGTCATCAATTAATCCGACATGTTCTGTTTTGTTATCAAGTTGTGAGCAGTAGTTCGCTTCTGCAGTATCTGCTGACCACTCCAGTGTGAGGATTTAATTCGTAACTGGTATGGTGCGGTTCAAAATGCCACTGTGGCAGAATCTGTCGTGACGTTCACGTATCTTCTAGTTGTTACACATCCAAGAATTATACGAGTTCTTCGCATCCAAACCGAATTAATGGGTTTGGATCACGCACCTGTGAGTTTGCAGTCGGGAAATGTTGAGTTTTCACCGTCAGCAGCCCTGAAGATGGTTTTCCGTGGTTTCCCATTTTCACACCAGCCAATGCTGGGACTGTACCTTAATTAAGATACGGCTTCTTCCTTCCCAGTCCTAGCCTTTTCCCATCCTTGAGTCACAGAAAAACTTCGATGAGTTACTGTGACGTTAAACGAGTAGCGAAATAAATAAATAAATAAATAAATAAATAAATAAATAAATAAATAAATAAATAAATAAATAAATAAATAAATAAATATTTAAAAATATTTTTAAACTATAAAAATTTGCCCACAAAACCAACACAACTAAAAGAATTTATCATAAATGGTAATAAAATCAAAATAGTAACTCAATTTAAATATCTTGGAGAAATAATAACACATAACCTAAATGAAAAAAAAATCTCAATCCAAACAAGAACAAATAGATTAGCTTAAGCACAAAAATTAACATGACCGGGCGAGATAGTGGGTTCGAACCCCACTGTCGACAGCCCTGAAGATGGTTTTCCGTGGTTCCCCATTTTCACATCAGGCGAATGCTGGAGCTGTACATTAATTAAGGCCACGGCCGCTTCCTTCCAACTCTTAGGCCATTCCTATCCCATCGTCGCCATAAGACGTATCTGTGTCTGTGCGACGTAAAGCAACTAGCAAAAAGGGGAAAAAAAAACATGGGGCATCTACAAAAAGAAATCTCTATCAATAAATGCAAAAATAAAGCTCTACAACACAGTTATACAACCGGAAGCTACATATGCAGCAGAAACACTTTTTCACTTGAATAAACAATCAGACTGACAGTCTTCAGAAAAATGAAAGGACGATTGGATAATACCTAACAAAGTCGTGTACAAAGAGCTATATAGAACCCATTACAGATGCTATGCGTAAAAGGAGACTGGGATTCTCTGGACATATCATGAGGATGCAGGATTCGAGACTTCTGAAACAACTAGCACAACACAATCACGTCTCAAAAAATACCACAACAGGATGTAAATGGATCAGAGAAGTAAGAGAGGATCTGAAGGAAATACGCCTTACAACAGAAGACACCACAAATAAGATAGAATTGAATACAAAATTCAAGAATACAAACTTCCGCTTTACCCTTACACAAAACAAACCCACAACACGCACATTTTCAACTGAGGAAAGGGCACGAAGATCAGAGCGTCTGAAGAAGTACTGGGAGGACCGCAAAGCCCGAACAATCCCTTCAAAGAGACCTGAACGACGGACTGACTAAAGTGATCCTATGCGGTCATAAAACAAGAAGAATAAATAAATAAATAAATAAATAAATAAATAAATAAATAAATAAATAAATAAATAAATAAATAAATAAATAAATTAATTAATTAATTTAAAAAATGCTAAAAGCCTCCTTATCCGAAATTCCTGCTTAAATTCTCCAGTCACAGGTTTTGTGGTGATTCCTTACAATAGTCTTGGTCTCAAATTGCTCTGAGATCTTCCTAATAAATTTAATTTTCAAACTGGTGTTGTTGATCGTCTGGTCATATAAGCAAGCAACTAAAGTTGCATTTTTTTCGTCTCTGTTGATATCACTGGAGACCTCCAATTCACCGTTGATTCTGGACCACAGGGATGTGATATTTAAGAATTCAGACGACCAATGGCCGGGATCTAGACTACGACCGCCTGAGTGAGAAGTCAAGCAATAGGCTGTAGTTGATTGTGCCCCTTCAACATTTCTGGGAGGGGTACAGAGGACCTCTTAGAGGGTGACGCCCTCTCTTTTGCCAGGGGTTGTGTTACGGTGAAAGGGTAGAGCGGCCATTCCCTAACAACGAACTGTCCCGGCATTTGCCTTAGTTGAAGAGAATGGAATACCGCGGGAAACAGTTCTCAGTACAGCCTATTGGAAGGAGACCACCCCTTCCGCCTCCGGAGTGCAAAGCTGTCGAGCTGTGGCCGAAGTGTCCTCCGCTCGGTGCAAGTAGCTGGCAGTTTGAAGTAGTAGATATCGGGTAGCTGGACATGAAGGAGAATACTGACTGCCAAAATAATGGAAATATCGAGGAACGGGACAAACTCCCTTTAGAAATCACCCTTACATTCTCTATCGCCAAAAATGCTGCTAAAACAAAGGTCATTAGGAAAGCAGGTAGGAACAAAATAGCAGCATTTGAAATCTGTGTGCATCGCAGGGTCCAAAAGATGTCGTACTTGAAACAACAACCTAATGCTTATGTTGTAGAAAATCTAAATACGAAAGACAGGCTCGTGAGGATACGCTCAAAGATAACGGCTTGCGTCACATCTCGCAAGACTTTAATCCGTTTATACCCCAGGGTTGGTTTTACCCCGGACGTAGCGAGCAATTCCGCCTCCACCCCCTCAAGGGCAGTGTCTTCGAGCCTGAGACATTCGGTCGGGGATACAACTGATGAGGAGGAGCAGTACCTCACCCAGGCGCCCTCACCTGCAATGCTGAACAGGGGCATTGTGGGGGGATGGGAAGATTGGAAGGGATAGACAAGGAAGAGGGAAGGAAGCGGCCGTGGCCTTAATTTAGGTAGCATCTCGGCATTTGCCTGGAGGAGAAGTGGGAAACCACGGACAACCACTTCGAGAAGGGCTGACGAGGGAATCGAACCGATCCCCTCTACTCACTTGACCTCCCGAGGGTGAGTGGACCCCGTTCCAGCCCTCGTACTACTTTTCAAATTACGTGGCATAGCTGGGAATCGAACACAGGCATCTGGGGGTGGCTGCTAATCACACTAACCACTACACCACAGAGGCTGACAGTTTAAACATACGTGTAGCTAAATTATTATTATTATTATTATTATTATTATTATTATTATTATTATTATTATTATTATTATACTTGTTTAACGTCGCACTGAAGGTTTTCGGCGACGGAAGGATGCGACAGGGCTAGGACTGGGAAGGTAGCGGCCGTGGTGTTTTAAAATTATTTTCACTGCTATTAATTTACCTGAAAATTGCTAACTCTATGAGGAAGAACCTTCACTCACAATTGTTTTTGCCATTTATCATCTCACATCATCTTAAGCCTGTTGTATACTATCAAATTTTTCGTTCAGTTCAATACTTTACAAGAAAAAGTTGTTAAATTGTTCAACTTCGCTGGAGGTTTGACAAGATTTTGAAAGATCTGAGAAGGCTCGATAGCATTTTGTTTTAACATGGTGGAAAGGCAAATATTAGTTGTGGTTCCTGGACTACCAGCGCGATACATTCTTAAAAAAGAAGGGAAACGCGCAATAGAACATATGCATTTACTATGGGGTGAAGGTAACGTGGTTACCTTAAACATAATTTTTGCAACGTATCTACTGCTAGAGTCCGCCTCTGTGGTGTAGTGGTTAGCGTGATTAGCTGCCACCCCCGAAGGTCCGGGTTCGATTCCCGGCTCTGCCACGAAATTTGAAAAGTGGTACGAGGGCTGGAACGGGGTCCACTCAGCCTCGGGAGGTCAACTGAGTAGAGGTGGGTTCGATTCCCTCCTCAGCCATCCTGGAGGTGGTTTTCCGTGGTTTCCCACTTCTCCTCCAGGCAAATGCCGGGATGGTTCCTAACTTAGGGCCACGGCCGCTTCCTTCCCTCTTCCTTGCCTATCCCATCCAATCTTCCCATCCTTGCACAAGGCCCCTGTTCAGCATAGCAGGTGAGGCCGCCTGGGCGTGGTAATGGTCATTCTCCCCAGTTGTATCTCCCGACCCAAAAGTCTGAAGCTCCAGGACACTGCCCTTGCGGCGGTAGAGGTGGGATCCCTCGCTGAGTCCGACGGAAAAACCGAACCTGGAGGGTAAACAGATTAATAAGAAGAAGACGATCTACTGCTAGAACATCATTTGCAGAGGTTATGTTAGAATGCATTTACTCACATGAACTGAATAAAACATATAGCAATACAACGGAAATTCCTATCTTATTACATGAACACATTTAGAATTCTATGTGAAGATCGTGAAAATCGAACATTACTGACTGTTCACTTACGGTAATAAACATAAAAGCTGCCACTTCTCCTCATACGCTGCCGTTTTGTTCATTTTATTGTGGTATTCTACGGAACCCACTGAATATAGACAGGGATGTGCCTCGCAACATCCCACGGTCATGAAGAAGCCATGTTCGTTGTTTTGATTCCCAGCATGCCTAGCGCCACAGCGCGCATCGCTAATACTGTACTCGAATACGATTAGTCAATTGCCAAAGGCTTAGCAATTCTTTCATCGATTAGAACATGTTCCAATTCGCTTCCAAGACTTTTGAAGACTTGTCAAGACTTGTCGAGTATTGCAAGCGATTTGACAAGTAAATTTGAGAAGTGCTAAAAATTCTTGTGAAGTCTTGAAGTTGGCAAACATTTGATCGTGTACAAAAGGTTTTAGCAAGTTGTCTATACCCATCTTGTAAATCTTTTTCCACCTTCCAGAGTTGCATACCCTGTTCTCTTCGTTTGGGAACCACTACTTTATTTTATTTATGTACCTGACCCAAGGAATTTGGGTTTGCTGAATGATAAAGAATAAGACACATCAATTTTTCTGTAATAAAACGCGAATAGTTAAAGAGAACAATTACGCTGAATCATTCTACACATGCAGATTGCAGTAGCAAAAGACTACAAATTACGTACTATGCACCCGCCCCTACCTAACTGGCACCGGCATGAGATCTACAGGGTCGCTAACAGGTCAAGAAGTAAGAAATAAATAGGCGCTGAACTAAAGTAAGCTTAGAGGCGTACAAGGGAGGAGAAGCGGGGCATATAACTAAAAATGAGAACACCTTCGAATTAAAATATTTGACTCACAAACCGGTTTATTGAACCTTAATGATAATGGGAAATGATGCATTAAATTACCCTAATGAATTACATTAACATTTACAAATGCTTGTTGTAGGTTGTTTGTGGACCTCAGTCCGTTATACGTGATAGAAACGAGTACGTTATCGCGAAGCGATGTATCGTGACATATAGCGAATGGAAATTTTATCATAACACTGAGGCTATATTATCACTAACACATAAAACTAACATGCGTCCGACCACACGTCTGAGCAATCCCTATTATAATAAAGACCTAGATTTCCCAATGAAATGGCAAAAAAAATGAAAATACACACATATGATACAACACCTGGGATCGAACCGACCCTCGCTATTCTAGGCATCGTCGAGCTGATGGACAGAACCACCACTGACCTTATGTACAACAACACATGACACAAAAAAAACACATACATGGTACATGATATGCAAGTAAAACACGTAAAAGGCACTGGATCTTCCTTCTGACACTGTAGGCCTCCAATGCCTACGTTGAGCATCGAACTGACAACCTCTTGTGATGAAGGCAGGGTCCTGTAATCCCTATCTAATTATACTCGTACAATTAACAACGATTCATTGGCAAACATTACCATCATCTGCCGGTTCGCGTGTTAATTATTTCACAGCTCTGCCGTGTTAGGTAGATCACATTATTTCGCCGTTCAAAGAAAACAACTTCCCTTTTAACAGCCCCGTCCTATCCTCCTCCGCTTACGGGACATTCAGACAAAAAATACACGCTGGGCCAAGGCCAGACGGTAGTTCTCCCTCCCCTAGGGGTCAACACTCACATTAACAGGCGTAACATTCCCTTTCAAAAGGAAACTGTAACACATCACTCGGACGCACTTCCACAATAAACTGCGGTCTTAAAATGACTCGCGCAAATCACCTTAAAATAAACACACATCTACCCAGCAGTATCATATCATTCTTGCAACGCGACTCCCGCCCCATAATGGTAATCTTTGCCCGATTGTTATTATCATTATTATTATTATTATTATTATTATTATTATTATTATTATTATTATTATTATTATTATTATTATTATTATCGTCGTTCTACATAGCTTACCCGCTACCTTACTTATACGTGGCCATTGCGCGGAATCTATACAGCAATTACAACACAATTAAGCACTCGCGCGGCAATTAACATCTGATTACTGACTGCTAATTAATCGATGGCCGGCACACGGCTACACTATCATCACACGGCAATACATGCATTAATTAATTACTTTTCACACGAATCGATGTTTAATACACTTATTATGATCACTTCCTGGCATATTTAATCACAGAATCAATTTAAACCTATCACTCCTTATCTAAGTATTTCAAAGGGTGGAAATTTTGAGGTTGTCACGTTGGCCGCTGGGTCTCGTAGTGACGTGCCTTTGCATACCGCAGTACTTACCGTTTTATATACCATGCACTTATCAAATTAATGAATGCTCTAATAACTACTCTCATTGCACTCCCATAAACTAATTATTACTGGTCTTCTGACGCAAATAAACAACAGAATCTCCCAAGAAAGAAAATAATTGAATGAATCACTATCCTAAGCAAAGCTAAAGTATTATATTCCCTTAATTATTTACACTCGATTACTCAGACCTGTAGTCGGTTTCCTAAGCTAAGAATTAATTACTACGCGCCCATTCCGGCGCTCTATTTCCACAGGACTACATCTTTAAATCCCTTATAGCGTCAGTTTACAATAAATATTCCCATCCCTTCTATGCATGCCAGATATTAGAACTTTGTACTCATCTCTATCACATGGTGGTGATGCCTTTGTCAACTCGGGAAGTCCATCCTGAGTTTACTCCTCCTCCATGGGCACCACGGTGATGATTTCCATTAATATTCCATCTTGAAGTTGCTGAGCCATTGTTTGATGATGTTGGAGCCGCTAACACTTAATCCTGCACAGACACAACGACACTGTTTAAATCACACTCCGGTTAACAGCGTTCAATGTGAACGTCCGGTCACGATCTCCTATGCGACTATGTAAGATTCTTATATTATAGTAATCATAATAAGATGATTTTCCACGTCACGGTTTTCCAAAAAGTTAACACTGGCGTCACTGAGATCAAACTAAACACTGTTTATGCAAATTGGATTATTTCACCTTAAATAGGAATTAATTTCTATTGAACAAAGACTTAACGAAGGCTTAAAAGAGCGTAGCTGCGCCGTCAATGAACCGCAAACCCGGACTGACGCTTGTCCCGTTCTGCAGTAGTTTTTACTAGGGAGCGGTACCCCTTCCCCTAATTTGCGTAGCGCCTATTCCCGGCGTACTCGAGGTAAAATAGTGCGGGCGACCGGTGACCAATATCTAGTTGGTGCGATTTAGACATAACCACTCAATTATCCTTCGGTGAATCTCTTTAAATTAATTAAAATCTGTTCTGCTTCCCCCGCCACACGGGGTGAAGTCCCGATCTCGAGGAGCTGTCGCGAGACTAAACAGATGGCCCCAGTACTTTTCCACGCAGAAACAACACAGTATTCTTTCTTCGGCTGAAAGTTATCACGGAAGAGGACATTAAACACTCTAAATAAATGTCCCAATGACATTTATCCCTTTTAAATCGGGAGATGAGCCCCTAATTAGAGTTTTGTTAATTTTCTATCTCGTAGGTAATTAAGTTGGCCAGTCCGATTCCAAGATGGCTCCTATATTCCGTTTCGAAAAAGTTAGTTTCCCCTCATTCTGTGAGTCTTGAGGAGGGATGTCTTCTCTCGAGTGATGTCACAGGGAATCCCCATTCATAACCCCTCCCGGGTCTAAGTTGGCTTGGCTTCATCTACGGGGCCCCCGCTACACAAAGGATAATACTGCGCAATAAGTCGCAGACAAAGAAATCTCGTAGAATAATTTTAAAATACACAATTTATCTATCTCAATGGTATGAATATTAATTAGTTTCGGTATGACCTCTATTAATGATATGTATATTAATCATTCTCAGCGTTCTTTCATTTTAATAGCATTGCGTGTGTAATTATGGAGATCGATATCAACCAAAGGTCCTTGGATCATGCCCCTATCGGGTTCATATTCCCCTCTCCCCGAGAAGAAATGGGTACAGGCACTGGACACATTTCGTCGCTAAATATTCAATTGTCAATATCGATTCACAACCGTTTCCAAACCTTTGCTTTCTGGCGAAGTTCCTGGTTCTCTCTTTCTAAATAATATGCTATCTGACGCAATGCTTCTCTGTAGTTCTCCAGGTACTGACATTCTGGACATTCTTCATCCCCAAGATCTCTCTGTGAAAACAAACTCTCCAAATAATTGACTTCTTCGGCTTCCTCATTTGGTCCCGACTCTTCATCTGACACGTCATGTCGATCTTCTTCTCCGTCTTCCTCATCGTCTTCTTCTTCCGTTGCTCCAAGTTCTTCAGCGTTGTCTACGTCTTCTAAGTTGCCTCCGGACGTATGGTACAACTTCAGATTTGACGCGTTGTAGATGGTTTCGGTCGCGCCGTCCATGCTTTGCACTTTGTACGCGTTGTTGTCGAGGTTCTGGATGACTCGGTAAGGACCGATGTACAGTTCAGCGAACTTGTGGTAGAACTTGTTAGGTGGATCGGAAACTGTTGG
Organism: Anabrus simplex; assembly: GCF_040414725.1. NCBI lineage: Eukaryota > Metazoa > Arthropoda > Insecta > Orthoptera > Tettigoniidae > Anabrus > Anabrus simplex. Next base: position 1,796,569,022 of record NC_090265.1, on the reverse strand, counting down.
TCGTTTAACGAGAACAAGTTCCCCTACGCGCAGTGGTCGATGGTACCTCTTGTTACGGAGACGACGTAATCTTCGCTCTGCTTGGGCCTTCAAATGTTTTGCTGTCTCCTGTATGCATAGCTCAACCGATAGCCTAGGATCCTGCGGACATTTTAAGACCTCGTGCCATGGTCTCTTCGGAAAACTGTCGAAATGAATCACTGACGGAATTTGGCCAGTAGATTCATGGATAGTGCCGTTGATACTTTCTGTGATAACAGGAATCACGTCCACCCAACGCCAATGTTGTCTAGGACAGTAGATACGGCAAAATTTTGCGATTTCTCGCATTATCCGTTCTGCGGGATTCGACTCCGGATGCCTAATTGAACTTAAGTGATGTTTGATGTTTAAGTTGTCGATGTCTCGCTTGAAGTTTCCCGATGTGAACTGCGACCCATGATCAGTGAGAACACATTCGGGCTTGCCCATACGTGGTATGATTTTAGTTTTCAACTGATTTATGACGGCTCTAGTGTTTGCCTTCTGGATTGGACAGAGAGTGACGAATTTTGAAAACACATCCACGCATACCAAAATGTATTGAAGCCCTCTCTTTCCCTTGGGAAGTGGTCCGTAAAAGTCTAAAGCGAACAGTTCCCGAGGTTTACTTGGCAACAACGGCTTCGGTTTTTGCTTAAGTAGGTATGGATTGGGTTTTACCCGTTGGCAAATGTCGCAAGTAAGGAGTACCTGCTGAACAGTTTTCCTCAAATTTTTCCAGATAAAAGTTTCCCGAAGTGTAGCAATCACTTTATCTCTCCCTGCGTGACCTGTAACGTGATGAGCGAGCCAAACTAAATCAACCTGCAGCGTCGTTGGAACCACGATCCTGAATTGCGTGTGGTCCTCGTCCACGAATTTATGCAGCATACCATTAAAAAACTGGTACTTCTCGGATCTTTTCTGAAGTTCACGGTATTCCTCCGTCCCTGGCTGTACTCTACGTTGAAGGAAATCAATCAATTTCTTCATTTCCGGACATTTCTGCTGTTCTTCACCCATAGTCCGCAGCCTTTCTATGATTTCGCGGTCCCCTTGTTCTATCAACTGTATTTGGTTAACCACGATAGGTTCCGGATCTGGATTTCTACTGAGGGCGTCTGCAATTACATTTGCCTTTCCGGCGCAGTGCTCAACTGTAATGTCGAATTGCTGCACAAACAAGCACCACCGGCTGACTCTCTCGCTTGTTAATGCAGATTTCATCATGAACGTCAGAGCTTTGTGATCCGTCCTTAACACAATTGGATACCCATAAATGTATTTCTTCCAATGGTTAAGAGCGGTCACGATCGCGAGCATCTCCAGTTCGGTCACGGTGTATTTCAACTCGTGCGATCTTAATTTGCGACTCATGAAGGCCAAATAGGTGATCCTCTGTTCGGGTTCAGGCGTCTCTTGATATAGGACTGCCCCAACTCCTATAATCGACGCATCAGTTTGCACAATAAACTTTTGTGTATAGTCCGGATATCCTAATTTTACACTATGGGCCAACAGATCCTTTGCTTTAGCAAATGCTTCATCGCAGGCGAGGTCCCACTTCCACCTATTGTTTTTCTTAAGGAGATCTTGTAATGGTGCAACTATACTGGTGTAGTTCGGACAATGATCCGCGAAAAAGTTACAAATTCCTAAAAATTGCCTGACATGTTTCACCTTCGTCGGCTTTGGAAAATTTTGAATTGCCTTTAATTTAACAGGATTGGGCATAATTCCTTCTGAGTCGATCACATGACCTAAGAATAGGATACTCCTTTGGCAGAAATTAGACTTGGGTAGGTTCACCTTGAAGTTGTTCCTTTCTAAATCAGCTAATAGTTTATCAAGTTTCTCCAGGTGCTCTGGCAAAGTTTCTGATGCAATAAGGATGTCATCCACGTACCTCACCGTAAACTGTTTAACTTCGTCACTGAGGTTACGATCTAGTGCCCTAATGAGCGCTGACCCTGCTGTTTTCAACCCAAAGGGTAACCGGTTAAAAACGTAGGTTTGCCCATCAAACAGAAACCCGGTCAAAATTTTGGTAGCTGGGTCAAGTTCAACGTGATGAAATGATGATGTCAGATCAACTCCACTAAATAGTTTCATGCCCCGGAACTTCTTAAGGACCTCTTTTATACACGGGGCCTGGTCATACTCTGGGATTAACTGCTGGTTTATTGCTCGCGCGTCGAGGCAAACCCGCAACGAACCGTTGCCCTTCTCTACCACGACCAACGGATTCAAAAATGGTGTAGGTGATTTTGATATAATCCCGTTATCTTCCATCTCCTGTATAATTTTCTTCACTCCAGCGTGAAACTTTTCAGGTATCGGATATGGTCGTTGCCGGAATGGTTCCCAATTGTTGACGACTAAGGAATATTTGAAATTTGGAATTTTTCCTGGACGTGAACCAAATACATTTTCGTGTCCCTCTATGACTTTCTGTAATGTGCCTTTGTCTTCCTCCCCTATCTTCGCTTCGTCGATCTTTTCTTGGACTACCTCCGCCAATGATGGTCCTTCATTCTCCGCTTCTAACTTGAAAATCATCCCTTCAAACTCCTTGATCATCTCGTCCCGATAGGCATCCCAGTTTGGGAAGCAATCTCCTCCTTCATGTTTCAATTGTTCTACCTCCATAGTCCAAATCTTCTCCTCCCCGTGCTGTCCCTCGAAGTCGTTTAACCTTACATCTCCCTGAATTGAATCGTTCCTGAATCTAATTTCATTCTTGTCCATGTCAATGACCGCTTTGAATTCCCGAAGAAAATCAGCTCCAATGATGATATTATATTCCATTCTAGTCAGAATTATAAATGGATGTGATATGATGTTGTTCCCGATTTCCAAATCTAGATAGGCCTGGCTATCGCATGTAGTTGTGCGGTCCGGAATTATTCCTCTCACCTTAATATTCGAAATCGGAATGATTGGAATATGTTGTTTCGATTCCAGTTCTTTAACTAGTACTTTAGATACCACGCTGACGCTCGCGCCTGTGTCTACAAGGCAACGAACCAGCAACTGGTTGACACGGACAAAAATGACGGGTAACGCTCTGATTGGTTTTGGACATGCCTGAACGGGATCTTCAACGAGGTCATCGGGCTGAACTATCCAAGATGCGATGGTCACGGACGTCCACGGTTCCCCCTTCGCGTCGGTAGTCCTCGAAAATCCGACTATCTCCTCACTAGGTTTTCCTAATTTTTTTTTTTAGCTGACCTCCGCCTCCACTTGTATATGGTGGTGCGCGGGGATCAAGATTACTGGCACGGTTCGCAGCATTATGGGCCTGTAGTTCAAGGCTCTCTGCCCCTCGACATTCATCCGACTTAGCAAACTGCTGCATCGGATCTTTCCATCTATCGTTTCCGGCCTGGGTATCTCGCAGATCTCTGACGTAACGGCGTGACTCATTTCTCCTGTCATTTAGGTCACCCCGATAGTATTCTCGCGGTTTGTTATTTTGTCGACCACGGTTACCCCAGTATGAATTGGGTGTTCTCTCGTAAGGTCGTCGCCCTCGTGCGCCGATCTGTCCGTGGTTGTACCTCCCTGACTGATACCATTGACTCCTACCCTGGTCATTTCGATACTTCCATTGGTGGTTTTCCCACTTCGGAGATCGCCAATCCCTACTATTTCTGTTCTGGTTGCCTATCTGAGCATCAGTCTGAGTACTTGTCACCTGAGTACTCCGGTTTACCGACTGATCTCCCTCTCGAACGTTTAACGTGTTGACGGCTTCTACGTTTCTAGCTCGACCGTGCCCGATATGAGATGTCTGATCCAACTGTCTTAACACGTGCTCGGCTTCCACTGCCGTACGAATATTTGCCGCAATCAACATGCGCTGGACGTCAGCTGGGAATTGCTTTGTGATGGCGGTTATTAATTCACTTTCAGTCGGCGGGCTGTCCAGTTCGCGCATCTTCACCAGCTGGGAAGTGAAATAATCGCAGAACCTTGTGGGTCCTCCCGAAGCGTACCTCCTCGAGTAAAGCTCTAACCTAAGCCCTTGCTGCGTGTCCAAACCCCAGTATTTTTCCAGAAATAGCTTCTTAAAGCCTTCGTAGCTATCAAAACAGTAGCGGAAAGCTTTAAACCATTCAAGGGCCTGGTCTTCCAAGAATTTTTCCACTACTCGTAATTTCCTATCCGCTGGTACCCGATGATCCGCCATGTAATCATCTACCTCGCGGAGGAAACTTTTTGGCGTAGTCCTAGTGCCTGGTTTGAATTTTTTTGGCTTATCGTCCGCCGAACGTAAGAGGCTATACATAGGTAACGAATTTTGGCCAAGCAAGGTCGACGTCCTCTCGTCCATCGCCGGTAACTTATATTCTTCATTGCCAGGTAATTGTTCGTTGAACAGACTGTATCCTAACTGGTGCGATCCGCTACCTAATTCCATTTTCTTCATTCCAGCTGTTTCCATTTTGAAATGTGGTTCCTCCTGAATGTCTAATTTCTTCATTCCCTCTATTTCTTCGCGAAGTGCGTTAATTTGTTCTTCGTGGATCTCCAATTTCACCATCATTTTCGAGCCTTTCTCTTCGCTCCATTCGTGGATCTGTTTAGCCGTCTCTCCTACTATTTGTCCTGACACTTCCTTCCGTAACCTGGCAAAAGTTAGTTTCGTATCGGACTGCGCTGCTTGCGATACCGACGTAATCTTCTCGTCCAGGGCCTCGATTACCGCCAATGCTTTTTCGGTCCTTTCTTCAACGATCCGGATACTTGTCTGATTGTCCTCGACCTGCTCCCTTATCTCTTCGATCTTCGTGTCGCGGTCATTCGCTTTGGACCTGACCTGTTCCATTTCACCATTCAACTGATCGATTTTCCCTTTGACATCCACGATTTCGCCATTCACGCGAGTTATGTCTCTCTCGATACTGGTCTCAACCTGATCAAGCCGCTCAACTATTCCCTCGACCTTTATTTCAACAACGGCATTGAGCTGAGAAACCGCGTCTATTTTGTCGCTTAGTTCCTTAGCCCCCTTTTCGCATTGTTGTTGAACCTCCTGAATTTTGTTCATTAAACTACTGCATTTCTCCTCAATCATCTTACTAGTCTCGGTTCGGTTTTCTTCCAATTTAACCTCAAAATGTGTTAATTTACCGTCAAAATTCTCTAATTGGTCTCTGACCTCCGCACGCCCCTGCTTGCATTCATTTTCAAGCGTCTTAATATCGTCCTTCACGCTGTCCCTGATCTGCGCACTATTCTCCTCCATCTTATTTTCAAGCGTCTTAATATCGTCCTTCACGCTGTCCCTAATCTGCGCAATGTTCTCTTCCATCCTATTTTCAAGTGTCTTAATATCGTCCTTCATTTCCTCCCGATTCGCCTTTAAATCGTCCTTCATTTCCTCCCGATTTGCCTTTAAATCGTCCTTCACGCTACTCTTCATCTCCCTAATCTCCTCCATCAAAGCCCGCATGGCTTCACTATCCATGTCGCTATCCTTTGAGATGATAGGACCCCCCTCGCTAACGTCGGCATCAACAATCCACAACAATATATAGTTATTATTTATTTTAAAAGAAAAGATTCCTCTATCCAAACTTTACGTTCTTCCAGCTTCAAATAATTTTTACTTTAATCGTCATTGCAAATTAAGCCTCAAAACGGCTATCATTGAAGCTGCCTAACTGCCTAACATCATTAAGGTTCATGAAATTTATATGAAAAGCAACGGGAAATTTCCGAAAATGATTGGAATATTAGCCCTCAAATTCAGTTAATACAGTTGCCGGTTGACCTGTAATTCTAAAACTGGGCTCGATTTTAAATACCAACACCTGTGGTATAGTGCCAGTAAATCAACCCATGCCTTCAGCATTGAGGTCCTTCAAACACACAAAGTCATCAGAATCTCAAACTGAACCCATGAAATCAACCTACTGCCACCTGAAAAAGAAAAGTAGGCGTGAGGTTACCTCTTCTCATCCACGGTTATACTAACGTAAAATATATTTCCTAATAGCAGGTTGCTTGGTGACGGAACACGCACCACTGGCTAATATCCGTGAATAGATATGCACTAAGAAAGAGCCACTATTCACTTCGAACCTCACTTATGGGAAATTCATTTTATTGTTTCCCGGGATTCGAACTAATCCCCTTGACTTTTGGATACGCCCCTGCTTACGCGAATGTCATGGCTCTGCCCATATCATTGGACCATGACTGTGTTCTCATTCATAAAACGATATAAGATGGACATCAAGGTGTCACTTATTCAACTATAATGAACTGGGCCTCGCGTGGAAAGGTCAGAAGCAGATATGGGTTACCAAATAATCGTGCCCACTCCTGGAAGCCGCACAAGTATGCCTTGCCTAATACACGACACGCCCCTGTCTTCGCATTAATATTATGCGATATGTGGGATAATTATGCGCCTATTGAACATGAAAATTCGTCCATTAAACCGTAAAACATGTCCCACCTGGAGCGTCATTTTATATAGCCACACATTAGATGTCATTTTATATGGCGCTAAATTTCCTAAATCTGGGTAGCCCTTATTTACGGACATATCGAGCCCCCACAGTTCACTTACGCCCTTTTATCTGGCATCACGTTGGACGTGCCATTTTGTATATGTGCGCGTCACGTGGAAATGTCAGATAATATAAATATACTCGCCTATTTAACAGTAAAACACGTCCCACATTGGGCCGCGATTTTGTATATGGCGCAACGTGTACAATTCATGTAGAATAAATATACGCGCCTATTTATATACGCACCACGATGGAAGCGCCATTTTGTATATGGCGCAACGTGTACAAGTCATGTAGAATAAATATACGCGCCTATTTAACAGTAAAACACGTCCCACATTGGGCCGCCATTTTGTATATGCACCCGCCCCTACCTAACTGGCACCGGCATGAGATCTACAGGGTCGCTAACAGGTCAAGAAGTAAGAAATAAATAGGCGCTGAACTAAAGTAAGCTTAGAGGCGTACAAGGGAGGAGAAGCGGGGCATATAACTAAAAATGAGAACACCTTCGAATTAAAATATTTGACTCACAAACCGGTTTATTGAACCTTAATGATAATGGGAAATGATGCATTAAATTACCCTAATGAATTATATTAACATTTACAAATGCTTGTTGTAGGTTGTTTGTGGACCTCAGTCCGTTATACGTGATAGAAACGAGTACGTTATCGCGAAGCGATGTATCGTGACATATAGCGAATGGAAATTTTATCATAACACTGAGGCTATATTATCACTAACACATAAAACTAACATGCGTCCGACCACACGTCTGAGCAATCCCTATTATAATAAAGACCTAGATTTCCCAATGAAATGGCAAAAAAAATGAAAATACACACATATGATACAACACCTGGGATCGAACCGACCCTCGCTATTCTAGGCATCGTCGAGCTGATGGACAGAACCACCACTGACCTTATGTACAACAACACATGACACAAAAAAAACACATACATGGTACATGATATGCAAGTAAAACACGTAAAAGGCACTGGATCTTCCTTCTGACACTGTAGGCCTCCAATGCCTACGTTGAGCATCGAACTGACAACCTCTTGTGATGAAGGCAGGGTCCTGTAATCCCTATCTAATTATACTCGTACAATTAACAACGATTCATTGGCAAACATTACCATCATCTGCCGGGTCGCGTGTTAATTATTTCACAGCTCTGCCGTGTTAGGTAGATCACATTATTTCGCCGTTCAAATAAAACAACTTCCCTTTTAACAGCCCCGTCCTATCCTCCTCCGCTTACGGGACATTCAGACAAAAAATACACGCTGGGCCAAGGCCAGACGGTAGTTCTCCCTCCCCTAGGGGTCAACACTCACATTAACAGGCGTAACATTCCCTTTCAAAAGGAAACTGTAACACATCACTCGGACGCACTTCCACAATAAACTGCGGTCTTAAAATGACTCGCGCAAATCACCTTAAAATAAACACACATCTACCCAGCAGTATCATATCATTCTTGCAACGCGACTCCCGCCCCATAATGGTAATCTTTGCCCGATTGTTATTATCATTATTATTATTATTATTATTATTATTATTATTATTATCGTCGTTCTACATAGCTTACCCGCTACCTTACTTATACGTGGCCATTGCGCGGAATCTATACAGCAATTACAACACAATTAAGCACTCGCGCGGCAATTAACATCTGATTACTGACTGCTAATTAATCGATGGCCGGCACACGGCTACACTATCGTCACACGGCAATACATGCATTAATTAATTACTTTTCACACGAATCGATGTTTAATACACTTATTATGATCACTTCCTGGCATATTTAATCACAGAATCAATTTAAACCTATCACTCCTTATCTAAGTATTTCAAAGGGTGGAAATTTTGAGGTTGTCACGTTGGCCGCTGGGTCTCGTAGTGACGTGCCTTTGCATACCGCAGTACTTACCGTTTTATATACCATGCACTTATCAAATTAATGAATGCTCTAATAACTACTCTCATTGCACTCCCATAAACTAATTATTACTGGTCTTCTGACGCAAATAAACAACAGAATCTCCCAAGAAAGAAAATAATTGAATGAATCACTATCCTAAGCAAAGCTAAAGTATTATATTCCCTTAATTATTTACACTCGATTACTCAGACCTGTAGTCGGTTTCCTAAGCTAAGAATTAATTACTACGCGCCCATTCCGGCGCTCTATTTCCACAGGACTACATCTTTAAATCCCTTATAGCGTCAGTTTACAATAAATATTCCCATCCCTTCTATGCATGCCAGATATTAGAACTTTGTACTCATCTCTATCACATGGTGGTGATGCCTTTGTCAACTCGGGAAGTCCATCCTGAGTTTACTCCTCCTCCATGGGCACCACGGTGATGATTTCCATTAATATTCCATCTTGAAGTTGCTGAGCCATTGTTTGATGATGTTGGAGCCGCTAACACTTAATCCTGCACAGACACAACGACACTGTTTAAATCACACTCCGGTTAACAGCGTTCAATGTGAACGTCCGGTCACGATCTCCTATGCGACTATGTAAGATTCTTATATTATAGTAATCATAATAAGATGATTTTCCACGTCACGGTTTTCCAAAAAGTTAACACTGGCGTCACTGAGATCAAACTAAACACTGTTTATGCAAATTGGATTATTTCACCTTAAATAGGAATTAATTTCTATTGAACAAAGACTTAACGAAGGCTTAAAAGAGCGTAGCTGCGCCGTCAATGAACCGCAAACCCGGACTGACGCTTGTCCCGTTCTGCAGTAGTTTTTACTAGGGAGCGGTACCCCTTCCCCTAATTTGCGTAGCGCCTATTCCCGGCGTACTCGAGGTAAAATAGTGCGGGCGACCGGTGACCAATATCTAGTTGGTGCGATTTAGACATAACCACTCAATTATCCTTCGGTGAATCTCTTTAAATTAATTAAAATCTGTTCTGCTTCCCCCGCCACACGGGGTGAAGTCCCGATCTCGAGGAGCTGTCGCGAGACTAAACAGATGGCCCCAGTACTTTTCCACGCAGAAACAACACAGTATTCTTTCTTCGGCTGAAAGTTATCACGGAAGAGGACATTAAACACTCTAAATAAATGTCCCAATGACATTTATCCCTTTTAAATCGGGAGATGAGCCCCTAATTAGAGTTTTGTTAATTTTCTATCTCGTAGGTAATTAAGTTGGCCAGTCCGATTCCAAGATGGCTCCTATATTCCGTTTCGAAAAAGTTAGTTTCCCCTCATTCTGTGAGTCTTGAGGAGGGATGTCTTCTCTCGAGTGATGTCACAGGGAATCCCCATTCATAACCCCTCCCGGGTCTAAGTTGGCTTGGCTTCATCTACGGGGCCCCCGCTACACAAAGGATAATACTGCGCAATAAGTCGCAGACAAAGAAATCTCGTAGAATAATTTTAAAATACACAATTTATCTATCTCAATGGTATGAATATTAATTAGTTTCGGTATGACCTCTATTAATGATATGTATATTAATCATTCTCAGCGTTCTTTCATTTTAATAGCATTGCGTGTGTAATTATGGAGATCGATATCAACCAAAGGTCCTTGGATCATGCCCCTATCGGGTTCAGTACTATCAATCAATCAATCAATCAATCAATCAATCAATCAATCAATCAATCAATCAATCAATCAATCAATCAATCAATCAATCAATCAATCAATCAATCAATCAATCAATCAATCAGTCAATCAATCAATCAATCAATCAATCAATCAATCAATCAATGATCTGAATTTAGCGCTGTTTCCCAGGTCAATTGTTTACCTAGCTTTTCTTAAATATTTTCAACGAACTTGGAAATTTATCGAACATTTCCCTTGATAATTTATTCCAATCCCTCACTCCTCGTCCCTAATTTGTTCTCTTGAATTCCAGCTTTATCTTCATCTTGTAATCTTTTAAAAGCTTCACTCAAGCTTATTCTCCTACTTATGTCATTCCACGCCAACTCTCCGCTGACAGCTCGGAACATACCACTTAGTCGAGCAGCTCTTCTTCTTTCTCTCAATTCTTCCCAACCCAAACTTTGCAACATTTTTGTAACGCTACTCTTTTGTCGGAAATCACCCAGAACAAATCGAGCTGCTTTTCTTTGTATTTTTTTTCCAGTTCTACAATCAAGTAATCCTGGTGAGGGTCCCGTATACTGGAACCATACTCTAGTTGGGGTCTTACTAGAGACTTATATGCCCTCTCCTTTACATCCTTACTACAACCCCTAAATACTCCATTAACCATGTACAGTGATCTGTAACCTTTATTTACAATCATATTTATGTGATCACCCCAATGAAGACCTTTCCTCATATTAATACCCATATACTTACAATGATTCCCAAAATGAATTTTCACCCCAACAACATAATAATTAAAACTGAGAGGACTTTTCCTATTTGTGAAACTCACAACCTGACTTTTAACCCCGTTTATCATCATACCATTGTCTACTGTCCATCTCAAAACATTATCGAGGTCATATTGCAGTTGTTCACAATCTTGTAACTTAATTATTACTCTATACAGAATAATATCATGTGCAGAAAGCCTTATCTCTGATTCCACTTCTTTACACATATCATGGATATATATATATAAGAAAACATAAAGGTCCAATAATACTGCCTTGAGGAATTCCCCTCTTAATTAATACAGGGTCAGATAAAGCTTCACCTACTCGAATTCTCTGAGTTCTATTTTCTAGAAATACAGCAACTCATTCAGTCACTCTTTTTTTTCTAGTCCAATTGCACTCTTTTTTGCCAGTAGTCTCCCATGATCCACCCTATCAAATGCTTTAGACAGGTCAATCGCAATACAGATCATTTGACCTCCTGAATCCAGGATATCTGCTGTATCTTGCTGGAATCCTACAAGTTGAGCTTCAATGGAATTACCTTTCCTACACCCAAACTGTCTCCTGTCAAACCAGTTATACATTTCGCAAACATGTCTAATATAATCAGAAAGAATGCTTTCCCAAAGCTTACATGCAACGCATGTCAAACTGACTGGCGTGTTAATGTTCAGCTTTATGTTTGTCACCCTTGCCTTTATACACAGCAACTCTCCATTGATATTAGGAACTTGTTGCAATTTAACCGTGGTCCTTGAGTAGCCTCTGATGTAGGGTGTTGTTGTTGCAGTCGTCAGTCCATAGACTGGTTTGATAGAGCCCTCCTTGCCACCCTATCCTGTGCTAACCTTTTCATTTCTACATAACTCACACACCCTATATCTTCTCTAATCTTCTTGTCATATTCGTATTTTGGTCTACGCCTACCGTTCTTACCACCTACACTTCCCTCAAAAGACCTGGGTGTCTTACGAGGTGTCCTATCATTCTATCTCTCCTTCTGGTCAAATTTAGCCAAATCGATCTCCTTTCACCAATTCGAATCAGTATCTCTTCATTCG